>NC_090383.1:8979383-11379383 GCF_036365525.1 Heterodontus francisci | reverse complement strand
AACCAGATGAGTTTTTACAACAATCGACAATGGTTTCTTGGTCACCATTACTGAGACCAACCTTTTAATTCCAAATTTTTAATTTTTAATTCCAAATCCCATGGTGGGATTTGAACCCATGTCTACAGAGCATTAGCCTGGGCCTCTCAATTGCGACTCCAGTGACATTACCACTACACCACTGCCTCCCCCTCAAGTGTGCTCAAGTCTCTAGAGTGGGAGCTTGAACTCACAACCTTCTAACTTGGAGACAAGAGTGCTACCAACTGAGCCATAGCTGACACCTAATGAAACATTCAGGTAACAGAATTGAGAATGAAATTGAATAGATAGGCTCTATGATGGGGGATGGAGGACAGACAATATGTCAGGGAGTCTAAAGAACCTCAAAAATTAAAACTGAATTTGAAAAAATAAATTGCTGTAGGAGAAAGTTTTCTATCATAAAAGTGGATATGTACGGCGGGAAAGTGGGAAATGTGATAAGAATGACAAGGATTCAAGCCATTCTTTACAAGCCACAGGGGGATAAATGTCACATTAACAGTACAAATTGTTCCCTTAATCTTACAGACAATACAAATAGATGGAACGTTAAACCTTATTGCCAAATTGCAAAGTAATCGAATTAAAATATGGCAGGTCAGCCACAGTGTTTAGGACTATACGATGTCATTGTATAAAGACAGAAATTTTAATCATGTTAATGATTTCTCTTCCATTTTATTCTGAACCCAAATCCACATGGAACAGAGTTTGCACAGGGCCGCAGGACCGGTACACAGAATGCACCAGCCAAGACCCAAATATGTCACTATTGTCAAAACAACATGTCTATTATACAAAAACAAAGTACTGCAGATGCTGGAAATCTGAAATAAGAGCAGAAAACGCTGGAAATACTCAGCAGGTCTGGCAGCATCTGTGGAGAGAGAAACAGAGTTAAAGTTTCAGGTTGATAACCTTCATCAGGACTGGAAAAAGAGTTGTAACAGGTTAACTTAAGCTCAAGGAATTGCAGTTCATCTATTGATTAGGTACTACTTACATTACAATTGTGACTAAGATACAAAAAAACTTGGCTAGCTTTAAAGCACATTGGGATGTCCTGAGGTTTGAAAGGTGTTATATAAATGCAAGTCTGTCGTCCTTTTGTCCTCCTATCTTTCACCTAAGTTAGCTATACTGATTTGCTCAAATGTAAATAGGTACAACAAATGTTACAATTCAAGAATATGGAATGTTTGCAAAACCATCTAATTAAATTGCTTTAAGTTTTTTTTCTAAATGCGACCTCTCTGAATCTGAGTTGTCAGACCGAATAATGGAGCTGGGTGATTGTATCAACACCCTTTGAAGCATTTCAGAAAGACCTCTTGCGGAAAAAGAAAGGTCACAGCATTGATGCGCTGCTGGAAGATGGCAGGAAGTACGAAGCCATTGTAGCTGGACAACAGCACCTGCAAGCACTAGGTGCAACCAACAGTATCGGCACCATAACCAGGTCGAAAAGTGCAAGGAAGCTGTGTGGCAAGTGCGATCTGTCCTACTCATGGCAAAATTGTCCTTCATTTCAAAACCTGTGCAAGGTGTGCAGTGCAAAAGGACACTGAGCCCGCTTATGCAGGAATTCTGGCTCCAAAGACACAGCCAGAAGTCATGGTAGAACACAAGCAAACACAAAACAGGGCAACAGCAGCGATGAGAGCTCCAGAGACCTGCGAAAATGCAAGCCAATACATGAAATCTAAAGCGAAACAGACCTGAGACAAGAATCAACTCGGAGTAATTCTCAGCCAGAAGATGAACAGGTATTCCACATTGTGATCCTGACACATCATGTTGATGAAGTCAAACAACTGGAAGCTTTCACCACTATTAACATCACGTGCTCAAAAAAATCTGGCAAACATACACTCAGGATTGACACTGGGGCTAGTGCCAATATTCTACCAGTCCGAATACTCAAAGATATGTACTGGAGTCATTGGAAATCAATGATACAACCGACAACTGTCAAGTTATCTGCATACGATGGGTCGCCCTTTCCTTGCAGTGGCACATTAACATTGTAATGCAGCAATGGCTAGTTAACATGGAAACCACAAACAGTTTACCTAGTAGACACGAGCGGGCCAGCAGTGGTAGGACTACAGTGTGTAAGGACCGGAACCTGCTCACAGACTCTGACCAACATCAAACGGTGCAGTCTGGAAATCCAGCAACAGCACAACTATGCCGCACCTTCAGTTCTGCTCTATAGAGAACTGCCAGGACCACAACAAGCCAGAACAGACAGGTACCTCCATGAGGCCAAGTACTCCTCCCCCAAAAAGTCCTCGACCTTGAGCCCCAAGCCTTCAGACATGGAGGATGAGGAGAGGCAAAGGACACGCAATGCCCTGAAGAGGCAGAGGAGGAATGTTTGAAGCATTAACTGTTGGTTCTTCGAGATGAGGTGCCGGAACTCTCAAAGAATGACAAGGCCTCAAAAGTGGTCATCTTGAGAAAGGCAACAAAGTATGTTAGCAGGCTGAAGGCAGAGCAACAGAAAGTGAATGCAGAGAGGGAAAAACTTCAGAAACAACAGCAACAGCTGAGATGCAAATTCTCCGTGCAAGATTTGTCAAACCAGCAAAACGATATATGGACTTTTGAGCCTCTACATGACATGACCACTCAAGACAAACCCCCAATCAAAATAAAAACAAGAAATGCTGGAAATACTCAGCAGGTCTGGCAGCATCTGTGGAGAGAGAAGCAGAGTTAACATTTCAGGTCAGTGACCCTTCTTCAGAACTAGCAGATATTAGAAATGTGAAAGGTTATAAGCAAGTAAAGCAAGGGTGGGGCGTGGGGCAAGAGATAACAAAGGAGAAGGTGTAGATAGGACAAGGTCACAGAGAATAACCGACCAGAAGGTCATGGAGCAAAGGCAAACAATATGTTAATGGTGTGTTGAAAGACAAAGCATTAGTACAGATAGGGTGTTAATGGGCTGAAAACTGAACAGCCACAAGCACAAACATGAAAAAAACAGTGGGTAGGCAAACTGAACAAACTAAGATAAAATAAAATAAAATAAACACAAACAAATATAAAAAAAGAAAAAAAGAACTAAAAATAAAAGTAAAATGGGGGGCCTGTCATGTTCTGAAATTATTGAACTCAATGTTCAGTTTGGCAGGCTGTAGTGCGTCTAATCGGTAAATGAGATGCTGTTCCTCGAGCTTGCATTGATGTTCACTGGAACACTGCAGCAATCCCAGGACAGAGATGTGGGTGTGAGAGCAGGGGGGAGTGTTGAAATGGCAAACAACCGGGAGCTCAGAGTCATGCTTTCGGACTGAGCGGAGGTGTTCCACAAAGTGGTCACCCAGACAGCGTTTGGTCTCCCCAATGTAGAGCAGACCACATTGTAAGCAGCGAATACTACATTGAAAGAAGTACAAGTAAATCGCTGCTTCACCTGAAAGGAGTGTTTGGGGCCAGGGATAGTGAGGAGAGAGGAGGTAAATGGGCAGGTATTACACCTCCTGCAATTGCAGGGGAAGCTGCTGTGAGAAAGGGACGAGGTGGTGGGGGTAATGGAGGAGTGGACCAGGGTGTCGCTGAGGGAACAATCCCTTTGGAATGCTGACAGGGGAAGGGAGCGGAAGATGCCTTTGATAGTGGCATCATGCTGGAGGTGACGGAAATGGCAGAGGATGATCCTTTGGATATGGAGGCTGATGGGGTGGAAAGTAAGGACAAGGGGAACCCTGTCGCGGTTCTGGGAGGGAGGGGAAGGGGTGAGGGTAGAGGTGCGGGAAATGGGCCAGACACAGTTGAGGGCCCTGTCAACCACAATCAAAATATATGATTCTGATTGCGGTGGGAGCAACGCACAGTCAATTCAGTCCCGTCACTCCAGAGATCACCTAACATATCACTGAACATATTAGTGAACCATCTATTAACCCCGAATGAGGTGAACCAACCAGGTGTCTTTCGATCAACAAATTAACTGTTTATTAGAAAAAACTAAATTCTTAAACACTACTAAGATAAAAACAACATTTAAAATAGAAAAAGTTAGTGTCCTTGCAGATTTACACTTCGATGAACAATTCTGTGATTAAAGTCCACTCGCAATCTTCCAGGGTCCGATGAGGAAAGAAAAACAGTCTGACATCCGAAGCTTCAAACTTCTCTTTCTTCCAGCGATGACCACAGCAACTCAACAACTCGCAATCACTTTCAATAGAATCAGTCTGGCTTCAGAATTTTGAGGGATGAACAATAGTCACAGTTTAAATTCTTCTTTCAGTTTAAATTAACAGAGATCTCTGTTAAGCTCATGTTGGCCCAGCTGTCTGTTTGTTAGAACAGTCTGTCTCGAATAAAAAGCCAGTTTAAAAGTCAATTGCAACATTGTATATCGATCCTCAGTCTCTGAGTGGCTGTATCCAAGGCAACCAGAATGCACCTTCTCAGTAACTCCTGAGGCTTGCTTGTTCTTAAAGCAGTACTGATTCTTTGCTGTCTTAAAGACATACCGCATATTTTCCCCCCAAAAAACAGTATCATGACAACTTGTAAATTTCACAATATTTATACTTGTGTAAATAATTTTGATGTTATCTAATTTTATATGTGCTTTTACTTTTAGCATACGAGATTTATCCTTGGAAAGAAAGGGAATGTTGTATAACTGCCTTTAAGTCCCTTTAAAATCTTAATATGCTAATGAGCCAAGTACCAGGACCATAGTCCTGTGACTCAGAGCCAGAGTCACTCTGCAACTGTAACACTCAGTAAGGTTCTGTAAATAGTTAGCTCTATCCTGTATATAATAGTCTAGTTGTAAATAAACCTGTTTGAGATCTTCAATCAACTGGACTCCACACATCTCATTTATGTTGCATCAGACAACATGACAGGACTCATTACATTGGCAGCATCAGGAACTACAGACCAAACTAATATTACACTATTTACATTTTTCAAATTGGTTTCAGTCATTGAGTTGCTTCCTGACCCATTTGAATAGATAGCTGTATTAGAAACATTAAATAATAAATATATATCAAAACAAAATTATTTAACACCACTAGACAAACCTTTACAGTCAGCCATGTTATGTTAGCAATGCCTCTGAAACATTTCCAGTGCACTGGCCTACATCTCTCTGGAGCCTGGGACTTGAGTTCTGCTACAATCCCTAAATTCAGTTATGTACCTAGGCCTTCCAAACTCAACTAGCTCAACTATGTAGTGCACAGCCAAGAATGCAACTTTCAGACAATGTGTCATATCTGAAGTATGACAGAAATCTGAAGCATACAAAATCAGAAGAAAAGTGATATATTCAGACAAGTTTGTCAGTTGGCCCATGACAATGAGTGTTTTTCTTTACTCTTTGTACTCGTGACAGTTTATAATGCTTTGTTCCAGGCAGAACAAGGGAGTGATACTGAGAACAATAAGATAGCTTTCCCTCTTACGCTATCATTGCTTGAAGGGTAATTATGTTTCATTGTGTCACAACGTCACATATGTGGAACAAATGATGCTTCTACGTGAATAAGCATATATTTGATTATATAAATTATATAATTGTCAGAGCACCATCACCAGAAGGACTGCAGAGGATCAAGAAGAAGGATCAGCCATTGCCTTCTCAAGGTAACTAAAGATGAGAAATAAACATAGCCTTACCAGAATCATACACATCCAAATCTAAGTAAAGGCACAGAGAGGGCAATTTTCAACCCAATTGTCATCCCAAAAATGCAGGATCGGGACAGTAGCACAGGAAAGATGGCAAAGAATTACGTCCCATCCCATTCCCGCTGTATGTTGGTCAATTTCCTGCCATCCATTTCTGGGATTTAATTAAGAGATGTAAATTGGGGTCTTATGACACACAATTACACTTTAAATAATATTCTATTCTATACATCAATTGCGAGCAGCATTAAGGTGTAAAAATTAACTTCTTGCTTTGTTCGTGATAATCCTGAGCCTATGGAACCTTGTTACTAATTCACCAAACTAATGCAAACAATCTTTCAATATTTACCTTTCCAAAACATTTTATTGTTTTGAAAACTCTCCATTAGATTCCACCTTAATCCTGTCTGTTCCAGTAAAAAAACATCAGTTTTTTAGGCTTTCTCAATCTTTTTTATACACAGAATGTGAGAGATGTTGGCAAGGTTGCAATTATTGGCCACCGCTAGTTGTCCTGAGAAGTTACTGGTAGCCCTTTTATAACTGAGTGACGAGCTAGGTGACTTCAATAACTTATATTTATACAGCACCTACAAAGTAGTAAAACATTCTGAGGTGCTTCACAGAAGCATTATCAAACAAAATTTGATACTAAACCGCATAAGGAGATGTTAGGACAGGTGGTCACAGAGGTGCATCCTAAAAGAGGAGGGAGAGGTGAAGAGGCGGAGAGATTTAGGGAAAGAAGTCCAGAGCCCATGGTCTAGGCAGCTGAAAGCACAATGGTGCAGTGATTAAAATAGGGGATAGGCAAGAGGCCAGAATTGAAGGAGCGCAGATATCACGGAAGGTTGTTTGGCTAGAGGAGATTATAGAGATAGGGAGTTGTGACGCCATGGAGGATTTGAAAACAAGGGTGAGAATTTTAAAGTTGATCCGTGAATGGGACTTAGTGCGAGTTGGGATACGAGCAGTGGAGTTTTGAATGAGTTAAGCTTATGGAGGATGGAAGATGGAAAGCTGGTCAGGAGAGCTTTGGAATACTCAAAAATAGAAGTATTAAAGGGATGGATAAGACTTTCAGCAGCAGATCAGCTGGAGGCAGGGGCAGAGTCAGGTGATGTTACAGAAGCAGGCAGTCTTGCCAATGCATGGATATGGGGTTGGAAGCTCATCTTGGGGTTAAATACCAACACCAAGGCTGTGACTTACATTGGCTCCTGGCCCAGCAATGCCTCAATTTTAATATTCTCATCCTTTTTTTCAAATCCTCTATGGCCTGACACCTCCCTATCTCTACAATTTCCACCAGTTCTACTACCCTCCAAGATTTATAATCTGCCCAGTGACATCCTTTGACGTCAGGTTCCAGCCAGATTTACATCACCACCCCCTATCTCGACCTCTCCACTGTCTCTAAATTGCCACACTGCTTGGCCCATAGCAGGAATTTCCTCCAACTAAATATTGGGAAGACCAAAGCCATTGTCTTCAGTCCCTGCCACAAACTCCATTCCCTAGTCCCCGACTCCATCCCTCTCCCTGGCAACTATCCGAGGCTGAACCAGATTATTCGCAAACTTGGTTGTTGGGGATTAAATGTCAACCAAAGATTATGCATTATGTCTGGTGTATCACTCCATCTATAGTCTAACGAATATCCTCTACAAATTCAAGTTGAATTTCTTGCTTTTCTATTCAATGCCTCTTCATATAAAACTCATATATAAATCCCATTTCCCTTTTTATAGCCTCCTATGCCTGCACCCTTATATTTAAAGATCTATGTATCTTCATTCCTACATCTCTCTGTTTCCCCACTCTGTTAAAAGTATTAGGGTATACCTTGTTTCTCTGCTACCTCACATTTCTCAGTGAACCGCACCTGCCATCAATCTGCCTATTCCACTAACCTGAATATGTTCTCCTACAATTTTTTGCACTCCTCTTCGAATGTTATATCCTCAGCAAACTTTGTTATTATTCCTTTTTGTACCTAAACTCATAGAAATAGAAAATAAACGAGGTCCCAGCAGAGATCCTAGGGTCTCACAAATATCGACATGCCTCCAATCTGAAACACATCTATTTATCCCGGCTCTTTGCTTTCCGACACCTGGACACATCCCTTAATGACACGTGCCTTCATTTTCACAGGTCTCTTTTGTGCAACCTTTTCAAATGCCTTCTGAAAATTCATGGAGACAATATCCATTGCAGTTCCACATCTATATATTCTGCAATCTTTAATCTCCACTCATTTTTGTTGCACTGGAGACTTATGAGAGTGACCTAACATAGAAAAAACAAAATAATCTAGGGTAAGAAACTTTGAAGAGATCCATAAATGTGTCAGTGGCTTTCTTCCAGTTTCTTCAACAGGATAACCTGAGAAATGTAGAAGAATTCTGAAAGCTAGTGGTTTTATTGATTCAACCAAATCTGAAATTCCAATAAATGTCAACTGAAGGATGACCAGTATATAAAACCAGTCAGAACATCAGTTACACGTGAGAAAATGGGCATGTATCCACTGACTAGATTCAAACTGTTTCTGGAAATTGGATCGGCCAAAGTTTTTTCCCACAAATATGCCCTCTTGGGTTTGGTTGATCCATTTAACAACACGAAGGAGAAACTGGCAAATTTAAAAAGCTAATTGCAAATTCCACCGTGTCAAGGTATGACCTTGTGCCTGGCAATTCAACTCATAAAGCAGCACACCAGCCAAAATCTGCTGAAAGCAATCCCTGAGACAAAGGAAAGTACCTTATCAAACTACAAAGCAAAATGCTTGCACGCTTTCATGTCTGCAACATAAGATCTATACAGCTTTTACATGCGAGAAAAACGCCAGTAATCATATTTTACTGTGATGCCTTTTCACTTGATGCAATTAAAAGCTACCCTCAAATTAAAAAAGAAGAAAATGTAAACAATGAATTATATGAAGAAACTCTACACTTGGACTGGAATGACTTAATCAAAAAGTCTGTGGAAATAAAGCAAGCATTTCTTCAAATGAAAGTCCATAAATTTGTGGCGCTTCTGAGCAACTTTTCCAAACTCTTTCTCGTCTTGTCAAAAAGTTTCAGCTTTTTGCCTCACTTATGCTTTTTGTTAACTCTTGCATCTTTGCAGTACAATTTGAATAAAAGACAGTTTAATAATATATATGTATATTAACTGTGTCATTCTTTCTTCAACCAGAGGCTGAGGAGCTGGTCGGAGATTGCAAAAGAACTAGTGGCTTGTTTCTAAAATCTTAAGTGGTTGGTGGGGGGGAGTGGGGGTCATTTTGATTTTTGGGGGACAATGTAAAATGGACAATATCTGTTTTTTTTATTTTTATTCATTCACAGGATGTGGGCATCGCTGGCAAGGCCAGCATTTATTGCCCATCCCTAATTATCCCTGAGACAACTGAATGGCTTGCTCTGCCATTCCAGAGGCAACCACGTTGCTGTGGGTCTGCAGTCACAGATAGCCAGACTGGGTAAGGACAACAAATTTCCTTCTGAAAGGACATGAGTGAACCAGTTGGATTGTCACAACAATCCAGTACTGTCATGGTCACCACCACTAACACTAGCTTTTTATTCCAGATTTATTTAATTAACTACATTTTTTTTTAAAACAGCGGTCATTTAAACTAAATCATTAGTGCAGGCCTCTGGGTTACTAAAATAAAAGCAAAATACTGCAGATGTTGGAAATCTGAAATAAAAACAGTAAGTGCTGGAAATACTCAGCTGGTCTGACAGCATCTGTAGAGAGAGAAGCAGAGTTATCGTTTCAGGTCTGTTTTAGGTTCTGATGAAAGGTCAAACTGACCTACTAAACTTCATACTGATGAAAAGGAAAGGGGATTGTCCAGTGGAACCAATATCTATGACACTAAATCATGTGAGATTTTCTCCCATGAATCCCCATCTCAGCAAACCATGTGGAGATACTGAGAAATGACAAAGCACTTTCTATCCAAAGAAACAGAGATCTTGGAGGGCAAGTCAAACCTGTGGCTACTTATGGAAAAGTGTTTCCAGACATCTGGACACAGGTCGCCTTCCTGGCTTTTCACTCAGGTGATAGCATTGATATGGGAGGGGTATCATTTGGAGCTGGGGGAAGAAAGTAAAACCATTGTGAAACACAAACAGATAATCTGATAATCAGTAACAACTTTCGATATCTAAGTGGAATTGTGGTCAAAGATCAGCCATGATTTTATTGAATGGTAGAGCAGGTTCGAGGGGCTGGTTGGCCTGCAACTGCTCCTATTTCTTATGTTCATAATACTTCTTCATGAAACTGTCCCCAGGGAAACGTTATGAAGCACAGGGCTTAAGATCCCCATTATTAAAATATGCTTTGGTGGCTACTTCATGGGGGCAAAACATGTCCCTTTATTGATATATCCTTCTTTCCTGTCTCCTGGGAATCAGTTGCAGAGACCATATAAAGAAAGTTAACATTTTCACTTCAGTTCTGACCTTTTTCCTTTGTCCTTTCATGAAAGCCCTAACAAAACTATGATTAAAATGGTTTCAAAATTGGGCCTTGTACTTTTCACCTCAAGCGTTTTGTTCAGTCTGCTGTAGCATGTTATTCACTTCTGCCCGATTTTGTTTCTTAAATGGTGTTTTGAAGAAAGTCTTGATAATTGACTCACACAGCATGCTAACAAAGCTCAATAAACTGCAAAAGCATGATAAAGAGGTTGGTGCAGATGCTTCACACAGTGGTGTGTGTAAAGCATATAACAGCAACCCCTCTGAGGAACTACAGTCCCTTTTATCCTCCACACCTCCCTCCACTGCTGTACATAAGTTTATTAGCTATGACTGACTAGATCACAGGAAGGGGCCCAGAGAAACTAAAGCATCCACACACAGATCATGCAAGTTCACTCTTAAAAAAGGAGGCTACCATTTTTATATGAATATCAGTGTAAAAGGACAAAGTATGTTCAGTTAATTCAAAGAGTTCAAATCCAGTGGATTAGGAGCAAGGTTTTTTGTTAATTAATGATTCACTGACAAAAACAGCTGGGCAATTGTATCATAATAGCTGTAGAGGAAAAGCATTCATGATTGTGAATCGGTGACTTAATTTCTTTTAATCCATCTTTTACACTGGGCATAACTGTACTGTGTAGCTAAATAAAATTGGCAGAGGGAGCACCTTTATTTTCCAGTGAAGTCCATCGACATGAAGATTGGGAGAGGTGTATGCTGGGGACTGATCTGATACTACCTGTATTATGCTATCACCCAAATTCAGAATTACCCCCACAGTGTTTGATGTTAAAGAAATCAACAATCCAATTTAAGGCAAAAAAAAAAAATCCTTTCTTTAAAAAAAATGGCATGGATATGGTCCTTCCCTCACATATAGAACAAAAATCAGAGCAAGACTAGCTGGATGATTTAAGCCCCACACCCATCATTGAATGAGGGGTACAAGGGTGGTTCATGCGGATGTGAAAGATCCCAAGACACTATTCAAAGAAGAGCAGCTAGTCAGCCTGGTGCCCTGTCCAATATTCTTCCCATCCCCTCAACTAATACAAACAAAAACAGATTAACTGATCATTCATCTCATTGTTGGTGGCATACTCACTGTGTTTCTGTTGATGCCATTACCTTAAACAGATTAATGCCTTTGTTAGGATAGCAGATAGAACAATCTAATGTAATTGTGTTAAGACAGTGTCATTTGCAGGATTAAGTTCCTAAATGTTCAGGGTACTAAATATAAATGAACATTACAACAACAAAAACAACACTTTCATTTATAAAGCAAGTGCAATGCAATAAAGCGTCCCAACATATTTCATTGGAGCATCAGCGAATAAAATATGACACTGAACCACATAAAGAGATATTAGGACAGATGACAAAAAGCGTGGTTAAACAGGTGGTTTTAAGGAGTGTCTTAAAGGAGGAAAAAGAGCTAAAGAGGTGTAGGGGTTTAAGGAGGGAATTCCAGAGTTTAGGGCCTAGGCAGCTGAAGGCACAGGCACCAGTGGTGGAGTGATTAAAATGGGGGATGAGTAAGAGGCCAGAATTGGAAAAGTGCTGAGATCTCAGAGGGTTGGCAGAAGTTACATAGATAGGTAGGGGAAGCCGATGGAGGGATTTGAAAATAAGGGTAACAATTTAAAAATTGAAGCTTTGCTCGACTGAGAGGCGAGGTAGGTCAACGAGCACAGGAATGATGGAAGAATGGGACTGGGTGTGAATTAGGACACAGGCAAACAGAGTTTTGGATAAGTCCAAGTTTATTATTGCAAGTTAGCACCAAGCAAAGACAATAGAGTGTCTAAATTTGAATCAATGCCCATCAATTTGGCCAAAACACAAATGAAATCAAATCTGCTATTATCACACGCTGGCACACAAACCTGATTCACTTCACAATAATTTACCAGCAAATCAACAACAACAACTTTTATTTACATAACTTCTTTAACCTAATAAAATGTCCAAAGGTGCTTTACAGGAGCATTATAAAACAAAGTATGACACCGAGCCACAACAGGAAATATTAAGTCTGATGACCAAAAGGTAGCTTTTAAGGAATGTCTTAAAGGAGGAAAGTGAGGTGGAGAGGCAGAGAGGTGTAGGGAAGGTATTCCCAGAGCTTGGGGCCTAGGCAACTGAAGGCGCGACCACCAATGGTGCAGTGATTAAAATCAGGGATGCACAAGAGGCCAGAATTAGAGAAGTGCAAAGATCTTGGAGGGTTGTGGGGCTGGAGGAGATTATAGAGATAGAGAGGGCAAGGCCACTGAGTGATTTGAAAATAAGGATGAGAATTTTAAAATCAAGACCTTGCTTGATTGGGAGCAAATGTGGGTCTCCGAGCTCAGGGGTGATAGGAGAACGGGACGTGGTGCGAGTTAAGACATGGGTAGCAGCATTTTGGATGACCTCAAGTTTACGGAGAGTAGAATGTAGGAGACCAGCCAGGAGTGCATTGGAATAATCAAGTCTAGAGGTAACAAAGGCAGGAATGAAGTTTTCAGCAGCAGATGAGTTGAAACAGGGCGAAGTCAGGCGAAGTTGCAGAGGTGGAAATCAAACACAAACCATTACAAATTAAAATAAATTAGGTACAACATTTAATGAAATGCATATTTTACTGCAGGAAAGACAGAACAAATCATTACCTTTCAGATATTATCACACCAAACCAGAAGGTCTTTCATTTAACAAACACATGTGAAGGGCCCAACAGCTCTTGAAGATCGAAAGTTTATTCTTGTGGGGGAGAGGGGGAGAGTGGGACTGGGAATAAGCCTGCACCCCAAGAAATTTACTGCCTCCAACGGTGTACCTCCATTCCCACTCCTTGGTCCCAGTGTCCTTTCGTACACTTGGCCATATGTATGTATGGCAGATTGAAACCACAGAAGAATGAGTCAAATACATCCCCCTTGAACATCCCAGCAATCTCAGGTCAGTGAGAGTGACCAGGAAACTTTTTATTTGACCAGCCCCTTGCTTAGGATACAATCAGGAGCACATGAACCTGGCAGTTGGAAATCCCGACTCCCAGAGATGCTTCTGAATCTAAGAAGGGCAAGTGCTGCTAATAGCAATATAACAATGATTTGTCCTAAAGTAACAGCAGCCCATGATAGGGTCACAGACATTGTAATGTTGGATTTACATTTTTATAGCACCTTTCACAACTTCAGGACATCCCAGAGCACCTAACAGTCAAGTAAGTACTTTTTGAAGTGCAATCACTGTTATATTGTAGAAAACTCAGCCTACAAGCCAATTTGCACACAGTAAGCTCCCATATACAGCAATGTGATAATGACCAGATAACCTCTTTTAGTGATGTTGATTAAAGGATAAGATATTGGCCAGGCCACCAGAGACAACACCCTTATTTTCTTGTTGCCCAGGATCTTTTACATCCAACATAGAGATCAGATCAGAGCCTTGGTTTAAAGCCTCCACCAATAAACAGCACCTCTGACAGTGCAGCACTCCCTCAGTCCTGCACCGGAGCATTAGCCAAGAGTTGTGTACTCAAATCTCTGGATACCGACTTGACAACCTTCTGACTCAGAGATAAGTGTGCTACCAGCTGAACCACAGCTGACACCAATAAATGCACTAGACTTATAGTACAAAGTTCCCAACTTCAACTCCCTTTACTTGTTTGCAGTTGAATGCCAGGTAGAGTTGACTTATCATCCACTTGAATATCAAACCCCACACAAATATTCCGAAATTTCATGATTACACTAATGTTGCCAACCCTCCAGGATTGCCCAGCAGTTTCCAGGAATTCAACATTAATCCCCAAGGCACTTGTTAAATAAATGTGAACGAGCAATTTTATTTTCCATTTGTACACAAATTTGATTCTAAAGCAAAAACTGTCACAGCTATATAGAATAAATACAGGTAATGAACTAGAAGCAAATGGCACACTGTGAGTGACTGAAAATGTTAGTGGGAGAATTGCAAATGTTGCACCCTTGTTCAAAAAATGGTGTAAGGATAAACTGAGCAACTACAGGCCAGTCTGTTTCACTTCGGTGGTGGGAGAGCTTTTAGAAATGATAATCTGGGACAAAATTAGCGATCACTTGGACAAATGTTGATTAATTAAAGAAAGCCACCACGGATTCATTAAGGGAAAATCGTGTTTAACTAATTCGATTGAGTTTCTTGATGAGGTAACAGAAGGGGTTGATGAGGGCAATCTGGTTGTTTGATGTGGTACATATGACTCCCAAAAGGCATTTGATAATGTGCCACATAACAGGTTTGTCAGTAGAGTTAAAGCCCATGGAATAAAAGGGATAATAGCAGCATGGATACTAAGTTGGCTGGGTTCCAGGGAGCAGAGAGTAGTTGTGAACAGTTGTTTTATGGATTGAAAGAAGGTATATAATGGGGTTCCCCAGGGGTCAGTATTAGGACTAATGCTTTTCTTGATCTATATTAGTGACCTAGACTTGGGGGTACAGGGCACAGTTTCAAAATTTTCAGATGACACTTTGAGTTCTGATGCAAGGTCACAGACCTGAAACGTTAACTCTGCTTCTCTCTCCACAGATGCTGCCAGACCTGCTGAGTATTTCCAGCATTTCTTGTTTTTATTATAATCAATACAGCCTGAACAGTCCTGGCAACTTGCAGCTGGGCTGCTATGCCAAGCAGAGAAGAATGAACAATCCTATTGAGGCAGTGAATGTTCATCTTCTGCTGGATGATCCATACATGTTTACAACCTTCTCCATCTGCTAAATAAGAATGGTGCTAAGATGATTATCTTTGAAGGACTAGAAATATTGAAGCCTGTTGATTTTCTTCCTCCAATTATTGAGAAACCATGGTGAAGGGCCAAGACCCACACATCATGGAACAGCACCAAGGTCCAAAGGAATAAACGGGGCAAAATAACTGAGGAAATAATGATTAAGTGATGTCAGGCTTGGGTTTCAAAAGCCCAAAGATTGTAGGAAGAAGCAAAAACCAAGGGAAGTAAGAAATAAACAGAAGAATAATAGCTATTATATATGTCATACATGCATTGCATCAGAGATCTATAGGAATTGTATGAGATTTATGCAACTGGCTTCTCTGATTGTTATGTTTGACAAATGTGAACTGACTTTTCCATCACCAGCACAGCTTGTCCTTCTCCAGGATATTAGTGTGTTTTACTGAGTGTACCCAGTACAAAACAGCTAAAACCATGTAACCAATTGTGAGCAACTTGTCAACTTTTCTACATTGTGTACAGTAGCAGGTGATCTTGTGACTTTCTTCCTCAGAAGGATGCACAATATAATTGGAACGCAGTATTGTAAACATATCTACAGAATGACGGTTGCTCAGTAATGTTTGGATTATGTCAAGAGCTCAAATATGGTTAGAGAGATACCTGCTGCACATCTGATAGATAAAATGCCTGTGTGTACATCAAACAGATGCCACCCTGACTCTATACAGAGAGCATTAAACTAATTTTGTGTTAAGTTTCTTCGTGGCAAAACTTTGTTGTTTACCAAAACAAAATGGATAAACTGAATATTTTCTTAAATTGCATCATGAGGTAGATTATGACCCATACCAGCTTGAATTATCTTTTTAGCATCCATTTAGCTGCAATTACGACCTGTGTTTCAAAAAGGCTGACTATGCAAGTGACCCTGTGAGCTACCAATGCACCAAGAACAAGAGTGCAGTCTCTGGCTAATTGTCTTCCACAATTAGGGGAGTTATGTTGATTAAAGCACTCTGAAATAACTGCATGGCCCTTTGTAATCCATTTTGATGGAAGCTGGAGCTAAAGTTGGGGTTTTAAAAAATGAGAGGTACTTAAAAATGATCCCCCTCCTCAAATAACTCACCTTCAATCCAACTCCCACCCCATTTGCAATCTCACATTCATCTCTACAGTCATCACCAGAGAAACCGTTTCAAGTGGCAGAAGGGTCGGTAACCAGAGGACGCAGATTTAAGGTGGCTGTCAAATAAAACAGAAACTATATGAGGAAATGTTATTTTACACAGTGGGTTATGATGATCTGGAATGCACTGCCTGAAAGTGCGGTAGGAGCAGATTCAGCAGTAACATTCATAAGAGATTTGGATAAATATTGATAACCTGTTTTAGACCTATACATTCTATGTAATAATTCTATGAATGTAATACTTGAAGGGGGAAAAAATTGCAGGACTATGGGAAAGAGCAAAGGAATGGGATTATTTCTGTAGCTCGACCGAAAGGCCTCCTTCTGTTCTGTATCTTCTATGATTCCATGTGTTATTGCCTCCCAGCTCCACACAAATCTCACTTCAAACTCTCTGTTTGAATCCTTCCGGGAAGGACATATGGATGGATATTAGGCAAGAACAAAATTTGGATTGATTGCCAAATAGGGTGCAAAGTTTCACCTCTGAATAACAGTCATTTGGGCAAAACTGCTGCCCAGGATTCTCTATTCCAACATAGGACTTCTGCCCTTCTCAGTCATTGCCAACCTCACTGATTGTTACTGTGGTATATTTTCCTTTCATTATCTTTCTGTGATCATTAGGTATGGTCGTCTGCCTCAGCTTCCTTCAACGCCTCTCCTGTGGCACCCAGAGACAAGGGACTATCCTTGCATGAAATCATTCCTACCTATCTGAATTCAATAAGTGCATCTCCAATAATGGATTTTCTTCTTTTCCCCCACACCATTACCTTCATGGTCTCCCAGGGATCTATTTCAATCCCCTCCTCTTCCTCATCTATATGATGCCCCCTTAGTAGCATCATCTATCTGAAAGAGGGTCAGCAAACAAGTGCACACTGATGTTACTCAGTTCCACCTATTTACCAGTTCTTTTGATCCTTCGACTGCCTTTGCACTTTAAGACTGCTTGTCGGACATCAAGTTCCGGAGAAGCTACTACTTCCTACATCTTAACATCAGGAATATCAAACCATCAGTTCTAACCCCCAACAAAAACTGCACTCCCTTGCTACTGATTCTATCCTCCTCTCGAACCAGCTTCTCTGGTTTGACATTGAGCACCAAGACCACTTATTTCCACTGCTACAACATTGCCAATATCTGCACCTACATTAATATCTCTGTCACTGAAACCCTAATATATATGCCTGCTATCTCCAGACCTGACAACTCTAACACTTTGCTTGCTGGCATCCCACTTTCCATCCTCCATAAACTGCAATTTGCCCAAAGCTTTGTTACATTTATCCTGTACTACACTAGAAACACGAGTAGGCCATTCGGCCCATCAAGCCTGCTCCACCATTCAATTAGATCATGGCTGATCCATAGTTCAACTTCATTTACCTGCCTTAGCTCCATACAGCTCAATACCCACATCTAACAAAATCAAATTGATCCTGGTCTCAAAAGCTCTAATTATGCCTAAAAGCTACTATGCCTCACATATATATCAACAGTCTCAGAATAAGTGGTTAGCCATTTAGAACTGAGATGAGGAGGAATTTCTTCAGTCAGAGGGTGGTGAATCTTTGGAATTCTCTACCTCAGAAGGCTGTGGCGGCTCAGTCATTGAGTATATTCAAGTCAGAAATTGATAGATTTCTAGGTATTAAAGATATCAAGGGATATGGTGATAGTGCGGGAAAATTGCATTGAGGTAGAAGATCAGCCATGATCTAGTTGAATGGCAGAGTTGGCTCAAGGGGCCAAATGGCCTACTCCTGCTCCTATTTTCTATGTTCCTAATACAATTCTCGATGACCTTCCCTTCCCCCAAATGCACTAAATTCAAATTCTTCATCCTTATTTTAAAATCCTTCCATTGCCTTGGCCCTCCTATGTCTGCAACCTCTTCCAGCCCTGTGTCCCTCCAAAATAGCTCTTTTCTTATGCACCATTCTCTCACCTCCACTCCCAACCTTCACCCTATCATTACTGGCAGAACTTTCATATACCATTCCTATTCTTCGCAATTTCCTCACTTAACTTCTCTGTCTCCCCACCTTGAAAAATATCTTCAAGATTTTGTTCATCCCTCTTAACTTCTGCTGTCATGTTTGGTATCATTTCCCCTCGGTCTTATTTTCTTTATCCTTTCCATCTCTCTACCTCTCTCTCCTTCATTAAGACACTCCTTAAAACCTCCCTCTTAGACCATGTTTTTAGTCACCTGTCCTAATATTGACTTGTGTGGCTCTGTGTCAAACTTAGTTTGATAATGCTCTTGGTGCTTTATTATGTTAAAGGCACTATATAAATGCAAGTTGCTTTTGATGATGATCGAGCAACTACAATCAACCTCAATATTTCTGGGTTAGTCATAAAACTAGTCACAAAAGTCAGCATCATTGATTGGTCACCAGCAACACCTGCTGGAAGTGAGAATAGGGTCATATTTCTTTCCATTACCATATACAGTCTAATTATCTGCTTTTGTTTTTATTCATTTTTGTGAGCATCACTGGTAAGGCCAGCATTTAGTGCCCCATCCCTAATTATCCTTGAGAAGATGGTGATGAGCGGTCTTATAAAATATAACTGAGTGGCGTGTAGAGGAGTTAACCACATTGTTGTGGGTCTGGAGTCACATATAGACCAGGCAGGGATAACAGATTTCCTTCCCCAAAGGACATTAGTGAACAAGATGGGTTTTTAACAACAACACAGTAGTTATATAGTCACCATTAGGTGACACCATCTTTTGATTCTATTAATTTACTTTAAATTCTTTTGCTATCATGGCAGCATATGAACTCCTATCCCTAGATTACTAGTCCAATAACAAAACCGCTATGCTACCATACCCCTCACTGCCAAGGCTCATGCATGAACAACAGTCAGTTGGAAGGGGTATTGGAGGTCCCTCAGTACTGGTGGAACCATATTTCAGCCAAAAACTGTCTCCCCTGTCTGTACAGAGTTAGCTCATCTTAGCCAGAACACCAGCAGAGGAGCTGCAGACTACTCCTGAGCGAGGGAGAGCTGAAGATCAGTGAGGGTTCCCACCAGTGACGTCCTTACATGCTTGTCAACACTCACTGTTTGGCAACATAATTCAGATACAGAGGGCTGCTGGCACCGATCAAACCATACCACAGTATGAGTCAGGGGTTTCAGGAGAAGCCAAAAATGGGAGGAAGTATATTTTTAAATGAAGCATAGTATGAGGCTCTTCACTATTGAAAATGACTCCCTCTCGCCCAGGGAACAAATAGTGTGATTAATAGTGTTGTTGATAGTACTGACTCTGTCAATTGGTGTGAAAATAACTGCAAATCCCAAGCCTCATGAAAGAACAGATGCCTGTTGATGCAATAGCATATTTTTACAGCAACACACCTTTTCACATTGTGGTGATACTGTCTTCTGAGCTGAGGTAAAACCCAGCTAACCGTACCAAACTCAAAAGCCAAAGTATTTTGATAACGAAATATAACCGATGGCAAATGAAGATGGTGTTGGTGGCCAAAGGGTTAAATCTGATTCACTGAAACTTTTATCTAATGGCACGCACTAGCCATCAGACCAATAACCTCACTCTCACACCCACTCTGTTTACACAGCTTCCAACAGTTCAAAAAGCCAAAGGCAGATCACAAGCGCATCGCTGAGCCAAAAGAATCTTTGACACAGGGTTATAATCAGCAATGTCTGAAGAGAAACCTTCCCGTCTGGTTTGAAACATGTTCAAACAAGACCTCTCGCTGCTCAGAAGGACAGCAGAGCAGGCTTGCTGGTGAAGGTGGGTAGATGCCATTCTTGTGGGGTAATTAAGATCTGAGCAAAGGATCTAATGAACATGAAGCAGGTTGTGTGCCCAGTGGGCTTAAGTAGGGAGGGTGTGAGATATGCAGGGATAGTGTGAGGCAGCTGTTTGCAGCCCTCTAACTCATGGCTATGAGTTACAAACCTGCTCAAAAATTACCACCAAATAACAGATCACACAGTGTACCTCAGCCTGGGTCTGTAATTTAGACCTGAGAGGAAATTTTGCATTGATCAAATGTAGAAATTTAAAACAATTTATATCCAAATGGGGAAGTTTGAAATGAAGATTAAAAATCAAGAACCCAATCTGGACGTACTTTCAGGCCAATATATTTAAAAACACTGGAATGTTGATGAACCTGTGAAAACCCTCAATTTCTCACCATTTGTTACATTATACTTCTGCTACATCACAACTTCAAAGAGAGAATTTGCTCCTTGCATTGCCTTCTAGTTTAAGATGTTTAACATCCACATACATTGTATTATTACTGCACACAGCAGTCTCTGTGGGTCAACATTCCTCTGGTTGGAAAAAAAAAGCAGGAGAAAAGCATCCTTTACTATCATTTTCAGCAAATGCTAACAAAATGGCAAGAATGAATGATATTCCAACGTGTCCACTGTCAAAAGCATGCGTTCAGGGCAAGAATAAAGTAAAAACCAATTGTGATGAACCAGTAATTATTATCTTTTTACAATTCTGAAGCAACTAATGGAACCACACAATTCCAAAAAAGAAGTATTGTGGACAATAGCAGCCATACTTAAATGAATGGCAACAACTTGAGGCCATTTTCACAAAGTAGGAAAGTGCTGGCTATGGTAAAGCCCAAGCTTGCAAAGAAAGCTTTAACTGTAGTAAAAGTAAAGCCTGTCCTACCAACTTACAGAGGTCCATAAAAAGATGTGTGATTTTAAACAAGTACAGAGTAAAACAAAAATATTACTGCAGAAAGGCCACAATCACCTGGTATCAAGCCCAATTGCTTTTATATTTAAAGGGGACCAACATTTTATATTATGCTGGAGCAACTGGTGATAGTCCTACAGATCTGAAATTACTTATATGCAAGAGTGAATCCCATGTTGTGGAACTGCAATCACAGGTAAGTCAGGCCAGATAGTTAGAGGTAGCAGGATCTTTTCCCGAAAGAAATCAATTGGATTCTTACCTGCGTATTCAGACTGATTAGTAATGTTTCTGGTGCTCACTGCAAAATCACAGATTTATTAAATTGGCCAACCCAGAACCAATCTCTTGAAGGTACACAGTGAATCAGTACTCACTACATGAACTAGTCAGCTGAGATGTTGGGGGAAAGAAAGAAAGACTTGCATTTATATGGCGTCTTTAACAACCACCAGACATCTTTACAGTCAGTGAAGTATTTTGAAGTGTAGTCACTGTTGTAATGTAGGAAACACAGCAGCCAATTTGCACACAAGTTCCCACATGATAATGACCAGATAATCTGTTTTGAGATGTCGATTGAGAGGTTGGTCAGAGCATCAGCGATAACTCCACTGCTCTTCTTCAAAATAGTGCCATGGGGTCTTTTACATCCACTTGAAAAGGCAGGTGGGGCCTTGGTTTAAGGTCTTATCCAAAGGAGAGCACCTCTGACAGTGCAGAACTCCCTCAGTACTGCACTAAAGTACAAGCCTTGATGTTTGTACTGAAAATCTGGAGAGGGACTTGACCCTAGAGCTGTGCGATTTAGAGACAAGAGTGGGATCATCTGAGCCACAGCTGACATCGAGGAAAATCGACTCAATATTATTTTAAAAGACTTTTTGTGATCATCAGGAGTGAAATAGTCTATATTAGCATCAGTGACTCCCAAGTCAGGTGCAATATGGATTGGAAGCAGAGTAAAACTTGTCTTTAATATGTGCCTTAGCTTCAACCTCTGGAAAGCACTCCCTTCTGCACTCCATTTCCCATACCAGCTGTCAATGTGGCTCTCTCAAAGCTAAATTCTGGGATTTCCTACCTAAGCTCTACTGACCCTTAAAAAAATTCCCTAAAGCTCATTATCTGCATCTCTCTTATTCTCCCTTTCTCTCAATACAAAAACAAAATATTGCAGATGCTAGAAATCTGAAATAAAAACAGAAAATGCTGTAAATACTCAGCAGCATGTGTGGAGATAGAAGCAGAGTTAATGTTTCAGGTCGATGACCTTTCAACAGAACTGGGAAAAGTTAGAAATGTAATAAGTTTAAGCAAGTCAAAAAGGAGAGGGTGAAAAACAAACAAAAGGCGAGGTTTGTGATAGGGTGGAAGATAGGAGACATTAAATAACAAAAGAGTTGGTGGTGCAGGGCCAAAGGGAGTGGTAATGGGACAAGAGACAAAAGATGTGTCTGGAGGAGGTGTGAATGGCAGAATGATGAACAGCTGCTGTTCGAAAGCAAAATTAACAGAAAAAACCAAGTAGCAAGTAAAACGGAAACCTGCAAAGAAAGGAAACAAAATAGGGGCAGAGATTATGGTCTGAAATTGTTGAACTCTGTGTTGGGTCCAAATGGCTGTAAAGTGCCTAATCGAAAGTTGAGGTGCTGTTCCTCAAGCTTGTGTTGAAACAATGTGAGAGGCCCAGGACAGAGAGGTCAGTGTGGGAGCAAGGTAAAGCATTTTCTCACTTTGCTTCCACTATCATTTCACTTATTCTGTGATGTATCTTGAATGGCCTTTACATTAAAAGTGGTATATGACAGCAAGTGTTATTGTAAATCAAGGATAATTTAACTCAATGGGAACAGAGGCAGGAGAACTCAACATTATTTCCTATAGGATAGAAATTTCCATCTCATCAACCTCGGCTGGGTTTTAAGGATCAGTGTTGGGACCTCAGCTACTTACAATCTATATTAATGACTTGGATGAAAAAACAGAGAGTAATGTACCTAAGTTTGCTGATGTTACAAAGGTAGGTGGAAAAGTAAGCTGTGGGGAGGACTCAGAGAGGCTGCAAAGAGATATAAACAGGTTAAGTGAGTGGGCAACAAGATGGCAAATGGAGCACAATGGGGTGTGAAGTTATTCACTTTGGTAGTAAGAATAGAAAAGCAGAACATTTTTTTAAAAGGTGTGAAACTTTTAAGTGTTGATGATTAAAGAAACTTGGTGTGCTTGTACAAGGAACACAGAAAGTTAGCATGCAGGTACAGTAAGCAATTAAGAAGGCAAATGGCATGTTGACCTTTATTGCAAGGGTTTGGAGTACAGAAATAAATAAATAAATACAGGAAAAAAAAATTCCTACAATTGTACAGGGTTTTGGTGAGACCACATTTGGAGTAGTGTGTGCAGTTTTAGTCTCCATATTTAAGAAAGGATTATTTGCATTGGAGGTGGTACAGCAAAGGTTCACTAAATTGGTCCCAGGGATGAGGGGTAGTCCTATGATGGGAGGCTGAGTAAATTGGGCCTATACTCTCTGGAGTTTAGAAGAATGAGAGGTGATCTTATTGAAACATACAAGATTCTGAAGGGGCTGGATAGGGTAGAAACTGAGAGACTGTCTCAGCGTGTCCGGGAATCTAAAACACGTGGGCACAATCTCAGGATAAAGGGCCAATCATTTAGGACTGAGATGAGGAGAAATTACTTCACTCAAAGGGTTGTGAATCTTTGGAATTCTCTACTCCAGAGGGTTGTGGATGCTCCATCGTTGAATACATATAAGGTTGGGATAGATAGATTTTTGGTCTCTCAGGGAATCAAGGGATATGGTGAGTGGGCGGGAAAGTGGAGCTGAGGCCTAAGATCAGCCATGATCATATTGAATGGCGGAGCAGGTTCGATGGGCTATATGGTCTATTCATGCTCCTATTTCTTGTGTTCTTGTGTTAACCTGATCCTAAATAGCTGTACCGTCATCTCTACATTTATGTTAATATACAGGTTTATATTTGTGTATCAAAGATGAGAAAAGGCATCAGACACAAGCCTTCCATTGGTCACTTTTAGCCCCATGCATCACCTATTCCCGCAGCCCCTCTCCCCTCCATCTTCTGGTAAAAGCAAATGACTAGACACATGAAGACAATTCAGAATCGCTCTAAAATATTCCAGTCTAACCCCTCAGAAACACTCAGTCAAGCCCCAGGAAGTCCAAGACCCATTAATTCTTATCCAGGAATAATATACATAACATTAACTTCTGAAATTGAGTTGGATATCCCAATATGATCTAAATACTCATTTATAGCATCTCTTACGATGCATTTCATTAACATCTCTATTACAGAAGTTAAACTGACTTGACTATAGTTCTTGGGATTCCGCCCATTTCACAGCTGCTCAATTTTTGTTTCCATTGAAGTTTACTTTATTGTGTTTGCCTTCTTATCCATTCATTTGTTCTCAGGTTAGGAATGATTCCTGAAAGGCCACATTTATTGTCCATTCCCCAACTGCCCTGAGTTGGTGGTGGGCCTTCTCCTTGGACTGCTGCAATCCCTCTGGGAATGATGTTCCTACTATGACATTATTTAGGGAATTTTAGGATATTAACCCAACGATGAAACATTCGTGGAACTTGCTCTGATCTTGATTAAAATCCAAGGTTAAACGGTAACACAAAATATTTATTAATGTATAAACAACTTTAAGTAGAACTGTACTTAGCAGCTCCTGCTAGCTTCCAGACTCCAACATACCGATGGCTTTATTTAGCGAAGCTGATTTCCCTGACCTTTGCCTCCAGTTGCTCAGGCACAGAGGTCAGGCAAAAGGGGCAGCGACTCGTTGTGCCAGGTTTATCCTCGGCTTTCCTGGGGATGGGGAGTGCAGATTGGCCAGTACTTGCAGAAGTTGCATGCCCATCAGAGGCCTTCAAATGAGCCAGGAAGAGCACCCAGAAAACATGGTGCAATGGGCTCCCCTTGGCTCCCGTAGACTGGAAAATCCAAGTGTATCCTGGTGGCAGACCGGAAAATCCGAATGTATCCTGGTGGCAGGCTGAAGGCTTTCAGCGAGGCCTTCATCTTGATTTTGAACTCTTCCCTCTCCTGATGTCTGGATCTACTTGGGGCCTCCTGGCCTTCATCTCCCTTCAGCAGCCAGAAGGACCTGACCTCTGAGGCTTGACAGAAACTTGTAGGCCTGAAAAGTGTCACACAACACAATGCATTTGTCTATTAAGCCATTGAGGCAGACTGCTTCAGATGTTGGTAAAGGGGACCCACATAATGCACAACTGCAGGAAAGTACAGTTTTTACTGAGCTAATTAAAGGCTTGGTGTTGCCATGGTGAAGTATTTGGAAGACATTTTCCCATGTATATAAACAGAGACACCTGCAATGATGTGATCAGCATTGCTATGGTGTCACTTCACTGCTAACAGCATATTGCATTACAAATTTGTTGTAATGCAAGTATAAAAATGACATTTCAAAGATTTGGGTAATAGCAGCTAAAACACCTGCTGGACCACAAATTGCCACTCATCCAACAATCACTTTGCTTTTGAGTTTTCAGACCAAACTATTCCTAGGTTGGATTTGTACTAAAAGGAAACCTGCCCACCAAAATGTCACCACCCCTTTGAAGCACTTAGTTAGAAGCTCAATTAACATTTGGTCAGTCCCTTTCCCTAATTCAATGATATCATCCTCACTGCTTAGAGTGGGTGCGCCGGTGTCAATGTGATTTGCCCACTCTATATGTGGTGACAGGTGTGACAAAAATGTTTTCTTACAGACGAGGGACTGAACAAGGCAACAAGAAGGGCTCACAGGCAATCTTTCCTCTTTGCTATGAGGCTGTGCAGCAACCCAAAGGTCCTCACGCAGGCTGTGCACAAGTCAGTCCCTTTAAATTACCCCCATGTGTGGTTAAGCAAAGAAGTTAAAGGGGCTGTGTGCTTAAATAAATCACTCGTGCACTCAAAAAACAAATGAGAGGGAATGTTGTTCACATGAGTTCTGGAGGCCATATGTGGGGACGGTTGTGACTGGAGGAGATGGGGGTGAATGAAGTCGGGTGACTGAAAGGGTAATTGCTGAAGTCGGGGGGGAGATGACTGAAGGAAAGGGGGTGACTGAGGAGGTGGTGTGACTTGAGTGGGGCAACTGAAGGGGAAATGAATGACTGAAGGAAATGAGATGTCTGAAGGGGAGGGTGTATCTGAAACGGACTGGGTGCCTGAAGGGGACAGGATGTCTCGAAGAGGAGAGGGTATATGAAGGGGGGGGGGGGGGGGGTGGTGTCTGAAGGGGAGGAGGTGTCTGAAGGGGAAGGGGTGACTAAGTGCAGTGGATCTACACATTACCGTTGCTTCCCAGAGTTATTATCAGTGCAAACTGCTGACTGAAACTTCCTGAAGTCTCCATCAGTTCCCAACTATTCAGCAGATGTAGGCTGTACATGTGCTGCACATATTCCTTTAACATGTATGAAATGTCTGCACATCAAAGCAGACTGTCATTACCCTGCCAAATTAGCCAGATGTTATTGCCAACCTCTGTCCTAGTATCCACTCTGTTATTAAATTGACCTGAGATTGACAAGAAGATCATTGGTAATGGGATTGTACAGTTTTACTGCCAAGGTCTCAGCTTTGGATTCTGGGATCACATTCCCCTTGTATACAACCAACCGCACGCAGGCTGCTGCTCACTGAGTCACTGCCTGGGAGGAATTAAAATAAATGTGCAAAGAGGCTTTCTGTAGCTATTTCTTGCACATGTGATCGCAGAGTATAATGGTGTCATTCACCCATCAGTCCACTGCTTGCTGACCTACATTAGCTCCCAGTCCACAAACACCTCGATTTTAAAATTCTCATCCTCGGATTTGTTTCAGCCTTGCCCTCCTGATCTCTGAAACCTTCTCCAGCCCTACAATCCTCTGACAACTCAAATCCTTCAACTCTGGCCTCTTACACAACCCCTTCCCCCCAGCATTGGTGCCCATACCTTGAGCTGCCTCAGCTCTAAGCTATAGAATTCCCTCTCTAATCCATTCTGACTCTCCACCTCTGTCTTCTGCTCCTTCAGACCTACCTGTTTACCCGAGCTCTTGGTCACCTGTCCTAACATCAACTTCTTTGACTCTGCATCAATTTGTGTCTGATTACGCTCCTGTGAAGTGCCTAAGGATGTTTCACTATGTTAAGGGAACTATACAAATGGAAGTTCCTTTTGTTGTTGTCTCCCATCCAGCTATACATACAATCAATCAGTAACAGCAGAGAACTCCACAATGCTATAGCATAGGAATCCCTCTGCACACTATTTTGAATAAAATTGGTTAATGTGCCTGATTTTTCCGTGAATCTTATTGACTAATTCCTTTCATTTATTTATTTTAAACAAGGTCAGCATCTTGTGTCCAAAAAGTGACCAGTAGATTTTATCCAAATATTAACTTTCAATTTCTATGAGAGAGAACACAAAGGAATTTCTCCCTTCTGGTGATGAACAGTTAATCGCTGTTACTGAATACTTCTATGTACTCTGCAGACAGAGCCAGACAGTGTAAAGTATGCTTTGTCATAACCTAAGGAATGTCTACCTCCATAAGTCACCACAACCTCCAAAACATGCACGGTTTATTAGGTATAGGCATTAATTCCAAATGCAATGCCTCAAGTGACCCTTTAAATTGTGTAAATCCCACTATGGCAGCTGGGGAATTTAAACTAAGATAAATAATTAAATGAATCTGGAATAAAAAGTTAGTATTAGCAATGGTGACCATGATTGTCATTAAAGCCGATTTGGTTCACGAATCACCTTTAGGAAAGGAAATCTGCCATCCTTATTCGGTCTGGCCTACATGCGACTCCAGATCCACAGCAATGTGGCCCTCTGACGTGGCCTAGCAAGCAAACCAGCTTTACCAAACCGCGATACAAAACTATCATAGAATAATATCAGATAGACCACATGGCATCAAGCTAGGGAGGGAGCTGTCCTGAGAGTCCTCAACATTGACTGTAGATCCCATGAATTCTCATGGCAACAGGTCAAACATGGGCAATGAAACCTCCTGCTGGTTGACACCTACTGCTCTCCCTCAGCTTATGAATCAGTGCTCTTCTATGTTGAACATCCCTTAAAAGCACTGATGATAGCAAGGGCACAGAAGTACTCTGGGTGGAAACGCCAATGTCTATCAACAAATGTGGCTTAGTAGCACCACTACTGGTCGAGTCCTGAAGGACATATCTACCATGCTGGATCTGTGGCAGGTGGTGAGAGAACCAACACGAGGGAAAAATCTACTGACCACATCCTCACCAATCTACCTGTCGCAGGCGCATCTGTCCATGACAATATTGGTAAGAGTAACCACCGCACAATCCTTGTGGACATCATCCCCTGATTTGAAACTATATCACTTTTCCTTCACTGTAGCTGGGTCAAAAACCAGGAACTCGCTCCCTAACAGCACTGTGGGTGTACCTACACCAAACGGACTGCAGCGGTTCAAGAAGGAGGCTCACCACCACCTTCTCAAGGGCAATTAGGGATGGGCAACAAATGCTGGCCTTGCCAGCGATGCTCATATCCTGTGAAAGAATATAAAAAACTCCTGTCTTCACACTGAGGACACCACTCATCACGATGTGTGGCACTACCACCGTGCTAAATGGAGTAAGTTCAGATCTAGCAGCTCAAAACTGGACACCCATAAGGCACTGAGGAGAGTAGGAGAGCATGTCAGAAGCAGCAGGAGATGTACCTGAAGATGAGCTGCCACCTGCTGAAACTACAACATAAGACTACATGGGTGTCAGCCATGGCACAGTTGGTACCTCTCTCGTCTCTGCGTCAGTAGGTCATGGCTTTAAGTCCCACTCCAGGACTTGGACACAAAAATCAAGACTGACACTCCAGTGCAGTATTGAGGGAGTGCTACACTGTCAAAGGTGTTGTTTTTTGGATGAGATATTAAACCAAGGCCCCATCTGCCCTCTCAGGTGAGTATAAAAGATCCCATAGCACTAGTTTGAAGAAGAGCAGGGGAGTTAACCCTGTGTCCTGGCCAATATTTATCCCTCAATCAACATTAGAAAAATCAGATTATCTGGCCATTATCACATTGTTGTTTGTGGGAGCTGGCTGTGAGCAAATTGGCTGTTGTGTTTCTAACATTACAACAGTGATTGCATTTCAAAAGTACTTCATTGGCTATAAATCACTTTGAGGTGCCTGGTGGTCATGAAAGGCACTATATAAATGAAAGTCTTTCTTTACGTGCATGCTGTATAGCGGAAGCAACATGCCAGAGGCACAGCTAAGTGATCCTACAACCAACAGATCAGATCAAAGCTCTGCAGTCCTGCCACATCCAGTCATGAGTGATGGTGGACAATTAAACTCACAGGAGGTGGCTCCATAAACATCCTCACCCTCAATGGTGGCAGAATCCAGCACATTAGTGTAATAGCCAAGACAGAAGTGTTTCAACCAAAAATGCCGAGTGGATGACCCATCTCGGCCTCCTCCTGAAGTCCTCAGCATCACAGATGCCAGTTTTCAGCCAATTCAATTCACTCCACATGATATCAAGAAATGGCTGAGCACACTGGATACAGCAAAATCTATGGGCCCTGACAACATCCTAGCTGTAGCACTGAAGACTTGTGCTCCACAACTAGCCACGCCTCTAGTCTAACCGACAAAGTGGAAAATTGCCTGGGTATGTCCTGTCCACAAAAAGCAGGACAAATCCAATTAGGCCAATTACCGCCCCACCAGTCTACTCTCAATCATCAGCAAAGTGATGGAAGGTGTTGTCGACAGTGCTATCAAATGGTATTTACTCATCAATAACCTGCTCACTGATTCTCAGTTTGGGTTCCACCAGGAACACTCAGCTCCAGACTTCATTACAGCCTTAGTTCAAACATAACTTAAGAGCTGAATTTCAGAGGTGAGGTGAGAGTGACTGCCCTTGACATCAAGGCAAGTGTGACATCAAGGAGCCCTAGCAATATAGAGGTCAACTGGAATTGGGGGCAATACTTCACTGGGGAGTCATACCTAGCACAAAGGAAGATGGTTGTGATTGTTGGAGGCCAATCATCTCAGCGCCAGGACATCACTGCAGGAGTTTCTCAGGGTAGTGTCCTAGGCCCAACCATCTTCAGCTGCTTCATCGATGAACTTCCCTCCCTCAAAAGGTCAGAAGTGGGGATGTTCACTGATGATTGCTCACGTGTTCAGTTCCATTTGCAGCTCCTCAGATACTGAAACAGTCCATGCCTGCATGCAGCAAGACCTGGACAACATTCAGGCTTGGGCTGATAAGTGGTAAGTAACATTCTAGCCACACAAGTGTCAGGCAATGACCATCGCCAACAAGAGAAGGTTGAACCATCTCCCCTTGACATTCAACGGCATTACCATCACCAAATCCACCACCCTCAACAGCCTAAGGGGTTATCAGTGACCAGAAACCTAACTGGACCAGCCATATAAATACTGTGGCTACAAGAGCAGGTCAGAGACTGGGAATTCTGCAGTGAGTAACTCACCTCCTGACTCCCCAAAGCCTGTCCACCATCTACAAGGCACAAGTCAGGAGTGTGATGGAATACTCTCAATTTGCCTGGCTGAATGCACCTCCAACAACAATCAAGAAGCTCGACACCATCCAGGACAAAGCAGCCCGCTTGATGGCACATCATGAAAGCAAAATACTGCAGATGTTGGAAATCTGAAACAAAAACAGAAAATACTGAAAATACTCAGCAGGTCAGGCAGCATCTGTGGTGAGAAAGACAGAGCTAACGTTACAGGTTGATGACCTTTCATTAGAAATGTTGAGCAAGTTAAGGGGGAGGGGTTGGGGAGAAGAACAAAAGAGAAGGGCAAAGGGCAGGTGAGATTAAATGACAAAAGGTTTCATGGTACAAAGTCAAGTGAAGAAATAAAAGATGTTTCTGGATGAGGTCTAGATGTCACCCCAAAACAAAGTAAAGGGATTAAGAAAGAGACAAGGTGGATGGGGGTGGGGTGGAGGTGGTTGGAGAAAAAACAAACCAGCAAAAAAACATGAGAAAAGGCAACAAAAAATGGGGGCAGAAGTTATGATCGAAAATTAGTGAACTCAGTGTTGAGTCCAGTGGCTATAAAGTGCCCAGTCAAAAGAAGAGGTGCTGTTCCTTAAGCTTGCATTGAACTTTATTGGAACACTGCAGCAAGCCAAGGACTGAAAGGTCAGAATGGGAGCAAGGTGGAGGATTAAAATGACAAGCAACAGGAAGATCGGTGTCGCACTTGCAGACTGAACGGAGGTGTTCCGCAAAGCAGTCACAGCGTGTGAATTTAGTCTCCCCAGTGTAGAGGAGACCACATTGCGAATACAGTATACTAAATTGATAGAAGTACAAATAAATCACTGTTTCACTTGGAAGGAGTGTTTGGGGCCGTGGACGGTGGGAAGGGGGGAGGTAAAACGGCAGGTGTTGCATCTCCTGTGCTTGCATGGAAAGGTACCGTTGGAAACAGGGTTGTGTTGGGGGTGACTGAGGAGTGGGCCAGAGTGTCATGGAGGGAACGGTCCCTTTGGAATGCTGAAAGGGAAGGGGAAGAAGCATTTGTAATGTAATGTTGTGGTGACGTCACTTTTAAGAAACCAGGCCACTGATGCAACGGATGATATCATCAAACATATATAAAGAGGAGATATCATTTTGAGAGACAGACTAAAAACTTGGCTTGCAAAAAGCACACACACACACACATACACCAGCGAGAAAGAGACAGGGATCTGAAATTATGCAATGTAGATAAGTAAGACATAAATAGTGCTTGTGTTGAATCTGAATGTAATGTCTGCGGTTGTCATTTCATGCAGACTTAAGAAAACACAGCACAACACTACAGCGTTTGGTGCTGGCATCACACTGGAGGTGGCGGGCATGATGGAGGATGATCCGTTGAATATGGAGGCTGGAGGGGTGGAAGGTGAGGACAAGGGATTCCTATCATGGTCCTGGGGAGAGGGGAAGGCGTGAAAGCAGAAGTGTGTGAAATAGACTGGACACAGTTGAGGACCCTGTCAACTATGGGGAAAGGGAATCCTCAGTTGAGGAAAAAGGAAGACATATCAGAAGTGCTAGTATGGAAGGTTGCATTGTCCGAACAGGTGCAATGGAGACAGAGAAATTGGGAGAATGGAATCAAGCCCTTGCAGGAAGTGGTTTGTGAGGAAGTGAAGTCCAGGTAGCTGTGGGAGTCCGTGGGCTTATAGTGAATATTCGTTGATAGCCTATCCCCAGAAATCGAGACAGAGAAGTCGAGGAAGGAAAGGGAAGAGTTGGAGATGGACCATGTGAAGGTGAGAGAAGGATGGAAATTGGAAACAAAGTCAATGAAATGTTCCAGTTCAGGGTGAGAGCAGGAAGCGGCCTTGATACAGTCATCAATGTAGTTGAAGAAGAGGTGAGGGAGGGGTCCCAAGTAGGACTGGAACAAGGAATGTTCCACATATCCTACAAAAAGGCAGGCATAGCTAGGACCCATACGGGTACCCATAGGAACACCTTTTATTTGGAGGAAGTGAGTGGAGTTGAAGGAGAAGTTGTTCAATGTGTGAACAGGTTCAGCCAGGTGGAGGAGGGTGGTAGTGGATGGGAACTGGTTGGACCTCCATTCTAGAAAGAAGTGGCGAGCTCTCAGGCCATTCTGGTGGGGTTGGAGGTGTACAGTGATTGGATATCCATGGTGAATAGGAGACGGTGGGGGCCGAGAAACTGGAAACTGTTGAAGTGGTGAAAGGGATCGGAAAAGTCACAGATGTAGGTGGGAAGAGACTGGACAAGGGGAATAAAAATAGAGTCGAAATAGGAAGAAATCAGTTCAGTGCGGCAGGAACAGGCTGAAAAATTGGATCTACCAGGGCAGTCTTGTTTGTGGATTTGGGAAGGAGATAGAAGTGGGCTGTATGGTGTTGAGGAAGTATAAGGTTGAAGACTGTGGAGGAAAGAGCTCCAAAGGAGATGAGGTCAGTGACAGTCCTGGATAGAATGGCTTGATGTTCGGTATTGGAGTTATGGTCTGGGGAGGTAGGAGGAAGTGTCAGATCATTGGCGTTCGGCCTCTGCTAGGTAGAGGTCGGTATACCAGACAACAACGGCACCACCCTTGTCAGCAGGTTTAATGATGGTGTTAGGGTTGGACCTGAGAGAACAGAGTGCTGCAAGGTCAGATGGCGATAGGTTAGAGTGAGTGAGGCAAGCAGAGAAATTGAGATGGCTTATGTCATACTGCAGTTTTCTATGAAAAGATCGAGGGAGGGTAAGGGGTGAGAGGGAGGGGTCCAGGTGGAGGGAGAATATTGGAGACGAGTAACAGGGTCTGCTGGGTTGGGGGATGACCCCTGCCAAAGCAATGGGTGTGGAGGTGACAGAAGAAGAGCTCAGCTTCATGCCAAGCTTGAAATTCATTGAGGTGGGGGTGTAAGGAGATCAAGCTGAGTCCTTTGCTGAGGACAGATCGTTCAGTCAGAGATGGGAAGGTCAGAGGGTATCGTGAATACACGGCAAGGGGTGAGATTCAAAGAAGAGATGGGGTCAAAGGGAAGGAAAGGGGAAGAAGAATCCAGAGGGGTGTTGGAACCCATGAGTTATTGAAGCTTGTGATCCTTCACACCTGAAAGGAAGATAAAAAGTTCTTTGTTAAAGCACCGGATGAGGTGAAGAGTGAAATGAAACTGCGGATCAGGACTGCTTTAAGATAGTTGGTGCTGCTTAAGAGAGAGGTCGAGAGTGTGCATGTGGCGGGGCATTACGTAGAGAATGGATCTTAGGGTGCAGCGAGAACAATGCTTGATTGGCACCTTATCCACCACCTTAAACATTCACTCCCTCCACCACTGACGCACAGTTGCAGCTGTGTGTACCATCTACAAGATGCACTGCAGCAACTCGCCAAGGCTTCTTCGACTGCACCTTCCAAATCCATGACCTCTACCACCTGGAAGAACAAGGGTAACAGGTGCTTGGAACACCACCAACTGCAAATTCCCCTCCAAGCCACACACCATTCTGACTTGGAACTATATCACTGTTTCTTCATTATCACTGGGTCAAAATTCTGCAACTCCCTCCCTAACAGCACTGTGGGTGTTTCTACACCACATGGACTGCAGCGGTTTAGGAAGGTGGCTCACCACCACTTCATGGCAATTAGGCATTGGCAATAAATGTTGATCTTGCCAACAATGTCTACATCCCATGAATAAAGAAGTAAAAAATTTAATGGCGATGTATTATTCTATTCAGATATGTTGCTCGTCCTGCTATCACGGTGAGCAGCCTATGCCATCTGTGGTTAGAACTACGGCAATAAAAGTCAGTGTGCTGACTACACATCGCTCGTCAGTAGAAATTTCTTTGTCCTCTTTTGTTTTGAAGAATCAGATGAAACATTTGGATGAATTCTACTGGTTGTTATTTCAACACGATTGCTGACTGTGTTTAAAGTAAGTAGATAAGTGAAATTGTTCAACAAGATTCACAGAAAAAGCAATTTCAATTTAGCCTATCTTATTCAAAATAGTGTACTGAGGAATTTCTACCCATTACAATGAGGCGTTCTCTGCTGCTAGTGAATGTCAATGTTCTTTTTAAAATAAGTTTATAAATATAGAATTTGGTGGTCCTCCGAGACTGAGTCCATCAAGATTGTTCCTTCTACAGACAAGTCCATCCCACACAATTCCATAAAGGAGATCACCAACTACAAACAGAAGCCATTAAGATGAAGCTGGGAAATTTCTCCCTGAACCCTCAAACTAACGCAAGCAAATCTCCAAAATAATTAACCCAGTTTTACAATCCACGCATTGAGTCTGACCAATTGCATTCCACAGCAGATCATCCAGGTCCTCGGAGCACAGTTTCCATCTTGTTCCATGGACTAAGTAGCTGTTCATCAACTCCTTGTTCTTTATCTCCGTTCTGGCCCTTCTGATAGCTGGTTCTATTTAAGATGTGCTGACTTTCTAGTTTTGCAACCACACTCCAAGCAAATTAATTTAGTTTATCTCGGCTTCTCATTGTTTTTTAAAACTTCATTCACATCACATCCCAGTCTCCTTTTCTCCAGTGTAAAATTCTGTTTTTTGAGTTACTTATCATGCGAGGTATCATCTAAAGTGCAGCAATGTCTTTTTCAAAAATAAGGCGTCCAAGCTGAACACATCTGTTACTCTACTGAAGTGTTTTGCTGACTTGAAATAACCTGTTCTGATCTAATCAAATGCTTCTGCGATGCCTCCCAGTACTCAATTAATATTTACTTCTTTGTCTAACAGTGAATTCTCAATTAGTATAAAGCATGCTGTTGGAATACCATTATTATGACTAAAGCAAAAAATAATTAATTGTTTTTTAATGTTGGTGGTTACCATGTACTTTCTCTACATTAATTTGTTAAATGCATTTTTTTAATGTTTTGATTGTTGTCATTTGTTATAATCTTTGTTCTATTGATTAAATTATATTAAAGGTAATAATTATGATGAATGTACATTCATAATTATCATTCAGATTGAGAACTGTAAATAGTATGAATCATTTTCTTGTTACCAAGAACCACAGAATCATAGAAAAATTACAGCACAGAAGGAGGCCATTCAGCCCGTCGTGTCCATGCCAGACGAAAAAAAACTAGCCGCCCAATCTAATCCCATCTTCCAGAACCTGGTCCATAGCCTTGCCGGTTACAGCACTTCAGGTGCATGTCCAGGCACCTTTTAAAAGAATTGGACGTCTCTGCCTCCACCACCATTCCTGGCAGTGAATTTCAGACACCCACCACCCTCTGGATGAAAAAGTTTCTCATGTCCCCTTTAATCCTTCTACCAATCACCTTAAATCTGTGCCCCCAGTAATTGACCTCTCCACTAGGGGAAACAGGTCCTTTCTGACTACTCTATCTAGGCCCCTCATAATTTTGTACACCTCTATTAAGTCACTCCTCAGGCTCCTCTGTTCAAAGGAAAACAACTCTAGCCTATCCAATCTTTCCTCATAGCTGCAACTTTCGAGCCCTGGCAACATTCTTGTAAATCTCCTCTGTACTCTCTCCAGAGCAATTATGTCCTTTCTGTAATGTGGTGACCAGAACTGTACGCAATACTCCAACTATGGCCTAACCAGCATTTTATACAATTCCAGCATTACATCCCTGCTTTTGTATTCTATACCTCAGCCAATAAAGGAAAGCATTCCATATGCCATCTTCACCACTCTATCTATCTGTCCTGCCACCTTCATGAACCTGTGGACATTCACTCCAAGGTCTCTCACTTCTTCTACCCCTCTCAATGTCCTTCCATTTATTGTGTATTCCTTTGCTTTATTTGCCCTCCCCAATTGCATTAGCTCACACTTTCCTGGATTGAATTCTATTTGCCACTTTTCCTCCCACTCAACCAAACCATTGATATCCTTCTGGAGTCTACAGCTATCCTCTTCACTATCAACTACATGGCCAATTTTTGTGTCGTCAGCAAATTTCCCAATCATGCCTCCCACATTTAAGTCCAAATCATTAATGTATACCACAAACAGCAAGGGACCCAGCACTGAGCCCTGTGGAACATCACTGGAAACCGCTTTGCATTCACAAAAACATCCGTCTACTACTACCCTTTATTTCCTGAACTAATTCTGGATCCAACCTGTCACATTTCCCTGTATCCTATGAGCTTTCATTTTACTGACCAGTCTACCATGTGGGACCTTGTCAAATGCCTTACTAAAGTCCATGTAGACCACATCCACTGCACTACCCTTATTAATCCTTCTTGTTACTTCCTCAAAAAACTCAATTAAGTTAGTAAGACATGACCTTTCCTTAACAAATCCATGCTGACTATCCCTGATTAATCCGTGCTTTTCTAAGTGGCAGTTTATCCTGTCCCTCAGAATAGATTCTAACAATTCAGACTGACCAGCCTATAATTATTTGGTCTATCCCTTGCACCCTTTTTAAACAATGGTGCAATGTTCGCAGACCTCCAATCATCTCTTGTACCTCAGGTACCTCTCCTGTATCTAGTGAGGATTTGAAAATGATCCTCAGCGCATCTGCTATTTCCTCCCTGGCTTCCTTTAACAACCTGGGATGCAATCCATCCGGCCCTGGCGATTTATCCACTTTCAAGGAGGTCATACCCTCTAGTGCTGCCTCTCTCATTATGCTTATCATATCCAATATTTCACACTCCTTCTCTTTAACTACAATGTCTGCATCAACCCTCTCGTTTGTGAAGCTAGAGACAAAAAACTAATTAAGAACCCTGCCCATATCTTCTGCATCTAAGCATAAGTTCCCTTGTACATCTCTGATAGGCCCTGCCCTTTCCTTAATTATCCTCTTGTTCTTAATGTACTGATAAAACATCTCTGGGTTTTCCTTGATTTTACCTGCCAATAATTTTTCATGTCCTCTCTTTGCTTTTGTAATTTCCTTTTTTACTTCACCCCTGCACTTTCTATACTCCTCTAGGCTTTCTAAAGTATGAAGAATTTTGTGATTGCCATAAGCTTTCTTTTTCTGCTTTAACTTACCCTGTAAGCTTCTAGATAACCAGATCTAGATTTGGCAGTACCACCCTTTGTCTTTGTTGGGACATGCCTACACTGTGCCTGTAGTATCTCGCTTTTGAATGCCTCCAACTGGTTTGCCACTGATATTCCTTCAAGGAGCTGTATCTAGTCCACTATTGCCAGGTCACCTCTCAGTTTCTTAAAATTTGCCTTGCCCCAATTTAGAACTTTTACTACTGTTTTAACTTTGTCCTTTTCCATGATAATGCTAAAACGTACTGTATTATGGTCACCATCTCCAAAATGGTCACCCACTGTTACTTCCTCCACTTGCCCAGCTTCATTACTGAAGACTAAATCTAGAATTGTGCCCCCTCTCATTGGGCTTGTTACATGCTGGCTAAAAAAGTTCTCTTGAACTTAGTTCAAGAATTTTGTCCCCTCTGTGCCCTTCACACTGTTTGTATTCCAGTTGATATTGGGGTAGTTGAAATCCCCAACTATTATTATTGCCCTATAGTTTTTGCACTCAAAACTTTTCCTACATATTTGTTCTTCTACCTCCCTCTCACAATTTGGGGGTCTATAGTACACTCCTAGTAGTGTGGTTGACCCTTATTTATTTTTCAGCTCCACTCATATAACCTCATTTGATGATTCATTTAGCATATCATCCCTCCTCAAAGCTGTTATTGATTACTTAACTAATAATGCTACACCCCCTCCTTTTGTTATCTCTCTCTCTATATACCACCTGAAAACTCTATATCCAGGGATGTTGAGTTGCCATTCTTGCCCTTCCTTAAGCCAAGTTTCCATTATAGCAACGATATCATGTTGCCTTGTGTCTATCTGTGCCCTCAGCTTATCGGCTTTATTTATTATAGTCCTTGTATTTAAATAAATATGCTTTAACACTGCCAAATTCCTGTGTTGCACACTTTTTAACCTTTGCTTCTTCTGTCTTTCTGAGTCACTCGTTCATTTTCTGCCTCCTGTTCCCTGCCCTCAAATTGTCCTATCTAAGACTGTGCTCAGGTTCCCATGCCCCTGCCAAACTAGTTTAAACCATTCCCAACAGTACTAGCAAACCTTCCTGCCAGGATAATTGTCCCAGTCCTGTTCAGGTGGAGACCGTCTGGCTTGTGCATGTCCCACCTTCCCCAGAACCGCTCCCAATGCCCCAGAAATCTGAAGCCCTCCCTCCTGCACCATCTCTCCAGCCACACATTCATCTGGTGTATTTTCCTATTTCTATACTCATTAGCATGTGGCCTTGGGAGTAATCCGGAGATAACTATCTTTGAGGTCCTGCTTGCTAATCTCATTCCTAACTTCCTAAACTCAGCCTGCAGGACCTCATCCCTCTTTTTTGCGATATCATAGGCACCAGTGTGGACCACGACCTCCGGCTGTGCACCCTCGCCCTCCAGAATGTCCTGTAACCGCTCAGTGATATCCATGACCCTTGCACCAGGGAGACAACATACCGTCCTGGAATCTTGTCTGCGACCACAGAAACGCCAATCTGTAACCCTAACGATAGAATCCCCTATCCCAATTGCTGTCTTGTCCTTTCTCCTCCCTCTTTGCACAGCTGAGCCACCCATGGTGCTCTGGTCATGACTCTCGCTGCACTCTCCAGAGGAACCCTCTCTCCCATTCATGCTCAGAACTGAATACCGGTTAGAAAGTGCAATGCCCTCTGGGCACTCTTGCCTCAACCTTCTTGTCTGTCTGGCAGCCACCCAGTCCCTCTCCTGTGCTCTGTTAAGCTACCTCTATAATTGTGCAGTTAGCTGACTATAAAGGGAATTAAACAGAAATACAGGCGTGGATCTAAAGTGTGAATATCAAAGAACGTTTGCATAACTTAATCGGATATTTTACAGACTCATTTATTAGCAACTTACTGATAATCAAATATGACTTAAATGTTTAACTATATGAAGTTATTGGCATTGTTGTTGCGTTGCAAAGTATCCAAGAACAACTGCTGCCTTAAACTCTCTCCTTATAACAAGGTGACATGAGGTGCACTCTTGACTAACACAATGAACTTTACAAAACATGTATTAGAAATTTGACTTGTTATACTATCCATGCGGCAGCTACATATCTACCTGTGACATTCTGCACAGAACCTAACAACTTTTAAACACAAGTCAGAGACAAACACAACTACATATGTGGCTGTTCCACCGAACACCACTTTAAACAAGGTAAATGTTGCCAGACAGTACAGATAGCAGTGACCTGGTTTGTTAAGACATGTTTCTCTAAATTTTCTCTTCTTGTGCACTGTATTTACATGCTAAGCTGATTGTGCTAACTAGGGGGCAGGAGGAGGGAGGACTGTCAGTCTTCCTCAGCATAAAAGCCGCAAATTTTTGCTTTCTTAATTGTTTTGCGTAAATGTTTCATGTCCTTGCCAATACAGTGGATGTAGGGAAATGAAACTTGCTTTCTTTTTTGTTATTCACATTTGATGACAGCTGATCAATTCCAGAGAAAATTTTGAAATGATAAAAATAAATGGTGTGATTCAGCTTAAATGTGGGAGCAATTGACGAGATTTAAAGAAAATTAAAAAGAAACTGTAATATAAAGACAAATGATAAAAAACACTAAAATAGCATAGTGACGAGTCTCTCATGTTATATTTCGAATAAAGGATTTTAAGTCAAATTTAAGCTCAAGTCATTATTGGTTATTCAAGTAGTCTTGCATCCCTGAGAGAGAACAGAGTAATATTGAAAAAAAATTGGGTGCAAAATAAAGGGCCTTTTGAAAATGAATTGGGAGAATCAGAAAATTAAATACAAATCCCATCATGGGAGCACAAGAGTGTAGGAATGTGAAAAGGCAATTCAATTCATCTAGCTTGCTGTTTCCCTTCACATTAGTGTGGACCAACGCCTTTGGCACTGAACAGGTAGCCTATCGCTTGTAACTGAATCAAGGATCTAGTGATTTCCTTTCTGAAATGCTTCAGGCCAGTCCACCCTCAGTGTGACAGTCCATGCCATATAAACTAGCAGCTCTCGGGGTGTGCTAGTTACTCTTTAGGCACCAAATTAGCTTCAATTTTCTTCCCTCCTGGTAAGAGATTTGGAGATTGCAGTGCACATTTAATGAATTTTCGCTTTCCAAAAGACATTCTTAGTATAATGTTTGACCACTCTTACTATTTTCTATAGGTCAAAGTATTCTAGGTTCGTCAACACCACCCTGGCCATTTGCTCTCTTTCCATCTCAGCCTTTCATATTGAATGAAAACAAGGAACAGATCATCTATATTTTCAACACATTTAAAGCTAAGGATTGTTTTGATATTGACTTCCTGAAGCATCTTATCTCACTCCCTCCATCACCAGTGCACAGTGGCATCAGTGTGTATTGCCCACAACATGCACTGCAGCAATTCACCATGCCTTCTTTAACAGCACCTTCCAAACCCACAACCTCTACCATCTAGAAGGACAGGGGCAGCAGATGACTGGGAACATCACCACCTGCAAGTTCCTCTCCAAGTCACACACCTGACTTGGAACGATATCACCATTCCTTCACTGTCGCTGGGTCAAAATCCTGGACTCCCTCCCTAACAGCACTGTGGGTGTACTTCCACCATACGGACTGTAGCGGTTCAAGAAGGTGGCTCACCACCACCTTCTCAAGGGCAATTAGGGATGGACAACAAATGCTGGCCTTGTGATGCTAGTGGCCTCACATCCCTCTCTGGTTTCCTGCCACTTACCAATGAGAAATTCAACTCTTCCAGCTGCAGCAATAGCTATGCTGAGGCACATCTGAAGCAGCTGAGATTGATTCACTGTCTGTGCAATATTCCAAACAGCCCTCCACACTGTTCACATCTTCACAACCCCGTGCATTCTCCCCATGGCATCTTCCCCTTTCCCAGCCTTCAAAAATTGCTCACTAACAAGCCTGTTAATGAGCTCTTCAATGAGCTCAACAGGCAATTAAATAGATGTGTGCAGCCGACCCATTCCCTCGCTGCCAGTGTCCCTTTAAAACTGGCTTCACGTTCCGGAGGCGGTGGCATCCAATGCTGACCTCCGTGCACGCCATCTTCAAATTGCGCTCGCCTCCGTCCCCGCACTCCGCAGGCTTTCAAAATCCCGCCCAATATCTCCTTATGTAGCTTGGTGTCACATTTTATACTGTTCCTGTGAAGCGCCTTGGGATGTTTTTATTAAAAAGGCACTATATAACTCTAAGTTGTTGTTGAAATTGCATGGACTGTTTACTGATATCACTTTACATAGAATGCATAGCACAGAAACTGGTCAATTGGCCCGACTGGTCCATGTCGGTGTTTACGCTCCACACAATTCTCTTCCCACCCTACTTCATCTAGCACCATCAGTATAACCTAGTCCTTGATGCCTCATGTCATTATATAGTTTTCCCTTCAACACACCTATGCAATTTAACTCATGTGATAGCATGTTCCACATTCTAACCACTTGCTGGGTAAAGACGTTTCCCCTGAATTCCCAACTGGATTTATTCATGGCTATTTTATATTTATGGCCCCTAATGTTATGCTTTCATCCTTTCAAATTGCCAACATCAGCAGGATGCTTTGCTCCAGTTCCCTTATTTTATATCATTCACTTGCTTGGTAAAAAGTTGTGTTGCTTTCCCTTTGATTTAGGAATATCAACAAGACAAATTAAAAGGAGTTAGGCTTTAATTCGTCCATGGCCACAGACTATGCCTCTCAAATTCAGCTGTATATACTGGAGTACAGGATGTTACTTGCTATTAACGGCTCTAGTACATTAAATAAAGAAGAAATATGGCCAGAGCAGTTATTGCAGCAGAAGCCATTTAATGCCAAGTAACTTCCTGAACTCTGAAGTAGATCATGATTATAAATTATAATGATGTTGTTTAAGTATCTAAAAGGGCACTGTCACAATAAAAAGTTGACAGCAAACATGCTGGTGTTTGAAGCAGTGGAGAAGTTGTGCTTTTTCTGGTACGCTGGTGCCATCTGCAAGTAATGCAACAGAGTGTATTGATGGAATTTGTATCATTGCAAATAGCAGGAAAAAAAGAGGGTATTGTCCCTTTTAAATATTAACAACATCTTTGCAGTTTCTCAGCCTTCTATTGCCACACCTGTATGGGTTTTGATGGTGATGTTCTCCTGGTGATTATCTCTGTGGGGGTTGGTTAGTTGATGCACAGCAATCCTTTCGTTTATAACCTGTGGGGAGTGGGGGAAGAGAATTCCGATGCACACCCACTTTGAGAACATATATCACAAAATGGTTGATCCCCAATCCCCAATTTTTAATCCAGTTGAATAGACAATGGTGATTTGGGAGTGGCTCCTGGTTAAGTACCACCTTGATTTTAAAATTCTCATCCTCGCTTTCAAATTCCTTCATGGCCCCTCACCCCTCCCTATCTCTGTAATCTCCTCCAGCCCCACAACCGTCCGAGATATCTGTACTCCTCAAATTCTGGCCCCTTGAGTATCCCTCATTTTAATTGCTCTACCATTGGTGGCTATGCCTTCACCTGACAAGATCCTAAACTCTAGAATTCCCATCCTAAGCCTCTCCGCCTCGCTTTCCTCCTTTAAGACACTCCTTAAAACCTACCTCTTTGACCAAGCTTTTGGTCATCTGCCCTAATATCGCCACACATAGCTCGGTCTCAAGTTTTGTTCTATAATGCTACTGTGAAGTGCCATGGGATGTTTTATTACATTAAAAGCACTAAACAATTCCAAATTGCTGTTGTTGTTGTGGTAATGTTGTGATGTGCACTCCCAGCGTATGTCCAGGAGCAGGTGCATCAGAACTTTTATCCCTTTAATATTACTTTAGTTGATCGGATGGTTTGGAGCACAGGAGTATATTTTCCAATTGATGAAGTTTACACATGATCATTTAATGAGCTCCTATTACCTTCCTACAAGGACTCCCTTATGTGAGTGTTAACACATTTAAAATAATTTGAAATAAATGGGTTGATGCTTGCCTAAAAAGAGAAAACTTCTTTAGTATATGTGAAGTTTGCTGATCGGCAAAGTAAATCCAATTATATCCTACAATATTAAATATGAGAAATCATAAATTTCTTGCCTATTGTTCCTGTGTTGGACAGAGAACAGTGGTAATTTTGTATTGTGACAGTTAATGGAGGGATACTTTAAATAAATAGCATAAAATGCTACATATAAACATATAAAAAGGGTTGAATAAGCCCATAAAGCCCACCCCATCCAATCATGGTCTAACCACACATCACTGGCACGTTCCCTAATCTTGTTGTCTGCTGGAGACTTAAAAAAGGGGGGAAAACTGCAACCAATTCAGGAAAAGTCTTAGAGATATTCCTTTTTAGTTCCGTAAAATAAGCAAAGTTCCAGGACACTATGTTTGCCATAATTGTAATGAACTAACAACTTAATTCAAAATTCCTTTTCAAAAGAAAGAACTTGCATTTACATAGCACCTTTCACATCCTCAGGATGTTCCAAAGCACTTCACAACCAATTACGTTTAACAATCTCCCTTCTTGCTGCTAACCTTCTTTGCCTGCTCTGCTATGAATAATTTGGCAGATCAATTTTGATATTTTGGTTTATAATGTCTAAACTTCAAATAGATCACTTCAATGTCTCCTCTTTTTCCACAGAAAATGAGGCCAATTTCCTTAATCTTTCTTCACAATGTGAATACCTGGTATCCAAACTCATCTTCCTGCCCAGTCTTGAGGCCAAGTCCTTTTTATGTAATTCCCTGCTGTCACTATTTCCTTTGAATTGTGAGTCATTGCCCAGTCCAAGAGTAGCCATGCTTTTGTATTTTCACAACTTCCGAAAATAATAACCAGCCCTTCAATGATTTCATGTTCTATTCTCTTCAGGGTTCTAAGACATATCTTGATGGTTCCAAGAACACTATAAACATTTAATTCTTTGACTTATTTTTTAACACAAGAGTATTTGGCTATAGAATGTGGAACGAGCTACCACATGGAGTACTTGAGACAACTAACCTTTAAGGGGGAGCTCGCTAAGTACATGCGGGAGAAAGGAATAAGAGGGTATGCATGTAGGATTAGATGAAGTAGGGTGAGAGATGGCTTATGCGGAGCTTAACTACCAGCACAGACAAGTTGGGCCAACTAGCCTGTTTCTGTGCTGTAAATGCTACATTATTCTATGTAAGCACTTTTGAAAAGCAGTCATTGTAACATAGGCAAATGCAGCAACCAATGTATGCACAACAAGGTCCCACAAAAAGCAATCAGACAAATGACCGGATAGTTTATTTTGGAGGACCTGGCAAATCTCTTCTAAAGGATGGTAGTGATTCCAAAGCCACTACAAATTTAGGAAGGCTGTTCCAGTGGGCATTACTTTATATTAAAATACTTCCTTTGATCGAACTGAGCTCTTTGTCTATGTATTTTATGTGCATAACCTCTCATTCTACATCCCTAACCAATTCAAATAACCTTATCTATCTATGTTCAATATTTCCTTTGAATGTAGAAGATTAAGAAGTAATGTAATTGAAATTTTTAAGATAATTAAAGAATTTGATAGGATAGTAAGAGAGAAACTATTTCATCTGGTGGGAAAGTCCAGAACAAGAGACATAACCTTAAATATTACAGCAAAGTCATTCAGTGGTGATTTTGGAAAGCCTTCATTTTAACTTTCTTTGGCGTCTCAATATCATTCGCCAAATGGGACAAAATACAATGCAGACCATTAATGATGAAGCTTCTAATCAGATTATTTCTTTGCTTTTTTCCACATGTTTTAATATTATTTCCATTACATTGTGAATATGCAATTCAAACAAATTCAGCGATGGAAATCCTTTTTGCTGCTACTTGATTTCAGCCCTCACTAAATGGATGCTCCGGACGTTGAGATCTTATCAGATGGTCTCAGTCCTGAATTGATGGACGCCGTGAAAGCAAACTACTTTTTTTCTATCAAGTCAGCAGTTTCTTAGAAATGACAGCAGAGCCAGACCTGACTTTGCGTGAAAAAAAAGAAGTGACCATTTATCCTGTGGTTGGAATTTCCAACCCACGAATGAGATTACATGAACACACGGTTTTAAAATACATTTTTCCGGAGAACATGGTTTTCGTTAGCGGTGAAAGAAGCCAGTTGGTGAGCACTTGCAATAATGATGCCTTAATGCTTTTTAAAACACGGTATAAATGTTGTGGAAGACGCAGATTTTTGTAGAGAATGACTAAACAGCAATTGAGGAGCGTGTAATTTACCACATACTGCCCAGAGCCACAAGCAAAATTTCTGATGCCGTGGTCAGCCCACGAAGCTTCTAAGGAGGCAACATCTGTGACAATTTGTCACTGAAAGAGTAACTCCCTGTCGACTATTCAGTTTCTTAGAAATGGTATCAGAGTCGGATTTGACTTTGCGTGAAAAAAGAAGCAACCATTTATCCTGTGGTTGGAATTTCCAACCCACTAATGAGATTACGTGAACACATGGTTTTAAAATATATTTTTCCAGAGAACATGGTTTTTGTTACCAATGAAAGAAGCCGGTTGGTGAGCACTTGGATCAGGCAACGGGGCCTGAAGAAGTTGTCGGACTTATAGAGCAAAAGTAAGGTGCCCAATATTGCTGTAAAGGAGAAGTACAAGACATAGATGGAAATAAGGAAAGTAAGTGGGTGGAGATCTATCGAAACACACTAGACAGAGAGAAATGTTAGTAAGAATATAATGAGTTGTTGGGATGGATTTTCAATCAGGGAAGGTGGCAGGTTCAGAGGCAGGCACGCTGGCAATTCCGTGCTACCAGCTGACGTGATGGTCCGCCGGCGTGTTCCTGCCTTGGCCAGGCTGCTCCTGGGGGGGTGGGGGAAAGTGGGTAGCTATGGCTACCCATCCGCTAATGAGGGGTAGCCATTAAGGCCAATTAAAGTGCCTATTGAGGGCACTCACCATCTGGAATTTTGCTGACAGGCCGCACGCTGAGGCTGAAGCCAGCCAGATGGATGGACGCGGCCTCCCTGTAGCAGGCCGAGGGGTGAGCGATGCCTCCTTTAATCCATCCGTCCCAACCCCCGGCACCGCAGGTGCCAGAGCTCCACAACTACAGCCACTGGCCATCCTGTACCTCCACCCTGATGGCCATCATGAGGCGCCCTCTCGTTCTTCTGCCTACATCAGTGCCCACCTCCCCCGATGGGGCAGCCCAGCTCTCCCGAGCCTTAGGCGCTCTGATTGGCTCTCCGGGCTGTGGACAGGGATCCCAGAGGTGACCTCCTCGAAAATCTCCCTCTGGGTGCGGCCTCTGGCATTCCCGAGAACTCTAGCTGCATTTCATCCCGACGGCGGGCGGGATCAGAACCCAGAAACAAAAATTCAGCTCATTAAAACTGTTATGCAAATTAAGTTACTGTCAATTGAAATCTTGGTGAGCCAAATCAACTTATCCCAATCCCCACTGATTTAATGTTTAAAGGCAAAGTTGATGCACAAGAGGAGGGCAAAGCCTGCAAGGGTGGTGTGCTCAATAACCTGAAACCACTCGCCACTTACAAGGAAATGACAGCTTAGTTACTTACAGGGAAAATCTGGCTGATATTATAATGGTAGAGAATGGAGAAGCAAGTAGAACTATTAGCATGGGCTATAAGGAGAGTATGTGAGTGATTCCATGGCCAGATGCTTGCAGGGAGCGTACCTCTGGTACACAGCCGGTGGTTTCCCCAAATGTGCTCTTTTCAGGTAATACTCCCCACTAGGAGTGACTAATTGCAGTAATTGCCCCTTTTATGTTTTGCATGTTATGTTAATCCATACACAATAATTGTTCAGAAGCTCACTAAAAGTATGTATGATGATATTACAAGGGCAAATTTTCTGCACCTGGGGAAGAAGCACACTGATAACTCATTTCATGAAACTGCACATCCTTAATCGGTAACTTTCCATTCACAATAAGTAATCCTGGTGTGCTAGACCCTACCTTTCCCTCCCACCACGCGCCCCCCCCCCCCCCCACCCCCCGTTAATGCTGAGGTGGAAGGTTTACCCAAAGGTACCTGAATGATAAATATGCTTACGAAATCATTAGGGGTCATTTTCCACTGCTAGGTGGGAGCTTTGTCCACTCAGAAATTTTGGCCACACGCTTTGCAGACATTAATTAAAATGATTGGAAAATTACGCACAGCACAAGGCCAAATTTCCGAGAAAGGTTAGTGGAGACGAGGCTGCTCATTGGCAGCAGAAGGTCAGAGACTGCCCCTTTTTTAATCTATTCATTCATGGGATGTGAGCACCACTGACAAGGCCAACATTTGTTGCCCATCCCTAACTGTCCTTGAGGAGGTGGTGGTGAGCCGTCTTCTTGAACCGCTGCAGTCCATGTGGTGTAGGTACACCCACAGTGCTGTTAGGGAGGATGTTCGAAGATTTTGACATGGCGACAGAGAAGAACGGTGATATAGTTCCAAGTCAGAATGGTGTGTGACTTGGAGGGGAACGGATGGTGGTGTTCCCATGTGTCTGCTGCCCTTGTCCTTTAAGGTAGTGCAGGTCGCAGGTTTGGATGGTGCTGTCGAAGGAGCCTTGGCAAGTTGCTGCAATGCATCTTGTAGGTCATACACACTGCTGCCACTGTGCATCGCTGGTGGAGGGAGTGAATGTTTACGGTGGTGTTTGTGCTGCTGATCGAATGAGCCACTTTGTCCTGGATGGTGTCAAGCTTCTTGAGTGTTTTTGGAGCTGCACCCCTCCAGGCGAGTGGAGAGTATTCCATCACACTCCTGACTTGTGCCTTGTGGATGGTGGACAGGCTTTTGTAAGTCAGGAGGTGAGTTACTCATCACAGAATTCCCAGCCTCTGACATGCTCTTGTAGCCACAGTATTTATATTTATATTTATATCATATGTTTATAAGTTTCTGGTCAATGGTAACCACCCAGGATGTTGCTGGTGGGGAATTCGGCAATGGTAATGCCGTTGAACGTTAAGAAGAGATGGTTAGATTCATGTTCCACCTGCTTCTCATCAAAGAGTACAGAGAACTTGGGGGCAAACCAGGCACATCTGAACAGGACCAGTCACCAACACAGCACCAACAATCACAACCCCACAACCGAGGCAGAGACAAGCAGAGCAGAAAGATGTTTAGAGTGATGTTGAGGAGGAAATTCAGGGGAGGCATCTGGAAGCTAGTGATGGAGGAATATATGTGGTGGAGTTTGAACAGAGGTTAGTTGACACAGCTGCACATATGTTGGCATGCAAGCTCCAAGATACACTCAAGGCTGACTTCAATTCACTTACAGAATGAATCCAATGCAAGTAATTTGCACATCTCTATTTTCACTTTTAATCCCCTGAAATAAATCCAATTATAAGGAAAGAGGGAATTCAAGAGAAATTTCTTCACCCAAAGAGTGGTTAGAATGTGGAACTTGCTACCACAGGGAGTAATTGAGACGAATAGCATAGATGCATTTAAGGGGAAGCTAGGCAAGCACATGATGGAGAAAGGTACAGAACAGTGTCCACTCCGGCCTGCCAAAGGTTTCCATTCGGCCCGTGGGTGTATCCTGTACCCAGGCCGTTCCTCATCCTCATCAGGGCTCCATGACTGGAGATGGGAAATTTCCCTTTGTCTTCTTCTTGCAGACGGGACATTTTCAAAACATCGTGTTGGGTTTCACAGCTGACTGAACCTGACATCAGGAACAGCAGTTTCTGAACTTCAGACAGAAAACCCCGAATCTGTGCAAAGTTCAGAAACTGCTGTTCCCAATGTTAGGATCTGTCAGCTGTGAAACTGACTTGAGATTTAAAAACAACTGATCAATCACCTGCTGAGCATTCCTGCTCTCTGCAACTTTCAGAGAGGGAGAGAATGAGGGGGAGAGAGAGAGAGAAGCGGGGACAGAGAGAGAAGGAGGACAGAGAGAGAAGGAGGGCAGAGAGAGAGGGCAGAGAGAGATGGGGACAGAGAGAGATGGGGACAGAGACAGAGAGGTGGGCAGAGAGAAAGAGGTGGGCAGAGAGAGAGGGAGAGAGAGTGATCAAAATCACTCCTGACAGAATGACATCTATCCAGAATAATCCGCATCACTACAAGAAGTGTGCGGGCAAACATTGACTACTTGTGCAAGCAAAAAAAAAATGCCAGCTATCTCACTAAATCAATGTACAACAGAGTGACCAGAAAGTAAGTCAATAAATTAGTCTTCACATTCAAAGCTTCTTCACAAAATTGCATGCACCTTTGTTGTTGTTTTGATTAATAGTATGATAAATTTTAATGCCTTTATCTTTCCGAAATTGTCTCACGGTCCCCCATGCAAGACAAAAATTGTAATGTGGCCCCCCACATGAAAAATTTGGACCACCATGGTATAAAAGAATATGTTGATGGGGTTAGATAAGGATGGGTACGAAAAGGCTCGTGTGGAACACAAAACCTGCTTGGGTTTGTTAGGCCTATAACAGAATGTTTACAGTCTGCCCTAAGGGAGGATTCAGACAGCTTATAGGTGATTATTCTATTCTCAGACAATCTGAAGAGTTGTCAAGCGTGGCAAGATTCACTATTACTCATATTACATTGCTGATGATTGACTGCGCCTGCAGATATTCATGGACCAGGTGGCCCTCCTCAGTCTGAGATTCCTCGTTAAAGCCTGGCTACCCGACCCGAACCCGACCAAAGACAACTACATGTGTCAGGTTTGGGTCGGGTTGGGTCTATATTCTGTGTCCAGCATTCGGGCTCGGGTCAGGTCAGGTCGGGTTCAGGTTGGCTGTGGTCGGGTTTTGTTTTGCTTTCTTTTCTTTTTAATCTACATTTTGACGCGATTTTTTTTCTGCACTAATAACATATTTGATATTTTCGGGTCGGGTCAGGCCTGAAAAAAAATTAAAAGACTCATACCCGGGTCAGGTTCAGATGGGTTGGGCCCGGGACGGCTTTTAATTTTATACCCAAGCCAGGCTTTACTCCTCGTGCACTGCTCCTTAATCATATGAAACTCAGTTGCAACATAGCATGCTCGTACTACTGGAGGAGTAAGTGCATCTTGCGCCTCTATTTTCCCAGACCTACTTCCCTTAATGCAATTGCCCTGTCCAAACTCACATGCTGTTGGGCAGTAAACTCCTTTGTATTGTCAGGCACACTTGGCTCCCTGCCTCATTACAACCTTGCTCCAAACATGGATAAAAGAGCTGAATTCCAGAGGTGGAGAGTGACTGCCCTTGACATCAAGGCAGCTTTTGACTGAGTGTGACATCAAGGAGACCTAGCAAAGTTGAAGTCAATGGGAATCGGAGGAAGACTTTTCACTGGTTGGAGTCATATGTTGCACAAAGGAAAAGGGTAGTGGTTGTCAGAGGCCAATAATGACATCGCTGCAGTAGTTCCTCAGGGTAGTATCCTCGGCCCACCCAATTTTCAGCTGCTTCATCAATCACCTACCCTCCATCATAAGGTCAGAAGTGGGGATGTTCGCTGATGATTGCACTGTGTTCGTTATCATTCGTGACTCCTCAGATACTGAAGCAGCCTGTGCCCACATGCAGCAAGACCTGGACAGCATTCAGGCTTGGACTGATAAGTGGCAATGATCATCTCCAACAAAAGAGAATCTAACAAACTCCCCTTGACATTCAACAGCAATACCATCACTAAATCCCCCACTGCCAACATTCTGGGGTTACCATTGGCCAGAGGCTTAATTGCACGAGCCATATAAATACCGTAGCTACAACAGCAGGTCAGAGGCTGGGAATTCTGTGGCGTGTAACTCACCTCCTGACTCCCAAAGCCTGTCCACCATCTACAAGGCACAAGTCATGAGTGTGATGGAATAATCTGCCTTGCCTGGATGAGTGCAGCTCCAACAATGAGCAAGAAACTCAATACCATCCTGAACAAAGTAGTCCGCTTGATCGGCACCCTATCCACAACCTTAAACATTCACTCCCTACACCACCGACACACAGTGGCAGCAGTGTGTGCCATCTACAAGATGTGCTGCAGCAACTCGCCAAGCCTCCTTCAAAAGCACCTTCCAATCTCGCAACCTCTACCACCTAGAAGGACAAAGGCGGCAGATACAAGTTCCTCTTCAAGCCACACACCATCCTGACTTGGAACTATATCACCGTCCTTCATTGTTGCTGGGTCAAGAATCTGAAACTCCCTTGCTAATAGCACTGTAGGTGTATCTATGCCTTATGGACTGCAGTGGTTCAAGGCGGCGGTTCACCACAACCTTCTCAAGGGCAGTTATGGATGGGCAAAAATTCTGGCCTTGCCAATGACACTCACATTCCATGAGTAAATAAAGTGACAAAACTATTCTCTTCCTTAAACCTCACTCGTGCTAGGTCTGGCCAAGAGTAAAGTTCTCATGTTGCAGCTGTGGATGAAGCCTATGTTCACCATCAATAACGTTAACAAAGCCGCAACAAACGGTTGATCAATTTGTTTTTGGATGGTGTTACGACCAGGTGAGAAAGGGGTCTAGGGGTCCACTCTCAGCCTTTGCCTGGTTTTACCATAACAAGGCTTTTTTTAAACATTGTGTTTTTAGCTCCCCCTTCAGTGAATCCTTGTTCACTGCTCTCCAATTGTAAGGCAAAGAAATCAACCAAACAGGTTTTCTTGGATTTAAACAAGAAAGGTGGAAGTTTATTAACCTTAAAACTCTAATTCGGTTATAGCGACTACGAATCCGTGACGCAACCACACTAGCATGCATACACGATAAACACACAAGCAGATAGAGACAAAAAACTAGAAAGAATAAAAGGGGGAAAGTTTGAAGCAAAAGCTAGGATTTATTTACTGTCCTTTGAGTTTGATGTGGAGTCTTTAGGGCGGCACAGTGGCGCAGTGGTTAGCACCGCAGCCTCACAGCTCCAGGGACCCAGGTTCGATTCCTGGTGCTGCCTGTGTGGAGTTTGTAAGTTCTCCCTGTGTCTGCATGGGTTTTCTCCGGGTGCTCCGGTTTCCTCCCACAAGTCAAAAGACTTGCAGGTTGATAGGTAAATTGGCCATTATAAATTGTCACTAGTATAGGTAGGTGGTAGGGAAATATAGGAACAGGTGGGGATGTTTGGTAGGAATATGGGATTAGTGTAGGATTAGTATAAATGGGTGGTTGATGTTCGGCACAGACTCGGTGGGCCGAAGGGCCTGTTTCAGTGCTGTATATCTAATCTTTGATTGCAGTTATCTTGCCATTTCACTGGGGCAGGGTGTACGCTTTCAAACTTGTTTCGATATAGGAGTCTTTTCTCTTGAGGTTTAAGTGTCTTCAGTGGATCTTGAAATTCATGAGAGAGAGAGCTAGCCAGGAGCGAGGCTCTCTTCTTCCAAATTCCGTTGCAATCTGATCCAAAGTGTCCTGTGAGCAGTTCAAAACCAAACCAGGGCCAGCAGGTTAGTCATGTGACTAGTTGTTCTTTTAACAAACTCCTGCCTTTGTGGATTCTCCATCTTAGCAGACACCCTGGAATGCTGGCTTTCTTACACCTTCAATGTCTGGTGATCAAAATCTATTTGGGTTAATTGGATCAGGGAGCCATTCTATCGTGTCTGGGCACTGTCTCTTAGTATGCACATGTTTTCCAGCCACTGCTGATCTCTTTAAAAAGTAATTTCTTCATTCCACCAACAGTTTAAAATTAATGTTCATATGACAAAATTAATATTCCTCATTCTTGGCAGGTGAGGTCTTCATGATAAAGGGTAGGAATCCACTGAACAGCATTAAACACTGATATGTAATCCGATAGTGTTTTCCACTGACCTTGCAGCACTTTTGCTCCCTCTAACCTTTGACCAGAAAACGTGAAGAGGGTAAAACATGCTCTTTAATTACAACCTCAATCAGTTTGTACTTGCAATCAACAATCTACATTGTTGTGTAGGATGGGAGTAATAGGGCAATGTCACTTTCTGTGTTAAAAGATGTCAAATGAGCATTGAGTTGGGCCACTGCTTTACTGGACAAATCAAAGTAAGACTTTTAACGAAAGCCACTGGAAACACTGAACAGGTCAGGCAGCATCTGTGGAGAGAGGATGATAGGGTTAACCTGGAAACCTTAAACTGAACCTCCACAGGTGCTGCCTGACCTATTGAGAGTATCCAGCGTTTTCTGTCTTGGTATCAGGTTTCCAGTGTGTGCAGTATTTTGTTATTTGCAGGATGTTTACCGGTGCTTTGGGGATCACATTTTGCAATTCCATCAGTTTTTCCACGAAAACAGCACGCCAGTGGTTTTGACCACAAGTGAATAGTCAAAGATACAGAATCTAAGTTAATGGGCATCGCCACTAGGTTTTCCACAGATCCCCTGCAATTGCTGTTTCATGCAATCACAATTCTAAAAATACATTAAAAAAAACATGTTGCAGGTATCCTTTACTGCAGTTTGGCAAATTAGTAATAGCTGCTCTCCTAAAAAAAAAAGCAAGTTAACTGCTTTAGTTACACAAAGTTCTAATTAATAATAACCCTGTTTTTCTTTTATTTGCCCAATGTTCTAACTAATTATAGTCTTTTTCCTTGATTTACACAATGTTCTAATTAATTATACCCCTGCTAAAAAAAAATGATAAAGAGCTCCTGAAAGGCTTTTATTTAGTGTAATTATTCGTGACAGAGTAGATAAATAATGACGTTTTGACTGCGTGTTTATGTGAGATTCATGCTAATGCACATTATTAGCATGTAGAAAATCCCTGGTTGAGGTAAGGCCTGGGTCGGGGGATTGGGGCCGAGGTTCCAGAATCAGGGTCAGAGGTCAGAGTTCAGGACTGGAGGATGGATCTGGGTTGGGACTGAGGTTCCAGCATTGGGGTCAGGGGAGTGTGGGTGTCCTGAGAAGAGGCCAGTAGGGAAGAATAGGAGGTTCGTGGTTGGGATTAGAGGCCGGAGGGTATGAGGATTGGACTTCAAGAGAGGAGGCCTGGGGTCAGGACAGGAGCTCTCAGAGGTTGGGGGTCAGGAGTGTTGATGATCAGGTGGGGCGAGGAGGTCTGGAATGATACACCACCTTCTTTAAATTTGGGCTTCATATTCAGGTAAATAAATTTCAAAAACTCACCTTGTAGGTCTTAGGTGACCCCAAGTTATCATATCACAAATTGCAGCTGGACCTAGTAAACCAATCTTGCATTGGGGTCCTCAAGCAGGCATTAGGCCCCTTATTTGCATATGCCAAGGACTTGCCTGCTTCAGACATGGGTAAAGGGTGTCTAATTTTTTTCCTTTTCCCATATGACAGGTGACCTGTTTCTAGATGGAAATGTGCTGCCCTTCCTGCCCACCATATTGGGGGCTTAGTAGACCAGTTAGTGCCTGTTTTTCAAGCGCTATGCAACTATATTTATAGGCCAATGTGATTGGAAGGGTTGTTATTGACATCTGCTAGGGATTGAGAGTCAGTCGGCTGAAAAGATTTAATTGATCCGTGGCCTATAATTTACAGCTGAGCAGTGAAGACTGAAGGAATTGATCTCTCTGAAATTATAGTTAGTGCTTTTTTTTAGAGATACAGCACTGAAACAGGCCCTTCGGCCCACCGAGTCTGTGCCGACCAACAACCACCCATTTATACTAACCCTACAGTAATCCCATATGCCCTATAGCCAATTTACCTATCACCTGCAAGTCTTTTGGCGGTGGGAGGAAACCGGAGCACCCGGAGGAAACCCACGCAGACACAGGGAGAACTTGCAGACTCCACACAGACAGTACCCAGAATTGAACCTGGGTGCCTGGAGCTGTGAGGCTGCGGTGCTAACCACTGCGCCGCTGTGGTGAGTATTCATTCTAGTTTCAGCCACTTTCAAAGATTCAAAACACATAACACAAGAGTAGGTCATCTGAGCTCATTATGCCAGTGTTACTGCTAGCTCACCAATAGAGTCACATTTTTTCTATTCTTTTCCCCATAATGCTCATTATTTTGCCTATTTACATGTTTATCCAGCTTCTTCTGAAGTATGATGACTGAACTAGCCTCAATAGCTTTTACATGAAAAAAGACTAACCTCCTCTTTACGTACTAGCACTGTCGGCAATGCTGCATGCCTTTATTTAAACCACTGAAAAAAAAAACCCTTAGCAAATGTAATCACCTCTAAGTCTGCCAAATGATGCTTCACCTCCCGAAGGACGTGGATGAGCTTTCCGGACGTCGATGGTGGGCACTGAGGAAATGGCTTATTACCTGCACCAGATTCCACCCCCCCCTCCCCCCCCCCCTTTACCCCCCTTCCACCCCCCCCCACCCCCGTCCCCTTCCCTGCTCCACCCTCTCAGCTCACCCCCTCACAACCCCGTCCCAGCCCGCCCCCCCCTCGCACCATCTTCACCCCGCACCCCCTTCCCCTGCATCCCCCCCCCACCCCCTCCCTCTACCCCTCCCCCTTGCATCCCCTCCTCCCACCGGCACCATCCTACACCTGTGTAGGGGCCCCAACAACCCCACTGCCTTGTGGGCGTCTCGGGAGAGACCAAGGCTAAGGGAGTAAACCCTAACAGAAAATCCGGAGCGGAACCCCGTAGGCGGTCATGTGTCACCTTTGGCATGTTTCCGGCAGTTCCTGCAGCCATACTGGTGCCAAACGTCGTGTCCTGCACTCCTTTGGACCCCACCAGAAAGGCCGAGAGGGGGGTTTTGACGACTGGGCAACTCTCAACCTCCATAAATTTGCCCAGGCATGCGCCATGGAGAGGTCACTCCATAGTTGCCTCACAGCGACTGAAACAACACGGAAGGCAGCAGTTACGGGTTATAAGTCCAGATAAATTGGCATAGAAACTGGGCGCCACGGGTTGCCTTTGTCGGTGGGAGAGGTCATTGCACCTCATTGGACAGCTACCGCCCGCCTCAAACCGGGCAGCCCCCGGTCAATAAGGTTCTGTCCCGCCACAGTCTGCCTGCTTCAATGGGTGCTTGGAGCTCAGGGTCATTGCCCGAAAGGTGGACTGATACACCGCACCAAACAACATGAAAAAAGGAAAGAAGGTACCAGCCCTTCGCTTTGCAAGCTGGAACGTCAGAACTATGTGTCCTGGCCTGTCGGAAGACCTTACACAAATCAACGATTCTCGGAAGACCGCCATCATTAACAACGAGCTCAGTAGATTCAATGTGGACATTGCAGCACTTCAGGAGACTCGCCTCCCCGCGAGTGGCTCTCTAGCAGAGCAAGACTACACCTTCTTCTGGCAGGGCAGGGATCCTGAAGAACCAAGACAGCATGGAGTGGGCTTCGCCATCAGAAACTCCTTGCTCAGCATGATAGAGCCTCCCTCAAATGGCTCGGAACGCAGACTGTCCATCCGACTGCTCACCACCTCTGGTCCAGTACACCTACTCAGCATCTATGCTCCAACACTCTGCTCCGCACCTGAAGCTAAAGACCAGTTCTATGAACAACTCCATAACATCATTAGCAGCATCCCCAACACCGAACACCTATTCCTGCTGGGGGACTTTAATGCCAGGGTTGGGGCCGACCATGACTCATGGCCCTCCTGCCTTGGGCGCTATGGCGTTGGAAGGATGAATGAGAACGGGCAGAGACTGCTTGAGTTGTGTACCTATCATAACCTCTGCATCACCAACTCGTTCTTTCACACTAAACCCTGTCACCAGGTTTCATGGAGGCACCCAAGATCACGTCGTTGGCACCAGCTAGACCTCATTGTCACAAGGCGAGCCGCCTTAAACAGTGTTCAAATCACACGCAGCTTCCACAGTGCGGACTGCGACACCGACCACTCCCTGGTGTGCAGCAAGGTTAGACTCAGACCAAAGAAGTTGCATCATTCCAAGCAGAAGGGCCACCCGCGCATCAACACGAGCAGAATTTCTCACCCACAGCTGTTACAAAAATTTCTAAATTCACTTGTAACAGCCCTTCAAAACACTCCCACAGGGGATGCTGAGACCAAGTGGGCCCACATCAGAGACGCCATCTATGAGTCAGCTTTGACCACCTACGGCAAAAGTGCGAAGAGAAATGCAGACTGGTTTCAATCTCATAATGAAGAGCTGGAACCTGTCATAGCCGCTAAGCGCATTGCACTTTTGAACTACAAGAAAGCCCCCAGCGATTTAACATCCGCAGCACTTAAAGCAGCCAGAAGTACTGCACAAAGAACAGCTAGGCGTTGCGCAAACGACTACTGGCAACACCTATGCAGTCATATTCAGCTGGCCTCAGACACCGGAAACATCAGAGGAATGTATGATGGCATGAAGAGAGCTCTTGGGCCAACCATCAAGAAGATCACCCCCCTCAAATCTAAATCGGGGGACATAATCACTGACCAATGCAAACAGATGGACCGCTGGGTTGAGCACTACCTAGAACTGTACTCCAGGGAGAATGCTGTCACTGAGACTGCCCTCAATGCAGCCCAGCCTCTACCAGTCATGGATGAGCTGGACATACAGCCAACCAAATCGGAACTCAGTGATGCCATTGATTCCCTAGCCAGCGGAAAAGCCCCTGGGAAGGACAGCATTACCCCTGAAATAATCAAGAGTGCCAAGCCTGCTATACTCTCAGCACTACATGAACTGCTATGCCTGTGCTGGGACGAGGGAGCAGTACCCCAGGACATGCGCGATGCCAACGTCATCACCCTCTATAAAAACAAAGGTGATCGCGGTGACTGCAACAACTACCGTGGAATCTCCCTGCTCAGCATAGTGGGGAAAGTCTTTGCTCGAGTCGCTCTGAACAGGCTCCAGAAGCTGGCCGAGCGCGTCTACCCTGAGGCACAGTGTGGCTTTCGTGCAGAGAGATCGACTATTGACATGCTGTTCTCCCTTCGTCAGATACAGGAGAAATGCCGTGAACAACAGATGCCCCTCTACATTGCTTTCATTGATCTCACCAAAGCCTTTGACCTCGTCAGCAGACGTGGTCTCTTCAGACTACTAGAAAAGATCGGATGTCCACCAAAGCTACTAAGTATCATCACCTCATTCCATGACAATATGAAAGGCACAATTCAACATGGTGGCTCCTCATCAGAGCCCTTTCCTATCCTGAGTGGTGTGAAACAGGGCTGTGTTCTCGCACCCACACTTTTTGGGATTTTCTTCTCCCTGCTGCTTTCACATGCGTTCAAATCCTCTGAAGAAGGAATTTTCCTCCACACAAGACCAGGGGGCAGGTTGTTCAACCTTGCCCGTCTAAGAGCGAAGTCCAAAGTACGGAAAGTCCTCATCAGAGAACTCCTCTTTGCTGACGATGCTGCTTTAACATCTCACACTGAAGAATGCCTGCAGAGTCTCATCGACAGGTTTGCGTCTGCCTGCAATGAATTTGGCCTAACCATCAGCCTCAAGAAAACGAACATCATGGGGCAGGATGTCAGAAATGCTCCATCCATCAATATTGACGACCACGCTCTGGAAGTGGTTCAAGAGTTCACCTACCTAGGCTCAACTATCACCAGTAACCTGTCTCTAGATGCAGAAATCAACAAGCGCATGGGTAAGGCTTCCACTGCTATGTCCAGACTGGCCAAGAGAGTGTGGGAAAATGGCGCACTGACACGGAACACAAAAGTCCGAGTGTATCAGGCCTGTGTCCTCAGTACCTTGCTCTACGGCAGCGAGGCCTGGACAACGTATGCCAGCCAAGAGCGACGTCTCAATTCATTCCATCTTCGCTGCCTTCGGAGAATACTTGGCATCAGGTGGCAGGACTATATCTCCAACACAGAAGTCCTTGAAGCGGCCAACACCCCCAGCTTATACACACTACTGAGTCAGCGGCGCTTGAGATGGCTTGGCCATGTGAGCCGCATGGAAGATGGCAGGATCCCCAAAGACACATTGTACAGCGAGCTCGCCACTGGTATCAGACCCACCGGCCGTCCATGCCTCCGTTATAAAGACGTCTGCAAACGTGACATGAAATCGTGTGACATTGATCACAAGTCGTGGGAGTCAGTTGCCAGCATTCGCCTGAGCTGGCGGGCAGCCATAAAGACAGGGCTAAATTGTGGCGAGTCGAAGAGACTTAGTAGTTGGCAGGAAAAAAGACAGAGGCGCAAGGGGAGAGCCAACTGTGCAACAGCCCCAACAAACAAATTTCTCTGCAGCACCTGTGGAAGAGCCTGTCACTCCAGAATTGGCCTTTATAGCCACTCCAGGCGCTGCTTCACAAACCACTGACCACCTCCAGGCGCGTATCCATTGTCTCTCGAGATAAGGAGGCCCAAAAGAACTAGTCCTAAATGTATGCTTCATTTGGGACCCCAGTAAAAATAATCGTTCACTATTTGCACTCTCAAAACTTTTCATTTGTTCTCTATTTAACTTGATGTAATTCAGTCAATGTTGTCATAGTTTTGCATGCTAATCAGTATTATATCCTTTCATCCTTGATATATTCTTACTGATTCTATGTTGCAACATTTTGAAAACTCTGTTAGAATGAAAGGTGCAAAACTGCACATATGGCTGTAATTGCAGCCTAACTGTTGTCTTGTATGAAGTCTAAAACATAACTAACACCAGAGGCAGATTATCCTGTCCCTGTGGCTCTGGCCATTGGATCGTCCGGGGAAAGTGGACACAGGAATATCAAGCCGAAAGGTGTCCAATCCCATCACGCAGCCCACTCGACTTTCCATCTATTTCAGACATTGTTAGAAGTAGGCGATGCTGTGAAGTGCTTAAATATAGGATTGAAAATGGAATTGTAGGTAATAGAGATCGATATCACATAGAATTACGTAGAATTTACAGCACAGAAACAGGCCATTCAGCCCAACTAGTCTGTGCTGGTGTTTATTCTTCAAATGAGCCTCTTCCACCCTACTTCATCTAACCCTATCAGCATAACCTTCGATTCCTTTCTCCCACATGTGTTCATGCAGCTTCCCCTTAAATGCATTTATGGTCTTCAGCTACTCCTTGTGGTGGTGAGTTTCACATTCTTAACATTCTTGGGTGAGGAAGTTTCTCCCGAATTTAGTATTGGATTTAATGGTGACCATCTTATACTCATGGTCCCTGGTTTTAGTGTCCCCTACAAATGGAATCATCTTCTCTACACCTAACCTATCAAAACCTTTCATAATTTTAAAGACTTCTATTAAGTCACCCCTCAGCCCTCTCTTTTCTAGAGAAAAGAGCCCCAGCCTGTTCAGTCTTTCCAGATAGTTATAATCTCTCAGTTCTGGTATCATCCAATATGATATTCTCAAATCAATCATTGGTCACAATGGTTCCCGTGCTGCTGGGGTGGTGGAAAAGTGGCCTGTTATCTCATTGAGTAAGTGCAAGTGTGGAAATGGATGAATATGCTAGACTTTTGTTGGAAGATCAAGAACTGAAGAACATAAAGAATAGGTGTAGGAGTTGGCCAATTCAGCCCCTCGATCCTGTTCTGCCATTCAGTAAGGTCATGGCTGATCTTCTACCTCAGCTACACCTTCCCACACTATCCTCATACTATCCCCATATCCCCTGGTTCCCTGACTATCCAAAAATCTATCGATCTCAGTCTTGAATATACTAAACAAATGAGCATTCCCAGCGCTTAAGGGTAGAAAATTCCAAAGGTTCACACCGTTTGAGTGAAGAAATTTTTCCGCATCTCAATCCTAATAGACTAACCCCTTATTCTGAGTTTATTTTGACATTTATGCAGAACTATCCCCCCAAGAGATGATCTGGACAGTGCAGTATTGAACTTGGAGTGGACTGTAAACAGTCTGTGGTTTCATGGGCTACTGGCCTTCTATTCCATGCTGTTTTGTGTTTCTGTAAAAGTAGACAAAATGAAATGTCTCGCTAAAAAATAAAATTATCATAAAATGTTAAATCATATAAACAAAGTATTTTGGAAAAAAATATCATTGAATTAAATGTTTATTATGGCAGAGGTTGGATTTTTTTCTGTGTTAGGTGTAGCAAAGTTATGAATCTTTCTTATATAAACCAGTTTATTATTTACTTAATACTTAACGTACGAGAGGAAATTATCCGCCTCCGTTAAATTATATTTCTTGTTTGTAAAGCTGAATTGCCATATACTCTTGTTTTATTTCAGTTAACTGGTAAATAAACCATATCATTGATTTTAGTGAGCTCAACATTCGTGAATGCAGGATGATATACAGAGATAATTACTACAAGCATCTTTACTTTGAATAGCATTACCACAAGCACTGCCCTGCTGTGGGATTATAATTACCACCGACTGACTTCATTGTGAAACTGGTTAAAATAGTCAGGTGAATTAAAGGTAAATTGGCAATCCCCTAAAATAAGTAAATAGTGTTAATCAGTACAGGAGCAGTTCCTGATACCAGATGAGTGGCAGTCGCTGCTTTAAGTAACCATTTCTAGTAATATCCATTATCAGCCGATATTGCACAGTCAATACCAGGTTTTTAAAAAAGAATTGTAAGTTGGTTATATGATAATTAATAAAGTCTTTTCCATTTGATATCACATTGACCAATAGTAAATGTCATGTGTTTTTGGATAGGTATTGGTCATGAATGTGTTATTGTCCAAAGATATTTGGGCTTCTTGGATTAACCAGAGACTTCATGTCTTGGCTAAAGACCGAGCTAACCCAGTTCATGTGATGCTGAGGGAGCGCTTTCAAACTTTCCTCTCTGGCTGACCACCAACAGATGCTGGCTTGCAGTGAGGTGGAAAGAGAAACTTCAGTAAGTGGAAAACAAAGAGTTATTCTGGTGTCCACATCTGTGGGCAAAAGTTGACTACCAGAGGTGTCCAGGAGTGCTTTGAGAAGCAGATTTTCCCATTCCTCTGCCTGAGGCTATCGGACAGCCTGAGCACCCAACGGATGCAGGAAAATTGGGTGGGTGGAGGAGCTGACATTCTGAATGGAGCCCACCCAATTTCCCTGCCATTAATAAATGGAAAATCAGGTGGGCTCTGTTAGGGATGTGCCCCCCCCCCCCCTCCCCGAGTTTCCTGTATTCACTGCAGCCAGATGATCCAATCTGCCCCAGGAGCAGGAACAGGATGTCACACATTTTATAGCCTGATCCAGTGAAGGAGTGCAAACTCTGTGAAAGTTTGTTTTTAATGCAGAGGAGTGCAGCTGGGTTGGGCAGTAGGTATTTATAAAGGTGAAAAGAAATCCTAAGCATGGTAGAAAACAGCTTGAAATTGTCACAGTTTGAGTTCCCACGGGCAAGTTTCACCCATCAGCAAACTCACGCAATACCACCAGAACTATAACTGGCCATTCATCCTGCTACAGGCAAAGACCTTATTAGATTAGTCCCTCACATTAACCTCATAAATTAGGAGATGGAATTTCTCTGTGCATTAGAGCTGGTGAGTACATTTCAATTTAATGTAATGTGGCATGGAGCACTAATGCAGATTATCTGGTATGATCACATTGCAGTTTGTGGAAGATTCCTGTGCAGAATTTTGGCTGCTGTGTTCCCTGCATTGCAGCAATAGATTTTAAAAGTACTTCATTGGCCATGGTGTGCTTGGGTTGTGAAAGGCGCTATATAAATGCAAGTCCTTTCTAAGGCAGCATTAGCAGGTTTTTGCCCGTCCAAGAAGCGATACTGCTCGACTACTGCAAGTGACAGAGTGCCCCTGATCATCAAGGAGTAATGCTCAACGTTTCACCAAGTAAGACAAATCCAAATTGTGCCATTTCCTGGAACCAGAGCAACATTGAAAGCAAACTTTCAGCACTGTGCTGCCAGTTGAAGTGAAGGTGGCAACGGAATTTAAATTCTGTGACCAAGCGTAGTCGGCCCGTTGGTAGCAGGAGTTGAGTGATCTAATCAGTGGTCCTTAAAGAGACAGCTCAGAGAAATTATTTTTTTATGGCAGCAGAAGGAACATGAATGCTTCCAGCTCGGCTTCACGGAGCAGCTGACAGCATTTCCAACCCGCATCAGACCAGCAAGCCACCTGTGAGCACAAGTAGTAGCCAAATGAGTCCCAGCCCTCAAAATAGCTCAGGCCTCAAGATAAGGAATTTGGGTGCATGCATTCCTCCTGCCACCTATCCAGAGTGAAAATCTACCCTTCTATGTTCCCTTGCTTTCTGTGACAGAAGCAGCTTAATGCATTGAACCTGGTCTTGTCTTACCAAGTGTTTGTTAGTCTGACTTTGAGAAGATCAAAGAAACATATTTGACAGCTCATGCAAAAGACATGGGGCTGGATTTTCAAAGACCATTGGGGGCGGGAATGCCTGTGAACACCATTTGAATATCGCACTCTCGGAGGTCTGCACTGGGACCTGCTGCTTCCAGAATGAAAGCTATTTTCAAAGGGTCACCATGAAAGGGGATTGAGTCGGGCTGATTAAAGAGCTCATTTAACAGGCTTGTCAGTAGCAGTGCACAACATTTAAAGGCTGGGAATGGGGAAGATGCCATGTGGGGAATGCGACAGTGTTGTGAAGACATGAACCGTGTGGAGTGCCATGAGGGCTATGGGAAAGGCTTTAAAATAAAGCAGAGACAGCAAATAAAGCCCAGCTGCTTCAGATGTGCCTCAGTGTGGCTGTTGCTGCAGCTGGAAGAGTTGAATTTCTCAGTGGAGAGTGGCAGGAAGCCGGAGAGGGACATGAGGTCACTAGCATCACTTGGACAGCTGGGGTTGGCAGGGGAAGGCCTGGTGAATGCACAAAGCCCAGCTGAAGGAGTTCAGATGGGAACAGGCTACTCTGACATTGGACAGAGTAGCCAGGATGAGCTTCAGCAGATGCAACCTCCTGAACAGCAGGAGATCAGCGGAGCACAGCAGCATCTGCATGGGGAGGAAGGCACTACCCAAGACATCAGGTCTACCGGTCAAGAGTCAGCTACCTGCAAATGACAGAGCGCTAGTGCTGTAGGAGGTTGCACCTATCCAGGCAGATGGTTGCAGTCCTGTGTACTCTGATCCACAATGACCTGAGGCCTCACGGCCCCCATGGCAGGCCCCTACCTGCAGCCAGCAGGGTCTCCCTCACCCCAAACTTCTATGCAACTGAGTCATTCCAGGGATCAGCTGTGGACCAAGGTGGCATCTTGCAGTCGGCAGCTCAACAGGCCGTCAGGCAGGTCACAGATGCCTTATTCAGGAGGGCGGGGCTCTACACCCACTTGGACACAGATGGGCCTGTGCAAGCACAAAGGGCATTGTGTTCAGCTTCTATCACTGGATACCCCCAGGTGCAGGGCATCATCACTTGCACCCATGTGGTCATTAGGCACCCAGCAACCGACCAGTGAGATCCATCAAAAGGAAGGGCTTCCACTCCCTCAACATCCAACTATTCCACAACCACACAAGCAGAACAAGAGCTTCCTCCATGTGTGCACTCACATTCCTGGTGGCTGCTATGATTCTTTCACCCTCCACCAGTCCAGGTTGCCTCAGGCCTTCACTACATCTCCCAATGGCTAATGACCCGTTTACAGGAGCCTGAGATAGAGGCACAGGCAAAAAAAAAAAGCAATGCCACCTGCTCAGCAGGCCAACCATTGAGCAGGCCATTGGGTTTCTGGAGATGCGATTCCGGTGCCTGGATCGGCACCCTCCAATACCCTCCTGCAAGGGTCTCGGTCATTGTGGTGGCCTGCTTTGCTCTCCATAACATGATCCTCCAGAGAGGTCCGTACCATGAGGCCAGTGAGGCCCTGGAAGGAGACAGATCATCGTGGGAGGAGCAGGAGGTAAGAGAGGTGGAGAAAGAGGGGGTGGTGTGGGATAACACTGAATAGAGAGGTGCCCCTGCTGCATAATGAGGTGACCTCCTCCTGCCACCCTCCTGGAAGTGGACCAACCTCCTCTCCCTCACAGCCTCCAATATTAGATCCAGGTGGGATCCAGGTGGGCATCTGCCCTGCCCCTAGTGTCAAGCTTCCAGCTGTGGAAGGCAGATCTCTCCCTCAGGACAACCAGCAGCCTCAGTGACGGCTGCCATGGAAGTCTACATGAGCCCCACATTTGATCTGATCCCCACTGCCATTTTCAATTCCACTGTCCCTAAGAAGACAGGAAACTCATGGCCATACCAATTAAGGCTTTCCCATTAGAAATTTTGAAATTGAATTAGCTTTTCCAGAGGAGGCAGGTTTCTGACCAAAACCAATAACTGCGATAATTACCTAAGGCATGACCCCATATTCATAATAGTGAGATCATCTGCAAACAGAAAGTTCATGCCAAAGCAAGACTTGAACCAAATGAATAGAAACTGAAAATGCCCCAAACTTCTAGAATCTAAACTAGTCAATATAATTCCTTACTGCTTTCTGATCCAGAGCATCAGGGATGCCGTGAGAGGCAATTCACATCTTGTCCTGGTTACGGTAAATGACCCTAATAACTAACTGAGATCAGGTGACATTGAGCAAAGCATGATTAAATTTGACATGACCTGGGAGAAATCAATACCACAACAAATACTTAGGTTTACAACTTTATTAGAGCAATTTCAAGGTAATGAAGCTTAAGCAAATCAACTGGAGGGAAATATTTAGGAAAACTTAACTTTGGACAATTAGAATAGCTTTAAATACATGCTAATAAGCATGCAGGGTAAGGACTAAGAAGGACAGATTAAAAGGAACATTACACTAAATGGATTAAACAACACAAACAGAAACAATCAAGGAAAAGAAAACTAAATACGCTTTAAGAGAGAAAGATGAGGTAAAAATGGAACAAACCCCGGACCTCCAAAAAATGTAAAAGAGGCAGAACTCAAAATTGGCACTGTGTAAAATTCAATCACAAGAATAAAACATTCTTCCATAATTATAAAGCAAGAGGGTTATCAAAAAAAGAAGTGAGATCACTTATGTCAACTGAGGATGAACTAAAAGTAGTTAATATATTATATCAATGGAATCAACCATTAGAAATAAAACTGAGGAACGCCTGCATGAAAATAATGTAGCAAATGGTTTGGAGAACTGACAGATTCCATCAGACCAGGAAGTGATATCTAAAGTGGATATTGGAAAACCCAATCAGACAGGATATCTAGACTTCCAGAAAGCTTTCAGAAAGTTCCACATGAAAGGCTGCTATAAAGCTAAGGTGGTGGGTATCTTAGATAAAACCTGGAAATGGATGAGGAATTGGAATAAAGAGATGAAGTGGCAGGTATTAATTTGGAGAGTGCAGTGGGCTGGGGAGATGTTCTGAGTAAAGGGCCCCAGGAATCAGCATCTGGATCCTTACTATTTCTTGTCTATCTAAATGATATGGATCTAGAAGCACTGATGTCAAAACCCTACAGCCCTTCTGGCACAGTCTAGCCTTAATTCCCAGTGAGGGTATACTGGAAAGGCCACAAAGTAGGCCATAACCTGGCTAAGATGGGTGGCAACATATCTTTGAAGTTTCTGCTTGGTCTTTTGTGAACCTTCCATCCATCCTAAACAAGGCTATCCCACTATGAAGCAGAGGGGGCTGTGGGGTGGGGTGGGGTGGGGGGGGGGGGGACGGGATGGGGGGATACGGGAGTTGGACTCTCTATCCAGATGTTTACATTGTTCCCAGCCTGCAAAATGTCAATCAGTACACCCTGAAAAATGAGGTCTGGGACTCAGATCTTGGAAGCATCCAGCTATTAAACAGGCAGGATTATTCCAGCTTGCTATGTTTAAAGGTCCTGCCCAGCACCCTGCAAACATCAGTGGAATCGGCAGGTCCCAGGAGGCTTATCCCAGTACTTATGTCCAATCATGTCCAGTCATTGGAGAGGAACAATGAACAACACAAACAGAATGTTGAAATATTTGAGAAAGTTTTATAAAAACTGAGATTTTCATCCACCAGGACCACATATCAGGAATTCAGGCACATGGTCCCCAGAATTGTCCTTTCAGTAATTTCATGTTAGTTTAGTGGAGTTTAATCTCAGGCTGTCACACTAAACTAAAGCTGTTTATTACAGCTCAATTGTCAGATTGTGTCTGGAATATGGTATTCAGTTCCGGGCAGGGAAATCTCCAAACCTGTAAAGCAGTATGGAGGAGGACCACAGTGGTGTGATGTTAGTTTCACAGTACTGGGCTGTGAGAAAAGGTTAGGAAAATGTGATCCCTTCAGTCTTCAAGGGAAACAAATTTCAGGGCACCTTCCAGAGGTATATACAATACTCTTAACGGACAGAAAGGGTAATCCTGAATTTGAAGTTAAATTGCCGCACAAGGGACATAAGTCTGAAATGATAAAAGGCAAGTTAGGGGTGATTGGCAGGAAGTATGTCCTCACACAAAGAGTGATGGATACCTGAATAACCTAAATGATCAATAGTCAGCTGGATGTTATGATAAGGGTAGGGAGCAGGAAGAATGAAGGTGTTTATATAATAAATTAGGTGAGCCAAATGGCCTCCCTCACATGTACTTTGTCAATGTGGAGCATAGGAGTAGCAGCAGGTAGAAGATGATGATGAAGAGAAGACAGAAACTCAGCAGCCTTGCAGGAGGCAGCAGAGATTGACGAGAGCCTGTGAGTGAGGGCTGTCTTTTTAGGAGCCTACCTTCATGCTTAGTTGAATATTCTTGTTTATCGACAACAATCCCTGAGTGCTTCTGATAATGTGAAAGCTCTTGATTTCAGAATTAAGAAATGACTATAAAGATTAAGGTGAGTTGTGTTTTTATTAAGACTAACAGTGAGGGTGGAGAATGTTTAATGTGATGTGCTTTACCCCTTGTGGTACACATTTTAGTACACCAGTGGATTTCTGTTCCACTGCTCCTAGGTGATGTACTATTGAAAAGAATAAACACAGAGATAGCATGAGGGGTCTCCTTCAGACCCGTTTGGGGTTTAGCTGACCACTTGCCTCAATACATGCCAGACTTAGACAGTCCTGCCTGTGTGCTAGGAATAGTCTGTGCTTTTTTTGGCCTGTTTGCTTTGAGGGGCTCCTCTTTTCATTTTCCTTAACAGGAAAAGATAAACGTGCACTGAATGAACAAACATCTTGCACTGTGGGTTTCTGACAGCTTCGCAATGTTATGACCTTAAGCGTAGCCTTGCTGAATGTAAAGCACCTTGGTAAGAATGAAAGCCCAGAGTTGGAGGAACGCAGAGTTCTTGGATTGTTGTAGGGCGAGAAGAGGTTACAAAGTTAAGGATAGGGCAAAGCCATGGGGCTGGATTTTGTACTGGAGGTGGGACTTCTGATGCCCCCACCCCCACCCCCACCCCCACCCCCACCCCAGAGCGATCCTGCAGTCTTTTTGAATCAAAGTTTTAAGAGGCGGGATCCCTTTAAATGGACGGTGATCCTGCCTCCAAGAGCTGCCGGCTAATCACAGGGCCAGCAGCTCAACAGTATCGACAGCTCCACTGGGAGCGGTGGCCACTGCCAGTACTGCAAAGGCCTCGGACCCAGGCCCAGTGTTGGAAGCCTGGAACAGAGGTATGTGAGGCAGAGTCGCCGGGTCCGTTCCGGAGGCTTCGGTGAGAGGGAATGGGCGGGTGGTTGTGCAGTCCAGTGGTGGGGGGGGGGGGGGGGGTCACAGGGAGAGCACTTCATTTTACAAGCCATCCACCCCATGCAGCTGAGGCCCCCCACCCACTGATGGCAAGACCCCAGCAGCGGGAGGAAGAGGCCCTTAATTGGCCGTTAATAGGCCACTTAAAGGCTTCAATTGGCCTCTGGGTGGCAAGGCTGTCGTCAGCCTACCCCGCCCCCCGGGAAGATGACTGAGCAACGGGCCACCCGTCGCAATACTCCGCGACCCCCCCCCCCCCGCCTCAAGGGGCCACACACAATCCTGGCCACGGACTGAGTTGAACAGGAGGATGAGGGTGAGAATTTTAAAAGAGTTGTTGCTGAACCAGGAGCCAATGGAGATCAACGAGCAAAGTAGTGATGGGTGAAAGGGTCTTGGTACAAGTTAGGATATGGCCAGAAGAGTTTTGGATGAACTCAAGGTTATGGAGGATGGAAGATGGGATGGCAGCCAGGAGAGCATTGGGATAATGATTTTGACCACTGCAGTGATTACCATATTCAGTGCTTATCTAATTTGCATTCCCTGCCCAGTTGTGCATTAATCTTAGTGCACCCTGATGCACTCAGGTTTCAAGAAAGAGCACAGAGTAAAGCTCTTACAAGTTCATAAAAGATGCAAAACTTGTAATTCCCATTTGGTATGCCACCTGTGCACTAAGAGTCATCTCACCTTGCATTTTAAAGAATCAAGATAAATTAGTTCAGAACAAAGAATCCACCATTTCCCTTGTGATTCCATAAACAGCAGCAATTCTATCAATCTCTGCCATAACTGTGAAAAATAAATGTTAGGAAAGGGTAAATGACAGTTTGCATGTTCCAAGGGACATTCTGTCCTTTTGGCCGTGTACCATTATTGAACCCAAATTGAACATACTGGGATAAATCCTTGCTGTTTGAACTTCTGTTTAACACTGGTCCATGATTTCTCTCCTTATACTCGGTCAACAACCCAAACCACAATTATGAAGGAGGACATTTTCAAGAAGAGTCATTCACAGGAGTATCAGTGAAGTGATTTCCAAGAATTGCTTTGATGGCCAGAATCAAACCCTATGAAAATGATTCATTTGGTGGTCTTTCAGATTCAAGAGTGAAAAGAATGCTCTCGTTGAAGATTATGCAGGGCATCGGATTCTAAACTCGTGCAATATATATTCCATTAAACTGTACAATGTAAAGAACAGTGCTGTCCTGTATATTTGTAATTTGTGACTTGTATGAAGTTCTGACACATACAGTATCATCGTGTTCTGTCCAGAATTGCTCAGAGTTTGGGCCAAAAACAGCACAAGCAAGTCCACTGTGAAAGGAACATAATTCTGCCTTGTCAGATAAAGCAACAGAACAAAACATTGCATGTTTGAAAGCTCCTAAAATTACTTAATATAAATAAGCCTATAAATAATACAATTCAACAAAATAAAATGTCAACACATGGAAAATCACGGTTACTCATTGTAATGTTGGGCTGTGTTCTTAAGTCTTCTTTAAATGAACCACCGGCTTTATGTTCAGATTAAACAGAAACTCTGTTTATTGTCTTATTTATTTCCACTGCATAATTTCAGGTACAAGTCTTTTCCTCACTAGTATATATCCTCTCCCTGTAAAGCCACATGCTGAGTGTGCCTTTCAAAATGGTGTCTCCTCCTTAAATATGTCTGATGATGTCATCAGTTGCATCAGAGCCCGTTCTCTTAAAGGTATGGTTTCTTAAAGGTGAAGTCATCACTGCACTACATGACACTCATGAAAGTTGAATAATTAATTTTTCCTCAAAAAATGTCACATACTGCTCTGCTAGCACCTGAACTCCTGTCAGTAACCTGCATGTGCGATGTCCCAAAGAACTGATTGCTTTCTATCTTGATTCTATTTTCTCTCTGCTTCCCACCCACATCCTTGACTCTTCCAGTGCTCTCCACCACTTTAACAGTTTTCAGTTTCCTGGCCATAACCGTCTCCTTTTCATCATGGACATCCAATCCCTCTACACCTCCATCCCTCACCAGGATGGCCTGAGGGCCCTCTACTTCTTCCTTGAACAGAGGCCCAATCATCCACCACCTCCCTCCTCCACCTGGCTGAACTTGTTTTTACATTGAACAATTTCTCCTTCGCTCCACTCACTTTCTCCATGTAAGAGGTGTTGCCATGGGAACCTGTATGGGTCCTAGCTATGCTTGTCTTTTCATGGGATATGTGGAACATTCCTTATTCCAGTCCTACTCAGCCCCCTCCCTCAACTCTTTTTCTGGTACATAGACAACTGTAGAAGTGCCATTTCTTGCTTTTGCCCCAAATGGGAAAATGTCATCAAATTCCACTCTTCCCTTGTCTTGGTCCACCTCTGAAACCTCCCTTTCCTTCCTCAACTTCTCTGTCTCCATTTCTGGGAATAGGCTATCGACCAATATACGCTGTAAGCCCACTGACTCCCATAGCTACCTTGGCTGTACCTCCTCCGATCCCGCTTGCTGTAAGGAATCTATTCCATTCTCACAGTTTCTCCATCTCTGTTGCATCTGTTCCGATGATGCCACCTTTCATATCAGTACTTCTGATATGTTTTCCTTTTCGCAACCAAGCATTCTCCTTCACCATGGTTGACCAGGCCCTCGACTGTGCCTGTCCCATTTCCTGCACTTCTGCACTCGCTCCTTATCCTCCCTCAGAGAACCAGTATAGGATTACCCTTGTCCTCAACTTCCACTCCACCAACCTTCATATTCAACAGTGCATCATCAGACTTTCTGCCACCTCCAGTGTGATGCCACCATCAAACACATCTTCCCCTCCCCTTTCAGCATTCTGAAGCAATTGTTGCCTCCTCTATGCCTTGGTCCACTCCTCAACACTCCCTCCCCTTCCCACAGTACCTTTCCATGCAAGTGCAGGAGATGGCCCACTACCACACTCCCGCTTCATCCAGGGCCCCAAACACTCCTTCCATGATGCAGTCTCTTCTACACTGGGGAGACCAAGCGCAAATTGGATCACCGCTTTACGGAACACCTTCATTCTGTCTGCAAGCGTGATCTTGAGCTTCCGGTCACCTGTCATTGTAATTCTTTCCCACTCCCACTCTGTCCTCTCTGTCCTTGGTCTCTTACACAGTTCCAATGACGTTCAATGTAAGCTCGAGGAACAGCACCTCATCTGTTGATTAGGCACTTTACAGCCTTCCAGACTCAACATTGAGTTCAACAATTTCAGATCGTAGCCTTTGCCCCTGTTTTTCCAGACAGCAGCTGTTGGTGATGATTCCGAAATTGTCATTTACACTTTTTCTTTACTTGTCCCATTCGTATCTCCTTTTAGAAAAGAAGAGTAGTGCAGATGCCAGCACTCTGAAATAGTAACAGAAAATGCTGGAAATACTCAGCAGGTCTGGCAGCATCTGCGGAGAGAGAAACAGAGTTAACATTTCCGGTCGATGACCTTTCATCAGAACCAGTTCATTTGGCCTTGCACCATCGTACCTTTTGCCATTTAATTGCTCCTGCATTCCACCTGAGACTTTCCTTTTGTTTCTCCCCCCTGCCCCTTCCCTGCCTCTGTACTTGTTTAAAATCTGTTACATCGCTAACATTGTCCAGTTATGACGGAAGGTCTTTGACTCTGTTAACTCTGTTTCTCTCCCCTCAGATGCTGCCTGAGTGTTTTCAGCGATTTCTGTTTTTATTTCTGAATTCCAGCACCTTTTGCTTTTGCATGTTCGAGGTCCTGTAAGATTACAGTAGGCTCACGGTGTAACCAGCATCCTAAACCCAATGTGCAAATTACTTCATTAGTTTGTTAATCTACATTAGCGAGAAAGCAGACGGAAACTGGACAGCGTATGTGTTCCAATCCAACCATCACTTCTAGCCCTGCTTGTTATTGCTTATCAAGGATGGGAATAACCATCATGACTTCACAAAAAAAAACACAGGTTACCACATTTGAGATACAACAATTTGCATGGCCAATGTTATCTGTGCTCTTGACAATGCCTTTAAAAATTACCATAATGTATCATTTAAATTATTAGTACTTGATTGATCAAAAGGCCTTCAGATGCCACCTCCAAAGAAAAGTTGCTATCATTCAGTTTTTCGTTTATTTGCATTCTTATCCCTTCCCTCTGACGCAACCCGACTGCTGCCTCCTTCAACAACATGTCCCCTTCAGTTTGTCCTTCAAGAGGCTCTGATCTGTCTGCTTCCCCAAATGGTAACATCAATACTACTCCCAAAAGGCAGTTAGAATATTTATTGTAAGTATTATATGAATCAAACCAGATGTAATTCAGTGGGGTACATCTTGACTAATGTAAAATGGGTGATGGCAAGTCAGCAGCCTAAATTGAAAGGAATAAAAAAATTGGGAGAGATGTATTACGGGCTGGCAACACTCTTTTCACACTATCGCGCAAAGCCAAGATCTACCCCAGTACGTTTGTTTGTCTATTCTGGATGTTTGTATGACTAAAAATACACATAGATATTCCAAAATGACACTCCTGCTCTAAACCTGTTGCGGACAGATTTGAATTTGCTCAAACTGCGATTGTTTGCATTGCCAATTCGCCATTTTTTTTTTCATACAATTAAAGCCATTGTCAAAATGCAATTGATTTAACTTTTCTCCCCACCATATTTCATCAGCAATTGTGGCCTCCTTCACTAAATATCCTGGAGTCTGACTGAGAGGCATGAGCAGATGACCGCATCCATCTTTATGTCCTTCACTAATTCCATATTTTGCTACAAAGTGCACTTTTTAAGCTGGAGTTCCATTAGTGCTCTCTCTCTAATGCCCTCCCTTCAGAAAGGAAGCAGATTGGCATTGCTCTTAATGATCCAGCCAAGATCAGCAAATCTGACATCTGGGGGAAGACCAGCTCTTCCAGGCCATGGCACAGTTTGCTACCATGTTGGACTTGGCAGGTCCAAATAAATAAATTTCATAATATTTGTTGTCTGTCATATTTCCTAATGTAATGCTACAAGTCTTGACATTTTGCCTGTTCAAATGCTCATGTCAAAAATAGTATATAAAAATTGGTACTGATTTAATTGATATTTGATATGTCTATTCCAACCTGAGGTCTTAAAAATTTTAACTCAACAGGGACTTTACCTGTCTGACTGGAAATCTGTCATTAAACTTTTGCCAAAGTAAAGAGTAGGGATGTAGCTAATTCTCCACACATCAATCAAAGAATGTCCTTGCATTTATATAGCACCTATTAAAACCTCAGGATGTTCCAAAGTGCTTTACAGCCAATTAAGTACTTTTGAAGTGGAAGCCCTGTTGCTATGTGGGAAATGCGGTAGCCAATTATGCGCACAGCAAGGTCCCACAAACACCAATGCACTAACTGACCTGACCAACTGTTTTAGGCATTGGTTGAGGGATAAATGTTGGCTGGGACACCAGGAGATCTGCCCTGTTCTTCTACAAATAATGCTGTAGAATCTTTTACCTGAGAGGGTAGACGGGGCTTTGGTATAATGTCTCATCAAAACGATGTGACGCCCAAGACTTTTGTGTTTCCTCAGTATTGTACTCAAGTGTCAGCCGAGATGATGTGCTCAAGTCTCCAGAACAGGCTTGAACCATTCCAACTTTCTAACTCAGCGGCAAATGTGCTACCAATTGAGCCATGGTTGACATCACAGCCAAGGAAGCATTCCATGCTAATCTTGTGGTAAGGAAGGGAACAACGAAACAATGAATATTGTCCAAGTCTGAAGTCAGCAATTTTAATTAATAAGTGACCAATTATTTGCGGGATAAGTCACATTCAGAGCTGGTAGAAAGACCAGACTTGCATTGTCAGTGCCAGGAATCCATTGACACTCAAGCTATCTTTAAAGACTGTGGTACAGTCACCTTGGTTTCTTCACATATATGTGAGAAGGAATTTCCTTTTGCAAGCCCTTGCTTTACACTATGCCTAGCCAACAAAAACCATGGAGCTAATATTTGGAATGGGAAATTCCTGCCCGTAGGAAGTACTTAGAACAGGAAGTTATTGTCCACAATTACATCAGTGGTTTGCATGTGCCATTCCTGATGCCAGCAGCTTTCCACAGTTAGACAGAGCTGAATAGGATGGCAAATGACAGGTCTGCTCTCTCACTAGTTTAACTAGGATGAAAGAGCTGTTACCTGTTCCTTACTGAACTCAGTGTCAGTACTGTTCCTTTCTAAAAAAAAAATTCTTACCCGGAAATATCACTAAGTTCAAATTACTATGAGGTTCAAAAGCTACCAAAAGCCAATAATAATGCCATCAGCACGCAATATCGGAAAAAAGTAACAGGAAGAAGCATGTAAAACTGATGACAAAATAAATGTTAGACATATTTCAGGCATGATATGTTGACTCTTGGAAATTCATTGATAAGTTGTTGCAAAGGCACACTTTACAGACAAGGTGAATTCTAACTGTGGTACTCTAATCATAGCAAATGGTAAAACCATGGGGTCTTTTACGTCATCTCTGGAACTCATTTTTATCATAGGAGTCTGGACATACGCTAGTAATACTGATAATTATGAACCAATCAAGATGTAAGAAGACATTCATTTATTGCTTTCCAACTGTGAAGGGCTTTAATTCTCAGGTAACCCTTGATAAGAGAGCAATGCTTTGGAGATGCTGTCCATCAGGCCTGCTTCTGTAGAGCCTTATCCCAATCTGTTTAACCTCAGTCATGTCTGCGATACTGACTTTGAGACCTGCGGGTTCCCATGGTAGAAGGATCGCTGAACCTGCATGGCAGAGCATCTGAATGTCCCGTGTCCCTATCTATATCCAACTTTGCGCTTCATTGATCCAGCCACGGACTCATACATCCATAGTAATTCATCTGGATGGATTTTTACTGGTAGTTTCCACAGCCATTGAAATTGTTCGGTTATACAGTTTTCCCAATTTTTGATTAGCAGTTGGGTTTGGGGGTGCCACAACCCATTGCACAGATGAGAACAATAATTAGCAATCCAACTGGTAAGATAACTAGAAATCAAGAATTGCCCAAATTCTCTGCCCATATTGACTACTATTGTCACAGTAGAGATTTATCGTGCTTTGCACCTCTTCCTTTAGATTACCGTTAATTGAGGGATGTAATGAGATAGGGTGAAAAACTATAATTACTGGGGTGCTTTCTGCAATCTAGCATTCTGAGCAGGAAGTGGGTGCTAACAGGGAGGGCACATCGTAGAAATCACTGGGAGCACGTTCTGAAATCACCTTACATGCTGAAGCAAATTTGGAACATGTTGGTCACAGTAGAGGAATTAGATTGCCCCATGCACTCGTTGGGCCTTATTACAGCTGTTACAAAAAGGCATACAGCAAGTGCCCCTCCTTGCTAATTCAACGAGGTATGATTTTTATTTTTTGTATTGTTGCTAAAAGTAATTTTTGTCAGTCCTCACTGCAGAAAAAATACAGGGCTCTTGGTGAAATGCCATTGATCACATAAGCCACACAATTGGTAGATATTACCAAAAGAAGAAACACAGATAGTTTGTGAAACGATTACTCATTGGTTGTATTTCTGCAAAACAACTGAAGCTTCCTTCATGGGTTCCATAATTGATTCAGTAGGTTTGTACATCATGTGGCGTGGCACCAAACCGCCCAGAATAGATTTGATTCACAGTCTGTGTTGAGCTATCAGATCTCAGGCAGGGTGGTAATTAGTGTGCTACCATTGTACTCAGTACCTTTAGGCTAGGGAGGGGGAAGGAGGAGTGGGGAGCGAAATCAGAGAGGGATTCTGCTCCTGATTACTATCTACCTACTAGAAAGTGCGTGCGTGTGGATAGCGTGAAAGAACACAGTTAAATCCAGCTATGATGCCGCCCCACAGGCAAATAGCCTGGCCTAAAACTCACCGACTGTGTTCGCACATAAAGAACAGCAACACGACCAAGGCTGCAGAGGGCCATCATCACCTGTGGAACCTTACCCTTGCAAGAGCCGGCACCTTCAAGTTAGGTAGAAAATGTAGCAATGAAAGAAGAAACATTTTCATGTGGCAACTTTGTCGAATTACCTAAAAGCTTTTAGGCCCCTTATAGTCCATTTTTAATTACCCTGAGACTTTTTAATCATCTACTTGACAATAACTGATTCACTCAGTTAATCTCTTGCATTTGCTGTACTGAGTATGATGTAGGTGCAATATTCACCTGCCTATAGCTACATTATTGATTAATGATTGAAGTGACAGTGCAGATGAAGTCAGTTCTCAAAGGTGGTGACTAAAATTAAAGCTCCTTACAATATTTTGCCTGCAGATTTTGGCACCCTTTGTGATCACTCAGTTTAGTCACGAATAAGCAACTTCTGGATATTTTTAGAATATTGCGTGACTCACTGAATTTACATGTGATGTTTCGGTGCCTTTTTGCTTATAATTATTAGTTCTGCCTGCAGGTAAAGTCAGATATTTCTGTCTACAAGAATTCCACCTTGCCCATGACTCTGTTATTGTTCAGGAATTAAAAGTAAAGGGAGACTCTGATTGTTATCCGATTTGCCATTTTAACCCCTTAAATGTGACTCTTCATTACAAGGAGTAGAGCAACTCTAAAAACAGCTTGTCCTAATTGTAATGTGGACATACAAATAAGGCTAGAAAATACTGTTGCTGATATTGATGCATGAATGCTTAGCGTGCTTATGTGACATGTCACTGCCCAGTATTTGAACAGAGACATGTCACACTAAGCCTGGAGCCCGTACTGCTGTTAAGTGGCTGGGATTGGCTTTACCTGCATAATTTGTATGTTACTATCCTCCACTCACTGCATTTTGCTCGAGCAATCACCCTGTTTTTATCGGAGACATTGCTGTAATTCTGGCCGTGAGTTCCCTTTGCTGTAGTTCATAGAGACCCTTTTTAAGTAGGTTCTGGAGAATGCTGAGTGAACAGACTTTACTTGTTGCAAAATACACTGTTTGCTCTGAGTCCTGTCTTAAGCTCAGGCCTGTCTCCAGCTAGCTGGCTGACACCGTGGTGTGAATAGACACTCTTATTAAAAAGTCGTACAGAGGAGTGTCATAAAAACACACTGGGCTAGATTTCAACTTGCTGCAAGGGTGTAAACCCCAGAAGCTCTGCCATCACACAAGAAACTCAAGCCATCGTTAGTATAATATAATTTCAAATTTGAACTATCCAACTGCTTTCAGGTGCTGGTAGTGCCCACAGGTGATGTGGAGACTGACTGGGGCCACTTCGAGAGGTCAGCACAGTGGCACTTCATCAGATATCCTAAGGAGGTAGTCACTCCAGGGCTACAAATGGATCACTGATGGTACGCTCGACCTGGCAGAGGACTGTTGGAAGACAAAATTCAACCAAGCTCCTTGGCTCAGGGAACTCAGACGACCAGAAGAGTCCGCCATCAAAGCATACAAAGAGGCCTGCCAGGCACGACTGTCAGAAGTGGCAGAAACAGCAGCACAAAAGAAGCATAAGCAATAGTGAATAGACTGTGGATAAAAGACCCCCAGCCTCAAGGGCCCCAGAGCAGCCACCAATGGATATCTGTTGACAAATTGCAAAAGGCAAGAGTAAGGGTACAACATGAGAACTGCTCACATTCACATGCAGAATTCCACCTCAGGAGCTCATCAATCGAGGCAAAAATGCAAGAATTGACATGTTGAAATCTACGAAGCCTCCCACTTGTGAGGAGATTAAAGAAGCTTTAAACAAATGGAAGAATGGAAAAGCACCTGACATACATGGCATTACTCCAGGACTCCTGAAAAATGCTGTTGAAGGCAACATCAATTGCCTGTATCAGCTTCTTATAAGTATGGACTGATGTAACTATTCCCCACTAGTGGCACTAAGACACCTCATGTATTTTTACAAAGGGAAGGGATCCAAAACACATTCCACAACAACAGAGGTATTATCCTACTGTCAACAGTGGCTAAAGTATTCATTTGGGTGATACTCACTCGCATCAAGAACTCTCTAAGAGACAAGTGCCACAAACAACAGGCTGACTTCACCGTGAATCGGTCCATCTATGAACAGATATTTACACCATAGCAAGAAGAAGAGTCATTATATGTTGCCTATGCAATTTGAAAAAAAACTATTGACATTTTTTTGTTCTCATGATGTGGACAATGTTGGGAAGACTGCAATTTATTGTCCATCCCTTGTTGACCTGAGAAGATGCTCCTTCTTCTTGAATAGCTGTGGTCCTTGTGTTGATAGGGCACCAACAACGATATCAGATAGTGAATTCCAGGATTTTGGGGAGACGGTGTTGAGTGGTAATAACACAGAACTAGTAATCTAGAGGCCCAGGCTAAAATCCTACCACGGCAGCTGGTGGAATTTAAATTCAATTAATTAATAAAAATCTGGAATTGAAAGTTAGTCTCATTAATAGTGCCATGGTGACAATCATTGATTGTTGTAAAACCCATCTGGTTCACTAATGTCCTTTAGGGAAGGAAATCTGCCATCCTTACCTGGTCTGGCCTACATGTGACTCCAGACCCACAGCAATGTGGTTGACTCTTAAATGCCCTCTGAAATAGCCTAGCAAGTCACTCAGTTGTCAAAGGCAATTAGGGATGGGCAACAAATACTGGTCTTGCCAGCAATGCCCACGTGCAAAGGAAGAATTTTAAAAAACACCAAGAACTGATGAAAGGATGGCAAGTTAATATCCACTTCAGGATGGTGTGCGACTCCAGAACGGGAACTTGTAGGTGATGGTGTTGACATGGCAATGCTGCTCTTGTCCTTGTTGTGGGTAGAATTTTCAGAGCTGGGGGATGTTCTCACAGTAAACTTGATAGGTTGCTACACTGCATCCTGTAGAAAGCAGATTCTGCAGCCCACACTACACCGGTGATTGAGAGCTTGGATCTTGAGTCCAATGGTTGCGGCACCAATCTAGTGGACTACTCTGTCCTGGATGGTGCCAAATTTCCAGGCAAGTCGTGAGTATTCCAAAACAATCCTGACTTAGGTGTTGCAGATGAAAGAGAGACTTTGGGAGATAAGGAGAAGGTGATTTTAATACCTAGCCACCTGGCAAACTGTGTGGGTGGCCAGGGGCGGCACAGTGGCGCAGTGGTTAGCACCGCAGCCTCACAGCTCCAGGGATCCGGGTTCGATTCTGGGTACTGCCTGTGTGGAGTTTGCAAGTTCTCCCTGTGTCTGCGTGGGTTTTCTCCGGGTGCTCCGGTTTCCTCCCACAAGCCAAAAGACTTGCAGGTTGGTAGGTAAATTGGCCATTATAAATTGTCACTAGTATAGGTAGGTGGTAGGGAAATATAGGGACAGGTGGGGATGTTTGGTAGGAATATGGGATTAGTGTAGGATTAGTATAAAGATGGGTGGTTGATGGTCGGCACAGACTCGGTGGGCCGAAGGGCCTGTTTCAGTGCTGTATCTCTAATCTAATCAAAAAAAAAATAAGCAGGTTACTTACCCACTCAGTTGCAGTCAGATGAGGTACCCACCTAAAGATAGCTCGAGCTTCGTATATCCATGCAAATTGGGCTCTTGCTATGTTAATAGGACCAGGATGGTATTTTTAACTGAGAGCTGAGCGAGAAAGCCACAGTGGCTAGGCTAAGGCAGGCCTGCAGAGAGAAGAGGCCCTAGTAGCTAAGTCGAAAACATTTCTTTTGCCACCAACTCCATCCCTCTCTCTGGCAACTCTCTGAGACTAAATCAGACTGTTCTTAAACTTGATGTAATATTTGACCCCGAGATGAGCTTCCAACTACAAATCCATGCTGTCACTAAGACCACCTATTTCCACCTCTGTAAAATCGCTCGACTCTGCCCCTGCCTCAGCTCATCTGCTGCTGAAACCCTCATTCATGCTGTTATTACCTCTAGATTTGACTATTCCAACACACTCCTGGTGTTGGCTCCCACAATCTACCCTCCATAAGTTTCAGGTCATCCAAAACTCTGCTCCTCATGTCCTTACCCGCATTTAAGTCCCATTCACCTATCAGCTCTGTGCTCGCTGACTTACATTAGCTCCCGGTCAAGCAACATCTTGATTTTAAAATTGTCATCCTTGTTTTCAAATCACTCCATGGCTTCGCCCCTCCCTATCTCTGTAATCTCCTCCAGCCCTGCAAACCTCTGCGATATCTGCGCTCCTCTAATTCTGGCCTCTTGAGCATCCCCTGTTTTAGTTGCTCCACGCTGGTAGCTGTGCCTTCAGTTGCCTAGGCTCTAAGCTCTGGAATTCCCTCCATAAACTTCTCCACCTCTCTACCTCCTTCCTTTATGATACTGTTTAAAACCTACCTCTTTTGGCCATCTGCCCTAATATTGGCTTATGTCGTTCAGTGTCTAATTTTGCTTTTTAATGCTTCTGTGAACATTTCATTTTTAAAAGGTACTATGTAAATACAAGCTGTTTCTGTTTTGTGGGCAGGAGTGCTACAAGGAAATTCATGGCCACCCCAGCCCCAGACTCCCCCAGCCACCATGAGAGACTTTCCCAAAATTCCTTCACCACTGTTTACCTGGAAGCAATGGGCAGCCCTTGATGCTCCGATCTTCACCTGCAGGTGGCCTCTTGATACCCATTTAATGCTGGTTCTGGATGGGTAATGGATCGGTAGCAATTAACAGAGACCTGGCCATTAAAAACATCACAGACTCCTCCTACCTCTGCCGTCTGGCAGGTTAATCCGCTGAAGCGGTTTCTCACCAGAAACCCACTCCGGCTTAAAATCTGGCCCAAGGAGGTGTTTATACCATTTTCATAAAATCACAGGACCACACAGGTTTTAAACATGAGCTTGGTGAAAATCCAACTTTCTTAATGTTAATGAAAACCTGGCAGCCAAGTCTGGTCCTTTACTGCTTGTTAAGCAGCTAATGAGCTGCTTCACCAGTATAAATGTTGAAAATGTTCATTAATCCATAAGTGGAGTGCACAATTGTTAAGAAGAATAGCCTAGTGATATTTGAGAAAAGTGCAATTTACTGCTGAGGCCCTGCAATTGGTGTCAATTTTTTGTAGGGAAAAGTGCAAAGGAAGAGGAGTAACCTGATAGAGGTCTTCAAGATTATGAAAGGGATTGGTAGGGTCGACATAGAGAAGGTGTTTCCAAATGTGGGGGAGACTAAAACTAGCATCCATAACTGAATGATAGTCACTAATAAATCCAATCGGGAGTTCAGGAGAAACTTCCTTACCCAGAGATTGGTTACAATGTGGAATTCACTACCACAAGGTGTAGTAGAGGTGACTAGTAAAGGTGCATTTAGGAGAAAGGTAGATAAACACGAGGAGAAAAGAATAGAAGGAAATGATGAAGTGATGGAGTAGGTTTGGAGGAGGCTTTTGTGGAACATAACCATCGGCATGGAATAGTTGGGCCGAATGGCCAATTTCTATGCTGTACATTCTATGTGGAGAAACACAAGTAGGGTTTTGATTGGAAGGATGACCCTTAGATATGCAAACAGGCAGTAAGCATGGCTATGGTACCTGAAAGAGTGACAGTGGTGACAACTGCTTGGAGACATGGCATAAGAACAGAGGAGTTAAGCAGCTGAAAACACATCAAGTTATGGTGATAACATTATGACACAGGCTATATATGGACAGGAAGAGTTGTTAGAGATATGTATAGAAATGGGAACTGTCAGCAAGAATGCAGCATACATTGTTTGAGAAGTAAAAATAGTAGGTTTATAAAAATTATATGTAAAGATTTCATGATAAGAATGAGACTATGTTGTGCGATGTAATTTTTCTGACTTACCACCCTCAATCAGACTCAATCCCCAGTGCTCCCATGTTTAAAAGAATGAGTTTTACAGGAGTGCACAGTATGGAGTAGGTGGTGAGGCATATGATACAAATTAACTTATTCAATTGCTGGAATCTAGGTAGTGACAAAAAAAACAAGTGATATCAGAATAGCTGTTATGCCACTGACGTCAATGAGCTCATGGTGGGTCCGGCTGGTTGGTAGGTCATGAGCTTAGTTTTTCTAAGTTTTTTTTGACCCAAACAACAGACATGGTACCAATGGAGAATCTCTGAGCTAGCATGTTTGATAGAGGGGAGGCCTATGGAAGGATGTCAGGGTACACAAGGCCTGGCAGAGTGGTCAACGGGCAGTAAAGTGTGGCTGGGTGCACATGCCAAGATATCATCCACCATATGTTCATGTCATGCTGCACTGATCCAGCATTGTCAATGGAGAAGTGTCTTTAATTAGAAGGCCCAGGTCAGCGGAAAATCAGATATCTGACCTGTGCGATTTGCTGGAAGGACAACTGCTACTAACATGCAGCATAGGGCTGGCACAGCATTCAACCTGCCTCTACTTCCTTGCAGGCATTCCGAAATGCTGAATGGTGCTGTGGAGTGATACCTCTTTATAACCAACTCCTGAAGCAGCACCTCCATTTCACCAGCCCTCAGATGGGAAGTAGCCCTGTTATTTGGTCCCATACTCAAGTCTGCACCTAAGATTCCCTTCCCTTCCATTTTAGCCTCCCACTTCTTAGTCTTTCTTGACAAAGGCAGCTAATGGATATAGATGTCTTTCAAGGCTCTCCAAAGACATTGGAATCTGTGTATAATTATGCAAATGAGTTGATGCCAAAATGAGTTGATGCCAGAAAATTGAGTACTCTTAGCATTTTTCCATTCTGGAGGGACCTGCTAAACGGACATAGCTCGTTGATAAAGATTGGCCCCTGTCTGACCTAGAGTAAAATACTTATGCGTGATTTAACTGTGCAGCCTGCAGCGTCCTATATGAGTCATTGTTAATGACCTAAAGAAGGCCTTAACAAGTGAAAATCTCAGGGTAGAAATTCCTGGGAAGCCTCAATAGCAGTGGACCCTCAGATGGGTGGGACTTCCACCCCTTAACATCACTGCTGACCTTGGCCCAGTTTCCGACAACGAGGAATTTAAGCTCTTTAACCAGGTGCCACCAAGGCGCACACCTCACATAGAAGGACAGATGTCATTAATGCCACTCTCCCAGCTAAAGATTTTAAAATCATTGAAAAATTTGTCAAGATTCAATTATGATATTTAAAATGTAACCACATTATCACAGCCATATCAAGAACAATAATATATATTTATATAGCACGTTTAATGTACTAAAATGGCCCAAGGCACTTCACGGGAGAGTTATCAAACAAGATTTGGCACCAAACCACTTAGGGAGATAATCAGACAAGTGACAAAAAGTGTGGCCAAAGAGATAGGTTTTAAGGTGTGTCTTAAAGGAGGAGAGAGATGTGGAGAGGTTTAAGGAGGGGATTCCTGAGCTTAGGGCCCTAGCAGCTGAAGGCACAGCCACTAATGCTGGAGCGAAGGAAATCAAGAATGTGCAGGAGGCCAGAATTGGAGGAGTGCAGAGATCTCGGAGGGTTTTAGGACTAGAGGGGTTACACAGATAAGGAGGGTGAGGCCATGGAGGGATTTAAAAAACAAGGATGAGAATTTTAAAATTGAGGCATTGGCAGATTGTGAGCCAATGTAGGACAGTGAGCACAGGGGTGATGGGTGAACGGGACTTGGTGCGAATTGGAATATGGGAAGCAGAGGTTTTGACAATTTTAAGTTTATGCAGGGTGCAAGGTGGGAGGCCGGCTATGAGAGTGTTGGAACAGTTGAGTCTAGAGGTAACAAAGGCATGGATGGGGTTTCAGCAGCAGTTGAGTTCAGCCAGGTGTGCAGATGGACTATTTTATGGACGTAGAAGTAGGCAACCTTGGTAATGGAAAGGATATGGGGTCAGAAACTCACCTCAGGTTCAAATAGAACACAAAGGTTGCAAATGGTCTTATTCAGCCTCAGACAGTTGCCACGGCGAGGGATAAAATCAGTGGCTAGGCAGCAAAGTTTGTGGCATTGCCCAAGGACAATAACTTTGGCCTTCCTAATATTTAACTGGAGGACATTTCTGCTCATCCAATATTCAGGTCTCGAACATGCAGTGTGACAAATCAGAGGTAATGGAGGAGTCAAGAGAGGTCGTAGTGAGGTAAAGCTGGGTGTCATCAATGCAAATATGGAACGTGACATTGTGTTTTTGGATGATGTCACTGAGGGGCAGAATGTTCATGAGAAATAGGATAGGGCCAAGGATAGATCCTTTGGGAATACCAGTGGTAACAGTACGAGAGCAGGAAGAGAAATCATTGCAGGTGCTACTCTGGTTATGACTGGATATATGACGGGAACCAGGCAAGGCCAGTCCTCCCCAGCTGGGCAATGGAGGGGAGGTGTTGGAGGAGGATAGTGTGGTTAACCATGTCAAATGCTGTAGACCTATTGAAAAGGATAAGGAGGGATAGTTTACCATGGTCACAGTCACATAGGATGTCATTTGTAACTTTGATAAGGGCTGTTTCAGTGCTGTGGCAAGGGTGGAAACCTGATTGGAGGGATTCAAACATGGGTATATAGGAAAGATGGGCATGGATTTGGGTAGCAACAGTCTGTTCGAGGATTTTGGACAGGAAAGGAAGTTTTGAGCTGGGGTAGGTGATAGCTTGCAAGGACAGATTGATCAAGGGTGTTTTTTGAGGAGAGGGGTGATGACAGCAGATTTTATTAGGGGGCAGTACCTGAGGAGAGGGAACCATTAATAATATCAGCTGACATGGTGGCTAGGAGTTGAAAGTGGGTGGTCAGCAGTTTAGTGGGAATAGGGTCAAGGGAGCAGGAGGTGGATCTCTTGGATAAGATGAGCTCGGAGTGGGCATGAGGGGAGATTGGAGAGAAACAATAAACACTGGATACCTGAAATGTTAGGCCATCCCATGTGCCCTGAGTTTGTTGATGATATATTCCTGTCATTTACCTCATAATAACTCAACTGACCATGTAAACTGATGTAGGAAATTCAGGGTTCTGCCTTTATCCCTCACTTTTCACTATTGTCTGTTAATATATTTATGAAAGAACAACATTAAACAAAACCTACTGGTCTCTTCACATTTTCGACCAACATTACACCAGTTTCATACTTTTGTCTGCTTTTTGCTAAATTTAGCGATTTCGGCCTTCAGTTCTGAAGAAGGGTCTACACAGGAAATGTGACAGATGAGCCTGCTGTGTGTTTCTGGTGTTTTCTGTTGCTCCATTCTGTGTGTATTTGGGATTCTGTGTTTGCAGTTTTCCACAGATTGATTTTAGTCTATCAGCCGTCTTCCCTATGTTCGCTAACGGCAACATACAAAGAGACTGTGGGGGAAGGGAGCAGAGCGGAGTTTTGCTCAACTACATTATTACCTCCTTATCGTTAGCTGTGACCCATAGCACATACTTGAGCTAATTGGTTCCGTGATATTAGTGTAACTGGTAGCTCTTTCATTTTAATTGGTGGGTCAAGAGTCAGAAAATTTGAATTCCATAGTTAAATCTTATCAAAATACAAAGTTTCCCCTGTCAATGTTGCTTAGTACTGTCTCATTCCAAGGAATCTGAGACCCCAATTCAGTATATACAGTAGCTCAGATAGACAAATCCATTTTACACATTACTATGCCTATGGTCTGGGAACATTCAGGTTCCCCTAAAGATCCCCAAGCCCTGAATTTTGTTTAAACTGTGATTTTATGTGTGAAATTATTTTAAAGTGTGTATAACAGTAACAAATGTTTTTTTTCTGTCATATAATTAGGAGTTTTATTCTAATTGTTTTGTCCAGTGTTTCCCAGTAGAGAGCCTCTAGACTATAATCAGAGCTGTACTAAATCTTTTTACCATGTGCTCACCTTGTCATAATGCTTCTTATAGTCATTTCAAAAATAAATGACGTTTTAAGGATGTGGATTATCTTTCCCCAGGATTGTATAAACTGGACTGACAATGAAAATGTGTTGTTGTTTCAAGGTAATTAACAACAAAATAAAAACACCCTAATCTTATGGGGACCAAACTACCATCTACAAGATGCACTGCAGCAATGCACCAAGGCTTCTTTGACAGCACCTTCCAAACCTGCGACCTCTATCACCTAGAAGGACATGGACGGTGGCTGCATGGGAACACACCCAGCTGCAAGTTCCCCTCCAAGCCACACACCACCCTAACTTGGAACTATATCACCGTTCCTTCACCATCGCTGGGTCAAAATCCTGGAACTCCCTTCCTAACAGCACTGTTGGTGTACCTACACCCCAAGGACTGCAGCGGTTCAAGAAGGCAGCTCACCACCACCTTCTCAAGGGCAATTAGGGATGGGCAATAAATTCTGTCCTAGCCAGTGACACCCGTATCCCATGAACGAATGAAAAAAACAGTACTGTCTCTTTGTACACTCCTGTAACAGCTCCTGACTCCTCCCATCCTTTTTGTCTTTTCAATTTTTTTTGTCCGATAACGCGCCTGTGAAAAACCCTGGGACAAATTACTATAAAGGAACATCAGAACAGGAGAAGGCCATTCAGCCCCTCGAGCCTATTCTACCATTCAGTGAAATCATGGCTGATCTGTTGCTTAGCTCCATATCCTTGGATCCATATCCTTTTATACCCTTGCTTAGCAAACGGCTATCGATCTCAGATTCAAAATTATTAATTGAGCTTGCATCCACTGCCATTTGTGCAGAAAGTTCCACAGTTCTGCCACCTTTTGCAAGAAGAAGCGTTTCCTAACTTCTCTCCTGAATGGCCTGGCTCTGATTTTAGGATTATGTTCCCTTATCCTAGACTATGCCCATGAGTGGAAAAGATTTCTCCCTATCTATTCCATCAATTCCTTTCAAAATCCTAAAAAAGACCTATATTAGGTACTATAAGACACTATATAAAAGTATGCTAAAATAAAAGCAAAATACTGCGGATGCTGGAAATCTGAAATAAAAACAAGAAATGCTGGAACCACTCAGCAGGTCTGGCAGCATCTGTGAAAAGAGAAGCAGAGTTAACGTTTCGGGTCAGTGACCCTTCTTCGGAACTGACAAATATTAGAAAAGTCACAGGTTATAAGCAAGTGAGGTGGGGGTGGGGCAAGAGATAACAAAGGAGAAGGTGCAGATTGGACCAGGCCACATAGCTGACCAAAAGGTCATGGAGCAAAGGCAAACAATATGTTAATGGTGTGTTGAAAGACAAAGCATTAGTACAGAATAGGTATTAACGGACTGAATATTGAACAGCAGCAAGTGCAAACATGAAAAAAAAATGGGTAAGAAAACTGAACAAACTAAGATGAAATGAAATAAATGCAAAAAAAAGGTTGTAAAAAATGTAAAAAAAGAAAAAAAGAAGAAAAAAGAGAAAACAACTAAAAATGAAAGTAAAATGGGGGGCTGTCATGCTCTGAAATTATTGAACTCAATGTTCAGTCCGGCAGGCTGTAGTGTGCCTAACCGGTAGATGAGATGCTGTTCCTCGAGCTTGCGTTGATGTTCACTGGAACACTGCAGCAATCCCAGGACAGAGATGTGAGCATGAGAGCAGGGGGGAGTGTTGAAATGGCAAGCAACCGGAAGCTCAGGGTCCTGCTTGCGGACCGAGCGGAGGTGTTCCGCAAAACGGTCACCCAGTCTGCGCTTGGTCTCCCCAATGTAGAGGAGACCACATTGTGAGCAGCGAATACAGTATACTACATTGAAAGAAGTACAAGTAAATCGCTGCTTCACCTGAAAGGAGTGTTTGGGGCCTGGGATAGTGAGGAGAGAGGAGGTAAATGGGCAGGTATTACACCTCCTGCGATTGCAGGGGAAGGTGCCATGGGATGGGGACGAGGTGGTGGGGGTAATGGAGGAGTGGACCAGGGTGTTGCGGAGGGAACCATCCCCTCAGAATGCTGACAGGGGAAGGGAGGGGAAGATGCGTTTGGTAGTGGCATCACGCTGGAGGTGGCAGAAATGGCGGAGGATGATCCTTTGGATATGGAGGCTGATGGGGTGGAAAGTAAGGACAAGGGGAACCCTGTCATGGTTCTGGGAGGGAGGGGAAGGGGTGAGGACAGAGGTACGGGAAATGGGCCGGACACGGTTGAGGGCCCTGTCAATAACAGTGGGGGGGGAATCCTCGGTTGAGGAAAAAGGAGGTCATACCAGAAGCACCGTCATGGAAGGTAGCATCATCAGAGCAGATGCGTCGAAGACGGAGAAACTGGGAGAATGGAATGGAGTCCTTACAGGAGGTAGGGTGTGAAGAAGTGTAGTCGAGGTAGCTGTGGGAGTCGGTGGGCTTATAATGGATATTAGTAGACAACCTATCCCCAGAGATGGAGACAGAGAAGTCGAGGAAGGGAAGGGAAGTGTCAGAGATGGACCATGTAAAGGTGAGAGCAGGGTAGAAATTGGAAGCAAAGTTGATAAAGTTTTCCAGTTCGGGGCGGGAGCAGGAAACGGCAACGATACAGTCATCAATGTACCAGAAAAAGAGTTGGGGGAGGGGGCCTGAGTAGGACTGGAACAAAGAATGCTCGACATATCCCACAAAAAGACAGGCATGACTAGGACCCATGCGGGTACCCATAGCGACACCTTTTACTTGAAGGAAGTGTGTGGAGTTGAAGGAGAAGTTGTTCAATGTGAGAACAAGTTCAGCCAGGTGGAGGAGGGTGGTGGTGGATGGGGACTGGTTGGGCCTCTGTTCCAGGAAGAAGCGGAGAGCCCTCAAACCATCCTGGTGGGGGATGGAGGTGTAGAGCGATTGGACGTCCATAGTTAAGAGGAGGCGGTTGGGAACAGGAAACTGGAAATTGTCAAAATGACGTAGGGCGTCAGAAGAGTCACGGATGCAGGTGGGAAGAGACTGGACCAGCAGAGAAAAAGAGTCAAGATAGGAAGAAAAAGTATGCTGTTGTTGGAGCATTTTACTATGATATATAAATTGTTGCTATTTGCTGCTGTTTTAGGTTTTATTCATGGTAAAATGACAGTTTCTATTAGGCGATTAAATCCTCCATGAATGGAAATCTGTTTCCTTAAGCATACTACAAATGGGGCTTGTAATTACTCCATAATTAGGATGACATGGGATGCCTACCATGTTTTTCTGTCTTCTCCAAAAGGCATTAAATGCCACACCGTCAGACCAATATATTTAAAATAAAACTAATAGATTTGTTCATAAGTAGGATAACACAAAAGCAGTAAGACATTGCAAGGTATTAAAAATTAAATAATGGAAACACTAAAGATAGAATTAAGAGGGATAGCAGGACTCTTAAATGAACCAGTCTTTCTTAGGTCTTCATGGTGTAAAGTTGTATTTGTATAATACAAATGACCAATCCTTGGAGCTTACAGAGCTGATTTTACTCTCCCTATGCCTTCCCCCCACCCCCAGAGCAACTTGGATGTAGGGCAGAGGAACTCTGCTATTAGATTTAAGTCTGCAGTATATATTTCAAACCAAAGGCCCTTAAGGACAGAGTCATCAATCAACCAAGAACAAGGACACAATGGAACGTACTATTGTATAGATTAACATGTCGAGCAGGCCTTCACATATCACCTGTTTACTAAGACCTGTAACTTCTTTGACCAACTGCGATTTAACTAACACCTAACACCAAGCCTCTGTCAGTGATGGACGCACCCAATTTTGCTGGATCAAAATCCTGATGCTTTAGAGAAAAAGGATCTTATTTATTTTAAGGTACAGCACTGAAACAGGCCCTTCCACCCTCCGAGTCTGTGCCAACCAACAACCACCCATTTATACTGACCCTACAGTAATCCCATATTCCCTACCACCTACCTACACTAGGGGCAACTTACAACAGCCAATTTACCTATCACCTGCAAGTCTTTGGCTATGGGAGGAAACCGGAGCACCCAACGAAAACCCACGCGGTCACAGGGAGAACTTGCAAACTCCGCACAGGCAGTACCCAGAATCAAACCCGGGTCCCTGGAGCTGTGAGGCTGCAGTGCTAAGCACTGCGCCACTGTGCCGCCCAAATCTTATTTTTGCTTTTTGCAAGTAGGCATGTGTGCTTGATGCAAACATACATATCTCTGACCAAAAATGTAAACACTCTCTGGCGACATATAGTCAGAATCAGACAACAGCTTAGTGCCTGCAAACACTGCTCATCCATTCCTGAGTTTCTTAGTAGCAAGAGAACCAGTGTGGTGGAGAATAGAGTTGGTAGATTTTCGAACTCCTGCCAAATAGAAGTCTTGTGGTCTTATTGCTGAAAGATTCTTCCAACCTGGTGGCAATCTCAAAATGAGACAAAGAAAAGGTCATTTTCAAAATGTTCAATTTTAACTTTTGTTTATTACAGATGAACAGACAATGTACATTTGCAACAGAATATCCATACCTGGTCTTCCTTCATAGCCAATTCTTATCCATTTTGACATTGGATCAGGCAGTTTTCATATGAACTCCCAAAGTGCTTTTTTTGAAGTATAGTTACTGCTGTAATGTCAGAAAGGCAGCAGCCAATTTGCCCACAAGCTTTCACAAACAGCAATGCGATAATGGTTAGATAATCTGTTTTTGTAATGTTGATTGAGGAATAAACATTGGCCAGGACACCAGCAATAACTGCCCTTCTCTTGTTTGCAAATAGTGCCATGGGATCTTTTATATCCACCTGAGAGGGTCTTGGATTAACAGCACTTTCCGAAAGACAGCATCCCCAACAGGGCAACACTCCCTCAGTATTGCACTGGAGAAACACTTGAACCCACAACCAATGAGTCAGAAGGGAGGGTACTACCCACAGAGCCACAGGAATGTGTCTTAAAGATTATCATATATTTCCAAGTAGCGGGTAATGATTTCTAACACATGTACACATGTGGTAGGGAATCTGTGCAACACCTTATTACACCTCTTGTCAACATTTAAGTAGAAGAAAGTAAGAACAAATTTGCATTTCTGTCGCAATTTTCACAACCACAGCAAGCACTTGCAAAGTGTAGGCACTATTGTAATGTAAGAAAAGAAACACAGCAGCCAATTTACACACAGCCAGATGTCACAGACAACAATGAGACAGGTGACAGGGCATCAGGAGAGCTGCATTGCTCGTCTTTGAATTGTGCCATGGGATCTTTCATATGTACCTAAGAGGACGGTTTTATAACAACTGCAACTTATATTTATATAGCGCCTTTTAACGGAATAAAATTTCTCAAGGTCAGATGACCAAAGCTTGGCCAAAGAAGTATGTTTTAAGGAGTGTCTGAAAGGAGGAAAGCGAGGTAGAGAGGCGGAGAGTTTTAGGGAGGGAATTCCAGAGCTAAGGGTCTAGGCAACTGAAGGCACTGCCACCAATGGTGGAGTGATTAAAATCGGGGATGCTCAAGAGGACAGAATTAGTTGAGTACAGATATCTCAGAGGGGTGTGGGGCTGGAGTAGATTATGGAGATAGGGAGGGGCGAAGCCGTGGAGAGATTTGAAAATAAGGATGAGAATTTTAAAGTCAAGAGTTTGCTTGACTGGGAGCCAATGTTGGTCAGCAAGCACAGGGGTGATAGGTGGACGGGACTTGGTGCAAGTTAAAAGACATGCTGCAGAGTTTTGGATGACCTCGAGTTTATGGAGGGTAGAATGTGGGAGACCATGTAAGAGTGCATTGGAATAGTAAAGTCTAGAGGTAACAAAGACATGAATGAGGGTTTCAACAACAGTTGAGCTGAGGCAGAGACAAAGTCTGGTGATGTTATGGAGAGGGATGGAGTCGGTAGCTAGGGAATAGAGTTTGGAATGGGGCAAAGAAACAACAGCTCCAGTCTTCCAAATATTTAACTGGAGAAATTTCTTTCTCATCCAGTACTGATGTCAGATAAGCAGTGCAATACTTCGGAAACAGTGGAAGGGTTAAGTGAGGTGGTAGAGTTGGGTGTCATCTGAAAGAAAATACCTCTAACAGTACAACATTCCATAGTCCAGCACTGGAAAGATGACATTAGGTCTCAAGAGTGGGGCTTGAACCCAAGAAGCATTAGATAACAAGGCAAGAGTGTTACCACTGAGCAAAGGCTGACACCTGTAGGTGCACCTTTGAAAAACAAGATCTCAAGCTCTAGATTGCTACTTGTGCCACATGGTAGGTCTTCATCATGGGCAATTCAGTTTCCCCGTTCCCTATTGAATTTAACCTCGCCTTTTTGTTCATGTACTGCAGGTGTGCATAAGTATTCACCAATAATAATTGCTTTTGAAACAGTTCCAATGTGTTGTTTGGTTGCCCCAAATTGGGGGGTGGGGGAAACACTCTCAACATCAGCAGTTACCTCCAAGTGCACCAGCTGTTCATGTCCATGGACCATCAACAAGAAAAGCTGGGAGCTTGCTTTACTCCTGTGATGTTTTTCTCAGCATAGGTAGATAGGCGGTGCACACCTAAGTGCTCAGGTTGTGAATTTGTGCTTTCATCCATATCTACCCAATGTTGAACAGCATTTCTTCCTGCAGCACATCAGAAATTAATGTAATCGAGTCCCGAATAGGCCTCGGCAATGGACTTGTAATCTAATTTTGAGGTAAACCTATTTGCATAATCTGACCCCATTCATGTAAGTTACTTTGTCACCTAAGACCACCTAGACAATTAAAAGTAAAATGTCAGCTCACAATTGTACCATTATGAAAGCTGGTCTCGAATGGGCAATTAGAAGACAAACACAAAGGAACTGCAACAAATCATGGAAGAATGAGTGGAGCTGAGTGGGTAAATGTATCACACGATGTGATAGTGAGGTAACAAATCAGGATTCATGGTATTTGTTGAGTTAGCTTGGCTTAGTTAGGGAGGTGATAAAGAACCCTACACCTCAACATCTTTGGGGTAGAGAAGCGAAGAAATCAGTCGAGGCTCGTGTAACTCTCCAGGTTTCACTGCCAGAAGAGCACTTAGGACATGATCAGGCTCAGATATGATGGCTCCCTAGCCTGAATAGCTCGCCAATATCCGCCTTCCAGGATTATTTGTTAAGAGATATTAGTGAGCTACTAGTGCCCATGGAAACTTGTACCCTGGCACATCGTCAATACTCAAAGAGGGGGAGGGGCGAGGGCAGAATATACATTGAGCAGAGGAAATTCAAGAGGGTAAAAACTGAAAGACAGAATAAAATACAAAGCTTTAGAGTTGCCTTCAGCAAAATGTTTATGTTTGTAGAGTGGAGGCAATCTCTCAAGTTTACCTAGTGGAACAGTTCCTTTAAGCACCATGCGCAGTACCAGCATTTGACCTATTTGATGGTTCTCAGTTGCTGCTTTTAAATCATTCTCAGCCTACAGGAAACTGGTGGCTCATTGTTAAAAAAATACTTGTGCCAACATCAGGATTAAAGTTCAGCTCCCTGCACCTGGCTTTTATTTTACTGCCTTGCACCTGTTCTCCCACTAATGGGTCGAATATTACATCCATTTCCTTTGACTTCTTTCCTCTCCTCACTGACAACTATCACATTCTTTCTATAATTACAAATAATACAGCTCATTTTTTTTCTGCTACTCCATCACTGCCTCGTGATTTTATTCCTATTGTTTTTTGTTCTCGACGCACACAGATGTTTTGAATAAGCTCTTGTAAAGCTCAAACACTAGACTGCAGACCCGAACCCTTATATATCCATCCAAATAATAGCACTTCTACCCAGGAGGGTTTTCTCTTGGGTCGACGCCAACAATCAACCAGACTATTGTAACCAATCTTGTTTTTATGACATGAAATTTAAAGAGCTTTTCAGCAGAGAAGTGATCGCAGACCAAATTGGTTACATACACCTCACATTTATCGATATAATACCGGGACCAATAATTGCCTTGCAATTCAGTGTGTGACTAAGCAACTTTTATTAAAGTGAATGGAATAGTTCTGTCAATCTTTCTATCTCTCCTTCGAATCACTTCTGTTGTGCCTTTGGTCTGTAATTTAGAACAAAAAAATGACAAGGGGTGGGGGAGTCTTTACACATTTATTTTAAAATTGTTGATATCATCAAAATTCTTTAAGACATTCAGTGCAAGCTGATACAGGTTCCACGCACTGTTTATTACACCTTGGTGGACGTCAGCAGGGTAGGCTAATTGGCAACATGTTAATGTGAAATGAAGCCACATTTACTTTATAATACTGCCGTTGTCAGCAGTACTGCAAGGCACTTTTGTGTCCTCACCTGAAGATGAGACATTCCCTGGCTTTATTAAGCAATAAACTAAAGATGTATTGCTAATATGCCTGGCTATGAATGTTGTGAGCATTCAGTTTATCCATACAAAGAAGCAATGCAGTTTTTGCACTGATCCATACAGAATTCCTAGCTATTTGGGAAAGCCCACTGGTGTAAGGCTCTTACGCTTGACATGAATCTTGGTTGCACACACACTCAATGTCTTAAGCAATAGTCATGCATCGAAATAAACAATACTACCCACTTTCTCTCTGGCTAGAGAACACAACCTTTGCAGATTCTTTTGTTCATGTCTCTCTCTACAAAATGTAATGGAAAGCAAGATCTTTATAGGGCTTTAGTCACTCATGTCCATCCTTAAAAGGAGTTGTTTTTCAAGTTTTTTTAACTAAAGTGTTGATCATTGTCTTGCCCATTTGTGACATAGGCCTCCCCCTCTTTTCTGGAAGACTCCTTATGCAACCTTCCATAATAACAAAAGACTGCTCCGAACTGACAAGGCCTTTTCTTGCTAAATGTCATTCATATCTTGAAGTATTTTCATGGAATTGCAAGGATTAGGCATTGGAACTCCGAGGTTGATTTTCATTGTCATTATCTGACATTAACCAGATGCCAATTTCAGGTCACTGTGTCACCAGCAGCAGCTGTCAGGTAGGTCCTGGGAATGGATAAGGCGATCGAGGTGAGGGACATGGCAAATAGTGAAAGGACATTGGGACTACTGTGCACATGCTCTTTTTTAACACATATCTTTTTGATAATGAACTCCAATGGTCCCTCTATGGACTACCAGTTAGCTGCATGTAGATTTGGTTATCCTGAAGACAGAAGGCCTGGTGCCAAATGCATTTGGGACATCGCAGTTTCAAGAAGGGGTCCTGAAAAAGGCCTTAGATCCCCTAATGGTCACCATATAATAAAAAGGATCTGAAGGTACTGGGGAGGGTGGGAAAAAATTTACAAGAACGATACCAGGATTATGAGATTATACTTATCAGGAATGGATGAAACAAGTTGGGTATCAAAGACGAGGCTGAGGGGCCTAAAGTAATAGAGAACATTTTTTTAAAAATTCATTCATGGGGTGTGGGCGTCACTGGCCAGGCCAGCATTTATTGCCCATCCCTAATTACCCTTGAGAAGGTGGTGGTGAGCTGCCTTCTTGAACTGCTGCAGTCCATGTGGGGTAGGTACACCCACAGTGCTGTTAGGAAGGGAGTTCCAGGATTTTGACCCAGCGACAGTGAAGGAACGGCGATATAGTTCCAAGTCAGGATGGTGTGTGACTTGGAGGGGAACTTGCAGGTGGTGGTGTTCCCATGTATTTGCTGCCCTTGTCCTTCTAATTGGTAGAGGTCGCGGGTTTGTAAGGTGCTGTCTGAGGAGCCTTGGTGCATTGCTGCAGTGCATCTTGTAGATGGTACACACTGCTGCCACTGTGCTTCGGTGGTGGAGTCAGTGAATGTTTGTAGATGGTGTGCCAATCAAGCAGGCTGCTTTGTCCTGGATGGTGTCGAGCTTCTTGAGTGTTGTTGGAGCTGCACCCATCCAGGCAAGTGGAGAGTATTCCATTACACTCCTGACTTGTGCCTTGTAGATGGTGGACAGGCTTTGGGGAGTCAGGAGGTGAGTTACTCGCCTCAGGATTCCTGGCATCTGACCTGCATTAACGTTATGAAAAGTTTTGATAGAGTAGACACAAAGCAAATGTTTCCACTTGTGGGCAAGAGCAAAACTAGAGGCCATCAATGTAACATAGTCACCAAGAATCAAATAGAGAATTCAGAAGAAACTTCTTTACCCAGAGAGTAGTGGGAATATGGAACTCACTACCACAGGGAGTATTTGAGGCAACTAGTATAGATGCATTTAAAGGGAAGCTAGATAAAGATATGAGGGAGAAGGGAATAGACAGTTATGCTGATAGAGCAGGGTAAGGAAGGATGGGAGAAGGCTTGAATGGAGAATAAATGCCGGGATGGACTTGTTGGGCCGAATGGCCTGTTTCTGTGCTGTATCTTCCACGTAATCCTAAGTAATTGCATATGCAAAGGATCGAATGTCTGTTTCAGGTGTGGGTCCTGGTCACCTATACTTGAGCCTTTACCAATACAGGGGGTAGTGCACTTTGAGTGTGGAATGTGGGCATACATCTTCTTTGGCCTCCTTGTCTCGAAAGACAATGGGTAAGTGCTTGGAGGTGGTCAGTGGTTTGTGAAGCAGCGCCTGGAGTGGCTATAAAGGCAAATTCTAGAGTGACAGACCTTTCCACAGGTGCTGCAGATAAAATTGGTTGTCGGGGCTTTTACACAGTTGGCTCTCCCCTTGCGCTTCTGTCTTTTTTCCTGCCAACAGCTAAGTCTCTTCGACTCGCCACACTTTAGCCCCGCCTTTATGGCTACCCGCCAGCTCTGGCGATCACTGGCAACTGATTCCCACGACTTGTGATCAATGTCACAGGACTTCATGTCGCATTTGCAGACGTCTTTAAAGCAGAGACATGGACGTCTGGTGGGTCTGATACCAGTGACGAGCTCACTGTACAATGTTTCCTTGGGGATCCTGCCATCTTCCATGCGACTCACATGGCCAAGTCATCTCAAGCGTCGCTGGCTCAGTAGGGTGTATATGCTGGGGATGTTGGCCGCCTCAAGGACTTCTGTGTTGGAGATACAGTCCTGCCACTTGGCCAAGGATTCTCCGGAGGCAGAGAAGATGGAATGAATTGAGACGTCGCTCTTGGCTGGCTGACATACGTTGTCCAGGCCTCATTGCCATAGAGCAAGGTACTGAGGACACAGGCTTGATACACTTGGACTTTTGTGTTCCGTGTCAGTGCGCCATTTTCCCACATCCTCCTGGCCAGTCTGGACATAGCAGTGGAAGCTTTTCCCATGCGCTTGTTGATTTCTGCATCGAGAGACAGATTACTGGTCATAGTTGAGCCTAGGTAGGTGAACGCTTGAACCACTTCAGAGCATGGTTGCCGATATTGATGGATGGAGCATTTCTGACGTCCTGTCCATTAATGATGTTTATTTTCTTGAGGCTGATGGTTAGGCCAAATTCGTTGCAGGCACCCGCAACCCTGTCGATGAGTCTCTGCAGACACTCTTCAGTGTGAGATGTTAATACATCATCAGCAAAGAGGAGTTCCCTGATGAGGACTTTCCGTACTTTGGTCTTCGCTCTTAGACGCGCAAGGTTGAACAACCTGCCACCTGATCTTGTCTGGAGGAAAATTCCTTTTTCTGAAGACTTGAACGCATGTGAGAACAGCAGGGAGAAGAAGATCCCAAACAGTGTAGGTGCGAGAACACAGCCCTGTTTCACACCACTCAGGATAGGAAAGGGGTCTGATGAGGCGCCGCTATGCTGAATTGTGCCTTTCATATTCTCATGGAATGAGGTGATGATACTTAGTAGCTTTGGTTAATGGTTTAATGGTTAGGCACCTGTTTTAGTCCTGTAAAGTGGGTGTGTCTTCAAAAAATTTCTAAGCCATTATATTTTGCCAGAATTTCCTGTTTCTATTTCAACCCTCCTCCATCTACAGGGTTTAAAAAACTATTTTCCCCCCAATTTTACTCATTTTCTTGCCCATTTCCTTGTGTGGATTTCACCCATGTCTTTCTCCATTTTATTTGTTTACACATTCTTTAGTTCTCTTCATATCTTTTCATCTAAGAGTAGTCTATTAATCATATTAATTAATTATTAATCATATTTCTAAGTCATTTAACCGCTAATTCCCTCCCTGTGTGATTGGAGTATTTGTTTGTTTTTTTGTCTTTCACCTCCCCCTACTTCCTTCTCCCTTTCTTCTCTTTTTTTTAACACTTACCTGCTTACTTATCTTTTGGTTTCCAGTTTTGAAGAAGGGTTTACACCCAAGATGTTGACGAGTCTTCTCTCTTTACAAATGCTGACTGACCCACAATGTATTTTTGTTTTTGCTCCATGACCATTCTATCCCATTAAATACACAGGGATGGAACATAAGCTTTAATCACATTTACCTCAATACGCATGCTCTCCAAAACTACATTGGCTGTGGTAACCAGGCAATAGAACATAGTTCTTCTTAGTCACTCCCCTGGTAACTATAATGGGCTAAAGAAACAGTCTATCTTCTACTATAATCACTGACCCGAAACGTTAACTCTGCTTCTCTTTCCACAGATGCTGCCAGACCTGCTGAGTGAATCCAGCATTTCTTGTTTTTGTTCTATCTTCTACTATGCTCCTCTATGAGATCAGCTTAGATTCTCTAGGTTCACCTCGCTTCCTGTAAATCAGTGCACACTCTGTCCTCCATCCCCCATGATCGGTCAGACACCAGGGCTGGTTCATGTTCTGGAGAAGTGACACTAATGCTCACCTGGAAGTTCTTCTATCTGGCTTTGCAAACATCAAACACTTGGGACAAGGTGATTTGAAATACAAGTGGATTATCATTCAAATGATAACCCTTACTGAAAGTGAGTTGGAGTATAAAAATAAGGACATCTTGCTGCAAATACATAGGGCTTTGGTGAGACCCTGCCTGTACTGCGTACAGTTTTGGTTTCTGTACCTAAAGAAGGATCTACTTGCCTTAGAGCGGGTGAGGGGTTTCAACAAAGTTTCACTAAGTTGATCCCTTGGATGAGAGCATTTTCTTACAAAGAGTGATTGAGTAGAATGGGCTTATATTCATTGGAGTTTAGAAGAATGAGAGATTTCTAATAGAAACATCTAGAATTCTTAGAGGAATTGGCAAGGTAAATACTGAGAGGCTGTTTCACGCTGGCTGAAGAGTCTAGAACTAGGAGTCACAGTCTCAGGATAAGAGGTTGGCCATTTCGGACTAAGATGAGGAGAAAATTCTTCACCTAGAGGGTTGTGAATCTTTGGAATTCTCTACCCCAGAGGGTGTGGATGCTCAGTTGATAAGTATCTTCAAGAATGAGATCGATAGATTTTTAGACACTGGGAATCAAGGAATATGGGGATAGGGCGGGAAAGTAGAGTTAAGTTACCCCCTCAGTTAAACCTCTGATAGACCAACAAGTTCTTACTTCTTCTGGGAGCAGGCACAGGTGCCATTCTGGGTGGAAAGACATAGAAGACCATGGATGTGGCCCTAACAGGAACTCCATTCCTTCTTTTGGGTTGCCTTAAGTTTTCAGTCAGACCGCACACCTCTGGATCCAATGTTGGATGGCAAGACGTCGCTCAGTTTTCTGTTACAAGGTTGCATTGTCGCCCTGTTGCACAGCTACAAGTGCGGGTGCCTGACCATAATGTTTGGGATGGAATCTTATTTGGGACAGATTGGCAGGCAGAGTTTATGCTCTGTTGCACTTCTTTATGCCACTGGAATTTCTAGGTTGAATTATGAGGAGGTCATGGACTTTATCACTTCCAATATCAAGGGCGGCTATTCTGCTGCATTTACCTCCCCCAAAACCTGCCACTCTCTGTCCATTGTCAAGATCCTAATCAAAACCTTTATCACCTCATAGCTGGACATCCCCAACACTCTCCTGCTTCTACCATTCATAGATTATAAGTCTTTCAGGTTGTTCTGCCTTAAGTCCTGAACCACTCATGTTCATCATCCTCATTTTCATCAAGCTCGCTGACTTGCCATTTCCCAGATCCCCCACCTCCCCCCAAACCCACCCCCCAAGCATGTCCTTGGCCCTTGCTACTTCCTAAATGTCCTTGCATGTACTCTTTGGCCCTCCAACACTGCCCTCCGCATTCACGATACCATTGGTAGCCACTCTTTTAATCACCTTACATTTGCATCTTCCTCTTTCAGTACCTTGACCTTGCCATCTCCCTCTCTGCCTTCAGAAACATCCTTAATAGCTTCCTCTTCAATTATGCAGTTGTCCAATTCAAATCCTTCTCTGGCAGTGTCCACTTGATTTCCATTGATCTATAAATTGCGCTGAGATGTACATGATGAACACAATGAAATGTAGTTGTTCCTTTTACATAGGTTTTTACAAAGCCAAATGAAAAAGTGCAAGTGTAAACAATTTTTCTCCAAGTGCAACACAGGTTCAGCGAAACGTGGCCAGTCATGAAGTACCTGTAATAACGCTCCTTTCACACTTCTTAAGCAGCTAATGACCCATTTAACTGGTATAAATAATAATGAATAATATGTTAGTCTATACAGCAAATGCCCTAAGAATCTTTTGGAAAAGCATGTTTCATTGAGAAGGGCACAGGAATATTGATGCACAGTACTTTTGGAAAGCATGTTGGACACTTTGGCTTGGAGGTGGTGGGGGGAGGGGGTATAGGGGAAAGTGTGACCTGCAAACTTTCAATGGATATAAAGCTTGTGCCAATGCATCATGGACGGGATCAACTCTGTTGCATATTGTTGTTGTAGTAGTAGCGTAGCTAGGGCGTTATTGATAAAGCCTCGGAGTCTAGATAAGGTCAACTAATAACTCTTATTAGAATCATAGAAAGTTTAAGGCACAGTAAGAGGCCACTTGGCCCATCGTGTCTGTGCTGGCTGAAAAACGATTCACCTATTCTAATCCCACCTTCCAGCATTTGGTCCATAGCCCTGCAGATTACGACACTTGAGGTGCATATCCAGAGTCCTTTTGAATGAGTTGAGGGTCTTTGCCTCAACTACCCTTTCAGGCAGTGAGCTCCAGACCATCACCACCCTCTGGGTGAAAAAGTTTTTCCTCATCTCCCCTCTAATTTTTCTAACAATCACTTTAAACCTATGCCGCCTTGTCACTGACCTCTCTGCTAAGATGAATAAACCCTTCACCTCCACTCTGTCCAGGCCCCTCAAAATTTTGTACATTTCAATCAGATCTCCCCTCAGCCTTCTCTGTTTCCAGAAGAACAACCCCAGCTTATCCAATCTTTCCTCATAGCTGCATTTTTCCAGTCCTGGCAACATCCTCATAAATCTCCTCTGCACCCTCTCTAGCGCAATTACATCCTTTCTGGAATGAGGTGACCAGAACTGCACACAGTACTCAAGTTGTGGCCTAACCAATGAATTATACAGTTCCAGCATAACCTCCCTGTTCTTATATTCTATAAAGGAAAGATTCCATATGCCTTCTTAACCACCTTATCAATCTGTCCTGCTACCTTCAGGGATCTGTGGACATTCACTCCAAGGTCCCTCACTTCCTCCACACATCTCAGTATTTTGCCATTTATTGCATATTCCTTTACCTTGTTTGACCTCCCCAAATGCATCACCTCACACTTCTCCAGGTTGAATTCCATTTGCCATTTTTCTGCCCATCTGACCAGACCATCAATACCTTCCTGCAACCTACAGCTATCCTCCTCGCGATCTACCACACGGCCAATCTTTGTGTCATCTGAAAACCTCTTGATCATGCCCCCTACATTTTATGTCCAAATCATTAATGTATATCACAATTTTCATCAGAAATCTGATGAAAGGTTAAAGACCTGAAACGTTAACTCTGTTTCTCTCTCCACAGATGCTGCCAGACCTGCTGAGTATTTCCAGCACTTTCTTTTATTATTTCAGATTTCCAGCATCTGCAGTATTTTGTTTTTATTATACCACTTGTGCTACTTGGGCCATGTGTTTTCACGCAAAAGAGCTGTTAATTTACAGAAAACCAGAATGTATAATCTTGCAGAAATCACTTTTTCCAAACTGCTTTGATTTTTGAAAAGCTAATATGATGGCTGTGATTGTGAAAAGGAACTATGAGTTTTTAATTTTATTTTTCAGCCTGTTTACTTAGACTTTCAAAAGAAAACAATGGCTTTTTAATGGGTTTTTATTTTTTCATATCATTCACCTTCAACCGTAATCTAAGACAAGGCCCTGCCCAATGGACATATTATACAAAAATCAAAATTATTCCATGCACTTCTCAGCTCTGCTAATTTCATCCCATGCACCCACCAGAGGGTGTGCTGGTGAGCACCTGAATATATGAGGACTTTGAATTTGGTTCAGAATTTTGGGGTCTTACACAGTCCCTTGCTCATATCTACCAAGGGCACCACTCTGATAGACTGCCATGGAAAACAAATCCAAAATCACTATGCCAATTGGAGACAAGTTGCAATGTTATTCATCATTAACCTTGGCTTAATCTTATAAAGGTAGCCTCTGGCTGTGTAAATGTAGGTTCCTGACCGAAATTTAGTAATGTATTGCATTGATTTCAACAGTGCCAATTTGTTGCCAGTTTATTCTGGCTAGACAGCATTTTTTTTAGAAGAGCAGGGACCATCAGATAAAGGTTGTTGTATCTTTATCTTTCTTCTGTAATATCATTACTCTAAATAGGCTACAAGAAACTTTAACTGTAGTATGTTGTTTATCAACCTGTGTTATCATTTTAAATTATTGGTAATTGAGATTACCGCAGGCGGACAAACTTTTGTCACAAACTACCTGTCTTGGGAATTATTTTTGTGTTTTGTTGTAATTTATTCCTAGAATCACAGTGACCAATCAAAGAAGCAAAGTTAACTTGACAATGCAACATGATGTGATGTCAAAAAGAAAGGGAGCTCCCATTCGTTTATCTTGAATACTCTGATAAAGTATGTCCACCTTTACAAAAGTGAAGTGGCAAATGAGTAAACAGGAAACGGGAGTCTCATCCTACTTGAGCTGCATCTATCAGATCACACGATGCTCATCTTGTCAAACTTGCAAGTTAATCTACCGATTATGAAAAGAGAATCTGCGATATTATATTTCTATTCGGAGTACACATGGGTTCTCTGCGAGCTGTATTTTTCCATTTTGCAGTCGTTTCATGGCTTGAAACTGGACTTTTCTATAATGTATGCAGTGCATCCAAGCAAGGCTGTATTTGTTCCCTTAACACAACCCTTAGCAAGGCTGACACTCCAGTGCAGTACTGAAATGTGCTGTCAGAGATACCAACTTTCGGATGAGATGTTAAAAATCGAGGCCATCTTGGGTGGACATAAAAGATCTTATGGCACTATTTCGAACAAGAGCAGGGAGAGTCATCCCTGGTGTCCTGGTCAATATTTATCTCTCAAACAACAATGCAAAAACAGATGATCTGGTCATCATAACATTGCTGTTTGTGAGAGCTTGCTGTGTGCAAATTGGCTGCCACATTTTCTACATTACAACAGTGAATACACTTTGAAAGTACTTCATTGGCTGTAAAGCGCTTTGAGATGCCCTGTGGTCCTGAAAGGCGCTATAAAAATGCAAGTCTTTCTTTTTTTTGTATCAAATACGTTGTTTTTCTATTGTCGTTCCAGTTTGTAAGCAGGATATAGTTGAGTGGAAAGAACCATATTAGTCAGCAAATTGAATTATATTTCCATTGTTGATTTTCAAGGTACCTGTATGAATGAATGCTACTTTTCTGTGCGATTTTCTGCATCATTTCACCATTATCACATTGTTGGAAGATTGCTGTGCGCAAATTGGCTGCTGCATGTCCTACATTACAACAGTGACTACACTTTAAAAGTACTTCATTGGCTGTAATGCACTTTAGCACGTCCGGTGATTGTGTAAGGCACTATATGAATGCAAGTCTTTATTAAGTCTTTTTTATTTGTAAACTCACACAGTGGGGGGAGTTTTTATGGAGGCAACGGGGGTCTCAGCTGCCAGCTGGAATGCCGGCAAAAGACCCATACTGCCTCCTCTGGGAAGGCTGACTAGAATTACATGCCAATCAGGCAGTTGAGAGGTCACTGGCGGGCCTTTTCACAGGATCAGGAGCCCAGGGGCAACAGTCCTGCTCACAGAGAGCTGCTGGCCAATTAGAGGCCGGCAGCTCTTTTGCTCAGCAGCGCCACCGGCAAGGCAGTGGCTGCTGTGAGAAAGACACTCATTCGAGGTCCGAATCTGCACTGGATCCCAGACTCAGGTGAGTGATGGTAGGAGGGGTTTTACGGGATGGGGGTCGCGGGGGAGGGGGATAAAAGGCAAGCGGCAGCAAGGGCACTGAGCTTCATTCACAGGGCTTCCCGGCACGGACTTCATCAGGGTAGAGGTGGGAAGGTGACGGTGTCCCCATCTGCCACCATCCCGCCCGATTAAATGCCCTCCCACTTCCAAACTTGTTACAGGGGAGGGCATAAAATATAGCCCACAGTGTTTTCTGTTTGCCAGGATATTGGACAGTAAACAATATATCCAATTCATTTGAGACCTGAAGTCCACTGACAGGGCTGGGCAGTGATATGGAAAATCCCCAAACTAAAAGAAAACTACTGGGGAAAGGAGCAGAAGAGAATATGGTCTAGCAGTGGTAATGTTGGAGCTTTGTAGTCCTACTAGAGTCAGTTAAGAATTAGCTTTCTTCAGTCCGTTCAATTAAGTCATCCAGAAATTATCAAAGTCATTCATTAAATCTGTTATGGAACTTGGTGAAGTTTAATTGCTACAGTGTGTTGTGTAAGCCACAATATTCATTATAGAGAATGAAGCATGCTACTCTTTTCCTGGCAGGTAGATGGTTTGGACGTTAACACTGTTTCTTAGAACTATGAGATTTGGAGTAGGGAGTTGCTGAAATAGCACCAATCTCATTGCAGTAGAAATTCTTGGTACCTGGCTCCTATTGTCTGTAGTTATTTTTACTTCCACACATGTGGTACAAATAACACTGTGTTGTAGTAATTTTACCCCATAGATGATTAAAGGTTAAATAGTATAGCATGTGCTTAAACTCTTCATGGCCTTTATTTTACTACATTTGACCTATTATTGCCAATTTAGGCTAACCTGAGAGAGCTGTACTGAGGCACATTCACCTGGCTAAGACAAACAACCTGCAAACCTATTAGAAATCTGTGGAAAATGACCAGAAATCTCCTTCCTGTGAGAACTCTGCTCCAAGAAATGTCTGCTTTCTGCATCTAATCCACGTGCTATTTCTATTTAGCACTGTATGAATTAAACAGCATTCTCCAGAATCAATTAATGATAGTAACAGGCTATAGCTTTGCAGTTTCTCTTGAAGTTAGGAAGAAAAAAAAGTTCTTTGAAGTTACTTGTAGTTTTCTTACTTTGCACAATGCCTTGTAATTTATAACTTACGCTGAAACTGTTCTTTTGAGCTCCAAATTCGATCGAAATGTTTGACCTCAGTTGTTATTCCATTGCTCAGTGAGAGGCTGGTGTGAATTCCACGTGGACATTGTCCCAACACATTGTCATCTTGAAAGCTAACCTTCTCAAAATGATCTCCTCGTTTCATCAAGTCTAGACTCATGAACAGGAAGTAAAACTGGTGACTGGAATGTCTGCAGAACAGGGCTTAACACTTGTAACATTCTTGGAAAGAAATGCAACTGAATCCTCTTGTGTCTGCCTACTCTCAGAACACCAGGCCGAGGCATTTGGAAAAATATCATCTTTCACAGGCAGGAAGTGCAGGTGTTACATTAAAGGGCTGTGATGGGAGCTATTTGGAACCAGTGATATGGATTTATAACTCATAAATTTTTACAAATTTATGTTTCATGATTGAAAACATGTTGAATACTGATTTAATTGCCACCTTTTGTGTTTTCATTTCAGCTTCCTTTCAGTTAAAGGGTTTCATTTTCAACCATTGTTAGAATAATTTAAAGTGTAATCAGTCAATAGACGATCAAAATAGCAGATGAAATATTGTGGTTATAACAGTTGGCCATCTGCATTTTAGCTATTAGCTATCTTTTAAAGTTTATTTTCACTCTTCCTATTACTATTCAGTTACTCCTCTGTGAATACTGTATTTGAAATAACTATGAAAGATTATATTTAGCAAGATCGCGGATAAGAAATTCAATGCACTGCTCCCGTTTTTCAGGCCTCAAAGAATGGCACCTAAGCATCCAATATAGCAGATGGGGTGCGCCCTCCATCCCAATCGCTTCTCCCCCTCGATAGATTCCCCAAGCTTCTGGATAATTCAAAACAGGAGCAGAGAATGGGTCCCTGCATATAAATGTATGTCGCTTTTGGCAGGAGTAAATGAGCCACGTTACGAGCTTAACTGATTATCTTAAATTGTATGTTAGTGTAGCTATTAGCGCACTCAGGATTGTTCAACAATTGCTGCCTAATCACAGAATCACATCTAACAGTAGACATTTTGTTTTGGGTTTTGCAAGCGCAGACTGGTTGAGCATGGTCAGTACTCTGCCTGTTACGAACAGCTGAAGGAACATGTCCTTTGATTTGATCAGCCAATCAATGGTCCGTATGATCTACGTACCTGCCATCGCACCAGCACTGAAATTCATTCATGACGTTGCTCAATTGTGTGGTACGTAGAACGTCTTTTTGGACTGACAACAGCATCCTATTAGTGGAAAATATCACTCACGTCTCCACTGCATAGTAGCAGCGTGAAATTACTTGCTTATCCTGTTGTTCAAATTTTTGAGATACTTTACTTTTCCAGGGTAATTTGAGGTAGACCGGGCACTTTTCAGCAAATGGCTCGAGCCCTATTTACAAGACTGCTGATAAGGCCAATCTTATACCATTTGGAGCTTTATGAATCCCAATGCTTATATTGACCACTACTGTCTACAGCAAGCCTACCTTCACCGCTCACCTTGCAAGCTTGACACAGAAATAGAGAGCATCAAAGCTAATCTGCGGGACAATGGCTATCCTGATCAGATTATTGTTCGCAAATGGCTCAAAGGCTGCCACTTTCGGACCTGAAAAGGCATTCTGCCGACCACACAATTGAGCAATGTCATGTATGAACTTCAATGCTGGTGCAATGCCAGGTACACAGGCCGTACATCCCAATGATTGGCTGATGGACTCAAACAATGGAGTGAATTTTATGCTCTCCCCTGTGGCAGGCTTGGAGGTGGGGAGAGCATAAAATCAGGTGGGATGGTGGCGGGGGTGGACCCCACCAAAATTTAGTCCGGGGCGGGAATACTTGTGAACGGCCTTTCTGCCCTGCCACCAATTGAAGCCCTTAAATGGACAAGTAATGCCCAATTAAGAGCTTCATCCCGCCACCACCGCAATTAGCCATGATGTGGACAGCCCTGTAACCATACGGGAAGAACTACATGAAAAACTGTGCGGGTTGCTTCCCGGCTCTGGGTGGTATTGGTGGGGGGGCTGGGGAGGTGTTGTCGCTCATTCAGACCAACCCCCACCCAGCAAGACCCTCCCTGCCCTGATCTATCTTAAGCCTGGTTCCAGCGCCACTCATCGGTGTCTGGTCGCTGCAGCTACAGCAGCAGCCACCTCCTCTGTGTTGGCCTCTGATTGGCCAGCAGCTCTACAAGGCCGGGTTTTCCGGCGACGGGGTCCTAAATCCTATGGAAGGCCTGCGGTTGTCAAGTTAAGTGCCTGATTGGCACTAAATTTGGTGGGCCTTCCTTACAAGAGGCGATGCGAGGATCTGGGTGCTGGCTTCCCACCCCGACGTCGAGACTCCCACAGCCAGCATAAAATTCCACCTCATATGTTTTTGAATAGTCCCCATGAAACAGCCCATCACTCGGCATCACCATGGAGAACAATCGTCCTCTTTTGGCATTCTCGTCGTGGTAACGTACTGCAATTACATTACTAATTAAACCATTCTACCTCATTCACACACACACAGGCAAAAATCTCACATTGTTGAATAACCTGCTTTACAACTACAAACACTCACGCAAATAGCATGTCTGATATTATTTCCTCCTCATAAATCTATTTCAACAAATATATTGCACCAAACTACAAAAATAAATCAAAATCTATCAGAACTTCCTTAACAGCCACAATGTGTAGAGGATAATGTATAGTTCGCAGAGAGTTATGAGCCAGTAACTTATGATGTCAGGAGTCACAAAAGCAAATCTCGAATGATTTATTTATCTGAGGCATGTTCTTGTCTGAAAACACACTCATATTTTGTGGTTTCTCCTGTTCCTCTAACTAAGAAACCTAAGCGGGGGGCCAAAGCTTGTGGTACGTGACACCACCCAGTGTGACAAGAGTACAAGGAAGATAAGAAAAATCAAGAAGTGACACCAAGATTATGGTTTAAATGCCTTTAGATTGTACAAGGAAAGAAAAACTGAAGGAAGGGGACAATTCCTGTCTGAGGGCCTGGAGAAAGAATAAGTTATAATGCTGCCTGTTAAGCAATGCGTCAATTTTTAAATTCTCATTCTTGTTTTCAAATCCCTCCATGGACTCGTCCCTCCCTATCTCTGTAACCTCCTCCAGCCCCACATCTGGGCTCCTCTAATTCTGGCCTCTGAACTTCCCGGATTTTAATTGCTCCACTATTGTTGGTTGTGCCTTCAGCTGCCTCGGCACTAAGCTCTGGACTTCGCTTCCTAAACATCTCTGCCTCTCTAATTTACTTTCCTCCTTTAAGACGCACCTTAGAACCTATCTCTTTGGCCAAATTTTTGGCCAGCTGCCCTAATATTGCCTTGTGTGGCGGTGTGATGTTTTGTTTGTAATGCTGCTGTGAAGTGCTTTGGGATGTTTTATTATGGTAAAGGTGCTATATAAATACAAGTTGGTGTTGGTATGAAATGGTACAATTTGTCTTGATGTCAATACAGCAAGAAGGCAAGGAGACAGAACAATACGTTTGCTAGACAAGGGCATTAAGGGTTATGGAAGGAGGCAGAGTAAGTGGAGTTAAGATACAGACCAGCCATGATCTAATTGAATGGTAGGACAGGCTGGAGGGGCTAAAGGACTGTTCCTACATGTGACAGTGCGTTGAACACTTGGAAGGAAGAAGATAGAAACTTCAAAAGTGCAATAAAAATATAGTGCCATTTCATGATTAACAGTGGCAAAGTTAAGTGGTAAATTACCCAACTGAAGACATCTGCTACTCTATTATATGACTCAAGTTCTAGTCTTATTGGAGCCCAAGACTCGTTATCACTTGGAAAGGGGGCCTATCATCAGGGTAATGCTGAGTTTATCACTCTATTAGTGTCAGATCAAAGCAGGCCACCAGCTGTATGTCATTTCCTGCTGGGCACTTAACATTCCTGAGGTCATTTCTTAAGAGTCAACCACATTGCAGTGGGTCTGGAGTCACATGTAGGCCAGACCAGGTAAGGACAGCAGATTTCCTTCCCTAAAGGACATTAGTAAACCAGATGGGTTGTTACAACAATCAACAATGGTTTCATGGTCACCATTAGACTAGCCTTTTAATTCCAGATTTATTAATTGAATTCAAATTTCACCAGCTGCTGTGGTGGGATTTGAACCCATATCCCCAGATCATTGTGTATCAGCAATAATCGCCACCTTCACTAGATTTCCTGCACAATGTGAGGTGAGGTGAGAGTGACTGCCCTTGACATCAAGGCAGCATTTGACTGAGTGTGGCATCAAAGAGCCCTAACAAAATTGAAATTGATGGGAATCAGGGGGAAAACTCTCCATTGGTTGGAGTCATACCTAGCACAAAGTAAGATGGTTGTGGTTGTTGGAGATTAACCATCTCAGTTCCGGGGCATCACTGCAGGAGTTCCTCAGGATAACGTCCTAGGCCCAACCATCTTCAACTGCTTCATTAATGACCTTTCCTCCATCATAAGGTCAGAAGTGGGGATGTTTGCTGATGATTGCACAATATTCAGCATGATTCGTGACTCCTCAGGTACTGAAGCAGCCCAAGTCCAGATGCAGTAAGACCTGGACAATATCCAGTCTTGAGCTGATAAGTGCCAAGTTACATTCGCGCCACACAGGTGCCAGGCAATGACCATCTCCAACAAGAGAGAATCTAACCATCTCCCCTTGACACTATCAACATCCTAGGGGTTACTATTGATCAGAAATTGAACTGGACCAGTCACATAAACACTGTGGCTACAAGAGCAGGCCAGAAGGGGAATTCTGCGTGAGTAATTCACCTCCTGTCTCCCCAAAGCCTGTCCACCATCTACAAGGCACAAGTCAGGAGTGTGATGGAATACTCTCCCCTTGCCTGGATGAGTGCAGCTCCAAAAACACTCAAAAAGATCGACATGATCCAGGACAAAGTAGCCTGCTTGATTGGCACCCCATCCACCACCTTCAACATTCACTCCCTCCATCACCAATGCGCAGTGGCAGCAGCATGTACCATATACAAGATGCACTGCAGCAACTCACCAAGGTTCCTTTGACAGCACCTTCCAAACCCGTGACCTTTATCACCTAGAAGGACAAGGGCAACAGATGCATGGGAACACCACCACTTGCAAGTTCCACTCCAAGCCACACATCATCCTGACTTGGAACTATATCACCGTTCCTTCACTGTTGCTGGGTCAAAATCCTGGAACTCCCTTCCTAACAGCACTGTGGGTGTACCCACACCACATGTACTGCAGTGGTTCAAGAAGGCAGCTCACCACCACCTTCCCAGAGGCGATTAGGGATCGGCAATAAATACTGGCCTAACCAGTATTGCCCACATCCCGTGAAAGAATTAATAAAAACTATTCAAGGTACCACTCGGAGTACTTCACATTCCCAACCTCCAGAAAAACATGAAACACAATTGGCTGATGTGCTTGCCAGCCGCCTTCGCTAATTGGTCGGGGAGACAGGGGGCGTCTCTTAATTAGTCGCCTTATTGAAAGAACAACCAGAAGGCCCGCTATACTTACATTCAGGTTCCCAACCCGCAAATCGTCCCAACCCTTCACCAAAAACTAAGGCGGTAAGATTCCACCCAGCGTTTCAAGTTTGTGGCCTTTCATCAGAAAATTCTGAAAAAAGGTCACTGACCTGAAACGTTAACTCTGTTTCTCCCACCAAGGATACTGCCTGACTGGCTGAACATTTCCAGCATTTTCTGTTTTTATTTCAGATTTCCAGCCGCTGTCGTACTTTGCATTCTGTAAGTTGATGACAGTAGCCATGGAGGTGTGCTAGGCCTGGAGTGCTCTCACCTTCCCAACTAAAGATCACAAATGGGCATCATGGTATAACAAAAAAACTGCTATTTATACCAGTTAGTAAAAATATAAATATAAGCATTTACCAGAAGAGATTTTGTGCAGTGTTGCAACTCGTTGTCTGAAAAGGTTTATCAGTCAATAGAGTTTTAAAGAAATCCACATGTGTGAAAAGAGTAAGGCTGCAGGTATGTATGCCAGGAAGCATGTCTGCATACATAAGATGGATTGCAGCTGCTTCCTGTTGGCTTCTCTGCAGCATCAGTTACCCCCTTTAATTTTCATGATGATTACTCAGATGAAGGCGTTATCCACCAGACAAATACATCTGAAACCACATTTTAACTTTCATCTGCGATGCTGTGACTGTGATTTAGTTGCAGGCCAAACGTGGATAAATACACCAAGGAACCTGATGTGCCATGCAGCTCTGAATAAACAGGACTTGGAATGGGCTCCAGATCAATATTATTCAAGTTAACTTAATCCAGTTCCAAATCTTATTCCAGTTTACGTTGCTGACGTTACACTGATGAACACTGGATTGTGATGGTACATGCATAACCTCCTTTGGGTTTGCTGTGAGGAAAAATGACAGAGGCATTTGCGTTTTACCTCGGCGGGTGCAGGTGCATGGTTACCTGTTATAAGGTCACAAGTGTTTAGTCCCAGGACTGCCTGGCTGCTTATTGACTTCAGTTGAGTGACTTGTGTCAGCTCCTAGTACGAGAGCTATACAGAACTGAAGCCTTCCATCTGGGAGGGGAAGCAGATTTGTGCATATTGCCTGATTTGAATCAGACCTCCAGTCCAACCACGCAGAAGCATGGACAGCAACTACGAGTGGTTCTAAATGAAAGGTGGCTTGCCCTGCCCTCTTGTTGAGCTCCAAATATGCTTCTGCCACACAATGGCACTAAAAATACAGTGTAGGATAATAATACACAATAATAATCATAATACACAAATGCGTCCTCTGGAATTTTTCCTGCTGCTATTTCATTGCAGGTATTTGTCTTCATTTACCTTATGGCAAGTTTTCAGGGACAATATATTTTGAACCGTTCTTTTACTTGCCAATATTTTGGATATTGACTCCTTGCAGGGGTAAAGCGATTGAATCATTCTTCATTTGTGAGTCCTGACAATGAACAGCAGCAGACTAATACAGGAGCAAAATACTGTAGATGCTGGAAATCTGAAATAAAGATAGAAAATGCTGGAAATACTCAGCAGGTCTGGCAGCATCGGTGGAGAGAGAAACAGAGTTAATGGTTTAGATTGATGACTTTTCATCAGACTTTTGCTTATTAAGCTGTAACAGCAGTCAAGAAGCTTGATACCATCCAGGACAAAGCAGTTTGCTTGATTGGCACCCTATTTAATCTGCTCAGTGACCACCCCCTCCATCACTGGTACACTGAGGATACAATATATGTGTTCTACAGATGCACTGCAGCAACTCACTAAGAGTACTTCAACAGCATCTCCCTCCTTGTGACTGGTAGCAGTGAGAAGGACAAGCAAAACAATGCCATTGGAACACTATCATCTCCAGGTTCCCCTCCAAGCCACACACCATCCTGACTTGGAAATATACTGCTTTTCCTTTATCATCGCCATCTAAATATCTCAGAATTTGTTGCCTAGTGGCCTTGTAGGGACTTCATCGCTACAAGGATTCCAGCATTTCAAGGAGAAGGCACGCTATCCTCTCAGGGTAACTAGGATACGGGCAATGATATCACCTTGCCAGTGTCACCCAATCATTTTTCAAAAAATGTTGAAAACAGTATACGCCAAACAACAGGGGGAGGCAGTGGTATAGTGGTAATGTCACTAGCCTAGTAATCCAATGCCCAGGCTAATGCTATGGGGGCATGGGGGTGAATCCCCCCCCACCCCCACTCATGGCAGATGGTGAAACTTGAATTCAATTAACAAGTTTAGAATTAAAGAGCTAGTCTATTGGTGACCATGAAACCATTGTCGATTGTTGTAAAAACTAATCTGGTTCACTAATGTCCTTTCGGGAAGGGAATCTGCTGTCCTTACCTAGTCTGGCCCAGCAAGCCACTCAGTTGTATCAAACTGCTAGCACTGTTGGTGTAACGACATCCCAAGGACCACAGCAGTTCAAGAAGGCAGCTCACCACAACCTTCTCAGGGGCAATTAGGGATGGGCAATAAATGTTGGCCTAGCCAGTGACATCCACATCCCCTAAATGAATTTAAAAAAAATCATTTTCCAGCTATTTCACGTTCAATCTATTCTGTTACAGATGCAAGACAATATTTTTAAAGAACGATTATCAATTGTAGAGATCTCCTGTCATGCAGCCAAAACTGACTAACATTTTACAATTCGCAATCTTCTCCAGTCAAAACACTAGCGCTGAAAGATCTGAGTTTGTGTTGACTTCACAGCAATTCAACGCTGTTATCGGACAGTGTTAATAGCTCCACCATAACAGAATTATACATTGGATATCACATGGTATGAAACTCCTGCCCACATCCCAGATATCACACTGAGCCACAGCTCCATGTACAAGAGGTAGATCCTTCCCTGAAGGACAGCGGTAAACCACATTGGCTTTTACAACCATCTTTTGTGATGATTCATCTAGTGCTAACCCAAAAAATACTGGGTTTACTGAACCCAATCTGCTATGGTGAATTTAAACTCACAAATTCCAGATTGCTTACTGATTTCTAGGATACCATAATGAATACACTGTAGTACCCCCACTACCATTAGTAGTGCATAGCAAATGTTGACAGTCCTTGTCAGTCTTTGCAAACTACAAGGTGACAATTTGCATTTATATAACACCTTTAAATTCACAGGAGTGTAATCAGACAAAAATAGACACCAAGCCCAAGAAGGAAACATTAGGACAGGTGAAAGAGGTAGGTTTTAATCAGCATCTTAAAAGAGAAGAGAGATGGAGAGGCAAAGCAATTTGGGGAGGCAATTCAGAGCTTAGGGTCTTGTCGCCTGAAGACATGGTTGCCGATGCTGGCACATATCTGCGTCATCACCAAGACCTCCTATTTCTACCTCCGTACCATCGCCCAACCTCGTATCGGCCTCTGGTCATCTGCTGCTAAAATTCTCATTTGTGCCTTCATTACCTCTAGAGCTGGCTATTCTAATGCACTCCTGGCCAGTCTCCCACATTCTACCCTCTGTATACTTGAGGTCATCCAAGGCTCTGTGGTCCATGTCCTAACTCACACCAAGCCCCGTTCACCCATCATCCCTGTGCTCGCTGATCTACATTGGTTCCCGGTTAAGCAATGCCTCAATTTTAGAATTTCCATCCTTGGTTTCAGATCTCCCCATGTCCTCGCCCCTCCCTATCTCTGTAATCTCCTCCATCCTGAAAACATTCTGAGTTATCTACGCCCCTCTAATTCTGACCATCCCCACTTTTAATTGCTCCACTATTGGTGGCTGTGTCTTCAGCTGCCAAGGCCCTGAGGTCTGGAATTCCCTCTTTCAACCTCTCTGCCTCTCTACCTTTCTTGGTTTGATGAGCAGATGAGCTGAGACAGAGGTCAGGCAATGTTACAGAGCAGGAAATAGGCGGTCTTAGTGATGGCATATGAGGTTGGAAGCTCATCTCAGAGTCAAATGTGACATCAAGATTGAAAACAGACTGGCTTAATCTCAGACTATTGCCAGGGAGAGGGAATGAGTCAGTAGCTAGGGAATGGAGTTTAGACTGGAGACCGAAATCAATGGCTTCAGTCTTCCCAATATTTAATTTGAGGTAATTTCTGCTCATCGAGTATTGGATGTTGGATAAGCAGTCTGATAATTGAGCAATATTGAGTCATAGAGTCATAGAGTTATACAGCACAGAAGCAGGCCCTTCAGCCCATCGTGTCTGTGCCAGCCATCAAGCATCTAATTATTCTAATCCCATTTTCCATCACTTGGCCCGTAGCCATGTATGCTATGGCGTTTCAAGTGCTCATCGAAATACTTTTTAAATGTTGTGAGGGTTCCTGCCTCTACCACCTCTTCAGGCAGTGCATTCCAGGTTCCAACCACTCTCTGGGTGAAAACAATTTTCCTCAAATCCCCTCTAAACCTCCTGCCCCTTACCTTAAATCTATTGACCCCTCCACCAAGGGAAAAAGTTTCTTCCTATCTTAATTTTGTATACCTCAGTCATGTCCCCCCTCAGTCTTCTCTGTTCTAAGGAAAACAACCCTAGCCTTTTCAGTCTCTCTTCATAGCTGAAATGCTCCAGCCCAGGCATCATCCTGGTGAATCTCCTCTGCACCCTCTCCAGTGCAATCACATCCTTCATATAGTGTGGTGCCCAGAACTATACACAGTACTCCAACTGTGGCCTAACTAGAGTTTTATACAGCTCCATCATAACCTCCCTGCTCTTATATTCTATGCCTTGGCTGATAAAGGCAAGCATCCCATATGCCTTCTTAACCACCTTATCTACCTGTGCTGCTGCCTTCAGTGATCTATGGACAAGTACACCAAGATCCCTCTGACCTTCTGTACTTCCTAGGGTCCTACCATCCATTGTATATTCCCTTGCCTTGTTAGTCCTCCCAAAATTCATCACCTCACACTTCTCAGGATTAAATTCCATTTGCCACTACTCAGCCCATTTTACCAGCCCATCTATATCATCCTGTAATCTAAGGCTTTCTTCCTCACTATTTACGACATCACCAATTTTCATGTAATCTGCAAACTTACTCATCATACCTCCTATATTCACATCTAAATCATTAATGTACACTACAAACAGCAAGGGTCCCAGCACCGATCCCTGCGGTACACCACTGGTCATAGGTTTCCACTCGCAAAAACAATCCTCGACCATCACCCTCTGCCTCCTGCCACTAAGCCAATTTTGGATCCATTTTGCCAAATTGCCCTGGATTCCGTGGGCTCTTACTTTCTTAACCAATCTCCCATGCAGGACCTTATCAAAAGCCTTACTGAAGTCCATGTAGACTACATAAACTGCTTTACCCTCATCTACACATCTAGTCACCACCTCGAAAAATTCAATCAAGTTAATTAGATGTGATCTTTCCCCTGACAAAGCCATGCTGACTATCCCTGATTAATCCCTGCCTCTCCAAGTGGAGATTAATCCTATCCCTCAGAATTTTTTCCAATAGTTTCCGTACCACTGGTGTTAGACTCACTGGCCTGTAATTACTTGGTTTATTCCTGCTACCCTTCTTGAATAATGGCACCATATTCGTTGTCCTCCAGTCTTCTGGTACCTCTCCTGTGGCCAGAGAGGATTTGAAAATTTGTGTCAGAGCCCCTGCTATCTCGTCCCTTGCCTCACATAACAATCTGGGATACATCTCATCTGGGTCCGGGGATTTATTCACTTTTAAGCCCACTAAAAAAGCTAATACTTCCTCCCTTTCGATGCTAATTGAAGTCGAGAGAATTTGTGGTGAGATAGAGCTGAGTGTCATCAGCATACATGTGAAAACTAATGGCATGTTTTCAGATGATGTCGCTGAGGGGCAGCATGCAAGCATGAAATAGGAGGGGGCCAAGGATGGATCCTTGAGGGACACCAGAGGTAGCGGTGTGGGAGCAGGAAGAGAAGTCATTGTAATGATTCTCTGGCTATGATTAGAAATATAAGAATGGAACAAGGTGAGAACAGCCCCACCCAGCTGGACGATGGTGGAGAGGCGTTGGAGGAGGATGGTGTCATCAACCTTGTCAAAGACTGCAGACAGGCTGAGAGGACGAGGAGGGAAAGTTTCCTTTTGTCACAGTCACATAGGACGTCATTTGTGACTTTGATAAGAGCTGTTTCGGTATTGTGGAAAGCAGAATCCTGAATGGACGGATTCAAACATGGAGTTCCAGGAAAGATGTGAACAGATTTGGGAAGCGACAACACATTCAAGGACTTTGGAGTGGAAAAGGAGGTTGGAGATGGGACGATAGTTTGCATGGACAATGGGGTCAAGGGTTGGTTATTTGAGGAGAGGGGTTGATGACGGCAGATTTGAAGAGAGGGACAACAGGTGAAGAAAGAGAACTGTTAAAAATATCAGCTAACATGGGGACCACGAGGGAAACTTGGGTGATCAGCAGTTTTGTGGGTAGTTAAAGTTAAAGGTTCTATATAAATACAAGTTGTTGTTGACAGTGGGCAATGGACCAGAGGTCAGACTTGGAGAAATGCAAAGTTCTCAGAGGGTTCTAGGGTTGTAGACAGTTACAAATATGGGAGGGGTGAAACCATGGAAGGATTTGAACACAAGGATAAGAATCTTAAAACTGAGGTTATGGTGAACTGTGAGCCAATGCAGTGCTGCTGGGTGAAAGGGATGTGGTGCGAGTTAGGATATGAGCAGCAGAGGTTTGGGTGAATTCAAGTTTATGGAGGTTGGAAGATGAAAAGCCAATCAGGAGGGTATTGAAATAGTTGAGTCTGGAGGTAACAAAAGCATGGATGAGGGTAGGTGACAAACCTTAGTCACAAAATTGGGCTTGAGCCCTAAAGCATTGCTCCATCATGTGTACACTGCTTATCCGCTATGCCCATGGAACCTGATTCTCTTGTGATACACCCATCGCCTTATTAGATTAGATTAGATTAGAGATACAGCACTGAAACAGGCCCTTCAGCCCACCGAGTCTGTGCCGACCATCAACCACCCATTTATACTAATCCTACACTAATCCCATATTCCTACCTATACTAGTGACAATTTATAATGGCCAATTTACCTACCAACCTGCAAGTCTTTTGGCTTGTGGGAGGAAACAGGAGCGCCCGGAGAAAACCCACGCAGACACAGGGAGAACTTGCAAACTCCACACAGGCAGTACCCAGAATCGAACCTGGGTCCCTGGAGCTGTGAGGCTGCAGTGCTAACCACTGCGCCACTGTATCAGCTGCTGTGGATTGTGTGTTTCCTCAGCTTTCTGTAGTCTCTAGCTGGTCCATCCAACTCCGTTACTTCTGCATCATTACAATACACAAAACAATAATTGCTGCATCAGTAAAATGTTCAGCACCATTCGTGACTCCTCATATACTGAGGGAGCCCATGTCCATATGCAGCAAGACCTGGACAATATCCAGGCTTGGGCTGATAAGTGGTAAGTAACATTCATGCCACACAAGTGCCAGGCAATGACCATCTCAAACAAGAGAGAATCTAACCATCTCCCCATGACATTCAATGGCATTACCATCGCTGAACCCCCACTATCAACATCCTGGGGGGTCACCATTGACCAGAAACTGAACTGGACCAGCCACATAAATGTTGTGGCTACAAGAGCAGGTCAGAGGCTGGGAAGTCTGCGGCGAGTAACTCTGTCTCCCCAATGCCTGTCCACGTTTTACAAGGTACAAGTCAGGAGTGTGATGGAATACTCTCCACTTGCCTGGACGGGTGAAGCTCCAACAACACTCAAGAAGCTTGACACCATCCAGGACAAAGCAGCCCGCTTGATTGGCACCCCATCCACCACCTTCAACATTCACTCCCTCCACCACCAATGCACAGTGGCAGCAGTGTGTACCATCTACAAGATGCACTGCAGCAACTCACCAAAGTTCCTTCGACAGCACCTTCCAAACCCGTATTCTCTACCACCTAGAAGGACAAGGGCAGCAGGGAACACCACCACCTGCAAGTTCCCCTCCAAGCCATACACCATCCTGACTTGGAACTATCTCGCCCTTCCTTCACTGTCACTGGGTCAAAATCCTGGAACTTCCTTCCTAACAGAACTGTGGGTGTACCTACATGCCAAGGACTGCAGTGTAGTCACCACCACCTTCTCAAGGGCAATTAGGGATGGACAATAAATGCTGGCATAGCCAGCAATGCCCACATCCCAGAAACAAATAAAAAAGGTATATTTCTGTAGAAATGTCCTGGAATCATGGAATCATTACAGCACAAAAAGAGGCCATTTGGCCCATCGTATCTATCTCCCTGAAAGAGCTTTCCATTTATTCCTACTCCCTTTTTCCCCATGCCCTGTAAACTTTTATTCCAAATCTTTATCCACTTTCCTTTTAAAAGCTTTTATGGATTCTACTTCCACTGTTTCTGTCGGGCATCATAACCTGATAACAATCTGTGTAAATAAATTCTTCCAAACTCTGCCTTTCTTCTAATAATAAAAGCAAAATACTGCAGATGCTGGAAATCTGAAATAAAAACAGAAAGTGCCGGAAGTACTCAGCAGATCTGGCAGCATCTGTGGAGAGAGAAACAGAGTTAACATTTCAGGTCTGTTTCTCGAAACATTTCTGATGAAAGGTCAGAGATCTGAAATATTAACACTGTTTCTCTCTTTCTTTGTTTTGTTGGTTATGATCTTAATTTTACACCTTCTAGTTATCAACTACTGACCAGTGCACAAATTTTCCCCTATTTGAAAATTCAGCACAATTTTGAAAACATCGATCATATCTTCTCTTAACCTTCCAGTTTCTCTATTCTCATATCTGAAATCCATCAATTTGACATCATTTCTAGAGTATCCAAAACTGGACGTAATAGGGGCGATGGTCCTGAAACTAAATTTTTCTGGACCTTCCTAGGCCTAGATTTTTCTAGACCCTCCTAGGCCTCGAGGCCTAGATCTTCCTAACTCAGATTTTTCCAGACACTCCTAGACCTAGATTTTCTTAGGCCTAGATTTTCCTCTTGTTTTTGCATGTTGTTGATGGAGGATCTGCAAGATTCAATGCTTCAACTTACATGACATTATATAAATTTTCCCAGACATATATTTGAGTGCAGGATTATTGATGTTACTTCCAAATTGTAAAAGATATTGGCAAGTCAAAGCTACCTTTGTTGATGGAACATTTTAAGGTTAATAGATTCTGCCTGAAACCAAACTATTTAATGCTATCACTAGAAATGACAGTAAATTCATCACTGATGCAGCATTAATTTCAGGACAGAAGTGGGAAATAATGGGACTCCTTTGCGTCAGTGAATTTTGCAGGATTTAGTTGAACGAGGTCACTGAACTATCTGGAGGGTTGTGTGCGCCCAAAAGCAATAATATAGGATGCCAGTAAGTTATGTGGTTCTATTCATTTTCCCTTGTGCTGCTGCATATTAGTTCAGAATCTCAGCATTTTCACTGCCTCGGCAGAAAGTTGTTTATGATTCCTGACTTTCCTGCCATTCTTGTCCCAAAATTCGAAGTTGTAAATTGTTTCACAGAAGTAAACTTGGCAGAGTGTGCAAGCATTGCCATCTGGGTAACAGACCTTTTGCTTGTTTTTGGAACTGCTGAATTGACCATATTTGGAGGAATTAGAACCTGCTTTGGTGTTCTAACCACCTGCTACAGAATCAAATTTGACAATGTGGGTATGTAAAAATAGACTGTTTAGAGGAGCTCTTTGAAGAGCTGTCCCAAATACAAGTAGCTTGCAATCTTTCCACACTGCCGTCCTATTCAATGTGGCCATGTGTACAGAGCTCAGCTGTGCAGAAGTACTCTGCAACCATTCCAGGTGTCATTTTCTATTACCTACACAGATACATTCCAGAACTTCTTGACTGCAAAACCTATTACCAGTCCATGTGCTGAAAACCTGTTCTTTTTCTATTGACTGAAATCAGCACCAAGTGTTTTCATTTGCAATCGTTTACAACCATTGGAGACATGTGGGGGGATATAAAAGCAATGGAAGATGTAGAGATTAGATTCACTAGGGCGATGCAATAGGGATTGGAGAATTACAGCTATGAAGAGAGATTTTAGAAGGCAGGACTTTCTTTTTAAACTAGTGCTGAGAAGGCTAAAAAATTACAAGATGACACAGAACAGTCTGTAAGATTATGATAGGGTAGATAGTGATAGATAGTGAAGTAGAAGTAAATTACTGTTTCACTTGGAAGGAATGTTTGGGGTCCTGGACAGTGGGAAGGGAGGAGGTAAAAGGGAAGGTGTCATATCTCCCACATTTGCATGGGAAGATACCATGGGAAGGAGAACATATTTTGGGGGTTGATGGAAGAGCAGGTCAAGGTGACATAGAAGGGACAGTCCCTTTGGAATACTGAGAGGGGAGGTGGTGGAAATGATGGAGGATGGACCTGTGAATGTGGAGTAGGAGGGGAAAGGGTGAGAGCATAAGTGAAGAAATGGGATGGAAATGGTTGATGCACCTGTTGACCACAATGGAAGAAGCTGTTAAGGAATATCTTGAAGGATGAGAAAGCAGTAGAAAGGTGGAGAGGTTTAGGGAGGGGATTCCAGAGCTTATGGCTTAGACACCTGAAGGCATGGCCGCCCAGGATGAGGTGAGGAAGTCAGGGATGCTCAAAAGGCCAGAATTGGAGGAACTCTGTAATCAAGGAAGATGTGGGTGTCAGTGGACTTAAAGTAAATGTTAGTCAACAGCCTACCCCCAGAAATGGAGATAGGGAAGTCAAGAAAGAAAAGGAAAGGGTCAGAGATGGACCAGGAAGGCGAGGGAGGCCTGTAAATTCGAAGCAAAATGATGACATTTTCCAACTCGGAAGGCGAGCAGGAAGCAGCACTGATACAACCATCAATGTACTGGAAAAGAAGGTGAAGAAATGGACTGTATGTGACTGAAACAAAGAAAACTCCAAGTATCTCACAAAAAGACAGGCATGGATAGGACCCATATGAGTTCCTGTATGCTGATGCAGAGGTTCAGTCATAATATCACTGAATGGTGGAGCAGGCTCGAGGGGCTGAATGGCCTGCTCCTGCTCCTATTTCTTATCTTCTTATGTTCATAGCTGCCCCTTCTATTTAGAGGGAGTGAAGTCAAAGGAGAAGCTGTTCAATATAAGAACAAGTTGGAGGAGGATGGTGGTGGATGGGGACTGGGTGGGCTCCATTCAAAGAAGAAGCAGAGGGCCTGCAGGGTGTGTTGGTGGGGGATGGAGCTGTAGCGGGACTTGACGTCCATGAGTGAAAAGGAATGGTTACGGCCAGGAAACTGTTAAAGTGGTAGAGGGTGTCAGAAGAGTTGTGGGTGTTAAGTCGAAAGAGACTGGACGGGGGAAGAAAAATAAATTCAAGATAGGAAGAAGTATGTTCTGTAGGCTGGGATAGGCTGATCAATGGGACCCAACAGAGCAGTCCTGTTTCTGGATCTTGGAAAGGAGGTAGAAATGGGCTGTTGAGGGCCTATGAGATTGGAGGTCGCTGTTCACGATGCAGTCTTCTCTACATTGGGGAAGATCAAACACAGATTGCGTGATTGCTTTGCTGAACACTACCGTTTGGTCCATAAGCAGGACATTTTTAGCAAACCATTTTAATTTTCTGTCCCACTCTGATCTCTCTGTTCTCGATTTCCTCTACTGTTCCAATGAAGCTCATCTTTCAATTAGGAACTTTACAACCTTTTGGACTCAACACTGAGTTCAACAATTTCAGATCATAGCCATTGATCCCATTCTTCTGGGCAGCAAGTGCTGGTAATGGTTCTGCTGTTGCCATTTACACCTCCTCTAGACACACCTTTTTCTTATTTATTGGCTGTATTACCACTCCCTTTTGCCCTGCACCAGTGTCCCTTTTGTTATTTAATCACTTATGACCTCCACCCTATCACAGAACATCAAAACAAAATGGAATGCCTGAACCACTGAGATTTAGCTACACACTCTGAAAGCATATTGATCGAGTTATTCCACAAAGCCCCTGTGACCGGTCCAAACACTCATACAGTCTCCATTCATATGAAATTTGCTATTCTATCTATTCATAGAAGTCCCAATATTGTAACAATTTTAAATTGTTTCTATTACTGTTTGCTGAAAGTGATCTACCTCACCTCTGTGTTAGTGTGTGTGCGTGTCTGTGGTGTGTGCATGTGTTGGGAATTAGACGAATACAAACGCCTGGTTTGAGATTCCAATAAACAATGGTGAACTTAATTAAATACATAAGCATCAGACTGGAGTCCATATCCAATTTAATCAATTCAGGTGTCAGATGTTGAAGCTTATTACACTTGTGAATTCCATTTGTTTCCGCTCTGTCATTGTAGGAAGCATTTCGACGTGGGATAGTTTTTGACTAATTGTGAAGGACATCTTTTATCTCCCATTGTGCCTACTTAGAGATCGAAATAGCACAGGGATGTATGAGCAGATGTCCCATGTTCCTATCTCACTGACCACTGTATATGGGCTCCACGAGGTTCATTTCTGATGTAAAGCTTTTCATCATCGATGTTCAAAAATTCCTAAAGCAAACTTTTAAGGGATAATTTTATGGAAATCATGTTCGCATTGTGGAGCCTAATAATCTGTGAGTGTCTATCGGTAGTTGTGATACACAGCCCACACAGTTAACTAATGGACAGAAAATCATACCCGAACCTTTGACATGTGCTTCCACTAGTTGCACGTGCCTGCCAGGAGAAGGGTTTCTAAAAGTATCCCTGCAATGTTCCAGAACATATAGCGTAAAGCTCAGTGATTGTGTTGCTAATCTCCGTGTTTGATCCTTGTTTCTCTGAAACTTAATTTCTTAAATAAACACAAATTAGTAGTTTTTAACCTCAGCTTTGTGGTCTAACAGCTTGAGGCTCGATTATAACCCAGCGTGTCCAACAGGAACAGGCCGCATATGGGTCGGATGTCTAACTTATACTCCAACCAATTTGCAGCTCTGTTCAAGTCAAGGGAGCATTAAAATTGTCTGGAGTGTAAACCCAGCATCTGACCTGAACACGGACCCTCTTCACTGGGCACATTAGGTTAAAATGGTGTTAGACTGAAAGGCCTATTCAGGCATAAGCCATATGGCACCTATTTTCAGTGCACACCTCAATGGTGGAAAGGTTCATTGTTTACCCTGTGACAATACGATCTCAGGTATCTTGTGCAATAGATCAAGTTCTGGTTCATGCAAGGAGCAAGTTAGCCATTGGAAATTGACTTTTACAGAGAGGAAGATTGAAGGATATTGAAATTAGAAACATAGGAACAAGAATAGGTCAGTTAGTCCCTCAAACCTGTTCTGTCATCAATGAGATTATGGCTGATGTGCAACCTAACTCTATATACCTGCCTTTGTCCCATAACCCTCAATACATGTGGCTAACAAAAACCTCTAAATATCAGTTTTAAAATTGACAATTGATCTGGCATCAATTACCATTTGCAGAAGAGAGTTTCAAACTTCCACCATCCTTTGCATGAAGAATTATTTTCCAATTTCACTCCTGAAAGATATGGCTCTAATTTTTTGACTATGCACCCTCGTAACATGTGGCCCCTTTAAATTTTTTACCACAGCCATGCGTGCATGGTAAATTAAAGGGGCTGACTTATATGCAGCCTTCTGTGCAGCCGGGCAACTTAAAGGGAATATTCTCCCTGGTCCTAGACTCCCAAACTAGTGGAAATAGTTTCTTCCAGTCTACCTTATCTGTTCCCCCTAATATCTTGACAATTGTAATAACCTCCAACCTTTTTCTTTATCTGTTAAGATCAACAACAAAAAATTCTCCTCACAAGCCAAATCTGTGGGCATATGAATATATTTTGTAACATGCTGTATATTTTGCTTTCTGGTAGCAGTGATTCCATATCGCTGTCAGCATCTATTGCCAATGGCTTTGAGCGGCTAATGTTCATTATTGGTTGTCGTGACAAGCACCATGAGAACCACGTGCTTTGTAACATCTAATTATCATACCGGATCTCAGTCCGTGTGGTATAAACAAAATTAAGCGTAAACAGTTTTTTTTAGATATAAATCAGAACTTACAGTCCTCTCTGTTACCCTGAATAACGTGTTGAAACACTTAAAGAACTGTGGGTGGTTTTTAAAATATAAATGTAGACAGATTTCTGCTGAGTCAGTGGAATGCTCACCAATTACAAGCATCCTTCACAAAGGAAACATTTATTAAATATGGGGATTCCAAAAGTTTGGTTAAATGGTATTTTCCACCCTCAAAGCATATTTTAATGAAATTTCAGTCTACTATTAGTATTGTACCTTTTCCAAGTAAGAGGCTGTGTAAACAAGGAATCCTTTCAGTACGTGCTGTGATTCAAAGCCCTGAAAGCCATCTTGTTTTATTGTATGATGAATGCCGAGCAAGGAAACAGATTTAAGTTGTGTGAAATTTTCTCTTGATAGATTTAGAAACTGTGATAAATGAAAGCTACAATACCTGTCACACCTAATACTGCAACCAATTTTTTTCTGATCAGGTTTAGCATATGATGTAAGTTTGTGCTGTTGCTTGCTAATCTCATTCTGGTTTCATGTGGAATTTCTGGTGACCTGTACATTGTAGCTGTGTCTCTGCTGAATGTATCTCTTTCAAACGGCAGTGTGCTTTTAATTATGTAGCAACCTAAAAATGTGAGCAAATATTATCAGTTATATTGTATTATGCACAGAGTAAGTGGCCCAATGTGAGTAGGAAAAGGTTCATAAAAGCTGTGTAACCAATAAATTTATTGTTTGAGGTATGAGCAGCCAAAATCATCATCGGCATCTTCAGAAAGATCATTTCCCCCTGCTCCAATTCCAGTTCTTGGGTTCATATTATGAGAATCTTCCCAACTTGTTCCATCCTGGATAACTCACGAGAAGATTTAAACCTGTTTTGCTTGGTTACACAACTCAGTCTATGTACTTTCAACAAAGTTTATCTCTTTTTTTTTTACCAAAATTAACTTACATGAAAATAATGTTTTTCAGCTAAATTCATCCTATCCTTGATGATAGAGAATATATAAATAAATAGAGCAGAGAATGCCATAGCATATAAGGCTACGGGCCAAGTGCTGGAAAATGGGATTAGAATGGATAGGTGCTTGATGGCTGGCATGGACACGATGGGCCGAAGGGCCTGTTTCTGTGCTGTATAACTCTACGACTCTATGAGAAGGCTGAGGGGGGACCTGATTGAGGCATATAAAATTATGAGGGGCATAGATGTGGCAGATAGGAAGAAACATTTTCCCTTAGTGGAGGTGTCAATAACCAGAGGGCATAGATTTAAGGTAAGGGAGAGGAGGTTTAGAGGGGATTTGAGAAAATAAAATTTCACCCAGAGGGAATTGGAATCTGGAACACACTGCTTGAAGGAATGGTAGAGGCGGGAACCCTCACAACATTTAAGAAGTAATTAGATGAGCACTTGAAATGCCATAGCATACAAGGCTACAGGCCAAATGCTGGAAAATGGGATTAGAATAGTTGGTGCTTGATGGCCAGCGCGAACGCGATGGGCCAAAGGGCCTGTTTCTGTTCTGTATAACTCTATGACTCCATGACTCTTTGAGAACAGCATTAGAATTACTTAGTGAAATTTTTGAAAACATTATTCCAAGCAAAAAGAATGCACAGTAGAGTCTTGTTGAATATGATATTTATACAAGTGCTTCCAACTATAAAACATGAGTTATTGATATTTTAATTTCTTTAACAATCCTACCAGAGATCTCCAGCATGAATTCAGCCTTTCTTATGATATTTACCTCAGCTTATTGTATTTTATCGCAATATTAGGGAAGACTGAGAGGAGATTTGATGGAGATGTTCAAAAACTATGAGGGATCTTGCAGAAGACTTATTGTTGTAGTAAGACAGGAGCAAAGGAAGACTTGAATTTATATAGCACCTTTCAAATTCTTATGACATCGTAAAATGCTTCACCATCAATTAATTATTTCTGAAGTTTAGTAACAGCTGTTATGTAGGCAAATCCAGCATCCAACTTGCACAGTAAGAAACCAAGTGTAAGAAATTTAGATAAATAACAGTTAATCTGTTTTGGTGTTGAGCAATAAATATTATTCCCCTACTCCTTAACCAAATAGTACTTTGGATGTTCCACACCTTGGAAAATTTAGCACTCCCTCAGTACTGCACTGGTCAATCAAGATTATGTACTCACTCAGAACTATCTGACACAAAGGTGTGAGTGTTGTACTGAGCCAAGCTGACAATGAATAGCAGTAGCAGAGACTATCGTGTGTGCCACATTGGATTTGAATACTATTTGTTGTTTCACCAAGTCATGGAGTCATAGAGTTATACAGAACAGAAACAGGCCCTTCGGCCCACCAGGTCCCTGCCGGCCATCAAGCCTATCTATTCTAATCCCATTTTCCAGCACTTGTCGCATAGCCTTGTATGCTATGGTGTTTCAAGTGCTCATCCTAATACTTCTTAAATGTTGTGAGGGTTCTTGCTGCTACCACCCCTTCAGGCAGTGCGTTCCAGATTCCAACCACCCTCTGGGTGAAAATTTTTTTCTCCTCTAAACCTCCTGCCCCTTACCTTAAATCTATGCCCCCGGTTATTGACACCTCCACTAAGGGAAAAAGTTTCTTCCTATCTACCCTATCTATGCCTCTCATAATTTTGTACACCTCAATCATGTCCCCCTCAGCCTTCTCTGCTCTAAGGAAAACAACCCTAGCATATCCAGTCTCTCTTCATAGTTGAAATGCTCCAGCCCAGGCAACATCCTGGTGAATCTCTACTGCACCCTCTCCAGTGCAATCACATCCTTCCTATAGTGTGGTGACCAGAACTGTACACAGTACTCCAGCTGTGGTCTAACTAGCATTTTATACAGCTCCACCATAACTTCCCTTTGAGTGAGTTAATTACATGGAATGTATAGCACAGAAACAGGCTATTAGGCCCAACTGGTCTATCCATGTGTTTATACATCACAGAAGCCTTCTTCCACCACCACCCCCCCCCCCCCCACCCCCAACCCTCCCCCTTCATCTCACCCTATCAGCATATCCTCTGTCCCTTTCTCCCTCATGTACTATCTTCCTCTTAAATGCATCCATGCTGTTCATCTCAACTACTCTACTTCTTGTGGTAGTAAGTTCCATGCTCTTACCACACTCTGGGTGAAGAAATTTCTCCTGAATTCCAAATGCATTTATTAGTGGCTATCTTATATTTATGATCCGTAGTTTTGGTCATCACTACAAGTGGAAACATCTTCTCTACATCTACCACAAGAAACTCCTTCATTTTTGGCAATAATTTCCATAATTGGCCAAAAAATAGGAGCAGATTTTTCAGGTCCTGTGTTTGGGGCTATTGGATCACTTGGGGTGGGGTGGGGGGAACAATGAATACAGGAATCTCAGATGGGGAGGAATGCATGCCTCAAAGGGTGTCCAATACATTTTTCCATTTACTTCAATGAACAAATGTAAAAATCAGGCAGATGTTCTACTCTCCATAAACTTGAGGCCATCCAAAACTCCGCTGTCTATCTCTATACTCTCACCAAGTCCCATTCATCCATCATCCCTGTGGTCACTGACCTGGTTAGGCAGCACCTCAATTTGAAAATTCTCATTCTTGTTTTCAAATCCCTCCGTGGCCTTGCCCTTCCCTATCTCTGTAATCTCTTCCAGCCCCACAATCCCCTGATATCTCTGCACTCCTCCAATTCCGACCTCTTGAGCATCCCCCATTTTAATCAGTCCACCATTGGCAACCGTGCCTTCAGCTGCCCAGGCCCTAAGCTTTGCAATTCCCTCCCTAAACTTCTCCGTGCCTCCTCCTTTCAGACGCTCCTTAAAACCTACCTATTTGACCAAGCTTTTGGTCCTCTGCCTTAATATCTCCTTAAATGGTTTGGTGTCCAATTTTGTTTTAGAATGCTCTTGTGAAGCGCTTTGGGATGTTTTGTTCCATTAAAGGTGTTATATAAATACAAGTTGTTGTCGTTGCAGGCACCATCATTAGGGTGTGCTCCCTCCTATCCAATTCACTGCATGTAACTATCCAATAGCTGCAGGCACAGGAACCAGAAACTCTGCCCCATAATATCCAATGGCTGTTGTACTGTGGGCGGAAAGGACAGTTCCAAGGCACAGTAGGGAGTTACAAGTATTTCTTGGTTTCCATGCTATTTTCTAATTCTACTTTCCAGCAATTTCATTGGGAATTAGGCATGATAATTTTCCACAGATGTTAAGTTAAAAATGGTAACTCGTAGAAAGTGTGATTAATATGGTAGGTGCCAATTGCTTTGAACACGCTTTGAGTCCCTACAGTCCCAACACCTTCCGGAGTCTTTCCTCAACTATTCCGCACCCATGTGTATAAAGTTGTTTCTGATCAATTGTCCCAGCTTCTTATTTGCCAGTTATGCTTTAAAACATAACAGGAGTGTGGATTGAGAAAGTGGGAATTGCACCATGGAAAATTCCTCTTTCAGTACTTCTTGGCATGTATATTTTAATTAGCCTAGCCCTGCTATTTTTACTTCTGTTACCTGACTTGCTAATGTTTCTTTCAGTAACCTTGTTGACTTCTTCAGGGATATATTGTCGTTCTGGGTGTCTGCTGTACTTATTTGGAACCATTCTCTATATTCGCCAAGAACGTGCTCACATTTCTTTCTTATAGGGTTAACTAGTATGCTGTGGGCTTGTTAGAAAAATGGACATTTCTCCATTGTTGCTGAGCCACTTTCCTTCAAAGTTGTGCACTGCACAGCACTTTCGTGAACTTTCCATATTTCTGCCAGTTAATTGGATCTTTAGCTGCTCTAAAAGCGGCGAAGGAACAGCACAACAATTTGCATTTATAAAAAAGAAAAACTTGCATTTATATAGCATCTTTCACAACCAGCCAAAGGCGTATTTGTTGTAATGTAGGAAACTCAGTCAATTTGGGCACAGCAAGCTCCCACAAACAGCAACACGATAAGGGCCAGGCTATCTGTTTTTGTGATGTTGATTGAGGGATAAAGATTTGCCAGGACTGGGGAGAACTCTCTGCTCTTCTTTGAAATAGTGCCACAGGATCTTTTGCATCCACCTGAGAGGATAGACAGGGCCTTGGTTTAAGGTCACATCCAAAAGTCAGCACCTCTGACAGTGCAGCACTCCTTCAATACTGCACTGAAGTAGTAGCCTTGATCTTAGCACTCAAGTCCTAGAGTAGGACTTGAATGTACAACCTTTGACTTAGAAGCAGGAGTGCTACCCATCAAGCCACATCTTTAACATTTTCCAAGGCAGCTCGTTGGAGCTTATTAAGACAAAAATTAGTACTGAGCCACAGAAGGAGACATAGGACAGGTGAAGCTTGAGCAAAGAGGTAGACTTTAAGGAACGTCTTATAGGAGAAGAGAAAGGCATAGACGTTTAATGAGGGAGTTCCAGAGCTTAGGGCTTAGATGCCTGAGAGCATAACCACTAAGGATGGGTGAAAGAAGTTGGGAATGCTCAAGAAGCCAGAATTGGAGGAATGAAAAGTGCTCAGAGGGTCATGGGGCTGGAGGAAACATTGCTGCTAACTTGTGACTGGCTGCTATTTTATTTGTAATCATAATTGAAATTTCATTCTCAGAGACTGTTCCTTTCCAAACCACACATTTCCACAAGTTTATCAACAGGACATAAATTCTGGTGAAAAACAGGCATTAGTCCAGCTTGATAAATGAGAAAATTCCAACTGAGAGTTTTTAAACTACTGTAGAATTCTAATAGATCAAGGGGCCCATTTTGGTGGAATACTTTGGGTACTGAAGAGCTAGAGAGTTGGCCAAGATAGAGTCTTAATCTGCAATGCCCCTTTAGCCTACATTTAGTATAAGATACCATCTTGGCAGCTGTGGCTCAGTGGGTAGAGCAATCCAGAAAGTCCCATTCCCCTGCTCTATCCCTGTCGCCTTGCAAGTTTATTTCTCTCAAGTGACTATCCAATTTCCTTTTGAAATCGTTGATTGTTTCTGCTTCCACCACCCTCGTAGACAGTGAGTTCCCAGTCATTACGACTTGCTGTCTAAAGAAATATCCGCCCTGTATTTTTTCCCAAAACCTAAATCTATGTCCCCCAGTCCTTGTACCATTAGCTGATGGGCACAGCTTCTCTTTCTCTACCTTATCTAAATCTGTTATCATCTTGCAAGCCTCTGTCTGATCTCCCCTCAACCCCCTTTGCTCAAGGATAACAACTCCAGCTTCTCCTACCGAAAGTGCTAGCTAAAATCCCTCATCCGTGGAACCATTCTGGTAAATCTCCTCTGCACCTCTCAAGGACCCTCACATCCTTCCTAAAGGGTGAGGAGTGCAAACTTTTGACTTTGGTATAGACTAAAATGTTACCCTTTAAAAGAAACTGCTGGGGGTGGGTTCAAATCAAATCTAGACTGATGAGTTGAAAGTAGCTTTTCTCTGATGGTTATTAAAGTTCTCAGAGAAATGACTTTGAACAGTCAATCCAGTTTGTTTGGGCAAGAGATCAAATCGCTGTTAATTCTGCACTAATCAATAATATTTTGAAGTTGCCATTCAAGGAAGTCACAGCAATGTTTTTTTTATTCAATCATGGGATGTGGGCTTCGCTGGCCAGGCCAGCATTTATTGCCCATCCCTAATTGCCCTAACTGAGTGGCTTGCTAGGCCATTTCAGAGGGCATGTAAGAGTCAACCACATTGCTGTGGGTCTGGAGTCACATGTAGGCCAGACCAGGCAAGGACAGCAGGTTTCCTTCCCTAAAGGACATTAGTGAACCAGATGGGTTTTTACAACAATCGACAATGGTTTCATGGCCATCATTAGACTAGCTTTTATTTTAATTCCAAGATTTATTAATTGAATTCAAATTCCACCTTCTGTGGTTTGTGGTGACAAAATTAAATGTCACATTACTGAAGTAATGTGTACTGTTCTGACATTGAGGAGCATTTTTGGAACTGATTGATGAGTCTTACTCTGAATCCTTGTGTTGGAACTAATCTCGGGGTGGGGGGGTGGGGTGGGGGGGAGACTCAAGCTAACACTGGACACAGAAGTGCTAGAATATTCTGCTCCCAAGCAGAGGCAATAGCAAAAATCAGACACTCCTTAAAACCTACCACTTTAGCCAGGCTTTTGGTCATCAGCCCTAATATCTCCTACAACAAAAACAAGAAATGCTGGATTCACTCAGCAGGTCTGGCAGCATCTGTGGAAAGAGAAGCAGAGTTAACGTTTCGGGTCAGTGACCCTTCTTCGGAACCCTATATCTCCTTATGTGGCTCGGTGTCATATTTTGTTTTATAATGCCTCTATGAAGCACTTTATGAAGTTAAAGGTGCTATATAAATACAAGTTGTTGTTGTTGTATGAGTACGTACCATGGATGCCATTTTAGAGCTCGAAGGACACTCACAGCATCCAGAAATTGGTGATACAATCCCAATTGCTCGCCCATTACGTTTAACTTGGAAAAGTGCAGTGTTATGCATGTGTGCAGGGTGAATACTGAACATACATACATCCACCTTTCAGGGAAAAGTATTAAAGCAGGTGGAGAAAGAAAGAGATCTGCGCCTTTCAGGGCATAAATTTCTAAAAGTCCATAAACAATGCCGTGAAGCAATAAGTAGAGCGAATAGGGTGTCAGGGTGCTTTTAGAGGTCAATTGACTATAAAATAAATTACTTTGTCCTTGTACAGGAATTTGATAAGGCCTCAGTTAGAATATTGCATCCAGTTTTGGTCTCCCCACATAGTGAGTGAGATTCTGGAATGGGTGCAGAGGAACACCACTAGATTAATTCCAGATTGAATCATTTTAGTCTTTGAAGTGATCTGATTGAGGTTTATAACCTGATGAAGGGAATAGATTATGATCGAGTTGAGAGTTTATTTCAATTAAAAAGGTTAGAGAGGACTAGGGGTCTCAATTTTAAGTTGTATAAGGCCACATCTAGGTTAGATGACTGAGCTTGTTCTTTTCCCAGAGAATAGTGGACCTCTGGAACAGGCTGCTGGCTTGTGCAGTGGATGCCGATTCGATGAATTCATTCAAGCAAGGGCTGGATTTGTTTCTGACTGGGGCAGCGATCACCACATACAAAAGTTAGGCACACTGAGACATTATCAGGGCCAGTGTGATCTCCTGGATTAGTTTCGATCACCTGAATGTGGGATGAGGCTGTAACAAAGAGACATATTTCCCAGATTCCAATCTCCCCGCAAACCCCCCACTCCCCCACCAAATTGACCTTAATATTTTTCTAGTTTTTCATCTTTCCCAGAAAATCACATGGTTTTTGGGTTGGGTGTGGAGTGTGCATATCATAATGCACAAGGCATCACCATTGTGTAGAACAGGCTGGATGAGCAAGAGGCTCTTTTCTTGTCGGTCATGCTTTGTATATTTTTCAAATGAATTTCAACTTTGATCAGTGTGAGGTGATGGGTTTTGGTAGCAGGAATAATAGACACATAAACTGTGTAGTAAATAAGAGTGTAACAGAGACAGAGGAGCAAAGGGATCTATGGAGTATGCATTCACAAATCATTAAAAGTAGCAACACAGGTTTAAAACAGCATTTTAAAAAATGGAAAGTACTGGGGTACATTCCCAAAAGAATAGAATTGAAAAGCAGGAAAGTTATTGTAAACTTGTATAGAACCCTGGTTGGACCACACTTGGAGCATTGTACACAGTTCTGGTCTTTATATCACACAAAGGATATACAAACACTGAAGAAGGTGCAAGCAAGATTTAGAAGGATTATCAGAAAATACTGAACAGATTAGGGCTTTTTTCACTAGAAAAGAGAAAGCTGAGGTGTGACCTCATAGAGGTCTTTAAAACTATGAAGGTATTTGATCGGGTAGACTTGTGGGGGAGTCCAAAACTAGGGGCCGTAAGTGTAAGATAGTTAGTAATAAATCCAATAAAGAATTCAGGAGAAACTTCTTTACCCAAAGAGTGGTTAGAATGTGGAACTTGCTACCACAGTGAGTAGTCGAGGCAAATAATATAGATGCATTTAAGGAGAAGCTGGCGAAGTACGTGAGGGAGAAAGGAATAGAAGGATCATGTTTCCTGATGGCTCAGTGGGTAAATGCACTGACCAGTATTGTGCACACCCCTACTGTCCAAGACGGCAGAAATTTCAGTCTTCAGTTTTCCCTCTGTGCTGGGTGAGCTCCTCTCCGACAGGCAACAGTTGAGCTGTTCTGATTAACTCTGTTGTCTCTGAAATAGGAGAGGAGGAAAAAAATCAACAAAGGTCCTTTTTATGTAATGAAACCCAGTGACCCCCCCACACCACCCCCCCCACCCCCCCACCCCCACCAACCTGATGCTCTAAAATTGGGTGAAGGCAAAAATAAGTCTCAGCTGTGATGCCTTATACAGTAGAAGAGCCAGCCAATGCTTCCTGTTTTGAGTAAGATACCAAAGGGCTTCCAACACTGATGGAATCTTACACCCAACGTGAGATATGGCCTCCAGGGAGAAGAAGAGAAAATAAGAAGCAAAAAATAAGAATGAATCAAATTCTAAAGACTTTCTTAAAAAAACAAATTCCAGCGCTCTACCACCTATCTGTTACTCGTGTCAGTGGTTAAATATGGCACAAAAATGAGCCAGAATATTCTCAGAAACTGCTGAGCCCCTCAGGCCTCATACATTGCATACTTACTGCTACCTAAGAGACAGAGACTATCCACTCAGCCAGCGAAGGAGAGGGCTTCTTTCTGCAGAGTCTCATTACAATTGTTAGCTAAAAGCTGAAGCTAGATTCTGGTAGTTTCTCTCAAATCCAGTACTGGGACAGCAAATACCTCACACTAATCAATAGTGGACTCTTCCCAAGGTTGATTTCCCAGAACTGTTTGATCTCCATTCCTCGATTCTTGGATATTATTACAAAGGAAGTTGTGACCTTCCTTGGAGTCTATAACAAAAGCAAAATACTGCAGCTACTGGAAATCTGAAATAAAAACAGAAAGTGCTGGGAATACTCAGCAGGTGTGGAGAGAGTTCTGACGAAAGGTCAACAACCTGAAATGTTAACCCTGTTTTTCAATCCACAGGTGCTGCCAGACCCACTGAGTATTTCCAGCATTTTCTGTTTTAATCTTGATGCTTATACATGGCTCATCTTCCACACTAACCAACACAAGTGAAGGGTATCACCCCCTGCATGAGCCTTCGCCACCATTTAATGACTAAACTATAGAATTTTTTTCAACAGTCTATTTAAAAACATGTTTATTCTTACGCTGCTCATATGCAGAATGCTGCGATAAAGTCTTGACCTGTAGGGAATTTGAGTCAATCTGTTAATAAGGCAGGAGGCGACTGGCATACGGAGAAAGTGAGATTTCAAAAAAACACACATGCGCGCACATACACACACGAATATGAGGCAGCTCGGGCCCGACCAAAATAGGATCTGGTAAGTCACCAACAGCAAAAGTTAAAGAGCTGTTGAAGAATCCAATTCTGGCAGTCAGTCAGTCAGTGGAGTGGTCAACCATCGACGATGATAGGCATTGCAGCTCAAGACATTGATTCCGTTTACATTAATTTGTCAAAGGTACTGAATTCATTGCCCCATGTCCAGCAAATTTGTTTATTTGCTGATCTCGGTAAAAATCCTCATTTTTGGCACACTTTAAATATTGGATTTATTTTTCAGATTGCTTTTTTATTAAATGGAATCAGTTGAATGCAAATCATTCGGGCAAATGCGGACAAAATAAATCGATTTCAGGTGTGGGCATGAATCTTGAGGTTATTCCAGCCTGAAAGCCTTCCTTTTTCTTAAATATAGATTTACTGTATCTTCCATGATTTCTCATCTTCAATAGGGATCCTGCCAAATTATTCACACATTATAAATCCAGTGTGCCGAAATGATTGGCTACCTTCAGAAAAACGCTAACTCCAAAGTGATAAGGATTTATTAACTAGTTCCCATGTGTCGCCAGGAAATATAAGGACGGTGTCAAGCGTCATGAACAATCAAACTGTGCAGCTTACATACCATGGAGAGATGATGTCAAAGAGCCATCAGATCTGCAGAAGCCTTAGGCAGATTCATCAATTGAGTGATAGCTGAGAACTTTTGAAGTGATGTAAGTTGTTCTGATGAGCTGCCACATCCTGCTGGTGCGTATATCTCATTAACTAGACGCCTGGTGCACACGTCTCATTGACCACACATTGAACATGGTGGTAAATAGGAAATGCTGGGTAGGATTCTATAGATACTAGCTGCCTTGAGGTAAGAGTCCAATATGGCATGTGGCACACTTGCAGCGAGGAATGAGCGCCTGCAAGATACCAGCGATATTGGAGCCTGTAAAACTAGATACGTTCTCTGGATGATTAGTCCAGGCCTCAGTGTTGCGACTCCAGTGACCCCAGCACAATGCTACCAAATTGAAACATACAGCACAAAGCAGTCAGGGTTAGGCTGCCCTTGGAGTTGCACTGGAGATGTGCTCTGCCACAGGTCCCTCTGGGGCCTCAGCTGACCAGAAAAGAAGGAGGCCTCAGTTGCAACTGGCTTCTTGATACCTCATAACCTGTTATCAGTGAAGAAACATTAAGGAGGCTGGCGCAGACTCAATGGGCCAAATGGCCTCCTTCTGTGCTGTACTATTCTATGATTCTATGATTAAGGTTAGAAAGCCGTACAATCTCAGCCAATAAAGGGAAGCATGGAAGAAAGAAAGAGTAAGGAAACAGACAAATCTTTAGCTGTTAAATATTTGGCATTATAATAGTTACATTTGCATGTTTTTAGCTGGATTGGGGTGTGCCTTGGAAAATATGTCATAAATGGTAGACATGAAACTTCTATCTGAAAGCTAAATGCTCTCCATATCTGTTTATTAATGATTTAGGGAAGGGGAACATGGCAACAGGACTGTCTTTGCAGGCAGCAGAGTTAGTAGTTCATGTCCAGGATTAGCTATAAGGAAATATTCTGCAATATTTTGAAAAGGTCGTCCTTTGCAACCTCCTCTTGCAGCAGGTCTTCACCTGCCTGGTCACCTTGCTGCCCTTGTACTCTTTCTCTGGAATGTGTAACAGGAGGACTCTCTGAAGCAAAATGTTATGCAGAATGTGACAGACCTCAGCAGGACTATACTCCAGTGCTCTCTCAGATATATCCAAGAACCTGAAACACACCTTCAAAATGCATATTGTCTGTTTCATGATTATTCTGATGGCAGCATCAGATAATGTAAAATTCTATCATATTATGATCACTCATCCCTGAAGGTTCTTTTACAACAAGATTATTAATTAACCCTTTCTCATTACATAATATTAGATCTGAAATAGCCTGTTCTCTAGTCGATTCCTCAACATACTGCTGTAGGAAACCATCCCGAACACACTCCAGAAACTCGTCCTCCACAGCATTAGTGCTCATTAGGTTTACTCAGTCACCCATAATTACTGTATTACCCATGTTACATGCTTCTCTAATCTCCTGATTAATAGCATGACCCACACTACCACTACTGTTTGGTGGCCTATAAACAACTCCTACCAATATTTGCTGCCCCTTGCTGTTTCTTAGATCCACCCAAGCAGATTCCATATTTTGTTCTTCTGAGCTGAGATCCTCCCTTACTAATGTGCTGATCCCATCCCTTATTAGCATGATTTGTTCTGACACAAACTGTTCACTCGGTGAGTGATGCTGTCTCCTGTATTGATGACATTGTGAATAGGCCTCGTGTGGCCACATGGGACCAACTGTGGGCACCATGAGTTTTGGGGAATCTGATTGACTAATGCTGGGAATGCCCCCAGAGGCAGCTGAAGTGAGACTGCAGCAAGGAAATGGAGGCTAGTGGCAATCTTTTCAGGCACTTGTATGACCATAAGCAAAAAATTAATAGGAGCAGGAGTTCCTAGGTCCAGGGTTACTATTACAATGACCTTGGCTACAAGTACCCAGGCTGAGATCAGCAAACTTAGCATTAACCCATACCTTACAAACCGTTGTGATTCTGTTCTATCCCAGGGAGTACCTTCAGGAACTGAGACATTACAGGGGTTTTACTAGGTTTGTAATAATTTTAGGGACATGAGCAGTCTCAAAAATGGTTCACCTGATATTAATACCATTTGCATCATTGCAAGATTGTATCCAACCACAACAAAACTATCAGGAATTACCTGCTCGGGCTCAGCAGTGAGTCTCAGTTTTTCTGTACTTCCAGAACCAGTTTGTGGCCAAGCTATGAACTGTGCCAGTTCCAAATGTGCAACATAAGTGGACAATAAGACGGAATAGTTAATATGAAACTTAGAAAATGATTGAGGTCTCTCAGATGTGATAGACCAATAAAGAGACCCAGAGTAGGTCAACGTTAATTACTTTGTCACACAATGGATCTCAGAGAGCTTTTAACAAATCGTACATCACAACTATAATAACAGCTGGCCATAAAAATAAAGGTGCATAATTCAGTTGGATAAAATAAGAATTGAACTCTTGGATTACTCCCGATAAGGATAATTGTTTTTGATCACTGGCATGTGGCTTCCTAAGACAGGCTCTGGCACAGGATTGACGAATGATGCAGTCACATTACAAGTTTAGCATTGCCAAAAAACTGTTTCGGCTTCCTACCAGTGTTAAACCATGGGCTCCCCCATTTCATTGAAGAATGCTGCAATCGGAATGGCTGGCAACGGAATCCGGGTAAGCCGAGTCATGCCATCCCATCAAAAAGTCCCTTTGATTTGGGGTGTCGATGTATCATACACATATTGTGATGCTAGGCAAATGTGGGAAACATATTGTGCAGCGGACTTCCCACATATTATAATGGACAACTGAACTCGGCCCAAAGATTGATCAGATTATCCTTTGTCCTTTATTACAGCAAGCAATAAAGAAGGCTAATAGAATGCTATCCTTTATTATGAGAAGAATTGAAAATAAAAGTAAGGATGTGATACTTCAGTTATGCAGGGCATTGGTGGGACCACATTTCGAATACTGTGTGCAGTTTTGGTCTCCTTATTTAAGGAAGGATGTAAATGCGTTGGAGGCGGTTCGGAGGAGGTTTACGAGATTGATACCTGGAATGGGCGGGTTGTCTTATGAGGAAAGGTTGGACAGACTGGGCTTCTTTTCACTGGAGTTTAGAAGAGTGAGGGGAGACTTGATTGAAGTTTAGTTTAGTTTAGAGATACAGCACTGAAACAGGCCCTTCGGCCCACCGAGTCTGTGCCGACCATCAACCAACCATTTATATTAATCCTACACTAATTCCATATTCCTACCACATCCCCGCCTGTCCCTATATTTCCCTACCACCTACCTATACTAGGGGCAATTTATAATGGCCAATTTACCTAACAACCTGCAAGTCTTTGGCATGTGGGAGGAAACCGGAGCACCCAGAGGAAACCCACGCAGACACAGGGAGAACTTGCAAACTCCACACAGGCAGTACCCAGAATTGAACCCGGGTCCCTGGAGCTGTGAGGCTGTGGTGCTAACCACTGCGCCACTGATCCTGAACAGTCTTGACAGGGTGAATGTGGAGAGGATCTTTCCTCTTGTGGGTGAGACCAGAACTAGGGGGCACTGTTTTAAAATTGAGGGTCGCCCTTTTAGGACAGAGATGAGGAAAAAAAAATTCTCTCAGAGGATTGTGTGACTTTGGAACTCTCTGCGTCAGAAGGTGTGGAGGTGGGGTCATTGAATATTTTTAACATGGAGATAGATAGATTCTTGTCAGACAAGGGAATCAAAAGTTTTCGGGGGTAGATGGGAGTGTGGAATTCGAGACAGAAACAGATCAGCCATGATCTTATTGAATGGAGGAGCAGGGTTGAGGGGCTGAATGGCCTTCTTCTGCTTCCAATTTGTATGTTCGTATGAAAATTAGCATTTGGTTTGCCAATCCTCCAGGATTGTCCTGCAATCTCCAGAAATTAAAGATTCATCTTCAGAATATTGTTGCAAGGAAATGGAAGGAAAATCATAGTAGATGTTAGGTAAAAATTTTGGATTTTCTCTATTTTCTTTGAACAGTTTAGTTTCTTAGTTAATAAAAGATTGGAGATGGCGGGGGGCAGTGAGTAAAATGTTCTGACTGGACGAGGAGGTTGGAGGTAAAGCAGGGAGGAGCCTCATTAAGATATGTAAATTGGGGTCCTATGATGCACATATGACCCTAATTGCAAATTTAGGGTAGAAATGGGCATACCATGCATTTACTTGGCAGGGATTGGCCTAACAAACAGGTTCCTTAAAGGAACTGCTGGAGGCCACTGACACTAATAAGAACATAAGAAATAAGGGCAGGTGTAGGACATACGGCCCCTCGAGGCTGTTCCCCATTCAATAAGATCATGGCTGATCTGATCGGCCTCAGCTCCACTTTCCTGCCTGTTCCACAAAACCCTTGACTCCCCTATTGTTCAGGAATCTGTCCATCTCAGCCTTGAATGGACTCAATGACCCAGCCTCCACAGCTCTGAGAATTCCAAAGATTCACGACCCTCTGAGAGAAGAAATTCCTCCTCGTCTCTGTCTTAAATGGGCAGCCCAGGAATTGGCTGATACAAACCGAGGCCACTGCCAGCTTGTCTGAGGCACCCCAGATCCCCTTCCCCCTCCTCCCACGCTCCACCTGTCAGCCAGCTCAGCATGAGAAATACCTGCCGCCTGATTGTAAACAAGCCTGAGGCCTTTAAATAGCTCAGGCCTCTGGCCCGCCTGCCTGTTCTCTGTCTGTAGTTGAAATCGGCCATCATATTGATTCCTAACTCTACAATTCACATTTAAATTTTACTTCTTGGTCAAAGACAGAATTTTCAGTGTGACCACATAACATGTACAGATAAAAACAATCCTTCCAAATGTAACATAATTAACAGAATATTTATTTCTGCAGGAAAATTACCAAAGAAAGAGCCAAGTTTTGGACCTTATTGGCCTGATAGCAAGTCGAGAACAGCTGACTGAGTTGTGTTCCTTTATTTAAGAATTAGTCTTGTGTGCCTTTATTGGCTTTCTGCTCTGATTCAGCAGTTTCCAAAAAACAGGCACATCGATGCAGGCAAAAAAAAATCAGAGAAAGAGGGAGAGAGAAACTTATCTCAGCTTAAGTACTTTTAGGATAAACTAGGGGGGGTTGAGCATAAACTTTTGGAACTTTTTTGCAGTCTAACCAATACAAGACACCACCAAAATAAGACATGATATCAATGACTTGTAATGAAATATCATTCTCTCTCTCTGATTTATGTGTCAGACAGCCCTGGTAACTATAACAACCAGAATCCTGTCATTCATAGTGGTGGTACCTGTTGATGTGACTCTTATCACCTTGTGGATTTTATGCTATTTTATGAACCACATTAAACATTCACTATCTGCTGGTGTTCTTATGGTACACTGTTGGTAATTACATATTTCATTTTAAACTGTCCCAAGTGAATCTGTGTTCCCCAGTCCAGTTTCAGAATCTATTCATTTATGGTTTGCTACTCCGGTTCAAAACCGCTCATTAACCTTAATGGGAAAATGGGGAGAAGTCTATAACAGCCACGGTCAAAATGAACCACCTCTAATTCTTGCTGTAGCCCACAATGAGCACTCGACCACTTTCAGCAGAACAAAGCTGCCTGATGGATCACAGCGTACATCTGAATGCAAGGTAACCGCTGCTCATTTGGACATTTTCGGGAAATATTTTGACTTGCCTCACATTTCCATCAGAGAGAATGGACCTGATTTTAACTCTGTCCAAGTGGGTGGGTTTTGAACGAGTTGCAACCCCGCCCATTAGTGACGCAGTGTGTGCTGGGTACAGTGCATGGCTCCACCATCACTGTGGTCGCTGTCAATCTGCCCTGAGCCTGGACCGAGCATGAGATACATCTTCAGATCAGGTTACCACGAAGACTTCAGATCATTCGCAATTTGTTCAGGGTGGCTGGAAGGATTCGGTGTAGACTTACTGCAAAATCTTAGCAGGAGGCAATAGCAATGGGTTCAGTCCAGATTTAAATGTATCAAATTGCATGTTGACACAGCTCACAGCTAGCACTGTAAATGATTAATCCATTGATTTTGTGACAGCAGTATTTTTTTTCCAAAAATATACTTGACACATAAAATTTGTAAAACTACATCACATAACAATACAAATTTGACATTACAAAAAATGCAATAAAGATCAGTTTCTTTCAATACAGTACATGAGGTTCCTCACAATGCTTGCCATTACAGATTCTATTTACAATGTACATTTACATTACGCGTCAAACATTCTCTGGTGCATACAGCCTGAGAGTGTCAACAGTATTATTACTATTACTGTAGCCTCACACTGGATTCAAACAGTGGCGTTTCAAATTGTTCATTGCAGGTGAGCATTTGTTTAAACTGTCTTCATACTGAATGGAAACCACAGTATTTCAAAAGAAATTGTTCTTGTTAAGCACTTTGGATGCTAATCTTTTTGCTTCCATATTCTTAGGTACACATTCAGCGTCATGCAAGAGTACACAGCTCGTTCAAACATATTCCCCTGTGTGTTATTCTAATTACGGACTTCTACGCAACATTCATTATTCATGGATCTATTTGCACATGCCAGGTATAGTTTCAATCATGTTCTAGCTACTGCCTGTATGTGAACACGGCCTGGAAAGCCGAAGAAGCTCTTCCCCAATTCTACAAATTTGATCCTGAAATGAGCTTCTTTTATATTCTGCCATGGGATGTGGGCATCACTGGCGAAGCCAGCATTTGTTGCCCATTCCTAATTGCCCTTGACAACTGTGTCTTGCTAGACCATTTCAGAGGGCAGTTAAGAGTCAACCGCATTGCTGTGGGTCTGGAGTCACATGTAGGCCAGACCAGGTAAGGATGGCAGATTTCCTTCCCTATAAAGGACATCAGTGAACCAGATGTGTTATCAGGACAATCCATGATAGCTTCATGGCAGCATTACTGAGACTAGCTTTGAACTCCAGATTTTTATTAAATAATTGAACTTAAGTACCACCAGCTGCCATGGTGGAACCTGAACCCTTACCCTCAGGGCATTAACCTGTGCCTCTGGAGTACTAGTTCAGTGACATTGCCACAACACCACCATCCCCCCACCCCCCCCATCAATGCAGATCCTTTTCATCACCAAGACCACTTTCACCTCAGTAACATTACACATTTCCACCCTGCTTCCGTTCATTTGCTGCTGAAACCCTCGCCCCTGTCTTTGGTACTTTTGGACTTGAATATCCCAATGCTGTCCTGAACGGTCGCCCACCTTGCACTCTCCATAAACTTGAGGTCATCAAAACTTTGCTGCCCACGTCCTAACTCATACCAAGTCCCATTCACCCCTGTGCTTGCTGGCTTCCATTGACTACCAGTCCAGCAATGCCCCGATTTTAAATTCCTCATCTTTGTTTTGAAATCCCTCCATGGCCTCACCCCCTCCCTATGTCTGTGGCCTCCTCCAGCCCTACAACCCTCTGAGATCTCTGCTCTCCTGCAAGTCTGATTTCCATCGCAGCGCCAGCGACGGCCGAACTTTGAGCTGCCAAGACCCTCAGCTCTGGAATTCCCTCCCTAATCTTCTCTGGCTCTCTATCTCTCTCTCGCCTCCTTCAGGGCACTCCTCAAAACCTAACTCTTTGACCCAGCTTTTGGCACATGTGCAAAAATCTCCTTATGTGGCTTGGTCTCAAATTTTGTTTGACAACGTTCCTTGAAGCATCTTGGGACATTTTATTATGTTAAAGGCGCTATGCAAAAGCAAGTTGTTGTTGTACAGCTTAGTAGGAAACTGATGTTATCACTCAGATCAGAAAAGGCTCAATTCCAGTGTAAATGGAACAATCAACACTGGACAAATCCTGGATGTGAACCGCATAACTGAAGCTTCCAATCAAGCTGAAACCATAAACATGGTTGTGCATGCTAGTTTGTGTCTGGTGCATGTGTCACATATTGCTAGTGGTATTTATGTATTCTTCTCTCCTCCTTCTTATCATCTCCTTCATTTGTTCTACTTTTCATCTCCTTTATTTTTCTCCCTCCATTTCTCTTTCTCTGCTGACCTGTTTCGATGCCCTGATTTTAACTCAGGGAGGAATCTAAGGCACGCAGAGGCCAAGCCAGGCGGCAAACCTTGATGTACTTGGAAATGTGAGGCCCAGAAGATTTCCAGAAGGTTTTAACTACCAAGAATCATCTGCATAAACCCGTCAGCCTCCCACATGTAACCAGGGAGTTGCAGGGGTGTGGGTGATGGGGGGTGGGGGGGTGTGGTGTGATGGTGGGACTTGGGGCAATGGGGATAAGGCATCTGCACAGAGGCCATTGTCAGGGAGCAAAAAGCCATCAGTAGCTTGGGGGAAGTAGGGTCTGGGGCAGGGGAGGCCTAATCCTTACTCGTGGGGCCCAGGAAAGCACTCCTGTCTCTCTGGACCCAAAAGAAAAGTAAAAAAACTCACCAGGCTTCTGCCAATGACTCCTCTTCCCACTGGTTGGACAAGCTTGGAAAGACAGAATCACTTCTGCAGGCAGGCTCCGATTGGAGCAGCAGTCGGGCCCCCAGTGTTGTGACCAGAACTTGATCTATATATTTAAAGAAAATCTCCCTCCTGCCTGTGGGAAGAGAAGGTTAAAGTTCGAGTCTGTGAGATCATTCTGAGATGGGAGAAATTTTAACCGCACACCAACCCAGCTGCCTGGCTTCCACCAGACAGACAAGTTAAAGTCACCCCTTAAGTTTCCCTTTTGAGTGAGGTATCTCTGCCTTTATCATTTGCAAAAGCTAAATGCAACTGCAGTGCCAAAGCAACATGTTTCCCGCACTTGATTATCTTAAGTTACAAACTTTATTGAAAAGATTCAATGAGACAAGCATGCATAATTTACAGGGTGTAACACTTTGTTTTGCCTTTGAAATATTAATGTGTCATTTCTGTATTCACAATACCAAAACAATGCTCTAACTGCGGTGAATTGCCAGTAATATGATCAACCCACTGTGGTTGCTAACATTTTACTAATTTAGAATCAAACATAAAACCTTGAAAACAAATACGATGACACAGTATTGTGAGCAAAAATGCCACTTGCCAACTGGAGACAAAGGATCACCTCATCCACAAATGACACTCTGGAGTTGATCTTGACACTGTGCGGTAATATAGAACAGGTGTTGGTGACATTTCCACTTCAATGGAAATAAAAATTGGGAGAAATGTAAAACAGGAGGGCGATTCCTATCGTTGCTTTTACACTGTCATGCAAAGTCAGGATCTACTCCTTTTGAAGGAGCTCTTTCATTGAACCTTCAGAATTCTCTACCCCGGAAAGCTGTGATTGCTCAGTCATTGGGTATATTCAATACTGAGATGGATAGATTTTTGGGCACTAAGGAAATCAAGGGCAATGCGGATAGGGTGGGAAAGTGGAGCTGAGGGAGAAGATGAGCCATGATCCTATCTTATTGAATGGTACAGCAGGCTCGAGGGGCCATATGGCCTAGTACTATGACTATTTCTTATATTCTCATGCAGAGTTGTGACCTCCTTCATGCCAGAAGTCCTCCAGTCCCTCTCTTACGCCATCCTTTGTGAGTGATCCTGAACGATAAAGGGACAGAAATTGCTGCTTGAACTAGATTGAAACAATGATCTTGAGCAAACAAAAGAGTGAGCAGAGGAATCTCGCCCGCTAACCGATCCATTGAAAATAATCCACAGCGGAATTTCTAACCCTGAGTTAGAAGGTTGGCTTGACCATCCGACGGTGGCAGATTGGCTACCCATTACATGCCCGCTTTATGCTCATTTTACACCTGTTTTACTCCCTGCCCCGTTTTCCTTTCCAATGTCTATTTTCCAAAAGTAAAAATTATCTGCTATAGGACTGAAAAAAAAAATGAGCATCTTGGATGCTTCCCACCCACCAACTTTATTAAAACTGATCCCCTCGAAATACCACTGGGGCCACTACCAAAGCTGGTCGAGAAAAGGCAACTGTAAACAAGCACTGAAGGAAACTCCATTCACATTTGGTAAAGGCTCAAACCATCTTAACTGGGTCAAAGTTTTGAGTTATTTCCAAAGTTATTTGTTTTACTTAATCCAAAATATCTTTTAATTTGAGGTAGAACAATTGCTTCTCACTTTGAACTAGAGTTAAATGAGAGGACAACAAGATTCCCTATTGATACATGCTCAACTACGCTGGACATCAAGACAGCATTTGACTGAATGTGGCACCAAGAAGCCCTAGTAAAATAGAAGTCAAAGGGGATCATTGACTGGAGTCATACTTAGCACAAAGGAAGTGGATTAAGAAGAAGGGTGTAGCTGTTGTAGGCCAATCGCCTTACCCACTGGACAGCACTGCAGGTCTTTCTCAGACTAGTAGCCTAGGCTCAACCATCTTCAGCTGCTTCACCAATGACCTTCCTGCAACATAAGGTCAGAAGTGGGGATGTTCGCTGATGATTGCACAGTGTTCAGTTCCATTAGCATTTCCTCAGATAATGACGAGGTTGGAAGTGCCAAGCAATCTGCTAGGTTTCATTTCAAGCATTGTACATGACCATGCCTTTCTGCGTACATTCTTTCATTATGCCAAAGCTGGACACCTATCTAACAAGTGGAGATGATGGCTGAGGACCAGGTAACTAGGTCTCCACTCCAAGCCTGTCATCTGTTGTTCGGAAATTCTCAGTGGGATCAACAACCAATGGTAGAGAAGAAAATCCCAGTCTCCTCAAAGGCATCACCTAGCTTATTCTCCTCTTTCAAGAAACGTAGCCCCCATGGACCGTTGTTATAGTACCAAGGCATCAACAACAACAACACTTGGATTTATATAGTGCTCTTAAAGTAGTAAAACATTCCAAGGTGCTTCACAGGGTGGTGATCAAACAAAATTTGAGCTATTAGGGTACATGAGCAAAGCTTGGTCAAAGAAGTAGATTTTAAGGAGCATTTTAAAGGAGGGAATGTAGAGAGGTCCAGGGTGGTAGTTCCAGATCTTAGGGCTTAGGCAGCTGAAAAAGAAAGACTTGCATTCATATAGCACCTTTCACAACCACAAAACATCTCCAAGTGTTTTACAGCACAGAAGTACTTTTGATGTGTCGTCACTGTTATAATGTCAGAAAGATAGCAGCTAATTTACACACAACAAGCTCCCACAAACAGCAATGTGATAATGACCAGATAATTTGTTTTTGTGATGTTGATTGAAGGATAAATATTGAACTCTCCTGGCAAAATCTGCCGTGGGATCTTTTACATCCACCCAAGCAGGCAGATGGGGTATCGGTTTAGTGTCTCATCAAAAAGATGGCACCTCCGACAGTGCAGTACTCCCTCAGTACTGTACTGGAGTGTCAACATTGATTTTTGCACTCAAGAGGAGTGGGCCTCGAACTAGTAATCTTGTAATTCAGAGGTGAAAATACTGCCACTGAACCATGTCTGCCATAATCAGTCATCCTCAGTTGTCCTGATAAAACTAAACAGCTTACTTAAGATTCAACCATTAAAATAAAAGCAAAATACTGCGGATGCTGGAAATCAGAAATAAAAACAGAAAGTGCTAGAAATACTTAGCAGGTCAGCAGAATCTGTGGAGAGAGAAAGAGTTAATGTTTCAGGTCTGTGACCTTTCATCACCAAAATGCGTCCTTCACCAAGTTGATGGTCCTCCAGCAACAGTTGATGTCTATTTCAGTGTGCGTCCCTGGGAACAGCCCATAGAGCACAGACTCCTGTGTTACAGAGCTGCTCGGGATGAACCTCGACAAAAACCGCTGCATCTCTTTCCACACCTGCTTTGCAAAGACACATTCCAGAAGGAGGTGGGCAACAGTCTCTTCCCCACCACAGCCACCTCGAGGACAGTGTGCGGAGACGGTGAGACTCCGGGCGTGCAGGAAGGATCTGACAGGAAGGGCCCTTCCCATCACCAGCCAAGCTACGCCTTGGTGTTTGTTTGAAAGTTCTGGTGATGAGGCATTTTGCCAAATGACTTTGGCAGTCTGCACGGGGAACCACCCGACAAGATCCACCATCTCCTTTTCCCGCAGCGTCTTAAGGACATTCCGCGCGGACCACTGCCTGATGGATTGGTGGTCAAAGGTGTTTTACTGCACAAACCTTTCCACGAAGGCTAGGTGGTACAACACGGTCCAACTGAATGGAGCGTTCCGCAGCAATGTGGCCAGACCCATCCTTTGCAAAAGAATGGACCAGATAAAGTGGTAATTTTTCTTCCATGAAAGACGTTAGTGAACCAATTCGGCTTTAATGGAAAACTCACGACTTCATGCTCAACGTTCCTGATCTGCGTTTTTTATTTCCAGATTTTTGTACAACAATTAACTTCAATTTCTCAAACTACTATGTTGATTTTGAACTCAATTTTTTAAATTGTTAGTCCAGTAACATAACCACTACTTTACTGCATCTATTATAAACCATACAGTGCAATGGGAAACCCCAAAATAATTTCCATTTTCACCATTATTTTCCCGTTGCCCCTCTCCACAATCTGGGAATGATCTTTCAGTTACTATGCCATGCTGCAATCATCTTCCAAAGTCACTTTGTGATGCTATATCTCTCTCCTTCTGCACTCCAAAGCGATAGATCTCTTCAAATCTGCCTTGGTCTCTTCACCTCCCCCTTAAATTCCTTCACCTTCTGCTTAGTTGTTTCAATCTCTTGCTCTTGAAAAGTGTCCTGAATTGTTGGTCGTTTCATGGAACGTTTCATGTAAACATTAGTTATTTGTAGTTTGATCCGTGCTTGAATTTAGGGACCCAGGTGGGTCTTGGGATGATTCCTACTAAGAAATGATTTATCTTGAAGATTTTGGAAATGAAGGCTGCTCTGATGTTTTGAGAAATCAGACAACAATCATTTTATTTCAGTAATGACACAGCTCATAATACATGAACAATGGGCATATCTTCCCCATTTTCCTTTTGGGAACTGAATTCAAAAGTAGGGTCCGTTGAGGTGAAGACCAGTGTGGGAGACATTTCGTAATTTTTGTTTTTGTTTTTCAAATCTTACAACTGCAGTTCGATATTTTGCCAAACCAGCCTCAACGTGCCCTTTTAATTAAATTTATTCTTCAGATAAAACGCAGAGCAGATAAATATGGAAAACACAAAAAACTACAGCAGCTACACGCAGCTGGTATATCTTAATTTGGGGAAAGCTTGAAATATAATACTTTAATAGTGTGTCCATTTAATATTTGTCAATTGCTCAATGTATAATTTCAGTTGTATGTGGTCCCTGCTGTGGCCCTGATGGTACATCTAAGAAAATAAATATACCAATAGTCGTAAAACAGAAAATTAAAATGCTACAGATGCGGCCTGACCTGTTGAGTGGTTCCAGCATTTTTCAGTTTTTTTGCCTGAACAACCAGAACAAGTGGCAGAACAAGTATGTTAATAGGAAGCATCTTTTATCAAACCACTGCTATGCATCTCTATAAAAACATTGATCTTGTTGGGAAAAATGTTTTCTTTAAATGAACACATGAGGTCAGGCTCACCACCAACTGCTTCAGCCATTAATGTGAATGATTTGAGCTATTTTTGGCACTCAGCACAGCCCAGGTGGCCATCTGGCCTGATTCACAGACAGTTTTGGCCGATTTCCTCTGCATCTGGGAGTCTTGACCCTCCTGCCTCCAACTAATTGTATCACATTGTCTCCTTTTTATTTGCAATTTTCCTCTCGTCAAAAGGTTGCAAAAATCTCATGCGCTGTGCTCTAAAGTCTCAATTAACCCCTAACCCTGATTGGGTGCATGTGGCTTGGGTTACTTCTCACACCCAGCCGTGGACCCATTAACACATTGTCGTAAAACAAAAACTGTTTTGACGTGCTGTAATTGCTGCTAAGTGATGTTGAACAAAGGTTCCCTTGTAAGCAGCAAAAACCGAGGGGTAGAGGGGGGGGGATGGACAATGGAGCTGTTCCTGTAGCTTCAGTCAGTCAGATTTCACTGGAGATAAATATGAGACCATTACCATCATTCAAGGTATTTAAACTATTGGATGTGTGGGGTGACATGGGGACAAGAGACTGAGATGAAGCTTGAATATAGAGCTGCCAATGGAATCAAGCTAAGTCACTGGAAAACATTATGAATTTAAGGAGATTTGCTCCTATATAAAATCTGTCTGTAATTTCATTTGAAATGCAACCACCTTTTAATTTCTAACAGAGCTGCAAAGTAGTCTCCTTATTATAGACTTTAGTGAGACACGCAAAAGTATTATTCTGTGGTTACTACACCATAATGACAATCAGCAACATGTAATGTGACAAGTGCATTGTTTTTATATAACATTGGACTCGATACACAGTGGTTGTAAAATCGTAAAACCTGCTGCCACAGCCCGACAATAACACTGAGAGATTTTAGACAATAGCCATAGGAAATTATTTTTTTAAGTTAACATGGCTGAGAGTCTGTATCATGCAGTAGTTGGTTGGTGGTTAAGCAATGCCTTGATTTTAAAATTCTCATCCTTGTTTTCAAATCTCTCGCCCTTCCCTGTCTCTGTAACCAACTCCAGCCCCACAACCCTCCAAGGGATCTGCGCTCATCCAATTCTGGCCTCTTGAGCAACCCCGATTTTAATTGCTGAAACTTTGAGGACCGCGTCTTCCTCTGCCAGGACCCTAAGTTCTGGAATTCCCTCCCTAAACCTCTCTGCCTCTCCACCTCATTTTCCTCCTTTAAAATGCTCCTTAAAGCTCACCTCTTTGACCAAGCTTTTGGTCATCTGCTCTAATATTCATTTATGCGGCTTGGTGTCATATTTAGTTTTATAAAGTGTCTATGAAGCATCTTGGGATGTTTTATTCCATTAAGGGTACCATATGAATACAAATTATTGTTGAATTGAAAAGCTCAAATGATGTCCATTACCTTATCACCCTAACTGTACTCACATGGTGTATATTATCAACAAGGTAGTTTGTCATTGTTGATTCTTTCCCACATTACTGTACATGTAGAGAGGGTTTTTACATATTCCTTCTCAGGCTGTGGGTGTCAGTGGCAAGGCTTGCATGAACTGCCCACCTCTAGTTGCCCTGAGAAGGTGTTGGTGGTTTATTTCTGCTTGATACAACTGAGTGGCTTCTAAGTGTCAATCACATTGGTATGGGACTACAATCACATATAGGCCAGACAGGGAAAGGATGGCAGATTTCCTTCCTTAAAGTATATAAATGAACCAGTTGGGTTTTACAACAATCCAACAGCTCCACGGTCACTTTTACTGAATACAGATCCTCAAATTGCCAGAATGAGATTTGAACTCACACTCACTACATTACTATTGCACTGGATAACCACTGCACTACGTTCCTCTTATGTAGAAAACATGTTGGGTTTCATTGAATGGGGAATCTATGAAAAGGGAATTGGCTATCTACTGCAAAAGAAGAAATTTGCAGGGCTGTGGGGGAAAAGTAGGGAAGTTAGACAAATTGAGTAGCTCTGTCACAGATCCAGCACAGACTTGATGAGCTGAATGGCCTCCTTTTGCAATGTAAGATGTATGGCCTTGATATTAACCCCCAGGATGGGCAGGACAGGATTAGTGAAAATGAGAAATCCGTATAAAGCAACCCCCCAACATGTCACACAAGTGCCCCCTGCTAGTTCTACACTGATGGATATCAGTGTCTGAATGTCCTGCCATGGAGAGGGCACTACTAGAAACACAGCAAGGGTCTTGCAGTCGGCTGCACACAAGTGAATGAGGCAGATGATGGACAGATTGTTTGCCAGTGCTGGGAGGTATATATAAGCTTCCCCTGTGATGACAATAGCCAGAATGAGAGTGCACTGGGATTCACACCTCTGACTAGTTTCCCATGCCTGCAGGGTGGTATCGACTACACACAAGTGGCAATCTGAGCAACTACTGACCAACCAAAAGCATTCATCAACCACAAGGGATTTCATTCCATCAAGGAAGAATAGGAAGCTCACATTACTTGGAAGGTGCAAGTCTAGGTGGGGTAGAGGAGCAAAGGGATTCGGAGTACAAATGCAGCAATCACTAAAAGTTGTGCCACAGATTAGCAAGGCTATAAAAAAGCAAACCAAACGCTAGGGTTTATTTCTAGAGGGATAGAATCGAAAAGTAGGGAGGCTATGGTAAACCTATATCGAACCTTGGTGTGACCACATTTAAAGTACTGTGTGCAGTTCTGGTCGCCACATTATAAAAAGGGTATAGAGACACTAGAGAGGGTGCAGAGAAGATTTACAAGGATGGTACCAGAAATGCGTAGGTATACATATCAGGAAAGATTGACAGGCTGGATCTCTTTTGTCTTGAGAAAAGGATAAGGGGTGACCTAATAGAGGTCTCTAAAATTATGAAAGTTTCCGATAGAGTGGGTAAAGAGAGAACGTTTCCCCTTGTGGGGAAGAGCTAATCTAGAGGCCATCAATATAAGATAGTCACCAAGAAATCCGATAGGGAATTCAGAAGAAACATCTCTACCCAGAGAGTGGTGAGAATGTAGAACTCTGTACCACAGGAAATGGTTGAAGTAAATAGTATAGATGCATTGAAGGGGAAGCTAGACAAACATTTGAGGGAGAAGGGAATAGAGAGTTATGATGACAGAGTCAGATAAAGAAAGATGGGAAGAGGCTCGAGTGGAGCATAAACACCAGCATGGACTGGTTGGGTCGAATGACCTGTTTCTGTGCTGTGTAACCTATGTAATCATATGTAAAGTGTAGCTGGTGTGCAACCACAAAGAAATGCTTCATGCAGGTCTGCACCAGATTCCCTGGGAGCTGCCATGATGCTTTCCTACTGAGACAATATCCCAAAAATGTTCAGACCTGTAATCAGCCTTAAAGGGTAGCTGCTAGGCAACAAAGGAGACTCCCTTTGAACCTGACTGATGACATCTCTGAGGAACCAGCAGTGCTACATCAAAAGCCCCATGACAACCAGAGGTGGTATTGAGCAAGCCAGCAACATGAGCAAGAGGTGCCTCAGGTGCCTGGATAGATATGGAGGTGCCCTTCAGTACTTGCCAGCGAGGGTCTCCAGGATAAATGTGGTGCACTGTGTTCTGCACAACATAGTACAGCAGCAGGAACGGGAGGTCCAGTGGGAACAAACCACTCAGGACTTATCATTTGAGAAGGATTCCAATGGAGAGGAGGAAGGTGGGGCACCATGCAAGACCAGCCGATTGTTTTATTGCCTGAGATGTCAATGATACCATGATTGTTCGAAGATTCAGTTAGTCAGTCACGCTGGACCAAAGTCACAATAATATCCCTTACACAAGCAGTCCTGTAACCATCCATCCATCCAATTGGTGCCAGTCAATTCATGGCTCCACACTCAGCACCAAACAAATACAAAAGTAGAATTGACACTCACTATTCACAAACGGGAAACACTGGAAAGTGGTGTGAAGTAATAAATGTAATCAGATCCAACAAATTAACATTATTACAAATATCAAAAACACCCATATGTGAACTATCCATCTTTCAGGCGAGATGTTAAAACCAAGGCCCTGTCTGCTCTCTCAGGTGGATGTAAATGATCCCATGGCACTGTTTCGAAGAAAGTCAGAGGAGTTATTCCCAGTGTTCTGGCTAATATTTATCCCTCTATCAGCAGTACAAAAAAAAAATCTCATTATTATCACATTGCTGTTTGTGGGAACTTGCTGTGTGCAAATTGGTTGCCGCGTTTAATATATTTCAGCAGTGACTAGACTTCAAGAGTACTCCATTGGCTGTAAAACACTTTAGGATGTCCTGAGGTTCTGAAAAGTGCTATATAAATGCAAGTCTTTCTTTCTTTTCTATAAGGCTTTTCTTGACCCATCTCAGGCAGTTCTAAATGGTGCAATCCCTGTGGCTTCAACAGAGGTCGAAGCAGGTTCCTCTGATCCTTGCTGTGACTTCTGACATTAGAGTTCATGAAGGCTGCACCAATAAATGATAAGTGATAACTTCAAGAGGACATAGATAGGCTGATAGAATAAGTGGACAAGTAGCAGAGGAAATTTAATGCAGAGAAGTGTGAAGTGATTCATTTTGGTAGGAAGAATGAGGAGAGGCAATATAAAATAAAGGATACCATTCCAAAGGACCAGAGGGACCTGGGGTTTTATGTGCACAAATCATTGAAGGTTGAAGGGCAGGTTGAACCAACAGTGAATAAAGCATATGGGATTCTGGGCTTTATAAATAGGGACATAGAATACATAAGTAATGAAGTTAAGATAAACCTGTATAAAACACTGGTTTGGCCTCAACTGGAGTATTGTGTCCAGTTCTGGGCACCACACTTTAGGAAGGATGTGAAGGCATTAGAGAGGGTGCAGAAAAGAGAATGGTTCCAGGGATGTGGAACTTCAGTTATGTGGATAGGTAGGAGACGCTGGGGCTGTTCTCCTTGGAGAAGAGAAAATTAAGAGATTTAATAGAGGTGTTGAAAATCTTGAGAGGACTGGACAGAGAATATGGGGAGAAAATGTTCCCGTTGGCAAAAGGATCAAGAACCAGAGGGCACCAATTTAAGGTGATTGGCAAGAGAAGCAAAGGCAACATGAGGAAAAACCTTTCTAACGCAGCGAGTGGTTCGGATCCGGAACACATTGTCTGTGAGTGTGGTGGAGGCAGATTCAATCATGGCTTTCAAAAGGATATTGGACAATTATCTGAAGAGAAAAAATTTGCAGGGCTATGGGGAAAAGGCAGGGGAGTGGGACCTGGTGAGTTGCTTTTGCAGAGAGCCGGTATGGACACAAGAGGCTGAATGGCCTCCTTCTGTGCTGTAAATGCTCTGCCTGCACCTGTCTAGGGCCAGACTAGGCCTTTGAGAGAGGAGGCAGCATGTCGGGTACTGTTTGGGGATGGACGGAGAGGGGGTAATGGATTAGACATGCAATCACTTTGAGAGGAGTGCTCACTTTCATCTCCCTTATCTCCACTCTCCCTCTCCTGAGCCGGTGGAACATCACTGCTGCCTGTCTGCAGGCAAGCAGCTAAGAGGAGACCAGTGATGTGTTGGAAGCCCATGGAAAGTTTAGCTGCTAGCATGTGGAAGCTGTTAGACATGCTGGGTGGTCAAAGCTTGCAACGCCACTGTCTGGGGCTGCAAGGATTCATTTGTGTGCCGTGATTCAATTTCCATAAAGGCAGCCAGACTCTCAATTCTGGGAAAGAAAACGTCCCTCCTAGCCCTGACTGAATCCAGCAAAACATCCCGAGATGGCTCTGTGAAGCTGGGTGCTCTCTTTGCAGACATTCCCCTTAGTTTTCTCCTTCAAACACCTTACCAGCAATCTCCAGAAATCCTCCTTCATTGCATCTGTGAACTGGGTCTTTAAATATCTGAGGTGAAATCATATCATGCAGCTCTGCATCACACCCGCTCATGCCCATTGGAGAAGAAAAACCTGGAAGCAAAATGATAACAATGTATCCCCAATGAGCTTGAACATTCCTATGCACCCCACTATGTTGCCCATTTTTTGCCCACTGTCATCCCTCACCTCCCCTCCAGCCTGCTCTGTTCCCATCCCCGCGTTAAAATCAGGACCTATGATTCTATGAATCTTGTCAATGCTGAACTTGAAACTGATGCAATTTTAAAGCTAACGGCATTGATAGCAGAAATTATAAAAATATTTTTCCTCATTTGTTTTCGTGTTAAGCTGCAAAGATTTCTGATTTTCATCTTACTATGATCAGAAAACCATCGCTTTGAACTGTGTAGACTGCTTCTGTATCAAGGTTACCATTATAGCACTACTTTTGCATCAGAGTGAAACAGTATATGCCATTTCCAATGGACGTCAACAGAGAATTGACTGTATAACTCAGGCATGGAATCCCAAGCTCACTGATGTCAGGAGATATTGGATCAACTCTAGCAGTAGTCTCACACCACTCGGGCATCATGTTGGATGTAGTTTACCTTTAAGCCACATTTTCTAGGTCCTGGGAAAGGTTTAAAGTTAGCATGGAATCTTTTACATGCTATAAGGGAAGAGCAAGTCTAACCCACAATCTCCTAGTATAACATATAAGATCCTGAGGGGTCTTGACAGGGTGGATGTGGAAAGGATGTTTCCTCTTGTGGGAGAATCTAGAACTAGGTGTCACTGTTTAAAAATAAGGGGTCGCCCATTTAAAACAGAGATGAGGAGAAAGTTTTTCTCTCAGAGGGTTGTGAGTCTTTGGAAGTCTCTTCCTCAAAAGGCAGTGAAAGCTGTCTTTGAATATTTTTAAGGCAGAGGTAGATAGATTCTTGATAAGCAAGGAGGTGAAAGGTTAACGGGGGTAGGCGGTAATGTGGAGTCGAGGTTACAATCAGATCAGCCATGATCTTATTGAGTAGCGGAGCAGGCTCGAGAGGCCGAGTGGCCTACTCCTGCTCTTAATTCGTATGTTCGTATGTGTTATAGATGAACTGCATGGGAAGCAAGCATTTGCAGTGCTCCCTTGCCACTCAGCTCGATGTGAGCCTCAGCAATGCGCAGCCAACAGTATAACATAGATCTGCCAACAGTGCATTGCACTATTCAAGTAACGGTAAAAAGAAACTGCAACGTCAACGGCAGCCTAAGAAAATGTTACATTTACCGATTGTATGAGCTTAATGCGTACAGATTGTAAGAACCTAACATGATAGGAAGGAATTTTCCTGACGAGCTGGAGACAACTTTAGAGGTGGGCGGGCAGGTAAATTTGCAGCAAAGGACAGTGTGCTGGTTGCCCGACATGTTGCTGCGTCTTTGCAACGTTTTCGGAAGCAGTTTCATGGAGAAGATCGTTTCCCACCCAGCAGCAGCGGGAATGCAGGCAACCCAATTTAAGGAGCCACTTGACAATGCTAATTGAAGAAACACTGCAATTTTGCAGGGGTTTCATGGGCCCTCCTGCTGTGGCCACACCCCAGCGAGTAAAAGGAGGTGGCTGCACAGAGATGGAGGCTGTGTTACAGATCAAGGCAAGAAAATGGCAAGGCTGCTGTCTTCTCATCTCACAACCTTGTCACTGTGTGTGGAATTCCTGGAGATGGATATCTCCAATTGCCATGGGCCTCATGATGTTTCTGCCATTCCCCAGATACTGATGGAGGCTCCAGTGCTTCCCCACTGCTTGGGCCTCTGCAGCAATTCCCATTGGTCACACAGTGAAGGCTGCAGGCCTCCCTTGCAGTGGGCTGCACTATCTTCAGCTCCCGCCTCCGCAACCCGCCCACCGTCCCTGATTGGATAGTGAATATACAGGTTGCCTACTAATTTGCTCTCTCCTATAAAATTGACCTGGCAGGTACGCTATGATGTCGAGTGGGGTCGGGACCCTGAAATGGTGCTAACATCGGATTCCTGATGCTCGCAGTAAATTCAGCCTAAGGTTATTTTTGTATCACCATCACCAACCAGTTCATCGATGTGGTCATAACATAATCAGCACATAGTTGCAGAGTTCAATTACTGCCAGGACACTCCTAATACCCACTAGGTATAAATTTTACAAACAAAATGAACACTGTCATGGGATTTCAAGGCTACAATCTCCTGACAACAATCAAATGACAGTTATAAACTGCTCAATCCTCACTATCACAGTTCATGTCACTTTTTGAATCTCTCAATGACATTTCTGCCCTGTAACCCCATCATGCGGCCTTTTATTTCTCAATTCAATACCTTTGGTTAAATCTCTAAACTGATTCTGTCTCATTTGTCCTTTCTTATTCTCCCGCCCCACACAACTGAAACAAATACAGCAATTATTGAATATTCAAATACATTCTGAAAGTCTTTGTAGTGAACACATCTCTTCAGTGCTGTTTGATTTGAGTCCATTCATTTATGTCTCAATAATCATGGGTAGGTTTAGACCTTTCTTTTCGAAAAGAGGCAAACTACAGATCAAAGCTTATCCATTGCAAAAACAAATCATTGTGTTTCCTATAACTTTTAAAACCATTTATCAGATCATGGGCAAATCGGATTTTTACTGGGAAACAGAAAAGGAATAAAAAATAGCTTAACCTTTGAACTATGGTACAATTTTTACACTGCATCAGGTTACTGCCTCACAGCTTATTCAGAGAATGTTATCCATGAAGAAATATACTTTGTGCTTTGTTCTTTATCTTGATCCTTGATGAAATGTTCAACACTAACATATTGTAACAAACATCTTGTGGATATTGTTGTGTGGATAAAAGGGAACTTAGTATGCTACTGATTAACCTGTTAAGTGCTGGCAGGCATTTTTAGCTTTGAAAATATGCACGTACACTTTTGTTCATGCAATGTCTGTAGATATGATATTCTATATATCAGGAAGACTGACTGACAACATGTAGAACTGGCAAAATGAACTGAATCCCAGGGTGTTTAATAATTCCAAAATTCAAATGAAATCCAGACCTCTACATCAGATTGAATCGTGACAGGAGGAGCAAACCTGCAAAAGGTCAAACTTGCCAAAGGCAAAATAGGACCGACTTCAGCCTGCTCTTCTCCATGTAAAGAGTGATCAGCACTTGGAATGGGCTTTTAGGTCATAGTGACAAACCCTGGAATCATTCAAGAAGCGGTTAGATGTTGTGATGGGGCAATTGTAGCATCTTTTTGAATGGACAACCATATTTATAAGATGGTCAAAAATAAATACAGTAGGGAACTTAGGAGAAACTGCTTTACCCAAAGAGTGGTAAGAATGTGGCATGTCCTACCACGAGAAGTAGTTGAGGCAAAAATCATAGATGCATTCAAGGTTAAGTTAGATAGTGCATGAGGAATAACAAATGGAAGGATAGGCTGACAGAGATATATAAAGAGGGATGGGAGGAAGCTTGCGAGAAGCATAAAAGCCAGTATAGAATAGTTGGGCCAAATGACCTGTTTCTGTATTGTAACTCGAGAGGCCTCTCTTCCATAACTGTTCTGCGATTTTTTGAAAAAAGCTTACAAAATCCATTCATAATATTTTCTATTGACTCCAGTGAGAGACCAGCATTAGAGAGTGAAGAGATACAATATTACGAAATATGATGAAAGATTCGTGCCTAACCCCTAAATGCATCTGCTTTGACATCAAACACATTAGTTTGACAGATATATTACAGGTATAATTAGGAAATCTTGGCATTCAATAAAAGTTTAATATTTTATAAATTATATAGGAATGTAAAACCTAAGGGCAAGTTGATGTGAATGAATTGAGCTGAGTGACATGCTTTTATGCCATAGAAGTTTTCACTAGATTTTAAACCCCTACAATGTGAGCTGGATAACACAATTCATGCTAGCAACAAAACTTTAAACTTAGTTTTGGTATCTTTGGCACTGACACTAACTAAAATAGTGCCTTGAGATTTTTTTTAATAGATCTGCTGTCAGTACCAGGAAATGGTGTTAAGTTGGTGAGTGAAAGACAGTTCCAAATCATGGCAGATTGTACTATTGGCTCAGTATGCTCTTTTTAACAGTTTTTGGTCAACGTAACTGTTACCGCCATTTACCAACATATGAGCATATGAACAGAAGGGTGGAAAAAGAGCGATCAGGCCCAAAACACCATCCAGACATGAATCATGTCCACTATTGACCCACTCCCTAATTATGATCTCTCTTGGGAAAAGCAAAGATAAGGAGGAAAAACCTGCAGTCAATTCAGGAAAACCTTTGAGAAATTCCCCTCCAACAGCTTAAAGCAATCATCCAAAGCTCCAAGCGATAGCAATAGTCCAAAACTCCACTGAATCACAAGTACCTCGCAACTTACCCAAGACTTAGTGGAAATGTCTGTTTCAGTCAGGAAGTTCCTTTAAAAGAGCCATACCCGGTACATGTTCAGGAAGGCATGCTAGAGGTGACTCCGCAAAAAGAAATACTTCCTACTTTCTAATCTAATTCTGTGGCTGCACGTTTTATACACATGCCCGTTTTTATTTTTTGTTAATCACGGTCCTATCTCAGCCTTCCTCGTCCCCTTTATCTATCCTTAAGAAAAAATTGGAAGCAATCCAAACCACTTTAACCTGTTGAATTAAAATATTATTTTTATCTGGAAGCCAGTACTAGTGAATGGCCTTCTAACAGTTGCTGAGCTGCTCCTGCAGGTGTGAAAAGACAGCAGGATCACCTCAATATTCTGAAGGTTAGCTTTTTGGAAATTTTACAGAAAACAAGCTGATAAAGAAGATAAGATATGGTATTCATTGCATTCAGGCACCAGTAGAAAGCGCCTGTGTTAGTGTAGCTAGCCGTGACTCAGTGGTAATACATTTGCCTTAGAGTCAGAGGTTCAAGGCCCCCGCTCCTGTGACTTGAGCACACAAGCCATTAATTTCCATGGAGTTTCCTCCTGATCATTTGTTGTAACTTCAGTGGGAGATACATGGAAATCATGAGAAAATGGCAGAAGTTCACACTATGCCTCTGAGGCTTCCGCCAAAGTTACACCAGAGATTCCTAGTGGATATCTAGGTTGACAATTTAGTGCAGTACTGAGGAAGTGTTGCACTGTCAGAAGTGCCATGTTTCAAATGAGATGTTAAACTGAGGTCCTGTCTGCCCTCTCCAGTGGATGTATAAGATCCCATAACACTACTTGAAGATCAGGGGAGTTGTCTTGACCAATGTTTATCCTTCAAACAACATCGCCAAGACAGATTGTCCAGCCATTTGTCTCATTGCTGCTTGTAGGGACTTGCTGAGCACATATTGGCTGCTATGTTTGCGAACACTTCAACAAGAATTCAAAAGTCTTCCATTGAGCATGAAGCATGTTGGTACATTCTGAAATTGTGAAAGGTGCTATGTAAATGTAAATTCTTTCTTTCTAGTCTCTGTACAAACTGCACTGTAAAAAGTAAACTTCATCAAAACTTTCATAAATTAATATTCCTTCTTACAAAGCTCAATGCTTTTAAAATATTATTTTTATGCCAAAGTGAAAGCTTGCCACCAACTATCTCCATCCAGTCAAGACAACAGAGTAATCTGGAAAGAGGATATTTTCATCAGCCATGGTGTAATGCCAGTTGGATAAGACCTCAGTTTTTTTTCCCCGTCCCTCGGAATGAAATGGTCATGTGGCAGAACTAATGGAGCTCATTGAGCTAAGCCAAGCTAATCTTGGTAACAAGTAGCCTTGGAACTGTAAGCTATGACCTTTCAGTCGCTTTGCAAGCCCAATCAACGATTTCTTGATGTTTTCAAAATAAAATACAATAAGATACAATAGACATGTCAGAAATTGTTTGGAGCAGATGCACTGGTGCTCCATGGTCCTCAGGCACAGCGACATCAGGCTTAGCGGGCTAAAGGTCTCATTTATAAATAATCTTTTACTTAAATACAGATTGTATCTCTAATATGTTTAATAGAGCATGTCTGCTTTTGAAGTGCACACTGAGAGTTTTATTGATTTTTCAAAGAGCTACAAATGTCAACTCTGTCACATTGCATTCACAAATTATGACACACTAGGTCAAAACAGTAATTAATTACGGGATACTAGTCAAATTCATGTTATTTCCTGGCACTATTACCAGCCATTCAATAAGACACCTTTCAAGGCTGCATAGTTCAAATGTAGCTAATTGCTTCAGTTCCGGCTGCAGTGATTCATCACACAGATGTCGGCTGCCTTTCTGCACCACCGCACTACAAATGCCAATATACAACCATCCCTGTGAGGGATGCATCGAGATATTCTTTACTCGCGTCCTATTCACATGATCCATCCACACTGAAAATGCCTGATGAATTGGGCTCTTGACACGGCGAACCCTTCGAGTTATCAGGCTTCCCACACATGAGGGACAAGCATGAATGCAGCCTTTTTTCCCCTCTCCAGGTGCAGTGCCATTCACACTTGAACTTGACAGCATCAACATAACAGTTTTTATTCACTGATCTCCTTTGCGAGTATTCTTTTCTTTCGCGAAGCTTCTCATTTGCCCATGTATCTATGCCTGCCGAGTCAAATTGAAAATAAATGAAGTACAAATAAAAGACTCATAAAGTCCGATTGAGGTTACCACAATGACAGCCTATGGGAAAATGCCCCACTATTTGATAACTTCATTTCTTTCTAAAGGTCAATGTTAATAGTTACAGCTACGTTAGAACTTAATTTGGTTTTCTAATGATATTCCCCATCAATGTCCCGGGGGCTCACAAATTGCACAGGCATATTCAAATCTTTATCACGCACTAGATTGTTTGGCTTTGTATTTGAAAAAAAAAATCTCAAAGTGAGCTCCTCCAGCACTGTGCTTTTCACTAGCTTTTGCAAATGTTTAACTACTTGTAAAATGTGTTTCAAAACTTCAAATCTTTTCATAGAAGCAAGGTAGGCGTTTCGTTTGCAGTATTATTGAGAATTGTCAAGAATTTTGATGACCCATAAAAGAGGGTTGTGCAAAAGAGCTTTTTTGCAGACTTATTAGCAATTGAAAATACATTGAATCTTCACATAGTCAATCACAACTGCTGATAAATTATAATCATTCTACAATCAAAAAGACTTTTTTTCAACAGAAGTACCTTGTCTTTCTGTGGTGATCGGTTATCAAAATGGGTGGCTGTTTATTTTACAAGGAAAAGCCTATCCCTGTACCTAGCAGTTTAAGTACTTTAAATAAACAATCTTTGTAAACTCTGAGAAATAGTGCATTTACCATTGCCTTTATAATGGGTTCATTTATGTGCCCATTTATGGAAAAACTAAAGAGAACAATGAATTGCTTAAACCTTGTCATCAATGGAATTAAATCTTTGAGCTTAGGCACCTGATATTTTCTTTTAAGGATGCCCATTTTGTGGTCATAAAGGTTGAAAAGAAGCCTTTTGTAATATTTTCAGTTAAATGTTCCTCATTGAGTTTTTAAATTGTCCTTCCTTATTTCCTGATGGGTATCTCAGCTCCTGCATGGCAGGAGTATATGAATCACTTGCATCAGTGGATGGACACTTCTAGAACAGTTAGAGGTTGTTTATAATTAACAACCCCTGAACTGTAGCAAATGGGAGCACAGCCCTGTACTAGTCCTGTTTTGTTTAGCACCACATTAGCTGTTGAGCTGCATTAACCCTGTTAACTGTTCCATGAAATACATCTTTGGAGCAGTGAAACCTCCCTGAAACAGGACAGCCTCTGTTAGGCAACAGAACATTCTTTGTATAAAAAAAAGCAAGGCTAGCCTCTTTTTCCCCCTCCCAGAATTCATTCATTAAATGGATGCATCAGCTGTGACCAGACAAAAGCCTGACAGAAGATTGCAATGGATTTCTGAGTCCAGAGGAAGCATTTGAAGTGTCACCTCCCCTGTCTTTACTTTGCCCCCTTACCCTGATGCTTCCCTAAGAACACTGATGCTGCTTCCTCGTGTGGGAGGGATGCTATCCAAAAACAGGTGAGACTCAGAATATAACATTGCCAAGAAAACACAGCAAAAAAAGGATAGGAAAAGGAGAATGTCAAAAAGAAAACTGGATGTTGCAGATGTTTGCAGTGCTGGTGAGTTATAAAGCAGGTTCTCAGTCTGAGACAGATTAAATACTCCAAAAACGTTCAATGAAAGTTCAAAGATATCTCACAATTAGGTTCAAGCTCTTTTGCTTTATGACAGACAGCCGTATTAACACTGGGATCAAATGTTTTAAACCGATGGCAAAACAAAATATCCAGCATGAGGTGAGAGCCAAATGGTTGGCAGAGATATTCCCAGACTTGTCTTAATGTTCCAAAAGGAAACTACTTGGATAACATTGGGATGAATTTTCATAGCCATTCTAAAGAGGATCCCATAGGAATTTCCATTCCCTCTGTCCCACTTACTGCCACTTCCCGAAGCCACCAGGTGGAAGATTGTGTTAAGCCCTGGAAATTGGCGAGAAAGGTGACAAATTTGCCTAAAAAGGAACTTGTAGCAGCCTCATTTCGTTCCAAATCAGGCCCAGCAATATTAACTTTAGCACAAAATATTTGTCAAAGTATTCCTTTGCAAACATGGAATATGATCATGTTAAAATGTATCACTTCTACACGGCAGTTTTGAGGTGAAAATGGCACATGACTCTTCTTCCTCTCGTAACTTGTCAAATACTTTAAGAAAAAGACGCTTCCCTTAAAAGTTTATAGAACTCGATACCTGGAGGTTATGTTGAACAATCTCAAGTTTCATCAATACATTCTTAAGACTGTTAGAACTTGTCTCACTGGTGACCCCAGACCAAGCTGACCACATTTCTTAGTTTGACAAAGGTGGCACTGTGTCTTTTTTCCTTTTTTTAACAACTTTCCCTCTTTGGTTCTGATATACCAAATAACATTCCCAGGCAAAGGTCCCCTAGCTTCTGCAACTTACTCATGAAACTGTGTAACCATCCATTAAGAGGTGCAGGAAAGCAGCCCAAGGTGACCGCTGACTATTTATCTTTTCCTTCTTATCTGGAAGTACCTGGCCTCTTCTACTTCCTTGCCAGTAACCAAACCAAGAAGCAAGATCAGGACTTTAAGGAGAGAGCATAAACTCACATCATACTTTTATACAGTGGAGTATTCTGGTACATCAGCCTGCAGCATCAATTGGCTACGGCTGATTTGGTTTCATTATCTCACGATTAGTATCTCACTAATTTTTTGGGAATGACTTATTGGAGGGGGTGGGGGAGGGTGGAAATTCTTCTCCAAAATTGGGAAGAATTGTGCCAGAGAATGAAGGAAAGTTCAGGTGGTGGGACCTGTTGCCTGCCACCACATGTAAATGGCTGTGTGGGTGTTGGTGTCAGGTTCCATGGGGATTTCCCTCCCATCCATCCTGCTTACAACCAGGTCCCAAGGTCACCAAGTGGAAGAAGGTGGTAAGCCCCAGGAATTGGGGATAAAGATGCCGACCTCACCCAAAGGAGGGCAAGGACCTTGCAGCACTCTTACTTCCCTCCAAATCAGATCCAGCAATAAAGGCCTTAATTTCAGCTGAAGTTCTCATCTGGGTGCTTCTGCCCCTTTAAGGTTCCTCTCCACCTCTTCTGGTGCTGTGGTGGCCCCCGGCTACAGTAACACTGTAATGTTTGATCGATCAGGTTTGATTGCGTAGGTCTGTCCATTATCTGTGTTCACTGCATTTGATTGCTTAAGCCTCTGGGTGGAGCTAGAGGGAGCAGAAGCATCCGGAAATCACAAAGCTTGATCTGCACAGAACACAGGTTGCTGTCAAGATATGTGCTGAAATCTGTAAGACCTTTGATAGTTAATGTTTTTTAAATAAACCAGTTGGTTCTTTAACACAGTGTGATTTCTGCATTGCTCAGAGTTAAATCGGATATCAAAATTAAACCCAGTAACCCAGTGCAAACATGACAAAAACATGGCGACAAGGATGGGATCAGTTTTTCCCCTATGTCACAAGGCCACTCAGATTTTAGATGCTCTGCCCTCACTTGGACTCACTCACGATGGAGGGATTCCCACAGGGACACTGCAGTGCATGCAGAATAAACCCTTTCCTAGGAAATGAATCAGTATTGGGTCGGATCCAAAGGGAGAGGTAGAATTCTGCCTGAATTGGAACATTTGCCTCCCTCCCTACCCCAGCCCTCCCTCGCCACCCCCCATAGTGTCCTGGGTTTAAGTTAGTCAGCCAACATCAGTTACACAAAAAGTATTTTAAAAGTGAATTTCGTTAAAAATAAAAACTTGCATTTATATAGTGCCTTTCACGACCACTGGGCGTCCCAAAGCACTTTAGAGCCAATGGAGTACTTTTGAAATGTAGTTACTGTTATAAAGTAGGAAATGTGGCAGCTCATTTACGCACAGCAAGCTCCCACAAACAGCATTGTGTTACTGACCAGATAATCTGTTTTTTGGATGTTGACTGAGGGATAAATATTGACCAGGACACCAGGGATAACTCCCCTGCTCTTCTTCAAAATAGTGCTGTGGGATCTTTTACGTCCACCTGAGAAAGTAGAAGCGCCCTCAGTTTAACATCTTATCCAAAAGACACTACTTCGAATCCTACAGCACTCCCTCAGTACTGCACTGGAACATCAGTCTAGAGTTTTGTGCTGAAAGCCTGGAGTGGGATTTGAACACACAATCTTCTAACTCAGGGATAACAGTGACAGCTGACACCATAAAAAGCCTGATAGTGTTTGAATTTGAAGAGATGATAGTGGTTGTCATGTTAGTGTCACAGAATGACTCCCCCACCAACCACCTCACATTTCAAATGAAAACGGAGCCTATTAGCACATGGGAACCAGTATTACTGGCTCATATCAAATCTGTTCCTTCAATCCACTCGACCTTGGACTTTACCCAACCTTATGGATGTTACTGTGCTTTGTACAGCTTTTCTTTAGCCACTAGATATATCTCAGGCAAGACTCCAGAATACCTGCTGAACTTTATGTAGTACATTGTACATCCTAGACTTAACTGGTTTGACATTTCCATAGTTCCCAGCAGCTTAGGAACTAAGAACATAAGAAATAGGAGTAGGAGTAGGCCATTCAGCCCTTCGCGCCTGCTCTGCAATTCAATAAGATCATGGCTGATCTTCTACTTCAATACCATTTTTCTGTTTTGAATATGTAGAGATCTATCAATCTCAGCCTTGAACATACTCAACAACTGAGCCTCCACAGCCTTTTGGGGCAGAAAATTCCAAAGATTCACCATCCTATGAGTGAAGAAATTCCTCCTCATCTCAGTCCTAAATGGTGTACCCCTTATTCTGAGACTGTGTCTCCTGGTTCTAGACTCCCCATCTACCCTGTCGAGCCCTGTAAGAATTTTGCATGTTTGAATGAGATCACCTCTCATTCTTCTAAACTCCAGAGAATACAGACCCAATCTATTTAATCTTTCGGCATAAGACAACCCCTCCATCCCAGGGATCACTCTGGTGAACCTTTGTTGCATTCCCTCGATGGCAAGTGTATTTTTTCTTGGGTAAGGAGACCAAAACGGCACACAATACACCCGGTGCGGTCTCAGCAAATCTCTACATAATTGCGGTAAGACATCTTTACTCCTGTAATCAAATACTTTTGTAATGAAGGCCAACATACCATTCGCCTTCTTAATTGCTTGCTGTACTTGCATGTTAGCTTTCAGTGACTCATGAACAGGACACCCAAGTCCCTTTGAAATTCTACACTTTCTAGCCTCTCACCATTTAAAAATACTCTGCATTTCTGTTTCTCCTACCAAAGTGGATAACCACACATTTCTCCACATCGTACTTCATCTGCCAAATTTTTGCCCACTCGCTTAGCCTCTTCAAATCCCCTTGAAGCGTCTTTGCATCCTCCTCATGACTCACAAACTCTGCAAACTTGGAGATATTACATTTAATCCCCATATCTAAATCATTGATACAGATTGTGAATAGCTGGGGCCCAAGCATTGATCCTTGCGGTACCCCACAAGTCACAGCCTCCCAACCTGAAAATGACCCACTTATTCTCTATTTTCTGTCCGTTAACCAGTTTTCTCCATCTATGCCAGTATATTCCCCCCAATCCCATGTGCTCTAATTTTGTTTACTAACCTCTTGTGTGGGACCTTATCTAAAGCTTTCTGAAAATCTAAATATACCACATCCACCGGTTCCCCCTTATCTATTCTGCTAGTTAAATCCTCAAAAACTTCAACAGGTTTGTTAAACTGACATGTTCCAACAACTTTCAATATTTCTCTTGGTATTTTTCTTTATAATTTACCCCATTCCTAATCAAATATTGGTCCAGATCTTCTCCAAAGTTTTTTTTCAAAGGCATCAATTGACACAGCATTAACTTTTTTTATCTGGGAGGCCATGCCACATGTTCACAACTCTTGCCATGGTTGAGGCTTGTTCATTTTCTATTCATGTGCTCTAGGTCTCTACTCACACTTTGAGTTAAATAACCTTACATTTACATTATTCATCCCTCTCAAGCCATTATTTTCTGAAAATAACTTCACTTTTTGGTAATTTTCTTCCATTACTTAAAGCTTCAAGTCATTGAGTGATCTTTGTGGCTCTTCGCTGAATCATGCTCCAGACCTCAATGTCATTTTAATACAGGGTGCCTCTCAGCATTTCATGTATCCATTATTCATCCTAAACTGAACTTTAAAAATCAATGGCTGAGAATGACCCAGGAATGTGATCGTAGGGACCATATGAAATTGGTGTTGCCAGCTCGTTATAATGACTCAGACCATAGTCAGTGCTGCCCATGCTATTCAGTGTTTGCATACCGTTTTGGGGTAGGATATCAAACTTGATTGATGCCACTTAAAGTCGCTCAATGCCTCTTAAAGGTGAGGTGCACTCTTGATGCAGTCACGAAGGAAGATGTCTGAAGTCACTGTTCTAATCTAGGAAGTGTAGCCAGTGGATGTAAACAGGCTGGGCATTGAGGGAATGGAATCCTCTTTGTATATAGGAAGCTGCTAGGCTGGTGATGAGGTGGGTGCATGGCACTGTTGTATGACACCTTGCACCCCAGGGAAGCCTGCACTGCAGGCAAGGCCTAGTGCTCTCTCAACTTCTATCTGTCTATTGGGAAAGCAATGTAGCTGTTCCACCTGGTGACCTTGTTTTTACAGCAATGAACAGCAAACTGGGAGAGGTTGCTGATGTCATCTGATGCAGCCGAGGACAACCCTGCAGCATAGAAATAAGGTCCGCAGCGATCTTGACAGCCACAGGCATGCTCTGGCCCGCGGTTCGAGTTGGGGCTGTCGCTGATGATGTAGCTCGTGGTGGCCCCCCTAGGTGAAGCAAAGATGCCTGATACATATTTCTTCTCAGTGAAGGTAAGGGAGGAGCAGTTCTCCCTGATGATCCGCTGTGGGCAAGACCTCCCAGCTGCTCCTTCTCTCTCCTGTCTTCTTGGCAGCCCCCTGTCATCATCCAGTCCTAAAGGCAGACCTGCCAGACCACTCATGAATATTTTGCAGGCAGACGGAAGCACTCCAGCACTAGCCAAAACTTCTCACTGAAGCCAAAGATCAGTTTTGTAGGAGGCAGAAAATTGGTTATAAAGATCAAAAGTTGACCAGCAGCCTAAAAGAACAAACCAGCAGCTAGCCTGTATCGAGAGGGTGAGCCCTTTCAATACTGAAGGGAGCTTTTGGCCTACTTGCACTATGATTTGCTAAGAGAGTTTATCACATGGTGAGTCAGATACTGGGGTAGATTAATCTCCCAAAAGGGTTCCAAATATTTTAATTATACTTTTTAATATTTCCATTGGCGCTCTTGATACCTGTGGAGCAGTCCGACCCAATATGGTGGGTGACGCACTTCTGATTGCACTATGCCCACCATATTGTTCTGTGTTTAAGCTTGTATGGGTGTGGCAGAATCAAAGTTACATAGAATTACACAGCATATACATAGCCACTCCAGGCGCTGCTCCACAAACCACTGACCACCTCCAGGCGCTTATCCATTGTCTCCCGAGACAAGGAGGCCAAAGAAGAAGAAGAAGATACAACATAGAAATAGGCCATTGGGCCCAGCCAGTCCATACTGGCATTTATGCTCCACTCAAGCCTCCTCCCGTCTTTTTATCATCATAACCCTCCATACCTTCTCCCTTGTATGCTTATCCAGCTTCCCCTGAAATGCATCTATACTATTTGCCTCAACTACTCCCTGTGGGAGAGAGTTCCACATTCTCGCCAGTCTCTGGTTTATGAAATTTCTTCTTAATTTCCTGTTTGATATTTTGATGACTGTGCTATAAAATGTGGCTTCTCATTTTGCTCTTTCCCACCAGTGGAAACACTCTCTCTGTGTCTACTCTGTCAAATATGGTGGGTGATAGTTCTTGGCCAAAAGCACTCTTTTCCTTTTAGACTGACTTTACTCAAAACTGAAGAAGCCATATTCCTCCTCGTTTCCCAGTTTGGTAAAATGATAATTTTCTCACCTTGCCCCTAAGAAACCACCTGTTCCAATTTTAACCTACACTTGTGATCACCAGATAATTAGAGATGAGAAAGGCCATTCGGTCCATCTTAGTTCATCTGCCTAGGATGTGGATGCGGAGCCCTCCATTTCATTAACCGACTGTTTCTTGAAAGGTTCCAAAGCTTTTGCCTCCCTTACCCTACCTGGAACTCTGTTGAATACATTGATCACCAAGGGACTGGATATCCACCAGCAGTTCTGCAATCTCTCGTCGTTAACTTCAACAGAATATTGGCCAACACCCCAGAAAAATTGGATCAGCTCTATTTCTCCGGAGTTTCCGCAAAACTTCCAGCGATGTCACAGAGGTTGATTGGGAGAACACCTGTGGAAATTGCAGGCATCTGTATTCTGGAAAATAAAACGTAATTGCTTAATAGTTTTAAGTTGATAGACCATTAAATATGAATGCATTAGCCAGTGAATAGCTGTGCCCACAGGTCAGGTCTGATTCCAAAGGCTGAAGGCAGGAACAGAGGTGGAGGTGGGGGGGGCACCCGAAAATATCAGCAGCAGCCGGTATGTCAGTTGCAGGATGCCATTCCCGGCACCGGCATTTTGGTGGAAATGAGGTCGGGGCCCAAGAAGGCCACCCAGCCCACAAAGCGGGCAAGCAATGAGGCTCATTAAGAGCATGTTAAAGGGAAATTTAGGAGGCCGACTGGGATTTTCCAGGTGCGCGGTGGGTGCGGATCAATTGCCTGGAGGCAGGTACTCAGCAGCAAGCCAAGATGCCAGTGCTCCAGGCAGGTGGGGGTGTAACCATAGACTACCCTGTAGAGGGATTCCCCCACCAACAGTGGTGGTCTGGCTGCTTTTTCTGTTTCTATTAAAGTTTTTCATTGAAGCGCCCTCCCTGTTACTTACCTTGTACTGTAACCGGGTGCTCCTCTGATGGCCCTCCATCTTTGAGAGTCTGCCCATCACCTTTAACTGGACAGGAAACCTGTCTCCATGCCAATTAAGGGCTCACTCAGGAAAAAATCTTAACTTTAATCAGTTTTCCCCTGGAGGTGGGTTTCTGACCCGAAAACAAAGCTGTTTCCCCCCTCCATGGCGGAAAGTCAGCCCCAAACGTGTGTTGCTAACTGATTTCAGCCGAGGTGGAAGCAACAACAACCGAACATTTTCAGACTCTGTCTTCAGTGTAATAACATCCTTTCTATCACCAAACGACAAGAATTGTAAACAATATTGTAGATGGAGTCTGATCAACACTCTTATATAATATAGCAATGCAACCTAATCATTTATTTTCCATTTACTGTGGCCAAGAATTGAGTTTACTGTTCCATAAAGTTAAAGGGGAGGCAGTGGTGTAGTGCCACTGGACCCGTAATCCAGAGCCCAGGCTAATGCTCTGGGGACACCAGTTCAAATCCCACCAGAGCAGATGGTGAAATTTGAATTCAATTAATAAATCTGGAATTGAAAAGCTAGTCTAATGGTGACCATAAAAACATTGTCGATTCTTGTAAAAACCCATCTGTTCACTGATGTCCTTTAGAAAAGGAAATCTGCTGTCCTTACCTGGCCTGACCCACCTGTGGCTCCAGGCCCACAGCAATGTGGTTGACTCTTAACTGCCCTCTGAAATGCCTAGCAAGTCACTCAGTTCAAGGGCAATAAATGCTGGCATAGCCAGCGATACCCACCTCCCACAAACAATTTAAAAAAAAAGTAAAATTAGCCTTAGATTTCCTACCTAATCAACTTTCTGTGTGACTATTCCATTTAGTGCATGATCCCCTGTTGTGTCCTTGTTCCCAAGTTAATTATTAGATACTGAACCACCCTGAACTTAATTCAGTCCACTTCGTGTCACATCTCTGTACCTAGGAGTATTTTGCAGGCCAAACCTGCAATCAAAAATCTGGGCTCTTTATTAAAAAAAAATATAGTTCCATGTAATCGCTCCTGCTTCCAGAACAAAGCCACATACACGAGATGAAAATGCTTACCACAGGGAAATGTGTTAGTATAAGCAGTTTGCTTGGTGAGGGCGAAGCAAACAAGGCAGTACTGCTAGCTCTGTCCAAGTGAGCACTCACAACTCCTGCACACTTCCTGCTGTTCAGGTCCAATACCCCTCCATTCAGGATATTTAGTACCCTGCATTCTTGAAGACATCTGATTCAGAAGAAAGACGGTGTACTTACATTTTAGTGGTCAGACATTTTATTTCTTGCAGATCATAGTTGCAATGATGGAGATAAACATCAGAGGGAGTAACCGTTCATATTGTGTGGCCCATAATCCCTTGTCGGCAACCTACACAACAGTGGTACAGGATGAGACAGTAATTACCTTTAACTGAGTTTATTTCAGTTGTTACCCAGCATTAATAGTGGCTGCAATTATACCATTCGAATTGGAGGTATTGGCAATACAGGTCTATCATGTGCCACCGCGCTGTACGTCACTAACTGTGGTACAATTCTGTAACTAAAATGCTGCAGTGCAATTGCCGCTCATCTTTGCCAAAAGATTTTTGACCTTTGCCCCTTTTCTTCTTGTGAAAAAGAAATTCAGTGCAGACGTTTCAATTCGAAGATCAGCATTGAAAGCAGGTTGCATCTCTGTTTGGTGTCTTCAGAATTCAAAAGGTCATCAAGTATTACACTTACAAAAAGTTAGGACTAGACTGTGATGTGATCAGTCATGGATTTTCACCTTCAGCAGTCTAGTTCAAGAACTGTTGATAAATGTTAATTGTTACTTGTCCCAGAGGAAGTAGCTTTGATAAAGGGAAGAAACAAGTTCCCTAGAGTAAACACAAAGGAACCGATCTGACTAAGTTCTTTTCTTTATTATTGCTATGCTTCAGCTTTACATAAACTTGCACAGATTTTAGGACACAACCCCTGAATCTACCTTAACAGGTCTCCTGCAGTCTCTGATTACTCTGCATTAATCCAAAATGCTCCTCAAATAACACTGCTAATCAAAACCTGAAGGTCTGCCAAGAATTTGTACCTTCTCCATTCAATGTTTAGCGCTGATTTTTGTTTCACTTAACCATTCATGCCGTCCAGTGCTTAAGCCACTAACCTTTCAGTGAACCATGGTAAATTGAAGATCTGTTCCATCGAACCAGTCCCCTGCCCTCTTTCTCAAGATCGGTTACTTTGCTGTTTTCTACCAGTCTGTGAATAAACAGAGTGCAATTGACTGAACTCAGATGCAGTATGCTCAGCTGTTTCTCAATCTTTTACTACATTTATGTGATGGATCAGTTTTAAGAGAGCAGAGGATCTTTCCCCAATAGTCTTTTTCTCCCCCTTAAAATGCCTCATTTTGTAAATTTTTAAGAAAATAAAGTTTGCAAAGTCAGCGAAACTCATGGTGAATTTTCTGATGTGTGAGCTGAAATGGGGAGACTGTACAGTATGGAGATTATCACTTACTGATAACATGCTGGGCCAACCTCTGAGGTCAGTCTCATTATCTATTCATGGTGAGCTTCTGGCACTGGTTGGATTGTCTGCTGTTGACCCTTCCTGTCAGCAGGTTTGTGGGACGGGAGATAGTGTGCAGAAGCGGTTTTTATACGGCTGCAGCTGCCATTTGAAGGGACTGCTTGGTTGTTGTTGGGTAGAAAATGAATTGGGGTGTGTGGAATCAGCCATAAAAGTTGGACATCTGCATGGCGAATTACATATAAAATTCTTCGAAGGATTGACAGCATAGATACTGTTTCCCCTGACTGCAGAGGCTAGAACTAGGGTGTCATAGTCCCAGGATAAGGAGTTGGCCTGAGATGAATCTCTGGAATTCTCTACCCCAGCGAGCTGTCAATGAGTATATTCAAATTTGAGATCAATAGATTTCTGGACTCTACGGAAATCAAGGGATATGAGGATATGGCGGGAAAGTTCAGTTGAGACTGAAGATCAGCCATGATCTTATTGAACAGTGGAGCAGGGTCAAGGGGTCATATGGCCTATTCCTGCTCCTATTTCTTACGTTATGCTCTTAACAGAACCCAGAAGGGTGGTTTCACTAGCCGTCAGTCCTGATGACTCACTCAGCTCTCTCTAATGGTTCCAAGTGCCATACCATGGTGGCATTGAAACCTGGTGAGAGTAGCCAAGGAGTAACGGTCAAATCCCAGACCTCTAAAACCAAAAGGAATATCGTCGCCGCTGAGCTGACGGATGGGAATTAAATAGTAGCAAAAAGACTTTGATCTTCAGATGGAACTTTGGAGTGTTTATGGAAGAAGTATTACAAAGAGGGTTGCCCCTTCTAGCATCAAAAGCACCATCCTCACAGAAAAAGTGTCAAGTGCTTGGCAGGAGGTGGCTAAAAGGATGATTAGAACCAATACTCTGTAGCAATTAAGAATTTTCTTGAAGACAGGCATATGTATTAAACAGAAAATTCTGAACAAAACCCATTAGTAATCGGAGCAAAGTGATGAATGTACAGCTTGCCAGCCACCTGAGCAGCCATGTGTATCTGCGTTGAAACAGAAATACCACAATGCTACCCAGGTAGTTTTCCCCTTACTTTGGAAAAACCACAAGATAACTCTTTGTTTACAAGTTTATTTAGTTTTCAAAAATCGTTTTTAAAACCAGTTTCCATGAAAGTAGAGCAGAGAATTTTTTTTTGCAATAATAGAGCTCACTTTAAATGGGCTAACATATAATCATACAAAATTGATGGGACAAAAAGACCAACTGGCCCATCACCCCTGCTCCAAAACTGTTCCACCTCCTCATCTCTCAACCCCTCTACTGCTTTTGAACCCAGTTTGATATCCCATCTTGGATCAGTTGCAACTTTCGCCAGTTAAACATGGTGAAGACGTAAGGTACCGTCTTTGTACTCAGGAACTTTGGCTGGGATATTATGATCCACCCCACCCCTTGAGGCAGGGTCGAAGGCGGGGGAGCATGGAGTGTTGTGATGGGTGGCAGAACCTTCCTGGGATCTTACCAGCGGCGGGGGTGGGGGGTGGGGGGGGGGTGCCACGGCTGCATGGGGAAGATGCCTTGTACAGTGAGGTGCCATTCCTGTGGGCTTGAGGGGGGGTCCCTCCATCGTGGGCAATTTATGGCCAATGGAGGACCCCCACTGGGAACAACCTTACCCCCTCTCCTTGGACTGAATGATCGCCCCCACCCACCACCCACTTGCCGGCGTCTTCTAGACAGGCCCCGGTGACCCCACCTCACCTATTTCTGATCCGGGCTTCCACCACTGGGCCTGAGTCCGAGGTCTCTGCAGTACCGGCAGTGGCCATTGCTCCCAGTGGTGCTGCCGATACTGCTGAGCTGCTGGCCCTGTGATTGGCCAATAGCTCTTGGAGGCTGGATCCCCTTCCTTTCAAAGTCTTTATTCCGGCCCTTTGTGTCCAAAGAAAAGCTTAATTTTAAAGGCCTCCTCAAAGGGCCACAAACAGGTGCAATTAAGGGAAACTCACTATGATAATTAATTTGATCTGGTGTGGCCAATTTAGTGGGCAGGACCAGCTTCCAGTGTGATGTACTTTAAACCACCGCAAAAGATCATGGAAACCTGATTTGTGCTGGATGTAATTTGCACCTACTTTGCATGTAACTATCCTCCAATCACTGCATTTTGCTGGAGAAATCACCCTGCTTTTATCGGGAGACTTTGCTATAGTTTTGTTCATGAGTTTTGTTTGCTGTAGTTCGAAGACTCTTTTTATATGGACTCCGTAGACTGCAGTAGTGTGTTGTTTAAATAGACTCTGTTTGCTGAATAAATAGACTTTGTTTTCTGTAGAATATGTTACGTGAGTCCTGTCATAAGCCCTGTCAATAAACACTCTGATTTTCATTTCTTCTGAATTAGTTCCTTTTGCTTGTATTAAACTTTGTTAGCAGTTCATTTGTACTTGGCAACAAAAACAGCCTCCGTCTTTCCCAGGTGAAACTGTGCATAATTTTTTACAAAGATTTTTGTTAAACAGTTAATGTTTCAAACCAACTAAATGAAAAGCCATGTAGTAAAAGAGTTGCTGGTAAAAAGTGAACACAATTTATTGTACAGCCAAGATCAGCATGCATTTCCAGTGAAGTTTTGTCTTTTTTGCTGAATCTAAGGGCACTGTGGTAAGTATGAGTTCTGTTACCAATTTGTATTTAGATTCCTCGGTGTCAAGATTCTTTATTACCCATGTTCTGCTTCTCTGAACATTCCAGAAAAATTGAAACCAATATGTTTTTGTTTAGTTTCCATCCCTTAGAAATGTTTTCTTGGACATGTTGAAGCTGTTCCACTTCTTTACCAAAAACAACGTCCAAATTTGTGAAGGTCAATCCTGATACAAGGTCAAGAAAACAGTTAATTGGAATTTGGGAAATGCATGTGGTTTAGCATCAAGCACATTCAACGAAAGTCCATGAGTTCAATCATTTCAATTAACATTGACTTCAAGTAATGGTGTAGGAGGGAGGGCTTCCAGTTCTTGGATAATTGGACTGCATTCTGGGGAAGATGGGACCTGTTCAAACAGGACGGGCTGCATCTGAACCAGAGGGGCACCAATATCCTGGGAGGGAGGTTTGCTAGTACTGTTCGGGAGGGTTTAAACTAGTTTGGGAGGGGGATGGGAACCGGACTTGTAATCCAGGGACCAGTGGGTCCACTCAGAAAGACAAAGAGTGTAGTGAGGTATTGGGGAAGGTAGCACTGTCACAGAGGACAGATGGGCACGGAGAAGGGTTAAAGTGCGTATACTTCAACGCAAGAAGCATCAGGAATAAGGTGAGTGAATTGAAGGCGTGGATGGGCACTTGGGACTACGATGTTGTGGCCATCACTGAAACGTGGATAGGTGAGGGGGAGGAATGGTTTTTGGAGGTACCTGGTTATAGATGTTTTCATAAGATTAGGAATGGTGGTAAAAGAGGTGGGGGGGTGGCATTGTTAGTTAGAAATAGTGTAACAACTGCTGAAAGAATTTTCGAGGAGGATTTGCCGACTGAGGCACTGTGGGTTGAGGTCAGGAACAGCAAAGGAGCAGTCACCTTGATGGGAGTTTTCTATAGGCCCCCCAATAGCAGCAGGGAGGTGGAAGAGCAGATTGGGAAACAGATTTTGGAAAGGAGCAGAAGTCACAGGGTAGTAATTATGGGGGATTTCAACTTCCCAAATATTGATTGGCAACTCTTTAGATCGAATAGTTTGGATGGGGTAGTGTTTGTGCAGTATGTCCAGGAAGCTTTTCTGACTCAGTATGTAGACTGCCCGACCAGAGGGGAGGCAATATTGGATTTGGTACTAGGTAATGAACCAGGGCAAGTGATAGAGCTGTTGGTGGGCGAGCACTTTGGAGATAGTGATCACAATTCTGTAGCATTCACTGTGGTAATGGAGAGGGATAGGTATGTGCAACAGGGCAAGGTTTACAATTGGGGGAAGGGTAGATATGATGCTGTCAGGCAGGAACTGAGGAGCATAAGTTGGGAGCATATGCTGGCAGGGAAGGGCACGGTCGAAATGTGGAACTTTTTCAAGGAGCAGATAGTAGGGGCCATTGATAAGCATGTCCCTGTCAGACAGGGAAGGGATGGTCATGTGAGGGAACCGTGGTTGACAAGAGAGGTTGAGAGTCTTGTTAGGAAGAAGAAGGATGCGTATATAAAGTTGAGGAAAAAGGGCACAGGCATAGCTCTGGAGGGATACAAGATGGCCAGGAAGGATCTGAAGAAAGGGATTAGGAGAGCTAAGAGAGGGCATGAAAAATGCTTGGCGGGTAGGATAAAAGAAAACCCCAAGGCCTTTTACGCGTATGTCAGAAATATGAGGATGACTAGGGGGACCGTAGGTCCGGTCAAGGACAATAGCGGGAGACTGTGTGTTGAGCCGGAAGAGATAAGTGAGGTTTTGAATGAGTACTTCTCTTCGGTATTTACGAATGAGAAGGGGTGTATTACTGAAGAGGACGGTGTGAAACAGACTGGTAAGCTCGAGGAAGTGCTCGTTAGGAGGGAAGATGTGTTGGGGTTTTTGAATAACTTGAAGATAGACAAGTCTCCCGGGCCTGACGGGGTATATCCAAGGATGTTATGGGAAGCAAGGGATGAAATTGCAGAGCCGCTGGCAATGATCTTTTCATCTTCTCTGCTGACGGGGGTGGTACCAGGTGATTGGAGGGTGGCAAATGTTGTGCCCCTGTTCAAGAAAGGGAATAGGAACAACCCTGGGAATTACAGGCCAGTTAGTCTTACTTCGGTGGTAGGCAAGTTGATGGAAAAGGTGCTGAGGGATAGGATTTCTGAGCATCTGGAAAGACACTGCTTGATTCGGGACAGTCAGCACGGTTTTGTGAGGGGTAGGTCTTGCCTCACAAGCCTGATTGAATTCTTTGAGCAGGTGACCAAGCAAGTGGATGAGGGTAAACCAGTGGATGTGGTGTACATGGATTTTAGTAAGGCATTTGATAAGGTCCCCCATGGTAGACTTATGGAGAAAGTCAGGAGGCATGGGATAGTGGGGAATGTGGCCAGTTGGATTAAGAATTGGCTAACTGATAGAAGGCAGAGAGTGGTCTTAGATGGTAAATACTCAGCCTGGAGCCCAGTTACCAGTGGCGTGCCACAGGGATCAGTTCTGGGTCCTCTCCTGTTTGTGATTTTTATTAACGACTTGGATGAGGAAGTCGAAGGGTGGGTCAGTAAATTTGCAGATGATACAAAGGTTGGTGGAGTTGTGGATACCGAGGAGGGCTATTGTCGTCTGCAAAGGGACTTGGATAGGTTGCAGTGCTGGGCTGAAAAGTGGCAGATGGAGTTTAACCCTGAAAAGTGTGAGGTCGTCCATTTTGGAAGGACAAACACGAATGCAAAATACTGGGTTAACGGTAGGGTTCTTGGGCATGTGGAGGAGCAGAGAGACCTTGGGGTCTATGTGCATAGATCGTTGAAAGTTGCAACTCAAGTGGATAGGGCTGTGAAGAAGGCATATGGGGTGTTAGCGTTCATTAGCAGAGGGATTGAATTTAAGAGCCGTGAGGTGATGATGCAGCTGTACAGGACCTTGGTAAGGCCTCATTTGGAGTACTGTGTGCAGTTCTGGTCGCCTCATTTTAGGAAGGATGTGGAAGCCTTGGAGAGGGTGCAGAGGAGATTTACCAGGATGTTGCCTGGAATGGAGAATAAGTCTTACGAGGAAAGGCTGAACATTCTAGGCCTCTTCTCATTAGAACGGAGAAGGATGAGGGGTGACATGATAGAGGTTTATAAGATGATCAGGGGAATAGATAGGGTAGACAGTCAGAAACTTTTTCCCCGGGTGGAGCAAAGCGTTACAAGGGGTCATAAATTTAAGGTGAAGGGTGGGAGATATAAGGGGGATGTCAGGGGAAGGTTCTTTACCCAGAGAGTGGTCGGGGCATGGAATGCCTTGCCTGGGGAAGTTGTTGAGTCAGAAACTTTAGGGACTTTCAAACGGCTTTTAGATAGGTATATGGATAAAGGAGAATGATGGGGTATAGATTAAATTGTCCTTGACAGAGGACAAAGGATCGGCACAACATCGTGGGCCGAAGGGCCTGTTCTGTGCTGTATTTTTCTATGTTCTATGTTCTAAGTATTATCTATAATACTACAATCTATACCACACAAATATTATACATTATTATAATGCTGTATATATGTTACATAAAGAAGTTACCTAAAATCTACTGGAAAATATTACCGATAAACTTTTAATAATGACACTGAAAAGATCTTCTTTAAATGTTAGTCAACACTGCAACAAGAGGGAGAATCACTCCCAAACATGTTTCAGAGCCTGTCTCAAAGACATCATGGGGATAAATTTTCAAAGGTATTTCTTCACTCATAGGCCGTACCTTTAGCGGAAGTGCTGCATAATCCCAGCTATTCTGTGGCTATTTTGTCAAGGTTATAGCAATCAGGAGACCCTCACGGCAATTTACTTCCTGCCCAAATTTTTAACTACAATTTGAATTCATGCTTTACTTATGCACAGAGACAACGTACACGAGCAGATAAATACCTTAAAAAGACGGTGTCTTGTCCTTGCACATTGTGGAAGTTTAATCTTCTTCTGTAAGGTCTAACTAAAATGCAAGTTTTACAAGATTTAAATTAATCCATGTTATATTTGCATTCAATGAACAAAATTAAGATAAATAAGCAAACAAAGGACCACATAAAGAATGCAGGCTATTAAAAAAAACCTATGGAAAGTTGAAGAACTAGTGAAAGAATGAGTCGATGTTCTCCAATCAAGCAAAACTTCAGAACACTTCTTTATCAGGAGGACTATACAAATCACGCTAGCTGCCCTCCTCAAGCACAACCCTCTCTGCTCCATTCAGACCTGCCTGGGATCAACTGCATGTTAAAATGCAACTGTTCGTTAACCTCTTTCCTTCTATGGTTCACAACGACGCACTTCAAGTAAGCACAAGACACTTGATGGTGGAGTACATGGAAGAGGCTTCATTGATACCCGGCATAGGTGATCAATCTATACCGTACACAGAGATTACTTTTTGGTTTCCAGTTCTATCTTTCGAGCCCCCTGAAGAACTGTTAAAAACCATGCTCCTTTATACACCATATTTTGCCTACATCAAAGGCCACAGATAAAATGTTACATTCAGTTCTGGTCACCACACTTAGGAAGGATGTGAGGGTCCGTTGTGAGGGTGCTTGAGAAGATGCAGAGGAGATTTACCAGAATAGTCCCAGGGATGAGGGATTTGAGCTACAAGGTTAGGTAGGAGAAGCTGAGGTTGTTCACCTTGGCGCAAAGGAGATTGAGGGGAAATTAAATGGAGTTATACAAGATTATGCCAGGTTTGGATAAGATAAACAAAGGAAAGCTGTTCACATTCTTTGATCATACAAGGATTAGGGGACACAGATTTAAGATTTTGGGCAAGAGATGCAGGGGGATGTGAGGAAGAACCTTTTTACGATGGGAGTGGTAATGACCTAGAGTTCACTACCTACAGGGCTGGTGAAAGCCGAGACCATTGATGATTTCAAAAGGAAATTGGATGGCACTCGAGGGAAATATACTTGCAGGGCTATGGGGATAGAGTGGGGAAATGGGACTGACTGGATTGCTTCCTCTTCAGAGAGCTGGCATTTTCACTACAGGCCGAATGGCCTCCTTTTGTGCCATAATGACTCATGACTCTATGACTCTATAAGACCTCATGATATATTTGTTCCTGAATCCTTTGAAAATAATCTATTTCTATAAACAGTCATAGACATAGACACTTCTCACAAACAAGACTTCCTGACTTAACTATTATTAAATCCTTTGAAGCGTAGACTTCATTATCTGTTATCATTTTATCTTATGGTTAATAGCTCCTTCTACCTATGTTTATTATTCAAGCCACCAAAGTTACACCTTAATCACCCATAACTGACATCATTACTGTCACTTAGTTCCTTGCACAAGCACTTCTCGTATACAACTCAGGCACTAAGTGAGAAGACAAGCCATGATTCCTTCTCAAGACACTACAAAGCCCTCCTTCAAAGCTATCTTGAAAAGTCTATTGCTACAAGATACAAAGAACTTTAACTATTAGCCTTTAACTCTCCAAGGTGTCCAAAGTACAACTCGCCAGTATGTACAATACTGTACAGATAGCTCCTCTTCCTTCCTTACCCACTCCAGTCAAATGTGATTGGTCAACTGACAAAAATGCAATAGCTTACTTTTCACAGTTGTTGGAATTTGATAGGAACTGCTAGATGACAATTCCAGGACTTCCTATACTTCACAAGAATCATTAAAACTGCAGTTTCAAAAGAGCAAATTGGTAACCACATGAGACGTTGATGAAAATGTTTGAGGCATTTGCAAAAGTGTTGAAAAAACTGCTGACCTTTTACTGATTAAATTAATTAAAGCAGATTATAATATGTAGTCTTGATATCATAATGGAATAGCCACAACAGTTGAGGTAAGCATTGACAAATATTCAAACAATGGATTTTGATTACATCCCAAACTTCAATTAAAACATGAATCACAAAGAATCTCTACAACTTGCTCAATGCTTTCTCATCACTGGATCAGAGGTGAGGCTGCAGACTGCCAACTGGAACAGCAGTGATCTGACACTTCCCTATCCTTTTGAAAGAAACCCAACAGATCATTGCAAGCTGGGAACAATTACCTCCCCTACTGCCTTACAGGATTCTGGAGATCAGATACGTGGCTACTTCATCTTCTTTACCCCCTGCCCTAATCAAAAAGAAAATTGCTCAACTTGTAAAATAAGGACAATAGGCCACTTTCCTTCAGATTCATTCATGCCTTAGGTTCATTCGTGAAGAATAGAAAATGTTGTCTAGATTTCAGCTGTGCAGGTGAGGAGATTCATTTGTCCTCTATATTGGTAGATGGCAAAAACTTTCATTTGAAAGCAAAGGAAGGACCTTTATCATTCTATACACAAACACCATTTATTTCTAGGAATGGAACCACTCAAAATGGATCAAAGAACAAAGAACAGTACAGCACAGGAGCAGGTCATTTGGCCCTCCAAGCCTGCGCCGATCTTGATGCCTGTCTAAACTAAAACCTTCTGCACTTCCGGGGCCCATATCCCTCTATTCCCATCCTATTCATGTATTTGTCAAGATGCCTCTTAAACGTTGCTATCGTACCTGTTTCCACCACCTCCCCCGACAGCAAGTTCCAGGCACTCACCACCCTCTGTGTAAAGAACTTGACTCGCACATCCCCTCTAAACTTTCCCCCTCGCACCTTAAACCTATGTCCCCTAGTAACTGACTCTTCCACCCTGGGAAAAAGCTTCTGACTATCCACTCTGTCCATGCCGCTCATAACTTTGTAAACCTCTATCATGTCGTCCCTCCACCTCCGTCGTTCCAGTGAAAACAATCCGGGTTTATCCAACCTCTCCTCATAGCTAATGCCCTCCAGAACAGGCAACATCCTGGTAAACCTCTTCTGTACCCTCTCCAAAGCCTCCACGTCCTTCTGGTAGTGTGGCGACCAGAATTGCACACAATATTCTAAGAGTAGCCTAACTAAAGTTCTGTACCGCTGCAGCATGACTTGCCAATTTTTATACTCTATGCCCCGACCGATGAAGGCAGGCAAGCCGTATGCCTTCTTGACTACCTTATCCACCCGCATTGCCACTTTCAGTGACCTGTGGACCTGTACGCCCAGATTTCTCTGCCTGTCAATACTCCTAAGGGTTCTGCCATTCACTGTATAATCATATTGCATTCTGATAAGAATTGGAGAAATTCATACCAGATCCATTTCTCATTTTAGATCAAGCATTCATCCCTGATACTTGTCTCATCCCTGTGACATAGAACTGAGAAATCCCAAAGCATAGATGGTCCATTAGTGACACAAGGAGCCGACATTCCTGATAGAACATAGTTTGTCAGTGGTGCAGAATAGTAGCAGGTTGCTTTGAACTTACTCAGGAATGAAATCTTAACTGTAATAGGCATCTGTTGAGACTTCAGTTGGGTTTATACTGAACATTTTGCTCTGGAGTAACACAGGGACTGAATTCATGGTCCAAAGAAAAGGTTTCTTCAGATAAGAGACATAACTACACAGTGCTGACCAGGGTTGAAAAACATCTGTTTGCTTTAATTTTATCTTGTTTTTCTTCATCTCGAAAGAAACATATGACGGCTGCTTATTGTCTTTCCTTCAGATTTCTAGAATGCTTATTGCAAGTGATTTAAGAATTTCACTATGTTACATTGCTGTGCAGATTTTCACTTGTTCAAAAGACCATAAGCTGCAACATTATTTCAAATGAAAGATGCACGCAGCGAAACTGGTCTATCAAGGACTTCACTCAGGAAGAATGCTTTGTTTTCATAATCATCTATTCCAGCAAAGCCCTTGCAGTTCCTCACCCATTTCTTATATGGGTCAGAAAGAAAATGACACATTTTATTAAAATGATTCTCTAAGGGCACATTACTGAAGGAAAGTTGTTCTCAAAACACTCACAACACGAAATATGCCGACAGACATTCCTGACAGTAATGAAGTAAACAGGAATTGCTAATAGATTCTGGATTCTGACATGCTGCCGGCCAGTAGCATACTCTCGTACACTTCCCAGCAGGTCTGGGCCGACCCTGACTCCCACAGAGTCGAAGTCAACTCAACCGGTAAGCCGTCGCTTCCCGGAGTTTTACTCGTCTTGAAGGACCTGATGGCCTTTATCAGCTCATCCTGAGTTAGCGGTTTGTCCAGTCTCTCCCTCATGCTGTCATCTAAGACCTCCATGGTAGATGACAGGAAGGACTGGGAGGCCATGCTGTCTGTGGGCTTCATGTCGTACAGCCCAGAGTGAAAAGATTTGCTAATCCTTAGTATGTCAGACCGTGATGACGTTACTGAGCCATCCTCTTCCTTCAGGCTGCTGATCATAGAGCTCACTCTGTGTACCTTTTGGAAGAAGAAACGCAAGCATGTCTGATCCTGCTCAATGGAGCAGACTCTGGACCGGAAGATGACTTTGGAGGCTTCTGTGGCAAAGAGCAAGGCCTGCTGGCTCTTCACCTCTTGGAGATCCTGCTTGACCTCAATTCCCATCGACTGCAGCTGGAGCAGACTCTGCATTTTTTTCTAGAGTCGGGACATTTCCCTCTGTGTCTGTCTTGCCTTCTGAACATCTTTGAGGATAAAGAACCTCTTGATGTTCGCCTTGATTGCTTCCCACCAGTGAACTGGAGACTCAAAGAGGGGTTTCACGGTTCTCCAACCTTTGTAATCCCTTTTGAGTTCCTCAGTGTTCTCTGGGATTAGCAGCATAACATTCAGCTTCCATTTTCCCCTGCCAACCCACTGGTCGTCCTATAAGTGACAGTCGGCCGTAAGAGGCAGTGGTCAAAGAAGAACATCGGCTTGACGTCGGTGGATCTGACCATGACAGCATGGGATACAAACAGGAAGTCAATCCTTGAACGGGAAGACCCTTACAGTCTTGACCAGGTGTATCTATGCTGTGCTGCAGGGTTGCTAAAGATGTCGTGCAGCTTGGCATCTTTTATTGTTTTCATTAGGAATCTGGACGTAGCATCCAGTTTGCTGTCGTCACTGCCGGATCGTCCGGCTGCATCGATGATGCAGTTGAAGTCACCGCCTAGAATGACCAGCCTGGACATTACGAGCAGCAGTGGGAGCTGCTGGAGGACAGTCAGCCGCTCACTGTGTTGGACTGTGACGTACTCATTGATTAACCGGAGCAGAAAATTGTTGTACATTACGTCTGCTACGAGGAGGCGACTGCCCACCACCTCCTTAACTTCGGAGATGGTGAAGTTGCCTCCCCGCAGCAGAATACCCAGGCCAGAGGAACGGGAATCATTTCCCCATGACCAGATTGATGGCCTGTGGGACCACCATTGTGACCATTGCCTGTAGGTGCTGAGGTGTGGTATTCCACACTCCTGCAAAAACAGCAGGTTGGCTTTGACCTTAGCGAGGTAGCCCAAGGTTGAAACACATCGCGTAGTGGATTTAATGCTACGTACGTTAATGGAAGCAATCTTTATACCCAATTAAAACTGGATGTTACTACCACACCAGGTGTCCTTACTGGTCCCAGTCCTTGGGTATGTTCCTGCATACCCATTGTGTACACAAGCTGTTGCACATTCGTTGGGCTCAGAAAACCCTTCTGGTCACTCACGGGGGCTTTGTTCCACTGGGGTGACATCGGGGAAGTCTTCCAGGCAGCGAGGTTTGGACTGTCCTCTGCTGGTGGTGTCTTTCCCCTCTGTTCCTCCTCAAGGACATTTCTGCTCCCAGCTTCCTGGAGCTGGAGTGCGTTGGACGCTTTGCTGCTCTTGGTCTCCCGGAGCTGGAATGCGCTGGGCATCTCGCTGGGTTCAGCGCTCTGGGGTTGGGGCGCACTGCGCCCATCACTGCTTCCAGTGCAACGGAGCTGGGGGGTTTTCTCTTCCAGCTCCTTGGCATTCTGCTGCTTCTTTTGCATGTACTGACTTTCCCGCCCTTCCTCATCCAATTAGGAGTAGCTGCTGTAGTCTATCTCAGACGTTAGTCTCCTCTTGCCATTGGCTTGGATGATGACCTGTTCCTTTTTTAGGGGCTTCTTCCTTGTGGTCTCCTTTTGATCACTTGCCACTCATCCGGTTTCCCCTCTGCTGCCTCCTCCTCCATGGATTCTGTCTGTTGAGGAGGAGTTTCCGGGCACAGGGTAGGTGTTGGGTCGTTTGTTGCAGCTGCCTCCCCTTTCTTCTCCTTCTTAGACAGCTGTGCCTCACTGGGGGGAGGGTTGCTGGTCTCCTTCACAGCACCAGCCACAATTCACCGTTCCTTCCTCCAGCCTTTCCTTGGACCTTGCCACCTGTGCGTAACTGAGGCACCACTTGGGGCAGGTCTTGTAGAGGTGGCTTGCCTCACCACACAGGTTGCAACACTTACTTTGCTTACAGTCCTTTGTCTGATGGCCTTCTTGCTTGCAGTTCTTGCATGTTGCATGTATGCAGTTGGTTGCCACATGACCAGATTTGCCACAGGTATGACAAACTCTGGGCTGCCTCACATTGACCAAGAAGCTTTAACTTCCCCTGATAGCGAAGCTGGAGGGGGGATGGATGATGGCTCCATTGGCACTGACCTTCAAGGTCATCTTGACTTGCCGCTTGCTGGTCCAAATCCCAAATGGGTCCTTGACCTTGGTACTTCTCCCGGCCACTTCGACGTACCTGGCAAGGAAAGTGAGCATATCCACGACAGGAACATGGGGAATGTAGAAGTGGATTGTCACCACCCGGTTCTGTTGCAATGGCAGCGTGAAGAGTAGCTCTGCCGTGAGGATTGACAGCGGCATCTGGTTTCCTCTCTCCTTGAAGACTTTCAGGATCTTGATGCATCCCGCCACATTCTTAAATGTCACATCGAAATATCTGCTGCTGGGGAAGTCCTGCAGGCAGAAGATGTCCGCAGCTAGAAATCCACAGCATTCAATCAGGGTGGAGATGGCACGGTCGATGGGTGCACCTCCTTCACTATCTTTCACCACCATCCTAACTGTATTAGGCACCCACTGGCCTGGAGCTCTGGTGTTTGTGGCAGCCATTTTTTGCTTGAAACTTTGCTGGGACAGGTATTAATACCTCAACCAACAGGAAAACAACAACCACGGTAGATCTCCAATCCCAAAGGGTAAAATGCCATAAAAACGGCGCTGAAACCCCCCAATAAACCCAAAGGAAAATAAACAAAAACACCACCTGCAAGATCAAAGCCCACTGATCATGGTCTCTCCCCTGCCAGGTAAGTGCATGCCAAGTAACTGTGAGGTTGCTTTTGTTGCTAAACCTAGCCTGACTTTTTTTTCCCAAAAATATACTTTATTCATAAAAATCTGTAAAAAAACACATTACAACACAGTTCAAAACAGCACCAAGTTGACATTCCAAAAAGTGCAAAGGAAATCAGTTTTCTTCAATACAGGAGTGAGTTGCTTCACAACCCTTCCATTCCATTTTACATGCCATGTACATTTTACAGCAAACCCATATTTGGTGCATACAACCCGAGGGGTTTCCCATGGGTCCAACCCCTGAGTTCACTTTGGTGGGAGGACCTTACACAGTGGTCTTTCCCCATTGAGCCTTTGCGGCGGCTGCCCCAAGCTTTAGTGCGCACCTCAGCACATAGTCCTAGACCTTGGAATGTGCCAGTCTGCAACACTAGGTTGTGACCAACTCTTTGCACTGGAAGACCAGCAAGTTTCGGGCAGACCAAAGTGTGCCTTTCACCGAATTGATAGTCCTCCAGCAGCAGTTGATGTTTATCTCGGTGTGCGTCCCTGGGAACAACCCGCAGAGCACAGAGTCCTGTGTTACAGAGCTGCTTGGGATGAACCTTGACAAAAACCGCTGCATCTGTTTCCACACCTGCTTTGCAAAGACACATTCCAGAAGGAGGTGGGCAACACTCTCTTCCCCACCACAGCCACCTCGAGGGCAGCGTGCAGAGGGGGTGAGACTCCGGGCGTGCAGGAAGGATCTGACGGGGAGGGCTCTTCTCACTACCAGCCAAGCTACGTCTTGGTGCTTGTTTGAAAGTTCTGGTGATGAGGCATTCTGCCAAATGACTTTGGCAGTCTGCTCGGGGAACCATCCGACAGGATCCACCATCTCTTTATCCCATAGGGCCTTGAGGACATTCCGTGCAGACGACTGCCTGATGGATTGGTGGTCAAAGGTGTTTTTCTGCAGTAACTTTTCCACAAAGGATAGGTGGTATGGCACAGTCCAACTGGATGGAGCGTTCCGCGGCAATGTGACCAGGCCCATTCTTCGCAACACCAGGGACAGATAGAACCTCAGCACGTAGTGACACAGCTTGATGCTGCCGCACACTAAGGTGGTCATCAGGATGAGGGCGACGTTGGGTACATTTTTCCCGCCCTTATCCAGAGGTTTGAATATCATGTGCCTCTGGACCTGGTCCATTTTGCATCTCCAAATAAAGCAGAAAATGGTTTGGGTGACCGCCACAGCACAGGAATGGGGTATGGGCCAGACCTGCATATAGCAACAACATGAGCGCCTCGCACCTGATGACCAGGTTCTTATCCACAATGGAGAGAGAACGCTGCTCCCACATGCTCAGTTTATGGTGTACCCTGGCTACTCACTCCTTCCAGATTTTGGTGCATGTCCCGGCCCTTCCGAAACATATCCTCAACACCTTCAGGTAGTCTGACCTGACGGTAAAGGGGACAAAGGATCGGTCGGCCCAGTTCCCAAAGAATATGGCCTCACTCTTGCCGTGGTTAACTTTGGCCCCTGAGGCCAGTTTGAAATGGTCGCAGATGCTCATCAGTCTGAGAATGGACAGCGGATTCGAGCAGAAGACGGTGACGTCGTCCATGTACAGGGAGGCTTTGACCTAGCCTGACAAAGTCTCCCAGAAAGCCTCCTGAAGTGGTTCAAAGGTCCTCTTCAAACCTCCAGCAGCAGGTGAACGGTAAAGAGTGGTATACCTTTAAGTGGCACTCAGAATTCTCAGTCATGACGTGTTCACTGCTGCTCAGCTGGTGGCTGTTAGGAGAGGTCATTAAATGAAGCGTTATCCTCCAAAATGGTGTGCAGCCTCTTTAATGAGCCATAACAGGCAATGTAATTTTCAGACAGCCCCTTAATGATCTGTGGGGTGGCTGTTACTAGCACTGCCTTCAACTCCTTTACAAATATGGTGCCGTGTGACAAACACAGGCTACACTGGTGTTGCAGCTTAAGACCTCATTTTGGCCACCTCTTTTGCACATAAAGTTTTTGACTAAAAACACCCTCAAGAAGCTTGATAATTTATTGCTGCTAGAAATTATGGATGATTAAAACTGAAATACACCTGTCTCCTTCCTTTTGCAGATTCGCGGTGTTGGATCTAAAGTGGTTCTGTTATATTGTTCCACAAAATTTCTTCAAGTGTTGTTGCAGAATTCCGCACTACTTTTCCATCAAGCTTCATTCAATTATTGCTGGAAATATACTGTCATTTGTCTGCTTTGCTCAACTCCATTTTGAGTTTTAAGAACTAGGAGCAGGAGTAGGTCCTTCGAGCCTGCTCTGCCATTCAATAAGATCATGGCTGATCTTCTACCTCAAATCCACTTTCACACCCTATCCCCACATCCCTTGATTCCCTTAGAATCCAAAAATCTATGGATCTCAGCCTTGAATATGTTCAAGAGCGAGCATCCACAGTGCTCTGGAGTACAGAATTCCAAAGATTCACACTCTTTTCAGTGAAGAAATTTCTCCTCATCTCAGGCTTAAGTGGCCAATCCCTTATTCTAAGACCCCTAGTTCTGGACTCGCTAGGTCGGGGAAATATCCTCCCAGCATCTACCCTGTCATACACATCAAGAATTTTATGTTTCAATGAAATCACCTCTCGTTCCTCAAAATTCTGGGGAACATAGGCTTAATCTACTCAATCTCTCCTCATAGGACAATCCCCTTATCCCAGCAATCAACACAATGAACCTCAGCAATTGGAAGGATTCCATGTTATCATGAAAATGTGCTCTGCTGAATGATGATCTTTAATTCACCAGTTGGAAACCTAAATTCAACTTTTAAAAAGAAAGCAGCTAAGATGGGCCCTGCAATTTGCATTGAAATACCTCACATTCCAAGGTATCGAGGTGGAGACACATGTCTGAATAGCCCTCATCCAGAACAATAGCTTGAGCAGTTGAATGAGCTATCTGGTATCACCTTTGTTAGCAAGACATTCAAAACCATCTTGGAACATTAACACTAGTGGAGACGAACCTCAAGGGGTAAACATTGAAACAATAAGACCTAAGAGAGATTGGAATTCTTAGACTTGGATTACATTAAAGTGCAAAAGAGAATGCACTGGGATAATTATGTGACAGTTTCCCCATCTGTGTGAAAATTTAGAGTTTCTTTTAGACACGTCAGACAAGAATCTGAGCTAACCAGTGCAGGACCCTAGTGAGGCTGTCTCTCTCTCTTTCTCGCCAGGTTACACCGTAAGTTTAAAACCCTGCCTGCAGACTGCAAAACATCCAAGTTTCTCATTGCTGCAGATAGAGACTCTGGGGAGAAAGGCATCTACATCACTGTCTCCAAGAAAACCCTGACCCAGGTGGACACCTCTACCAGCCAGGAACTTCAAGGCCACGAATTCTGCTGGAATACAACTGAATTACCAGACTCCACAGACTGTATATTATTTTATTTGTTGGACTTTAATCCAACTAATCTATCCTTCTTCACTCTGTAACCTATCTGTGTGTGTGTCATTCTCGTATGTGTGTACATGAAAGTTGGAGGGTAGCTTATTATTTTTACTTAGATTTTAAGTACAATAATCTAACCTCTTTCTTGTTTATACTCAAGAAAACGTGTCTGATTGGTTATTTTATGGTCATAGTACATAAAAAGGTTAAACACTCACTGAATTGGTAAACACATCCACTGTTTAAAAGAAATAAACCCTGCTGCTGTCAAACAAGGAGAGGGACAAGACAGGAGCCTTTTGACCCCTCCTCACCTGATCATAACATTGTACACAGTAGATAAAATTATGGAGAATGCAACGCAAGCATACTATAATGTGATGTAGGTTGTTGCTAGGTAGATATTTAAATAGACTGTAAGTATCATTGCAGGATGTGATGTCACGAATTGTACAGAGCCTCATGCGAGGAGTTTTGTAGTGGCAGCCATTGTTGATAGACACCAGTTAGCTTAACCCACAGACGACTCTCTTTATTTGGTACAGAGTATAGTAACCCACATATTACAGCAGGAATATTCTTTACCTGAAAAAATAAATCATTTCTTTTAAATATATGCTTTTACACAGTTAATTCAGATACTGGCACTACACAAACTTTCTTCAGGACTGGTGAAAGGTCATCGATCTGAAACGCTAACTCTTTAATTAAATAAGACGTGTAAATGGTGCCAGATTCCTCCAAGACAATTAACGTCAGGACTTTTTTCTCAGTCCGAAAGAACTCACAGGTTTAATTGGGCAGAATCAGTAATGAGAAAACCCAGCCTGAAGGCACGTTATCTTCCAAACACCTCGAGAACATAAATGTGACCAGGCAAATTGGCTCATGCAGTTGGACTGAAACAAGTACCCAAAAGGTTTTAAATGCCTAAATTTAATTGATATATTAAAATCAGCGCAGTGTCTAAAGTATGGAAATAAAAACTGCAAAATAAAGAACATGAAAAGTCAATCATCTTTGAAATGCAACAAAAAGAGTATATATTTCCATATCACAGTGAAGAAGAACTTACATTGGCAAAATCATTGGTGCAAAGCATAGTGATCCTCATAGAATTTTAAACAGAACATTACATGCATTCAAAGTCTCCTGGAAATATTCAACAGGTCTGGCAGCATCTGTGGAGAGAGAAACAAAGTTAATGTTTCAGATCGCTGACCTTTCACCAGTTCGGAAGAAAGCTCGCACAGTGCTAGTATCTGAGCTGGTGGCTATGAGTGTCAGATCAAGTGATGGTGTTTCTCCTTCATCAGTCTCTTCATCCCCTTGGACTTCATCCTCCCTCATCACTGCCTGGCCAGGTGGCAGTTGTTGAGTTTCTGAAAGTTATAAAGGCAAAAGGGCAGGGGTAAGGTGCAAAAAGAGGTGAAAGCAAGAGGGGCATGGTTACACCATCTCCAGTTTGCAAATCATAACAGATTGCAGAATGAGGATGAAGTGGAATGTAAGATAATGGGTTAGGCAGGAACATATTGTCATCCTCGATAGTTTCAGCCCCACGCTGCTCACAGCCTCAGTCATGCACGCACCAAAGATTTCTGGCACTGTCTTCTCCATGGGAGTGCGGACATGCATCCAAGACTGCCCCGCCGCCAGATAGGTGCTGCTGCCTCTGATTATGGGCCACCTTGCCCTGCAAGAGAGACACACACACATCAGTGAATGTGGTGCAATCTATTTGGGTGGTGTGCCTGCCACAGTTGAATAGCTAACAGTGTGTGTACGCCATGAGATGTGAGTGGATGGCTTGCAGTCGTGCTAAGTGTGTGAAGGTGAGGTGTGAGGTATGAGTGTGAGATATGAATCGTGGTTGATAAAGATTGTTGGTAGTTGAGTGAAGGGAGTGTGGTGAATGGCTCAGTGTGTGAGGCTAGTGCTTCATCTGCAAGGATATGGCACGTGAAGATGCACTCAGTGACCTTGACCACTCATGTGAGGTCATTAAACTTCTTGCAGCACTTTATCCAGGTCCTCAGAATTAGACTGCTGGCATTAACTGCAATGACTACATGCTCCTACTGCCTTCTTAGTGTCTGCCTGGAGGGCTGCCTGTGCCCCTGAGAAAGACGACTGCATTCTTCGGGCTGGATTTTAACAGCCCCCCAGGGATGGGTTGGGACATGGGGGCACCTGTAAAATGGTGAGGAAAGGTGGGCGAGTGGAGTGCCCGTTGCCTCCCCGCTGCCATGCCACTTTATCAGTGGTGGGGAAAGTGGAGGATGGCTCTCCCGCCCAGAGGCCAATTGAGCCACTTCAGTGGCCAATTAAGGGCCTCTTACTGCCGCTGCTGGCATTTTACCAGCAGTGGGTGGGCCCTCCGTCGTGAGGGGAGACCGTCTGGTAAACCCTGGCAGCCTTGCTGGGGATCAGAGATCTGGGCCCTCCTTTTCAGGCACTCTGTCACTCCCAGAGGCGCCCCCTCACACCACCCCCCCACCCCTCCGGCCCCGACAGTAATGGCCGCCCCTGCAGCAACACCGCCCTGCCCTCACCAAACACCTCTTCATCCGCCCCCCCCACCCCAAGCCTACCTCGCCAGGGCCTGCTTGACTGGCCCCGGTGCCCCCACACCCCATTTATCTGGTTGGCAGAGTAGCCTGCTCCCCATGGTGCCTTCTCTTCTAGGCGCAGCCCCAGCAGTAGCCACCGCTGCCAGTGGCAGTGCTGAGCCTGCTGAATTGCTGGTCCTCCGATTTGCTAGCAGCTCCTGGGGGCAGGCAGCCATCCGTTAAAGGGACAGAAGCCCTGATAGCAATTAATTAGTTACCTGATAGAGGTAAAATGCGACTGGGGGTCCTACTAATGGCTGAGGCGGGATCACACCTGACTTTCCAGCCTGTTGTCAGGACCTCCGCAGCAACAACAAAATTCAACCCGTGTTGTGTGCCTCCTATGCTAAGACCTCCAGTGCTGCAGCAGAGATTTGGGCTATGCTCTCTGGCCTGTTGCACCATTTTTCAAGGTTCTTTCTGCTCTTTAACTCCTCTTTCACCACTTCCAGCTGTAGTGTTTTCAAATTGCAATTGCATTGGGCTATTGGTACACTTGGGGTTGCTGTAGAAAACACATGTGAGCAAAGGGAAAGCAAAAGTAAAACAGAATAAAGAAGAAGCCTTTGTGTTCAACAACCTGTTGCAGTCTCTGATGCAATCTCTGTCTCACATATCGTATACTAAACTCGGTTAAACCTCACTCCATCCCCGAGAACTTCACACCAACACCTACCCCAGCCACAAAGCACTTTGCCTTTAAGAGATGTAGGCTGTTTTTTGTTGTATGACTGCCTTCAAGAGTGATGTCCCTTGAAGATCTTAGTGTGCTAATAAGCTAAGTACCAGGATATAGTCATGTGACTACAAGCCAGAATCACTCTGCAACTGTAACACTTGGGGTAAGGTTCTATAAATGGTTTGCGCTCTACTATACATACCAGTTTAGCTCTTAATAAACCTGTTAGAGATCTTCAATGAACTGGACTCCACACATTTCATTTATGTTGCATAAGGCAACACAAAGAACTCATTACACGGTGACAGCTGTGATGAAAACACAAGATCTAAGCTTGAAGACCACAGATAAAACAGCTTTGAAAACAATCCTTCCTGCAGCTAAAAAGAGAGCAAGTTCAAAAGAAGTAGTGGCCCAAAAAGTGGAAAGAAGAAAGGACTTACCTCCAGAGGTAGAAGACAGAGCACAGAACAGACTGCAAATGAATTCCTGCGATAGGGTGAGTCATTGTGCCGATGGTCAAGAGATACTGGTTTTAAATAAAAGCTTTGAAGTGCTTAAAAGATTGATTTTTTTCTTAAAGGCTCCATGAGAGAGAAAAAAAAAGCAGGGAAAACCCAATTCCTTTCCCAGGCTGATCGAGGCTGGTGCCAATACAGGAAGCATCTGAAAGCAAAAGCCTGGGAAAACACTGCAGAGTCTCCATTCACGCAACCAAAATTTAAAAAAACATGAAACCACTTGAGCGCAAAGAACATAAACTCTAGTTAAAAAAGCAATTGAACAGCCTATTGAAGAGCTGTGTAAAGGGAGAAACTTAAGTGCTTCAAGCAAAATAAAAAGAGAGCACTGCAAAACACCTGCTCCTCTCCATCAAAGCAGCCAGTCTAAATAACAGAGAATTTCTTAAAGGCGAAACAGCGCAGAATCATAGAACAAGTTTTAAGCAAAACAACAGCAGAAATATGGATACCAAATTTCCCAGCATGAACTGGAAGGCTGTCCTACCTGAACTCAAACTTTTTAAACAAAGAATGCAGTTATGTTTCACAGACCAAGTGATTGTAGAACCAGAGAAGCAAGCTCTAAAATACTAATAGCAGTTGGAAATGAAGGATTATATAGAATCATTAGCTCTAGATTATCTGAAGAGGGCCAGAAAAATTCTGCAAAGATATGGAAAGTGCTCGAAGATCAATTCCAATTAAGAGTCAATTTTAGAATTCAGTGCCTGGAATTGATGTCCTACAGGCAACAGCCACAGGAATCAATAAAACAGTTTATCAGTAGACGCCGTGGTTAGAGCAGCAAATGCGATTTTTTGGAAACTGAGCTGTCAGAGCGACTAATGGAGCTGGTGATTGTATCAACACCTATTGAAGTGTTTCAGAAAGACCTCTTGGGAAATAGAAAGGTCATAGCATTGATGCACTGCTGGAAGATGGCGGGAAATATAAAGCTATTGTAGCTGGACAGCAGCATCTGCAAGCACTAGGTGCAGCCAACCATATTGGCACGATAACAAGGTCGCAAAAAGCAAGCAAGCTGTGTGGTAACTGTGGATTGTCCCACTCACCGCAAAGTTGTCCTGCATTTCAAGATCTGTGCAAGGCGTGTGGTGCAAAAGGACACTGGGCCTGCCTATGCTAGAAATCTGGCTCCAAAGATGCAGCCAGAAGTCACAACTTGACACAAACAAACAGAAGACAGGCGCAGAAACAGCAGCAAGAGTGCCAGAGACCTACATAAACGCAAGCCGATACACGAAGCCCACAGTGAAACAGACCTGAGACAAGACTCAGAGAGGAGTGATTCTCAGTCAGAAGACGAGCAGGAGTTTCACATTTTGAACCTGACACATTGTGTTGATGAAGTCAAACAACTGGAAGCTTTTGCTACCATTAACATCATATGCCCAAAGAAAGTTGGCAAACACACAATCATGGTTAAGATTGACACTGGAGCTAGTGCAAATATCCAACCAGTCCGAATCCTGAGCGATATGTACCAGAGTCGTTGGAAATTAATGATACAACCGACAGCTGCAAAGTTATCTGCATATAATGGGTCACCCATTCCTTGCAGTGGTACATTCTTTTGGGCCTCCTTATCTCGAGAGACAATGGATACGCGCCTGGAGGTGGTCAGTGGTTTGTGAAGCAGCGCCTGGAGTGGCTATAAAGGCCAATTCTGGAGTGACAGGCTCTTCCACAGGTGCTGCAGAGAAATTTGTTTGTTGGGGCTGTTGCACAGTTGGCTCTCCCCTTGCGCCTCTGTCTTTTTTCCTGCCAACTACTAGGTCTCTTCGACTCGCCACAATTTAGCCCTGTCTACATTAACAATGCAATATAGCTATGGCAAGTCGACATGGAAACCACAAATATTCTACCTGGTAGACACGAGCGGACCAGCAGTGGCAGGGCTACAAGTGTGTAAGGACCTCAGCATTATAACCATCCACGAGGTCACTAAAGTACCAATACAGCAGAAGAGATCAATGGTATCCGCATTGAGTCACAGTTGCTCCAGGATCACCATGGTTCTGGTTTGGAGAGTATCAGCCCCTTCTCAGAGACGCCACAGCAAGAGAATGAAGATCCAAATTCAGACGGTGAAAGTTCTCTGTCAACAGGCAGTGTTTCTTCACACCCCAGTGACTCAGAAGAATAGATTACATTGTCATACTGAGAAGCAAAGACTGACAGTGGGGAGCATTGCCAAGAGGAATTCTCCAAGGACTGGAACCCACTCACAGACTTCAGCTAACATCAAACGGTGCAGTCTGGAAACCCAGCAACAGCACAAGTATACTGCACCCTCACTTCTGCTCTATAGAGAACCACCAGCAACAAAATGAGCCAGAACAGACAGGTACCTCCATGAGGCCAAGTACTCCTCCCGAACAAGTCCTCGCCCTTCAGCCCAAAGCCTTCAGACGCGGAGGATGAGGAGAGGCGAAGGGCATACAATGTCCTGAAGAGGCAGAGGAGGAATGAGTTTAAGCACTCTCTGTTGGCCCTTTGAGATGAGGTGTTGGACAAGGCCTCAAAAGTGGTCAGAGAAAAGCAATGGAGTACGTTAGCAGGATGAAGGCAGAGCAAAAGAAACTGAATGCAGAGAGGGCAAAACTTCAGAAACAACAGCAACAGATGAGACACAGATACCCTGAGCAAGACTTGTTAGATCACCGAAATGATATATGGACTTTTAAGCCTGTGCACTTGTAAATTTCACAATCCTTGTACATGTAAATTTTATAATTTATGTCCCGTATAACTAATTTTGATGTTATCTAATTTTATGTGTTTTACTTGCAGCATATGAGACTTATAAAGAAAGGGGATGTTGTATGATTGCCTTCAAGAGTGATGTCCCTTTAAGGTCTTAGTATGTTAATGAGCTAAGTACCACATGTGACTACAAGCCAGAGTCACTCTGCAACTGTAACACCTAGAGGAAGGTTCTGAAAATAGTTTGCTCTGTACGGTACATACTAGTTTAGCTGTTAATAAAGCTGTTAGAGATCTTCAATGAATCGGACTCCACACCTTTCATTTATGTTGCATAAGACAACATAAAGAAAGCATTACAGTTTTAAGCAGTACAGGCTAGATTTAAATAGTGCCAGCTTCACATAAACTTAAGCCCCCTGCTGAGGTATGCAGCCACTCAACAGCACCTCAGCATTGGGCTGCATACTACAATCATTATAATTAGCAGGCAGCATGAACTGTCCAATGTGATCCCTGCCACCAATTTTGAGTGCTGTCCAATTTTGCCCGAAATAAATGTGAGTTCTTTCCTTCTATATAAGTCACATGCTGGTTCATCACTCAAGTGTTGTCCGGCCAGCTTCACTCAATAAAGTTGAAAGAAAATGTCTTCCATGAGGAACTATTGAGCATTCTCTGTTGCGATGTCAATACATTATTCACTCAATCACAATATTGGACTATGACTAACATAAAATCGACAACAGCAATGATTAATTTCAAACCTTTAATATCGTATAGCATCGCAAATGGTGGAGAGGTGACCCTGAATTTTGACTTTGACTACCAACTCCAGTTAATGGTTGGGACTGTGAACTTGATTGATTAGTCTTAAACAAAGACCCAGGCTCACTTTGCTCTACCAATGGATTCTGTGATACCAGCACAGTTTCTTTGTGATTCGTACTTTCATATGACTTTCTCTTGGGACTGTAGGAACTTGGACTGTACGAGGTTTTTCATGCACTCCCTTTGTCAGATTTCCTCTTTCATGCAAATGATCTACATGACACTGACAGGGTGTCTCTCCAATTCTCACTACATATATGAATGCACTTATTCTTTTTACAACAACTCCAAACACATACTTCTCCTTATCATCTCGATGGTTTTTCACCATGACCTTCTGACCTGCACTCAACTCTCTAAGTTTCATGCCTCGAGTATCACGACTCATCTTCACTTTGATTTGCTTTTTCCTACTTTGCTATTGACGTCAGTCTTAAGCAAACTAAACCTTGTCCTAGGAGTGTGTTTAAACACGAACTCGTAGGGTGAGCAACCTGTTGTAGACTGTGGGGTTATCCTGTAAAGGAATAGAAAATTGTCCGGCCTGTGTCAAGGAAACACATGGAAATTACTGCCCAGCTTGTCACCTCGTAAATACTCCTGCAAAGACCTCTTCACAATTTGTTCACTTTCTGCAGCACCATTCGATGCTGGGTGATATGGTGATATTAGAGTGTGTTTGACTCCATTCTTACTCAGAAATATTTCAAACACTTCTGATATAAACTGTGGACCATTATCTGACAACAACACTTCTGGCAACCCAACAATTACAAACCAACTTCTCAAAATCTCAATAGTTTTGGCACTTTTGATATAGGACATAGACTCAACATTTATCCACTTGCTATAGGAATCGACCAAAACAAAACACTCTTGACCTTCGACTTCAAAAAAATTGACATGTACTCATTCCCACAGTTTTCTTGTATTTGGCCATGGAATGAAAGGAACCTTGGTTGGATCATTTCTCATTCTGAGACACATTTCACAACTTTTCACCAACTCTTCAATATCTTTATCTACCTTTGGATACCAAAAATAGCTTATTTCTACTACTTTCAGATGGACTATCCCTGTGTGCTCTTGATGAAATTCTTCTAACAATCTCTCCCTAAAACTTGGTGGAATAATGACCCTGAAACCTCATTGGAGTCTGCCTTGTTCTACACTCAGTTCATTCCTGTGTGTGAAATACTCCTGCAATTTCTCATCATCACACTCTTTAGACCAGCCATTCATGACATAATTGAGTACTTTACCGAACGCCACAACCTTGCGAGTTTCTTCAGGATTTTCTCTGGCAAACATTGGCATGTCATTTGTGTATGTAAAGTAATTCACAGGTAACTCATTTGGTAAAAATTAATCAGTCTTCACTTCCTCAATGTCAGACGTACTCTTACTGATCCCTACTCGGCCCAGTTTAAACATATTTTCTTAAGCCAATTTCTTCCCATCAGGGAGATTTTGTTCCCTCTTCCTATTACCAATAGCAAGTAATAGGATGCATCATTTTATTCCACCTTAACACTAACTTCACTTAATACTGGAATACTGTCACTGACACGGAACACAAAAGTCCGAGTGTATCAAGCCTGTGTCCTCAGTACCTTGCTCTATGGCAGCGAGGCCTGGACAATGTATGTCAGCCAAGAGCGACGTCTCAATTCATTCCATCTTCGCTGCCTCCGGAGAATACTTGGCATCAGGTGGCAGGACCGTATCTCCAACACAGAAGTCCTCGAGGCGGCCAACATCCCCAGCTTATACACACTACTGAGTCAGCGGCGCTTGAGATGGTTTGGCCATGTGAGCCGCATGGAAGATGGCAGGATCCCCAAAGACACATTGTACAGCGAGCTCGCCACTGGTATCAGACCCACCGGCCGTCCATGTCTCCGCTTTAAAGACGTCTGCAAATGCGACATGACGTCCTGTGACATTGATCACAAGTCGTGGCAGTCAGTTGCCAGCGTTCGCCAGAGCTGGCGGGCAGCCATAAAGACGGGGCTAAAGTGTGGCGAGTCGAAGAGACTTAGCAGTTGGCAGGAAAAAAGACAGAGGTGCAAGATGAGAGCCAACTGTGTAACAGCCCCGACAAACAAATTCTTCTGCAGCATCAGTGGAAGAGCCTGTCACTCTAGAATTGGCCTTTATAGCCACTCCAGGCACTGCTCCACATACCACTGACCACCTCCAGGCGCTTACCCATTGTCTTTCAAGATAAGGAGGCCAAAGAAGAAGAAGACTGTCACTGGAATAACTAGCCAGTTTCACACCAGATTTTCGTAAGGGAAAGTGGCCAGTGGCCAGGATGGGAGGCCCTGAGGATTATGTTGACAACAAGGGCATCAAAAGTAGAGCCAAGGGAGCAGGGAGCACAGCAGCACGGATGGCGGGCCAGATTCAAAGCAGTTGTGGAGGGTGCTAGAGAGTGATCAAGGTTTCAGCAGCTGAAGGACACACTATAGGCAGTATTCAGCAGAACAACAAAGTATAACCAATCATCTGGAGGCAGGAGACGGTTTTGGTGACAAACTGGATGTGAAGTGGGAAAAGAACAGCAAATTGCATATCATCAGGCTGAGCCTGAACAAGCTGGATGTTCACGATGGCATTGCCAGAGTGCTGGGGAAAGCTCAGTTGGTTTCATGACGTTTATTTTATTGGTTTGTGCTCATCAGGATATATGATAAAAGGGAGTTAATAACCTGCAACAATACCAGGTTTGAAGCGATTAAGCCTGATCTGGCTGGTCTATTGCACACCATGGCCAGAATATTACACCACCCCAGCAAGTTGGATGGTGGCAATGGTGGGGGGTTTGGGGGGTTGGGACTGGCGTACAATAGAGCAGGGGGCTTCAGGAGGCCTTCCCGTTCTGCTCTCGCCTCCGCCCCACTTTACGTAGGGTTGGGGGGGCGGGGTGGTAATGGGCCTCCCTCAAGCGGGTGGAAGTCCCGCCTCAGAACATTTAAAGCCTGGAGACCGGTAAAATACTGGACGGATCCCCAGGCTAAGCAGAAGTGGGTTTGCCACCAAATTTCTCCAAATTGGTGGTGAGCTCCCGTCAGCCCGACGTAAAATCCAGTGCCTTATGTCCTGTAGTGTCTAGCCCATGTTCCTAGGGCCACTGAGATGGGTATTCTTACCATAAGGAGTGTTGAGGGTGGAAGACCCAGGATCTGGAGGGAAGGCTGGAGAAGGAGGCAAGGCTGCTGCAGTTTGATGGAGGAGCTCATGAAAGGAAAGTGGGAAAGCTATAGAAAAGAATGACTTGCATTTATGTAGCACTTTTCTCTATCACAAAGCATCCCAAAGTGCCGTACAGCCAATGAAGTACTTGTGAAGTGCAATTGCTGTTTTAATGTGGGAAACTTGGCAACCAGTTCACACACAGCAAGCTCCCACAGATAGCAATGTGATGTTGACCAGATAATCTGCTTTATTGATGTTGATTGAGGGATAAATATTGGCCAGGAGACCAGGGATAACTCCCCTGCTCTTCTTTCACATAGTGCCATGGGATCATTCACCTCCACCTGAGAGGGTAGACAGTGCCTGGGTTTAAACTTCTTCTCTGAAAGGCAATACCTCAAACAGCATAACACTCCCTTAGTACTGCATTAGAACATCAGCCATTTTTTTTTTAATACTCAAGTTTCTAGAATGGGATTTGAACCCATTATTTTCAGCTATCAGCAAGGAGCACGCTACTATTTGAGCTACAGCTGACACCAGCAGTGGGACTTGGGAATTAGAGAAGGTACTGGTGCTCAGCGTTATGGTTACATCAGGTTATTTTCCAACATTGTAACATTTACTAAAAAATAGAGCACAAGGAAAACACCAACAAAAATAGCCAAAATGGATGTGAAAAATTGCTGACATAAACAATTATAAAGAGAGTTCAGAAAACTGACAGGGCGAGGGCATCAATTCCCTGGCAGTCTGGTATGTTACTCATTTTTCTTGATGTGGTCATAGTGGGGGGGAGGGGTCCTCTGTTTTTCAGGTTACATACTCTTTATGCCAGATGGCATTCATAAGCTGCTTCATTAGGGGGCAGGGGAAGCACATGGGAATTTCTACACCCAATTCCTGACATCTAAAAGGTAAAAATCTGTCCTTTTTTCCTATCTCAATAAGTAGGTGTGGTAAGGCTAATATGTATACTGTGTTCCTTGGTCGCTGAGTCCTTGAGTGTCATTGGGATTGAGTCTTGAATTATACTTCCTCACAAGTAATGAAAACAAAAGTTGTATACATTCTGACTTTTAACAAGCAGGATCTTTCCACTTTTAATCAAGCAGTGTACTATTTCCGAAATCATTTAATTTTTTTTAAGTATGTACAGTGGGTTGTGATTTTTTTATCTGAAATGCAACAATGGGAATAATGTAAACAACTTAAATTTAACAGCATGAAGAAACAAGCTATAACAAGTCTGACAAGTCCAGGAAGGGCTTTGCAGGATATTTTCCTTAAAATGCCCTTGAGATTAATCATGCAAAAACAATTAGCTTTTCCAATTCACTAACTATTGTGTGGTAGTTTGTAAGCATGAAGCAGAAAAAGAGAGATGCAAAATGGTCTGTGAAAATTGTAACCTACTGGGCTTTAGATTGTAGCCATGTTATTTGGATAACCTGCTAATGGCCCTGCGTTTTGATAATAAAACATTAAGATTATAAACTGCAAGTGCTGGCTTTATTTAATTTTATGTTATTACACATAATCCAAGAAAGTCAGTTATAAAATTGGCTGCTCTTACTTAAAATAAAGCAAAGTTTCTGTGAACTGATGACTTTTTTCAGCCTTTAATGACTGTATTCATAAAAGGTTAGCAAAACACACCGAACACACCCTATACGTTTCTTCAGTTTCTCTTCATCAGTGGCTTACCAAATTGTCCAGAAAACTTTATTAAGCAGCCTTGAACATAAGCTTTCTTGCCCATTTGTTTGTCTGCTTACAAAGAGAGAGGGGGCTGACTAGCAGCCCAAAGTCTTGGAATTTTGCTCCGATGCAATTTGCTGCCAAGTGAACCTTAAAATGAATGTTCTGTACAAAGCAATCCTGTACAAGAATCCTTTAGGAGTCCCATATGTTTTGAGAAACGTTGAACTCCATGAGATTTGCTCATGCCTTCTCGGATTGAAGAAGCTTCTCCAGATTTTATAAGGATACTTCTCAGAGTTGTTTGCATTTCAGACTACTTTTGAAACATTTGGAAAATGCAAACCCACATGTCCAATTTGCAGTGTCCGATATTGAATTTAGGGAATGGAATTGGTGAAAAAGTTGACACGATAATGAGTTCCAGCGCTCCTGTGACAATACTCAGTGGGTCAGAGGATATACTGTCTTTGCCTCTCTACCTCTCAAGATGCTCTTCAAAGCCTCCCTCTGACTAAGCTTTTGGCCATCTGGTCTCATATCTCCTATGTGGCTCAATATCAAATTTTGTTTGATAATGCTCTTGTGAAGAACATTGGGACGTTTGACGACATTAAAGATGCTATATAAATGCAAATGGTTGTTGTTGCCATCTCCATGAACACATGAATGTTCACTCCTCATGGTTAGTCTCATTGCAGCACCTGCACTATCATAATTTAAGGACGTTAAATGCCTCTTTAATATATGGGTGAAGTTAAAAAAAGAGGCTGATTTTTTGCTAAGACAGCCAAAGAGTTAATGCTATATATTTGTGTAGTATGATTATATTAAGCCTACTGTTCCCTCATTTGTCATTTGCACTGGCATGAAGAAGTTACAACACAGAAATCGGCCACTCAGCCCAAGCAAGCCATAATGGTGTTTAACTCCCAACTGAGCTAGTATTCCGAATCACATTTCCCTACACTTTTATCTAAAAACGAACCTCAAAGGTTCTTTGTTGAAGTACATGAAAGATGCTCTTAGTCTGATATGACACTTAAAGAGTTAATAAAATATATGGATTTACACATAATCACTTTATACATATGGTCTCATATTGCAAGTTTTCTGTGCCACAAACCTAATGTTAAAGGTAAGTTCTGCTAAAAGTAGAGACTCTTAGCTCAGTAAGGCACGAAACAGTTAATACCATATTTTTGTATAATGTAATAACTTTAAGTGCTTGTAAAAATTTTTAACAATTCAGTATTGGCTTTGCCAAGATCATTCTCTGGAAGAAGAGTTCCCACAGAGAGAGGGAGAGGTACATGTAACTGGGGCAGAAGTCAGGGTCATGCGAGTGCCAGGGGTCACTGGTAACAAGGCCAGGGTCGCAAGGTCAGGGGTTGCAGGTTCAAGATGTGAGTGGGGGAGTGAGCCCTAGGATGTGGAGCTTGGGAGGAGTGCCACAAATAGGCAAGGGGGGATACCAGGTCACCTTTTTTTATAAGATGAAAAGCGCAAAAAAATGAGCTTTAAATCTGACAAATGGGCAAAAAAATGCATGAATCATGTGAGAAACAAAATGGTGGAAGTGTATGGGTGACTTAACACCACAGGCCAACCTAATCGTAAAAACCCAGTAACTGCAGCATGACAGAGAGCTGGCCTTTTCCCCAGTATAAATTGTTGACATAGCATTTGAGCTAGGGCTTTATCATACAACTGACCTGAAAGACATGATACAAAAATCATAACACAGAAGTAAGCTCACATGGATGGTAAGTGCACACCATCTGCAAAATCTTTAATACCGAGTAACGGGTCGTGTATATAACAGATGACAGATATGATGCCACCCATTCTGGGCTCCCTCCCAAGACAAATTTCTACCCCAGGAATTCCTAAATATGCTCTTGACATCTAGTGATAGGATAAGAAGACTACATCCACCTTACGCTGGCTAACTGGAGCAGCGCCAGACAAACTAATCAATATATGCACATGTAAAATCAAATGTGAACCCAAGATCCAAACCTTTTAAGGCTCTCATTATAATATACCTTATCTGCCACCGTCCACCCATCACACACCGGATGTCACACTTTGTTACAGATGCAAAAGTTAGTCACTTAATGATGGTCACTTCAGACCTGAAGCCTGAAACTTACAAGCACTTCCGAAAGCAAACAGTTGCCTCACCAAATAACATTTAACCTCCCGTACCTTCGGCTCCACTTACTTAAAAGCAACAATAGCCTGGATTTTGCGAACTGTGGTAAAGTGACAGAGATCTCTGCTGATCTTGAAGAAAGCTGCCCACAAAGCTCTAGCAATCTCTGCGGCGTGGATGTCCCTGTTCCCTGTGTTAATTTCATTCTGGTGCCAGCTATAGGGCATCTCCGGCATCCAGTAACAGTGATGTCATGAAGCAGGCTAAACAGCCAATCACATTGAAGAATTCTCACAGACAGTAACAAGCTGGCTTTATCATTCGCTTTTTATAATTTTACCGAAAGTGAAATAAAGATTGGCATATGCACACGGGGTTAAAGTGGAAGCTAAAATACCATAAACAATTTTTATTGCAAATATTAATATTTTATTAGTTTAAAAATCTAAGGAATTTTTATCATTGAATGGAGAAATTTGACATTGCTGAGCATAAAATTAGTTTTTTCAAGGCCAGAGAGGTTGTTTTTCAGTAATTGAGACTTTAGCACATCATTAAAAATAGTTACACAGCATTCAACAAGACATAACACTTTCAAGGATTTTTACGGTGAGACTAATTGCGTAAAAAGTGGAAGTTCACATCAAATCAGTGATTACTAACTGATTTCTATCTGTGAGGACTTCAACAGTGCACCCTGTGGAGGAACAGGGAACCACTGACAGCAACTTCTGGATTTCCACATTTAACTGTGGATGCCAGAGGCTGCTGTTAGTTTCGCGGCGTAATGAAGGCCAACACCGACAGTTTTGCCATCATTACAACTGCAAACTCCAGGCCACTTAACACTTTATGATTTGAAAAGGACAAAGCTCCAACAATATTACAATGTAAATTATATGCTATAACACTCCTGTTCATACAGGACATGTTACATAGCAAAGTCACAGAAGATATGCTAGTGAATAAAAGTTTTCATTCTTTTAACTCAAATACTTTTTGATCTTGCAACAGCACCAGATCTACAAAAGGAAATCAGATGTCAAGACCATTTCCCAATGAAAGTATTGATGTATTAACTCAGAAAATGCTTTCCTGTAAGCCAATTACTTTTGGATAGTGTTATGAAAGTGCTTCTATTTGTTTAAATTTTTTTTGAGGATTTGTATTTTAGTATCATGGACATTGGCTTATTTGGGAAAACTGAAAAGACTCCATGGATGTGTTTTTTTACAAGGGTCACTGAGAGGTCTTGTTTGAAAACAAACCGTTACTGCCTTAAGCTCAGTAAACAACAGAAAACTTGGTGATTTGGAGGAGATGTTTACAGAGAAGTGACATGTCAAGATTTATGAGGGAGGAGTTGGTTTCACTTCTGAGATATTGTTTTGACTTTCTGGTTGGGGTGTGGACTGTGTTGAAAATCAGTTGAAGATCAACCTGCCAAGGGAGAAACACCCAGCTTTCCTATACCTCTCTAAGAGACCTGGAGAGTTCCAATATCAGCTCCTCTTTCTCTACCTCTTTGAAAAATTACAAATCCAGAGTGGGATAACTGAAACCTCTGAACAATTCTCCTGGAAAGCCTACCAGACTATTTCTTGACATTTCCAGAATGAACTGCTCCAGAAAAGATCCCAGTAATCCCGTTTCCATATAGCCAGATGCAAGAACAAAAGGGACAACTGATATCCTTCCATACCTTCTCTTTTTTTTTCAAGAATTAACAAGTATTTGGCCAAAGTATTCCTTTTCTTTGTTTTTTCTTGTAAAAGAGCTCTGCAGAGAAAATCTCTACTTTACAGTTAACTGGTGTGTGTGTGTGGGGGGGGGGGGGGGGGTGGGGGGTGGTGGTGGGTAGGTGGTGATGGGGGGGAGGGTATTTAAAAAGGGAATTTTCATATTTCAATCTGTGTGTTGATGCTTTGCTTCATTACTGGATAAGTCTTGTTTTGTAATTTAAAAAAACTGGAAAAATGCTCTTCACATTGCTGATACATGGTCATATGTTTCCTTGATGTACAAACATGTGTGTCTAGTATTCATTGTACACAACTGATGATGGATATTCAATGCTGAAATACGGGCCATGTAGGGGTTTGGCACTCTCATTAAAAGGAGCTGCACTCAAGATAGTAAATGTTTGCATTTCAATTCAACTTTTATTACAAAAAGGCTGTATTGTTAATGAAAACTTATCATTTGGTTCTTGTTTTGATGTAGAGAGGAGCTCGTGTTTACTGTGTATTTCTCAAACTTCAATAGCAAAATCTCAAATTCAGACACAACTCTGGTTCATGTAGTTCATTGTGAGTCATCCCCACCCCTAATATACACTGTGAATATCCAGTGCAGGATTTACCATTGGAGTTACACCAGCTCCCTAGCAGAAACTCCAGTAGACGGGAAATTCTCCAGGACCCACTCTGTTGGTTTATGGCTCTGCCAGCAGTGAGGGTGGTCATAAAATATGTCCACCCTACCCATGTTCCAATAATGCACAAGTGACAGAAATAGGTCATTCGATGCATTTCCTGTCAATTGAGCCCTGAGCAACTCTAAGCATTAGGACCTCTGATGCATTCCTGGAGCCAGCAATGTTTTGGTGCTGAGGTGTGGAGAGGGGTAGGGGGGCACTTATTTATAGGGCCAGTTCAGTAACCAATTTCATGAGACACCTTTTTAGAAAATATAACCAAATTTGCAGCCAGCACTGGAGGCACCCAGCTACTCTGTGGGATGTGTTGTGCGGGGGAATGATCCATGATTAAAGTAGGAAGCCCTACCAGGAGAGCCCTGTTAGTACTTAACTTAGCCTTACCCAGTAAATGAGCCAACATAAAAGAAGGACTACTACTCCACTGAAGCTGTCAAGTGGTAGAGATTTCAACAAATGTAGAAAACCTCATCCCTAGTGCCTTAATTCAATGAGCAAAATCAGGCACAGGGGTGTGTCATTGTTTGGTATGTTATGATGGAAACTCAATATACTGGTTTCAGAAAATGATACACAGACAACATCCAATCAAATCTGACTGGTCATGGCCAAAATTACTGGTACACACAAGTAAATTGCAACAGTCCCTTGTTCACATTCCACTGTCCTGGTGAAAATCTACCCTGATAGTTTTAATTATATATACCCAAGACAGTGCTTTACGTCTGTCAGTGTCTACGACTGTTACTTCTATTCTGGGTGATACTACAGTCCTACAGCATTCAGTGGCAGTGTCACATGGGAGATCGCAATGTCTTGCTCTCAAGCTCGTAGTCTTGCACTTATCAGTTTTGTCAAGGGTTACCCAGGCAGCCAAGGTGTTTTCCAAATTTCTCATATACTTGAGGGGAAAAGGAAAAGGTAGACAATAAAAGGTTTAAGGAGGGAAAAATGCCATTTGACATTATGCCCCTTGATTGACATAACTTGCCAATTTTAACCAAGGGACAAGTTTCCTGAGTTGTCCCCCTTGCTCCGCCATCATAACTCTAGTGGAAATTTGTCAGAAACCCCATTTAGAGATCTAAACAAGGTTTTTGAAGTTACCGCAGAGGAACAGAACCCCTGAGGAAATTCACGACCCGTCCTGCCTCCCCCCGCCCATGTTTTTTTGTAAAGAGACATTTCAGATATATAGAATCATAGAACGATGCAGCATTGAAGGAGGCCATTCAGCCCACTGTGCCTATGCTGGCTCTTTGAAAGAGCCATCTAGCTTTCCAATAAGTCCCACTGCTCTACACTTTCCCAATAAACTTGCAGACTTTTTGCCCCTTCCAATTATTATTTATACAATTCACTTTGGAAGGTTATCATTGAATCTGCTCCCACCACCTTTTCAGACATTTAATTTGAGTCATCACTGAAAATTTCACATCCAAAACTGGTCCTAAGATTTGCCAGCTTGGTTCAGTTGTTAGCTTGCTCACGTCTAGGTCAGATATTTCCTGGTTCAAGCCCCACATCGGTATTCGAGTGTGTAATCTAGGTTGCTGCTTCAATGCCGGATTCTAGAAGTGCTATCCTTCAGATTAGCCTTTAAGTTGCCTGCTCAGGCGAACATACCACAATACTATTGGAAGAAAAGCAGAAGGTTCTCCCACTGTCCTGGCTAACATTCTTCCAACACGAGCAAGACAATCCCGATTAAGAGGTCATTGGTATCACTGTGGGGTACCACTGGGTTACAATGGTTTGTGCATTTACTTGGCGACAGCCCACTTATGCGGCATTTTGAAATGTTTCCACGTGATAAGGACTAATCCAATTGCCCAATACAGCAAATGGAACAGATAATCTCATCATACTTCCAATGGATTGTACTTTTACCATTTGCAGTTTCCAAATAAATAGACGCCTGCACTGTCAGCACAGAGGTCACAATCAATCTGCCATAAGCTGAGTTAGTGGACAACGGTGAGCAAATCAGCAGCACAACAACAGAGCACGAAAAAAAAAGCCAACCACAGCCAAACATCTGCAGAGTGCAGCTCAAATCCCAACTCATAAAGTGGGGCCTGCTTTCTGCTAACTATTAACTGAGTTATTGATTTTAGATGTGTATCACACAGTTATAATTTTGTCAGGGGGCAGACCACATAAGTTGTTCTTTTTCTGCTTATTTCATTTAGTCTTATTCCAAAAGTCTGTAAATTGACGACCAGGACAAAAATTATAATTGACATCATCTCTGGGAAATATTTTATAAAACAACAGGCCCAGATGAGGATTAAAGCCATGTGGTAATAAAATACAACCACACAGTGAAGAAATCGGGTTTCATGATTTCTTACACAAACAGCTGGGCTATTACTCTGCTGGGTCATTTTTAAAAACTCATTTTTACTTCAAATAATTAGTTCCTTTTTCTGTACACTGCAGTAGAGACTGTATATTGATTGACTAAAGCTGCCTTTTGTAGCCCAAAGTCTCCTCCCTGCCAGCATTCAGGAAACAAAAATAAACAAAACTCCATGCAAAAATCACACCAAAGCTAGTAGAGTGATCAGCGGAGGCTGCACAGAATTCTCTGGCGTGTCCATACAATGGCAATGTGTTGGACTGTGACACCAGAAGATCAAAGCCGTCCTCACGGACTGGAGGATGGTCCCTCACATGAGGTTACAATACAATGGCACTTAAAAGCATTGTTTTTTTATATATAAATTGCAATGAATACTCTGCCGTTCTGAGAAAAAAGTGCAGTATTACCAATTTTCTTTTGACTTTGCCCTGCATGGATTCCTGAGCAGGATGATAGTATTGGGAATGGCCGTTGCTTCAATAAAGAGTTGATGTGCCTCAAGGTTTGGGTCTGTGCCCTGCAGACTCCTGGTTAAATAAAAAGAACATTGAATATATGCCCCTGATTCCCGAGAGGTGCCTCAGCAGGCAGATTTCCTTTAATTGACTAGTTATTTACTTTTATATGTGGATTATACACCTTTCCCTGAGGCAGTACCTAAATTAGCTTTCATTCCTTGCTCAAAAGTCCACTTGCTGTGCATTTAGCAATCTTGATGCTGTGGATAGTTCTTTATCCATTAGTTGCTTGAAGATGATGGCATACACAAAAGAAGATAGCATTGATGATTCAAAACTACCCCAGAACTGTAACTGCAAGACGCTTGAAGATCAAACAATTTTATCCTCGCCAGCTCTAAAATAATTTATCATTTGGATTGTATGTTCAGAGAAGACCAGAAATTTCTCAAAAATTCTCAATACTGAAGTAACATGGTCTATTACAGTAACAACTTGCATTTATAAAGCGCCTTGAAAAGGTAGTAAAACACCCCAACGTGCTCAACGGAAGTGTAATCAGACTAAATATTGACTGGTGAGCCAAAGGAGGAGTTATTACAAGGAGGTGGTTAAGAATTTGATCAAAGGGGTGGGTTTTAAGAAGGGGCTTCAGGGAGGAGAAGGAAGGTGGAGACATTTTAGCGAAGGGATTCCAGAGGGTGGGGCCTAGGCGGGTGAAGATGTCGGAGGCAAAGATGAGGGCGTAAGCAGCAGATGGGACGGAGACAGGCCGTGTTAGAGGTGGAAGTGGCAGATATTATTGTGTGCAATAAAGTAAACTGCCAGCATGGATTTTACTTATATTAATTAGGCATTTCTTTTCATTGATATTTTCACTGTATTCATTTGCTGTTACTTTACTTCTGTTTGGCAATGAAGGGGTTAACTCTCCAGGCACTTCACCTCTGCTATTTTAGCAAAAGAGCATAGAACTTCTTAACACCTAATACAGATGTAAATCTTGTACTGCAGCCTGGTTTCCACGACAACACATGTGTTGGAATCAGAGATATTTCAGCACAGAAACAAGCCATTTGGCCCACCAGACATTCTGCTAGTGCTCTTCCACTCCAATCCCATGGCCCTATTGCTTCCCTGTACCCTTCATTATTTTTCTCCTCCAAGTGTTTATTTAATTCCCTCTTAAATGTCATGATTGATTGGCTTTAGTAGTCACTTAAGTATTACCAGTAGTGGTAATGTATTCCATATTTCAATAATCCTTCGCAAAATAAAATCTTCCAACTCCTATTTTATGCTTCCAGAACTGACCCCAGAGTTCTGTTCTCGCGTTACTGACTCAATGATTAATCTTTGACTATTTCCCTTCTCAAACCCACTCAAAATTTTGAGCACTTTTTAAAGAACTCCCCATAACCTTATCTCTATCAATTAATAGCTTTATCTCCAATCTGCCATCCAAGATTTATCCTTTCCTCTCTGCTCGATCCTGGTGAATGTTGCAAATTTTCCATGGCTCCAATGGGCTTTTCAGAACAGAGGGGGAGAGGGGTCAATTTTCACTGCCATCACCTGCTATTAACAGCCTCAAAATGGAACCGGTAGCCTTACTGCCCAGTCACGGTGAGGTGATACGGCCGGCTCCATTTTGAAAGGAGCTGACTGCCCGTTGTCCAAAGCCATGGGACCTTTTAATATGGAAATTGATGATGTCCAATTGCTGTTTTCAGTCAGATTTGGCCAGCGCCTGTGCAGTATTACAGTCTGTCCACTCCCACAATGGAACTGAAGCAGCCCATCAAAGATAGAAGTGTTCAATTATTTATCAAATATAATCTGGGCCATTGCCTGGACCCCAACATTCCACCACCGCAACCTCCCCCACAACACCATCCCTTCACCCACCACTCCCGACTCCACAGCCCGTAAATTGCCTTGCTATAACCACCCATGCCTGAGCTTGAGGCACGCCTGCCAAATTTAAATGAGGCCGGGGTCACCAGATCGCAGGTACCTCCTCACCGCTGGAATGGGCGGCCAGCCAGCCCATTCTACCAATCAGTCACCAAATGTTACCTAGTCGGGGTGTTCAAAATTACTCATGGTACTTCACCTGTGACCAAATCAGTGTCTTATACAGGTTATCATCACTTCCTTACTTTTACATTTAATGTCCCAATATATAAAGACTGGGGAGGGCAAAATCGGATAGTCCCCCAATTCAGGCACCGGGATCGCAATGCGTGATTATCCTGTGCCCAATCAAAGTGATGCTGGCAGCAAGCAAACTTTGCGCTGCCTGCTCATTTCCATGATTGTGGCGTGTAGCCCTGCATTAAGCGTGCTACTGAGTGACAGCACGCCTCAGCAGGGGCCCAAGTCTGTGCAAGGTTAGCCCCAATTCAAGCTAGCCTGCGCTATTTCAAGCCAGACTGCACCTCTTAAAGGCAAGATGCATTTTGGCTGCAGCTGGGGCTGAAACTGATTGGGCAACAATGGAAAACCTTCAGGAAGGACCCAGAATGGCACAGCAAGTGAGAGAACCTGCCCCCAGGTTTTCTGATGCTGCGCTGAAGTTGCTAGAGAAGGAAGTGGACGAGGTGCTTTCCCCTTGTTCCCCCCACTTCCTGCACCCAACCCTCCCTTTGTGTATTTATACTTTCAGCTACCCAAGAACTGCTGCCACCTGGTCAGCCAATGGTGCTTGAGGCTGAATGCCTAGAGGGAGAGCAGACCTCTGATGAAGAGCCACCATCACTTGATCTGACACTTGCAGCCACCAGTTCAGATACCCTTAGAGGGTACTGTAGAGGCAGGAACTGCACGTGGTGAGTCACTGGGCACACGAGCTCCACGACATAGGACTCAGATGAGGACCTCAATGGGGCAGCATACAAAAAACAGGTTGATGGGCATGCACACAGAGATGCTGGTGGGAAAAAAAAAATGAGGGCCACAGTCATCTTGCAGGCCACTGTCAGTGCTGTCCTCACCCTGCTCTGAGGCTGCAAGTCCGCTTCCAAGAGGTGAACAGGTGAAACGCAGCCACCCAACACACTGATGGTGGGTAAGACCTCCTGCTGAGAGTGTCCTGCTCCCTCTAGCCTTCTCTACTATCACTGCTCCATTTTCCCCTGATACCGCAGCCCATGGGGAACTGCAACTACAGCTCCTCTGACTGGGCGCAAGTGGCTTACTCAGAGGCCTTTCAGAAGCATACAATGCCTTTCCAGTGTCTAGCACCACTCCTTGCTGATGTAACCTACTTTCCACAACTCCCCCAACAACTCTTCCACTAACTCTACAGCACGTAGGTAAATAACCAAAAGCAGCCAGCCTGCAAATTGTTGATGATCCCTTTAAATATTGCTGATGGGAGAGAGGGTGTGTGGTCCTTCCTGCTATTGAACACATAATCAGCTGTGCATGCTTCAGGAAGGGCATTAGCTGGAGCAGCGAGGTCCAAATTGGCAGGTCAAATCAATGTTCGACGCTGACTGACATCACAATCTGCCTAATTTGTATAATTCTGGCGCATGCAAAGAACGCCCATGCTGTCATCCTCTAAACTTTAGAGGGACCAATCTTTGCCAGTCCTACCTCTGGCCACATCAAACCACTCATTGAACAGTTGCCATCCAACCTGACACTACAGCACGGATCTAAATGATGAATGTTGTGACAGAGAGAAGTTGAAGGCTGTAGGTGAGAAAAGGATCCCTTACCAAGCAATGAGATTTTTCTGTAAATTATCCAAAAACGCAAGAGAGGCACAAGAGGAGAAATGGAAGCAGTATTACATTCTTGGCCAGACTTGAATTTTATAAAAATATAGGGACATAAGAACTATTGGCGGAAAAGAAGGATTTGGCATGGATATGTGAGAAAAAGCTGTTCTACCTATATTTCTATTTTAATAACCCCTAAAAGATTTCACTGGCTACTGTTGTATTTGATCTGTGGCCAATGAGCAGCTTTAATATATTGATTGCCTTTGCAGCTGGACTAAGTACTTGGCAAAATGTGTCCACTGCCCAGCACTGACAAGCCGCAGTTAGGCATTAAATAACTCCTTACAGTGACACGTTGCATTACTGAATATTAAAAAAATATATATATTTTAATCATAATTCCTTGTAGCTTTGCACCTGGCATCAGCACTCATAATAGAACACAGAGCCTGCTGGCAGAGGAAATGATGCATATATTGCAGGAACTGTAACGAAACCGCGATGTCAATGGACTTAGTCTGAACAAACTCAGAACAGGTGTTAAAACCAAAGAAAAAATATTTCAAGTGAGGACCAAACCACTCCAAAATATTTTTAAATATGTTTTGCTGTAAGGAAACTTGCTGGTAAAATCTGGAAATGTTGGACATTTTTTATGCTCTGCGGTGGATTAATTTAAAGCGGTAATGGGATTCCAGAAACTGGTTAAATATTGGCCCATTAATATTCGTCCAGTTAGATCCAAGAATGGGAACCATTCTGTCTGGTTAAGTTAACTAATTATGCAGGACAGTGGCAGAAGAATAAGGTCCAATTGAGCTATAGTGTTAAAGTGAAGCCTCTTTTAAACATCACCAAAAGCATCCATTAGAAAATGACCCACTTTCCCAATTGACAAGTGCTTCTGTATTACATCTCGGTAGCAATAAATATGTTAGTCACTTTTGCCTTGGTACAGCAACATAAATCTTGTAGATTTTTTCTGGGAAGAACCGGGCGGGTGTTATATAAATGTAACGTAACACAGGGGTATGCTGTGTGGGGAGGCGGGGGGGGGGGGGTGGGTGGTGTGGTGCATGGAAGTTGTAATTATAAAGCCTGAAAGGCATAAACTTTCAGCACAGGGACGGGGTGCGGCAGGTAAGCGAGGGGCACTTTTCCAGAGCTACAGAAAACCCAGGCAAACAACAGAAATGGTGTTGACACAGTTTTCCTGGGGTTTCCAAGGCTCGTTCGCCAAAGTTACAGCAGACGAGGAGAAACCCCATGGCAATTCACCCACTATATTCATACAGGAGAGAGCGCACTTTTGTTGTGTTCAATTATTCACTGATAATGTGTAGGCTTTCATGGTCATTTGGGTCCAAAGAAATTTGACGATCTAGGATGGGTAAGGAGAGTGAACGTTTTATAATTTATGTGCCTTGTGGAAGATATGGAGTAAATGGCGTGGTGACAAAGAGAGACTGTTAAGCAGATGAGAACACTTCACTGATAAGTTCTGACGTTCCATGTAACTGTAAAGTGATGATCCTCCTGATGTTTCATTGTTATTTTCTCCTGCCTCCAAGGAAGCTATGGCCACCTCTTTAGAAATCTCCAGGCCTCATTGAATGGCAAAGTTGTACAGGGCACAGCATTCTACAGCTATACAGGGCCTGGAACATACTGCAGAGCCCATCCAAATCCTTCTAGGCAGAAAAATCAATCCTTTGGTACCTCCAAGGTTCTCATAATGACAGCTCTGTTTGAGGCACGTATCTTATTGTAGCAATTTCCAGCTGTTGTTCCTACAACTCTTAGGTGGGGCGATTATCTGCGGAAGAGCGTGTTACAATTGTCACCCAGTAGTCATCTGTTCACTAGACTTTCTCGCTGAAGGAGCACAGGGAGGGCAGAATTTCTGAGGATGAATGCATCATGGCAACGTCCAGCAAATCTGTCAATCACAAGAAGGAAGGAACCTTTTGCATCTTGTCACATACAATATGGATATGGTACGCCAGTCTATTAAAAGGTGACTTGTTTAATGGTAAGAGCTCCCCAGTTCTTCTGAAAAAAAGTGTCAGTTACTTGCCGGATGCCTGCTTGGACAGAATGCTGGGTGATATTGCGCAGATTCTCTACTAGTAATGAGCCTCTGGCACAACGATCTAGTGTAATCTTTACTTTCACAGCCATAGGCAGAGCAGTCTAAACAGATGATCATGGCTGCAGATCTTAATGTTCTAACTTGTGCAACTCTCCAATTGCCTCCAGTGAAGACCATTCTTCTCATGCACAGCTCCTCACTGTGATCTTCACAAGGTCTGTATCGCTTATACATTCTTTGGAGGGTGGGGTGCTATCAGATAGGGTTTACTCTCCTCATGTGTGGGCTCACTCTTCTCAATTCCCCCCTCCCCAGTCCTTACTACTTCTCCATTAAAATGCTGAAGGGGAAGAATGTAAATTGAAAAGCCCACACACGGCACTTTGAGCCTCTTGCTATAGATAGGGGCAAAAAAAAAAATCCTGCAATAAAAATCCTTTAAAACTCTTGTGTAACTCCAGCAAACATTTCCGTCAAGCTGCGGGCTATAAAAGTAAAGCACTTCTGCCAGTGATTGCTGGCAGCAGGTAAGCTTCTTTTATTTGTTCTTAATGATCCCTAGTGCAAGTCACATGTTCTTGGCACTCCAGTGTTGCTCATTTTCATTTTAATAGATAATAATGAACTCCACGGTGCATCAGCAGGCACATTTCATGGAAGGCCCAGGATTGCAATGGAAACTGCAGCATGAAACCCAGCCCAAATGGGTCCTACCTCGGAAGCTACCTAGTGGGTAAAGGCATTGCCTGGTGTGAAACTAAGCCTTATATGTAAAAGTTGCAGATCTGTGAATTAGCTCATCTTTAGTCATGATAACAGATGGTCTTCTGCCTCGTCAATGGAAGGAAAAAGAACAGGCAGAGTTCCTACTCTCTGCGGTATCTAAAATTGAGGCTGAAATTGCCTGAGAAGAAAGCAGGTCCTAAGAAGGGCGCCAAAAAGCCGTGAATAAAGTGACAGCAAAGGGCAGCAAGAAGCGGAGAAGATCGAGGAAGGAGAGTTACTCCATCTACATCTGCAAAGTGATGAATCAGGCTCACCCCAACATCAGCATCTCCTCCAAGGCCACAACCATCTTGAACTCCTTAGTGAATGATATTTTCGAGCGCATGACGGGTGAGGCTTCCCTGCTGGCCCATTCCAACAAGCACAGCAGCATCAGCTCCTGGGAGATCCAGACCACTGTGCACCTGCAGCTGACCAGGGAGCTGGTCAAGCATGCCATGTCAGAAAGGACAACAGCCGTGACCAAGTACACCAGCTCCGAATAAAACGCCACAATGTACAACCAAGACACAACCTAGTGACTATTTATAATTCATTCACGGGATGTGGGCATCACTGGCTAGGCTAGCATTATTGCCCATCCCTAATTGCCCTTGCGAAGTTGGTGGTGAGCTACCTTCTTGAACCGCTGCAGTCCATGTGGTGCAGGTACACCCACAGTGCTGTTAGGGAGGAGTTCCAGGATTTTGACCCAGTTACAATGAAGGAACGGCAATATAGTTCCAAGTCAGGATGGTGTGTGGCTTGGAGGGAAACTTGCAGGTGGTGGTGTTTCTATGTGCCTGCTACCCTTTCCGTTCTCGATGGTAGAGCTCATTGGTTTGATTTGGAAGGTGCTGTTGAAGGAGCCGTGGGGAGTTGCTGCAGTGCATCTTGTAGATGGTACACACTGCTGCTACGATAATGGTGGCGGAATGAATGAATGTTTAACGCGGTGGGCTCCTTCTGGAGACAGTAGACAGGGACTGGGATTTAGCTCAGCTGCAATGCACGTACTGTCTAGATTGAGATGTGGACAGTGACCATTTGGGTGAGACAGCAATGAAACTTATACCCCAGAAAGGAGGGGACAAAAGTTACTAAATAAAATAAAATTACAGGAAAGCAAATGGAGGCAATGCCATTTCTTACCCTCAAGTTCAAATGTATTGTGTTTGCATTGAGATTTGTAGCAGTGCCAGAAAAGACCTTGTGTTAACCACATGCAGGAGAATAAGGATTGGAGAATTTTGTTGAAGCTGCCAGCAGCCACATACCAAAAAGAGACTGTCTACCGTGCCAAGTTCTGTTTCAATTTATACCTCTGGAAAGTGCAGGTTCTCGACAAGGCTATGAAAACCAGAGAGCTTAGTTCCTTACCCAAACACCCTGTTGTGCCATGATCTCTGATATAGCAAGCATTCTCCATAAGTCCTATAAAGGAGGTTGTGTTGTAACATAATTAACAAAACTTAATGATGCCCTGATTTAGAAAGTGCACTGCCCATTGTGGAACTGAGACACACGGACACGAAGACTCCCAGAGTCAAACACCAGCCCTCATTGAGTTTTCTGACCTCTGCTAAGACTGTAATGAAGGGTGAGTGGTGGCAGTGGAGTGGAGGGCACCCAGACCTCACAAACATGAGTATGTCACTGGATGTCAACCCAGAACTGACAGCCAGAGCTCCCTACGACAGTCATGTCTGTTTCTGTTCCATTGTGGTAACAATTTTGTACATGGTCAAACTTTAATACAACAAAAATGCCCTCTCCTTTAAACTTCTGTTACAGGCCATTACATCCCTGCAACAGTGCTGGGTATCCGATCCCCTAAATTGGAGTTCCTAGTGAATGGCGTATTAAGTACCAGGCTGAGTGCACATACAAAATTTGGGCCTGACTGAGGGTTATAAACCCTCCAGGAATTCCAGGTTAACCTCCTGTACACTATTACAAGCGCCTCAGGAGAAAAATCATAGGGTCATTAAAAAAAGGTGTTTTTTCCATTATCTTTGAACACTTTAATTTATTGGTTATAAAGATATTGGAGATGTGGCAAAAGGTTGTTTGACTAGACGGAGTGTTTGGAGGTAGGAGTTCGTTTGGTGGAATCTCCAGGCATAAGTCCAACCAGAATTGGCAACCCTAGTCTTTCACCGAAAGATTTTCCCAATTAGTGCAGCAGTGCATTCAGCCACACTCGAGAATTCCCTTTTTAAACCCCTCCACTACTCTCTCCTCCTTTAAGGCCTGACTTAAAACCCATCTCGTTAACCAAACTTTCGTTCACCTCCACTAACATCTTCTTCTTTGGCTCAATTTCTTTTAATTAGACCTTTGTGAAATGCTTTGGGATGTTTTCCTATGTTAAAGTTGCTGCTGTAAAACCAACAGGCACAAACAAGCCTCCCCGCAATCCCTTCCCAAAAAACCCCCTCCTGTAACCCCACATTAGGTTTCCCATCCAATCTGCAGATAATATGAAAAGTCTATGCTATGATCATGTTGGCTATTAGCAATTAGCAGTAAACAAAACCTCAAAGTGGAGGTAAGCAATCCTGGATACTTATGTAGGAGATGGCCACATTTACTCCTGTTTTCTATTTTAAATCAAAACAATTTTATATGTTGTTACGACCAGGTAAGAAAGTGGTCTAAGGTTCCCTCTCAGCCTTCACCTGGTCTTACAGGGTTTAATTTTAAACACACCGTGTTTTTAGCTCCCCCTTGGTGAATTCTTGTTCACCACTTTCCAATTATAAGGCAAAGAAATCAGTACAAACAGGTTTTCTTAGGTTTAAAGAAGAGAAATTGAAATTTATTAAACTTGCACTTAAATTCTAATTCAGTTGACGCATGTGGACACACGACGTGCCCACACTCGCAGGCAAACGCGACACACACATACAAATAGAGACAGAAAAGAGCAGAAGAAATAAAGTGGAAAAGTTTGAGGCAATATCTGAAAAGTTTTTGTTACAGTTCTTCGAGCTCACTGTAGAGTCCTTGATTTTAGGTGGATCTTGCTTTTCGTTGGGGCCCAGTGTTCTTCTTAAACCTTGTTCGCTATAGGAGGCTTTTCACTCTTGGGGTTCATGTGTCTTCAGTGGATTCAGAAGCTTGTGAGAAAGAGATGGGAGAGATCTTCTCAGTCCAGGAACAAACAGTCTTTCTGAGTTCAAACTGTGGCTAATTCAAAGGACCCCTGGAACAGCCAGTTAATCGTGTAACCAGCTGGTCCAGCCAGTCCTGGATTGTATCACCTTAGCAGTCTCTGGAATGCTCCTCTTACACACAATACATGGTGATCAAGGGCCATTGTGGGTTTAACCTGTCAGGGAATGGTCCTTTGTCCTTCCAAGCACTGTCTGTTAATATGCAAATATCCTTTCCAGCCACGGCTGATCTGTTTAACAAGTCATTTCCTTGCTCCAGCAACAGTTTAAAATCAATGTTCATGACAAAATTAATGTGCCTTATTCTTGGCAGATGGGGGCCTAGCATGATAATGTCATAGGCATGCATTATAACAGCATGCCAATTGGATCTGCTGACTTCCTGCTGTGGAACGTAGAAGATGGAAAATAGTTGCTGTCTGGGTTCGGAAGGTGTCCAGAATCAAAGACAGTTGCCCAGTGAAATCCCTTTCTGTTAATGAAATGATGGGGGTTCGCTTATAGAGTACTTTATACCATGTGGGTGCAGCTCATGGCAAAAGTGACACTGGGAAGCCTGTTACTCTACAGAAATGGACAATGTATTAATTCAGTCACCTATGACCAGTCTCTTGATGAAGTTGCAAACCCTGGCAAATGGAACGTTGGTGACTACCAACTACAAACTGAGCAATATGGCAGAAATGACTTGTTGCACTTTAGGATAAGCCAGCGGCATAATAATTTCGTGTAACTGTTGCTGACTTCTAGCACAACAATTGCAGTTCTAGCTGCAGGGCTGGTCTGTAGTTCTGGTACCAACAGTGAGCATAGTCCTTTCTGGACTTCAAGACTGAAGAATATGGTCAATATCTCCAGGAGAAGATTCAGAAAGGATGCCCTTCATTTGTAAATCTTGTTGGCAGGGTACCTGCATGAGGATATGGATCTTCATTGGCGCAGCTTTATTTGATACTGCCAATTCCGGCACTTTCTGCTCGCCCTCCATCATCTCCATTCGTTCTAACGAATCCCAATTGGGAATCCCAATTTACGGCCTTCAAAAGATTATATGCCAAATTATCCTAGTTGATGATACTCTCCAAAATAACCTTAATTTAAAACTGAAGACTTTGCAGGTCAAAGTAACAGATACAAAGCAGTTGTGGTGTACATTTAAAACTCTACTAACTCAGCTAATACCTGGTCCTGGCAAGCACACCTGCTTATACAAGCATTTCTTAGAAGTGTAGAGCTAAGGGTATAAATGACAGAATCGAGAACAGGTGAATTTATCATATCCTAAATCCAATAATTACATGCTTGAGCTTCCCATCTTCATATATGGGGCAGTTTTTCATGTAGTTTCTATAGGGCAGAAAGCTGGTTCATCTGGGCTGTGCCCTCAAGTCCTACCACCTGTCAACTTCCTCTATCAAAAAACACTGATGTGCCTTTACAGAGCCCAGGATTTTTGGGTCACCATTTTTATAATATTAGGAGACAGATAGCTAGATATAGATGCTATACTGTCGCCTGAGTGGGTGAAAATGAAGAATTGAACGATACGGAGGGTGTTTGTAAATGCTTTGCTGCCTCAAGACTGAGGTCGATAGAGTTTTGGGTATTTGAATAGTGCGAGAAGATGGAGTTGAGATGGACGATCAGCCATGATCCTGTTGAATGCCGGAGCAGGCTCAAAGGACCTACTCGTGCTCCTATGTCTTATGCTCTTAATTTCAATGAATTCATTTTGAAGTAGTTGCTGTTGTATGGTGGGCACAAACAGAAAATTAATTATCAGTTAATTTGTTTTTGTTGGCATTGGTTGAGGGATGAATGTTGACCAGGAGAATTCCCTACTTTTCTTCAAAACATACCATGGGAACTTTTAAATTCACCAGAGCTGAAAGATAGAACATTGGTTTAACATTTTATCTGAAAGAAGGCCTTGAATATTCCAGAAGGATTTCTTCAGTACTTCTCTGAAGTCAGTCTATATTGTAATGCTAATGCCCGCTGTGCGGCTTGAACTCACAACCTCTAGAAAGAGAGCTGAGCGTATCATGAATCGAGCCAAGTTGACACATGAAGCCCATTAGATATCATCATGGCATAATAGATAATCAAATTCACTATAAACTAATACAGGTTTGTCCATTTTTACAAAGCTTGAAAACTTGCTTTAATTGCATGTAATTGGTTGATAAGGGGAAATAATATGACTTTCAATTCAAAAAAATTCCACTCATTTCCTGCAGCTCTCAGGACTGCGGTTAAACCATGTTTTTCTGTTTGCAAAATTTACAACCTCTTTATCTCAACCTGTGTTTGAATAGTACAGAGATGGAACATTAAAGAGTGGGCTGAAATATTACAACTGTAAGTATGTCTGACAATTGTATAAATCAGCTAGAACACAACTCTTATATCTTTCAATGTTTGTATTGAATCTGCTGAACTTTTAGTACAGTGTCATTTAATCATGGTCAATAAAATGTTGAAAGATTTAAGCTGGCTTGATTATTTTAAAAGCATTGCATCCAGCTTGACCTGTTTTTATCAGGATGCTGTCACAGTTTCTTTTTCCAGTGAAATATCATTACATGTTCTCTACCAATTTTGGTCCCCGCTTCTTCTAAAGGTAGGGACACAATTCAATTGGTGCGAGTGCCTGCCATTATTCACCCACGTTGACCCTTTGACAAGTTGGCATGTGGATTTCTCTCCTGTTGATGGGTTAGTGTTGGAGTTGGAATATTACAATGTGAATCCACTCTAATTTCCTCCCAGCACCCTCACTTGTTACTCAGGATAGAAATGGAGCAATAAGTTTTGATGGGAAAGATGAGAAATGCATTTCTGGTACAACCCCTTTAAGGGGGCTGGTGATTTTTTTTTTGGCGAGGATAATTGACGTGGTGCATTTGAAGTGATAGCTCGTAGAAACCATTTTACTGTATTTGCCAGCCCAAAACTGCCTCCAAAAAGGGAAGTAATTTATAGGAAAATCCAGGCCTTAGGACCTGGATTATACCCATTCAAAACACATCAACTTGCATAAAGTTAAAATCGGGCCTTTAGTGTTGGCAGATGCATGACCACAGGGTTGTGACACAGCCAAGCCTGTGATCTAAGACCAGTTACGATTGCTTTTCCACAGGGGTTACTGGATTCTGATCAGGAATGACCGCTACTAGCTCTGACAAAAGGTCATCGACCTAAAAGGTTAACTCTCTTCCTCTCTCCCTGACCAGATGAGTGTTTCCAGCATTTTTGATTTTCATTTCAGATTTCTAGCATCCTGCTTTTGCTTTTCCTAAAACAGGGGCATTGATGCTAATTGCTGCATCTCTAACACTGTCATAGACTGTGATTGGCTTATTGAGACTAGACTGGGAATGGAACCCACAATCTCCGCTGTCTGTATAACTCAGGTATAATCACTGAATGAACTCTCTGAACCACTGGGCATCTTTACAGATACACATCAAGTTTAAATCATTTGGGATTGTTGCTTGACGCATCTTTCAAAATGACAGGCTGACTGGAATTAAACTGGGTTGGCAACTCATGCAGCTTTTTAAATAATTGTTCTTGTGGTGCAACGTAAAAGATTTGAAAGGTGCAAATAAATTCATCTGCCAGATCGAGCAGGCCATGTCACAACTTTGCAATTTGAAAAGAAAACTGAATTGAAAATAGCTCACACCTTGATAAGTCTGACATCCTACTTTTTTTGTGCAATAAGGGGATAAAAACAGATGCTTTGGAACAAAACTAAGTGACAAGGGAAATGGGTATTGATTTTAATTTTATGCTTTGTGAACTCAACTCTTGAGCCAACATAGTGATTGATGTGGCTCAGACTTTACTGATTGCTCTAAAATGAAATGCTTTACCAAAGCAAGCTGGAGCAGTATGAATTGGGTTGGGCTGTGTTGGGTTGTTATGGGTAGTGCGTATTAGGGCCAACAGAGAAATTATCTGTGCAGGATAAACAATTAACAACCATATAGAAGTGCTGCAGCTTGCTCTGAACAGCATGCAATGTTTAGCAAGTCAATGACAATGGAGCCTCAATTCTCACATCGGATTATGAGTAGGCCATTCAGCTCCTCGAGCTTGTTGCACCATTCATTCAGATCATGGCTGATCATTATCTTAACTCCATCTACACACCTTGGTTCTCTAACCCTTGATGCCCTTGCCTAACAAAAAACTACCAATCACAGTTTTGAAATTTTCAATTAATCAATCCTCAACAGCTTTTTTGGGGAGAGTTCCAAATTTCCACTAACCTTTTCCTGAAGATGTGCTTTCTGACATTACTCTTGAACAGGCCAGCTCTAATTTTAAATCTTTTCCTCATTGTTTTCGGCTAGAGCAAATAGTTTCTCTCTATCCACCCTATCAACTCATTTGATTATCTTCTACGCCTCAGTTAGATTGCTTGAAGAGTTTAGCATCTCAAGAAGCAGAAACTGGGCTTCTTGTTCCTTGAAGAAAGAACTTATTCACCAGTCCAGTTATACTGACTACAAAGTTCAGGTCTATTGCTCAGATACTATTAGAAAAGTTCACTTTAATAGCATCAAGGTGTCTATGTCAAAGAGGTAGCTGGCAGAAAGCCCTTGTACAATTTCTTGGTAAATGGACAGTTAACAAGACAGGCCATTATCTGATGCTTTCCAGCCATGCAGCAAGTAGGAGACCTCAGAGGCAGGGCATTGACACTCAGGCTCGCAATCCCCAATTTTGGACCTATCATCAGGTATCTAACTCAAAGGAAACTAGACATCCATGATCTTGGCAGAAAGGATTTACCAGAATGATACCGGGAATGAGACATGTCCATTATTTAAAGAGATTGCAGAAGTTAGAATTGCTCTCCTTGGAGCAGAGAAGTTTAATGCAGAGCAATGACTCAGTGGGTAGCACTCTCACCTCTGGTTGTGGGTTAAAGTTCCACTTCAGAGACCTGAGCACAAAATCGATGTTGATCCAGTGCAGTACTGAGGGAGTGCTGTATTATTGGAGGTGCTACTTTTTGAAAGAGATGTTAAATCAAGCCCCACCTGCCCTCTCAGCTGGACGTTAAAGATCCCATGACACTATTTTAAAGAAGAGGAGGGGAGCTATCCCCAGTGTGTGTGCCAGCCAATATGTATACCTCAACCAACACCATTAAAAAAAAGGATTATCTGGCCATTATCGCTTTGTTGTTTTTGGGACCTTGCTGTTTGCAAATTGGCTGCCGTGTTTCATACAGCAACACTTTGGGACGTCCAGAGGTTGTGAAATGCGCTATATAAATGCAAATCTGTCTTTTTTATTTAATGGGAGGTGTTCAGAATTTTTTGATAGAGTAAATAAGGGGAAATCGTTTCCACTGGCAGGTGGATCGGTAACCAAAGGTTACAGAGTCAAGATAATTGTCAAAAGAACCACAGGTTAGACAAGGAAGAATTTGTTTTATAAAAATGCAGTGGGTTATGATCTGGAATGCACTACCTGAAATCATGGTGGCAGCAGATTCAATAGTAACTTCCAAAGGGAACTTGCCTATATCTGAAAAAGGAGAAATTTGGAGGATCATGGAGAAAGAAGAGGGGAATGAGACTAATTGGATAGCCCTTTCATAGAACTGGCACAAATATGATGGGCCAATTGGCTTCCTTCTGTGCTGAAAGATTTCATGACTCTGTGGTGACTGGCACAGTGCTCACAGAAATATCACCCATCATTTTTATGCCTCTCAGTTTCACATATTTTGGCCAAAAGAGTATTAAAGGAGCCTGCCCCCACAAAATTTGTCAGAGTTATTGACATGTCATTTGGGCAGAAACAAAGGCCAGCTCACCAACTTAGCACAAGCATTCCTAACCAGATGAAAATCTAGGTCAGGAAATCTCCTTGATAGGTTTAAGATGTAACTAATGCACAGCGGCCAGAGTTAATTCTTCCCTGCACACTTCGATTAGTCTGGTTGCATCCTACAAGTTTTCTTTAGTGACAGCTCCAGACAGAGGAGAAAGGCTTTATGATGCAATCAGCCTCATCAAAACACAATATGTGTGATATGCAGATGCCAAGCCAAATGAAACATGGGCAGTTGTTCTGAGGAATATCCAATTTGTAGTTCATCGTAGTATCCCATATTTCATTTTACCTTCACTCATCTTCAGTTCCATATTGGCTTTACCAGTGCATTCAAAACCTCAACGTCTTATTCAACCCCTGGGTTCAGACCCCATATTCTTACTATCACATAAACCACCTACTTCTACCTCTGTAATATTGCCCACCTGCTGCTAATACATGTTGTCACCTCCAGCCTTGACTATTCCCGTGTTCTCCAGCAACTCCAAAACTCTGCATCCCATATCCTAGTCTGCACTGTCTCATTAATCCTGTCCTTCATGACCTACATTGGCTCCTGGTCACCTGCATGGCTCTTATTTAAAATCCTCATCTCATGTTGAATTCCCTTCATGGTTTTGCCCCTCCCAATCTCTAACCTCTTCCAATCCTACAATTCCTTCCAAACTCTCTGATCCTCTGTGAATTCCCGTTTTCTCACCATTGACAGTCGTGCCATCAGCCAGCGAGACCCCCCACGATGGAATTCCCTCCCCAAACCCTTCCGATTCCTTTCTTTTCCTCTCTTCCTTTAAACACACCTCTTTGACCAAACTTGTTTTGTTATTTTTTCACGGTATGTGGGCGTCGTTGACAAGGCCAGCATTTATTGTCCATCCTTAATTACCCTTGAGAAGGTGGTGGTGAGCTGCCTTCTTGAATTGCTGCAGTCCATGTGGTGTAGGTAAACCCGCAGTGTTGTTAGGAAGGGAGTTCCAGGATTTTGACCCAGCGACAGTGAAGAAATGGCGATATAGTTCCAAGTCAGGATGATGTGTGGCTTGGAGGGGAACTTGCAGGTGGTGGTGTTCCCATGCATGTGCTGCCCTTGTCCTTCTAGGTGGTAGAGGTCGCGGGTTTGGCAAGTGCTGTCGAAGGAGCCATGGTGAGTTGCTGCAGTGCAACTTGTAGATGGTACACACTGCTGCTACTGTACGTCAGTGGTGGAGAGGGTGAATGATGAAGGCGGTGGATGGGGTGCTGATCAAGCGGGCTGCTTTGTCCTGGATGGTGTCAAGCTTCTTGATTGTTGTTGGAGCTGCACTCATCCAGGCAAGTGAAGAATATTCCATCACACTCCTAACTTGTGCCTTGTAGATGGTGAACAGGCATTGGGGAGTCAGGAGGTGAGTTACTCGTTGCAGGATTCCCAGCCTCTGACCTGCTCTTGTAGGCACAGTACTTAAATGGCTGGTCCAGTTCAGTTTTTAGTCAATGGTAATCTCCAGGAAGTTGATAGCGGGGGATTCAGTGATGGTAATGCCATTGAAAGTCAAGGGGAGATGGTTAGATTCTCTCTTTTTGGAGACGGTCATTGTTTGGTACTTGTGTGGTGTGAATGTTACTTGCCACTTATCAGCCCAAGCCTGAATGTTGTCCAAGACTTGCTGCATATGGACATGGACTGCTTCAGTATCTGAGGAGTTGCAAATGGTACTGAACATTGTGCAATCACCAGCGAACATCCCTATTTCTGACCTTATGATGGAGGGAAGGTCATTGATGAAGCAGCTGAAGATGGGTGGGCCAGGATACTACGCTGATGAACTCCTGCAGTGATGTCCTGGGACTGAGATGATTGACCTCCAACAACCACAGCCATCTTCCTTTGTGCTAGGTATGATTCCAACTAGTGGAGAATTTTCCCCCTGATTCCCATTGACTCCAATTTTGCTAGGGCTCCTTGATTCCATACTCAGTCAAATGCTGTCTTGATGTCAAGGGCAGTCACTCTCACCTCACTTCTTGGGTTCAGCTCTTTTGTCCATGTTTGGACCAAGGCTGTAATGAGGTCAGGAGCTGAATGGCCCTGGCGGAACCCAAACAGAGTGTCAGTGAGTAGGTTATTGCTGCGTAAGTGTCACTTGATAGTACGGTCGATGACATTTTCCATCACTTTGCTGATGATCAAGAGTAGTCTGATGGGTAATTGGCCGGATTGGATTTGTCCTGCTTTTGTGCACAGGACATACCTGGGCAATTTTCCACATTGCCAGGTAGATGCCAGTGTTGTAGCTGTACTGGAACAGCTTGGTTAGGGGCACGACCAGTTCTGGAGCACAAGTCTTCAGTACTATTGTCGGAATGTTGTCAGGGCCTATAGACTTTGCAGTATCCAGTGCCTTCAGCCGTTTCTTGATATCACAGAGAGTGAATTAAATTGCCTGAAGACTGGCATCTGTGATGCTGCGGACCTCAGGAGGAGGCCGAGATGGATCATCCACTTCTGGCTACCTCTCCTAAGATGGACCTCTGCTTTGGCTCAGCATCCATATGTATTCGATTATGATTCTGTAAAGTGTGTTGGTATGGTTTTCGACAGTAAAGGTGTTATGTAAATGTAAGTTGTCGGATGTAGATCTTTACAATATATAGATGTATACACAATGCCAGAATTGTCTGCAATGGAACCTGATCATTACAAACTCTTCATATTCAAGTATGAACCAATGTTTTCTCTTGTCCTCTTGCCCATTCTAATAAGCCAGATAACTCCAACTGGGATAAAATAAATCCCTAATAAAAGGCATTCCCTTTGTTTATTCCTATGAATTTATCACAATGAGGTTGGACTCTAAACAGAATAATTTCTGAAGAAATAAAGATATTCACTTTTCATCAATATCAATGCAGTACTTTCCAATAAAAATGTATCCTTGTAGATCTACCTAGAATTTAATTTACCAGTTTGTGGTCATCTTATGTGCTGATGCAAGTTCCTAAACCACTCTCCTGGAAGTTAGCATTTTGTGTCTGATTGCATTGCATTTTACTAGCCCTGAAATGAACTTCATACTTGGTTCAAAGTTTAGTTTTATCCCAAAGCCATTGTCCCTGTTAATTAATTATTCACAACCATGAGACTCTGTTTAATGTGTCAATAAAGGAAGAAACATGCTCTGAGGTTTCTTTGGTCTCTTCTCACTATAAAGAAAGAAAAACATGCATTTATATAGCACCTTTCACATCCTCAGGATATTCCAAAGCATTTCATAGCCAATTAAATACTTTGCAAGTGTATTCAATGCTGTTATGTAGGAAAATACTGCTCACCATTTTCATACACCCACTTACACAAAGTAGATGAGCAGATAACGGCTTGGGTTTTGCAGTACAAATGATGACAAAATTGTCAATGTTCACTGTCATTAACCTTTGAAACTAACATCAACTTCCGGAGTCATCACATACACTGTTAAACGTGAAAATCTAAAGGTTGCTGTTAGTGATTCCCTACTCCTCCACAGGGTGTGTTCTCGAAGACCCTGCAGATAGAAAGCTATTAGAATTCACTAAACTAATGAGAACGTACATTTTCACATTGTAATAATGTTGGCCAGGAAAACTATCCTGCTCTTCTTCAAAATAATGTTGTGAAATGTCATTTATTCTCCCAAGCAGGGAGACAGAGCCTCAGTTTAGTATCTAACACCAGGAATTAAGGTAGAAGATAAAATATAACAAAAAAACTAAAAAATATGTGAGATCTCTTATCATAATGGAGAAATTTGACATTCAACAAATATTAAATTAGTTTTTCAGGGCCAGTGAGGCTGTTTAGCAGTAATTCTGAACTTAATACTCTGTTAAAAATAAACAATTACACCTTATTCAACGAGGTGTAACTTTTACAAGGGATTTTACAGCGCGATTAATAGCGTAAGAGTCTTCCAATTCAATGACATGAATTGGCACCTGGGGGAATCTCAACAGCTCCCCCTCTGGAGAAGCGTAGAATCACTGACAGCAACTTCTGGATTTCCACCTTTAACTGTGCATATGTGGACACAGGAACCTGCTGTCAGTTTCAGAGGAATAATAACAGCAAATGCTGACTGTTTTGTCGTCAGTGCTACCGCAAAATCCAGGCCAATGATTGGACCATCTAGTTCCCAAAAGCTAGGCTCAGATTTAAGCCCTTGTGTTGGGCCTCCCCATCACATGGAATTTTGTTAAGCTTTTGGGCAGCATCATTTAGTGGGTATTATGTCACTTTGACAGACATATGCAGAGATCCCACTTCACTACTACCTGGAAGCCTGTTAGCTGAACATAGGGCATCGATCGACATTTTCATGGAATGTCTTCACACTGGGCACCCTGGCTTCGCCCTGCTCTCTCAGGTGAAGGAGGAACATCTATAGTGAAAGGTTTAAGTGGGGAAGGGCAACTGGGACAGTGGCAGGACTGTATTTTTTGGAATAAAGCCTTAACCAGTCCATCACACAGAGATTTCAGAAAGGACCTTGATAAACTAAAAAAAAATCCACATGAAAGAAATAGTTGCTGTATTGCATAATTTTTGTTCTCCAAATGTTACTTAAAGTTTATTTTTGGAACATAGAAAGAAACTGGATGCACATCCATTTCAATCCTTCTACTTTTACATCTGTTCCAACAAACCTGCAAATAACATGCTCTTTACCTTGTTGTACAAGGCAGCACATGTTTATTCAATCTTCTTAAATATATGTTCTTATTTGGATGTAAAACAATCAAACCTTTATCAATGGTATCACTTGGACAAGCATCAAAGTGTTGTTAAACTGTATGGAGCTTGATGTTCTCCAATTGTAATATTTACTGTGGCTAAATTGCAGGATCCCAGGGAGACTCAAAGACACCTTGTAAAGATGTTGAAAGCAATTATCTAAAACAGGTATTTGCACAAATGCAGGATGCTTTGCAAACTTGGTCTCCACTTATTCTATCATGAACAGAGGAGAGGGAACATTTGAAGCAGGGTATTTTATAAGTGTGCTTATTGTCTTGCTACTTGAGCTTTTAACTGATGAAAACATGAGCAATCATTGTCTTGTGTTTAACATAATGGCAGAGGTACTCAGAAGCACTGGGCACTTTTGTATCTTTGTAAGCTGAACCACATCAGTCTGTTTATGGTGTTAGAAAATAGACCACTTAACGTTGGGCTTGGTGTAACCAAGCAACTTAACACAAAGTCATAGAACCTCAAGTCGGCGAAGTATGAAAACTAACAGCATACTACACATGATGGCCCACGTTTTGTGTTGCTGGTATCCCATTGTAGCAGCATTATTCAAGAAACAGATAGAAAATCTACATCTATATGTTTCCAGTGAGGCAGTATTAGTACAGGCACTGTACAGTAGAACTCATGGGAAAATTAAATATTAAAGTCAGTGTGGTCAGTACCGAGTACTTTCTGGACTTCCTTTAAACACTCCAATTTAATTAATTTTGGTTTCTGCAGGAGTTGACTTTGAAAACACAACTAAAAATGATCCCTCTCTGTGGCACCGCCTCTCACCTCCAATCGACACGGTAGGTCATCTCACAGAAAACACAGAGAGCAAAATTGCATGGACTTGCCAAGGTATTAAAAACAAGGAAGTAAAAAGGACCTCATATAATGCACTCTCAGTGCACTAAGAGCATATTAAACTGGCTAAGTGACCAAAGCAATTTTTCGACGAGCAGTTGAGGCAGGAACAGCTTGGGATTGAATTTCCACTTTACATGGGTTCAATGAAAAGTTAATTTTTTTTTCAGCGCTGCTTTCTTGCGTGAAGAATTTGTTACAACATACACAATGGGTGTGCCAAGCAGCGTGCACCTGCATTAACGTTACTGAACCACTTCTTAAGCTGCTAACAAGGCACTTAAAGCGCGGAAATCTGCAAAACTTTGCTAATGCTTCCGTGTGGCGTGCATGTTTCTGTTGCTTCCCACACTGATTCAGTACTTGAGCTGAAAGTGTTGGAAACCCAATGAAATTGGAAGGCCCTACAGTGGCTGAGTCTCATAAAGACAACCATTCTCCAGTCTAGAAATACAAAATTTCAGCCTATATAACATTTATTCTTTGCAGAATTATGTATCATTTTACACTTATGAGATTATGGAATTAAGTTATGCCTCAGAGATGAGGTTTTAAAAAGCTCAGGTGCTTTTTTTAATGGATTTCCTCCAAGAGAAGATGCCCTACGTACCATTTAATGAAGTCAATGCACAGTTTGTAACGTGATACATTGGTACGTTGGTGTACTCGAATACTCTGTGCAGATGGGAATAGTGCACTGATGGGATCATTTGGCATCAGCCCTTCTGGTTTGGCAGAGTTGGGAGTATCAAGGTTCTCGCATAAATGAAGTCGGGACCTATGGGGCAGAAACTTTGCTTCAGTGGAACACCAGGAATCGGTTCTTAGTTTGCACTCCACTCTGACTTTCTTGGGAGGTGGTCTGCTCAATGTGGGAGGTGTGGCTGTGTGAATGTCTCACGTTGATTCCAGTGGTGACTTACAACATTTTGTGGCTAGCACTGACAGCTGTGCTAGCCTGCATGTTTCAGGCAAGAATTTTCTCAATAAACAGTAGGCCTCCTGAACACTGGGTCTGAGCTGCAGGGATCTCTGATGTTCTCCCTGGCCATCCAGATTGTTATCCAGTACAGCTAAAAAGATGGGACAGTACTAGTATGTGTGCTGCAGCATTCCCTTCTGACTAACTCACTTTGCATGAAGTCCTGTGACATTGACCACAAGTCGTGGGAGTCAGTTGCCAGTGATCGCTAGAGCTGGCGGACAGCCATAAAGGCAGGGCTAAAGTGTGGCGAATCGAAGAGACTTAGCAGTTGGCAGGAAAAAAGACAGAAATGCAAGGGGAGAGCCAACTGTGTAACAGCCCCGACAACCAATTTTATCTGCAGTGCCTGTGGAAGAGTCTGTCACTCTAGAATTGGCTTTCATAGCTACTCCAGGCGCTGCTTCACAAACCACTGACCACCTCCAGGCGCTTACCCATTGTCTCGCGAGACAAGGAGGCCAAAGGAGAAGAACTCACTCAATTCAGCTGAGGGAGAGTTTGGAAGGATTTCTTTCCATACTACTCTCCATTCCTCCTGTTTCTTGATGGTCTTGTTTTTTTCTCTTCAGCCTCCTTTTGAGACTTACTGTATTGCCTTTGACCTGGAAGCAAACGTGGTCCAGAGATGTATCAGCATGGATTGTTTGGAAGTGGTGGTGCAATTCCAGGGGAATCAGCTCATGCTGGACATTTTGGAGCATGATTGGTTCCTGAGGAGTTGTTTAAAGAGAGAAAAGAAAGGAAGACTTGCATTTTTATAGCACCTTGCATGACCTCCGGGCATCTGTAAACTTTTTACAGCCACTGAAGTACTTTTGAGTTGTAGTTACTGTTGGAATAAGAACATAGGAGCAGGAGTAAGCCATTCAGCCCATCGAGCCTACTCAAATTGATATAGGGAACACGGCAGTCAATTTGCACACAGCAAGCTCCCACAAACAGGAATGTGACAATGAGCAGATAATCTGTTTTTGTGATATTAATTGATAGATATTGGCCAGGACACTGGGGATAACTCCCCTTGCCCTCTTCAGAATAGTTCCATGAAATCTTTTACATCCACTTGAGAGCACAGACACGTCCTTGGTTTAACGTCTTATCCGAAAGGCAGCACTTCCAACTGTGCAGCACTCCCTCGGTGATGCACTGGAGCCTCAGCCTAGATTGTTGTGCTCAAGTCCTGAAGTGGGACTATGAATCCATAACCTTCTGACTCATAGGTGAGAATGCTGCCAACTGAGCCATAGCTGACACTAATTTGAAGATAACACAATAGGCCCTGTAGGTGAGGCAGAAATGTCTGTCATTATATGCAAGAAAGAATGTCCACTCTACATGGTTAAAGACCATCTCAGTATCCAGGCAGTATATCAGGGCAGGCTTGCTTGTGCTGTTGAGATGTTTGATAGAACCTGAGGGTTGATCTTACACTTGAACACTACCAGTGCACAGGAATGATTATCAAATGAGATTTGGCGCCGAGCCACGCAAGGAAGTATTACGATAGGTGACCTAAAGCTTGAGTCAGAGGTATATTTCAAGGAGCAGCTTAAAGGAGGAGAGAGATACAGAGAGATTTAGGGAGACAATTTCAGATCTTGGGGCTGAAGCAGCTGAAGGCACAGCTGCCAATGGTAATACAATGCCTGGACAACGACATGATATTCCAACATGCTAAGCACTTTCCCATCAAGGTAACCGAGGTTTAACTTTCTGTCCATGCAATTGCATGTATCTGTCTAAAATATTATATGTTTCAGATCACTTATTCAATTCTGCTGCTCTAGCATCTTCATCTCCATTAACACCAACCCAGGTGCATGCAATGCTTTTAATGCGGGAAAAAATGCCCAAGGTGCTACTCAGGCAAAAATGGACTCCGAGCCGAAGGAGATATTCAGAGGGGTGTCTAAAAGCTGACTTCATGAGATTGGATTTTAAGGACAGTCCTAAAGGAAGAAAGGGAGGTGAAGATATTGAGGGGTTTGTGTGGGAGCAGAAAGCTGATTGAGGGAATTCAAACAGAATTACAGAAGAGGGAAGTCAAGATCTGGAAGGCAATAACACCCTCAGGAAGCTTGGAGGAAGGCAGATTGTAGGTGGTGTGGTTGTTAATGAGGGGTCAAGGGTGTTTTTTGTAAGAGTGAGTAAAAATAGACATTTAGAAAGGGAGGGGGACAGTGCAGAGCAGAGGAAGCCATTTATGTGTGAGCCAGTTTGGATGTTCAGTAACGTTACTGCACAGAGGAACTTCACCAGTCTTGCATTCTCTGATCATTTATCAATTTGTGCCCATCTTTCCTGCAGTTCTATGTTTGAATCCCTCTAATCAGGTTTGCACCCATGCAACAGTACTCAAGCAGCCTTTATAAAACTAACCAATGACATCCTTAAACAACTGTAATTATTCCAAACTAACCCTCTCATCCTTCTCGACTTATCTGCAACCTATGACACAGTTGACCACACACCATCCTCCTCCAACTTCTCTCCTCTATAATCCAGCTTTGTGGAACTGCCCTTGCCTAGTTCCATTCTTATCTCTCAAATCACAGCCAAAGAATCACCTGAATTAGCTTTTCTCCTCACTTCTACATTGTTACCTCTGGTGGCCCCCAAAGATCTATCCTCGGCCCACTTCTACTTCTCATCTGCCTGCTGCCCCTCAGCGACTCATCTGAAAATAAATCATGTTCTGCATGTATACTGATGGCATTGAGCTGTATCTCATCACTTCACCCTTCCACTGTTTCTGATTTGTCATAATGTTTGTCCAACATCCAGTATTGGATGAGAAGAAACTTCCTGCAACTAAATATTGAGAAGACTGACGCCCTATTCTTCCATCCCCACCACAAACTCTGTTCCCTGATCACCATTTCCATCCCTCTCCCTGTCAACTGTCTGATGCTATTCCAGACCATTCGCAACCTTGGCATTGTGCTTGACTCCGAAATGAGCCACCAACCACATAACTGCTCTATTACAAAGATTGCTTGCTTCCATTTCTGTAACATTGCCCAACTCAGACTCTGCCTTAGCTCATCTGCTGCTGAGAACCTCAAACATGCATTTGTTACCTCTAAACTTAATTATTTCAATGTTCTCCTGGCTGGCTTCTCATCTTCCACCCTGTATAAACTTGTCCTCCTCCAAAACTCTGCTATCCCTATCTTAACTTGCACCAAATCTAATTCATTCACTACCCTTGTGATTGCTGACATGCATTGGCTCCCGATCGAACAACAACTCAATTATAAAATTCTCATCCTTCACTATTTCTGCAACCTGCTCCAGCTCTGCAAACCTTTGAGATTTCTGCACTCCTCCAGTTTTGGCAACTTGCGCATCCCCGATTTTAATCGCTTCGCAATTAGCAGCCGTGCTTTCAGTTGGTTGGACCCTAAGCTCTGGAATTCTCTCCCTAAACCTCTCCACCTCTCTGCCGCTCTCTCGTCCTTTAAGATGCTCCTTAAAAACTGACTTCTTTGACCAAGCTTTTCACCATCTGTCTTGATATCTCCTCCTGTGGCTCGGTGTCAAAAAAAAAAATTATTGGTCTCTTGTGAAGCACCTTGGGGCACTTTGCGACACTGAAGGTGCTATATAAATGCAAGTTGTTGTTGTTGTTGTTGTTGTTGTTAACTACCCAACTGAAGTAGTTTGAGGCATTTTGCCATGACACTGGTCTATATAAATGCACATGATATAAGTTACTATTAGTAAGTGTTAATAAGAGCATGGAGCAATAAACAGAACAATGAAATGTTCGTTACTACTGACCTAGCCACTTGAACTTCCATTCCCCTATTGTCAGCAATTCCTTTCTACTATGATTGAGAAAAATATAGAGAAAAGATAGAGAATGGCTAATACAACTTTACTTCTGGTACCATGTAGAAAATTATGTTACTGCTGGCAGTAGGATTGCTTCCACCAAGGCAAATCACATCCAAGGTGCCTTAATCTCTATAAAATGAGATCTAATCATAGTAAATGACCTTGATCATAACCTGGCTCTGAAGTCATTGGTGTGCAATTATCTGCAAAAGGAAAATTTGTTGCATTCTTCATTTTTATGGGCTCGACAAAACCAAAAATGAGACAGTACAAACATGAATGGCATGAAAGTTCACTATTAAACAAAATTATAAGGCATGCAGATGTTTTATTTCATGATTTTTGCCTCCAAATCTTACTCCCAAGTGAAGGGAATTTGAATCAGCAGCAAATATCAAACAGAAAAGAAAAACACTTTAGCCTTTGGAAATGCTGTCTCCAGTGCATAAATCCTTGAACTAAACATGCACAGTTCTGCTTAAACAGCCACTTTTGCGTGACCAGAGGCAGATGTACGAGTTCCAGGACACAAACACAGCGGTGGAAGAAGCCACAGATTTTGGCAATTGATCACTGCGATGACTCAACTCTAAAGAGGCAGTGAGTGCTGCACGATCTTTTATCAAGAACAGTCAAGCATTTATTCAAGTTCATTTTTCGAGATTAAACAAGTTCAGGTCAACAGCCAAATAGATTTACACCATTCAAGGGGGTACAAATGCAAGGAAAGAATAAAAGTGTGTTGGTTCCCAAAGCAGCTGAGCAAGTGGGCAGATTAGCTGATCCTTTTGAATCACAAAGGTTTCAGTTTCGGTCTGTGGTTGGTGCTAAATTAATTGATCTCAATTGGAATAGCAGGATGACTGACCACAATTTTCCTCTTGATACATGGGTTAACAAGATGGGGGAGATGATCATTATCAAGTGACAGCCTACCTGCTGGAAATGTGCATTTGTGGATATTTAGGCAAGGACAGGATGAAGCTTAACTTTGATCCCCAGAGCAACCAAGAATCCCCTAAACACTCTCTATGCTATTCAGTTCCAACATACATGTACATACTTCTCACCTCAACACAGGCAATTCCTTTAGCTCCCACCTCAAGCTAATCCATGAGTTACAGAGCCGTGGCATACTGTTTGTCCCTAAACTCAGCTTCCCTTTCTTTCACCTTTAAATCATTGCCCATCTCCACCCTTACTTCTCCCCCTTTGCTGCTAAAACTCTTACCCATAATCTCGGGACTTGATTTTTTTCCCCACTGCTTTCCCTGACCTCCACTTGCAATAAGCTAAAACTCAAAATGCCATAGACTGCAGCCTTGCCCACAGCATGGCTGTACCACTATCATCCCCATTCTCATCAAACTCTGATGACCTTTTATGGCCCAATGAATTGATTTAAGGATCGCGTCCTCTTATTTGAATCCTTCCCTGCATGTATCTCTGCGGGCATCCAACTTGTTATTGCCTATGTTTTATTCCCCATTCTCTGAGCTCTACCAGCGGTGTTCACTGCTTCAGCCACTGTCTCCCATCCTCTGGAAATTTCTCCCTCAGTGCTTCTACTTGATCATCTCCCTCTCTGCTATGGGGAGCATTCCTAAATCCCTCTTCTTGTCCCTACATTGGCCACCTCTCAACTCCTTTTTCCCTCCACCTTGTTGTCTACTAGTTGTCCACTGCTCTGTACAGCAGCCTGAGCTATTTGACTCTGTATTTGGAGTGCTACAGAAATTGAAGTTATTGGTAAAATTATTATCACACGGAAATAATGGCCATTTCATGAGTACGCCAGTGATTACCCAACACTAACCAAATTATATGTAAACAATGAGTGAGTGCCTTCTGAGGAGCGAAGGGAGATTAGGGTTACTAGGTACTTTTAAAATTGGAGACTGTTTAGAAATGATGTAGCCAAGGAATCACTGGGTTTTGTTCTCTGTATCTGCAGATGTTTGAGAGTTAGGCAGAGTTAGCACAATATTGAAATTGTTTCCATGAAAGCAGAAGACTAAGAGGAGGTTGGTAGATTTTTTTTTAAATTATGAAGGATTTGATAGAGAGAAAGTAAAAGAATATTTTCTCTAGCTGGGAGGTCAGTAACAAAAGGTCATCAGATTCAAATTGCCACTGATAGTGAACAAAGAAGTTGAGATCGGTGTCTTTATATGGAGGATCATTGGAACATGGAATGGGTGAGGCAAACATCATTGCATCCTTTAAGGGAAATTGGGACAAATATTTGAAGCAGAGGCAGATACAGAGCCATGAGTAGAAAGCAGAATAGTAGGATTACTTTAGCATTGCTCTAGCAGAGAGCTCACACAAGTACAATGGGCAAATGGCCTCCTTCTGTGCTGTAACTTTTTAAGACTAAGTACAATTGTTAAATTTGCTAATGAAATGCTTGTACAAACATGAATCTTTGTAGTCTACTTCAAAAGAAAGATCAGGAGGTTTGTGCATTCTGAGAAAGCAACACTTGTCCTCCTTCTGGCCGCACAAACCTGTTTTGAAAAGGCAGAAACTTAGCCTGGTTCTGAAGTGGCCTGCAGTGATCCTCTTAAGGACTGATGTCGAGGCCACTCATTGCCTGGTATCAATGGGGGAGCACATATTGGTAGCTCATAATTCTGTCTACATACATCAGAGAAAGCCGATTAAGTTCCCACCTGAAACAAGTGGGCACCTTGTCCACCCATAGTGAGGCTGCTGGAAAAATGGAGGCCGTAGCAGGATCAGAATGTGAACGGGACAATTTTCGGGCACGACAGCTCATTGTTGCTAGGCAAAGAGATTTAATTTTCACCACACCACATCCTCACTCCTACCTTTTCGCACTGTGCATATTCCTCTAAATGGTCACCTTCACAAGAGAGAGTCTAAAGTTTTGATTCACCTAGCCCTGTGTTCAATATATAAAATAGATATAAAACAGATATAGAAAGCAACTTTGAGTTATTATAAAAGGATTTCCTATCAACACTGGGTCTAAAATTCCTCACGACACGATCCCAACGTTCACACCAGGATCATGGTTAAATTGTACCCACCCCACCAGACGGAAACTGGAGGGGGTTGATGAATGGGCACCTGATTAGCGTGACTGAGGTTGGTGCAAGCATCATTTTGGGTGCCTCTCCAGTGCTCGCCTGCCAGAAACTCTGACTCCTGCCTACCAGTGGTGGTAGGGTGGATCTAAACGTCCTCTCCCCAAACCCGCCAATGCTCCTCCTGGCCAATGAGCAAGGGGATTAATGTGCATTATTTATGCATAAAGAAAATTAGAAATCATCCAGCTTTTCTGGCCTGGACCATCCAGCAGTACCCACATCCATCTTGTGGAGGCTGATGCAGAAATTCCGCCCTTTACAAGGCAAAGGGGAACTCAAGGTAACAGCAGAGATCCCGCACATCCAGGTCTCCACATCCATTTCCCTGTGAGTAATGCTGGGCTTCTGCTGAAGATAGAGCAAGAGACAAATGGAACTTCTAAAAAAATTTCAGCCCCATTTTCTTTACCAATTTGTTCTGTTTCCACACCTCATCATGCATTAGAAATATTGACCGAGTTCATTGCAACTTACTGTGGCATTCAATTTTACTGAGAACAATAACTATGCACTGCACGGTAGAAGTCCTTACACCTTTCAGACAAGTACCTTTGCTTCCACGGTCCTGTGAGGAAGTTAGATTTATGGGAAGAGGGCAGTGTAATTAGTTTTGCATTGCCCTAGCAAGGAGCCAACACAAACTTGATGGGCCAAAAGGCTGCCTTTTATGCTGTAAACTAGTGCATATATTTTATTACAAACAATATAAAGATTTTTTTAAAATGACAGTTTAAAGGATGTCCATAAAAAGTATATTCTTTGGTTAATAGGGTCAAACTCCTTGTAAAATTCTTTACGACAAGTTATATTAATTGCACTAGAATGACCTCTATTTAAACCTTCATGATGCTGCAAATAGTAGAGTGTACCATGATTCATCTCATTTGTTTGCAGCCAATTTTTAATTCTAAGTAGCCCATCTGATATATTGAGGTAGATTTTTCATTCAGTTCGGCTGGTTTTATAGAACGGGGAAGGCACAAACACGTTTTGGTTGAATTTCTCATACCAGCTATTTCTGGCTAGCTGTATTTGAATGCAAGACTGCTTGTGCACATTTGTGCCATTGCCTCACTGAGGCAGGAGAATAGGTGCAAAGATTACTTAAAATGTATACCTGCCACAATTTCTTGGTTGTTACTCTAGATTGCACATATTTCCCTTCACAGCCTGAAGTTCTGGACAAAACATAGAAACTTAGAAACATAGAAAATAGGAGCAGGAGTAGGCCATTCAGCCCTTCAGGCTTGCTCCGCCATTTATAAAGATCATGGCTAATCGTCTAATTCAATACCCTGCTCCCACTTTTTCCCCATATCCCTTGATCCCTTTGACATTAAGAAATATATCTATCTCCTTCTTGAATATATTTAATGATTTGGTCTCCACTGCCTTCTGCAGTAGAGAATTCCACAGGTTCACCACCCTCTGAGTGAAGAAATTTCTCCTCATCTCGGTCCTAAATGGCATACCCCGTATCCTGAGAGTGTGACCCCTGGTTCTGGACTCTCCAGCCATCAGGAACATCCTCCCTGCATCTAGCCTGTCTATCCCTGTTAGAATGTTATAGATTTCTATGAGATCCCCTCTCATTCTTCTAAACTCGCGTGAATATAGGCCTAGTCGACCCACTCTCTCCTCATACGTCAATCCTGCCCTCCCAGGAATCAGCCTAGTAAATCTTCTTTGCACTCCCTCCATGGCAAGAACCATCTAATAATCCCGACCAAAACAATATGATCTAGGAGAAGGAAGCAAGTAAGAAGATCTTGAAAGCAGGCAAATCTTTCTCCTCGGTGGCTTTTTCATGGTTGTTTCTTCCTTTAGCCTGAGACAGAAGTGATTTTGAAAAGAATAATCTGAAAGAAAGAACTTGCATTTATATAGCACCTTTCACTACCTCAGGACGTCCCAAAGTGCTTTATAGCCAATGAAGGGCTTTGGAAGTGTAGTCAGTGTTGTAGAGAAAGCTGGCAGCCAATTTGCATACAGCAAGCTCCCACAAGCAGCAACGAGATAAATTACGAGGTTAATCTGTTTTACTTATATTGGTTGAGGCATAAAATATTGGCCAGGAAGAGGGCTTCCTTCTCAAATAGATGTACGAAGAATGAAAGCAAAGCCTTCTGTTTCTCCAATTCACCAAGGATTCCTTCTCTTTTGTAATCCCTTTACTTGGCTTTTGATTCAAAGCGGGAGTGGTGTGGGCCTTGCTAACATGAGGCCCGGAAGATCTGAACCCTCAGACCTCATAGGCAGAGGCCCCAAATCTCCCATGCAGAAGCAGCCGGAAGGAGCAGCTGGCCAGCGGGCCGAGGTTGCATGACGGACAGAAGATGGCTGTCACTGGGTATCGAAGGAACAATCCCTGGCACTCAAATAAGTGGAAGGGCCTCATGGTTATGGAGGGGATAGAAACCAAGGGCATGGGAGGCCTAACCATTTCATCGGAGGCCTCAGAGAAACATTCCTGCTCTTCTTGGCCCCGCAAGGAAAGTTAATAAAATCAGAAAACACATCCCTTTTTTGGGCTGCTTTCAGTCTCAGCTCCTCTTATCGCTGAGTTGGCATAACAAGTTAGTCATAATGGTTTCCCACATAGGTCTCTGTTTAAAATTTCAGCCAGGTCCCAATGATATCATTGGAGGTCCATCTGTATATTTAAGGAAAGACCCTGCTGGCCTCTAGCAGGTGTCCCTCTTTTGCCTACTCAGAAGAGTAGATGAAAATTGGAATCTATGGGAAGAAAGTTGTGGATACCGAGGAGGGCTATTGTCGTCTGCAAAGGGACTTGGATAGGTTGCAGTGCTGGGCTGAAAAGTGGCAGATGGAGTTTAACCCTGAAAAGTGTGAGGTCGTCCATTTTGGAAGGACAAACACGAATGCAAAATACTGGGTTAACGGTAGGGTTCTTGGGCATGTGGAGGAGCAGAGAGACCTTGGGGTCTATGTGCATAGATCGTTGAAAGTTGCAACTCAAGTGGATAGGGCTGTGAAGAAGGCATATGGGGTGTTAGCGTTCATTAGCAGAGGGATTGAATTTAAGAGCCGTGAGGTGATGATGCAGCTGTACAGGACCTTGGTAAGGCCTCATTTGGAGTACTGTGTGCAGTTCTGGTCGCCTCATTTTAGGAAGGATGTGGAAGCCTTGGAGAGGGTGCAGAGGAGATTTACCAGGATGTTGCCTGGAATGGAGAATAAGTCTTACGAGGAAAGGCTGAACATTCTAGGCCTCTTCTCATTAGAACGGAGAAGGATGAGGGGTGACATGATAGAGGTTTATAAGATGATCAGGGGAATAGATAGGGTAGACAGTCAGAAACTTTTTCCCCGGGTGGAGCAAAGCGTTACAAGGGGTCATAAATTTAAGGTGAAGGGTGGGAGATATAAGGGGGATGTCAGGGGAAGGTTCTTTACCCAGAGAGTGGTCGGGGCATGGAATGCCTTGCCTGGGGAAGTTGTTGAGTCAGAAACTTTAGGGACTTTCAAACGGCTTTTAGATAGGTATATGGATAAAGGAGAATGATGGGGTATAGATTAAATTGTCCTTGACAGAGGACAAAGGATCGGCACAACATCGTGGGCCGAAGGGCCTGTTCTGTGCTGTATTTTCTATGTTCTATGTAAAGCAGGAAAGTCCCACCGGGTCAAAATCAGCCCTTTCAGCTCAATCTTCCCCATTGTCTTCAATATTCTCATTCACTACATGAAATCTCAGGAAAGATACTACACATCTAAATTATACACCTATGGCTCCCAAACATATATAGAATTAGGCAAGGGGAAACCTTAATATCAGATTAATTCTGGTCTGCTATTCTAAACAGCATTCTCTCCAATGAGCAAGAGCTTTGGCACAAGAGATTGAGATATAGATTGATATTTCTAAGAGACTTTGGTTGAGTTCTTTGCTTTTTGAAACAAAATAACTCATTGGCGAGTGTATCTCTCCCCACACCGTTCTAAATCTGAAGCTTCAAAATGACCTTTCCAAGAACCATTCATCATCCAGGACCCAGACCTTTGACGAATACTAAAGATACATAGATGTGTATGTTTATTTTTGTCCACTGTTTTTATTCCACTGATATGAGCTTCCAGTTGAAATTAGGCAATATTTGTAGCTACTTGGTGTCAATTTGAATTAGACCCCAGGTATATTCACAATAAAAATGACACTGCTGCTTTAACGTTTGACCCAGATTCCATAAGTTACACTTCTTTCATTTTCTATTTTGTAGTCTATCACCAACTGAAATAGATCTTACACTTCTTTCTTAGTTACTGCATTATCTTTGGGCCACAGTGCTGAGCAATGGTAATGCACATTAAAAGGCATTGTTCTAGCCAAGTGTACTTAAACAGGGAACAATAAATTACTGTTTGTTTCTTCAACATCTTAAGTTAGATCCAACCTGCGCTTTGAACTAATTTATTTAAGAGATATACTTTAAAAGGAGTTTATCAGTTAAATAACTTGCTCTCAATACAGCTCCTGAGGCAACAAAATCAATCACCAAATAATAACATATTGTAATGCTTTGTAGAAATTGTAATTTTGAATAAAAGCAACCAACTGAGTTACAAACTGGTTTGGCATAGAATGAAGGTTTGCATGTAACAGTCTTATATTGCCATGGAAGTATTAGAGTTATTTATTGATTCATTTGGTGCTGTCAGGTGCCAAGGATAAATTATTATGGATTTTTCAAAGGGGTTGGATAAGACAATGGATTAGAACACTATCTTTTGACTTAGGGGACCTGGATAAGAATTAAACTGAAGTCTCTTCCTTCTGCTTGCTCTAAGGGCTAAGCAAGATGAGGTTTACTAGTTTAAAGCCACTTCCTAGTGAGTGTGAGTTGATGGCATGCAGCAGATATAATTCAGCACTAATTCCAACTTTCAGAGATACCACATGAACATGGGTAATGGAAATGTCACTGTATTGGGGCAAAAGGTCATTTTTCTGAGGTTGCGACCAAGCACATCACTAGGGCAATGCAGAAGACATTTATCTCCATGCGATATACCCGTTAAAATAAACAGTGCTTGGTACTGAATAGTGGAACAGCATTGCATTTTCTAATGCTAATATCCCTTATCCTGATAAAAGAAGAATTTTAAATAAAAGCTTGAGTTGCAATTATTAGTATGCTATTTAGATGACTGATTTATAGGAACCAATTTCTTTATACTGCAAATCTGTGTTCTTTTAGCCAGCAGAATGGATTTTGGATTTTTGTTAGACTATAGTGTTTGTTGTACAGTTGGTAGCATCTCCTTACACAAGGAACAAACACAGTATTCATTAGCTTTTCAAGGAAGAAGTTTAACTGAAAAAAGCAATGGATGTTTGCCATATTTGACAAAAGTAGTATATAGAAAGCCTTTGAGATCATTATTTTCAACAAACCAAAGTCTCAGTTCTATTTGTACCCGTAAATCTATGTATAGTTGAGACTAGAGTTTGGAAATTGCTGTTGGAGTGTTACTGAGGGGTTAATTATAGGTCACTAAAAGCTTTTACGAGTTATAAGGTCTGCTGGTTTGTTCACTATTTTGCTGCTTTCAGTCTAGAGGATAAATTGTAGGCTGTTCACCCCACATAGCAGGCAGGCCCATGAAAAGCGAGAAGCACTAATCCTCTTAATTACCTATAAAATGCAATTAGGAGGCAATTTAGCATCTAAATTAGGAACAGGGAAGGCAAAGGCAGACATTTATTCAGTGCAATTTCTGCAGAATTGGACATCAGAGAGTGAGAAAAGCCAGTTTGACAGGAGAGGTACTCGAAGCCCTACTACAATGAAGCAGGGGAGGGGATGTGTACAATTAATGGGACTGATGCAACCTTTTGCCTTTCAGAAGTGGCAGGTTGATTGTTCATCCTTTGAGGCGAAGATGACCATGTCCATCACCTGGGGTATTTGGTAGGGTTCCGGTGAGTACATAGGTGACTGCTAAGGCCAATCTGCGCCCCAAAGGTTCTACTGCAAATAGGGCATGATATTGCAGACAATTGAGTTTTGGATGAGCTGCTGGCTCGGGATTTCCTCTCCTTGTGTTTTCTCTGCCTCTGATATATGCTTGCTTTCAATCGAGGCCGCACCCTTTTTTATTTGAAGTGGCAGGTGCATAGGCATGGGACAACATGGCTGCAAGCACACCAGTCAAGCCCTGAGGTCCTGGATGTGACCAAGGTAGATGTAGATCATTTGCAATGCACAGGAAAATGAAGTCCAGGTCTCCAAAAAATTCCAGGATATGGTTAGCGAAACCTTGCAGCCTGGTGACAGACTTGTTCCTTTCCGCACAGGTATCATTTGGAAATTATGGTCGGTTAGGTGTAACACATCTGAAATAGTGCACAAGCACCAAAGGGCAGCACCAAATCAAACCACTGTCACACACTACATATAAAGGAGGAAACGCATGCATTACACTTGATTTGAATATTGAGCAGAATATTTATTGGTATGGGTTACTACTCAGAAAGTGTGGTTTGTCCCTTTCAGAAATGGTATCATGAGCCATGGCTGCATGGATGCATGGAGTAGTCATGGTCTCCCTCTAGTCACCTTGTCACTCATCATACCCTTGCAAATAAGGGTTACAGATATTTGCCTTAAAATCAACGCAAGACAAGATATTCTAAGCCATTGGGCATTGACCTGCAGAATTCTGTGTTGGTGGACGCATTGTAGAGGTTAAATTGAATAGCCCCTGAAAACAGGTGAGAGGATCGCGAGGCGTGATTAACCCACACCCGTTTGATGTAATGCAGGGAAAATAGCATCTTTGTGCAGCCTGTTCATTTACATGATTTCTGCATGCAGCCAGTGCTAACCATGTTGTTGATTGCCTGCGCCCAAATCAATACTTGCTAGCACTACTTAAATCTAACCTGCATTGCTGAAAGCTCGCCTGCATCTCTTACAGGGATGTGGCTGGAGGAGGTGCTGGGAGTGCTGTATGTATTGAATCTGACGTTTTCGGACACTACACTGGAGATCTTGGTGGAGGAGGTGGAAAGGAGGAGAGATGTCCTGTATCTGCAAGGGACCAGGAGGTTGTCCAGACACATACTAAGAAGGCAGTGCCAGGAGTCAAGCACCGTGGACCTGGATGCAGTGCCACAAGAAGTTCAATGACCTCACGTGTGTGGTCAAGGTCAGTGAGTGCATCTTCAAATGCCATATCCTACCAACTGCCCTGTAACCTTAGACACAGCTCAATTCACCATACCTCCATCACTCACCTACCAACAATCTCAATCAGGTCTCATACCTAACATTCATATACTTCATCTCACCCTCACACGCTTTGCACTACTGCAAGCCTCACACCCACATCTCACTGCTTGCACATGCTGCCAACTATTCAATCATGACAGCCACATTACCCATACAGATTGCATGACGCTCACTGAAACACTTCCTTCTCTCTTGCAGGAGAACATGGCACACAACTGAAGGCAGCAGGAATTAACGGAGGAGGAGATAGTGCTGGTCATTATCAGGATTGCCATTGCTGAGGCCATGGCCGGCAGTGAGGCTGAAATCATCAAAAATGATGGTACCCTTATACCGGACCCTCCTTCCCACACCCCATCTCTTCCTCATCCCGCAATTTCTTCTGATTTACAAGCTGCAGATGGTATGAGCATGAACTTCTTACTTTCCACCCCCTATCCCCTCATCACAACCTTACCCTTGTGCCTTTGTCCTTTCAGATACCCAGGAACTGCCACCTGGCCAGACAGTAGAGAAACATCAACAAGAGTGATGATGAAGACACACCATCACTTCATTACACCATCGCAGCCAATAGCTCAGATACTGACACTGCGCATAACTTAGAGGATGGATCAGAGGTGGGATTTGCACATGGTGAGATACTGAGCACGAGTGCACTGTAGCCAGGGCAGGGAGCAAGGGGAATACAGGTGTCATCTCACTGGGGGGAGAAGTAGCACCTGAGTTCTGTTGAGAGGACTCAGATGACGACATTGATGGGACAGTGAAGTCGACACCTAATAAATGCGCTGTGCATTGAGAAGCCTGCCAGAAAGCCTATTTTCAAGGTCAAGGAGCATGGAAGAGGGAGGCACCAAGGTGGCACAGGACTTTGTGCAGAGCTTAGAGCCCATCCTTTCCAGCGTAGATATGGTGGCCAACTCCATTAACACACTTGTGAATCCAACCATGATATGGCATCTAATGGTTGATGTCTCAGACTCCATTGCAGCACAAGCAGCTTCCACCAAACTGACACAATGGGCCGAATGGCCTCATTTCATGCTGTAAATTTCTATGAGTCTGAGCGCTGCAGTGGAAGTTCAGACTGAAGTCATGCAAGGTCAGCTTGCTGCCAACACAAGCTCAGACTGCTGCCATCATGGCTGTAGTTTACAGTGTGCTAAGTGGCTTGCAGGGTGTCCCGTCAGTCCAGCAATGTGTCCTCCAACTGATTACAAGGATTACTGAACACCAGGGGAGTGGCAGTGGCTCCACAGAGCTCAAGACTGCTGTCCTCTCTCAGGAAGCCAGCAATCATCCGCCTACCCACGCCACTCTGCCAGTGCCCTTGCTGTTGCCTCTCAGCCAGCCAGCCCAGACTGCTGCTGCCATGCTGAGATAATGCAATACATAGCCGGGGCTTCTAGGCCTAGAGCTGCTCAATGTCATCCTCCAAGGCCATCTGCAATCTCTCCCAGTGAAAATCAGTAGCCTTCTACCAGCCATGTGGCAGTCACTGGGGTAGCAATGTGCAAGAGCACCAGCACGGATAAAGGCACATGGAAGAAAGGGTTCTAAAGGTTCTAGGGTTCCAAAAGAGATAGCTGCAGAGATAGTGGATGCGCTGGCTATGATTTTCCAGAATTCCTTAGATTCATGAATAGTCCTGTCAGATTGGAAGTCGGCAAATGTTACGCCGCCTTTCAAGAAAGGAAGTAGAGAGAAAAGAGAGAACTACAGGACAGTTAGCCTAACATCAGTCATTGGGAAGGTGCTGGAAACTATTATTAAGGAAGACTTAACATTGCACTTGGAAAAGCATAGTATGATTAGAACAAGTCAGCATGGTTTTCCTAAAGGAAGACACTGTTTGACAAATTTATTAGAGTTTTTTGAGGATGTAACTAGTAGGGTAGATAAAGGAGAACCAGTAGATGTAGCATACCTGGAACTTCAAAAGGCATTTGATAAGGTGCCACATGTGACAAAATTAATATGCCTCATTCTTGGCAGGTGGGGGTCTTCATGACAACGGGTTAAGTGAGTGGGCAACAAGATGGCAAATGGAGTATAATGTAGGGAAGTGTGAAGTCTTTCACTTTGGTTGTAAAAATAGAAAAGCAAAATATTTTTAAAAGGTGTGAAACTGGTAAGTGTTGATGATCAGAGAGACTTGGGGGTACTCGTACAAGGAATACACAAAGTTTACATGCAGGTGCAGCAGGCTATTAGGAAGGCAAATGGCATGCTGGTCTTTATTGCAAGGGGATTGGAGTACAGGAATAAACATGTCTTACTAAAATTGTACAGGGCTTTGGTGATATCGCACCTGGAATACTGTGTGCGGTTTTGGTCTCCACATTTAAGAAAGGATATACTTGCACTGGAGGCAGTGCAGCGAAGATTTACTAAATTGGTCCCTGGGATGAGGGGGTTGTCCTATGAAGAGAGGCTGGGTTAGTTTGGCCTATATTCTCTGGAGATTAGAAGAATGAGATGATCTAATTGAGACATTTCGGATTCTGAAAGGGTTTGACAGGGTCGAAGCTGAGAGATTGTTCCCGCTGGTCAAGGAATCTAGAACACGGGGACACAGTCTCAGGGTAAAGGATCAATCATTCAGGACTGAGATGAGGAGAAATTACTTCACACCAAGGGTTGTGTATCTTTGGAATTCTCTACCCCAGATGGTTGTGGATGCTCCATCATTGAATACATATGGGATTGTTGATCTCGCAGGGAATCAAGGGATATAGGGAACGGGCAGGAAAGTGGAATTGAAGCCTATGATTGTATTGAATGGCAGAGCAGGCTTGATGGGCCATATGGCTTACTTAGAGTCATAGAGTTATACAGCACAGAAACAGGCCCTTCAGCCAGCCATCAAGCACCTATCTATTCTAATCCCATTTTCCAGCACTTGGCCCATAGCCTTATATGCTATGGCATTTCAAGTGCTCATCTAAATATTTCTTAAGTGAGGGTTCCTGCCTCTACCACCTCTTCAGGAAGTGCGTTGCAGATTCCAACCACCATCTGGGTGAACAGAAATTTCTTCAAATCCCCTCTGAATCTCCTGCCGCTTAACTTAAATCTATGCCCCATGGTTATTGACACCTTCGCTAAGGGAAAAAGTTTCTTCTTATCTACCCTGTCTATGCCCCTCATAATTTTGTATACCTCAATCAGGTCCCCCCTCAGCCTTCTCTGCTCTAAAACAACCCGAGCCTATCCAGTTTCTCTTCATAGCTGAAATGCTCCAGCCCAGGCAACATCCTGGTGAATCTCCTCTGCACCTTCTCCAGTGTAATCACATCCTTCCTATAGTGTGGTGACCAGAACTGTACACAGTACTCCAGCTGTGGCCTAACTAGCATTTTATACAGCTCCATCATAACCTCCCTGTTCTTACATTCTATGCCTCGGCTAATAAAGGCAAGTATCCCATATGCCTTCCTAATCACCTTATCTACCTGTGCTGCTGCTTTCAGTGATCTATGGACAAGAACACCAAGGTCCCTCTGACCCTCTGTACTTCCTAGGCTCCTACCATCCATTGTATATTCCCTTGCCTTGTTAGTCCTCCCAAAATGCATCACCTCACACTTCTCAGGATTAAATTCCATTTGCCACTGCTCCACCCATCTTACCAGCCCATCTATATCATCCTGTAATCTAAGGCTTTCCTCCTCACTATTTAAGACATCACCAATTTTCGTGTCATCTGCGAACTTACTGATCATACCGCCTATTTTCACATCTAAATCATTAATGTTCACTATAAACAGCAAGAGACCCAGCACCGATCCCTGCGGTACACCACTGGCCACAGGCCCAATCACAAAAACAGCCCTCTACCATCACCCTCTGCCTCCTGCCACTAAGCCAATTTTGGATCCAATTTGCCAAATTGCCCTGGATCCCGTGGGCTCTTACCTTCTTAACCAATCTCCCATGCGGGATCTTATCAAAAGCCTTACTGAAGTCCACGTAGACTACATCAACTGCTGTACCCTCTACTTCTGCTGCTATTTCTTGTGTTCTTGTGACAGGCACTAAGGGAATGCACGGGGGTTATTAGTTTATGTTTGTATGCAATATGGAATGATTTCATTTAGAGGCCTGCTACCCGACCCGATCCCGATGGGACCCGACGACACGTGTCAGGTTCGGGTTGGGTCGGGCCCATCTTCAGGGTCCGGCTTTCGGGCTCGGCTCGGGTCGGGACAAATCCAGGTTGGGTCAGGTCGGGTCGGGCCGGACACACACGGTAAATGCTCTGCTGGTAAGTACTGAAATTAAAAACACTTACCTGAGATGGGAGTCCAGGACGAAACTGAGTCTGCGCAGTGAGCGAGTGACGTCACTATGACGTCATCTCGCATGCGCTGCAGCTTCGTGGAGATTCCAAGTCCGAAGGTAAGTAAAGGGATGGTCGGGTCGGGTCGGGTCGGGTCGGGTCAAGTCCGGGCGGGTTCGGGTCGGGTCGGGCTCGGGGCAAAATTACAGTGGTTCTTTCGGGTTTGGTTCGGGTTCTTTTTCCCCGACCTGAACAAGCCTCTAATTTCATTGACAAATTTGGTTTGGTTTGAAAAATTTATTTTGTGGTGGATTTTATTTTTGTGTTGTGGCCAAGATATGATGGTCAGAGGGAAGGTAACAAGCGTGGGACTGTTGGTGAAAGGGGAATTTGGTTTGTAGTTACTGGTAGCCCACCTGACTTAGTTCCTCATGGACAGCCTGGAAGAAAGAAGCTGTATAGATTGCCTTCCTCTTCTGCCTTTTCCTTTTCCACATCCTCTTCCTACTACTTGTGCTCCTCTACTTCTCGCCTGATAGCTGGAGTCAAAGGCTGTCCCCTCATGATGGCGAGGTTGTGCGGCCTGCAGCAGACCACCCCAAGTCTTTAGAGCCACTCAGCCAAGTACTGCAGAGTGGTCCAGGCAGCGAAAGCATTGCTAATGGTCTGCTCTATCACATTTCCAATGACTTTCATTGTACGCTTGTTGCACGTGTGTGTTTGTGCGTGTGTGGGTTGTGCACCGGAGGCATCAGCCATGTGGTCAGCGGATAGCCTTTGTCACCCAGTAGCCATCATTTGGTGGCTCAAATACAACTGGCCCAGTGGACTGCCGCAGAAGGCATCATGACTGCTGTCAGCTTAACAGACACTGACCTGCATCATGCATTGCATATAGTACAAAATTTTGAGGGGCCTGGATAGAGTGGAGGTGAAGGACCTATCCACCTTAGCAGAGAGGTCAGTGACTAGGGGGCGTATATTTAAAGTGATTGGTAGAAAGAGGGGAGATGAGGAAAAATGTTTTCACCCAGAGGATGGTGGGGGTCTGGAACTCACTGCCTGAAAGGGTAGTTGAGGCAGAAATCCTCAACTCATTCAAAAGGAGTCTGGATATGCACCTCAAGTGCTGTAATCTGCAGGGCTATGGACCAAATGCTGGAAGGTGGGATTGGAATGGGTTTTTCAGTCAGCACAGACACGACAGGCCAAGTGGCCTCTTTCTGTGCCGTAAGTTCTATGCTTCTCTGAATCTAGTCACACACCAGCTGGCATCCAAGGGTGTGGAATCACATTCGTTTCCAATACATGGCAGAGTTGGCAAGCAGTCATTGGCACCCTGCATCTTGGGGAAGCCCGCAATCCGAGAAAACCCTCGTGCTCGCTCCGCCGGCTTGATTCTGGCAAAAGGGAATGAAATGCAGTTGGCTCTCTTTGGGCAGAATCTTCCCAGTCCCGCCGAGGCAGGCTTGAAGGCGAGATCGGGAGGAAGTTCTGAAATGAGGCTGTCAGGTCAGTGGTCTGTCACGTTCCTGTCTCAGAAAACTCTTGCCTGAGGCAGGTCATCACCGGCAATGGCTGCCCACTTGGCAGTGGCAGGTAGCCAATTTGAATAATTAAATGCCTAATTGTGGGTAAATTTGGGATGCCACCGGGATCTTCCCGGCAGCTGACGGGGCCCCCGCTGAGGTCAAAGTCCGGCAGGTGCCTGGAGGCTGCTTGCAGGCAGCAGGTAGGGGGCCTGTGAAGCCTCCAGTTCTTATCTCCACCACCAGAGCAGCATTGATCAGTGGGCCACAGTTGCAGTCACAGGCCATCCTGTGGAGGGGTTTCCCCTCCGCCAGTGTGGCCTGATGGCTGTGCGCATTCTTTATGTTGAAAAAATTGAGACGTCTTCAGAAGGCGCCTCAAGGTGGAGGGGCTCTCACGTTCCCCCTCCTACTGTGGCAGGGCCCACCTCAGCCAATGGAGCCTCAGGAACCCTCCCGCTGTTGTTAATTGGCGCTGCCAGAGGTAGCCTCATAATTAGTCGCCACTGGGGGCAGGCCGGTGCATTGACAGGGTGGGGTCAGAGCCTGGAAATGGTCCCACCCTGTGATTATTCTTAAAGGGGGCAATATTCTGCTGTCTGAATAGCGAATCTCAGTGGCCTCCCTTATGCAACTGTTGACGGCAAACTGCAAGATGCTGCTAATTTATCCAGTTCCAGCCAGGAAGGATCCAGACGCATAAAAGTTCATCATCCCGACACAGTCCCAGCAACTGGCAATGGGGCCCTTGCTCTGCTCTGCAGTTGCAGTTGTGATGGATTTCAGTGAGGATCTGCTTACTGAAGCACAGACGTTTCACACATTGTTCCTCACTGTGGTTTAGGCAGAAGAATTGCTCCCTGAGCACTCTGGGCAGTCAAGGCCTCCTGCTGAGAGTCCTTTGCCCCCTCCTCCTCTTCCTCCCTCTTCCAGCAGCTTGTCCTGCTCTCCATGGCCTCTGCCCATTTTCCTAGTCATGCTCTAGTATAAGAGGAAGACCTAATAGTGCATCCATGTATTGGCGCAACATGTTTGTGCAGAAGCCTTGACGTCAGCAAAAGTTCCTTCAGCATCTGTCACACCACTCTATGTAGACGTTTGCAACTTGAAACAACTATGGAAAGCACCAAAAACGTGTAAAATTGTAGCAAAAGCCAAAATAAATCAGCCAGTAATTAGTCCGTAAGTGGTTGATGATTCCTTTAAATAACACTGGTGGGATGTCCTTCCTACTGCTTAACGTGTTTTCAGTGGTTAAGAGGTTAAGAGTGAACATTGGCAGGATTTTTGAGCAGAAAAATGGCCGTGCTGGCGTCAAATCAGTGTTGAATGCTGAAATAAAAACAAGAAATGCTCAGCAGGTCTGGCTGCATCTGTGGAGAGAGAAGCAGATTTAACATTTCAGGTCAGTGACCCTTCTTCAGAACTGGTTGAACGCTAATTGACATCATGATTTGCCCGCTCTGCAGACTTGCAGCTGGTGTTCACTTCACGCGCGTTAACGCTAGTACCAAGGTGGCATCCAGTACCCTTCACATTACAAGTGTGCGTGTGGACTGCGTACACCATTTTGTAATTCTTAAGGGCAACCAAAAAACAGGTGCCAGCAAGCCAATTTCTCACCCATCACCTTCCGATTCAGATACAAAAGATCCCTTTTGTAACATGTAGGGCACAACATTGTGCACAGGGGCCTGAGCTGCAACACAATTGCTGTCAATGATCCTCTGGTAAAGCCAGAAGTCCTGTAGAATTGGGTTGTCCTTTCATAAGGTGCTGCTGGCTAGATGTCCCTTGATTCATCTGTGGACAGACAATTGCCAACCTGGAAGCAACACAACACAACCCTTGGGAGCCCTGATGATTTTTCCACAGGGATACCATATGTACAGAGGTTTTCCTCAAGGATACAGCTTACATCTGCCAATGCCTGTCTGCTATATCTCAGCCTCCTCAAATAGATCTCTAATGTGATTATGAAGTAGCTACACCCCAGCCCAATAAACCTATAGTGTACCAAGGTGAGACCACCCAATGTCACATTGGCCCTTTCCTGCTGTTGCTGATTCTCTACTGCTGGTGGAAAATGATTACAATCCCCATCGTGCATAAAACCCTACAACATGGTGAGAAAATTGGAAGCAATTCATCCTCAACGGGGGATTACTATAACTACTATACAAGAGAGAGTAATGAATCACATCAGTAATGTGTTACTGCTGTAATATGAGCTCTTAACTTTGTAATCTGTTGGGTTAAGTACTGCTCTGTATGAATTGTAGGCATAAAGAAAAGAGAGAGAAAGAAACTTTGAATTTACATCATGTCCTTTACAATATTAGGATGTCCCAATATACTCGTAAAGTGTAGTCACTGTTCTAATGCAGGAAACACAGCAGCCAATTTGCGCACAGCAAGCTCCCACAAACAGCAATGAGATAACAACCAGATAATCTGTTTTAGCGATGTTGGCTTGAAGGATAAATATTGGCCAGAACACCGGGGAGAACTCCCCTGCTCATCTTCAAAATAGCGCAGAGGGATCTTTTACTTTCAGCTGAAAGGGCAGACGATGCCACAGTTTAACGCTTCATCTGAAAGGCAGCATCTCCGACCGTGCAGCGCTCCCTCAGTACTGCACTGCGTGTCAGCGTAGACAGAACCTTCTGACTCAAGAGCCGAGAGTGTTACCCACAGAGCCACAACTGATTGCTGTTCAAAGTAACAATTAAAGGAAGTTAGTTATGACCTGGAAACTACACCATACTGCTGACAGTGCTCACCACAAATACATATTTGCTGCCAGTGCAAAGCTTTAAGGCAACATCAATGTCTAGGCTTATGCATCACTAAATCTTTTATAACAATCCACACTGCAGTCAAAATATATAAAGAACATACCCGTGTTTAACAGTGTTAGTCTTTGTATTATTTAAAGATCTATAACAGTAGAGTAAAATGACTGCGGAGTTCGGGTAAAGAGGTGTCCATTAAACAAGAAACGTTTTAACAATAGAAAAGTTGCTTTAGGGGCACGGTAATGAGAAGCATCTCAATGTACTAACCTCAAAAGAAACTTGTGATAACAAGTGCCTTGATAGCATGAGATCATCAACTAGAGCATGGTAAAATACAGCCAGGTATGAGGTAAGAACTGGCTCAATATAATGAGGCAGCTTTTCAGATAGACAGATTAGCTTGAATTCATTTCTCCTGGATTCTTGTCTTTTAGTTTACACGGGTTTGATATAATGATACATGAAGCCCCCCCAAAAAAATGAACCATAACTATTGATACTGATTGTGGTAATTACTTTCTGCAGGGCTCACTCAGTGCCCTGCAATCATTCTGTGGCCATGCAAGCTTACAGTGATGGCTTTCTTGGAATGTTAAGCAAATCTACTCACCCAAATCCCTCCTCTTTAAATAGCCTGCAAATTATTTGAGATACTTTCTCTTCTTTCCAGCATCCAACACACTGCTTTGATAATGGATTTTTGAAACGGGCCACCAGAAGCATTGCAGGCACACAAAGGAAGGTGACAACATGTTCTATCAAACTTCAAAGCATGGCCTAAGCCAGCAAAGGCATGCTCAAAATCCTACACCTTCTTGTTTGTTTACCCGTAATTTTAACAGTTTATCTTGGGTGTCTGCAAGCCAGCAATACAGTATAATGAAGTTATTGTTTGAATGCCGCAGTGTGGTTTAAAGCTAATTATTTCCTTCCAAGCCTGCACTTATGGGGCTGAGGGCTTTTATGTTTGTGAGGAATGTGGTAGTCTAACTTTACACACTTGTCGTTCTTGTAGACTTCCACGAAGGCATGACTTCTATTTGCTAGCAGGGCTTTGTTCTTCAGAGAGCAACCAGTACCATCCTGCCTACTTACCTTAAGTATGTAATGCTTTATGTTATCCTTGGCCGGCTTAATCTCCTACTTTCTTTAGCATAAATCCAACTTGTATTTGTCTTTTTTGTTTTTGTCCAGTCCATTTATTGCAAGCCCCCCTTTAAAAAAAAAACTGAGCAAATGTGTGACAATCAAAACTAGAAATGGCAATGCTGGAGCGTTAAATACTTCTTTCACTTTTTTCCATCAATCACTGCCAGGTCAACCACTTTTTACACTCCCTCAATAATGTGCATTCACCCAAGCCTCAGACACTTCAGAACGAACACATTGCTCAAGTTACAAACTGTAGAAATGATGGCTAAAAGTGTACAAAGAGCACCCCCTACTGCACCAGTGTGGAACTCCCATTGCTCAAAATTTAGTGAAACAGCCATTTCGGTCGGTGGCTGTGTTTTAAGCCATCATGTAGGAATTACAGTGACAGAGCTAAAAGGAAAATGGCAAAGAAACAAAAAGGCATAGACTCCTGAAGCACAAGGTAGATCTCATTATGGAGGAGGCCAAAAAGGGTTTTCATGCTCAAAAAAGGCATCGCTACAGACAACCAAATGGACCAGTAGGGAGACTTATTGGCAGCGAAATTCAAATCGCACATTTCATCAACCTGACAGAAGGTCGGTAAAGATCCAGTGATGTGAAGGAGGGTATCGTCATTCAATCACAAAGCTAGGACAGCAATAAAGGAGAACTGCAGAGACAGAAGGAACTGGCTGAGACAGAGAAAAGGACACCATAGTCCTTGAACTTCAATTGTTTGAAAGGGCTGGTAATGGGCAAGTCTCCACTGCTGACGTTAGCAAGGATCATCCATATATGTCTTGCACTTAAGATGTTGCACAATTTGAATAATCTGATCCCTTAATAGAACAATACAACAGCACCAAAGCAGATAGTCTTTCAGATGTAATTCTGGGTTTTATACATAAAAGTGTTGAAAATAATAGCAGGCAAATTATGTTGAATTTGTACAAGACATTGGTGTTACACTAATGGAATACTACATCCAGTTCTGGGCACACTCTCAGAGAAAGAATATTAGACCCATCGAAAGGGATAAACAAAGATTCATTGGTGTTAATATGAGGAATGAAACATTGACACTTTTTCACTTAAAAGAGTAAGGTGGATGTCATAAAGGATTTTAAGACTTGAAAGACTTTGAGAGGATAAATAATGAAAGACTATTTCCATTGGTTGGCAAATTGATAACAAGGGGGAATAGACCCCTTATGATTATTAGCCCCTCGAGCTTGTTCCACCACTTAGTTCGATTGTGGTTGATTTGTATCTTAACTCCATCTAACCACCCCACTCCCTGCCCCACCCCATAATCCTTAATGCACTTTGCCTAACAGAAATCTATCAATCTCAGTGTTGAAATTTTCAATTGATCTCCCAGCCTCAAGAGCTTTTTGGGGGAGAGAGTTATAGATTTCCACTACTCTTTGTATGAAAAACTACTTCCTGGCATCACGCCAGCACGGCCTGGCTCTAATTTTAATGTTATGTCCTCTTGTTCTAGACTCCACCAGCTGAGGAAATAGTTTCTCTCTATCTACCAGATTGAATGCTTTAATCATCTCAGACACTTCATCTGCTATATTGAAGGGAATACAGTCACAGTCACTCTGTCCTCATACTTTAACCCTTTTAACTCTGACGCACCTGGGCTGCACCTTACCCAAGGCCAATGTATCCAGTGCTCGGAGACAAAAGTATTGCTGTTAGAGGTGATGGAGAAAGGCAAATCTACTGGTGGTGGCCCAAGTTTAAGCGTGTACACAGAAGTGTCAGGAGTGAGAAGCGATGTGGACAAATTTACATAAAGGCAGCCAGCACCTTTTACATCTCAGGCCTCTGCTTGAAACACTGGTGGCCAAGGACATTCACTACTCCCTACACCAGATCAGAATACGTGTAACAACTGAATTATCAAGGTGTCAGCCTTGGCTCAATGGTCACACTCTTGCTTTGGAGTCAGAAGGTTGCGCATTCCAGATTAAGCGCATAATGTAGGCTAAGATTTTAGTGTGATAAAAATAATAAATCATTGAGGGAGAGACAATGGGTAAGCGCCTGGAGGTGGTCAATGGTTTGTGAAACAACGCCTGGAGTGGCTATAAAGGCCAATTCTAGAGTGACAGACTCTTCCACAGGCACTGCAGATAAAATTGTTTGTCGGGGCTGTTACACAGTTGGCTCTCCCCTTGCGCCTCTGTCTTTTTTCCTGCCAGCTGCTAAGTCTCTTCGACTCGCCACTCTTTAGCCCCGCCTTTATGGCTGTCCACCAGCTCTGGCGATCACTGGCAACTGACTCCCACGACTTGTGATCAATGTCACAGGGCTTCATGTTACATTTGCAGACGTCTTTAAAGCGGAGACATGGACGGCCGGTGGGTCTGATACCAGTGACGAGCTTGATGTACAATGTGTTTTTGGGGATCCTGCCATCTTCCATGCGGCTCACGTGGCCAAGCCATCTCAAGCACCGCTGGCTCAGTAGGGTGTATATGCTGGGGATGTTGACCGCCTCGAGGACTTCTGTGTTGGAGATACGATCCTGCCACCTGATGCCAAGGATTCTCCGGAGGCAACGAAAATGGAATGAATTGAGACTTCGCTCTTGGCTGACATACGTTGTCCAGGCCTCATTGCCGTAGAGCAAGGTACTGAGGACACAGGCTTGATACACTTGGACTTTTGTGTTCCGTGTCAGTGCACCATTTTCCCACACTCTTTTGGTCAGTCTGGACATAGCAGCGGACGCCTTTCCCATGCACTTGTTGATTTCTGCATCGAGAGACTGGTTACTGGTGATAGTTGAGCCTAGGTAGGTGAACTTTTGAACCACTTCCAGAGCATGGTCGCCGATATTGATAGATGGAGCATTTCTGACATCCTGTCCCATGATGTTCGTTTTCTTGAGGCTGATGTTTAGGCCAAATTCGGTGCAGGCAGCTGCAATCCTGTCGATGAGTCTCTGACGACACTGTTGTGTGTGGGGTGTTACTGCAGCATCGTCAGCAAAGAGGAGTTCCCTGATGAGGACCTTCCGTACTTTGATCTTCGCTCTTAGATGGGCAAGGTTGAACAACCTGCCATCTGATCTTGTGTGGAGGAAAATTCCTTCTTCTGAAGACTTGAACGCATGTGAGAGCAGCAGAGAGAAGAAGATCCCAAACAGTGCAGGTGCAAGAACCCAGCCCTGTTTCACGCCACTCAGGATAGGAAAGGGGTCTGATGAGACCCTGCTATGCTGAATTGTGCCTTTCATATTGTCATGGAATGACATGATGATACTTAGTAGCTTTGGTGGAAATCCAATCTTTGCTAGTAGTCTGAAGAGACCACGTCTGCTAACGAGGTCAAAGGCTTTGGTGAGATCTATGAAAGCAACGTAGAGGGGCATCTGTTGTTTGTGGCATTTCTCCTGTAGCTGGCGAAGGGAGAACAGCATAACAATGGTGGTTCTCTCTGCTCGAAAGCCACACTGTGCCTCAGGGTAGACTCGCTCAGCCAGCTTCTGGAGCCTGTTTAAAACGACTCGAATGAAGACTTTCACCACTTTGCTGAGCAGGGAGATTCCACGGTAGTTGTTGCAGTCACCGCGGTCACCCTTGTTCTTATAGAGGGTGATGATATTGGCATCGCGCATGTCCTGTGGTACTGCTCCCTCATCCCAGCACAGGCAAAGCAGTTCGTGGAGTGCTGAGAATATAGCAGGCTTGGCACTCTTGATTATTTCAGGGGTAATGCCGTCCTTTCCAGGGGCTTTTCCACTGGCTAGAGAATCAATGGCATCACTGAGTTCCGATTTTGTTGGCTGTACGTCCAGCTCATCCATGACTGGCAGAGACTGGGCTGCATTGGGTTGCATCCCTGGAGTAACCGCCCTCAAGGAGGAACATAATATGGAGCATAAACAACAATTTGGACCAGTTAGGCCACATGGCCTGTTTCTGTGCTATAAATTGCATGTGATTGTATGTAATACTGAGTGAGTGCTGCCCTGTTGGTGATGCAGTCTTTTGGATGTGACGTAAAATTAAGACCTTGTCTGCCCTCTTAGATAGACATAAAAATAATTCCATAGCTCAAGTCGAAGAGGAGAAGGGCAGGTCTTTAACATGTACTAATCAGCTGTCTTTTCCCCCAACATTACAAGAAATATTTCTCTCCAAAAGCAGTTCAATGGCTTTGCAATACTTTGGAGTCATCCTGAGGTCTTAAAAGGTATTCAATAAATGCAAGTTCTGAAAAATGTTTTCATTAATTTTCTTCCCTCTTTAGCTTTATCAATGGCACTCATACAGCTGAATTTTACCAGCCCCCCCACCCCCGACATCGAGGGCCATGGCGGGAGGGCATGCAAAGTATTTCCGGGAGGGGCCTGCCATGGGCCTCGACACTGGGAAATCCGCACTCCATTTTACCGGCGGCGGGAGAGGCCTCGGGGTGCCCCCCCCCCCCCCACCCCCCGCTTTGGAGTGGAGCCTTAATTTAAATATTTTAATAAATTATAATGAATGCATAAACATTTACCTTGTCCCGACGGCCATCCCACGCCAATATTCCGGCCAGTGGCCCGAATGGATTAAGTGCATAATGTAGGCCGAGATTTCAGTGTGATAAAAATAGTAAAACATTGAGGGTGAAAAGAATAGAAAGTTATGCTGATCGGATTATATAAAGGGGGGGAGGAACATAATGTGGAGCATAAACAACAGTATAGACACCAAGGTTCTAGATCTGCCGACCCTGATTGGTAGATCATTTAGGTGGCTGCCTCCGGAAAGATTGCTCTGCTGGTCTGACTCCCTGCAATTGCAGACTTGGGACCCCCATTTGGTTCCAACATTGGGGTCCCAAATCCTGCATTTAACAAAAAGACTCTGTAAAACCCCACAAAAGCATGCCTATATTTATCCTATGAAGTTAATCGGAAGGTTAGATTCAATATAAACACAGTGCCACGGTGGTTAGCACCGCAGCCTCACAGCTCCAGCGACCCGGGTTCAATTCTGGGTACTGCCTGTGTGGAGTTTGCAAGTTCTCCCTGTGTCTGCGTGGGTTTCCTCCGGGTGCTCCGGTTTCCTCCCACATACCAAAAGACTTGCACGTTGATAGGTTAATTGGCCATTCTAAATTGCCCCGAGTATAGATAGGTGGTAGGGAAATATAGGGACAGGTGGGGATGTGGTAGGAATATGGGATTAGTGTAGGATTAGTATAAAAGGGGTGGTTGATGGTCGGCACAGACTCGGTGGGCCGAAGGGTCTGTTCCAGTGCTGTATAACTAAAACTAAAACATATCATACTTATTCCAAGGATCTTTCTCAAGAGACAGATTTGGAAGTGGTGATTGCTATTGACAGAGAGACATTTACAGATTTTCCCCACGAAAGGTGTGAATCTCTTTTCAAAAGATAATTATTTTCATTGCCATCAGTTTTTCCGGTTTCAGAAACTTGCCCGTGACCTATGAAACCTATGACCTTGAGGGAAAATGGAGCTAGTTGTCAGTGAGTGGAATGAGTGGGTTTAGCATTCCACATGATTAACAATTACTCTTTTACAGAAGTATTTTAAATGAGAATTTTTAGCAGGTTGCTGACATGCACTCTCAATTGGGAAAAATTACACATCATCAGGCCATGTTGTTCAGGCTAAAACGTCATTTTCAATTTATTATGAATATTAAATATACACTGATGCAAAAGTAAAATAGTGAGAAACTAGTGGTGATATAAAAACAAGATTTGACTCCCTCCATAAGAATACCTTCTCCAGAACAGGGGTCCAATAACTGCAAGACTTTCCAACATAATCATTGTATGTGGAACAATAAAGTTCTTGCCATCCTCGCAGAATCCACCATTGGCTTTGACATACCCAAAGCTGAACTGAAGAATAGCTTGCAGAAGACATCCCAGGTTGAGAGGCCTCAGAGTGCAGAGTTCAATCAAGCTAGATCAAAGGAAATCTTTCACACACAATAAATGCTGGCCTAGCCAGCGAAGCCCATATCCCATGAGCGAATATAAAAAAAATCTCGTTCTTTGAAGAAGCACTTTTCCTTTCTGAACAGGCTGGTAAATAATAAGATTATTTCTTGTGACCAAATAAATGGAGATACGATGCATCACATCCTGGAATGATCCATGACATCCCGTCACATCCTCGAGTGATCCATGCTGTCCCATCCCAACCTGGAGTGATCCATGTTGTCCCATCACAGCCTGGAGAGATCCATACTGCTAATCAGATCCTGGAGTGATGCATGCTATCTCAAGCCTGACCCAGAGACCTTTGCAATCCTCTTCAGTGAGACACCCCTTTCATGGTCATGCCAACCACAGGCAACTGGCTCCATTTCCCCTCAAAGTGACATAACTTATTGTTTGCAAAGCTGAGGTAGTAGCCAGACAACTGTGGCCTGATTATGTTTTATTTATAGGCAATAACATAACCAGAGGTGGGTTGTTTTCCCTTAAAACTAATTTCTAACTCCTGACAGCTTTGTGTATTACGTCAGCTCAGAACACCACGATTAAAGAGATCTTTTCAGAGCGCAGCAGCAGAGTCCTGTTTTACATTGACGTGACTTTTTTGGACCAGCTACAAGTTCATGTGAAAAATTGTATTTTATACAGAAACGTTACAGTTATAAAACAAGAGGGACTCAGCTGCAATTACATCAGGAGAACCAACATCAGAAAATACATAACAAATAAACTAATAGGCCTATTCAGCCCACAATCATACATCATTCACAGTACCATGGGTCCTGCTCAACTAATCGAGTTTTATCTCATCCCTAAGCAAGCAACCAACAAGAAACAAAAAACTGAAAGGTTCCAAAATTTCTCCTCATACTTTAAAGGTAATTATTTGAGATCCAGGTTATTAACAATTACTGACAACTTGTAACCTAATTGCTTAACCTTGGCTAGATGCATTCTACACATGATACATCCGTGATCCCCACAGCATGAGTCATTGAGTTCCAAGTAGCTTATAACTTTGCCCTTAAAACTTTTAATCCTATAGCTCTTCTTACAAGGATTTCATTGGCATACAGTTGGGCCGAATGGCCTCCTTCGCTGCTGTAACCATTCTATGATTCTATGAAAAATGGTGGACACCTAGTTGTGCAAATCCCCACTAGTCCCAGGAGTTTCCTCTTTGCCTTGCAAGAAATGGATCTCCCATCTGCCTCCTGACAAGTCACACAGAGGCCAGAGGGACATGAGCCCCATAGGCTGGATGTAGTGGCAGCTGATAAACCAAAGTGAATGGAGGCACGCTGGCCTCTTCAAGGGCATATGTGGGGCCCACCTTTGAGGTCAAGCAGCCTCATCCCTCGAGCAATTAAAAAAAAAGACAGAAGATCAGTCCCCTTGCTGATAATTGTTGGTGGGTGGGTGTGTGGGTGGGTGTGTGGGTGGGTGTGTGGGTGTGTGGGTGTGTGGGTGTGTGGGTGTGTGGGTGTGTGGGTGTGTGGGTGTGTGGGCAGCCCCCCCCCCCCACCCCCCCCACCTGTCACCCATCTCATTGCCAGGCAGGTGCCAACATTATACCTGAACTGGCATTTATGCTCACCTGACCCATGCTGAGGAGGTGCCTGCCTGCTGACCCCACAAACTCCGGCGGAGTCAGTGCTGGATTGTACCATTGGGCATGGTTCTGGCATAAGCATGAGGATTGTCAAGAAAACTTGCTATGCCAAAGGGGGATTTTTTAATTCATCAATTGGAAACCTACATAAAGCTTTTAGTGAAACAGAAAGAGCTGGAATTCTACAGTTAACTTTTTTTTAGAAAAACTGGCTGCCAAGATGGCCAGCACAATTCGCTTTTGAACATCAGGCACATTCCAAAGCCTCAAAGAGTCTGATGAGCCTGCACCCAAGACAATATCCCACTCTAGTGAGTAAACCACAGGAGATTGCTTTAATTAGCAGGACATTCAAAGCCATCCCAGCAGATTAACCTTGAAACGGCCAACCTTTCCAGGTGTAAACGTGAACATCCTGAGGCCTGAAGGACTGAAATCCCTAAACTTGAATCTCGTTAGAAGGTTCCAAGCAATACACTGAGGCAGTCATGTGACTGTCCGTCCATCTCTTTGAAAGCTGGGAGTTTCCCTTAGACAAAGCAGTCAAGCCAGTGACTGATTCTGGACGGAAGCCAGAAGGTCTTTCTCTCTTTCCAGAAGACCTCGTGTGGGGGGCAGGTGAAGCCTTGCTGCTGGTTGCTGGATCCAAGACAAAGACACCAGGGGATGAAAGCCACCTACAATTCTGCCTACAAGAAAAGCCTGAACCAGGTGGGCCAGCCACAACTGCACATTTACCAGCCAAAGACTTCAAAAACACAACTTCAGCCGGAAGACAATGGAATCATCCACCCCCACAGATTGTGTATTAATTTTTATTTGTTCTGGATCCAACCACAAATCTACCCCTCATCACTCTGTAATCTATTTGTGTGTGTGTGTGTGTGATTCTCGTGTGTGTGATTCTCGTGTGAGTGTGTGCGTGAATGTGTTGCATAATTTTTTTTTTAGCTCAGCTTTAGATTGTTAAGTATAATAAACTCACCTCTTTCTTGTTTAAACTCAAGAAAACCTGTCCGATTGGTTCTTTTAAGATCACAACAAAGGTAAAAGGTAAAATACTTACTGAAGTGGTAAGCACATCCATTGTTTAAAAAGGAATAAACCATGTTGCGGTCAAATAAGAGGAAGGGCAAGAGGGGAGCCTTGTGACCCCTCCTCACCTGATCATAACAGGATTGTGACACACGAAATATCAGGTCCCAAGCCTGTTGTCTTGTCAAGGCTTGTTAACATGATACATGGGCTTTTTAGTTCTTGAACCTAATTTCAGAAAGAGAGTTAAAATAAGGGAAACTCGATGGTCTACATCCCTTGGGTTGGTACATAATATTTACTAATGTGTCATAAGCTGCAAAGAAATACGTAATAATCGCTTTGGGGCAAGTGAATTGTTACATTTATGGCCTGTCCACACTAACTTGTGGCTTAATGGTGTTTCATTAACACAGTGTGCTTTATATAACATAATTTGTTGGCCCCGATGGTCCAGCTTTATTGCAGAGTGCTTTATATGAAATTTCAACCTTGGCACGTTCACGGTGCATTTCAGCAGTGAAAAACCCTTCCCAAAAATGTCACAAACCTTTGCTAAAATATTCCCGGCTGTAGTCATTTTCTCAGAAGCACATGTGAGACAGATCAATTTCTGCTGAATATTTTCTTAGGGCTGTGTAATAAACATACTCAATTGAAGTATGAATGAAAACCTGATTAATTCTCGCTGCTATTCTCGGAGTGGCATCTCTCCATGGCCGCCAATTCAGAAGGCATTAGAGATCTACACTGCCAACTTTAGTATGATGAGGCCTCAGAGTCTGGTGAAAATGTACAGCACCAATGACACATCCCTTGGACAAAACCATTGGCCGGAATTTTTCGCTTACCGGTGGCCCCGGGGCCGATCCGTCGCCTGGCCGCCAGCATCACGCGCCGATCACCTAATCAGCGGGCCCACAGCGTAACTCCGAAAAGAAATGGCGCGCGCGGGTGGGAACTTCAGCATCATTGGGGGCGGGGCCACATACGCGGAAGGCTGATTGTAAACCCTACATAAAGGATTACTGATTTTAAACAGAGCACTGAGTTCCCCATTTGATGTAAAGGAAGATACAACTGTCTTAAGGTCTGGAGATTTCAAAGGCTCCATACCGTGAAACCAAGAAAGACTCGGAGACAAAAGTATTGCTGTTAGAGGTGATGGAGGGCAGAGGCAATCGTGTTGCCCCCCCCGATTTTCTGATGATTCACTGCAGGTCCTCCTCCAGGCCGTTGAGGAGAGGAGAGACATTCTGTTCAGCTCAGATGGGAGAAGGAGACGCTCCGATGTGACCAAGAGGGCCTGGCTGGAGGTTGCGGAGGAGGTGAGCAGCCAAGGCGTTGTGAGGCGTACATGGTGCAGTGCCGCAAGCGCCTCAATGACCTGCTTCGCTCTGCCCGGGTAAGGGACATTCCTCATTCAGCTAATCGGTTATGTGCCAAGGGAGGTTTTTTGTGTACTCATGATGCAGTGTGGAAGCCCTGTATGATCAATGCTTGGCTGCTGCCTTGAAATGGGATGCATGATGGGCAAGTCTGAGATGAACGCTGATGCTGTGGTGGTAAAGTTGCGCCCAACACTGTCACAGCAGTGAAATGCAACACCAACCCTTTGGGTGACAGCGTTATATGCCATTGACTAAGTATAAAATAAGTATCTTTGTTTATTCAGGAAAAGAGGGCACACAATGCCCGGGAGAGGTCACGTACTGGTGGCGGTGAAACCACCCAGGCATTCCTCACCAGAATGGAGGAGGATGCCTTAATTATAGCAGAGGAGGAAGGAGGACGCGCCGTGGCAGATAGCGAGGCCGGTGTACCTGGCCATGAGAGTGAGTGTTCCAGAATGTGGTGTAACACTTCATTATCGGGTGGGGTTGGTGAGGCTGCGCTACTGTGCCAATGATTTGGTGAATGTCAAATGCACTGAATGTTGCCCTCAATTGTAACATCACCCAGATATAACCATGCTGGAGGCACAAACTTGTGCTTAACTCTGGATTGATGATGAAACTGATCACAATGCTTTTCCCAACAGGTGAAACACAGTATGTGCCAGGAAGCGTTTCCGTTGCCCAACCATCCACCTCTGAGGTGGAGGAGGGCGCCTCAGAGGGTGCACCATCACATCATCGTGACGCACCAAGTACCACAGCAGATACTGACACTTCGGTTGGGATGACTGTGTCTGGGGAATCAATGTCACATACTGGTGTGAGCACAGCACAGTTGCCGGGCCAGACACCAGAGGCAGAATCGGCCGATGCATCACACACTCGGAGGAGAGTGGGATGCCAGACCAGTGCAGAGCCGCAAGCTGATGACGTGATTCTGAGATTATCCTTTCGTCGGGCAATGTTGCAGGTGCAGAATGCGATCCATGGAATTCTGGCGGAGTTGCCTGAGATGTTGCGCGCTAGGACTCATAATCTGGAGACATCCATCCAGAGTATGAGTTCAGCAAACTCACAGGCCTTTGAACATCTGGCTTCCTCCTTTGATAGACTGGCGGCTGCAGTGGAAGGACCAGTTCTTCATGCAATTCGGGACCTCAGAGCGAGTGTGGCCTCCCTGGACCAGAGCATCAGAGAGCATAATCTGATGCGACTGCGCCAGGTTGAGGACACTCAGCGCTCTGGACCACCAGAGCCTCACGAGGGCATAGGGGCAGCAGATCGGATATGGGAGCTCCTCTCACGGCGCTTATGATGCATCCTGCAGCTCCTTGCTCCCTCTGCCAGGGACATGTGAACCGTTAAATCCCAGGATGATAGAGGGTGCTCATGATATTTGTCATGAGAACCCTGAGATGCCAGGGCCCTCACGGCCGCGAACATGCAGAGGACGTCTGCCCAACTCATCAAAAGCAGGGTGGCAACAAGACCAGCCACCTGCCTCTGGTAAGTCTGGTGGCGAGGGATCATGCACACGAATGAGCACGCGTAAACGGATTAAGAAAACATTTTAATTTCACTACTGCTGCACTTGGTGACTTGAAGTACATTTATTTGATTTGTAAAACAATAGTGTTTGATTAAATTGGAGATTTTATCATTGGACATGTCATTCCTGAAGTCAGATATTACATAGTTAGTCAACTCAAGTTGTCTCAAATGTGAGGCCACACACTTGGGTCACATCCCTCATTTTTTTTCCTTTATTAAAGAGATACAGCACTGAAACAGGCCCTTCAGCCCACCAAGTCTGTGCTGACCAACAACCACCCATTTATACTAATCCTACATTAATCCCATATTCCCTCCATTCTCCTGCCTACACTAGGGGCAATTTACAATGGCCAATTTACCTATCAACTTGCAAGTCTTTGGCTGTGGGAGGAAACCGGAGCACCCGACGGAAACCCATGCTGTCACAGGGAGAACTTGCAAACTTCGCACAGGCAGTACCTAGAATTGAACCTGGGTCACTGGAGCTGTGAAGCTGTGGTGCTAACCAGTGCGCCACTGTGCCGCTCATGATGTGATGGATTGGTTATTCGCTTTGTCTCACCCCCTAAAGGTTAGAGATTTTGCACTGTCAGATCCTCACAATGATTAATGTCATAAATCAGATTGAAATGTGTGAAGATTTATATCATTTCAACTGAAACGCGTTCCTATTAGAGATTCCCTTGTTTCTCTAGCAGTTAGAGCCAAGTTACTTTCAGCTTCCTCTCCATGATCATCATTAGACTGATGCCCATCTTCCTCATCAGAAACGTCGTCATCTGATGACAAATCGCGCTGACATTGATCATCCTGTAGGGCATCTCCATGTTCAATCGTCAGGTTATGCAAAGCACAGCAGATGACAATGATTCTGGAAACCCTCAACGGTGCGTACTGCAGTGATCCACCAGAGCGCTCAAGACACTTAAATCTCATCTTTAGGAGGCCTATAGTTTGCTCGATTGTCACTGGTGGCTCCCGTTGTATCATTCCTCCGCCTCACCCCTTGGGTTCCTCACTGGTGTCATGAACCATGTCTTCAGAGGATAACCCCTGTCACCAAGTATCCATCCCTCCATTCTGTGTGGAGGACTGAAAATTGCAGGCACCTGGGAGTTGTGGAGAATGAAAGAATCATGACCACTCCCAGGGTAACGTGCACACACCTGCATGATTCGCTTCTGATGATCACAGAGGAGCTGAACGTTCATTGAATGGAATCCCTTGCAGTTCATGAATGCCCCCGACTGTCCAGCTGGTGCTCTAATGGCCACATGAGTACAGTCTATCACGCACTGTACCATTGGGAATCCGGATATAGTGCTGAAGCCTCTGGCTCTCTCAACCTGACTGGTGTTGTCCGCCTTGGTCAGCACGTTGGTCAGCACGTTGAAACAATGCATCAGTCACAACCTTTATGCAATGGTGCGTTGCTGATTGTGAGACACTGCACAAGTCTGCAGCTGAGACTTGGAAGGAGCCAGACGCATAGAAGTTAAGAGCTACCGTGACCTTTAGAGTGACTGGCATTGGATGGCCACCGAGACAGTTTGTTGCAACATCCACTGCCAGCATCTCACAAAGAGATGTGACAGTCTCCCGTGACAGCCACATTCTTCTGCCCTGGCGTTCTGACAGCTGCAGGTAGTTCAGACACGTTCGGTATGCCCTTACTACTGGGTAGGTACGTCTCCTGACATTTGGTTGCTCCCGGGCGACTCTGCGAACTACTCTCCCTCCAACAGCACGAGGATGCACTGGTGAAGCTTGCTGTACGTTCCCCTGACCATTTGTACTTCTGTCACTCATTGAATCATTGTCCTCCTCATCTGATGATCAATCTCCAGAGTGAACAATTCCCATTGTTGAACAGCAGAACAAATGCATTGACCACAGGTAATAGCTTCCAGCTTTTGTGACTGGCTCACTTCAGGTACTTCCTTCAGGCAATAACTAATATTACATGGGTCCCTATCAGCAGTGCATAACATTCAGATTAAACATTCTGCACAATCTGCAAGTTACACCCCATGTTAGGACACACAAATAACATCAGCATGAATAAAGTTCAATAAATCAATTTTTACCTCCAACTCCCTCATAATTCAATGCCTGCCGCCCTTTTGAACCTGCCGGGTTCCCGCCACACCCCACGACCCGATTAACGGCCATAAAATCATAAAATCAGATACATAGCGTAAAATCTCTGTCATTTGGATTCTGAATTACCTTATGTACTTCTCAATTGATGTTAGTCGGGCGGCGAGCGCAAACTCGATCGCGCCCGACTTCCCACGCTGGTTAAATTGCGTCAGCGCGTAATGACGCCGGGGACCCTGCCCGACGTCTTCACGCGCCATTTTTCCCTCCGCACGACCCCGACAGGACCCGATTCTTAACGGTAAAATTCCAGCCATTGTGTTTTCAGACAGAGGTTTCTCTTCTGCAATATAAACAGAAAATACTGGAAATACTCAGCAGGTCAGGCAGAATCTGCGGAGAGAGAAAGAGAGAGAGAGTTAACTACCCAATATTTACAGAGAGATGGGAATGGGGGTTGCTGTTTTGTGTTCGGGAAACCTAGAAGAACAGCCTTCCCTCAGATCTTGCTGAATTTAACGGCAGGACCTGGTGAACAGTTATTGTCTCTATTTTGCGACAGTTAGGCTTTCCAGAACAGGCCACAGCCGGGGAGGGTGTAAAGTGTTAATTAAAAGATGAGGTGCTGTTCCCCGAGCTTCTGTTGAGCTTCATTGGAACAGTGTAGGAGACTGAGGACAGAGAGGTCAGAGTGGGAGTGGGGCAGAGAATTAACATGGTAAGCGACCAGAAACTCAGAGTCACACTTGCAGACTGAATGGAGGTGCTCGACAAAGCAATCGCCCAATCTGCATTTAGTGTCCCACAGGGACGGAGCGCGCATCGTGAGCAGTGAATTCTTTGATGGCTAGTTAAATAGTAAAGTGGCTGTTGTATCTCATGGCAGAGGTGTCAAGTGAGTCCCCCTACATTTAGTCACATTTTAATATGCACCAACTGAATAAGTGAGCTGAGCTCAGTAGTCATGGGGTTATGGCAACGAACTGGGATTCTAAAGTTCAAATCAAATCAAGTTATAAAATGAATTGCAATAATCTGGTACCAGTGGAGGAAAACTAGCTGAATAAAGCCTAGAACCATTTACAATTAAGCAAACTCAACACTGAAGTGGTTTTAAAAGTCAGCCAACTGGTAAACTTTAAGGATAGTTTCCAATCGCGATATATAGAAAATGCTGCAGTTTACACTGTCAGTAGGAGTTGAAAGGGACTTTGGTCTGGTGTTAACTTCATCATTATAAATGGGGACACAACTTTTCCCCTCAAAGACTTAGGATGTACTTTGGGCCATTTAGTTTGCATCATAAAAAACCCAACAAAAACATTTCTGCAGAAATTACTTGGAATCCACCCATTGGAATTGTCAGCACCAGCTTAAAAGTAGCAATGACAAGAAAAATGTGTTATACGTGTAACCAGCTTCCTCCTCGTGCTGATGGTCCAATTAACAACTAGGATCTAAACTGTGGCAGCTCTCTGACGTTCATAGCATCAGTGTATAATGATTTTCAAAGCAGTATTAATTTGAGTTCAGTTAATTATCTGTAAAATAGTGGGTGATTATAAGGTGAATTGCAGAAGTGTAAGGTGGATAGTGGAGTTAGATTCATATGAATAGTTCATTCAATATTGCTCATGAATGGAGACAACTATTTTCTGGGGCAATAATAAATTCTAGCTTCCAAATTCTAGAAACATTTAAAATATTATAGCTGTCACAGACTTTTTTTAAAAATTGGTTGTGTACCGAATTAATTCTTTCTTCATCCCATCCCAAATTATTTAAATGAAATTTGCACGCTGTTCAAAATACATAGCTGCCTAATTTTCCGACTGCCAATCAACTATCTGCAATGGGTTAGGTTCGCAGTAGTCCATTGGCTGCTGTCTCAGAAAACATGCAGAGACATTTATTGTTGTGTTTGGTGGATAAAAATTCTCAAAAGCACAGCAATTCTGCGCATGCTGCAAGTTGAGCAGTGAAGTCAATGCACGTCTCTTCAAGAGAACGCTAGGTTGGAGTGAGTGGGCAAAACCTTTCAGTCATGCTTCATCAAATGCTAAATGATTCTGTAAAAGGCAGATGAAGTATGTAAAGCTTATAGTTGATTGGAAAAACAGAACAAAGAGTTACTTCATTCCAACTTGTAGAATTGCATCGGCGAATCAGCAAGAAACTTAGTAGAAGTGATGGAGGAGGTTTCAAGGAGCGACGCTAAATTGAAAAAACTAGTTGTTGTTGCAATGGTTGCCATTATGGCATCTTAGCAACTGGCCCTTAACAAAAACCATCCCCAGTCTATTTTCTGATTCAAACATGATGACGAAGGTGAAACAAAGATCATCTGCTCAGCAGAACAGAAAAAGAACACAGAGTCCCTCATAAATCTGATGAGATGGTACCTAACTACAACATAAAAAGTATTAAGAGAAAGAAATTTATATGCCACATAATTTTTTTTATTTAGAGATACAGCACTGAAACAGGCCCTTCGACCCACCGAGTCTGTGCCGAACAACAAGCACCCATTTATACTAACCCTGCAGTAATCCCATAATCCCTACCACCTACCTACACTAGGTGCAATTTACCCATCAACCTGCAAGTTTTTGGCTGTGGGAGGAAACCGGAACACCCGGCGAAAACCCACGCAGTCACAGGGAGAACTTGCAAACTCCATACAGGCAGTACCCAGAATCAAACCCAGGTCCCTGGAGCTGTGAGGCTGCGGTGCTAACCACTGCGCCACTGTGCCGCCCCAATAACAACTATGAACAACAAGAAAACAAATAAAACAATTTCAGGCTCAAAGCTGGAACACCTACACCTGCCTAAAAGAGTAATCAGATGATGAGCATTAATATCAATAGCAAAAAGAACTCCAACTCCAACCCAGAAGGAACAGCAACCCAAAACACATAACAACAAAGACAGCTATCAACGCAGTCAATCAAAACCCATGGTTCACACCGGTATAGAAACTATAGGCTTACATCTGCAGATAGGATTGAAACAGATAAATGAATAAACCTTAAAACAATCACTATTAAGAATTTCCTCACAACCTGAAGATCTAGTTAAAGGAGAACATCCACTTATCTTGTACAACACTCAATGCTAAGAACAAAATCTCTTTCAGCATTAAGACACCACTTTCAAATAATATTTAATGTTACATTTTTTAAGTTATGAAGGTCGAGTGTTATTAGATTGAAGGTCATTTTGAGAATTCCCATGACGTCCTGCGAAGTGGTACCTACTTATTTCCGGTAATGCTTAGTTAACATATTGCAAATCCTCTTAACAGGGAATACAGCTCAAAACTAGAGGTTAAGTATAGCCCACAAAGCATCATTTAATTTGTCATATAGTTAGTTCAAATCTTAAATACAGAAAATATCAGAAATACTCAGCAGGTCTGGCAATGTCTGTGGAGAGAGAAACAGAGCTAGAATTTCTGCTCAACGATCTCTCATCAGAACTAGTAAAAGTTAGAGATGTTTTTACGCACGTACAGAGGCAGGGAGAGAGGAATGGTTGGAAAGAGCAAAAGGGGTGATAGGGTGGAGGGTTGGAGTGATTAATTGACAAAAGGGATGATAGTGCAAGGCAAAAGGGTGTGGTAATGGGAAAGTGAAGGAACAAAAGATGGGTCTAGAGGAGGTGTAAATGGCAATAGCAGAATCATTACCAATATCTGCTGTCCGAAAAAATGGGAGTGTTGGTTTTGGTTTGAAATTGTTAAATTCAATCAGTACAGAAGGCTGTAAACTGAAAGAAGAGATGTTGTTCCTCAAGCTTCCATTGACCTTCATTGGAACAGTGTAGGAGGGTGAGACAGAGAAGTCAGAGTGGGAGTGGGTTGGAAAATTAAAATGAGAAGCGACTGAAAGCTGAGGGTCAACGCTCACAGACTTTAAATGTTTTGCTCTTTGACTGCTGGAAATCAAAGCATGCTTTCTTAGCGTAATAAAAGTAAAAGATTGCCCCCTTGTGACTATTTGCAATGTTTCTCATTTCAGTGTATCCCAATGTAAAGGATGCACATTCCCACAGTATCCCATTGAATTTATTTTTTAATATAGAAAGCTGTCCTGGGGCAAAGAATAAGGCTTGTTGTTATGTCCAGAGAGACAGCTTCAACATATGGACTGGTGGAGGAACGATGAGACTGTTTGGACTTGGCCAGCCCAGCATAGTCATGAAGTTCTGAAGCCTGAAAATAGATTAAATGACAGATAACCAGAGGCTACGTAGGTGGCCAGTACTTATAAATGTGGATGTGGTTACTTGAAAACTCCATTAAACTCACCAACAAATTTGTTGATTTATGTAATGACCGAGGTTGGAAGAATGTGCTGTCTTTCTCTTGTTCCACTACTCTACTGGTCACAACATATATTTAAATACACCCAGTTACCGATATGGGCAATCATATACTTTTTATTAGTTTCAGAATAAAACTCCGCCAACCAGGATTCTGTAATAGACAACAAAATTATTAATTTATTATAAAACAAGACTTCTTCAATAAAGATGCAAAGCTTATTAACACACAGCTTGAACTATGAAAGTATAAATATCTACCCTTCTAAAATAACCTAACACAACAGTTAAAGAAAAAAAAAGAAAAATGAAAAAACTGAATCTGCAGAGATCAACTTAAAAAAAATATACTTTGGCCAAGGTATTGTCAATTCTTGAAAAAAAAGGGATAAGATATGGAATGTTCCAGATGGTCTTTGGTCTGGCGTCCGGATACATGTAGACGCCTGTCACTGGGATCTTTTTGGAGCAGTTCTGTTTGGGATACATCAAGGAGTATTCTTGCAGGCTTTTCAGGAGAATTACTGCATCAGTGGTTTCAGCTATCACATTGGATTCTCAGAAGATTTTTCAAAAACAGGTGGAAAAGGATGAGTTGGGTGGTTTCTCTCCTGGCAGGCTATACACCAACTGACTATTCAAACAGTCCAAGCCCCAAATCAGAAAGCCCAAACCCTTGACAACCATAAACCTAGGCATGTGACTTCTCTGTAAACAACTCCAATAGCCAGCAATGATCCTTATGTTTATTAAACACTTCATTGTCTCTTCCAGTAAGTGTTTAAAAAAAAAAATCCAAGGTGCCCTTCCAGTAACCCTCTTTAAAAAAAAAACAAATTCAGGCATCACCTCAGTCTTTCAAATGAACCAATTTTCACAATCTTTAAATACGAGCCCTCAAAAAATATTACAAATGGAAGCATCTTCCTGACACCTCCACCCTTGGAGGAAAGAAACACCATTTTTTAATATGTTTCATTATAAAGTGTGGACAAAAAAATTAAAAACATATTAAAACACATTTACACACTCATTGTCATTCACTCTTTACCTTTAACTAATACAGTTATGCCTTGTATCATCAGGTGAGGTGAGAGTGACTGTCCTTGACATAAAGGCAGCATTTGACCGAGTATGGCATCAAGGAACCCTAGCAAAACTGGAGTCAGTGAGAATCAGGGGGAAAACTCTCCGCTGGTTGGAGTCATATCTAGCACAGAGGAAGATGGTTGCAGTTGTTGGAGGTCAATCATCTTAGTTCCAGGACATTGCTGCAGGAGTTCCTCAAGGTAGTGTCCTGGGCCCAATGATCTTCAGCTGCTTCATCAATGATCTTCCCTCCATCATAAGGTCAGAAGTGGGGATGTTCGCTGATGATTGCACAATATTCAGCACCATTCGCGACGACTCAGATATTGAAGCAGTCCATGTGCATATGCAGCAAGACCTGGACAACATCCAGGCTTGGGCTGATAAATGGCAAGTAACATTCGTGCCACACAAGTGCCAGGCAATGACCATCTCAAATAAGAGAGAATCTAACCATCTCTTCTTGACGTTCAATGGCATTTCCATCACTGAATCCCCCACTATCAACATCCTGGAGATCACCATTGACCAGAAACTGAATTAGACCAGCCACATAAATGCTGTGGCTAAAAGAGCAGATCAGAGGCGGGGAATTCTGTGGCAAATAACTCCCCAAAGCCTGTTCACCATCTACAAGGCACAAGTCAGGAGTGTGATGGAATATTCTCCACTTTCCTGGATGGGTGCAGCTCCAACGACATCATCCAGGACAAAGCAGCCTGCTTGATTGGCACACCATCCACCACCTTCAACATTCACTCCCTCCACCACCGATGCACAGTGGCAGCAATATGTACCATCTACAAGATGAACTGCAGCAACTCACCAAGGCTCCTTCAACAGCACCTTCCAAACCCGCGACTCTACCACCTAGAAGGACAAGAGCAGCAGATAAATGGGAATACCATCACCTGCAAGTTCCCCTCCAAGCCACACACCATCCTGATTTGGAACTATATCGCCATTCCGTCACTGCCGCTGGGTCAAAATCCTGGAACTCCCTTCCTAACAGCACTGTGGGTGTACTGAAACCCCAAGGACTGCAGCGGTTCAAGAAGGCAGCTCACCACCACCTCCTCAAGGGCAATTAGGGATAGGCAATAAATGCTGGCCTAGCCAGCGGTGTCCACATTCCCTGAATGAATAAAAAAAAAAATTGTACTCAGATAATTCAGATCAAAGTTAAATTCTAGACAAAGCATCAGCAATTATATTGTTTTTCCCTGCAATGTGGACAATCTTTAAGTGATAGGGCTGTGATAGTAAACTCCATTGAAATAGTCTGCATTCTGGTTTTTGAATTTTTCCACAAAGGCTAGGGGGTTATGATCAGTATATACTAGTGTCTCCCTGTAGCTGTGGCAGACTTCAAAATGTTTAAGAGCTAGGAGTAAGCCCAGGGTTTCTTTTTCCACTGTTGAGTATCTATCTAAAGGCCCCACTGGCCTTTCTATGTCTGATTCATCTTCTTGTAACAGAACTGCACCAACTCCCAGGTTACTAGCATCAATTGCTACTGTTATGGCCAAGTGAGGAAGGAGTCACAGTTGCCCCTCTTGCCCTTCCTCTTATTTAACCACAACCGGGTTTATTCCTTTTAAACAGTGGTTGTGCTTACCACCTCTGTGAGTGTTTTACCTTTTTCCTTTACTATGATCGTGAAAGAACCAATCGGACACGTTTTCTTGAGTTTAAACAAGAAAGAGGTAAGTTTATTGTACTCAACAATCGAACTCCAATGTAAAAATAATAAAAAACTGCTACACATTCACGCACACATTCACATGAGAATCACACACACATTAATAGATTACAGAGGAAAAAATAGATTTGGTGGTTGGATTAGAGTCCAGAATAAATGGAACTTAAATACACAGTCTGTGAAGTGGGTGATTCAGTAGTCTTCCGGCAAAAGCTGTATTCTTGAAGTCCCCAGCTGGTCAAAGTGTACTTTGTGGTCAGTCCGCTTGGTTCAAGGCTTTCTTGGAGGCAGACTTGTAGTAGGTTCTCGTCTCCTGGTCTCTGTAACAATCTGTAGTCTTGGAGGGATTCATAGTTGCAGACGGTTTTCAAACTTGCTACCTGGGGGGAGAGAGAGACAGAGAGAAAGGGAGGCTTGCAGCCTTTTTCTACTGCACAGTCTGAATTACTGCTTGAGTCTTTGTCCAAGGGGAAAAAAAAGCTTTTCCAAGATGGACAGACAGTCACATGGCTGCTTCAGGTTTTCTGGAACCTTCTAATGATTCTCAGAACATTTTTCAAAAAGAGGTCACTGTAAACAATTCCAATAGCCAGCAAGGCTCCTTATGTTTATTTAACACTTCATTGTCTCTTCCATTAAGTGTTTTTTTTTAACAAAGTGATTACTGACAACGCAGCCGGCAGCTTAGGTCATCCGACTGTGCCAATCTGCGCACATGCTCAGATTGGTTCCTACCCTCTGCGCGTGCGCTGCGTTCCGCAGTGCCAGGACTGGTTGGCGCATGCGCAGATGACGTCATTGCACAACGCGGGCAGGTGGGGTTGGCGCATGCGCAGATGATGTCATCGCGGTAACGCAGGCAGATGGTGGGGGGGATCCGGGCAGGAGAGAGTACGGGTGGGGGGACAGGGGCTCTGGGCAGCGGGTAGAGAGCGGGTGCGGGTAGAGAGCGGGTGTGGGTAGAGAGCGGGTGCGGGGAGAGTGTGGCTGAAGACCTTGCTGGTGATGGATGCGCTCTCCTTCTTCCCCCCCGCCACCCACTCCCGACCCCCACTGCTCGCTCAGCCCCCGCCCGCTCGCTCACAGCCCCTGGCCCGCTCGCTCACAGCCCCCGGCCCACTTGCTCACCGCCCCACCCTCCCCCCCACCGACCACTTGCTTACCACCCGCTTGTCACACCCCCGACCGCTGGCTCACCCACCCGCCCGCTCTTTCACTGCCTGCCCGCCCGCCTGCTCGCTCCCTCCCCTCCCTGGCCCGCTCGCTCCCTCCCCTCCACGGCCCGCTCCCTCCCTCCCTCCCCTCCCCGTCCCGCTTGCTCCCTCCCCTCCGGCCATTGTGTGCTGCCATGTGTTTAGGTTGCCTTCGTGTGATTATTTGAGCAGTGTCATCTTTAATCCTGGCAGCTGCCTGATGTCGCAGACTGTGACGTTTTGGTGGCACCTGCTGCATTTGCACATGTGCCATTGCAGCGCCACCTAGTGGCGGCAGCGTCAGCAAACGCAGCCCTTTTTTAAAATCCAAAGTGCCCATCCAGTACCCCTTTTTTAAAATAAAAAACAAATTCAGGCATCTCCTCAGACTTTCAAATGAACCAATGTTCACAATCTTTAAACACGAGTCCTCAAAAAATATTAATATCATAACATTTTACACACACTTTCTACCAAATAGAATTATGCAATTGTAAAAAAAAGTATATGTAATTAAAAAGTTAATTAATTTCAAGCATTAAAGTATAACTGCCAATCTGGTTGGGTGGCTGTGTAAAATAGAGTTGCTTCCACACACCTTGCTGCCATGACAAAGCCTGGCAAAATGGCAAGGATGCTGTCTTCCTGGGTCAGAGGCTTGTCCTTGGGCCAGGATCTCCTGGAGACTGATGCCTCCAACAATGCTGGGACTGACACAGTGGCTGCTGTCTCCCTGCTAAAGATGGCACCTCCAATGAGCTCCTGCCACTCCTGCTGCTTGGGCCTCGGCAGCACTATTACTGGTGAGACTGCAAAGATTGCTGGCTGCCCTCGCAATATTTTCTTCTAGTGTAACAAAAAAAAAGATATGAATAAAACAACTAAGAAAGGCTGATAGTGAACAGAAATAGACCAAGAGGTCTGGTTTTATTCTTAGTCTGTGCCTTGTTCCCATTGTAAAAAGGCCAGGAGAATGGGTTTTGCCTAATGGGATTTGATTCCAATAACCAACCAATCACTATCGTGGGTAATTGCACTGCCCAGTGAGGAAAGAGCCAATTCAAGTTTGCGCCAAGTTAGTTAGCCTCAGCTAAGGTGGGAGCAACATTGGCCCCAGTGTTTCTGCCCTCGCCAGGAGTAAAAGGCAGCCTACTCCAGGTTGCATTCCCGATGATCCCTACTGACACATGCAGGCGGTGGATGTCACGTCAGTGCTTGACTGTGAGCCCCTACGCCTCCCCACTCCTCTGGTCGAATAACCTGCCAGTACTCACCTAAGGCATGGGCACTGCACCGGAGAGCTGCTGGCACCCGGGGAACTGTAACCCTAACAGAAATCACCACCTTCAGGCAAGGAGGCAAATCTGATATGGAAAAGAAATTTAACAATATATTTTTGGAAATGTTTGCCGCCCATTGTAATAGAATAGGAAAATTCCAGCAGAATTTTCAAATGAGGCTCTTCCTGTTTGTTCCAGATTCCTGAGGTTACCTGAAAACTCCCTAACACAGCAGTGCCGCACTTTGGAAACCAATGGCCCTCTTCTAACTGAGACCTTACTGCTGATGGAATGTGATCACCAGAATAGAAAATAAAAGCTACTGGGTTTAATTTCTCCCCAGGAGAGATGCACTGACCACCGAGTGCAGCAAAACTGAATTACGCCTTTCTCTTACATTTCACTGTGCCCATTCTTTGCTAATTCATTACGACTAAAATTACCTGACCTCATAGATAGGACCATCATTAGGAGAGAGGGCAATTATTAGGCATTCAGTTCCCTGGGAGCCCACTTTACCTCTTCCATGAGACCCTGTCGAACACCCACACCCCGCCCCCACTCCCATGACTTCCCTGAATATCGCCAGCTGGTTTCTTTGCCACCTAATCTTTGTCTCCTCACTGCTTGTCAATTGCCTCTTTGATTGACCAGTTCTCCAGCAGAATGTCAAAGAGGCGGGGCCGATAAAATAGCCAAGGCCGCAAAGTGATGGCGTGGTTGAGGGTGTGGCTGTGGGAGGGTGAGGGGAGGGGGTGGGAGTGGCATTTCTCAATTGCCGGTATGCCTGCGTTCCTGCCCAGACACCATTCAAAATTAACCGCCACCCTTCCACCAACACCACCACCACACCCCACACCTCACCCCATTTACCCTGCAGTTTGATTTGCTGAGAGTGCTTAATGCTCAATAATGGGTGCCTGAAAAAGCAAAGTATTCCATTGTTAACATGAACATCCTTTGTCTTGTTCAGCACAAGAAAGTAATGACTGATTGTTAAATCGACATTTCAGCAATTATTTGCTCCAGTTGTTCCTGTCGGATCTTCCAGTAATGAAACTTAGCAATACTGAAGGTTTAACTTGCTTCACAGACTTTATTCAGCCATCTTCACTGTACAGAAACAGTCCTTCAACATGTGCTGCCTCACCTTTGAACCCCCAGGTCAGATGACCTCCTAACTAGTAGAGCATGGACTGTATGGTATCTAATATGCAAGTCCACATAGCACTCAGTTATCACCATGACATCCCTGCCTTATCAGACGGAAAAGATGTCCAAGACTTTCGAGCATTACACAAATTAGTACCTGCACATTAGATAAATTACTCATAACTCTTGGGTGGTCTGACACCTGGCTCACCCTGCCATCTCAGGAACTCTGCTTATCAATCCTGGCCTTGATGGTATCACCTACCTTTCATGAACCATCATCTGGGCCTCTGGACAGCAGGTTGTCAGCCTGCTGTCAGAAACACTGGTCCAGATTCCTCATCAGTCCCTGCCACCATCTGAACCTCATCTCAATGTCGAACTGCTATTTGCTGTTTCACCATTTGTGTATCTTGATCTGGAACCAGATTTAGCTCAGACTCTGGGATTCTGCATCATAGAACTACTGCAATGCTGATATTTCTTGACATATGACATATGTCTGTCATATTCTACTCCTTCTGGTGACCTTACGATCACTCTATTTCCAGTCTTGGAAATAACATTATACGGTTCTAGAAAGAATGTCGTATCCATCTTGCTCGGACTCTCTCTTCTCACCAACACTTCAGCACCTGGCCTCACATCAGACTCTCTGGCACGCCTTCTATGATGCACATAAAACTTTGACACACCCTTCTTCTCAGCATCATGGTCTCGAAACCACCTTGGTGCGGATTTTGCTTCCGAGCAGGAGCTCTGCTGGCCTCATCCTTGTCATATTATGTGGAATTGCTCTGTACACAGCCACATATGACAGACATGTCTCCTTCCAGTCTCTGCCTTCAGCTTGGGCAATTCTCATCCACTTCTCTAGAGATTGGTTCTGACGTTCCACCTCTCCATTAGCTTGTGGCCATTTTGGCATCACTCTGTGGTGCTGAATCCCTGTAACCTGCATGTAGTCAGCAAACATCTGTGAGATAAATTGCAGTGCGTTGCCTGAATACAGAGTAAATGGAAAACCATGCCTCACATATATCTCAGTCAGTGCCGTCACTGCTTTCTCTGCTGTTGTAGATATCGTCACAACATACATATAATACCGACTGTAATTAGTCAATCACAACCAGAATTGACTCTCCTGATGGAAATAGCTGAAGTCTAAGTACCAACCACTCAATCCAACCACATGGCTTTGACTTCGGAGAGAATATCACCTTCAGTGGTTTATGGTCTGTCAGCAACTCAAATTCGATGCCAAACAAGTATGCATGAAATCTTTCATACGCTCAGACCAGTCCCAAGGCCTCTTTTTCTGTCTGAGAATATCGCCTCTCCACATCCGTCAAAGACTGGTTTGTGTAAGCGATGACTCTTGGTCCTCTAGTGTGTGTCTGTACTAGCACTGCCCCTAGTCACACCGGACTGGCGTTCACAATGATCTTCGTTGGTGCTTAGGGATCATAATATCCAAAAGTGTGAGCACTCATCAAGCTTTCCTTCAGTGCTCTGAATGCAACCTTCTGCTCTTGGCCAAACACAAATCGTTCATTCTTCCTCGTTAACCTCCTCAATGGACCAGCCATTGTAGCATAGTTTGGTATGAATTTTGCACAATAGTTTACAGGACCAAGAAATTTCCTCAGCTCACTGGCATTTTGTGGCTCTCTTGCCTCTGCGACTGCCTTAACTTTCTCTCTTGCTGGATTAATGTCTTGGATTGTCAACTTGTGAATCATAAATACCATCTCTGACACCCTGAATAGGCATTTAGAGATTAGAGATGAGATTAGATTACAGCACTTAAACAGGCCCTTCGGCCCACCGAGTCTGTGCCGAACATCAACCACCCATTTATACTAATCGTACACTAATCCCATTTTCCTACCAAACATCCCCACCTGTCCCTATATTTCCCTACCACCTACCTATACTAGTGACAATTTATAATGGCCAATTTACCTATCAACCTGCAAGTCTTTTGGCTTGTGGGAGGAAACCGGAGCACCCGGAGAAAACCCACGCAGACACAGGGAGAACTTGCAAACTCCACACAGGCAGTACCCAGAATCGAACCCGGGTCCCTGGAGCTGTGAGGCTGCGGTGCTCACCACTGCGCCACTGTGCCGCATTCACATTGGACCTGCTGCTTGTCTGCTTGCCAACACTAGTCTCAACCTCTGATCATATTCTTCACAAGAGGCACCATGAATGATTATGTCACCTGAAATATTGGCCACTCCTGGGACACCTTGACTTACTTTATGGATCTTGTGCTGGTAAATCTCAGGTGCTGCATTTATGCCAAATAACAGCCTTTTGTATTGGTACAGTCTGCAGTGTGTGACAAACGTTGTCACCTTCCTAGAATCTGGTTGCAACTCTACCCCCACTTTAAGTCCAACTTGGAAATCACCTTACTTGTCAACATCTCCTGGAGTATCTCACCTACAGTTGGTATCGAATGGCGTTCTCTAACTACTGCCTCATTCATCTGTCTCATGTCTTGGGTCTCCATTTGGCTTGGGCACCACCACTACCGGACTCACCCAAGGTTTTGGCCCTTCTACTAGTTCAACAATATCTTGATCAATGAGCTCTTGGATCTCGGCTTCAGCATTGGTCCTCAATCCAAAAGGTGTTCTTCGTACAGGCTGAGCTACAGGTTTGATGTTGTCATCAATAGTCAGCTTCACCTGACGATCATGAAGCTTTCCTATTCCTTGGAAAACAGGTTTAAACTTCTCCTTCAGTTCAGCATATGACTTCACCAAGGTCACCTTCATATGCAACATTCCTAAGGCTTGAGCCATCTCTCTGCCCATGAGTGGTTCCCCTTTCTCTTCAATGACCACAAACTCTGCATCTACTTTTTTGTCACCTACTTGCACTACAGCCTTGAAACATCGCAAAGTTTGAAGCGGTATCTTGGATGTGTTTTGGTACAACTTCATCATACATTTCCCTGATGTTCACTTGATTCTCTCTGTGGGAATTCTTCCCACAATGTCCTATCAATCACATTGCTGTCACTTCCGGAATCCATGATAACGTCCACCTTCAATCCACCAATCAGCAATGGAACTTTTCTATGTTTCCCATCATTGACTGCAGAATGTATCCCTCATCACATTCACCATCATTCTTTCTGTCATCCTCTATTTAGCATACATTTCTGCCTTGTTCATTCCTCTGTCTTCCTTTCCTCTCTTCTTAGTTTTCTTCTGCACTTCCTCGCAAAGTGATCCTTTCCCCCCACAATTTCTGTAGGTCTTGCCTTTAGCAGGGCAGCAAGAATCCTTCCCAAAATGTCCCAATTTTCCACATTTGAAGGACTCTTTCTCAGTCTTACTTGGGCTACTTCTGTCTTGACCCCTGGAGGATCTAAGCTTGTTCATTTGGCTTAAGTTTGATCTGCATCCAATTTCACCAACAGGAATTGAGCTCAATTGAGCTTCAAAAGAAGCTGTCACCCTCAATGTTTCCGCCAAGGTTAACACATCTCCTTCTTCAAGCAACATGCGCTTCAAGTAGTTCAACCGGCAACTTTGTACAGTTTGATCCCTGAGCTGATTATCCAAATCATTTCCATAATTGCATCCCTTGGCACAATCTACTGACAAATTATGCAGTTTCCCCATCTGTCTGCTTCATCTGCTGAAAAACATGTCACTGAAATGTTGCATTCATCTTCGTCACATAATGATTTTTTTAATGAATTCACGGCCTTGTCATAATAATCCCGATCACTTGTGCCATTAAATGTTTTGAATTGTCTCTTTCACCAGCATTGTAGAGCAACAAAGCCTTCCATTGCACTCACTGTGTCAATGTTACCCCATCAAGAAACAGGCTCCTGCTATCCACGTAAACCCCAAACTCTTCCAGCCATGCGACCCATCGTGCACTCGCTACACTGGCTTCACCATTGGGATCAAACAGGTTTACACCTCTAATCCCTGCAGATTCCAATCCACCAAAAGCCATATCCAACTGCAATGGTTCAATAACCTAATCCAATATTTTAGACCTCGTCCCCACTGTCGGATCTTCCAGTAATGACTCTAAAGAAGACTGAGATTTAACTTGCTTCACAGACTTCATTCAGCCATCTTCACTCTACAGATACAGTCCTTCAACATGGGCTATCTGACCTTTGAACCCCCAGGTCAGATGACCTCCTAACTAGTAGAGCATGTACTGTATTGTATCTAATATGCAAGTCCACCTAATACTCAGTTACTATCATGACAGTTCCCAGGTCCAATGTCACCCATTTACCAGAGAGAAGAACTTTTTTACGCAGCAAATGGTCATGGCCTGGAACTCACTGCCTAGGAGTGCTATGGAAGCAGAGACGATCAATAATTTCAAAAGGAAGTTGGGTAGGCACGTGAGGGAAATGAACTTGCAGGGCTACGGGGATAGAGCGGGGGAATGGGACGGACTGGATTGCTGTGCAGAGAGATAAGGGCATAGATTCGAAGGGCTGAATGGCCCCCTTCTGTGCTGTAGTGATTCCATGACTATCTGTCTACCTACCTATTACATCAACTGAGCACATCAGCCACCTCCGTTGAAAGGGACTTTAAAAGAACATTTTAACTGTGATTAGGCTGTGCTGAACAATCTTGACAACATAGCATTGAGACCTCTTTTTATGTTCAGGCTACATCAAATTCCCTCTATCCTTCCTCTGATTTTAAACACAGTGAGAGAATCCCAGCATGTATGCACACACTCTGCTAAGCCCTGAAGAATAAAGAAAACTTGGAACTGGATGCCTAAAGAATGATTCTTGCAAAGTTGCAGGTATTGTATTCAATTTTCACACAAGTTCTGAAATAAATTTTTTTCAAACGATCATTTTCAAAACAAAAAGCACATTTAAATGAACATGCAAAGGGGGACAGAAAAAATAATGGCAAAGGAAAAGGAAATTTAAGAAGCGTGGCTAGATATCCATAGACCCAGGTGTTACTGTGATTGATTCACAGGTGCTGCTGGGTTTTTTTTGCCTGTGACAGCTCAATTTTTTTAGCCTGTTAATAGAACCAGGAGTGCGTGACGCTGTCCCACTTATTAACACTTGTAAAAATGAGACTAAACTACACAGTAATTTGCAGAACGATTGATTTGCAAAGGGAAAGCATTAATCATTTGGCCAACCGCCTGTATTTGCCACAGAATAAAGGTAGATGAGTGTAATTAGCTAGTGGGACCTTCCGCCAATGGATCATGAGAAAAAAGGTGTTTAGTGATAACAGCAAGTCCAAGTGCATTCATCAGATCAGTAGGATTCTAGTGATAAGACAGAACGATTTTACAGCTCACTTTGCATCTGTGTGAATGCGGATATTTTATAATTTAAACATTGCATAACTTGACTATTTATACTTCATTCTAATACCATGTCTCATTTTGCTCTGCTTTTCTCTGCACAGTGTATCCATGCTAATATATTGTACTCGAGCTGTACCATACACCATATGGACAGAAAACCCAGGGTATATCTGTATATTATAACTGGAATCAAGTTTTTAAAGGTAGCATTTTTAAGAGCAGAGCAGAAATCTAGAGAGGAACCAAATCTTCGTGTTATCAACATTGCAGCTTATCTGAAGACCGTCCATTCCTCCTATCTGTAAATCAGAAAATGCCCATCAAGAAATTACATATTGCATAAGTGCAGATTTGCAATGTTCATTAGGTAGTCCTTGCAATCTATATAAGAGTGCTTTTTTAAAACACAGACATAATTATGCACTTACTTAAGAGAAGGAATACCAGGCTATTGATTTCAAAGAACACGTTTTATACCAAGAAGCTGGTCCCAACACCAATACAATTCATCGCTTAATGCCACTTGAAACTTTGTAGCACATTTCTGATACAATTATTAAATGGTAGCTCACCTTTATGGGCTACCGGTTTGAGACCACTGTGTGCTTAGAGTGATACAGCCAGAAGACCTTAGTTATACTGCTGGCTGCTTATACATCGCATGCTCAGTACACTGCAGATCGGCAAACAAATATTATTACATTCTTAATGCTGGCAATATTCGTTTGCACATCTAGTTCTTTTCTAAACTTTAAGGAGGTAACTAATAAGGTAGATAAGGAAGTATGTATGGATGTTATTTATATGGACTTTGATGCATTTGATAAGGTTCCGTGTAATAGGCAGTTAACAAAATAAGAGCACATGAAATTGGAGACAACCTATTGACATGGGTAGGGAATTGGTTAGCAGGTAGGAGACAGGAAGTAGGGGTATGTACTTCAATTGGAAGGATGTGACTAGTGGAGACCCCAGGATCTGTTTATCACTCTATTTATAAATGACTTAGATGAATGAATAGGGAGACATATTTTCTGATGACACCAAGTTAAGTGGCACAACAAATAGGGTAGATGGGAGCAGAAAGTTGCAAAGGGACATTGATGGGTAAAGTGAGTGGGCAAAACTGTCAGTTGAAGTTCAATGTGGGGGGGCAATGTAAGGTCATCCACTTTAGACCTAAGAAAGACCAATCCGAGTATTTTCTAAGTGACAAGAAGCCAGGAACTGTGGAAGAGCAGAGAGATTTAGGGGTCAAAGTACAGAAATCACTAAAAAGCTAGTGGCACTGGAGGAGGTACAGCACAGATTCATCAGAATGATACCAGGAGCTGAAAGGATTACATTATGAGGACAGGTTGAATAGACTAAAGTGGTGTCCACTTGAGTATTGCAGATTAAGGGGCAATCTAATTGAGACATTTAAGATGATTAAAAGGAGTTGATAGGATAGATAGAGGGAAACTATTTCCTCTGTTGGGGCAGTGCAGAATAAGGGGGCATAACCTTAAAACCATCTAACATGCATAACAAGAAATATTGCTTTACAGTTCAGACTAGAAACCACTTGCTGTTGACATGTGGAATAGGTTTCCTGTTGACAAACTACCATTGAATATTAATCCTTGCCAGCATTCACAAATTCCAACATTTATTGATTTTCACACTGGTTTTTGATGTGTGTGACTTGCCAGGATAGAAAGGAGACCAATTTTCAGAATGTTTCTCTCCATGTCCCCATTGATTTGTCATCTTATCTTTCTGCTGTTATTCTTCCTTTTTACTGCTAGTTTTCTAATTAAGACCGTTGAGATAAAACAGTTCGAGTGAAAGTCTGCTTCTGCTTAACTCTCGAAACCCTCTTTGCTGTTTGAGGCGGAAGGTAGAGACAGCCGTGCTGTACACAGGAGTGCCATTGTCATGGCTGGAAGTGTGGAGGAGTCTGCTTCCAGCATGTGTGGTGTCACCTCGTAGGACATCAGTACTCTGCTGTCTACCCTCCGGGAGTGTGGTTACCGCCAGTGATACTTCAGCTGAACTGTATGGCAGGAATCCATGGGGGAATTGGTCTTTGGCGATAGTGGAAAGATGGGCAAGAGTGAATCCGGCTGCCTGTTTTACACCCTACCTGATTTTCTACTCCATAGGCTTCAATGAAGTCCTCTGACATTGATCACAAGTCATGGGAGTCAGTTGCCAGCGTTCGCCAGAGCTGGCGGGCAGCTATAAAGGAGGGGCTAAAGTGTGGCGAGTCGAAGAGACTTAGTAGTTGGCAGGAAAAAAGACAGAAACGCAATGGGAGAGCCAACTGTCTAACAGCCCCGACAAACAAATCTTTCTGCAGCACCTGTGGAAGAGCCTGTCACTCTAGAATTGGCCTTTATAGCCACTCCAGGCGCTGCTCCACACACCACTGACCACCTCCAGGCGCTTACCCATTGTCTCTCGAGATAAGGAGGCCAAAGAAGAAGGCTTCAATGGGCCTGTTGTACGTACAAATTGGGGACCTACACTTGTTTCAGGCCCCCTACCACTCCATAATGACTTGTTCAATCCACCTACTGCCCGCCTTCCATCTCGGCAGCCCATATGGAGCAACCTTCCTGACCAAGATCTACCAGCAGACATCCTTTGGATGAAGGAATGGGAAACACGGGAAGTGACTAACAAGTTCCTTGTGACAAACCCTATCTTGTCAAATGGCAGGCTTTGAACTTCCAAGGCGAGAGTGGTCCTTGTAAACAGGTTCAGCACAAGACAGGGCCCCTGTGCAGCCAACCTCCACTGCTGGGGCCTCAGTACAAACCCCTTATGCATTTGTGGAGAAGCACAGACAGTGCTGCACATTACCAAGGAGTGTCCCCTCTACAGACTAAGTGGCAGACGAATCACCCTAAATTCAGCAAATGAGAAGGCTATCACTTGGCTCTGTGGGTTTGCATTCACTAAATAAATAAATAAATGCCATTGAGCCGCTGTGACCCACTGCTCAGCGACTGCATGCACTACCTCTCTGCAACAGGCGAGCTGCCTCCCTTGGCCCACAGCTATCTAATCTAATGATGTCCGCAGACAGGTTTGCCACGGTCCCATTTTTGGCCTCATTAAGAAACTGAGCTCCACTGGCATTGTGCCCCGATTCATGTGTGATCCATTTTCTAGGCCAAAGGGGCTAAATTTTCTAATGATTAATTTAAGAACAAAGAACAAAGAAAATTGCAGCACAGGAACAGGCCCTTCGGCCCTCCAAGCCTGCGCCGATCCAGATCCTCTACCTAAACATGTCGCCTATTTTCTAAGGGTCTGTATCTCTTTGCTTCCTGCCCATTCATGTATCTGTCTAGATACATCTTAAAAGACGCTATCGTGTTCGCATCTACCACCTCCGCTGGCAACGCGTTCCAGGCACCCACAACCCTTTGCGTAAAGAACTTTCCACGCATATCCCCCCTAAACTTCTCCCCTCTCACTTTGAACTCATGACCCCTAGTATTTGAATCCCCCACTCTGGGAAAAAGCTTCTTGCTATCCACCCTGTCTATACCTCTCATGATTTTGTACACCTCAATCAGGTCCCCCCTCAACCTCCGCCTTTCTAATGAAAATAATCCTAATCTACTCAACCTCCCTTCATAGCTAGCGCCCTCCATACCAGGCAACATCCTGGTGAACCCCCTCTGCACCCTCTCCAAAGCATCCACATCCTTTTGGTAATGTGGCGACCAGAACTGCACGCAGTATTCCAAATGTGGCCGAACCAAAGTCCTATACAACTGTAACATGACCTGCCAACTCTTGTACTCAATACCCCGTCCGATGAAGGAAGGCATGCCGTATGCCTTCTTGACCACTCTATTTACCTGCGTTGCCACCTTCAGGGAACAATGGACCTGAACACCCAAATCTCTCTGTACATCAATTTTCCCCAGGACTTTTCCATTTACTGTATAGTTCACTCTTGAATTGGATCTTCCAAAATGCATCACCACGCATTTACCCTGATTGAACTCCATCTGCCATTTCTCTGCCCAACTCTCCAATCTATCTATATTCTGCTGTATTCTCTGACAGTCCCCTTCACTATCTGCTACTCCACCAATCTTAGTGTCGTCTGCAAACTTGCTAATCAGACCACCTATACTTTCCTCCAGATCATTTATGTATATCACAAACAACAGTGGTCCCAGCACGGATCCCTGTGGAACACCACTGGTCACATGTCTCCATTTTGAGAAACTCCCTTCCACTACTACTCTCTGTCTCCTGTTGCCCAGCCAGTTCTTTAGCCATCTAGCTAGTACACCTTGGATCCCATGCGACTTCACTTTCTCCATCAGCCTACCATGGGGAACCTTATCAAACGCCTTACTGAAGTCCATGTATATGACATCTACAGCCCTTCCCTCATCAATCAACTTTGTCACTTCCTCAAAGAATTCTATTAAGTTGGTAAGACATGACCTTCCTTACACAAAACCATGTTGCCTATCACTGATAAGCCCATTTTCTTCCAATTTAACAAGAGTTGTGAACCCACTTAGTTTAAACATATTAATTACTTCTTCAGATTGTGAAAAGAGAAAGTTGTAATCCACAAGCTTTCATTTTGTACACTCCCTCTTGACAACTGAGAAGAAATGGCATAGGTATGTGGCAGCTGATGGGCACAAGCTTCCGATCTACTATAATCATATAAAAGCAAAATACTGCAGATGCTGAAAATAAAAACAAGAAATGCTGGAAATACTCAGCAGGTCTGGCAGCATCTGTGGAGAGAGAAGCAGAGTTAACATTTCAGGTCAGCGACCCTTCTTCAGAACTGACAAATATTAGAAATATAAAAGGTTTTAAGCAAGTAAAGCAGGGGGTGGGGCAAGAGATAACAAAAGAGAAGACGTTGATAGACAAGGTCACTGAGAATAACTGACCAGAAGGTCATGGAACAAAGGCGAACAGTATATTAATAGTGTGCTGAAAGACAAAGCGTTAGTACAGAGAGGGTGTGAATAGACTGTAAAGCACAAAGCACTCCAAGCACAAACATTAAAAAAATTGAAAAAACAGAAACAGTGGGTAGGCACAGTAGAAACAAACTAAACACACTAAAAAACCTAAAATAAAAAACCAAATAAAAAAGAAAAAAGAAAAAAAAAAATAACTAAACATAAAAAGGGGAGTGGGGGGCATCATGCTCTGAAATTATTCAATTCACTGTTCAGTTTACCCTGTAAGATGTTTTCACTCTTTCTCATTCCCAGACGTACTCACATATACAATTTACACCCATTCCCCCTCACTCTCGTGCCTCTTTCTCCAATATTTATGATGTCCTAATTTATCTCCATCGCCATTTGCCCCTCAGTTACTTCTCTCTCCCTCGCATCTCTTTGGTCCAGCTTGTTTCTTCCTCTCTCATACCAGCACCCTCAGCACCAATTCATCCAGCATTCTTTCATCCTCTAATAAATGCATTTCATCTTAATTTGCAATTTCTCTCTCCCACCCTTTCTTTTAGTCTACTACATCCATCTCTCCCTCTTAACTGGCCCCACACAATGCAGATCGTTTTGCTTTCTCAGTGTCCCAGTCTACATTTGTCTCCCCACCAACGCCTTTCTAAATTTATCCACCTCACTCCACTTATCTGTCCATCTCTTTTTAATCCCTTTCCTTTTCCACCTCTTCATCCTGTCTTTCTTTATCCCATTGCATTTTATATAAACTATATATATATACAACAATATGGCATCTCATGACCTGTTGTAACTTTTTGTTCACATGTACTCTTTCTTTGATCTTCTACCAGCTAAACCCATGTTGATGGGCATAAATAGGCAATATTTCTGGAAGGGTTAGAGTAGCGAATGATACCTGTGGGGGTTGCTTGTGAACCCTGCACTATTTGATAGCTTCCAATCAGCTTTATCAGGTCAGCTGTGAGCTTTTTATTTATTTAGAGATACAGCATTGAAAGAGGCCCTTTATCCCACCGAGACTGTGCTGACCAACAACCACCCATTTATACTGATCCTACACTAATCCCATATTCCCTACCACATACCTACACTAGGGGCAATTTACCTATCAACCTGCAAGTCTTTGGCTGTGGGAGGAAACCGGAGCACCCGGCAGAAACCCACGCAGTCACAGGGAGAACTTGCAAACTCCGCATAGGCAGTACCCAGAACTGAACCCGGGTTGCTGGAGCTGTGAGGCTGTAGTCCTCACCACTGTGCCACTTTTATTGTTTTGAGAGATTTCAGACTGAAGGAAGAGATCTCTGCATCTGAGTATGAATTGTATTTATGCTTCCTGTGGCTCAGTAAAGAATTCAATCAGATAAATACAGTAGATGTTAGAATCATGCTATTTAATGACTGTGATTCCATATTGGGCTATTCCAGTCCATTCTAACCACTGCTTTTAAAATTCTCAACCTTATTTTCCAATCCCTCCATGGTCTTGCCCCTCCCTATCTCTGTAACCTCCTCCAGTCCTACAACCCTCCCAACATCTCTGTGCTTCTCCAATTCTGGCCTCTTGAGCATCCCCGATTTTAGTCACTCCACTACTGACAGCCGTGCCTTCAGCTACTAAGGCCCTACATTCTGGAACTCCTTCTCTGACCCTTTTCGTCTCTCTGCTTTTCGCTCCACCTTTAAGATGCTCCTTAAAACCTACCTCTTTGATTAATATTTTGGTTATCTGTCCTAACATCTCCTCATGTGCCTTGGTAGATAAGGACACAAAATATGTGAATGTACCCAAGTCTGAAACAGGCAGTTATCCTTGTGTATATGTAATTAAAGGGCCTAACAGCTGTCGCTGGCCTCCTCTCCAAAAATGGCTGCTCCCAAATGTCTGTGCCTATGAATTTGTGTTTCTGGTGCAAACAAGTTTATGTAATGCACTATGAGGTTAAATGTTAATCCAATGTGCTCTCTTCTCTGCTTGAAATGGTGAAGGGGTGATCAATCTTTTGGCCTGTGCCCCTCTTTGGCTGAGCACTAAGTTTTTACTCGTTCATGATATATGGACATCACTGGCAAGGCCAGAATTTATTGCCCATCACTAATTGTCCTTGAAAAGGTGGTGGTGAGATGCCTTCTTGAAGCTCTGCAGTCCATTTGGTGCGGGTACACCCACAGTGCTGTTAGGAAGGGAGTTCCAGGATTGATCCAGCAACAGTGAAGGAACAGCGATATAGTTCCAAGTCAGGATGGTGTGTGGCTTGGCGGGGAACTTGCAGGTGGTGGTGCTCCCATGCATCTGCTGCTCTTGTCCTTCTAGGTCGTCGAGGTCACGGGTTTGGAAGGTGCTGTCGAAGGAGGCTTGGCGAGTTGCTGCAGTGCATCTTGTAGATGGTACATACTGCTGCCACTGTGTGCCAGTGGCAGAGGGAGTAAATGTTTAAAATTGTGGATGGGGTGTCAATCGAGTGAGTTGCTTTACCCTGGTTGGTGTTGAGCTTCCTGAATGTTGCTGGAGCTGCACTCACCCAAGCAAGTGGAGATTATTATACTACATGAAATTATTATTACTATTATTATTATTGCTCAATGATTTACTATCTATATTAATGACTTGGAGGAGGGGGCAGAGTGTAATATATCCAAATTTGCTGATGATACAAGAATAGATGGGAGGGCATGTTGTGATGAGGACATAAGGAATCTGCAAGGGGATATAGATAGGTTGAGTGAGTGGGCAAAAACTTGGCAGATGGAGTTCAATGTAGGAAAGTGTGAGCTCATGCACTTTGGTAGGAAGAATCAAAAGGCAAACTATTATTTAAATGGAGAGAGACTCCAAAAAAGTGCAGCACAGAGGGATCTGGGTGTTCTTGTGCATGAAACACAAAAAGTTAGCATGTCGGTGCAGCAAGTAATTAGGAAGGCAAATGGAATTTTGGCCTTTATTGCTAGGGGGTTGGAGTTTAAAAATAGGGAAGTCTTGTTACAACTGTACAGGGTGTTGGTGAGGTTGCACCCGGAGTACTGTGTACAGTTTTGGTCCCTGTATTTACTGGCACTGGAGGCAGTTCAAAAGAGATTCACCAGGCTGATTCCTGGGATGAAGGGGTTGACTTATCAAGAACGGCTAAACAGGTTAGGCCTTTATTCATTAGAGTTTAGAAGAATGAGGGGTGATCTTATTAAAACATACAAGACTCTGAGGGGGCTTGACAGGGTAGATGTTGAGAAAATGTTTCCACTAGTGGGGGAATTTTGAACTAGGGGACATAATTACAGAATAAGGGGGCACTCATTTAAAACTGAGATGTGAAGCAATTTCTTCTCTCAGAGGGTAGTGAATATCTGGAATTCTCTACCCCAGAGAGTGGTGGAGGCTAGATCACTGAAAGTATTTAAAGTGGAGGTAGATAGATTTTTGAAATATCAGGGAATTGAGGGCTATGTGGAGCTGGCACGAAAGAGGAGTTGAGGTCTGGGGCAGATCAGCCATGATCTTATTGAATGGCAGAGCAGGCTTGAGGGGCCGAATGGCCTACTCCTGCTCCTATTTCTTATGTTCTTATGTTCACTCATGACTTGTGCCTTGTAGATGGTGGGCAGGCTCTGGGAAGTCGGGAGGTAAGTTATTTGCTGCAGAATTCCCAGCTTCTGACCTGCTCTTGTAGCCACAGTATTGACATGACTGGTTCAGTTATGACCGAAGTGGATTACAACACAGAGGATATCCCTTGTTTGTTGCCGTCACTTGAAAAAGCGCCAAACCTCTGCTCTATGACACCTAGTGATGAGGTTAGGAATTTACTTCATGGAGAATCACAGGGATGAACCCAAGTCATCCAACATCCCTGTGCATCCTCAAGGCAAGTAAAATGCAAAGATTTTAAGAAAGTAATTTACATTTTTTGACAGGTGTTAAAATTGGCCTAAGACCAGCGACAGAAGCTTGCTGTAGCATTGACTAGTGCATGCTGGCTGAGTGTCATTTCAATGGAATAACAATGCTGCCATCTATTGAACCTTTGGCATCTCTCTTCATTGTTATGATTGGCAAATACCGTCACTTGAAAGTCGGAGAAACCTCTCAGCCTAGTAATTTTATCTACTCAAGAAAAAAGAGCAGCGATTTAAGGGCACGGGTACAACAAGTGAAACAATAATTGGAATAACTGTCAAATGTGGCATGCCTCAGTGCTTAAACATCAAACTGTCTCGTTTCCTGGGTGCGTGAAAAGGCAAAATGAATGCCAATCAACAAATTGTGAATTAAACAATATTTTACAATGTTTTTTTACATGTCATTTAATAATCCCCCATATAGCAATCCCTAATATCACTATATCTACATTGATTATATAAGGAAGCCAGTGCATTGGAAGAGTGTCGAGAAGCCCGGGGATGAGGTGTCTGCCAGGCACTGAGCTCTGAGCTACTTGGAAGGGCCCCAAGAACAGGAATCTCAAAGGAATGTTTCATTGCTGTTACAAGACACTTAACATTAAACAGATGATTTGGTTTACAACTGATCATTATGGGGCCAACAGAATACTTGCAAATGTCAGTCATGCGTTTTGTGTGCGTGCATGCACACATGTGTTTGTGTGTGTGTACATGCAACGCAACAAAAAAGGCATTTAGAACCGCAAAGATCCGCTGTTCAAAAAATTGTGATCTGTCTAGCTATTGGCTAGAAATTGATAACATCATAACCAAAGCACTGGTCGAGTTCAAAGCTGATGAATATGACTCAGGTATATTTCGTGTACTATTCTTACTCTATCTTGTGCCTTGTTAATCTCTCCCATTGTCACTTTTACAAGATTCTTTAGAAAACATACACCTGTTCAGTCCTTTTGCTCTCTTTTTCTAACCTTACCTGCCTTTCTTTTCTCATATTCTCATGTCTTTGTGCATTATCATGGTGCAATCAGTGTTTGTGTATTGATATGTTCTACAATAGAAAAAAGGGCTTACATTTATATAGTGCCTTTTACATCCTCAGGATGCCTCGAAGTGCTTCACATCCAATGAAGTATTTTTAAAGTGTAATCACTGTTGTAAGTTAGAGAAGTGTGGCAGCCAAAATGGCAGTCGGATAAAAGACCAAATGATCTGTTTTGATGGAGTCAGTTCAATGAACAATGTTAGCCAGGACAGTTCCCTGTTCTTCATCAAGTAGTTCCATAGGATCTTTTAAACCACTTGACAGGCCTTGGTTTAACATCTCATCTGAAAGACAGCATCTCTGACAGTGCAGCAGCCTCTCAGGAACTTTCCCCCACCCTTTACAAGGCAAATGTTGATCTAGAGGCCGGGACTGGGCAGGGGTGGGGGGCAGGGAGAGCGGAGACACCCTAAACCAAGAGTACCTGCAACAGGCCTCATCTGGTATTTGCACTTCAGTGGTGCTCCATTTACCAAGAGGGATGAGGCATACTGGTCTCCACATGGAAGCCAGTGAACCACTGCGAGGCAGCTTGACCCCTGAAGAAGACAATGGCAAAAAAATTATTTCCGGGATTGGGTCCCTTGGGGAGTGGTGATTGGTGGCTTGGCCAAGGATGGGGATCCTAGGCAGCCACCCTCCCCTGCCATCTCCTGATAGGTTGGTGGCCAACAGCCAATGGATAACAAAATGATAATGAACAAATCATCTGTTTTAGTAATGTTGGCTGAGGGAAAAATATTGACCAGGAGATGGAGGAGAACCTCTGCTCTCCTTTGTATTGTAGTATTTATTGTATAGGGCTATGAAAAGGTGATAAAAAAAGGTCAGTTGGAGGTTTAAGATGGCTTTTCAGCTTCAGTGGTGGGTGTGAGTTAGGTCACAACAAGTGGGTGTTCTTTGGGAAAACAAAGTGGGCTGGATTTTAAGCAGCCCTTGACATCGGAATCTGTGGCAGGGGAGGGGCCTGAAGATGGCCCCAAAGGAGGCCTGCCACAGACCTCGACGCCAGCAGGGCCCGGCCCGATCCTCCTGGCAGCGGCAGGGCACCGTGGTAGCCACACGCTGCTCGGCGACAAGACCACAACCATCATATGCAAATGAATAAAATTAATAGATTTGCATGTACTTTCCCTTAATCTTGATGGCACACCACGATCTTCAGCCTGGCGGACGGCACTCCCACGCCTTCGGATCCTCGTCCAGTGAAACGAGGCGCCACACTGGTGGAGAGGGGGAGAGGAGGTAAGTTTATCAGTGCAGTTTGGGGGGGGTGGAAAGGTCTGATGTTACAGGTAAGTCTTTTGAGGGGGGGGGGGTGGCAAATAGTTAACTTAACTGTTATTTGGCGGGGGTGAGAGAGGGGCACACAGGCAGCTGATGCCATTGCCGGGATGGACAGCCCACCTCCTCCATGTGATGCGGGGGGGTGGGCAGCCCACCCCAGCTATTTAAATTAGCCTCCGTGCTTAAGATTGCGGGGGCTGTTTGACGTGCGGTCCGCTTTTTGAGCTGTCCGCAAGTTCATAAAATCCAGCCCAGTATGTGAATGGCAGAAGATGCCTGTTACTGGAAGTAGTTATCAATCACAGAGTTCCACAATGACCTCCCTAATTATACATCATCTCTACCCGTGGTGTCCTCCTTCTCTTCCTTATCCTCTTCCAGTCGGCCTGTTACATGTCTGCTCTTCAGCGAGTGATAAATTGTACAGCATGCAGTGGACAGTGCTTTACAAAACTTTTAGCTGGATTGTATAGCAGCACGTCAGTGTGGTTCGAGAGGTGGAACTGTTGCTCACAGTCTCAATGCTGTGCTGCACAGAAACTTGCATGCTGGCGTGGGCCTTCATTATAATTGCCATCTGATGCTGTGTGTGAGGGTTTCTCCTTGGGGACATCAGCAACAGCTGCAAAGGGTAGCCCTGGTGTTGCAAGCTATTCATTATCTCAGGACTGTCAAATAATACATGCACTGTGACTCAACATAATAAGACTGACTGCTTGCTATATAATGGAATTGGCCAGACCACATTTCCCTGGTCCAGCATCATCTGCCCATTTATGGAGTGGTGTTCCTCCTGTTGAGGAATGGAGCCCTGATACCTATGTGGGTTTATCTACAATGTCTTGAACTCCTGGGGAGCCTGACAGGCAGTATAAGTTCTGTGGCTTTTCCACTGGGCTTCCCCCCTGCAAACATTGCTTTAGTCACTCACTCTTCACAGCAATGAACTTCAGACTCGTGGATCTGGTAAATGCTCTCTGTGGTGCCCTGGAAATATCCTGCTGCAAAGCAACATTAACAGACGATCCATTAAAGCCTTAACATAGTCAATAATTAAGCTTGCACGCAGTGTACAGCTTGGTCGCTAGCTGTGCAGTGCAACAGTGAGAATGCCATTGCCTGTATAGCACAAATCTTTGGATACTGACCATGATGAACATACCCTCTGAGGTGTTGTTGGATCTTTAGATGTTGTCCTCCCATGAATTGCTTCTCTCCATCCAACTCATGCAGCACTGAGGGAACAGCCAAAGAGATTTCTCTCCTCCCATTATTAGCTGCAACTTATTCTGCAGCAATAATTGCCAAGACTCCATGAAAGTGTATTAACAAGCTCAAGGCTTCTACTTAAGATAAAAACGTAAAGGCACATATACAAAATACAAGATTTCACTGTACAAAAAAAGAAAAACCTGCATCTCTATCGCACCTTTCACGACCACCGAATGCCTCAAAATGCTTTACAGCCAATGAAGTACCTTTGAAATGTAGTTACTATTATAGTGTAGGAAATGAGGAGAGAAATGCTCATTGGAAGAAAATAGAGTTCAGCAATGAATGCAACAACATTGTAACCTTGCCTTAAAAGACATTCCAAAGCAGCCCAGGCCATTCTCCTGCATGGTGCTTATTCAACATGGACAAAGTCTATGCTGAGGGCACAAATTCATCCACAGTCAATCAAATTCATTATCAGCCCAAAATTGACATAAACTTTACAGTTAAACGAGGCCTCCACAGGTCACAGCCTCCTCACTAGCCTGAGAATTGCACCTTAGAAAACAAAGTGTCCCCTGAGTCAGGGACATGAGGTCAGAGATTTGATTTTCCCACCAGCGTCTCCTACCAATAAGGCTCTGCACCATCTTGGAAAATCAGGGCTTGTCTCATTTTTATATTTGGCTGAGCACCACCTGAGATTGACCTTATGAGATCAGCAGAGCTTTGATCTGTGCTGCATTAGCATCGGTGCTTTTAGTGGGATCACTTGGTCCATATAAAGAAAAAAGAAAGTCTTGCATTTTTATAGCACCTGTTACGACCGAGGCGGGAGGAGTGCACTGTCTTTTCTAGTCCCACTTCTCCGCAGGTCACCACATATATTTTAAAAATGTTTACCCAGTTACCGATTAGATCAATCATACACTCTACACTTTATCCCAGAAATCAGGGTTCTGGTGAAAGGTCACAGACCTGAAACATTAACTCTGCTTTTCTCTCTCCACAGATGCTGCCTGACCTGCTGAGTATTTACAGCACTTTCTGTTTTTATTTATCATGCAGGCTTCCCTCATAGCTTAGTTGATAAATATACTTCGCAGTGACTTCCCAATATGTAAACTGAGACAGAGACATTGGGAACTGTTTGGGGTGGGGGGTTACCCCAATTCAAGGGAGGCCCCGCCAACACAGTTTCCGCCAAGTGGGGGCAGTTAAAATCAAGATCACTCCAAGGTTACACTCGGATTTAGATATTTGGAAAACACACCAACCACAGCATGTGGTATCATTAGTATTATGACAAGTTTCTGTCCTAACCACAATGGAGGAAGCATTTCCTCCATGGCCTTAGTGTGATGAAATCCTAAACCAGTCTATAAAAGACAAGTTACACATCGTGCAAAGAGGAAATCTCACTCTCATCGGCTTGAAATTACTGTTTATTTTGAATGAGTTAATGCCCACATTAAAATAGCAGACAGATGAATGTCATGTGAATATGTTCAATGCTTGTCCACTAACATTGCCAAGGGCACTTTCTAGCCTTCCCAATCTTTGCATGCAAAGGAACTGGATATATTTGCATGAAAATACCCAGAGGCATACTTTTCTTAAAATGTCATACTAGGCCCACCTGCCAAGAAGAAGGCACATTAATTTTGTTAGGAACATTGATTTTAAACTTACTGGAGTGAAGAAAGGACTTGTTAAACAGATCAGCCGTGGCTGGAAAATACATTTCCATATTAACAGACAGTGTTTGGAAGGACAAAGCAGCCATTCCCTGACATTCAACCCACAATGGACTTTTGATCACCAGACGTTGAAGGTGGGGGAGCTCATATTCCAGGTTGACTGCTAAGATAGCCGAATACACAAACGGACATGGTCAAACCAGCTGGTCACATGACTAAACTGCTGGGCAACTTGAGTTTTTTGAATTTGTACAAACAGTTTGTGCAAAACGCTGTGTGTTCCTGGACTGAGAAAATCTCTTTTCTGTCTGCTCCCATCTCTTTCTCACAAGCCTCTGAATCCACTGAAGACACATGAACCACAAGAGAGAAAAGTCTCCTACAGCGAACAAGGTTTAAGAAGAATACTGGGCCCCAACGAAAAGCAAGAACTACCTGCAATCAAGGACTCTACAGTGAGCTTCATGAACCGTAACAACAACTCTTCAGATATTGCCTCAAACTTTTCCACTTTATTTTTCTTCTGCTCTTTTCTGTCTCTATTTGCATATGTGTATCGCGTATGCAAGCTATCGTGAGCGCATCGTGTATCCGTAGGCGTTAACCAAATTAGAGTTTAAGTTTAATATATTTCAACTTTTCTTCTTTAAACCTGAGAAAGCCTGTTTGTGCTGGTTTCTTTGCCTTATAATTAGAAAGCGGTGAACAAGGGTTCACCAAGAGAGAGCTAAAAAAACACGGTGTGTTTAAAATTAAACCCTGTTACAGTAAGACCAGGTGAAGGCTGAAAGGGACACCTAGACCTCTTTCTCACCTGGTCGTGACAGTACAAAATTATAGGAATGAGGAATTTGACTACAAAACGCGAGACTTCAAAAAAGACATTTCTTCCAAGATTCAAAGCTGGCCTCAGCTATCTGCATCCAACATTACACCTGATTTGGAGTCAAACAACAGTATTTGGTCAAATACTACAACAGGTATCTAAACTTGGGTTAGTGGTTAATTGTCTTTTTTACCAGTGAGTCATTATAATCAGATGATAGTGTTTGGTCTACAAACACATTTACTCAGATCTCTGAAACAGGGAATTCACAGGACAGTAATCTGGCTGGCAGGATGCATTGCAATGAATCAGTTATTTGAGTGATTTTACAAATGAAAGTTCACAGCACAAAGCTTTGATTCATCCAACAAGGAAAGGAGCAATGCAATCTTCCTTATTACTTTTACAGTTCCAAACACATTTAATGAATCATTGTCACAGACAAGTTTCCAACCAGTGCTATTTTGGATGCTGAATCAGCCAAGGATGATTCCAGTCATGAGCTTATGGACCTCAGGAGACTGGACAACTGTATCTTGTGATGTTGTCCCAATACTAACAACACCGGATGATACATCAATCACTCAGTATGTGCGCTATTTTAATTACAGGTGTGAGACTAATTAAATAACTTAGTCATACTTGCTTTTTTAACCAGCCCAGACTCCACATCCTCTGGAATATTACAAACTTCTGAACTAATCAATGAACAAACAAAATGGCAACAGAGTCACTGCCTGGTTCTACTGTTATATGTTGCAGACATTGCTAGAGTCATCAACCTACTGATCATGTGTGGGCTATAAATGGAATATAAATGGGATAATGGCACTGGTTGTGCTCGAAGCAGGACTCCAAACTCAGTTTCCAATGACCCCATTATATTGCAGTTGTTTGTGTTACTGTTTGTTTGTGTTGCAGCATCATTTTTTTGCATTCAATCAACACCAAAATTGGCACACAGTTGCTCACATGCCAAGTTTCATCTGGACAATGTTTTGGGCTCACTGTTCTCTTGTCCATGTTTATGCAGGGCAATCAACAGGCATTTAATGCTTCACTCAAGACACAAGATTTTCCTCTTTAGCGCTCGGTTAGAAAGAAAGAAAAGTAAGAACTTGCATTTCTATAGCGTCTTTCATGACCTCAGAATGTTGCAAATCCCTTTATAGCCAATTAAGTACTTTTGAAGTGTAGTTATTCTTGTAATGTAGGAAACACAGCAAACAATTTGCATACAGCAAACTCCAACAAACAGTGATGTGATAATGACTGCCTCTTTTTTAGTAATGTTGGTTGAGTTATATATGTTGGCTAGAACATCAAAGGAACTCCTCTGCTCTTCATCAAAATAGAGCCATAGGATTTTTGCATCCACCTGAGAGAGTAGATTTTCATCGTGAAATGGGGTGGCAGATAGCTTGTTAAGATAATTTATAGGACAATTCAAGCCCATTACCAGAGGCCGACTGGAATTTTCCAGATATATTTTGCACATACATTAAATTTGAAAATGCTTGAGAAAAGCTACTATGATTGTATTAAATAGTGAATATCATACTAGAATACGTCTGGAGTAACAGATGTTAGCAAGAAACAAACTGAAAGCTAATCGAGTGGTTTACTAATGTCAGTTGAACAAGAATTCACTCTTTAAATTGACCCACAGGCACCTGCTTGTGGGTTAACTTAATAATACAACATTTTAAGTCAATTTTCTTAAATTGTGGGCGAGTCCGAAACTAGAGGTCATAAATAGAAGATAGTCACTAATAAATTCAATAGGTAATTGAGGAGAAACCTCTTTACAAAAGAGTGGTGAGAATGTGGAATGTGCTACCATGAGGACTAATTGAGGTGTGTAGTACAGATGCATTTAATGGGAAACTAGGAAAACACATGAGGAAGAAAGGAACAGAAGGGTATGTTGATCGGTTTAATTGAAGAGGGGTGGGAGGAGGCTCATCAGAAGCCAGCATAGACCAGTGGGGCCGAATGGCCTATTTCTGTGCAGTATAACTCAATGTAAATGCCGTTTTCTTTTGTTGTTTCATGCCTGACTGCAGTGTGGTTCTTGAGCTACTGTTTGATAGTGAAAACAGCTCACATAACTCCTTAAGATGTTACCGCCTTGTGCAACTTGAAGATTCTGGTCACATACAGAATATGTAGTTCATTTAATAGAAGATGGGAGAAAGATGTAATTACATTTAATGCACTTTTCTGATTTTTAATATTTAAAGCTTTTACCATTTGACTGTTCCTTCCAAATCTCCCTTCAGTTTTTTTCTTACTAATTTCTGAGTTTTCCTGGGCTTTGCAGAAAGAGATTTATTTTTAACAGTGCTCCAACTCTATGGGCTGAATTTTAACATGCAGGAGAGTGTGGGTTTGATGGGGGGAGGAAATTGACAGCGCGTTGGGAAGCTGGCTGCACCCCACAGACCTTCACGTTTAACTGCCACGCATTAAGCTGCGTGTGATCAACCCCCTCGGGAGAGATGGATTATCAATTTCAATATGTCAATCGCGCAATTACAGTGATATTAACATGGTTTTGACTATTTAACTGTGGGTCTGCAGGTTTTCCAGGCTGCCTGGAACTCACCAGTGAAAGTAAAGCAAAAACACAGAGGCAATTGAAGGCACTGAAGACAGGACTGGGAAATATGCCAATAAGTATTGAGACCTCACAACTGCTTTCTTGCCTGATTGTGCGAAAGGATTTGTTCACAGTCTTTGTGCAGAGAGGTTACTTTTACAACCTTGGAGGTTTGCACATCCGGTCTCTACTTTGGAGCTGTGATCTATCAGATCAGCATAGGGGCGGCTGATGCTGTTTTACGTTGGACCTCAGATGAGGACAATCGTGGCCAGCAGCAGCGGCAGCAGCAAAAGGACACCAGCAGCAGCGGGAGCACCAGCAGCACCAGCAGCAGCAGGAGCAGCACCAGCAGCAGGAGCAGCACCAGCAGCAGAAGCAACAGCAGCAACAACAGCACCAGCAGCAGTAGCAGGAGCACCAGCAGCAGCAGCACCAGCAGCAACAGCACCACCGGCAGCAGCACCAGCAGCAGAAGCAGCAGCACAGGAGCACCAGCAGCACAGGAGCACCAGCAGCAGCAGCAGCAGCAGGAGCACCAGCAGGAGCACCAGCAGCAGCAGGAGCACCAGCAGCAGGAGCACCAGCAGGAGCACCAGCAGCAGCAGGAGCACCAACATGAGCACCAACAGCAGCAGCAGCAGGAGCACCAGCAGCAGCAGAAGCAACAGCAGCAGCAGAAGCAACAGCAGCAGCAGCAGGAGCACCAGCAGCAGCAGAAGCAACAGCAGCAGCAGCAAGAGCACCAGCAGCAGGAGCACCAGCAGGAGCACCAGCAGCAGCAGGAGCACCAACAGGAGCACCAACGGCAGCACCAGCAGCAGGAGCACCAGCAGGAGCACCAGCAGCAGCAGGAGCACCAACAGGAGCACCAACAGCAGCAGCAGCAGGAGCAACAGCAGCAGCAGCAGGAGCACCAGCAGCAGCAGCAACAGGAGCACCAACGGCAGCAGCAGCAGCAGGAGCACCAGCAGGAGCACCAGCAGCAGCAGCACAGGAGCACCAGCAGCAACAGGAGCACCAACAGGAGCACCAACAACAGCAGCAGCAGGAGCACAACCAGCAGCAGCAGCAGCAACAGGAGCACCAACAGGAGCACCAGCAGCAACAGGAGCACCAACAGGAGCACCAACAGCAGCAGCAGCAGGAGCACCAGCAGGAGCATCAGCAGCAACAGGAGCACCAACAGGAGCACCAACAGCAGCAGCAGCAGGAGCACCAGCAGGAGCACCAGCAGCAACAGGAGCACCAACAGGAGCACCAACAGCAGCAGCAGCAGGAGCACCAGCAGGAGCACCAGCAGCAGCAGGAGCAACCTGCTACTCACAGACATGCCACTGTATAGGAAAGCGGGGATGAGTAGAAATGTACAGCTCACACAATGCCATACCCACAACACAGGGTGTCCAGGCAGAGCAGAGCATCAGTTTCCTCAACACCAGTCAGGACACCAGTGTCTCAATAGTCTCAGAGACTCACATCAGGTGCTGGCAGACATTTGCAGCCTACTGGAACAAGACCTTCTGCCAGGTAGACCTGTGGCGGTCAAAGTCCCCACCGCCTTCAAGGTCTTTGCCGCTAGCTCCTTCCAGGTTTCTATTGAAAACATTTGCAGAATCTCACAGTCAGTGGCACCCTAATGCACAAGACAAATGACTGATGATTTGATTTCCAAAGTAGGCAATTACCATAACTTTGCCACCAATGATGCCAGTCAGAATGAGCGGGTGCTCAGGTTCATGGCTCTGGCTGGCTCCATACAGATGCAGGGCATCCTCGACTGCATGCACGTGGCAATTAAGCCACCCCAGATCACCCAGGAGTATTCATCAACTGCAAGGGCTTCCACTCCATCAGCTGGAGTGCAGAGGCAAATAGATGTTTATGCAGGTGTGCGCAAGATTCCAGGGCAGCTGCCAGGATGCTTTTGCCATGCGCCAGTCCATCCTCCCTATTGTCTTTGCACCTCCCAGCAGACTTAATGGCTGGCTGCTCAGAGACAGGGAATACCCAATGAAAACATGGCTGATGCCATCTGTGAGGAACTCAACCAGTGAAGCCCAGGAGAGATACAATGAAAGCCAGAAAACAACCAGATGTGTCATTAAGCAAGCCATTAGCATGCTGATGATGCTTTTCAGGTGTCTGGGCACATCTGGAGGTGCCCTTCAGTATGCAGCAGCCAGAATGGTCATGGTGTGCTGCTGTCTGTTCAGCATTGCACAACAGCAAGCTTTGGACCTCTATGAGGAACAAGGTGTAGAGCACAGAGCCTCTTCTGATGATTCAGAGGAAAAGACAGAATGTAACGTGCCTAAAGCTCCAGCAATGGCACTCACTGCTGTACAAGATGCCTGGGATGCCCTCATTATTGGGAGGCTCACTTAGGTTTCACCATCTGACAGCAAATCCACTTCGCCCCTGCACCAACTCCTTCCCCCAGTACAAATCACTCCAGCAAACAACCACGTATCCTTTTCACTGACCTCACATTGCTTGGTGTCAATTCGCGTCTTACCATTCAACACAAGTGAAAAATCCACTTTCCAGACAAAGACCAAAAATTGGCAGGACTGGAAAGTGGAGGAAAGAAATACTATTTATGTGGTCAAAACTTAAACAGAAAATTAATCCTCTAACAATGTGTACCTCATCTTTTGTGCAACTACAAATCTTTACTCTTCCTCTTCCTATCACTTCTACATGGTGCAACCTCTCTAGCTTCAGCAGAGTTAGAGGCAGACTGTTCAGATCTCTGCTCTGACTGCTGAGACACTCTTAGCCAATGTTTTGGAACCTGTGAAGGCCCCGGCAAAGAACCACAGAGAATTGGCCTGGACCATTCGAAAAAAAAATGCCCCCTAAATGTTTCTTTAAAAAGTTGGAGATTGGTCCCCGACTATAGTACCAAGTAGGATATGACCAGGGTCTGGACAGGGGTGGGTAACCTTGGCAACCCCACCCCACCCACCCTGTCCCCCGGTCGAGCAGGGAGCTGCCAATGTTTCCAGTCGCCTTGGCAGGGCAGGGTTTGGAGAAGCCTGCAAAGTGGTACTTCACCAGCCTGTCTCATGCTAATGAGATGCCCTCCCACAGGCACTGATAACTAAAGCAGGGACACCAGGAGGCACAATCACTGAATAACGACTGGGATCACAACCCCTTGATTTTGAGCCTATTGTAAGACGAATCTGGGCAATTTTTCATAGCCTCTTATTTCCATTCTCTCCTGCAAGCTGTAAGACTAGGGCAGGGTCATAATCACGTATCCTGACAGGAAGGATATGCTGACATGGAGTCAGTTTCCACATGTTCACCGAAGACATCCAGCTATACCACTCCACCACCTCTCTTCGTCTTTGTGTTCCCAGATTGCTTGTCTGACATCCAGTCTTGGATGAGGCATAACATCCTTCCACTCAGCATCGGTAAGTGGACTGGAGTTTCCGCGATTCTTTGCGCTAGTTTAAAAAACATCACACTCAAAGCTGGTCCCATCCACAGAACTGGCCACGCCCCAGATCGAATTAATCAGCATTGCAAGTTTCCACTCATTCCACCCTTCAAGAAGGCTCTAAAAATTAAGATTTTTTGAGGTACAAGGACTCTCATAGGCACGTTTTTAAAACTTTTGAATATTTCTTTATTTACTAAGAAACTGACTACTGTACATCAATACAACGAACAAATGGTTGTGTATATCTTTTAAAAGTCAATTTCAGTTATTTAATTTCAGGTTACCCACATGTGGTGGATTAGACACCCAGATTAAAATGCCTACTTTTTGTGATAAACTCATTTTCGGCTGTTTTAATCAAACTGCACCAAGTTATAAGAAATGTTTTTTAAAGCAAAAAGAATTATTTTTTTAAAATTGCATCCTAAAATCCTGCTTTATTGCGTTGGTTCGTGGCAGATTTTACATTTGTTGACATGCAAATGAGTTTGAGCAGAAACATAAAAACACAAGAAATAGTAGTAGGACTAGGCCATTCGGCCTCGAGCCTGCTCCGCCATTCAATAAGATCATGGCTGATCCGATTGTGGCCTTAGCTCAAAATTTCCTGCCAGACCCCCACAACCCTTGACTCCCTTGTAGATCAAAAATCTGTCTAACTCAGCCTTGAATATATTCAATGACCCAGCCTCCATTGCTCTCTAGGATAGAGAATCCCAAAGATTAATGACCCTCTGAGAGAAGAAATTCCTTCTCATCTCAGTCTTAAAAGGGAGACGCCTTATTTTGAAACTGTGCTTCCTAGTTCTAGATTCCCCTGTGAGGGGAATCATCCTCTCAGCATCTAACCTGTCAAGCCCCCTCAGAATCTGATTTATTTCAATAAGATCAGCTCTCATTCTTCAAAACTCCAAATGGGTATCGGCCCAACCTTTTCTCATAAGACAACACCGTCATCCCAGGAATCAGCCTCATGAACCTTCTCTGAACTGCTTCCAATGCATGTATATCCTTCCTTAAGTAAGGTGACCAAAACTGTACATAGTATTCAAGGTGCGAACTCGAACTCAAAACAAGCACAATTTTGGGTGCCAAATGTATTTAGTTTAGTTTAGTTTAGAGATACAGCACTGAAACAGGCCCTTCGGCCCACCGAGTCTGTGCCGACCAAAAACCACCCATTTATACTAATCCTACACTAATTCCATATTCCTACCACATCCCCACCTATCCCTATATTTCCCTACCACCTACCTATACTTGGGGCAATTGCTACTGGCCAATTTACCTATCAACCTGCAAGTCTTTGGCATAGCTTTTACATAGCTGATTGCACAAAAAACAGAAACTTTACCCTGGTGTCTTTAGCTCTGAGTAAAGCCGGTATCCTCACTACTGATTCTGTTCCCCTACGTGGCCACTGTCTCAACTGAACTAGACTGTTCTCAACCTTGGCGTCCTGTTAACTCCCGAGCTGAGCTTTTAACCTCATGTCCTCTCCATCATATAAACTGCCAACTTTTATCTATATAACATCGCTTACCTCCGTCACTAACTCAGTCCCTCTCCCATCGAAACCTTCATAGATGCCTTTTCCACCTCCAAATTTGATCACTCCAATATTCCTCTTGCTGATTTCACCTTCCATACCATCTGTAAACATCAGCTATCTGATGAAGGGTTGCTTCTCTCTCGACAGATGCTGCCAGACCTGCTGAGTATTTCCAGCATTTCTTGTTTTTATTTCGGCTATCTAAAATTCTGCTCCCTGAATCTCCCTGCCCTCGCCCATCCAATCATGTTCTTGCTCACCTACTTGGGATCCTGTCCGTCAATGTCACAATCGTAAAGTTCTCTTTCTTGTGTTTAAATCCATTCATTGCCTCAACCCTCCTTATACCTGTGACTCCCCCCGTCTCACCACTGCCCTCTCCGCCTTTGAAGCCCTTCTTAAAGCCCACAACTGAACAGCATTTTGGGCTCCTTCCTTTCAATCTCACACTTGTTGGCTCATCATTTTTTAACCCATAGCTCTGTGACTCACCTTGAAATGGTTTCCTACAATAAACCTGCCTTATAAATGCAAGCTCTAGAAGGTAATAATGCCACTTTAAAGAATCTATTATTTGCTATTTTTGCTGCATCTGATTAGTTTGATCAATCTTCCTCCCATCCAATAGTACTGTGGCCCTGCTACTATTAGACCATGCAGCTGTAACTGTAATGAAAGAAGAAAATTGCATCCATATAATGCATTCCGTGTTCTCAAAACCTGACAAACTCTTCCCAACCAATGAATTACGTTTGAGATGTAGTCACGGACCCAATGTAGGAAATGTGGCAGCCAATTTGTGCATTAGCAAAGTGCCACAAACAGCAATGAGATGAAGGGCCAGTTCATTTGTTTTAATGATGGTAATTGAGGGATACTGGGCCAGGACACTGAGGAGATTTCCAATGCTTCTAAAGTGCTATGGAAACTTTTAGGGGGCAAACAGAACCTTGGTGAAAAACAGCACTTTTGACTGTGTGGCACTCATTCAGTTCTGCACTAAAGTATCAGCATTGGCTATCCACTCGAGTCTCTGGAGTGGGGCTCAAACTCCCAACCTTCTAACTCAGAGGTGCCGATGAACAAAGGCTGATATCTTAGGCATCAGTTGTGCAGATTTATTTGCATGGCAAACGATGATCTACTTGTATAAATATCACTTTCATTAAAATTATTGTCGCCATCGATAGCGATGCTGAGTGTATGTCATAATCAGATTTAGAGGATTTCTGATTAGTCAGCAGGTAAATACTTCCCAAGGTGTCATTCTAAGTTTAAAACTCTGTCATGCAGGCCCCTACCTGCCAAGAATGAGGCACATTAATTTCACCACATGGACATTAAATTTCAAATTGTTGCTGGGATGAAGAGAAGGCCTGTTACAAGGGGTTGCCAGGCCCATTGGCTGGAAAGACATTTTTGCATATTAACAGGCAGTGTTTGTAGATAAAGGACCATTCCCTGACATACACGATACACAGAGCCAAGACATGGTCAGACCAGTTAGTCACATGACTAACCTGCTTGGCAACCTATGTTTTCTGAATTGTACAGTTTTGAACTGAGAGCCGGCAGAAAGCTGTTTGCTCCTGGATTGAAATGACCTCTCCTGGTTGGTTCACCACAGCCTCTCCTTGACTGCTCCCATCTCTTTCTCACGGAGCTCCAAAACCCACTGAAGACACATGAACCTCAAGAGAGAAAGGTCTCCTACAGTGAACAAGGTTTAAGAAGAATACTGGGCCCCAATGAAAAGCAAGATCCACCTACAATCAAGGACTCTACAGTGAGCTCGAAGAACCGTAACAACAGCACTTCAGATGTTGCCTCAAACCTCTCCACTTTATTTTTTTCTTCTGCTCTTTCTGTCCCTATCTGCATGTGTATCGCATATGCATGCTAGCAAGAGCACATCATGTATCCGTAGGCCTTAACCGAATTAGAGTTTAAGTTTAATAAATTTCAATCTTTCTTCTTTAAACCTAAGAAAACCTGTGTGTTTGTGCTGGTTTCTTTGCCTTATAATTGGTGAACAAGGATTCACCAAGGGGGAGCTAAAAACACAGTGTGTTTAAAATTAAACCCTGTTACAGTAAGACCAGATGAAGACTAAAAGGGAACCCTAGACCTCTTTCTCACCTGGTCGTAACACTCTTTTTATATTATTATACTGCCATGTTAGACTGAGCACTCCTGACAGACTTGCTAGATTTGGCAAGGCCAGTGATCAGGAGTTGTTTTACTCTGGGTTTTCTCAGCAACCATATTTACTGAATTGAGCTACTTTGAGATCACAAGAGACCTCTGCATTAGGAGCCATCGGCTTTAACACAGCAGTGTAGAACCTCACTGGTCTGTGCTCACAGTCAGTTGATCTCAGAGGGAGTGCCAATGGAGGAGCTACGATTGGCACCAATGTCTTAGAACTGGGGAGTGGGGGTGGGAGCAGAAAGAAAGACCAGCCAGGGATCAATCATGAATATCCAGTGATCACCACTATAAAAGCAGGATTCCATGGGCTTTTGCTGTGTTGCCTTCCATGATCAATTAGCCTGCCACCACTCACTGTCTGTGCTAACACATGGAGGATCACTTGGGGCTGCCGTCGCAAAGGCTTAATGGGGAAAGGCCACTGTGTAAGACCCTCCCGCCTGAGGGGCTAGAACATGTGTAAAACCTCGTGGGCTGCATGCACCAGAGAATGTTTGACAAGAATTATAAATGTATATTGTAAATATAAGTGTAGTGAGGCATCTTGTGTACTATCCCGAAAGAAACTGTATTGTACTTTATGTAATGTCAAATTTGAACTGTTGTGTAATGTATTTTTACAAATTTTATGAATAGAGTATATTTTGGGGGAAAAACACATGGAAAATTACCAGTTGGGTAAGGAACAAGGAATCTGCATCTTAACATGAACAGGTGTCTTCAGAAGTGTGGGATAAGAAGGAGAAATGACAGGGAAAATGCATACATTCAAAAAATGTAAATTATTTTGATTTCTATTACGTCCCGAAGGGATTTTCCTTCACTGCATTGTATTCACAGGCCAGATCTTTCCAAAAATCTACCACCACGTTCCAGATGTCACTGTCTCAGCCACTTGCGCATCAAATGAGCTGGGTTTTAAGAGCTTGCCGCTGATCTCGGCAGCGAGCTCAAAAAATGGGTGGGCCACATGCCAAAGAGCCGCCACAAGCTCCCGCTCGGCGGCTCATTTAAATGGCCGGGTCAGCCCACCCCCGCCCCAATCACACGGGGGGGTGCTGTCCGTCGCCAGCAATGGCGTCAGTTGCCCGTGCGCAGGTGTTGGCGTCATTTTTAAAGAGCATTTTTGAAGTCCTGCCGGCACATTTGAATTTTTAAAGAAGTAACTCCCCAAAATTAAATAAATAAATTTATAATGCCCCCTTTCCCACCACCACCCCCAATAACAATTACAGTAACTATTTGCCTTTTACATCTGACCTTTCTCCCCAAACTGCACAAAGTTTAAAGGGCAAACTTTCCCACCATACCCTACACCCATTACATTTATTTGACCTCGTCCTCCCTGCACTGAAAATCTTACCTCCTCCCTCCTCCCCGCCAGTGTGGCACCGTGTTTCCCCAGACGGGGATCTGAAGATGCGTGAATGCCGGCCGCCATATCGAAGATCGCAGTCGGCACTTAAGATCACAGGTAAGTTTATTTAAATGTACTCATTTTATTGATTTTAATATTTTTTTTTAGAAATACAGCACTGAAACAGGCCCTTCGGCCCACCGTGTCTGTGCCAACCATTTATACTAATATTTATACCACCTACCTATACTAGGGGAAATTTATAATGGCCAATTTACCTATCAACCTGCAAGTCTTTGGCTGTGGGAGGAATCTGGAGCACCCGGCGAAAACCCACGCAGTCACAGGGAGAACTTGCAAACTCCACACAGGCAGCACCCAGACTTGAACCCGGGTCCCTGGAGCTGTGAGGCTGCGGTGCTAACCACTGCACCACTGAGGTCCTGTTACCCAGCGGCAGGGCGGCCACCACGGAGCCTCGCTGCTGGCGGCAGGATCAGGCCGGGTCCTCACGGCGTTGAGTTCCGTGGCGGACATCATCCGGAGCCATCTTCAGGTTCCCCATCACCTCCCCCCCGCCCCAGCCATGGAACCCGACACCTGGGGGAGAACAAAATCCAGCCCGATGAGCAGTTTCATCATCCACCTGCACAACTATCTCTTCGTAATTAACATGACTGTTTACTCGACCCAGGCAAGCACAGTCAAAACGAGCTCATGAACTGCTGCCAAGTTCTGCTGCTCTTTAGAGTTTTATGGTGAAAACCTTGCTGTTTTCTAGCATTTGCGTTCAATTAAGGTCTCACTGGACGCATTCAGGAAGCCACATTTCCATCACATCAAATCAGTTCATGCTGCTGAAGTGCCTGTGGGTTATGGAATTGATCCCATTAGCTACTCTACCTGCGAATGCCCAAGCAATTTGGAAAGATGTTGTGTGTTCTGAGGTCCGAATCACCAGTAGGACTAATTCTCTGTTCCTTGTGTGTTTTCTTTTATATATACTTCAGGTAATACCAATCTCTGCACAATGATCAAAATCTAATCAAGAGTTTTGGGGCTTTACAAAGTGTGATTCTGTCTTTGTTCATCTGCTGCCCACCCAGAGCTAACAACATTGTAAAACTCTCCAACAGGGCATCACTGGGTTTCAAGAACAGACAGCGAAGAGATTTGCTGTACAAGTCTGGAATATCCAATTCAATTATTAATTTAAGCATTTGTTGATCGAATGTATTATTGTCACTGTTTAATGTAAGGTTGTCACTGATTAATGGGTGGAAAGTTCGTTTTTTGAGTAGTTTGTTATTTCTAATGTAAACCAGGCTGCAAAAATCTAACCTTTTGGGTTTTTGTCCACTTGTTTTGCAGATGTTTTTCATCTGGTGTTGTGAGGTTTATAGTAAAATATTATTAACGATTCAGATGCACCAGGGCCTCAAAATGAAGTACAGCACCACTAGCAGAGAAAGGAAGAGCCTTGTCACAGAAATGAACAGTTAATAATAATGAGTTGCTGGAGTAGGACTTACAGGGGGTGTTCAAGCTGCTTAGTGCTGCTCCAGGAAGCAATGCAGCAGGTTGCTTAAACTAACACCATCCACAGCCCTGACACAAGAAAGTCTCAGAGCTCACTGATGTGTCTCAACTCCCACTCCAGAGAAGCAATCTCTGCCTTGACACAAAAGGGGTGATTTTAACCCTGCCCACTCGCTAGAAACTGGGTGGATCTGGTTTGTTCTGCACATGGGTTGCAGATTAATCTCAGGACACCTGAGCATTAATAGTGCCTTGTGACTTTATTGCAAAAGCTTAACCTTGGTTGTTTGATTGATGGACCCCAGTCTTCTGTTGCTCACTAGATGCATTTATATAGCGCTTTTCAAACCAAAGTGCTTTACAGTCAATTAGCACTTTTGAAGTGTAGCTGTTGGTGTAATTTAAGACATGTACTAACGCTGCGTATTGTAAACACTCCACAGCCATTGAGTTTCACACTGAGCTACATTGCTGAAACAGTATTAGTATTTCCAAATGCCTACTCCCTTGTCATGTCTCAAAGCTGCCAAACCTCCAGGTCACTGCGCTGCAATGTAAATTCAGCATCAGCCAGGCAGGGAAAGCATAGATCTCCATAGTGGGGCTGAAATAACTTTAGGGGCAAAATATGACTGAGACGAAGTAAATGCAGAAATTCAGTGAGCAATTGAAGCATTTTTATCTTGCTACAGATTTTAATGGAACGGGAGAATACTGTAGAAAAATTACGCAGCAATTCATCATCAGTCTGTGCAATTCCCATTATGCTGGACCTACAGAGAAAGGCAATAAGGCATTTTGATCAACAGGCATCCAGTGGGGCGGGGGCGCATGGTAATTTAGCAGAGGACGAGCGGAGAGGGCTTGAGAGGAATGTTGCTCAATTTGGTTTATTAATTACTGCTCTGCAATGGCTAGACATAGTCACTGTAAAGTCATACCCAGACCTCTGGGTTCTCTCTAACTCACTGGCTGTTTCTTCAGACTGTATCATTCTTGCCGCTTCTCCTTCCCACCCCCCGAAAGCCCCTCGGAGTTTACTGTCTATGAAACTGACCAACTTAAATTGCATTGCTGAATTCAGGTGAATCATATGGATCAGAAATAATAGGGGTCTTGCATTGGAGCACTCATTTCCTCACCCCAACATGACTCTTCTAACTAATCCCAACTCCTCCCTCTCTTTTCGCCAATTCCTTATCAACCTCCATATTTTACTTAGGATTGCCACTCTCTGTAGTTGCTTTTCATGCAAAACTTCATGGAAGCCTAAGTAGTGACTGTGATCAAGCTCTTCATTGACCCTTTGAGATAGCAGGGTAGATTTTCATCTTGCTGCCCAGCCTGGAACTGACATTGCAGACTGGCCACCCATTAACAAAACCTTCCGATCCACTGTGCCAGTTTTACACTGGAGTGGTAAGTTGGAAACCTATCCCCTCACTCCCTCAAGCAGGCCAAGGAGATTTGCCGGACAGGATCTGCTCCCCTGAAATGTTGTTAGGCGTCATTTACTACATCATTGTCATACAGCTAATCTTTCATTTTGTTCCTAATTACCAGTTATACTTTACAGGATTTGGCTTCCTCAGTGCACATGGTCTGTAAGCAGTCAAGCGTTATATTTACTTCCTTCAATTCTAGACCACTCGCAATCCGTTTCATATTAGGAGGTTACAATTTTCTCTACAAAGACCACTCTGTTTGCAAATATCTTCCTTATCCCACTAAGAACATAAGAAATAGGAGAAGGTGTAGGCCTTATGGCCCCTCGAGCTTGTTCCACCATTCAATAAGATCGTGGTTGATCCTCAACCTCAACTCCACTTTCCCGTTTGCTGCCCATTTCCCTTGATTCCCTTAGAGTCCAAAAGTCTACTGATTTCAACCTTGAATATACTCAACAACTGATCATCCACAGCCTTCTGGGATAGAGAAGAAATTCCTCCTCATCACAGTCCTAAATAGCCGACCTCTTATCTTGAGACTCTGCCCCCTAGTTCTAGACTCTCCAGCCTGGAATCAGCCTTTAAGCATCTACCCTGCGGAGCCCTCTCAGAATCTTATTCATTTCAATGAGATCACCTCTCATTCTTCTAAACTCTAGAGAATGTAGGCCCATTCTACTCGTTCTCTCTTCATAGGACAGCCCTCTAATCCCAGGAATTAATCTCTTCATGGAGTAACCTGTCTCCTTTATGTTGTTACAGTTTTTCAGTAAATAATTCCAGACAGGTTACCTTATTATAAAAACTTATCCAGTGGGTCTGCATCCTTTATCTAGTATCTGTACTTGACATATAAGGGTCGCGTGTCTGCTTTCACTTTCCCCATGTGGAGCCTTACCTCCTGAGAATGCGTACCAAGAGGTTGTGGGCATGATCGCTATTTGGGCAAAAAATTGTACGAAGCTAACTCACAATTTCCTGACAAATGGTCCCTGTCGGCAATCGTCCAATCCGAGGGTGTATATTGGGAAAGTTAGCCTACTGAGTTACTCCTTCTCCTTTCCTTTCAAGTCTGTCCATCCTGAACAATCTGGATGCTCACCTCCATCACTGGGGATTAACCAAGTTTCTGAGGTCCCAATTATATCATAACCGTCACAACAGCTAACATCCACTTGTAAGAACTTAAAGTGGTTGAGTATAGGAAGCAAAGAAAGACTTCCTTTTATATAGCACCTTTCATGACCGCAGGGGATGCCAGAGGAGGTGCCAGAATGCTTTACAGCCAATGAAGTACTTTTGAAGTGTAGTCACTGTTGTAGTGAGTCTATTCTCAACATCATTCCTTTACACTCTTGATTTTTTCCTCTTAATTTCCTTTCTTTTTTGGTCTGATAGTTTTACTCAGCCCTCTACTTTACTAATTTCAGTCCTCCCACATTGTCCTATTTTCCTGCCTGCTGGGAAACTGATGGGATTGGGTACAATGAAGGTTTGGCAACCCGTTTGATTTTACTCTGCGTTGAAGTCAACTGCGAGTGATATTGGGCAGTGTCTAAAACCAGGATTCCACTCAATCCTGTTGGATTCCCTCACAGGCAGTGAGGTTAAAATGAGCCATTATAGATTGAAATGACTAACTACTTCATGGGACATGATCGGGCTGAATTTTACTAGCCCTCCGGCGTTGGGGGTCGTGGTGGGGGGGCCCGGAAAATTCTTCCGGGAAAGGCTCGCCACGACCCCCGACGCCAAGAAGGCCCCACTGCATGTTACCAACGGTGGTGAGGCCTTCGTGCAGCTCCTCCACCGCTCGGCGGCAGGGCCTTATTTTAATATTAAAATTAAGTTAAAAACATGCAAATTAACTTACCTTGTCCTGGCGGCTGTCCCACACTGATATTCCGGCTGCCATCTGCCACTTTGTATTGGTTGAGGGGATGGTGGGAAGGCGTTGAAGGGCAAAGGTAATGAAGTTGTGGGGGTGGGGGGGTGGGGGGGCGGTGTTTGGGTAGGAATAAAGTTTATTTTGGTCTGATAGGCCCAAAGACAAAAATTGAGGGGGGTGGGGAAGGGAGAATGCTGTTTAAAGAAAACTTTAAATAATGTAAATATGGGAGTGAACGAGTAAGCTTGGGTATTATTTGATAATCTTTAGAATAAGTGTCATTACTTCAGATTAAATATATTGGTAGATTCCGTGACAGTGTAGATTGTACATGAGTTCCAGAAGGACTAGCTTGATGGACTGAATGGTAACTTTTATTTTAATCTTTCTTACACTTTTATTCCTTAGAAATGTCAGTGTCCAATAGCTATTGTCATCTTACTATGAATCCTGTAATAGTCCCTTTCCTTATTTAAAACATCTTGATCCAAAATATGAAATTCAAGCTCCTTGAAACATGGTTTATGTTTTGTTTCTTTGGCAATGCTGCTTTCCACATATTATAACGACAGCTATGAGCCAACATGATTGACAAAGGTCAACTCTGTTGTTGACACTAAGTGGCTAAATAGATATATATAGCAGTAAATGACTGCAGTTATTGCATTTCATACTGTTTGGCAGCAAATCTGAGTAGTTACTGTTGATTGACACCCACACAATGGAAAGTTCCCTCTGATGTCTGTCCACTAAACCATTCAGTACACACACGCACAAACACCTACAGACGTACGGTCACACAGGCACACATGCTCACACATTAAATGAACATGTATAAGATGTAAATAAACTTACCTGCAGACGATGGCCGTCCCATGCTGATTTTATGGCCTCCACGTGTCTTCCTACGGAGTTCCAGGCGAGTACCTGGTGGGAGGGGGAGTAATAAAATTTTCAAGGCGGGGGAGGAGGAGCGGGGAAATCAATTTTTATTGGATATGGGGATGTTGGGAAGGGGTTAACGGCCAAAAGTTAGAAGGTTCGGGGGGGAAATTTCAGAAATGGAATAAAGTACTTTTCGACAATAAATGATGCTTAAGTGACCATTGGTGGGGTTGGGAAAGGGCCTCAACATCTTTATTAATTGTGAATAAAACATATCGATAAATGCACTTTTAAAAATTAAAACTAAATTGTAAGGGCTTAAAGCCCTTTAAAAATGGCGATGGCGCCAGACGCTGTTGCCAGGGATGCGGCGGCCACCCACTTTGGTTATCAGGGGCGGCCACTCGGCCCCCTCTATTTAAATGAACCCCTGCGTGAAATATCGTGGGGGCTCTTCGGCTGCCGCTGAATGCAGGCGCCGCGCTGAGTTTAAAGGGCGCAGCCACAGAGCACGGCGCCCGAATAAAATTCAGCCCACTCAGACTCACATGCACACACTCACACCGCACACTCATTCATGCACAGATGCACTCACACTCACATGTGCACTCGCACACACAGGCTGTGAATTTGTATAGGTTCCGACATCAGGATCCGTGGCGGGTAGGGGGAGACGGAAGATTGTACTGGCAGTGGCCCACCACGGAGTCCAAAGCCGGGAGCGCCGGACCCCATCTTCCTGGCGGGGTCCGGCTCCGTGGCAGCCCCGCCGCCGTTGGGTGACGGGAACCCTCTTTACATAATTAAATGAAGTTAATGAATATATTTGGATAAAATTCACAGCAATCTTACCTTCTTCCTGGGATCTTCCAAACGGCGGCCGTCACTCACGCACCTTCACTTTCCCGTCCAGGGAAATGGGGAAAGGGGGGATCTTAGAATTTTTAGTGCAGTGGGGGAGGGGGGGTGGGTTCCGGTTGCCATTAATAGAGTAGGGGATGGGGCAGGGGGAAGGGGTGACCTCTGCACTTTGCTCAGTTCGGAGGGGCAAAGGTTAAGTCTTGAAGGTAAGTGTTTTGGTGGGGGGGGAGGGGGGGGAGAGTGCAATTATTACATTTAATTGTTATGGGGGGGGCGGGGGAAGGGGCGATAGTTTATATTGCGGTGCATTGTGGGGGGTGGGTAGACATTTAAAAATTGCAATTAACCGGCAGAGCTGGCTGCTCTTTAAAAATGACGCCAACACCAGCAAACAGGCAGCTGACGCCATTGCTAGTGTCGCAGAGCCTCCCCCCTCCATGTGATTCTGGGTAGGGGAGGTGGTTGTGGGCCTCCCAGCCCATTATCCTGGGCCACCACGAGGTAGAGTGCGGCGGCGTGGCGGCATGCAACCCGCACACCCGCCGTCACTCCCTGTGGCGGGAGAAGAAAATTCAGCCCACAGAAACATTCACAAACGCACACGCTCCATACTCACACACACAGCACACACGCAAACACACATACACTCACACTCACACACACAGAAACATTCACATATGTACGCACACCCATATACAAAGCCAATACTTAACCCATATTAAGAAACTTATTTAGAACACTGAATCAGATGCTTACTTCAACACGACTCATGAATCATTGGCCAGTTATGACTTCAAGTGTTTTGTTCTATGCCTCTAACAGCTTAGAACTAATTCTCAGTTTTGAACCAACTAAGTTAGTTTCACTTTCTAGCCTGTAGACCTAACCAAACATTTTATGTAGGCACTATCTATACATTGAAAATAAAGGCTAGAATAATTACAAGGGAGTCAAGTGTTATGGGCGCAGGCAGGAAAGTAGAGTTAAGGCCACAATCAGATCTGCCATGATCTTATTGAATAGTAGAGCAGGCTCGAGGGGCCGAATGGCCTATGCCTGTTCCTATTTCTTGCATTCTTATGAGCGTGGTTTTGCACAATAATATTTGAATAGATGTATCTGCATATCCTGCACACAGTCACAAAACAATTGGTGAATTTAGCTGTATCTGTAAGTGTGTTAAATACTTAAGATTTGGTTGTATAATATCAGCAAATTATTTTTAACACAAGAAAATAAATTGCAAACATATTTTAAAAATTATCTGGTTTTAAAAAAAAGCCTTCTCTAAAAACTGTGCCCTTTCAAAATTTACAGATCCCTTCACATCCAAACCTCAAGAAAATGTTAGTTTGTTGTCAATCTGTATATTGCAGCACCATCCGCTGGATGGAGATCGGGAGCTCAGCACTCACTCCGAGTGCTACCAAAACAAGATTGCGCTAATCCTTATGATGATTGGTAATTAATAGATTTACGTCAATGGATTGCGTTCAAGTTCACTATTTTACAGTGAGGTGCAGGAATGTCTGCAGTGTGTAACCACCTCAACCTTTAAATCTGGGAACTCCTGCAAAACAATTTGGTGTGCAGTGAAACTGCAGAAATTTCCACTGGATGCATTATTTCCATATTTTCATTCTCATTCCAGGGAAAGCAGGTCACAAGCTCCTCACAATTGCGTTACTATTAGGATGTACATTGGCTGACTGCAAATGTGGTCCTTATACGTGTTATGTTTACACCGGGTTGATGGATATAGTCTGTATATCTGATTTATCTCAGAGCGATGCAGATATCGCACTTGTATAAAATCACCAACTGGTTTATTTACAGCACCTTAAAATATAAAAGTTCTTACATGATCACAGTACATGGCTCCTCAAAGCAATCAGTGTGTCTTTTAGTTTCACTCTTAACTCTTAAGCTCCACCTTAAGCAATCAAACACAGTGAACACAGATAAGTGGACAGATGCATACAATCAAACCCAGATCAATCAAACACTACACTATGTCCATTTTGCTCATTCATTTGATGGCCTCATGGCCATATTTAAAACCTAGTAGAGGCATTACTGATTTGACAGGCAGATTGGAGTGACCGTCAGCACTGGGGCTTTCTATGTAGCTGTGCCAACTATTCAGAAGCCAAATGCAATATCTATTTGTAGTCTGGTTGCACACACTCTAGCAGCACTGCTCTAAGCAACTATATTGGCTGCAAAGGATTTTCTTCACACAATTTCAGGGTTACGAATGTTATCACTCGATAATTTGATAATGTCATTGCAAGGTGCGTTCTGAAATGAAAAGAAACTCAGTGCATAAAGCAGAGCACTCAGAAGATTGCCAATCCAGACAGAAGGCAGAAGTTATTCCATGCTCGTCGGCTTGAGGGTGAATTGAAGTAGTCATGAAACACTTCAGGGACTGGATTTCATCTGAATTCAAAGTCTTTCCTGTTCCTGTTCCAAATGCCTCATATTTCTGGGTTGTTTGAGGGGGCACCAGTGTCTGCTTGAGGAAAGCAATAGCTTCAACTCCTGAACAACCCACTCCAGTTTGCGCCTATGGTTTCATCCTCTCGAAGAGCATTCATTTCTTATCTTACTTGAAAGAGAGAAAGACCTTGCATTAATATTGGCCGGGAATCTCCTCCCGCGCCACTGTCGTAACTCTGTCGATGGTTCTGGCAGAAGCCCCTTGAACATGTGTGGCCCTTCAGCCATAATCAGCCAGGCCTCCATGTTATATTCCAGAAAGCCTGGTGGTGAAGGCTACTACTGGAGCCAATCTTTACACACTTTTATAAGCATTTATTTACAGACATACACGTAACAAACATGCACCTCCTAACCTCAACCACCACAGTTTCAGTCTGTTCCTATTTATAGGGGCACAAGTGAATCCCCAGTTAATGCCCACCACTTGCATACAATTAAAAACAATTAATATACAATTAATACTTCTCGTCCCCTGACTCTGCAGACTCGCTGCCTGCTTCAGGGCTCCTGCTCACCAACCTTGCTCAGACCATTCTCCTCACCCACATTTAAAATTTTATTTATAGTTTATTTATTTATAGATACAGCACGGAAACAGGTCCTTTGGCCCACCGAGTCTGTGCCAACCATCAACCACCCATTTATACTAACCCTACATTAATCCCATATTCCTTACCACATCCCCACCATTCTCCTACCACCTACCTACACTAGGGGCAATTTACAATGGCCAATTTACCTATCAACCTGCAAGTCTTTGGCTGTGGGAGGAAACCGGAGCACCCAGCGGAAATCCACGCGGTCACAGGGAGAACTTGCAAACTCTGCACAGGCAGTACCCAGAACCAAACCCGGGTCGCTGGAGCTATGAAGCTGCGGTGCTAACCACTGCGCCACTGTGCCGTCCTTGGAGCCATAATTTCACTAGAATATGATAGATGCTCATCGTCACCAATGTACTCATAATATTACCATGCCAAGGCTGGAATCTCCCCCCGGGGCAGCATCTCACTCAGCCAATGTAACGTCAGAGGAAGTGCAACAGTAACCCCATTTATACTCATTTGCAGTGGCGGAATAAGAAAGGTTTTGAGGAAATTCCCGGCCTTAGTGACCAGAGGAACTCCTACCTCATGAATTGTTAAAACCTGGCCTGCCCACCTGAAACAGGACAATTCATTTCAAACTGTTTTTATGTCTCGATCCTCTCGGCAGAAATATGAAGCAAATTGAAACACTTATTGAGGTTTGTATTTGCACTATGTCAGTAGGAAACCAACCAGAATGTGTGACAAGTATTTTCATGTCGTAACGATTTTACCATTTTGATCGCAAGCTGATTACAAATGAGGATAGTCATTTGACCCATTTTAGTGTGTCCATCTGAAGACAGGTGGATCCCCCAATACAGTATCTAATTGTTTTTTCAACCATTCAAAGCATTTCCAATATTCCGTCTGGAAGTGTTTATATGAGGAGCTTCCTGATATCAGTCTTCAAATTGCCTTTGCTTTGCCATTAACATTAAAGTTGTGAGGCTGCGGGATTCATTTCCTGGCTTAGAAGTTGAGGCAGAAACTATGACAATATTCAAGATGAGGGCAGTGGTGATATTACTGGGCCAGTAGTCCAGAGACCTGGGATAATGATCTGGAGACATGAGTTCAAATCCCAATATGGCAAATAGGGATTTAAGTTAAATTCATTCTGGAATTAAAGTAATGGTGACTGTGAAACTACTGGATTGTCGTTAAAAAAAAAAAAGCATCTGGTTCATTCGTCTCCTTTAGGGAAGGAAATCTGCTGTCCTTATCCTGTCTGGCCTATATGTGAATCCAGACCCACAGCAACGTGGTTGACTCTTAACTGCCCTCTGAAATGGCCTAGCAAGCCACTCAGTTGCATCAAAAACTGCTACAATAGACTGCAGCGGTTCAAGAAGGCGGCTCACCACCATCTTCTCAAGGGCAATTACGGATGGGCAATAAATGCTGCCAGTAACACTCACATCCTGTGAATAAATACAAAATGATTAGATTCAATAGATGGACAACAGAAATGGGGTTGAAGGGATAAGGGAACAGGATGGGTAAATATGATTAGTATTATTTGCTCTATTGTGGGTAAGTGCCAATATAAACTCATTGGGCCGAATGAGCTGTTAAAGCTGTTAATGTAACTGGCACAATAATAATGCTGCACTAGTATTGTGCTGTTTAATACACATTTTCTCACAAATAAATACAATGGCTTATAGCAGGAACCCACACTCCTAGAGGGGAAATCAAAGCAGAGACTGATCTATCGCACTTGTCCCATTTCTCCAAAGCACACTACCTGCATATGCACCTTCATCCTCAGATCATGGGGTCACAGAATTGCCCCTCCAGAGGCCCTACACCCAAAAGGAACTTACTTTCATGGAAAGTAAAATCAGTCTGAGTGTAAAGTGGATGGTCAATCTGAAGGTATCAGTTTTCTGACAAGCGTGTTAAGCTAAAGTCATCCCCTTGAGCCTACATTAAACAAGCAGAAGCACAGGAGGATGGTTTTACTGTAACTGAGCCCCAACACAAATGGCATTTTTTTCTTTCTGTTTTAGATCAGGTCCATTGCCTCTTTCTGTGAGTCCGCTGCTCCCTTGTGTCACAGCTGACAGCTAGTGGTCAGTGGAATCATCGCCCACATTTTCCTCCGCAGTGGGATCCCCACCAGGTGTGTGATAGGGTGGGATGCTCCGCTCCCGTCTTCCCCCAATCACCAATGGAACCAACACTTCAACTGAATTTTCACAGGTCATCTTAGTGTTAATTTTGTAGGTGTATTCCCGGCAGTACCATCAGGACTGATTGAGAACCTGCCACTGCAGGGTATGGTGTGCCCTGGAGGACAATTGGACAGAAGGAGCTGGGGTTGGAAGATGAGGAGGCCAACTGTAGTGACTAATGGTTCCCCAGCAACACTCACATTTAGAATTCTCATTCCTAAACCCAATCCCCTCACGGCCTCACACTCCCTATCTCAGTAGCCTCCTCCAGTCCTACAGCCCTCCAGAACTCTGCGTTCCTGCAATTCCTGCCTCTTATGCACCCCCTGATTTCCTTCACCCTGCCATTGGCATCCGTGCTTTTAGCTGCCTAGAATCTAAGCTCTGGAATTCCTTCTCTGAGCCTACCCAGTTTCCCCTTCTCTGTCAATCTTTAAGGTGCTCCTTAAAACCGACCCCTTCGACCAAGCTTCTGGTCACCTGTCCTCATATGTGCCTTGATGCAAACGTTTCTCTGATTGTACTCCTGTGAAGTGCTTTGGGATATTTTATTTCATGAGAGGTGCTATGAAAACACAAGTTGTTGTTGCTTGTGTAAAGAGTCAGGAGATATTAGTCCTTAGTTGGACAGACTTGGAACCGATATCTCCTTGGTCCTGCTTCAGCCATATGTGCATGCATTGGGAAAGGTCTCCAACACTGGGCTACAGATTACAGGTCAACTAGAAGAATACACCAGCTGTATCTAGGGTGTAATAATGGGCAGATTTACAGCAGTGCAGGGCATCTTGAAGCACTTGGCAGCTCCAAGCTGACGTGCATTAACGCCTTCACCAGAGGGGCTCACATTACAATCTGAGGGCAGTTTTTTTTCCCGCAGGATTTAGGAATCCGATGTCGGGACCAATGGGGGTCCCGAGCCCGCACTTGCCTGGAGCGTGACCATCAGAGCTATTTTCCCGGGGGTAGCCTCCTCATTGGCTGCCTCCACGCTCACCATTGGGCCCCTGGTACTACTGGTCCAATCACAGGGCCGGCAGCTTCAGAGCCTCGGCAGCCCCACCAGGAGAACTGGGTGCTGCTGAAACAGGTAGGAGAGTTTGAGGGGGCACCTCAAAATGGAGCTGGCTTTGGAGGCATAAAATGAAATTATTCACGCAGAGCGGAGAAGGCAGAAGGCCCTGCCGATTAGAGGGGAAAGCCCTCTGGGTGGGGAGGGTGGGAATCGTTTAGGCTGTTGGTGTGTAGTCTTTCCTTCCTGCCGCCCAATCAATGGGCCATGGAGCTTCTGGCTCTGCAGACCCCCACCCTGCAGCAGGGAGGCCGTCTGCATGGAGCTGGCATCTTCCCCACACAGTCGGGGGTGCGGTGCTGCTCTGTCACCTGAAAAGTGCCGGCAGGCCCCCTAAATCACTCCTAATTGGGGCCTTAATGGCTTCAATTGGCTGCCCGCCTCCATGGTGTGGGCAGCTGTACTGTATTCCTGCCCACCCCTGCGAAACATCCCTGGCAGCGGAAACGCAAGGGGGTGCCATCCCCTCCCGGCTCCCTGCTATTTTCCCAGCCTTCCCCTGCTTCCAAGCCCTCCAGGAAATTTCTGCCCTTAGCTTATGACCAGAATGCCCAGATGGAGAATGGAGAAGCTTGAGACACCAGATTGGAGAAGACAACCACCTCTCAAGCTCTCACTGATCTGATTGGTCCCATTGGATCAGCGGCCAAGCAGAGCCAGCACCCAGTACAAGCGCCAAGGCAGGAATGTGCTCATATGATAATGGCACAAGTGCCCTCTGGTCAGTTCCCTCAGTTGCCTGCACATGTAGCAGAAAGGGGGCAGGACCAAGCTACATAAGCATCAAGAGGTGCAGTCCACAGTCGTTCCATCTCAGGACTTAATGGCCACTAGATGAGGATCATCTTAGTGCCAAGAGTTTCCTGGAGAAGTGTAGCAGTCACTTCATAAATATAGGTAACACCTGGGAGTCACTCAGCTAACACCTGGGAGAAGCAAGGCTAAGTATAAGAGATTACACATCCTACACCAGAACCGAGGAGGAGTATGGTGGAAAGAAACAGTAGACGCACACATTATGGACTTTGGTCAGAATTATGGTTAACGTGAGTGTGGCTATAGCTTCTGGGAAGGAATTTGATTAAGCTGTTGAGTACAGAAATGGGTCTGAAAATGAGGACAGAGTTGTGTTGGGAAGGGTGACGATGTAGCCAGGTTGATTCAGGGAGTGGCCAGATGTGATGGTCAAATGATGGTCTCCTTTGTCGGAATACCATGAAAGGTTCGGAACAGCTGAGAAACGGTTGTGCTCTGCTTTTTCTTCCTACTGCTGCTGCTTAGCCACAGGATCCTCCTGCTGCCTTTGTGTAGCATGTAGCACACTTCCACTACCCTTGAAATTCTATCCAGGCTTTATTGCAGGGCACTTCCTGACCATCGAAATTCCAACAATGCACTCTACGATGGCTCTGAGCGTCACGAGTTGTTTATCCATTGATGTTGGGAAGAACGGGGTGAGAGAAATCTCACTTTTAACAATAGGAAGGTCATTAAAATTATGAAGGGGTTCGACAAAGCAGACGGAGGAAAACGCGAGTCTGCTGGTGGGAGAGTCCAAAACTAGAGAACACAAATATCAGATAGTCACTAATAAACCCAATGAGGAATTCAAGAGAAACTTCTTTACCCAGAGAGTGGTACATGACGTAGTTGAGGCAAATAATATAGATGCATTTAAGAGCAAGCTAGTTAAGTAGATGAGGGAAAAAAGAAGAGAAGGGTACGCTAATAAGGTTTAATGAAGTAGGGCAGGAGGAGGCTCGTGTGCAGCATAAACCAGTAGGGCCGAAAGCCTGTATCTGTGCTGTAAATTCGATGTTATTCTTTACTGTTTGGTACACTCCACCCTTATGATAAGGTGACCCATGCGGTTGCAGCATTTTGCATGATACAACAAGCTGAAAGATATAGGGAATGTTTCCAAATATGATATGAATTATCATGAAAAACTGAGACGCCAAGGCTAGTAATTTAATATACTTCTGATATCTTACAAATGATGTGGAGAGATATTTAGTAGGTTCCATAGTTTTCCATTATTTTACCTCTTCCCATTCATGATGATATTGTTTCCAAATAAGACAGCAGGACAGCAGGCAGAGACTCTGAGATTACTGGCACTCACACTGCTTCAGGCTTAAGCCATAAAGAGATGATTTGACTATGGAGCAAAGTATTTTGTCCTCTATGGCTCGGTAGCTTGATAAAGCACTAAGGTGTGGTTAGAATGCTGATGCCCACTGAGGCTGAAATCCACTCTTTTTTCATTATCTGCAACCTTAGATCCCTTGATTTTCTATCTGCCCTCTCAGGTGGACATAAAAGATTCCATGCTACTAGTTCGAAGAAGAGCAATGTTGTTCCCTCTGGTGCCCTGGTCCCTCAATCAACATCAGAGAAACAGATGATCTGGTCATTATCAGACTGATGTTTGTGGGATCTTGCTGTGCACATACTGGCTACTGTGTTTCCTACATCACAGCAGTGACTACCCTTCAAAAGATCTTCAGTGGCTGTACAGCACTTTGGGACATCCTATAGTCATGAAAGGTGCTACAAAAATGCAAGTCGTTCTTTTCTACAATCATCGCATTGAAACTACTCGGAATGGTGAGTCATAGAAATAATAAAAAGTTCACACATGCATGCCTCGCCCAGCGAGTGTAGCTCAGCCTTGACTCAATCAGTAACTGTCTCGCCTCTGAGGCAGAAGATTATGGGTCCGTAGCCCCGTTCCTTGAGAATTAAGCACATAATCTCATCTGGAACTTCAGCGCACTGCTGAGTGCTGGGCTGTCAGAGGTGCTGTGTTCCAGGTCTGGCCCCATCTGCTGTCTCAAGTAGATGTTAAAAGTTTCCCACAGTGCAATTAAGGGAAGGTGTCCTGGCCAACATTTATCCCTCAACCTGAAAAACAGGTCCTACGGTCAATTATCTCATCACAGTGTGTGGCGCCTTGCTGTGCTCATTTCCTGTATTACAACTGTGACAATACATCATAGGCTGTAAACCACTTTGGGATATTCTGAGGTCAGGAAATGCTTTCTTTCTCTCTTCCCACATGATTTCAGTCCATTGGGAAGTGATGGTGAAAAAGAATCCCTCACAAGTTTCAAGGCATACGCAATCCTTATTATACCACACAATGAAACATAAGAAAATTCATTCAGTGCACGGCATAGCACTATGGAGGAGATCAGTAGTAGCTCCAAGGTTAATGAAAATTCAATAAGCAAACAAAGAAGGATTCATGCATGTAAGAAGCAGTTTGTTGTCAGAAATGGTTGTGGTTTTTTTTGTCGGCTGTCGCCATCCTGTACAATGGTGTGGTTTAGCTGCTGTTAACCTGTATAGGCCCTGCCCAACAATTGGCCAAATCGTCACTATTCTGAGCTCTCATGCCCCTTACAACAGTGACTACACTTCAAAAGTACTTCATTGGCTGTAAAGCACTTTGGGACATCCTAATCTTGTGAAAGACGCTATATCAATACAAATCTTCCTTTTTTGTTAAATCACAGAAATCACGGGCTGGATTTTATTCCGGTGATGGGGCTCCTGGTAGCGGTCCTGAAAGTGGGGGGAGATCCCGCCTCAGCTCTCCACCGGAACCTCCATTGCTATTTCCCAGTGGGCAGGCAATTAACGGACGCCATCCCCTTAAGGGATGAGCTCCAAGAGCTGCCATCCAATCAGAAGCAGGATTGGTGACCACTCCCAGGACTGCAGGAGGCCCTGTAACATAGAAGAGTGATGAAGATCCCAGAGAGGTAAGGGGGGTTGGGGTCGCCAGGCCCTGGCAATGGGGTGGGAGGGGGAGTGTTAGTGAGGGTTGGGGAGGGTCTTCCTGGGGGTGGGGGAGGGGGGGGGGGAGGGGGGAAGGTTGCTGCCATCACCACCAGGGGGAGCCCTCTGGGGATCACAGATTGTCCCCAAAAGAGGAACCCCCCCCCAACCCCGCTCGGAGGCCGCCAGGATTTACCTGGCAGCGTCTTCCCTCAGACCCCTCCATCTTCCATTAAATTGAGGTCAAGGCAAGAAGAAGCCCTTTAGTGGCCATTAAGAGCCTCAATTGGGCTGGGGCAGGAAGGTCATCTTCAGCCTTCCCCACCCCAGACTAAATTTGAAGGTGACAGGAAGGCAATGGGCACACCATACCCCCACACCCCACCTTCCCACACGATTTTATGGGCCCCTGCCTCCATTCCCATCCCTAGGAGCCCAAAAAGTCAGCCCCACTTATCTGCAATGGTGCTAGCTCCTGTTTGTTGGAAAACTGCCCTGTTTGTACTAAGATTGGAGGGTGTGGGTGGGGGTGGGGTGGAGGAGATGAGATCGAGGACAACTCTGCATGAACAATTAGCACAAAGTGGCATTGCCATTCTGGCCAAAATATTCCCCAATGCTTGGTATTGCACATAAATGATCAAATGCATGGTGCTGCCCTCTACAGGTAGCTGAAAGTATTGTAACTGCCATCAGCAACAGCCATTTACCTCTGTCACCACCTTAGTGCTTGGTTCTGAGATAACACTCTCAGAAACTAACGCTTGAAAAGGGGTCCAGTGCCTCCAATGGCAACTGGTTCCAGGATGACTTGGGTGAGCTGCAGGATTGCTATTCTGATTGGTGCTCTTGGCATCAAAGGTAATGCTGTGAAGTAAAGGTAGGTATAAAACAAGGTGCACGGTTATTTCAAAATGAATCTCGCTGCTGCAGAAACCAATCATAATATAAATGGTGCCATTTCCTGGGCAGCGGGATTGGCAAACAGGCCCACAGAACCATCTTGAGCGGCTCCAATGCCTTTCAAGCTCGGGAAATGCATCGTCCCCCTTTAGACCCGGCGAACGTGCAAGGATTCAAGAGGAACAACGCAGCACTAATGATCAGCGGCTGACAAAGTCCGTTCCCCTGTGCTGCCTCTCAGCACATAATGACTTCATTCAGCAGCCACTGTTCAAGCATGGAAAGTGTTGGTAAAGAAATCCCACAGAGTTCAGACAACCTTTCCGCACTTTGAATCAACACAGAGCTTTTTTTTTTCATTTCCCCCGCCTCTGGCCCTTCCCCCAATCCCCTCCCTGTTTGCATTGCAGATTTTGCCAGGGATAACATAAATATTCATCAGCTGATATTTGCAGTAACCGCAGGGCTATAAACGGGCTAGATTACCTTCCTGCATTCACCGTTATATCTGCAACATGGCAGCTTCTGGTCTTTGCTTTAAGCCAGATGACGTTTTCCAAAACCCCCAAAGTACTCCCCAGGGTTTTTAAAGTCAGTCAAGCTTTAATGTGCTAAGCAGAAATACTGTCTGCCTTTTATTTGTCTTGGGATTACAGGAAAATATATATTACTTCTCAAGCCTTTTAACTTATTCATGCCTTAACATAATAGGCAGAAGTGTTGGCAGGTCTGCTTCGTGCATCTCAGTGCACTGTTTTTCTCATGGCTCGTTGTAACATATTCTCCACTGAATAAAAAAAAACAGAGACGTACAGTGCTGGAGTGAAAAAAGCAACACAAAAATATTTTTGTACTTGCAGGATTCTGTCCCTTTGCAGGCCAAGGAATTGAATAAAAAAGAACTCATTTAGTGAGGTGCTTTTTCTAAAGCACACAGCACTTACCCATTAAGCATTCACTACTCCTTGGACTTCATTCACTGTAAAGCACTTTGGGACATGCTAAGATTGTGAAGGGCGCTATATAAATGCAAGTCCAGCATTTGGCCCAACCACATCAGCAAAATCCAAGGACTCCAATGTATTTCTCCCACAAGCGTTGTGCAAATTTTATGTGCTCCTCAGCAACATGGGCCTGTGTAGTGACAGGAAAATGCACATATGAATGAGGGTTTTTTTTACACTTTTCTAAAAAAGTATTTAAATATTACTGTAATAATCTAATTGTAGTCTGTCAGTGCAAACACTCAATTCATTTTGTGAATTTATCAAAATGAAATTAAATTTACAAAAGATTCCAAATGATGAGTTTGAGGAGACTCAATCCCAATCGTAATGAATTTACAGTGCCAAGTCTCTCCCTAATTTGGCATTTCTTGGCTCTAACTTTGGCAGTCTGACTCAAATGGTCACTGGGTGACTGGTACAGGAAACGGAAAAAGTGTCGCACTGCTGCGGGGAATGCTCCACTGAGGTTGTGCTGAGGTAAATTGTTGGGACAGAGGAGAGAGAAAGCCAACTGTTCTACACCTGACCTGGGAGTGCACACTTGATGCTGGTGTTCAGTGCCCAAGTGGAAAAACTTGTTCATACCCCAGCACTAACATCCCATGCCTTGGTGAATAATAAATTCATAGAAAGAGTCCTTAAAAAATATGAAATTGGCTGTTCGATAAATAGAGAAGTGATTCTATGAATTAAATACGCATTAAGTGATAGTTCTGAATATAGCTGTTTTGTTCCAATTGAGCTATTTAGCTTAATTGTGAGCTAAGTATGGGTTCCATTCATTCTTAATTTTATTTTAATATTAGTTTAATTCATACCATCATTTTTTTGTAAGTACAATAAAATAATCCTGACTAGAATGTTGGGAGGTATAAGCAAGTGATCATGGCAAGGATAGATATCAAGTACAGTGCACTGCTAAGGATCTGTGTCTGGGAAGGGGTGTTTGCTCTTTTTAAAGCAACACTGACATTTGGTAAAATGTCACATAAGATACTTTTTGATGTTTCGTAGGTTTGCAAACAGAAAAAAAAATGCAATTGTACAATCCTCTGCAGTTTTATATGAAAGTTTAACAGGACAAAGATCGAAATGTGACAAATGCATCACAGTAGTTATACTACAGCAGCATAAACATTAGTCAGACATCATCACATAGTTTAGAGTGGGCTGCTCCTGCCTGCTCTAGGAACTAAGCTTGTTTGACAATGTCACAATAACAAGTAATCCTTTAAGTGCCGTTTTGCTGAAGTGAAAGTTTTCCAGTTGAGTTCTGTTGGAGGTCAAGCAACTTCTTGATTTTAAAATTCTCATCCTTGTTTTCAAATCCCTTCACGGCCTTGCCCTGCCCTATCTCTGTAATCTCCTCCAGCCCCACAACCCTCTGAAATTTCTATGCTGCTCTAATTCTGGCCTCTTGAATATCCCTGATTTTAATCGCTCCACCATTGGTGGCCGCGCCTTCAGCTGCCTAGGCCTCAAGCTCTGGAATTCCTTCCCTACACCTCTCCACCTCACTTTCCTCCTATAGGGCACTCCTTAAAACCTACCTCTTTGGCCAAGCTTTTGATCATCTGACCGATTATCTCCTTTTGGTGGCTCGGTGTCATACAAAATGCTCCTGTGAAACGTCTTCGGATGTTTCATTATGATAAAGGCACTATATAAATATAAGTTGTTGTTGTTGTTAGAGGTGTCTGCTGAGGTTCAGTGGTAACACTTTCAGAAGGTTCAAGACCTGCTCAAGTGACCCAAGCTAGGCTGATATTCCAGTACAGCACTGAGGGATTTAGAGGTGCTCTCTTTTGGATGAGATGTTAAACTGAAGCCCTATTGGGTGAATGTAAAATTTCTGATGGCACTATTTATAGAGTCGGTGTATTATCCCCAATGTTCTGGCCAATATTTATCCCTCAACCATCAAGACTAAAACAAATGACCTGTTTATTTATTTCATTGTGAGACCTTGCCAATTGGCCTGCCATGTACAACCATGGCGAGATTTTAAAAGTACTTCAGTGGCTGTAAAGCACTTTGGGACATTGTGAAAGGTGCTATATGAATGCAAGTTCTTCTTATTCGGTTAAGAATTTGGGGTTCTTAAGTTAACATCGTTACACCCATTTTACCCGTGGCAATCGGGCGTGCTGGGGGGCGTGAAAGGCTGCCCAGCGATAGCTGGCGGCCTTTCCGTACCCCGGGGAGGGGGGCCATGGCAGTCGGGCACAGCGTGCCCAGTTGAGGCCCGCCCCCACCTCCCAACCCACCCATGGGACCCAAGTAACCCCCCCCTGCCCAAACTACCACTCCATCCTCACCAGGGAAGGACCGATCCCCAACTCACTCACTGTCCAGGGTCCATGCCGTCGGTTGGGCTGCAGTCCCAGCAGAGGCCACCGCTCCCAGTGGCGCTGCTGGGACTAAGAGCTCCCGGCCTGCTGATTGGCCAGCAGCTCACTGAGGCAGGACCTCCTCCCTCAAGTGGGTGGAAGTCCCACCTCGGGACAATTAAAGCCTGGGGATCCGTAAAATACGGGACAGAACCCCAGGCTACGTGGAAGCGGGTTCGCCACCAACTTTCACGTCAGTGGCGAATTCCTGTCAGCCCAAGGTAAAATTCAGCCCAAGATGTTCCTCCACCAAAATACAGCGAGTGGAGGATAATTCCATAACATAAATTATGTGCATAAAATCAATCCCAGTCACAGCAGCACAGTCTCTAGGCATTCTTGACAGGAGAATTGTCCACTGTTCAAGTGGTGTTTGCAAGTACATGGAGTACATACTTAACTAACAGGGTGCCTTTTACAATTCCTGTCTTTAGCATGGCTGCTGAAATCTCCTATGTTCTTCCAATATGCCTCCGTATCCTCTTTCTGCCTCCTGCTCCATTTCCCTTGGTAAATTGCTATGCTTCCTTTCTTCTCTCACTTGCAATAAAATAGATTTAACGCACAGTACCAAGAGATAGGGTTAGACCAACTTCCATTGCACTCTAAAACCAATCTCTTATGTGTAGTGGCATAACTTCAAAACTATGGATGTTCCCTAAATTTCTCCCATAGTGTGAGATTGGACAAAACATCTATTCACACCATTTTGTCAGCCATGGAGTAGGAAATTTACAGCAGGATTCACAGCAAACCATGTATTTTACAGAAAACACAATCTATTTACTCAGTAAACAGAGTCTATTTAAACAGCGCACTACAGCAAAACAGTCTACAGAGTCTATTTAAAAAGGGTCTCCATGAACAACAGCAAACAGAACTCATGACAAAACTACAGCAATGTCTCTCAATAAAAGCAGGTTGCCACCTTGGCATCCTGCAAGAATCTGTGCTGGGGCCTCAACTATTCACCGTGTTTATGAACAACTTAGATATTGTGATAGAAAGCCACATATCCGAATTTGCTGATGACCTAAAGATAGGCAGCATTGTAAGTAGTGTAAATGGACGCGTAAAATTAAAAAGGAGATATTGATAAATTAAGTGAATAGGCAAAAGCTGTAGCAAATGGATTTCAATGTAGGCAAATGTGAGGTCATCCACTTCGGACCTAAAAAAGGATCAAAGAGAGTAAATCTGAAATGGTGACAAGCTAGAAACAGCAGCAGTCCAAAGAGATTTGGGGTTCAGGTATATAGATCATTAAAATATCATTAACAGGTTCAGAAAATAATCAAAAAGGCTAATGGAATGCTGGCTTTTATCTCTAGAGGACTAGAATACAAGGGGGTAGAAGTCATGTTTCGACCTCACAAAGCCCTGATTAGACCACATCTGGAGTTACTGTGAACAGTTCTGGGCACCACACCTTAGGAAGGATATATTAGCCTTGGAGGGAGTTCAGCGAAGATTTACCAGAATGATACCTGGACTCCAATGATGAGGAGATCTTATCCAAACTATTGTTATATTCCCTGGAATTTAGAAGGTGAGTTGATTGAAGTTTTATAGAAATGTTAAGGGGAACAGATAGGGTAGATAGAGAGAAACTATTTCTGCTGGTTGGGGAGTCTAGGATAGGGGACATCTTCTTTGGCCTCCTTGTCTCGGGAGACAATGGGTATGCACCTGAAGGTGGTCAGTGGTTTGTGGAGCAGCGCCTGGAGTGGCTAAAAAGGCCAATTCTAGAGTGACAGACTCTTCCACAGGTGCTGCAGATAAAATTGGTTGTCGGGGCTGTTACACAGTTGGCTCTCCCCTTGCGCTTTTGTCTTTTTTCCTGCCAACTGCTAAGTCTCTTCGACACGCCACACTTTAGCCCCGCCTTTATGGCTGCCCGCCAGCTCTGGCGATCGCTGGCAACTGACTCCCACGACTTGTGATCAATGTCACAGGACTTCATGTCGCGTTTGCAGACGTCTTTAAAGTGGAGACATGGACGGCCGGTGGGTCTGATACCAGTGGCGAGCTCGCTGTACAATGTGTCCTTGGGGATCCTGTCATCTTCCATGCGTCTCACATGGCCAAGCCATCTCAAGTACCGCTGACTCAGTAGGGTGTATAAGCTGGGGATGTTGGCCGCCTCGAGGACTTCTGTGTTGGAGATACGGTCCTGCCACCTGATGCCAAGGATTCTCCGGAGGCAGCGAAGATGGAATGAATTGAGACGTCGCTCTTGGCTGACATACGTTGTCCAGGCCTCGCTGCCGTAGAGCAAGGTACTGAGGACACAGGTTTGATACACGCGGACTTTTGTGTTCTGTGTCGGTGCACCATTTTCCCACACTCTCTTGGCCAGACTGGACATAGCAGTGGAAGCCTTTCCCATGCGCTTGTTGATTTCTGCATCGAGAGACAGGTTACTGGTGATAGTTGAGCCTAGGTAGGTGAACTCTTGAACCACTTCCAGAGCGTGGTCGCTGATATTGATGGATGGAGCATTTCTGACGTCCTGTCCCATGATGTTCGTTTTCTTGAGGCTGATGGTTAGGCCAAATTCATTGCAGGCAGCCACAAACCTGTCGGTGAGATTCTGCAGACACTCTTCAGTGTGAGATGTTAATGCAGCATCGTCAGCAAAGAGAAGTTCCCTGATGAGGACTTTCCGTACTTTGGTCTTCGTTCTTAGACGGGCAAGGTTGAACAACCTGCCACCTGATCTTGCGTGGAGGAAAATTCCTTTTTCTGAAGACTTGAACGCATGTGAGAGCAGCAGGGAGAAGAAAATCCTAAACAGTGTAGATGCGAGAACACAGCCCTGTTTCACGCCACTCAGGATAGGAAAGGGGTCTGATGAGGCGCCGCTATGCTGAATTGTGCCTTTCATATTGTCATGCAATGACGTGATGATACTTAGTAGCTTTTGTGGACATTCGATCTTTTCTAGTAGTCTGAAGAGACACTGACGAGGTCAAAGGCTTTGGTGAAATCAATGAAAGCAACGTAGAGGGGCATCTGTTGTTCGCGGCATTTCTCCTGTAGCTGACGAAGGGAGAACAGCATGTCAATGGTCGATCTCTCTGCTCGAAAGCCATACTGTGCCTCAGGGTAGACGCGCTCGGCCAGCTTCTGGAGCCTGTTTAGAGCAACTCGAGCAAAGACTTTCCCCACTATGCTGAGCAGGGAGATTCCACGGTAGTTGTTGCAGTCACCGCGGTCACCTTTGTTTTTATAGAGGGTGATGATATTGGCATCGCGCATGTCCTGTGGTACTGCTCCCTCATCCCAGCACAGGCAAAGCAGTTCGTAGAGTGCTGAGAGTATAGCAGGCTTAGCAGTCTTAATTATTTCAGAGGTAATGCTGTCCTTCCCAGGGGCTTTTCCGCTGGCTAGAGAATCAAAGGCATTACTGAGTTCCGATTTTGTTGGCTGTCCGTCCAGCTCATCCATCACTGGCAGAGGCTGGGCTGCATTGAGGGCGGTCTCAGTGACAACATTCTCCCTGGAGTACAGTTCTAGGTAGTGCTCAACCCAGCGGTCCATTTGCTTGCGTTGGTCAGTGATTGTGTCCCCTGATTTAGATTTGAGGGGGGCGATCTTCTTGATGGTTGGCCCAAAAGCTCTCTTAATGCCATCATACATTCCTCTGATGTTTCCGGTGTCTGAGGCTAGCTGAATATGACTGCATAGGTGTTGCCAGTAGTCATTTGCGCAGCGCCTGGCTGTTCTTTGTGCAGCGCTTCTGGCTGTTTTATGTGCTACGGATGTTACCTCGCTGGGGGCTTTCTTGTAGTTCAGCAGTGCGGTGCGCTTAGCGGCTAAGACAGGTTCCAGCTCTTCAAAATGAGATTGAAACCAGTCTGCATTCCGTTTCACACGTTTGCCATAGGTGGTCAAGCTGACTCATAGATGGCGTCTCTGATGTGGGCCCACTTGGTCTCTGGATCCCCTGTCGGAGTGTTTTGGAGGGCTTTTTCAAGTGAATTTAGAAATTTTTGTAACAGCTGTGGATGAGAAATTCTGCTCGTGTTGATGCGCGGGTGACCCTTCTGCTTGGAGTGATGCAGCTTCTTTGGTTTGAGTCTAACCTTGCTGCACACCAGGGAGTGGTTGGTGTCGCAGTCCGCACTGTGGAAGCTGCGTGTGGTTTGAACGCTGTTTAAAGAGGCTCGCCTTGTGACGATGAGGTCCAGCTGGTGTCAACGACGTGATCTTGGGTGCCTCCAAGAAACCTGGTGACAGGGTTTAGTGTGAAAGAACGAGTTGGTGATGCAGAAGTTATGATAGGTACACAACTCAAGCAGTCTCTGTCCATTCTCATTCATCCTTCCAATGCCATAGCACCCAAGGCAGGAGGGCCATGAGTCATGGTCGGCCCCAACCCTGGCATTAAAGTCCCCCAGCAGGAACAAATGTTCGGTTTTGGGGATGCTACTAATGATATTATGGAGTTCTTCGTAGAACTTGTCTTTAGCTTCAGGTGGGGAGCAGAGTGTTGGAGCATAGATGCTGAGTAGGTGTATTGGACCAGAGGTGGTGAGCAGTCGAATGGGCAGTCTGCGTTCTGAGCCATTTGAAGGTGGCTCTATCATGCTGAGCAAAGAGTTTCTGATGGCGAAGCCCACTCCATGCTGTCTTGGTTCTTCAGGATCCCTACCCTGCCAGTAGAAGGTGTAATCTTGCTCTCTTATAGGGGACATAGACTAATAATTAGAGCCAGACCTTTCAGGAGTGAAATTAGGGAACACTTCTTCATGCACATGATGGCAGAAGATTGGAACTCTCTTCTCCAAACAACAATAATGGTAGATTAATTGTTAATTTTAAATGCGACAGTAATAGAGTTTTGTTAAGCAATGGTATTAAGGGATGTGGTGCAAAGTTGGGTATATGGATTTGGGGTGCAGGTCAGCCATGATCTCATTGAATGGTGGAATAGGCTCAAGGGGCTAAATGGCCTCCTCCTGTTCCTATGTTCCTATATTATTGTTATATTTGCTCTATCAAATTGAGAACAAAGTGGACTGTGTATGGTGTGTAGAAGGAGCAGGACTATCACATTAGACAGCCCTTTCTTGCACCATATTTCTTAAGGTTTTTAAGATTGTCTCAGTTGTTCCGGGGTCAATGTTTTATATGAGCAGGTCCCTAGAAACTCGATGGGCTGAATGTTGTATGATTGCCTTTAAGAGTGATGTCCCTTTAAGATCTTAATATGCCAAAGAGCTAAGTACCAGGCCGTAGTCATGTGACTCGAAGCAGAGTCACACTGCAACTGTAACACCCAGAGTAAGGTTCTGTAAATATTTTGCTCTGTACTGTATATAATAGTTTAGCTGTAATAAACCTGTTTGAGATCTTCAATTGACTGGACTCCACGCATCTCATTTATGTTGCATCAGACAACATAAAGAACTCATTATACGGTGGCAGGTGTGGTGAGCAGACAAAGTCTAAGTTGAAGACCGCCAGTAAAAAAGTCTTGAAAACGACCTTCCTATAGCCACTAGACAGAAAGTTCAAAGAAAGCACTGGCTCCAACAGTGAAGAAAAAAGGGACTCAAGTTGTAGAACGCAGAGCACAGAACAACAGGCTGCAAGTAAATTGAATGAGTCATTGCGCCAATGGCTGAGGGATACTGTTTTTTAAATAAAAAGCTCTGAAGGGCTTAAAAATAGATTTTTTTTTCAAAGGCTCTGTTTGAAAAAAATGGGGAAGACCCACCTCCTCTCCCAGGCTGATCGAGGTCAACGCCACTACAGGAGGCATCCAATAGCAAAAAACACGGGGAAACCCCAATCACTGCAGAGACTTCATTCACACAGCCACAGCTATAAAAATACCATTAAACCACTCGAGCGTGCAGAACATTAACAAACTCTAAAAAGAAGCCATTGAACTGCCAAGTGAATAGCTCTGTAAACAGTGCAGCTTAAGTGCTGCAAGCAAGATAAACACAGAACACTATAAAACATCTGCTCCTCTCCATCAAAGCAGTTAGTCTAAACAACAGAGTTTTTAAAGGGGAAACAGCGCAGAGTCATAGTACAAGTCTTAAAGCATGTTTTAAGCAAAAGAACAGCAGGAAGATGGATACCAAATGTCACAGTATGAACTGGAAGGCCATTGATATCCTATCTGAGTTCAAGCTTTTCAAATAGAGAATGCAGATATGCTTCACAGACCAAGTGATTACAGAACCAGAGAAGTAGGCAGTAAAAATACTAACAGCAGTTGGAAATGAGGGGTTATACAGAATCAATACCTCAGGCTTATCTGAAGAGGACCAGAAAGTTCCCGCAAAGATACAGAAAGTGCTAGAAGATCAGGTCCCGTTACGAGTGAAGTTTAGAATTCACTGCGTGGAATTGATGTCCGACAGGCAACAGCCACAGGAATCAATAGACCAGTTCATCAGTAGATGCTGCAGTAAGGGTGACAAATACAATTTTTCAGCCACTGAGCTGTCAGATGATTAATGAAAAAAACCTGAGACAAGACTCAGAGAAGAGTAATTCTCATTCAGAAGACAAACAGGCATTTCACATTGTGAACCTGACACATCAGGCTGGATTTTACTAAGCCTGGATATCGGGCTCCGTGGCGGCGTTGGCCGAAAGATGGAGCTGGCAGCGGTCTGCCAAGGAGCCCGATGTCGAGAGGGCCCAGCCCAATCCTCCCGGCGGCGGCAGCGAGGCTCTGTAGCGGCTCCCCACCACCCCCATCACTGAGTGACGGGACCTGGATTTCAATATGTAAATTAATTATATGCATAAATTTAAATGGACATTACCTTCAATTTTCCGGGCCCACCGCCATCTTCAGCTCGGTGGCTGGCAATCCCGCGCCTTCAATTCCCTATTCCAGGAAAACCGGCATGACACTGGTGGGGAGGGGGGAAGAGTGAAGTTTTTCAGTGCGGGGACAGGGATGGGGTCATATAAACGTAATGGGTGCAGGGTCGGTGGGAAGGGGTGAACTTCAAACTTTGTGCAGTTTGGGGGGGTGGAAGGTCAAATTTGAAAGGTAAGTGTTTTGGAGAGTGGAAGGGCAACTAGTTAATGTAATTGTTATTGGGGGGTGGGAAAGGGGCGTTAGAAATGTATTTAATAAATTTTGGGGGGGTGTATCTTTAAAATTCAAATTGACCAGCAGGGCTGCCTGCCCTTTAAAAATGGCACCAGTGCCTGCACATTGGCAGCTGTTGCCATTGCCAGGCTTGGACAGTCCCCCCCTCCATGTGATTGGGGGGTGATGGGGTGGGGTGGGCCGCCCCAGCTATTTAAATGAGCTGCTGCGCATGAGATCTTGGTGGTTATTTTTGAGCTCCCCGCCGAGATCGGCAGTGGGCTTTTAAAATCCAGCCCATCATGTTGATGAAGTCAAACAACTGGAAGCTTTCGCTACTATTAACATCACATGCTCGAAGAAAGTTGGCAAACACACACGCAGGGTTAAGATTGACACCGGAGCTAAAGCAAATATCCTACCAATCTGAATCCTGAAGGATATCTACCGGAGTCTTTGAAAATCAATGATACTGACCGAGCTGGCCGAGTCCTAAAGGACATAGCTGCTGGACTGGGTCTGCGGCAGGTGGTGGGGGAACCAATACAAAGGCAAAACATAATTGACCTCATCCTCACCAATCTGCCTGCCGCAGATGCTTCTGTCCATGACAGTATTGGTAGGAGTGACCACCGCACAATCCTAGTGGAGACAAAGTCCCACCTTCACATTTAAGATACCGTCCATCGTGTTGTGTGGCACTATCACCATGCTAAATGGGATAGATTTCGAACAGATCTAGCAATGCAAAACTGGGCATCCATGAGGCGCTTTGGGCCATCAGCAGCAGCAGAATTGTACTCAACCACAATCTGTAACCTCATGGCCCGGCATATCCCCCACTCTACCAGGAGACCAACCCTGGTTCAATGAAGAGTGCAGGAGGGCATGCCAGGAGCAGCACCAGGCATACCTCAAAATGAGGTGTCAACTTGGTGAAGCTACAACTCAGGACTACTTGCATGCCAAACTGCGTAAGCAGCATGCGATAGACAGAGCTAAGCAATCCCATAACCAACGGATCAGATCTAAGCTCTGCAGTCCTGCCACATCCAGCTGTGAATAGTGGTGGACAATTAAACAAATAACTGGAGGAGGTGGCTCCACAAATATCCCCATCCTCAATGATGGGGGAGCCCAGCACAAGATAAGGCTGAAGCATTTGCAAAAATCTTCAGCCAGAAGTGCCGAGTTGATGATCCATCTCGGCCTCCTCCTGAAGTCCCCAGCATCACAGATGCTAGACTTCAGCCAATTCGATTCACTCCGTGTGATATCAAGAAACGACTGAAGGCACTGGATACTGCAAAAGCTATGGGCCCTGACAATATTCCGGCAATAGTACTGAAGACCTGTGCTCCAGAATTTGCCGCGCCCCTAGCCAAGCTGTTCTAGTACAGCTACAACACTGGCATCTACCCTGCAATGTGGAAAATTGCCCAGGTATGTCCTGTACACAAAAAGCAGGACAAGTCCAACCCGGCCAATTACCGCCCCATCAGCCTATTCTCAATCATCAGTAAAGTGATGGAAGGTGTCATCAACAATGCCATCAAGTGGCACTTGCTTAGCAATAACCTGCTCAGTGACGCTCAGTTTGGGCTCCGCCAGGGCCCTTCAACTCCTGACCTCATTACAGCCTTGGTTCAAACATGGACAAAAGAGCTGAACTCAAGAGATGAGGTGAGAGTGACTGCCCTTGACATCAAGGCAGCATTTGACCGAGTATGGCATCAAGGAGCCCTAGCAAAACTGAGGTCAGTGGGAATCAGGGGGAAAACCCTCCGCTGGCTGGAGTCATACCTAGCGCAAAGGAAGATGGTTGTGGTTGTTGGAGGTCAATCATCTGAGCTCCAGGACATCACTGCAGGAGTTCCTCAGGGTAGTGTCCTAGGCCCAACCATCTTCAGCTGCTTCATCAATGACCTCCCTTCAATCATAAGGTCAGAAGTGGGGATGTTCGCTGATGATTGCACAATGTTCAGCACCATTCGTGACTCCTCAGATACTGAAGCAGTCCATGTAGAAATGCAGCAAGACCTGGACAATATCCAGGATTGGGCTGATAAGTGGCAAGTAACATTCGCGCCACACAAGTGCCAGGCAATGACCATCTCCAACAAGAGAGAATCTAACCATCTCCCCTTGACATTCAACGGCATTCCCATCGCTGAATCCCCCACTATCTACATCCTAGGGGTTCCCATTGACCAGAAACTGAACTGGAGTAGCCATATAAATACCGTGGCTACAAGAGCAGGTCAGAGGCTAGGAATCCTGCGGCGAGTAACTCACCTCCTGATTCCCCAAAGCCTGTCCACCATCTACAAGGCACAAGCCAGGAGTCTGATGGAATACTCTCCACTTGCCTGGATGGGTGCAGCTCCAACAACACTCAAGAAGCTCGACACCATCCAGGACAAAGCAGCCCGCTTGATTGGCACACCATTCACAAACATTCACTCCCTCTACCACCAACGCACAGTGGCAGCAGTGTGTACCATCTACAAGATGCACTGCAGCAACACACCAAGGCTCATTAGACAGCACCTTCCAAACCCGCGACCTCTGCCACCTCGAAGGACGAGCAGCAGATGCATGGGAACATCATCACCTGCAAGTTCCCATCCAAATCACACACCATCCTGACTTGGAACTATATCGCCGTTCCTTCACTGTCGCTGGGTCAAAATCCTGGAACTCCCAAGCTAACAGCACTGTGGGTGTACCTACCTCACATGGACTGCAGCGGTTCAAGAAGGCAGCTCACCACCACCTTCTCAAGGGCAATTAGGAATGGGCAATAAATGCTGGTCTAGCCAGCGATGCCCACATCCCATGAATGAATTTAAAAAACTACAAAGTTATCTGCATATAATGGGTTATCCATCCCTTGCAGTCGCACATTAACAATACAATGCAGCTATGGCAAGTCGGTATGGAAACAGCAAATATTCTACCTGATAGACACGAGCGTACCAGCAGTGGTAGGACTACCAGCTTGTATGGGCCTCAACATCATAACCATCCACAAGGTCACCAATGTAACCATTACAGCAGAAGAGACAAAGGATACCTGCACTGAGTCAGTCCACAACAAATGTACCTGGGCAGGTTCAACACCATGAGAGATTTCAAAGGCGATGCGATACTGCACCTCAGAGAGGATGCAATTCCGTCAATTGACCCTCCCAGAAGTCACTACCTTCACAACACCATTTGGAAGATGCTGTTTCCAGAGCTCTTCAGATTTGTCTATCAGTCAAGACCTGTTTCAGCAGCGCATGGACAGAATTATAGAAAATGTACCTGGCTGTATATGCATTGCCGATGACTGCAGTAATTGGCACCTCCTTGACTACAGCGACTCTTAGTGAAAGTATAGGGGTACGACTTCAACGTCTGCTACAAACCGGGTACTAAAATGGTCACCTCGGATACACTGAGCAGATTACCGAACCCGAGCAAGAATGATGAAGTTCCACTGGATCTACAAGTGGACAGCATGGACATCGAGGTGGAAGATGTGCTCAAAATTGATTAATTGCATTTTGGTCAGCACAAATGTGATCAACTACAATCAGAAACAGCCATGACCCACAGCTGAAGGAATTGTGGATAGTCATCATAGAAGGATGGCCTGACACGGTAAAAGAGGTGCCAGTAACCCTCAGATGCTTTTGGCCTTATAGAGATCAACTCGGTATCTCAAGAGGTGTCACCTTCAAAGGAAAACAAGTGACTGTGCCCAAAGCTCTCCAACAGGACATAATGTCACAACTTCACCAAGGCCATATGGGCATAGAGCGAACGAGACGACTGGCACAAGACACTGTTGATTGACCGTGGATCAACAATGACATCGAAAGATTAGTGAAGATGTGTGAGGCATGACAGAGCCACCAGCCACAACAAAGCAAAGAACCTCTGCACCCTCATGAGATTCTATCAGTCCCTTGGTCCAAAATCGCCACTGACATATTTTCCATATTTTAGTCACTGATTATTTCTCCAAATTTCCAATTGTCAGACAGGTAAAAGACACTTCAAGCGCAGTCATCACAGACACATTGAGTGCCATATTCAGTCTATTTGGTGCACCTGACAATGGGCCACAGTATATGGGCAGACCTTTCAGAGATATGTGTGACAAAGAGGGTGTCCTCACCACATTACCCGAGATCCAACGGTCTTGCTGAGCAAATGGTTCGCACAATTAAATCACTTATCCTGAAGTGTAGGGCAACGAAACAAAATTTTTGTGTTGCCATGCTCCACCCCAGAGCTACACCTATGGATATGGGTTTACCATCACCAGCAGAGATCATGTTTGGCAGACAAGTGCGGACAGCTCTGCCAAACCATCATCTGTCCAAATTCTCCGAGATGCAGGGAAAAAACAGGGGAAAATGAAGATGGTGCATGACCAATACGTTGGGACAAATTACCTCAGCTACACATAGGACAAAAGGTCAGGGTCATACACCCCACAATGAGAACATGGTTCCCAGCAGAGGTATCCAAAGTATGCAGTGAGCCTCAGTCCTACAAGTTTTCAACATCTAGTGGAGCGGCATTGAGAAGGAACCGAAGCCAACTGAGAGAAGTGTGCAATACTCCAATTGCACGCAGTGGACTCGAAAGAACACACTCTGATGATAAGGGTGTGATGGAACAAGAGGACAAAAACCAACACATTGACAACATGTCTGCAAACACAAAACAGCCAAGGGTGAAATCCACATCCCCAGAAGGTTACACCATAACCAGATCTGGAAGAGTTGTCAAACCACCAAAATGATATATGGACTCTTAAACTTCTATGCTTATAATTTTTATAATCTATATCCCATATAACTAATTTTGATGTTATCTAATATTTTATGTATTTTTACTTGTAGCATATGAGACTTATCTTTGGAAAGAAAAGGTATTTTGTATGACTGCCTTGAAGAGTGATGTCCCTTTAAGATCTTACGATGCTAATGAGCTAAGTGCTAGGACATATGTCATGTGACTCAAAACAGAGTCACTTTGCAACTGTAACACCCAGAGTAAGGTTCTGTAAATAGTTTTCCCTTTACTGTATATAATAGTTCAGCTGTAATAAATCTGTTTGTGATCTTCAACCAACTGGACTCCATGCATCTCATTTATGTTGCATCAGACAATCTAAAGAAATCATTCCACTGAAGACATCCTTCTATGCCATAAATGACTTTAAGACTCTAGAACTGAACTTGATACTGCTGTGATGTCCATGCCAGCAGGGTATAAATGCAGCGGCACCTAAGTTGCATGCTTGTTCAGGAGGGCTGAACTATTATGGAGTGAGATAGGATGTCAGCCAGCATGGAGGAGCTGAATCAATTGGTATGAAGCCAGATGCAATATTGGTCCTAAATTGATCATTGGTACCTGTTATCAGCCTCGACACCAGGCACCTTCACAAGATGATGCAATTTATGCACAAATTAGAAGAGTTACAGGACAAGGTTGTGTCTGTATTATGGGAGAATTTCAATTAGCCAGTCATTGATGGTCTGAAAGGGATCCCTTGAGTTTGCAGGGAGGCAGGGACGAAGGGGTTGATTTTAACTCCCGAGCAAGAACACGGCCTGGCAAGTGGTCCGCTGGTCCAAGAGCAGCAGCGAGGAGACTGACCAAATTTTAGTGGCCAGGCCTCATTGGCATCTTCCAGGATGGCCTCCTGCCCGGGTCCCAGGAAAGGAGTGCCCAGAAAACATGGCACAATGGTCTGCTCCCTGTATCCGGCTAACCGAAGGGTCCACAGGAGTCTCAGGATGACAAAAAAAAGCTGCATGTTAGTGCCACCTTTAATCATTGTGAAGCTCTGCCCTCTGGGATCTTCAGGTCATATCAGGAATTTCTAGTTGCAGTCCTCCATCAGCAGTTAGAAGATTACGATGTCCAAGACCCCAGACCTGACTGTAGGCCTGCAGTGTATCTCATTTTTCTGCTACCTTCACTGGCGCTGGGCTATGCCAAGGGCTGCGCCGGCACCAGGGGCTGCCCCAGGCTGTGTAAGTGGTCCAAGACTGGAAATTCCAGTAAAATCAGGCTTGGGCAAGGGCAGCACACTTTGGATGCTCTGTTCCTGGCAAACACCAGGGTGGGAGGTCAAGAAAATCTATCCTAATATGCTTTCATAAAGGAAAACTTGAAAGAAAGACTTGCATTTATATAGAGCCTTTCATAACCGCAGATGTTCCAAAATGCTTCAGCGCCAATGGAGTACCTTTGAAGTATAGTCACTGTTGTATTATAGGAAACGCAGAGGCCAGTTTGTGCACAGCAAGCTTCCACAAACAGCAATGTGATAATGACCAGATAATCTGTTTTAGTGATGTTGGTTCATGACAGGGGCCAGCCTAAGGGCTAGATATTCAGTGGGCTTGTAATGTTACTGACCAATTGTTACCAATCTATGCAGTGGCGCAGTGGTTAGCACCGCAGCCTCACAGCTCCAGGGACACTGGTGCGATTCTGGGTACTGCCTGTGCGGAGTTTGCAAGTTCTCCCTGTGTCTGCGTGGGTTTTCGCCGGGGGCTCTGGTTTCCTCCCACAGCCAAAGACTTGCAGGTGATAGGCAAATTGGCTGTTGTAAATTGCTCCTAGTGTAGGTAGGTGGAAGGGAATATGGGATTACTATTGGGTTAGTATAAATGGGTAGTTGTTGGGCAGCACAGACTCGGTGGGCTGAAGGGCCTGTTTCAGTGCTGTATCTCTAAATAAATAAGACCACTCCATTTTATTGCAACACCAAGGTCGACTTAAGTTTTGATGAATCAAAGCACCAGAATTGTTAATTATTTGCGAGTGAATTCCATGAACTTAAGAAACCCTGCATATTCTAATATTTCAAAACCTTTCCTGGTGCGACTGTGACAGGTTTTTGCCACTGACAGAGTAAATCCAATATGATTAATGTTTCTCTCAATAACTGAAAGAATTTATAATAAAAGTTATTATAACAACCTTGCTGATGCAATACATTACAGGATGAAGCAATAGGAATGAATTTCCCAACACTGGTTCATACTCTAACCTGTGCAGCAAATCTTTTTCCATTACATTCTGTTATTGCACTATTCTGACTAGACACTCGGGAAAAGTCTGCCACTGCTATGTTTTGTGGAGAAAATAATTGAAATGGTTCGACTTGCTCAAGTTAAGCTACCTTCAACATGAAAGCAGGGCTCGAAAGATAAAACAGAACTATGTTTGACATAGGAACATGGGAAGGAAGCATTGGAACAGGAGTAGGCCATTCAACCCCTCCAGCCTCTTCCACCATTCAGTTAGATCATGGCTGATGTGTACCTTAGCTCCGCTTATCTGCTTTGGTTCCATCAACTTCAATACCCTTGCTTAACAAAACTCTATCAATCTCAGTTTTCAAATTTTCACTTGACCACTTAGCCTCAACAGCCTTTTGTGGGAGCGAGTTCCAAATTCCCGACTTGCTTTTCTATTTCAATTTAGGCCCCCTGCTACATGGGAGCAAGGGCCTGAGATGCTGCTCACATTATGGGCTGAACGTATATCGGTGACAGGAGTCCCAACAATGGGCCAGAAGGTGGGGGTGACCTCGCCTCAGCCCTCAATCCAAGCCCCAGCCAAATTCAATGGCGGGCAGGCAATTAACTGCCTGTCGTCAGGGATGCCGTCCCCTTTAAGGGACAAGATCCCACCCAAAGAGCTGCCAGCCGAATAAGAAGACCAGCAGCTCAGCAGTACCAGCCGCGCCACCAGGAGCAATTGCCACTGCTGGTACTGCCGGAGGCCTGGAACAGTGAAGATGGAGAAGACCCCTGGACCAAGGTAAGTGGTATTGGGGTAACTGGGGCCTGTCAGGCAGGCCTGCCCCAGCAAAGAGCTAATGGGCCACTTAAGTGGCTCAATTAGCCTCCCAGCAGACTTCCCACAGTGCTTACCATGGACAAAATGGCATGGGGACAGGACGATGCCACCCCACGTCACTTTGTATGCTCCCCCTCCACATCCCAGCCTGTCACCAAGGACCAGATAAAATCCAGCTGTATGCCTGTGAAACTGGTGTGAACTAAGTGTAGCTATGGTAAGTATCCTGCTACCAGTTAACATAGAAACATGAGTAGGCCATTCCGCCCCTTAAGCCATCCAATTAGATCATGGCTGATCTGTACTTTAACACCAGCTACCTGCCTTAGTTCTGTAAGTCTTAATACCCCTGCATAACAAAAATCCATCAATCTCAGTTTTGAAATTTTCAATTGAGCCCCAGGCTCAACAGTTTTTTGTGGGAGAGAGTTCCAGATTTCCCTTTGTGTGAACAAATACTTCATGCAGATACCTAAACCTATATGAGCATGTGCACCAGTGGGAAAAGGGAGGACAGGCCGACTTTTTAACCTGTACATAAAATGGAAGTGAGGCATATGCATACAGAAGGAAAGAAATTAAAAATAAATTGTTTAGTCAAGTAACATATAAAATTCCACCATTCAATAAAGTGTGCCTTGGAATTAAAATCTAAAGTATCCTCATTACGTTACTTGATGAAATAAAATAAACGTGGGAAGAAACAAGAAACGTAGAAAATTTATGGCACAGAAGGAGGCCATTTGGCCCATCGTGTCAATGCCAGCCTGAACAGTAATACAGCCTAATCTCACTTTTCAGTTCTTGGTATAGAAACATAGAAAACTTATGAAAGAAAATATAATGGCAATATTTTTCTGAGATTATTAAGTTAGCTGGTTTGCTTCTATAAAATATGAAAAGGAAATAAGGGATAATTTGACCATTTAATTTTATTTACTGAACGTATGATGACTGGCTGATAGGTTTTGGAAGGACCCAATCACCTGATGAATCTCCTTACGGTAGGCACTGGACATAACCCTTAAGCCCACTAAGATCTTGATACCACCTGTCAAAAGACTCAAAGCAAAGTTCCAGAATTATGAGGAGGAATGCTTTTGGAATCTATTTCTGAGTAGGTTGGCAAGCTAGTTCACCTCCTCTAACTGACTGCACCCACCCAAATTGTGACCATGTAATTGTATTGTGATATTATGTCCTGGGTGTTACCAGATTTCACACTACAGTGAGTGGTCTGATGAAGCAGACAGATTCCCTCCTCCAGTGGGTGTGGGTAGAGTTTGACAAGCCAATTCCTGTCCACTGTTGCTGATCTATATCCTTGCCTTTCTCTAGCCTGAATTGTGCTATCCAGAGATGGCCCCATGCAAGGATCCTAAAGGAGATGAATAGCATAATGTTAAGAGCTAGATGCTGCCTCCTTCGCTTCCTGGCTGATATCTGATGTCCACTCCTCCTCCATGATGGTGATGTGTTCTTGCTCCACCCTTTCTCTGCAGCCTCAAATCCTATGGCATCTTATGTACCCTTCAGTCATCAACTTCCAGCATTGTTTCCATTCTCCAACTTCATTCACCTCACCAATGGTGAAAGAGACTTCACCTCGAAGTATGTAGAACACCCGTCATAAACTATCCCACCACCCTCACTTCTCCCTTCACCTTCAAACACCTTCAGGTGAGAGCTGTGCCTCAGTTAGAGAGTTTGTGTACTCAAGTCCCACTCTGTAGATTTAAGCATGAAAATCTAGCTGCGCACTCCAGTGCAGTACAAGAGTTCTACACTGTCAGAGATGCCGCCTTTTGGAGGAGACTTAAACCAAGGCCCCACTTGCCCTCTCGGGTGGACATAAAAGATCCTTTGGCACTATTTTGAAGAAGAGCAGGGGAGCTACCCCTGTCCCTCACAATTTTTTTTCCCCTCAGTCAATATCACTGAAGCAGATTATTGTTTTTTGGAGATTACTGTGGCTATTGCATTTACTCCATTACAACAGTGACTGCAAAAGTACTTCATTACCTGTAAAGTGTTCTGGGATACCCCGAGGTTGTGAAAGACGCTATATAAATGCAAGTCTTTCTTTTTTCTTTCTTTTCAAAACCCACAACCACGTTGAAGCACAACTCAGCCTGCACAGCTTCACATCCATTCCCTTATTCGAGGCCAGCTGGCCAAACTTTACAAAAAATGTAATTCAAAAATCCTGCAGGTACTGAACAGTCATTTAGAAGGAAGGTTTTTTTTTTAAACAGACCCTATTTAAGTTACAAATGTGCAGAATTCCTTTAAAAATTCTGATTTTTGTAATACTTCAGTTTGAATGGAAACCAATTTCATTTATTTTTTAATAGGTAAACAAGTGAAAATTCTGTAACTTGGTGAGCACAGTTTTTATTCATTCACTTTTTTTCCTATTTCATGACGTTGTCACAATTAACTGTGGTTAGAATATATGTTCGTCCTTTATCTCCTTCTCCCCCAGCCCCATGCTGTCCTACATCAGTCAGCAGACGGTCTGATCAATGCATTGTCTTTGCAGCTCCCATTTGGCTGAGAGGACGTGGACTTATCGAGGAATAAAGAGAGGTCACCCTGAGATAGAACAGGGGCATCATGGGCACACCTTCCAGCAACCAATGGGAGAGCTCACCAGACAGTAACAGAACTAATATTCATTAATTTTCAACCATAATGACCTGCACAATACAAGTTTCAATTGGAATCACGTTCTTGCTGAACCCAATGCTAAGTGAGCCCTGACTCAATGGGAATAAACTCTATGTTATGGAGGGATTGCTGGAAAATGCATGCAGATGTCAGTTGAGAACAGATTAGACTCAACTGTGATGTCACTGCTCACTTCCCATTCACTCTCTATGTTCATGCGTGAAGACTAGGCAGCTGGATAAGATGGACGAGGGCTAACCGTGCCTGTGTAGTCAGACACCATCAAATAAAATGAGGTTGTGCACTGCCCCAGCACTGTATGTACAGTTCTAGTATTGCTATTCTAGGCAAAGATTGAGGTGAGTCTTGATTTCAACGCAGGGAAATGCAGAAAGGACATACAGCATGTATGATGGGACAATAAACAGAAAAGGCTGGAATGCTGGGCTGGTCAGGCAGCATCTGTGGTAAGAGGAAGGTGAAGTTAACATTTCAGGCTGATGACTTTTCATCAGACCCATAAGATGCTCCCTGGCCAATGGAATGTGCTCCACTTTGCCAGATTTTCCATGCTTCCCTCCCCTTCTGCCACTTCCCTATAACCGTTCACACTACCTTTGGAACTCAATTATATTCCACCACTTTTCTCATTATTGTCTCTAGACTTACACTGTTACTGCGTCATTCATTCAATCCTCCCCTGTCCACCACCTAATCATTTTACATACCATTCTCTTCCTCTCTCTCTTTCTCTCCACCTTTTTCCCTAGCTCTGTTTCTCCTTATAGAAGGCTCATGCAAGGTAGAAACAGTTGGGTCGAATAGGCTCTTTCTGGGCTGTAAATTCCATATAAAAAGCTGCTGAAATGTAACATTTTCCAGTTCTGACGAAGGCTCATGAGGACTAAAATGCTGACCCTACCCTTCTCTCTCTAGGGGTGTTGCATTTTCAGCATTTACTGTTTTTAAGAGATCAGAACTGGAGGAGAAGCATTGCAGAGGGAAAACTGGATGAATCATGCAAGACCAAAAGGCTGTCACTGGGAGTCAGAGCAGTGAGGGGAGGATTTATTTTTAAAGATGACATCCGTCGCAATATACTGGAATATCCTGACAGGCCCAACAATTCCGATGAAAATCAGCAGCGGTACTGAAGCTAATAATACAGCTGACACTTTCGTTCAGTACTAAGTGAGCACCGCCCTTCGCATCAAACATTATACCAAGGTGCCGTCTGCCTATCCCAGTGGTTGAAGCACATGTTAAAAACTCCAGGGCACTATTTGCAGAGAATTCTCCCGGACCTCTGGCCAATATTTGTCTCAACCAATACTGCAAAAAAAAAACAGGTCATTGAACATCATTTCATTACTGTGCTCAAAATAGCTGCAAGATTTACTGACAGGACTGCATAAAGCAATTCATCCCATGTGAAGCACTTTGAGATGTTTATGAGAGATGTGGCTTAGTACTATATAAATACATGTTCTCTCTTCTTTCCATCCTTGGCAATCTGAGAGGGTTGAAGATCTTTGTTGACCTTATGATTTGTATTTTTATTTTAGAGGCACTCCAGCTAGTTCCGTGCAGGCAAAGGTTTATACTGAGATATTCTGATATGTAACAATTACCGACTGTCTCCGAGAAGGACAAGGGCAGCAGGCGTGTGGAAACACCGCCACCTCCAAGATCCCCTCCAAGTCACACACCATCCTGACTTAGAAATATATCGGCTGTTCCTTCATCATTGCTGGGTCAAAATCCTGGAACTTCCTCCCTAACAGCACTGTGGGTGTACCTGCATAACATGGCCTTTAGAGGTTCAAGAAAGTAGCTCACCACCACCTTCTCAAGGGCAATTAGAGATGGGCAACAAATGCTGGCCTTGTCAGCGACACCCACATCCTGTGAATCAATAAGTTTAAAAAAACATTAAAAATGCGTGATTGTCGTAACTCTCACAATGATCGAGGTGGCTAATTGACAAAGATTAGAAATTAACCTGGGCACCTGGTTTTATTTTAACCAACATTATGGATTAGAGAGCATTAAAGAAAGAAGACCAATGGTGGATTTTCTAGCAGTAAGTCGTGCAGTAAATCAAAGACTAACAAGCAATTTACTGTTTTCATGATTACAATAGTTTCAACCAATGTTTATTCACTGTCCTGAATCCAATTTTCTCATGGTGAATTCTCGTAGGTGGTTTGTGCAGCATCTAATGCTGACTTTGTCGTGTCCTTATAACAATGAGTGTCCTCAGATCCGAGGTGTTGCCCAAGGACTCCATTTCACAAGAGACTTGTCAACTTCTTTCACACTGCGACATCCTGAAACAAATATTTTATGTTTATTTCATGGCTGAGAAATAAGGACAGTGCAATGAATTCAACATGGTTGTCTTCACAATCATCCATCTGAGTGATATAAAAGGCGTATTTTGTATCATCCCGGTTTTGTTCCTTAGAATCAGAGAATCTTTCAGCAGAAAAGCAGCCATTTGGGGCTCATCGTGCTAGTGGCAGCTCTTTGAGAGAGCTAAGCAATCAGTCCCACTCCCCTGCTCTTTCCCCATGGCCCTTCAAATTTTTCCTTTTCAAGTATCTATCCAATTCCATTTTGAAAGTCGCCATCAAATCCATTGCCACCGCCCTTTCAGGCATTCATGCTCTACTTCATAGACCGGACCTTAGACTGGAGCAGCAGAGGCAGTCGGCGGTGGACCTGGGAGGAGGCGGATCCAGAGTGGGACCAGTGGAAATAAAGAGCAGGACTCGAGGCCCTCACCTACCTCAGATCGGAGCAGCAGCAGTCGGCAGCCTGGAGATACAAATTTTCAGATCCTCTCTGGCCACAGGAGAGGTACCAGAGGACTGGAGGACAGCAAATGTGGTACCATTATTCAAGAAGGGTAATAGGGATAAACCAAGTAATTACAGGCCGGTGAGTCCAACATCAGTGGTAGGGAAACTATTGGAAAAAATTCTGAGGGACAGGATTAATCTCCACTTGGAGAGGCAGGGATTAATCAGGGATAGTCAGCATGGCTTTGTCAGGGGGAGATCGTGTCTAACAAACTGGATTGAGTTTTTCGAGGTGGTGACTAGATATGTAGATGAGAGTAAAGCAGTTGATAAAGCCTACAGGGACTTCAGTAAGGCTTTTGATAAGATCCCAAATGGGAGATTGGTTAAGAAGGTAAGAGCCCATGGGATCCAGGGCAATTTGGCAAATTGGATCCAAAATTGGCTTAATGGCAGGAGGCAGAGCGTGAGGGTCGAGGGTTGTTTTTGCGAGTGGAAGCCTGTAACCAGTGGTGTACCGCAGGGATCGGTGCAGGGACCCTTGCTGTTTGTAGTGTACATTAATGATTTAGATGTGAACATGGGCGGTATGATCAGTAAATTCGCAGATGACACGAAAATTGGTGGTGTCATAAATAGTGAAGAGGAAAGCCTTAGATTACAGAATGATATAGATGGGCTGGTAAGATGGGCAGAGCAGTGGCAAATGGAATTTAATCCTGAGAAGTTTAATCCTGCCATAACTAACAAGGCAAGGGAATTCACAATAGATGGTCGGACCCTAGGAAGTACAGAGGGTCAGAGGGATCTGGGTGTACTTAGGCCACAGCTAGAGTACTGTGTATAGTTCTGGGCACTACACCATAGGAAGGATGTGATTACACTGGAGAAGGTGCAGAGGAGATTCACCAGGATGTTGCCTGGGCTGGAGCATTTCAGCTATGAAGAGAGACTGGATAGACTAGGATTGTTTTCCTTGGAGCAGAGAAAGCTGAGGGGGGACCTGATTGAGGTATACAAAATTATGAGGGGCATTGATAAGATAGATAGGAAGAAACTTTTTCCCTTAGCGAAGGGGTCAATAACCAGGGGGCATAGATTTAAGGTAAGGGGCAAGAGGTTTAGAGGGCATTTGAGGAAACATTTTTTCATCCAGAGGGTGGTTGGAATCTGGCACACACTGCCTGAACGGGTGGTAGAGGCAGGAACCCTCACAACATTTAAGAAGTATTTAGATGAGCACTCGAAATGCCATAACATACAAGGCTACGGGTCAAGTGCTGGAAGATGGGATTAGAATAGATAGGTGCTTGATGGCTGGCACAGACACGATGGGCTGAAGGGCCTGTTTCTGTGCTGTATAGCTCTATGACTCTTATGACGATCACAAAAATCTTAATACTTTAGAAAGCCTAGAGGAATATAGAAAGTGCAGCGGTGAAGTAAAAAAGGAAATTAGAAAAGCAAAAAGAGGACATGAAAAATTATTGGCAGGTAAAATCAAGGAAAACCCGAAGTTGTTTTACCAGTACATTAAGAGCAAGAGGATAATGAAGGAAAGGGTAAAGCCTATCAGAGATGTTCAAGGGAACTTATGTGTGGATGCAGAAGATGTTCTTAATGTGTTTTTTATTCTCTATCTTCACAAAGGAGAGGGTTGATGTAAACATTGTAGTTAAAGAGGAGGAGTGTGAAATATTAGCTACGATAAGCATAATGAGACAGGATGTACTAGAGGATTTGACATCCTTGAAAGTGGATAAATCGCCAGGGCCGGATGGATTGCATCCCAGGTTGTTAAAGGAAGCCAGGCAGGAAATAGCAGATGCTGAGGATCATCTTCAAATCCTCACTAGATACAAGAGAGGTACCAGATGATTGGAGGGCTGCAAATGTTGTACAATTGTTTAAAAAGGGTGCAAGGAATAGCCAAATAATTATAGGCTGGTCAGGTGGTGGGTAAATTGTTAGAATCTATTCTGAGGGACAGGATAAACTGCCACTTAGAAAGGCACGGATTAACCAGGGATAGTCAGCAAAGATTTGTTAAGGGAAGGTCATGTCTTACTAACTTGAGTTTTTTGAGGAAGTAACAAGAAGGATTGATGAGGGTAGTGCAGTGGATGTGGTCTACATAGACTTTAGTAAGGTATTTGACAAGGTCCCACATGGTAGACTGGTCAGTAAAATGAAATCACATGGGGTGCAGGGGAATGTGGCAGATTGGATCCAGAATTGGCTCAGGGATAGGAAACAAAGGGTAGTAGTCGACGGATGTTTTGTGAATGGAAAGCTGTTTCCAGTGGCGTTCCACAGTGCTCAGTGTTGGGTCCCTTGCTATTTGTGGTATATATTAATGAATTGGACTTAAATATGGGAGGCATGACTGGGAAATTTTTGGATGACACAAAAATTGGCCGTGTAGTTGATAGTGAAGAAGATAGCTGTAGACTTCAGAAAGATATCAATGGTTTGGTTGAGTGGAAGGAAAAGTGGCAAATAGAATTCAATCCAGATAAGTGTGAGGTAATGCATTTGGGGAGGGCAAATAAAGTGAGGGAATACACAATAAATGGGAGGATATTGAGAGGGGTAGAAGAAGTGAGAGACCTTGGAGTGCATGTCCACAGGTCCCTGAATGTGGCAGGGCAGGTAGATAGAGTGGTGAAGAAGGCATATGGAATGCTTTCCTTTATTGTCCGAGGTATAGAATTCAAAAGCAAGGATGTAATGCTGGAACTGTATAAAATGCTGATTAGGCCACAGCTGGAGTATTGTGTACAGTTCTGGTCGCCACATTACAGAAAGGACATAATTGCTCTGGAGAGAGTACAGAGGAGACTTAAAAGAATGTTGCCAGGGCTCGAAAGTTGCAGCTATGAGGAAAGATTGGATAGGCTAGGGTTGTTTTCCTTAGAACAGAGGAGGCTGAGATGTACAAAATTATGAGGGGCCTAGATAGAGTAAACAGAAAGGACCTGTTTCCCCAACAGAGAGGTCAATTACCAGGGGCACAGATTTAAGGTGATCGGTAGAAGGATTAGAGAGGACATGAGGAACAATTTTTTCATCCAGAGGGTGATGGGTATCTAGAATTCACTGCCAGGAATGGTGGTGGATGCAGAAACCCTCAGTTCTTTTAAAAGATACCTGGACATGCACCTGAGGTGCTGTAACTGGCAAGGCAATGGACCAGGTGCTGAAAGAGGGGATTAGATTGGGCAGCTAGTTTTTTCGGCCGACATGGACACAATGAGATGAATGGCCTCCTTCTGTGCTGTAATTTTTCTTTGGTTCTATGGTTCATCGTTGAGTGTCAATGCTGCTGAAATGTAACAGTGCTTTCGTCCTCTCAAGATTGCATAACAGTTAGCTGCAAAAAATCTGAGATGTTTAGCTTGATTCAAAGCATGCCGAGAAAGTAGAAATCCAATTCTATTTAAAAACTGGAAATGCACAGCAAGTTAGCAAACTCTTGAAAGTGAAAGGTAGATTAACAACTGGGTGGAATCCTTCACTTGGAACTCAAGAAGCCATTCCAATGAAGGGACTGACCCTTTCACTTTTGCAATTTATATTGGGTGCGGAAGCATAATGGTTATGTTGCTGGACTAATAGCCCAGAGGCCTGGGTTATTGATTTGGGGACATAAACTCAAATCCCACCATGATAGGTGGACAATTTAAATCCATTAATTAAACAAATCTGGAACTTGAAAAAAGCTGGTTTCAATAATAGTGACTATAAAGCTATCAGATTGTTGCAAAAACTCATCTGGTTTGCAAATGTGATGGAAATTTGCTGTCCTTACCTGGTGGTTGCCTATATGTGACTCAATCCACATTAATGTGGTTGGCTCTTGACTGCCCGCTAAAATAGCCTAGCAAGTCATTAAGTTGTGTTGTGTTCACCTTGTTGAGGACAATTAGGGATGGGCAATAAATGCTGGTCTTGCCAGCAATGTCAAGAATGTGAAAGTTCAATGATGAGTGGATTACTCTAGTTTAAGGGAATAGCTTCTGTAAAGCAGAGGAAAAACGAGTGCAGATTTATGACATCAGAGGAGGGATTTTAACTTTAGGTGGGACGTGCAAACTCCTCGTTGGAGGTCCAGCCAATAATAACAGCCATGCCTCATTGACGTGCCCCTGGCCTGCTGGCTGAAACAGGCATAAAGACACAGCTGACTCACAGGCTTCAGGCGACTGGGAGTCGAGGAGGGGGTAGTCAGTGCGATCTCATGAGAAGTGAGGGGAGAGCCCGGGAAAACCGAGGCCTGGAATTTTCCTACGAGGCCTGGAGTAGCAAGTTTTCGTATCATCCACCATTTACACCCTGCCAGATTTTACTGAGCAGGAAGCCTGCTCCAAGGTCAAGATTTATTCCTCAACCAACATCACTGAAAAGAAACCTGGTCATTATCTCATTGCTGCTTGTGGGAGCTTGCTGTGCGCAAATTGGCCGTCACATTTCCTGCATTACAATTGTGATTCCACTTCAAAAGTACATCACTGGCTGTAAAGCACTTCGGAATGAGCTGAGGTAAGTCATTCTTTCTGTTCTGAGTGGAGTTGGATCAAATGCTGTGTGCTTCAGCTGAGCTCCTGGTTTATGGCGAGGGAGGGAAGAAAATCAGGCCTGATATCTTTTGTTACTAACTTGAAGAAATGCAATATGTTTGTGATTAACCCTTTAATGCACATAGTGTATTCGGGAAAGCCGAAGGTACAAAGATACAAACTAATTCGGAATATTGTAAAACCTGGTGATGTGGAGGTGGAGAGTATGATCCACTCCCACCTGCAAAATGTTTCTCTGTGAAATAGGTGAGGAGGAATTCCAGTGGAACAGGGTTTTGGCCCATTTTCCACCCCCAATCCGGAGATCCTTCTCGATTCCCCTGGACCCTGATCGGAATGCTAGGCCAATGGCCAATGATGTAGAGCCATATATAGATGAATAGTTTCTCCTTTTCTTGAAGGGGCTTTTTTTATCCTCACACAGCAGCAGGGTGTGAGGAAGTAACCATAGTAACACAGCAACTATTCTGTTCTGTATTTAAAAAATACATATATGTCTGAGAAGACTGACACAAATAACTGAGTCAGCATCTGTAAAGCAGAGGAGCAAATTGGACCTGGAAATACAGAGGAACATTAATCACTGACAAGAGACTCAAGTGAACACTTGCAGACATAATTACCAGAACAGGCGTCGCTGAATTAGAATGAAATAACGGAGTGAATGTGTTGAGAGCTATGACAAGCCAAAGCAGACAGTAATGTTGACATGGCTGTTACAGATTGTGGCTGCATCTTAACTGTAGGTACCACGCCCCAGTGAACAATGTCAGCTTGCACACCCAGTAACATGTTAAGACTACATTCGGGAGATGTAATACAAGGCACGGCCTTCAGTGCTGTATCAAGGTGGCAATCCAATTCCCAGCAGCTCAGCTAACACCAGAGAGGTCCCAACTGATGATGTTTGCAATCAATGTTCATGTCGTCCCATCACGCACGGGTACACATACACACACACATGCACACATGTTACTACCGGGCTTCCATCACTCTGTCTGAAATCAAAATTATAATTTAAACCAGATATCTGCTTAGTTTTACAGATTGATATTAGAGGTAGGCCCATGCCTTGAGCCCAACACCTTGTCCCAAATTGAGGGATCGGTGCTGGGGGTCATCTGTATAGTTAAGGTGGATTGCCAACACCTACACGGACAATCTGGTGGTGGACAATCCACCAACAGCCAGTGGGATTGGTCAAATTCAACCCCACTATTTGAGCTGAGGCAGGGGCAGAGACGGGTGATGTTACACTGGTGGAAGTAGGCAGTTTTTGTGATAGAGATGATATGGGGTCGGAAGCTCAACTCAGGCTCAAATAGGAGATCTGGTTCAGCCTGAGACAGTGACCAGGGAGAGGGGATAGAATTAGTCACTGCATTTGAGGCAGGGGAGGGGAGTGGAGAGGGTGGTCCGAAGACAATGGCTTCTATCTGCCCAATGTTTAACTGGAGGAAATTCCGGATGTTGGACTAGCAATCTGACAGCACAGAGGCAGTGGAGGGGTCGAGAGAGGTGTTAGTGAGGTCGCACTCAACTGATGCTGGATGGCATCACCATACATGTGATCCTAGCATCATGTCGTCAGATGATGTCGTTGAAATAGGAAAGGGGCTAAGGATAGATCCTTGGGGACTCCAGGAGTGATGGTGCAGGAAGAGAAGCCAATGCAGGAGATTCTCTGATAGTGCACGACCGACTAATTCAACCATCGAGTGCACTATTTCAAGAGAAAAATTAAGGGAATGCAGAAAGTACAAAGTCTTATTTAACATTTATGTTTCATGCATTGGACTCATTTGCTTGAGCAAAGTAGTAAATTTGCATTTATCCACTAACCTACTGGAATTGAAACACTTTAGGGAATGGATGAAAAGTTAAGAGAACTCGTGTTATAAGCCCAAAATGAAGAACAGGAAAAGAAAAGTCAGGTCAGAAAAAGTTTGACTGTCGTTAGGTGTTCACGCAAGTCTAGAACTGCCTGAGCATTTGCAAATCAGGTAGAAACACTGCAATCCAAATGCTGGTATTGCATGCACTCGGGTGGTCATTTATTCCCAATATTTGGGGTTCGGAGTCGTCACATTCCTGCATAATGGAGGCTCCTCGCCCATGTGTGCCACACTCATAGATGCTGCATTGGAAGTCACGTTGGATGAAGTGAAGAAAACAAAGGCCGTCCTCTTTGACACTGAAAGGTATGCTCCAACTAAAAATGTCTGCTGTGACAAACCTGGCAGTAGGTAGCTTACAGGAATGAATGCTACCAATGAATCGGAATACAAATGCATAAGAGGACAGATCTGAAGAAAGCTATCAAGGTAAAGATCTATAATAAAGTCCTGTACCAAGTAACAGCCCTAAGTATATATGACACAAAGTGTTTCCTCATGGCCTGTTACTATTTTACTGTTACATCACCCAAAGCATTCACACATCTATAGAACCCTCAGAATGGTTACTAGCTTGGCAGCATTGCAGCAGGGTACAAATACAAGCTGCAAAATACAATTGAAACTATCATCATACTGAAATCTTAAACAGGCGTCACACAACAAATCCTTCCACATAATCTAGCTGCAGGATACCTGCTCATTTTCTGACACAAAGGATGGACTTTATGATGGCCGCTTGTTTGTCACTGTACATGCTATTTAAACTGGATACATCAAAACTACTTCACTGTTTGCAAATCAATTTAGCTCATAACCAAAAGGCTGCTGACCCAATGTGGACAAGGATCCAGATATTTTAAGTTCACGAAAAAGAGCAGGAAAGTGGGACTAATTAGACAGCTCTTTTAAAGAGCTGGCACAGGCACCATGGGCCGAATGGCCTCATTCTATACTGTATCATTCTTTGATTTTATGACTACTTTTGTAAGGGGCATTCTGGACCTGAGTGACAATGACAGCATAGAGAGTGTGAGGAAGACTGAAGCTATGGGTCTCCCTCAAAATTAGGACCAATACCACCCTGTGCCTGCTCTTGTCATGTCTATCCATTCCCTCATGCACAGGCAAACACTCAACCATAGAACCATCACACACTGTGTGCTGCAACGCAAGCACTGTTTTAAGGCGGCTTTTGCAGACACCAATATATCTTCTCTTTTTGTTTACAAATCTGGATAGAACAACCTGCCAACACTGGCAGTGGTCCGAGACAGCGAGCACCTCACAGTGCCCATTTCTCTCGACATGTGTGGTGCACAGTGAAATACACCCTGTATTGCTTGAATAGCAGGGATGTCTTTACTAATTAAGAGCACTTATGCAACATGTGCCCCTTTCTTGTTACTGAACTGCAGGGACAACAAGACGGTGCCTTTTGCCAACAAATACAGCACTCCGCATCACCATGACTCCTTGAAGCGGGCCCAACCCATTTATCTCCACAGTGGGGGATTTTCACGATTTCAAAAAAAAACAAGGTGATTCATTTCTGACAGATTCTGGATAGAGTCGAACTGATAGCTGGAAATGGGTAGCAACCATTGAATCAGCTCAGTCCTTGATAAGCTACTTGGAAATTGAATGACAGGAAAAAATAGTGATAATGGAAACAGAAAAATCAAACTACAACAGAGAAAGAATGAGAGGAAGTAAACTGAAGCAGAGAACAGATTTACAGCATAGTTGGATTAATAATATCATAGACATTTTCACCCTCTAGCAGGATATGATTCACAGTGTTATGTAAATATTCTTAATGCCAAGATAATTATTCACATGCTACTAACCTGCAAGAGCCAATGCTAGCCTGAATTCTTCCTTTAGCATCTGTAGGACGTCATGAACTCCTTTCTCCCCCTATTGTTTTAAGAAAAAGTGTGATTTAAAAACTGAACTTAGACATAACTTTATGGTAAGACGTATCGGCCCCAAAATGTGTCTGCTTTTCTGGAGGAATTTACTGGTAAGATAGGAAGGGGGAAGAACTTGGAATGAAATCCAGTTCCTCCACAAATCCACTCCTTTGTGTCAGCCGTGATAGCATTCTGACCTCTGAGTCAGACGGTTGCGGATTCAAGTCCCACTTGGAAGCTTGAGTGCAAAAATCTAGGCTGACACTCCAGAGCTGAACTGAGGGAGTGCTGCACTGTTGGAGGTGCCATCTTTCAGATGAGATGTTTAACCTAGTCTTCCCTCTTACAGGGATGTAAAAGATCCATGGGCACAATGTCGAAGAAGAGCAGGGGAGTTCTCCCCGGTGTCCTGGTCAATATTTATCCCTCAATCAACATCACAAAAACAGATTATCTGGTCATCATTATCTGTTGGTGGGAGTTTGCTGTGTACAAATTGGCAGCATTTCCTAGATTAGAACAGTAGCTACATTTCAAAAGTACTTGATTGGCTTTAAAACACATTGGGACATCCTGAGATCATGAAAGGCAATATATAAATGCAAGTCTTTCTTTCTCTGGCCTCAATTTAAAATTCCAACCGGAGGAGACAGCACTATTGGCCCTGAGGCAGGAAAACCGACTTCCATTAATCGGTAACTAAAAGAGGAATCATTTCTGCTCCTAAATGTTGTTCTTCATCCTGTTGGACCAGACTGGCCCTCCCTGTCTCACCTGCCTGGAGTGGCTAAGTGTCACTGCAGATTTCCAGGCTCACTAATGGACAAGACACCCAGGGAGTACTGAAAACGGTACAGGCCCCCACCCACATTATCTTCCAGGATTTAGGACAGGAGGCTCAGTGACAGGGCAGAGCAGTGGGGAGGAAGCCCTCCAGCAACGCAGCAGTCCTGCCAGGGATGTCCTAGGTTTTAAAAATTCCCTCTTTACCTGGTATGCCAACCCCCAGAGAATTGGTCTTCCCAAAAACACAGCTTTGGCGCCCAAAGCGAGAGCTTTCAGCACATCGGTGCCCTTCCGCACTCCGCCATCCAAGAAGACTTCAACCTTCCCTTCTACAGCTTCAGTGATCTCCGCAAGGACATCAATCTGAGAGAAGATGGAGGCAAGAAAGAAATAGAGTGTATCTTTTAATTCTTGGACTGTGAATTTTGAGCTTATTATGGTAAACCATGTAAGTCGTGGCTGAGTGCATAGGACTCTCTCGCTTCTGAGTCAAGAGGTTGTGGATTTAGGTCCCAATCCAGGGACTTGAGGGGTGGCACAGTGGCACAGTGGTTAGCACTGCAGCCTCACAGCTCCAGGGACCCGGGTTCGATTCTGGGTACTGCCTGTGTGTGTCTGCGTGGGTTTTCTCCGGGTGCTCCGGTTTCCTCCCACAAGCCAAAAGACTTGCAGGTTGGTAGGTAAATTGGCCATTATAAATTGTCACTAGTATAGGTAGGTGGTAGGGAAATATAGGGACAGGTGGGGATGTTTGGTAGGAATATGGGATTAGTGTAGGATTAGTATAAATGGGTGGTTGATGGTCGGCACTGACTCGGTGGGCCGAAGGGCCTGTTTCAGAGCTGTATCTCTAATCTAATCTAATCTAATCTAAATCTAAATCTCATAAATCTAGGCTGACACTCCAGTGCAGTACTGAGGGAGTGCTGCATTGTCAGAAGTGCAGTCTTTCAGATGAAGCATTAAACCAAGGTCCCATCTGTCCTCTCAGATGGACATAAAAGATCCCACAGCACTATTTTGACAAACAGCAGAGGAGTTCTTCCCGGTTTCCTGGCCAATATTTATCCCTCAATCTACATCACTAAAAAAAACCAGATTATCTGGCCATTATCCCATTGCTGTTTGTGGGAGCTTGCTGTGTACAAATTTGCTGCTGCGTTTTCAACAGGGACTACAGATGAAAATATTTAATTGCCTGTAAAGCGCTTTGGGATATCCCGAGGTGGTGAAAGGTGCTAAACAAACTGATCACCTGCCCATTATCTCACTGCTATTTGTGGGACCCTGCAGCATTTCCCTCTCCTCGTAACCTTCTCTGCTCTAAGGAGAAGGATAGGATGTTGGAGTGGTGGAGAGAAGAGACTGGGGGCACTGAGGAGACTGGGGGTACTGGGGAGGAATGGCAGGGAAATATAATGTAGAAACCCCTTTTGTGCCTTTTCCCAAACGGGACATTTGTATGGCTGGGACATAGCTATGGTGCTCCAGCTGCATTTGAGGTCAAGGAATTTGGGCTTGAGTCTTGTACATAGCATGTGCACAGCCTCCAGTGCCCTTTACCCTGGCCCCCAGTATTGAGCTACTTCAGACATCTCAGATGCATTGTAGAGCTCAGGCCTTGACATCTGGTAATGCCTTGCACCTGCCATGGGCATTATCGGCCTCATTGTGTAAATGCCCAGAACCCTAACAGGACCTAACATCAAATGATAGCCACAACAAAACCCAGAGGCCATTTTATTACATGTCTGAACAACTTTAATATATTGGCAGTAGGTTAGGAGTTAACTTACAGTTGCTGGTACACAATCCAGTTGCCTTGCTCCATGATTTGATACAAGTATCCCGACAATTCCATGCTTAACCGCTTCTTTGGCATCATCGGCTAAAATTACAAAGACCTGGCAGTTAGTAACAGTAGCTAAAATTGTTTCCAGTAAAAATAAAATAACAGCATCTGTACAAACATTCAGAAGTGACTGAATAAACTGCGACAGTGTAAATTTCTCCAAACACGACAGACAGGTCCTGCAAGGGAGACATGCATCTTCATGCTTTCATGGTGTCTTGCTTTTATTAGCCCCCTGTTCCACATTCTGAATGAAGTCCTGCTTTCTTGACTATAGGTATGGTTTCGTTACCCAGTATGTCAATCAAGTTACCTTGTACTGTGATACTTCCATTTATCTTAATTAAGGAACCCTTCCACTGAATGTTTATGTATCGTTTTAAGTTATTTATATTACAGTAATAATGCATATTTAATTTAATTACTTCACCATGTCAATGAACATGATTGATTGCTGAATTTGTTCAAGAATAATAAAATTCCATACTTAGATGAATTATAAGACTTTCTCTACAACACATCCTTTTCACATCAATATCATGTTTCTTTTCAGTTCCCAAATATTTTGTTCTTCAAAGTATAACTTATTTCTCATACTGCCCCTTGATCAGGACTTAATGTCTTTTCATTTGTTGTCAAAGACAAAAAAGGGTTCTAGTCTTTTGTTTGCTGTGACTCACGATCACCTATAAAGAGTAGATTGTATAACTAGAAACAGTTTCATTCGTCTCAGCAGCTGATGAACCAAGAGCAGATTTTACAATTGCACAGCCATCATGCAGACAAGTGTTAGCTTACTGAGGTGAGTAAAACTCCGCAAAAGGTAAAACATGACTTGCAATATATGATAAGTAATTCAACAGTCACTTCTCGTAAATCACATCTCACTGCTTTTAAGGCTGCTTTGGCAGGAGGCAAGGGGCCAAGCTGAACTTGCTGTGCTACACCTTAGGGGAAGAGTGCCTTTGGACAAGTTACTTACCTCTCAAGATGCCTTTGAGAACAATGGGCAGCTTAGTCAGCTGTCTCAGCCAGTCAATGTCCTCCCATTTTATAGAGGAGTCGATAGCATCTGATGTGTAAACAGCCAGTCCACTGTCCTCTCCATAGTCCTTTTTAGAAAATGCCAAATCGAGTGTCTCAAAGTTTGCCATCCTGAAAACATACAGTTCACATCAGGAAGCTTGGCTTCATTCATGGATAATCATGCAAATAGATTGCTATAGAGAGGGGCATATAGAAATACAGATATCTAGCCCAATGACCCTGCCTTACCATTTTCTTACTTATGGATGCTCTATCTTGTTGATCCCAATTCCCCACCATTTCTCCCTAACCCTTAACAGCCTTACTTCTTTTAGACACTTCAATTGATTCAGCCTTCTGAGATACTGCTCCCCATGTGCTCGCAAACCTTATTGTCAGGAAAACATTCTATAGTGTTTTTTAATTGGCTCGACTTGAATTCTAAGTTCATGTCCTCTTGTACACAGACAGATATGCAGATTGATTGGCGAGATATTAGCTAGATGTTGGTAAGGTTACAAGGTAAGATAATCCTCCTGTTTTTCGGGTTGTATCAATGTGGCCAGAAGCAGGGAATTGTACAAAATCCCAAGCCTCCGGACTTGCGTCTGTTGTAGGACTGGCAACATTACAAAGACCCATCTCAAATGGGTGTGTGCCTTGTTTTAATTTTAATTTGGAGCAGTGAGTAAGAAATCATTTCCTACAGTTCTGGTATGCAAGGTGCCTGATATAAAGGATTTCCAGGGTTGCTAGATGATATGAGTAGCACACTGGGCCCTGAGTCAGAAGGTTGTGGTTCATTCCCTGCTCCAGGGACTTCAGCCTGAAATTTAAGCTGGCATTCCACTGCAGTAATGAGGGAATGATATGCTGTCTTTCGGTTGAGATGTTAAACTGAGGCCATTTCAGGCAGATGTAAAATATCCTGCAGCACTGTTTTGAAGAAGAGCAGGGGAGTGCTCCTGATCTCCTGGTCAATATTTATCCCACAATCAACATCATTAAAACTGATTATCTGATCATAATCTCATAGGACCTTACTGTGCACAAGCTAGCTACCATGTTTCATTCATTGCAACAGTGACTGCACTTCAAAAGTACTTCATTGGCTGTAAAGCAGTTTGGGATGCCCAAAGGTCGTGAAAGGTGCAATGAAAATGCAAGTGTTTCTTTCTTTTCAATTAATGTTTCAAAACAGAGAAAAATCTTTGAGAAATAGTGTACACGTTGCAGATTCATTTGCACAACAACAGTGCCTTTAATGTAGTGAAACATCCCCAGGTGCTTCACAGGAGCGATTATCAAACAAAATTTGGCACCGAGACACATTAGGAGATATCAGGACAGATGATCAAAGAGGTAAGTTTTAAGGAGCGTATTAAAGGGGGAGAGAGAGGTAGAGAGGCGGAGATGTTGAGGGAGGGAATTCCAGAGCTTAGGGCCCAGGCAGCTGAAGGCACGGCCACCAATGATGGAGCAATTAAAATCGGAAATGCACACAAGGCCAGAATTGGAGGAGTGCCGATACCTCGGAGGGTTGTGATGCTGGAGGTTGTTACAGAGATAGGGAGGGGCGAGGCCCTGAGGGATTTGAAAACAAGGAAGAGAATTTTAAAATTGACGCGTTGCCAGACCAGGAGCCAATGTAGATCAGGGAGCACAGGGGTGATGGATAAAGGGGACCTGTTAGGATATAGAGTCTTGGATGAGCGCAAGTTTATGTAAGGTGGAAAATGGGGGGCTGGCCAGGAGAGCATTAGATTAGTCAAGGCTAGAGGTAACAACAGTATGGATGTGTTCCAGCAGCAGATGATCTGAGGCAGGGCAGAGTTAGGCAATATTACAGATGTAAAAGAAGGCAGTGTTAGTGATGGAACAGATATGTGGTCGGAAGATCATTCCAGTGTCAAATACGACACCAAGGTTGCAAACGGTTGGCTCCAGCCTCAGACAGTTGCCAAGGCGAGGGTAAGATTTTCTCTCTGGGTGCGACTTATAGTAAGTGCCATCTTTGGAACTACAGTTTCAATTTTGCTACAAATTCCACACAGGGAGACTCTTTCTCCATTGTATTAATAAATGTTGAATGCTATGTGTTCTATGTTCTTTAAGCTAAACATTGCTTTGATGCAAAATCTGCCGTTGTACATGGCATTTTATTTCTTATAATGATACAAGGATTTAGCTCATTTAGGGTAAAGCTATCTTCAGTACAGTTTTACCAATGCAGCATTTGGTACCCATGAAGAAAAGCCCTGGGCATCAGCTTTTGTCTTCAAATCCATTGCATTACCTGAGGTGAGGGGGCAGTTTGAACTTGTTGCGCACGTCCGGTAAACGTTTCCCCAGGTAAGGAGTGTCCACGGTTAAGAAGATTCCTTGGTATCTGGCCTTCTCCGCTCTTCTGACCAGTGATTTGGTGAGCTCCCGATCCTTATAGATGTACAACTGCAGCCAGCGAATTGCACTGGGCGCGGCTTCAGCCACTTCCTCTATGCTGGAGGTGGCCCAGGTGCTGAGCATCATCCCTGTGTCCTGAGATCTGCAGGCTGCACAGCCCAGCAGAGGTGGAAAACAAAAAACATTAACTACAGATTGCAAACATAGTTGTTGAATGGATATTTAATGCACAATCATTCTAATTAAAAACAACATACCCAAAATACACCATCACTCTCTGGTAAGGCCTCACTTGGAACATGTGGAATTTTTGTGTACTCTACTTTCAAAAGAATGGTCACTCTTCTGGTTTTCTATGTGACCTCAGAGTGACTTGGGTTATGCGGATTAAGATGTTGCTAATAAATTACATTTACCTCAAAAGGAATTAATTTCACAAGGCGGCCATGTGTTAGGAATATAAATCAAACTCAGCCAAAGCGTATGTCCAAAATGGAACTTCCCACGTACCACATCAGTTTGAGACAATTGCCATTTTGCTAAGCCATTCTAGTAAACTTTTGCACTCATTATGTTGAAATGGTTTCATTCACGTGCATCAATCAAGCAGGCACCTAAGTGGTAGAAAGTTTAACTGACAGCTCAACTGGTTAATCCCAGGACACAGGGAGCTGGAGGAGGGTCAGAAATGAAATCTTTGGTTAACTGTCCAGCAGAGACACATTTACACACAATCTGCAGTAGGCTGGAATAGTTGTCAAATACAGAGGCCCTGGAAATCCTGGTTTCCATCTCCACCAGCAGAAGTATAGGGGAAGTAGCACAGCTAGACATCTATACAGAACAAAGCAAACTCCATCTTAATACTGGGGGGCAGGGCCATTAAAGTCTGTGCCCTTAAGGATGCTTCAAAGGCATCCAGCCTGTTCTAGTAATGCAAGTCAGAGCTTCACCCAGCCAGTTACCTCCAGGCCTCTCCAGACCAAAGATAATCACTGGAAAATCACTTCCTTTGCTTCAGATTTCAGCAATATTAAGATTGTTGATCCCCCAAGTATCACTAGCAACTTACAGTTGCTCTCTGTTGCACTTTTGACTGTGTGAATTTTTTCACCATTCAACTTCATGGCCGGAATTTTACTTTCGTCGGACAGCAGTGATCCTGTCTCCAGCTGGCCTTGGGATCCGGACTGCATTTTACAGTCCCCAGACCCTTAATTGGTCTGAGCCGGGACTTCCACCTCATTGAGGCAAGATGTCCCGCCCAGTGGAGCTGCCGGCCAATCAGCGGGCCGGCAGGTCTTAGTCCCAGCAGCGGGTGGGGGCGCTGTGGCCACAGCTGGGACTGCAACCCAGTTTCAAGAAGAAGATGAAGGACAGCCTGGGGAAAAGGTAAGTTTTTGGGGCCTTGCCGGGGGTGATCGGTTGGGCCCTGGCGAGGCAAGAGTGGTTGAATGGGGGGATGGGGTGGGCGTGTTGGGTGTTGGGGGTGGTTGGGGCATCGGGGGTTGCCCTCCATTGGGCACAGGGTGCCTGATCATGAGGGCACCACCACCACCCCCCCCACCCCCCACCACTGCCCCCCCAGGTCGTCAGAAAGCCGCCGGCTTTTGTCAGGAAGCTTTTCTTAGGCCTGAGCCGTCAGACCAGCCATGGGTAAAGTCCCCACGGCGGCGGGCGGAGGCCCTTAAGTGGCCGTTAACTGGCCACCTAAGGGCCTTGATTAGCCTGGGGTGGGTGGACCGGTTTTCACCGCTACTGCCCCGTGTAAAATGGCGGCAGAGAGGGGAGCGGGAAGGGTCCCCCGAGCCTCCCGTTCCATTTTATGTTTTCCCCCACCCCCGCCCCCCCCCTCCACCGCCCAAGGGCCACCAACCCGCTCTTTGTGGGGTGTAAAATTCCAGCCAAAGTTTCACAAAGGAAGTTCGTGGAAACTATTGAACAGAGGACACCTGAAAGGTCTGAAAAGCAGAGGTTTAAGGAACAGTTACTAATAGAGTTAAAAAGCACGGGAGCTCTTTATAACCTTTGTCTGATCCTCAATATTAATCTATTGCCTTGATAAATGTTCACTTAACATAATTTATACAGCTAACAGATTTGAGACTTCTTCACTTTTTAAAACAGGTTAGATATTTACTTCAATGAAACATCGTAAGCTTCAAACATCAAAGCAACCACTGCCATTTTCAGCACAATATAAGATATTTCCTAACATTTGTCAAAATAGAAGATTCAAATTTTTAACTAAAAAATTGGCACGGAAGAGAAAGTTACCAAAAGCACAGGTGAACTGTTTAAAGGTGCCCAATGTCTAATTAAATCTTTTATCTTTCTTTACTGCTGCCTGGATGATGTGAGGCAGAAAATATCCTAAATTATGCTTGCATTTTTGTGAGCACCTTATCACATCAAAAAACCTCTTCACAAAATCAGTCTCTTTGATCCTGTGGCAAAAATTTGTTTTGTTCCCAACTTCGATAGATGTTTATTTGATTTAGTCCAAGAATAGATTACTGAGGTCTTCAGATCTGTTTTGGAGGAAAGCAGTGGTGAATTTAGGAATTCAGATCTCCGATGAAGGAAGGTTTTTTGTTGATTGCCTTTTGACCCTACAGTGTTTTCCAATTCTTTGAAATTCACAATATTAAAGAAAGAGACACTTGCATTTATATAGCACCTTTCATGACATCCCAAAGTGTTTTACAGCCAATGAAGTACTTTTAAAGTCTAGCCCCTGCTGTAATGTAGGAAACTTGGCAGCCAATTTGCACACAGCAAGCTCCCACAAACAACAATGTGATAATGACCAGATAATCTGTTTTAGCTATGTTGACTGAGGGATATACATCAGCCAGGACACCAGGAGTAACTCCCCTGCTCTTCTTCAAAAGAAGATCATAGGTTCTCTTACATCCACCTGAGAGGGCAAGCAGGGCCTCAGTTTAATGTCTCATCTGAAGAATGGCACCTCTGACAGTGCAGCATTCCCTCAGTGCTACACTGCAGTCACAGCCTAGAATGATATGCTTAAGTCCTGAAGTGGGACTTGAACCCACAGCCTTCTGACTCCAAGAGGAGAGTGTTATCCACTGAGGCATCGCTACAGCAGGAGACACAGGAGTCTAGATGGGTTGGTTCTATCACTTTTGAAAACCCCTTGATGTAAAAGAGGGTTTATGGACACGAGTGATAATGCCTGGAGTGAGCCAGGCTGGCTGATCCTCAGGTTCCGGTTACAAAAGATACAGGAATTCCATCTGCCTGACTGAACTCGGTGCAGCGATTCTTCATGGAAAGCATTCATGCAATGTTAAAATCAGAAAAAAGTGGGAAAAATATAAAAGTCATACCACCAACAATAAATGCCAAGGTACTGTTGTTAATTGTGTTTAATTATATGCAGGTGGAGGGTGTTAATCAGGGTCTTACTTGATTATATATAAAGGAAACACTTACTAAAACTGGGTGAAGGTTTGAGTGAGGAGCTGCACGTTTGTAATCTGTTTACTTTGTAAATTAAATTCAAGACTGAATAAAGATTGGCTCCAGCATCATCCTTCAACAACAAGCTTTCTTGAATATAACTATCAGGTGTTTGAAAGTATTTGTCTGAATAAGTTGCAATTTTCTGGCTTTCTGAGCCAGCAATACCTTCCTAGAATTGATCAGTTGCGATTAACAAGACTAAAACATATTAAATACTGAGAGAAAATAGTCTGAGGTGAAGACAATTTACCTCCTGTATTATCCTAGCTATTCCTGTAAGAGCTGCCACCATAACATCTTTGATGGTCTTCTTATTTCTGGATCCTGATGAATGGTCACTTTTTCATGGATGACAACCGTCCACCACATCTCCGTTCTCTACTACTTTGAGAAACCAATAGTCCACCCTCGACCCCTGCCCTTCTCAACTCAGAAAATTCCACCACCGCTCTCTAGCCCTCTGATCACTATTATGAAGGCTTTCCATCCTTATTTAATCCATTCTGGTACCTGTCAAACAATCACGACTGCAACAAATTCCTTTGCATCATGGGTGATTGAGAGGATTGACTGAACCCTCTAAACATCGGTATCTCCCAGTCAGTAACAACATCAAAGATTTGTCCATATTTGGAAAACACCGAAATGTCAAAATAAAATCAGGGTAGGCAACCTTCTTCAACAGCACCTCCCAAACGTGTGACCTCCGCCACTTAGAAGGACAGGGGTCGCAGATGCATGGGAACACCACCACCTCCAAGTCACAGACCATCCTGACTTGGACATATATCAACCATTTCTTCATTGTCACTGGGTCAAAATTCTGGAACTCCCTCCCCAACAGCCCTGTGGGTGTAGCTACACCACATAGACTACAGCAATTCAAGAAGGAAGCTCACCACCACCTTCTCAAGGACAACTAGGGTTGAGCAATAAATGCTGGCTTTGTTAGTGGCACCCATATCCCAAGAACGAATAAGGAAAGACAAAGAAACCCTCATTGAGTAGATATCTTAATTAACCTTAAGTAATGCCACTAGCACTTCCTGTTCCAAAGTCACTGTTGCCTTCTCCCACAGTACTGTGACTGCCCTTCCCAAAACCTCTGGAATGTATGGCCTCACATTGATGTTATTGTAACCAAGACCACGGCTATGTGCTTCCACTCTTACACAGAAACACATCTCTCTCTCTTTCTCTCTCTCTGTGTGCTCATACTTTTGACGAGGTTTGAGCCAAACACGTCTGTGTTTTTACTCAAGCACTTTAACCCAAAAATCAAACATGTGGCTGCCCTGTCACAACTTCCTCATTTACTGGTGTGTTCCTGCACTCTGTGTACTAAAGGAAAACATTGGTTCATTCAAATGCAAGTGGGCTAAATTTCATTCAGAAAAGAACATTTTGAGAAACAGTATATGAGAAATGTTAGACAGGACGTGTAGCTTGCTTCTGAGGAAAAAAAGATGACTTTGAACCTATGGTTCCCAAAGCTCTCCACCACTTGGAGTTTTCCTTGTGTCATGTCTGGGTCTGTTGTAGACCCCTTGAAATGGATTGATTGCTATGATTAGTCAATAATTCCATTATGGTTGCTTCAAGCAACTACCAGGATGGTAAAAGGGAACTGGTTGGACCTTGGTCTCTTTAGGTCTATCAATTCCTATGCTCCTCATTCAACTTCCTGTCTGCAGTAGAAATGATTATACTCCAGAGTTAGTACTCAGTGACTGGAGTCAGAACAGCCACACACCACATTCCTATTGAATCTAAAAGCAGGTTGTTGTATCAACTAAACTCTGAACAGCACAGGATTTCTTTGAAGGCTGAAATGAAATTTAAATACTGTTTACGTGATTTGCAAGGCTCAAAGCAGATTTTTACCCTTTTTTTGTCCCCCATGACCTTTGGTGAGAAAGTAAATCCTTGTCCAACCTCTTAGGCACATTACACTAAATATATACCTCATCCGAAAAGATATTGCATGTCCCGCAAAAGCCTCACCTGCTCACGTGTTTCTCTCAATTTTAACAGAATAGATTCCATTCTTTGCAAACGAGCAAGTATTTGGCCCTCGCTTTGTTCTCACAATGCTTGTCAATGTGGGTGGCAACTCCCACATGGACCCTGTAGATGTGTGTGATGATTATTGTGACCAAAGACCAATAATTGGGCTATCTTTATTTCAAGTTTCATCAAGAAATTGCTTGTAGTTGATTTCTGTGCAAATTTGTAATCATTATAAATAAAACTGGGAATCTAGAACGGTAAAGGCCTGGAGATGACCAGTGTAGTGCAGGGGGCTGGTCCCAAATTTGAAAAATACCATGGCGGGATGTTTCCATTAGCTTTGTACCCAGAACCCAGGGCAATCTGGGCAGAATCAGCCAAACCAGCGCAAAGGGTTAGGGAATTTAAACCTAAGTGATTTGCACTGAAAGCCATGTACGTTTTTGTTTTCTGTTGTTATCATTTACGCTGATTCAAGAACTTATATTGGAATGAGTCATCAAAATTGCAGAAGAAATCGGGGTTTAGAAATCTCGCCAAAGTCAACTTGGGATGAATCAAGAGATTGGTGGGACTTCTCCGGAAGCTTCAGCCAGAGGAGACTCACATCTTTTGCAGCTGTGATGGGAAACGGAGCAAGGAGTATATGATTCGTCTTTTGACACCTATTTGGATGGGTGTGAGAAGCTTCTTTTTCTGTTCATTGATTAAGGTGAGTGGCCAAGATGTTCAATAAATGTTCAACTCTTCCCCAGAACCATCACTTACTGTTCCAATCACATTCTTGGATGTCTTCTGCGGATTTTGAGAAATACATTTTCTCTCTGGACAGATGATTTTGAGCACAGGGTAGAAACCTGTTAGTCATTATGAATAACTTCCCAGCACTTCCTAAAATTTCTGGCTTGATAACAAAGACTTGCACTTACATAACATGCTTAACATAGTAAAGTGCCTTGGGATGTTTTACTACATTAAAGGCACTATATAAATGCAAACTGTTGTTGAGCTGCAGGGTGTTTGGGGGAGACTTCAGTGATCAGCATTGATTCCAAATGTTCCTCAGTCTGTTTATATCACAGTTGATGGCTCTTTGATCACAAGAACCTCATTGGAGCTTTGAACTGAACCGAGGCAGAATTAAATAATGGGCCAGTTTGTGCAGTCAAAATAATGGTGAGGCTAATGGCCCTAGATGTTACTTATGTATAAATGGTACTGCAACTTCAGGCGAGGAGTGGTTGTGCAGTTAAATGTGAATATCCAAAATGCACTGATCCGCCACTAGCCTCACGAAAGTGGCATTTCATTATCTTCCTCACCATTGAAATGCATTGAATGGCTTGAAGTTGCTGTATTTGTGCAGTAGATAGAAACTAAACGCACCACATAAAGTTAAGTCTTGTCATTACATGCGCAAGTACCATTTTACTGCCAATCAACCTCTCTGGTACTGAAAATTATCTATTACAAGTTGGAATTTCATTCCTTCAGGTTTAAATTACTTTTTGGAGATTTTCAGATCTCAGATTTAAAAAACAATGCAAAAATTTTTATTTTTGCTTTCTGTCTCTTTCTCTCTTAATCCAATCTATCTTTCCCTCAGTTTATTTTCTCTTTCAATACCTGATTTGACATTGAATTCACCCACTCTAATTTACACTTTCTTCTAAGTCCTTTCGCTGTTAATTTTGCAATCCTTCAATCTGATTGGATAAGGAGCTGCACAGTTGCTTGCCCTGTTCACTCAGTTCCAAGATGCCCAGTTTCCCTCGCCGTGACATTATCAGCTCACACTTACAGCAACTGCCACAAAAAAATGTATAAACCTAAACGTGAAAGGGCAAGACTAACTAACTAACTGTCCTGCCACAGCAAAACCTGGGCCAATGAAATAAGTGAGCAGAGGATGAATTTTGAAGGCAATTAGGTTACTCCTTATCTTCTGACTCTAGCAGACTGTCTCAAGACAATCTCGATATTAAATGCAATGCACATCAAGTCATTTGCTTGACTCAAACATGTTGCCCAGACAGGTCAAAAGAAGCTATGACAGGACTCAATTTCAAATAGAAAAAAATCCAGTCCAAACCAACTGACTCTGAAAATCAAATAATCCTTTTTGCAGTGAAATTAAAGTAAAATATTGGAATTTTCACATTTTTTTTTACTTATCCTTGAAATTGTAAATGAACTGCAAAGAAGTTTGCAGGTGTTTATATGGAAAGTTCCCCTACCATTATAATACATATAATGTTATCAGTTTTTACAGTGCATAGATTTAAGGTAATTGACAAAAGAGCCAAGGCAAGATGAGAATTTTTTTAAACAGTGAGCTGTTATGAACTGCCTTGAATGGGTGGAGGAAACAGATTCAATAATGACTTTCAAAAGGGAATTGGATAAATACTTGAAGGGGAGACTATTGCAGGGCTATCGCGAAAGAGCAGGGGAGTGGGACTAACTCAAAGATCCGGCACAGTCACAATGGCCTCTTTCTGTGCTGTAAGATTCTATGATTGGGCAGACTCAGTACATAGTGCTACAGTGCCACCTTCTGGTCTAATGAGAGTCTCACAGTCAGGACCACTTTTATATTTACAGTTTTAAGATCTGAGTGCTTGATACTTAGCTGGAATAAGATTCTTTCTTTAGAGGACATTGAATTAATTGGGCGTTCAATTTAATTTCACTTCATTAAAATATTAATGCAAGTTTTATCTGCATGTGTGTGAAGTAAGCAGGCAGGGTCAACATCAGTGGGTTACTAGCCTGCAGACACAGTAGTTCTATATTAAATTAGGCAAATGAAAACCAACAATATATAACTAAATACAATACTAATATTCATCATTCTATGAAAACAACTGAAAGCTATGCTATACATTTGAGAGATTCTAATCTGTGAAACCACCAGAATAAAGTTTAAGCAGTATTTGAACCTTTAGAGTTATTTCCTTGGCAAATCATAGCTAACCCCCCACTTATTTTATAAAACCTTTTGTAGCATATAATAAAGAATGTGCATTTAATTGCACCTTTCACAACCTCAGGATGTCCCAATGAAGTGCACTCACTGTTGTAATGGAAGGGAATACTTTATGATGTATTATTCTGCTGCTCAGATGGAGCTGTGTCCACAAAGGCCAACAGTTGTTAAGTAAACACAGCATCAGTTCAATCAGCGACTACATGTTTGGTAATGGAACTGTGCAGATTTGAAAATTTGTGTACATTTCAGACACCAAATCAGAAACCCCGAGCATTAAGTGGCTGGCTTTCTTTCACATTTCAGTAACAATGAGAACCGATGGTTATCCGTCTCCCTAATTTAAATAAATGGAGCCCTCAGTAAGTGATTTGTTTTTTAAATCTCCTGTCCACTGCTTGCCCGAGTCCCGCCAGATTCACTCTTCAAGCGGGCCCTTAAAACTCGCAGCCAGCGGTCCCAGCCAAAATAGATGGGATTCATCTTTAAACATTTCAAATAGCTCCAAAACCATGACACTGTTTTTATGTACCAATGAATCTGTTCAGTACTAACACATGAGTTAGAAAGGTGATGGGTTCAAATCTCACTCCAGGATCTTGAGCACAAAATCAAGGCAGCGCTGAGAGAGTGCTGCATTGTTGGAGGTGCTGTCTTTTGGATAAGACATTAATCCAATGCCCTGACCACCACCCACCCCACCACCCCCCCCCCCCCCCCACCCTCTCAGGTGGACATAATGGTTCCCATGGCATGATTTCAAAGAAGACCAAGGGAGTTCTCCCGAGTGTCCTGGCCAAGATTTAACCCTAATCTAACATCACTAAATCAGATAATCTGGTCATTATCTCTTTTCTGTTCATGAAACCCTGCTGTATGCAAATTGGCTGCTATGCTTCCTACATTACAACAGTGACTAAACTTCAAAAGTAATTAATTAGCTATCAAGTGCTTTGGGCCATTGTGAGGACATGAAAGGCGCTTTATAAATGCAAGCTCTCAGTAGCTTGGAAGGATCCTTTGCCATAAAGGCTTAATGCTCTGAAAATTACCTTTGCAGCTACAGGTAAGGCTGTCACCAGTGTAGGTGCTATCTGTAAGTCAGCATGCAGCCGATGCTGGGATTCTGTGAGAGGCTCTGTTCTGAAAGGCTGTGTATCGTGACACCACCAATCCTGACTACAATGGAAATGATTGAGTAATGTCAATCGTGGATGGAGACCGCACTGCTGTAAGTGACTGGCATTGATTTTACACATATAATTAGCATGTAACTATCCTCCACTCACTGCATTTTGCTGGAGAGCTCACCCTACCTTTATCGGGAGATGTTGCTGCAGTTTCGGTCATGAGTTCTGTTTGCTGTGGTTCGTACAGATACTTTTAGATGGACTCTGTAGACTGTTGGCTGTAGTGCACTGATTAAACACACTCAGTTGCTCCCTGCTCCAAATCATTGACACAGTGATGTCAATAGACACTCTGGTTGTGAAGCAGGGGGAATGATGATGGGTCTCCTGTAACATGTCAGATGGGGATGTCTTGGTCTGTAAATGATGACCGTGAATTCTGAGGTAATGACGTGTCATGATACACCCCAAGTCTCATTGCAGCCACATTCATTATCTCCTCATAATACTGTTCTACTCATCTAAAGCATGTCATGTTACTGAAATGGTGGTGTAGTGGTTATATTACAAGTCTACTGATGATAGTAGGCCTTGCCTAATAATCTAGAATGAGTTCAAAACCCACCATGGCAGGGTGCAAACTTTAATTCAGTTTTTTTTTAAAGCCTGGAAATAAAAAGCAGGTATCAGCAAGAGCAACCATGAAGCTGTCATGTTGGCATAACAACCCACCTGGTTCACTAATATCCTCTAGGAGAGAAAATCTGTTGTCCTTACCCAGTCCGGTCAACATGTGGCTCCAGTGCCACAACATTGTGCTTCATTTAGCTGCCCTATGAAGTGGCTGAGCAAGTCACTCAGCTGTATGGAGGTGTTTGCACAACCAGGGATGGGCAATAAATGCTGACCTTGGCAGTGACTCACATCCTGAGAATGGAGTCAAAATGGAGTTATGATACGATAAACCATGATCTTATTGAATGGTGTAACAAGCTTGAGGGGCTGAGTTGCCTCCTCCTGTGCCTATGTTCCTAACAGTACTGAGGCAGGGGGGTGAGGGGGGGGTGGGTGGATCTTAAGTTGCATAAATGTCACTTTTCACAGTAAGATGAAACTAAAAATATATCTTTTAAAAAACACATTTAGTGTTTTTCGACTCAAATCTAGCTTCAAGAATTCAACACAAGCAGGTCAGGCAACAGATTGTACGTGTGACCATGAGGTGAACACCAGGAGGAGGGCTCACCAGAAGAATGCGAGATTTGAAAAGTGTCCAGTTTCTTTCCTGCAAACTGTAACGGGCAGCCCATGGGGCTCACAGGCCTGTGGACATGATGTCTTGATCTTGGCCCTTCTGGGACCCTATGTTGTCAGCTGGACTTTGCCAATTGCAGGACAGTAAAGCACACCTACCTTTAGTTTTTATGATGGCATTTGTTAGCACTGATGCCAAAGGGCACTATAATGCTGCCAGTATAGGATGGCATTAACATAAATTAGGTCATCACTTCCTACCTTCACCCCAGCATTTTTTAAACTGGACATAAGATAAGGACTGACAAAAATCTACCTGGGGGTAATTTGCACGATAGTATGAAATGGGTTATTGAGAATTGGCAATCCGTTTTACATCTCCCCCATTTGTATTTTCAGCTATGCTGAATTGGTAAAAATTTCACGAGCAATGAAAGAGACTGGAGAGAGAGAGAGAGCCGTGTCGGGAAGTCCCTCACAGCTGCTCCCACTCCACAGATCTGACGTTACTCTATGCATAAAAACGGTGATTCATCCACACTTTCTGCCAAAGTCACGCTGGCAGAGTGGGAAATGCTCGAGGATTTTGCCAGTCCCGGTCTTCCTCTGTAAATGAGCCCAAGCCCAAGTCAGCATCTCATCACCCTGCTTCACTAGGGATCTGTAGATTGCGGAGAGGCTTTGAAAGTTCACGGAACAAGCCACGTGTCACAGAGTAGACAGCCTCTGCCCTGCTCCTGTAGTCACGGTGTTGACATGGGTGGTCCAGATAAGCTTCTGGTGAATGGTAACCCCCATGTTGATGGTGGAGGAATTCAGGCAATGGTGATGATATTGAAGGTCGGGGGGGTGGGTGGCGGGGGGTGGAGAGATTGGGGCCTTTTCCTGCTGGAGATATTCATTGTTGGCACTTTTGTTGTATGACTGTTTCCTGTTGACTGTATTGCCTGCTGCATTTCATAAAGAAGCTAACATTCAGAATGTTGCAGTGTGTATGTATATAAGCTAACCAACAGAGACATTTTGTGATTTAAAAAATCCTTTGCTGAGGTGTCTTAATAATAAATATAAATTACTGGTTTTACAGAGGATGAGCCTTTATTTAATGATATTTCCACATTAAGACACAGTTGTGAAATCTTTCTGTTGAATCAATGTTGCAAGGTGGTGTCTCTTCAAAAGTCACGAATAAGGCTGTACTTGATGAACAGAGACATAATTTGTGGATTGCTTCCTTATTTATTTCAGGTGGTGCTCACTAAATTAGAAATTGTCTAGTTTTTTAAGTGGCAGGCTTGGGTTATGCAACACAGATCAACTGTAGACATGAAACTGAGTCATGTAAGTTTGTATTCAATAAATGCTGATTGCAATAATGTACCATCCAGTTACACCTCTCGTGGAATAAGGACGTAAGAAATAGGAGTATGAATACAGCTGCTCAAGCCTGCTTTGCCATTCAATAAAATCATGGCAGATCTTTGATTTCAAATCCACTTTCATACCCAATCCCTATATCCCTTGATTTCCTTAAGAGTCCAAAGGCGGGAAATTCAGATCCGTAGTGCCGCTGGAAGCTGATCGCCCTCCTGGGGGTGTGCTCCACTCCGCCATCTTCTTCTGGTGCGGCCCACATGGCACCCCATCTTGAGAGGGACATCTCCTGTAAGCACCAGAAACAATCGAATTCATCCTATTATGGTATCACACCCGCCTGATGTGATGCCATTTCCCAAATTTGGTCCACTCAGTGTTAGAGAAACTTCCAAGCCCATTTGGGAAGAAGACACTGAGACTAGGATGCTTTGGTGGAGATTGTTTAATGCTTGCCACAGAGCTTACGTCGGCTCTCCAAACAACACCTGCCAGTGCTGGTTGGCTCTCTTTATATATATATATATACATATGAATACAATTAACTAATTAACACCCAACACCTGTTCACCCTATTATCTTGAACTACCAGCTATTTATCATCCATTAACAGAACTTCAGACCCTAACACACAGGTCCATCCAAGAATTTCGCACATCAGTCGCAAAAGCTCAGGTGTTCAGCTACTATATGAGCCCTGCATAAGCGTTACTTAAAGGGTTCGTCACCCAGCTCGCAGTTAAGCTGATTTTGAAGAGCTTCTGCCATTGCAAAGTGTCTAAAATAACTCTGAAGTGTTTTTGGAGGTGCTGTGGGGTGTTGCGGCACCCTCACCGGGCGGGCAGAGGCTGCTACAGGTATGGGGGCTGCAGTTGCAGGAAGACGGAGCAGAGGCTGCGGAGAGGGCAAGCTGTCATGCCCTCTGCCAACTTGGAGCCAGACTCCTCCATGCTCCTTGACAGTGACAGGAGGCTGTCTGGCAGGCCAGCCAATGTGCCCTGCATCTCGGTGTAGATGCCCATCAGCGCTCTCCTGTATCCCACCCCATCGAGGTTCTCATCTGAGTCCTCTGCAGCAGAACCCATCTGCCACCTTGCGCTCCAGTGAGCTGGCACACAAATCATCCATGACCCAGGCCTGGCTGCAGCCCACTCATGTCCAGTGACTCCCCATGTGCTGAACTCAACTTTATATTTGCCTTTAAGGCATGTGCATTGCCATTATCTGAGCTGATGGCTGTATCAGCTAAGTGATGGGGCCTCTTCATCAGTGCTGGGTTGTTGTTCTCTCTCTTCCTTGTTCAGCTACTGTAGCTGGGCAGCCAGCAGTTCTTGGGTGTCTGAAAGCAGCAACTCAGAAGGGAAAGGTTGGTGTGAGGGAAGAGGGAGATTGGGGTGGGAAGCAGGAAGTCTGTGGTCACACCACAGCAGCTTGCTCATTATGCAAAGTTAGTAGGATGAGGGTAGGCTGGGAGTTGAGAAGGGGCATCAGCCAAGAATATACTGTCATCCTCTATGTTCTCAGTGACACTGGATGCCACAGGCTCTGCTCTGAGGCTGAGAACTATCTCATCCGCAGGGCTTAGGAGATGCAAGAACCCTTGTTTCCCCACCAGTTCTGCTCTGCTCCCTTCTATTGTGTGCCACCTTGTCCTGAAAACAGCAAGGACAAATGTCAGTGGCTGTGTTTGTGCGATGTGCCTGCCATAGCTGAATAGCTGGAGGTATGTGGAGGCAGCGAGAGATGGTTTTGAGGCAGGCAGCATTGGTAAGTGCGTGAGGCTGAGGTGGAGTATCTGATTCCTGAGTACCAGGGACTGGTGCTGGGTGAGTGATGGGGGGTATGGTGCATTGAGCAGTATGAGAGGTTGGTGATACAATGAGCAGGAGATGTCATGTGAAGATATATTCACTGACCTTGAACACCCATCATTAGAGTTCCTGTGGCTCTGCTACCAGGTCCTGAGGTCCAGACACTGGGAGATGACCTCCATGACCATCTGCTCCCACTCCCTTCTGAGGTTGGTCCTTGAGGGCCCCCTGGCCTCTGCAGGACCATGGCCTCTCTCCTCCTGTTCACCTCCACCACTAAGGCCTCCAGTGCCACATCCGTAAGCCTGGAGCCCCCACTCTGCCCTGGTTTTCCATTTTCCTTGTTTTGAATTGCAGTAATAGTATCCAGCAGCAGGCATTTGACATTCAGTGCAGCTTCCCTTTAAGAGGGACAGACTGCCTTTAAGAACGGAAGGCTGGCTGTACCATGTGCTATCAGTGAACTCTGCTCAGCTCCCTGCTGAGTGCAGAGGCAGCCAGCATCATGGCAGACGCTCGGCCCTCGGCTACAATTAGGCAAATGAGGTGGCAGCACCAAATTTGTGTGCTACCCACCTCCACCAGAACCAGCATGGGCAGGGCATAAACTTTGAACCCCTCACCTGAATAATGGCGCAAGCCAATTTTTAGCCCCAAAAATCCATCAATCGCAAATGCGAATATACTCAACAACATCAGTTGGCCCTATGGCACCTTGTAAGATAGTCACTAATAAAAATAATAAGGAATTCAGGAGAAACCTCTTTATTCAGGGTGAGGTTAGAGTGTGGAACTCACTATGAAGTAGTTGAGGTGAATACCATAGATGCATTTAAGGGGAAGCTAGATGAGTACATGAGGGAGAAAGAAATAGAAGGATATCTTGATAGGGTGAGGTAAAGTTAATAATGCTGAAGGAGGCCTGTTTCTGTGCTTAAAATTCCATGTAATCAGGTAGGCAGACTGCCTTTGAATACCAGTAGGGTGAGGCTAGCACCATTTTCAAGTTTGGGCCTCTTTTGCATTTTCGCATTGGGTGGTCAAGCTGCCGAGCACTCAATGATCACTGACAGTAGCTTGCTGTCAGGGGCACATGCAATCTGGTGACTCCACAGGGGAGCTGAGCCAGAAGAAAAATCGAGGAAGGGGAGACGGGAGCAATGGCACTGTAAAGGTCTCTGTGGTTAGGCCTCTCAAAGCCCACTGGTACTGAAAATTACAAACAGGATCCTGCAACCACTATAGGACTTTCATCTGCGTCGTTAAGTGAGCAGGAGTGGGAGAGGGGGAGGGTCACCTGAAAATCACAATAGGCGGGCTATGGCCTACAAAAGGGTGGTCAGTTTTTACATTTAAACTGCAAACTGCCCCATTTTCTAGCATAAATGGGTCGTTGAAAATTATTTCTGCTTTTACAGAAGTCCAAGAGATGAGTCAGGTAGCATCTTCCTTTTCTAAATCCGTGCTGACTGTTTTCCCATCCAAGTCATTCATATATATAAACGCCTCCAGTCTGCCCTTCCCAGTAGAGTCCATTATTTAATCTGTTATTGCTTTGACCTGTATTTTCCACGGTTCTTCTTATCTCTATGCATTATGGTTGCCAGCTTCCAGGCCTTTGGAAGTAGTCCATTGTGGTTCTTCCATGGCAACAGCCAGTGTTCCATAAATGTCTTCCCAATTTGCTTCAGCAGCCCAATGCATAGACCATCAGTCCTAGGGCATTACTGAGTTATAAACTCCTTCAAATCAGTCACACTGATTTCAAAATAATCTGTGGTACTGGATGTGCTACAGAAATTGGACGGCAATCAAGTATTATCCTCTCCAGAAAATATTTTTGGAAAATATTAATTGAGTGTTTCAATTATTTTACCTTTCACTTTAGAGCCACTTAAATTTTTTGCAGATATAGCCCCTCTTTCACTGTTACAACACTGCAAAATTATTTTATTTTCATACTTAACATCTTGAGTATACTCATTTCTCGCGTCCTCTTTGTGCTTCCAACACTTTTAGCCAATCCCTCCCGGCATTCTCCTTTCCCCTTCTATGATCGATATAGTTCATTTTTCTTTTGTTAATTCCCATTTTAATTGGCGGATTCATCTACCTGCTTGCATTGGGCCAGAATTTACTGCCAAACTAACAGTGAGGCTAACAGCACTCATCATTATTTTGAGCAAAGCAAACAGTCAGGCAAGCGCAAATGTGCAGTTAAACACCACAATCCAGAACTCACTACCCCAAGGTGTGCTGCTCCTCCATAAGCTGTGCTAGAAAAAAGCATCTCGCCATCCAGCTCTCTGTTCAAATTCATTAAACAGCATGAAGTTCCTGTACTGATGTCCAAGATAGAGACTAAACCCACCACAAAAAGTCAGGGTTTGTCCATTCCATTCTAAGGACCTTTTTTAAAGGTCTGATAAGTCTTAATTGCCGCCAAACAATCTCTCTGATACTGAAAACTAACTTGTGGAATCTCATTCCTTCAGCTTTTAATTGTTGCTGGAGATTTTAAAAAGAGGATTTATTTTTTTTTACTTTTTTCTTCTGTCTCTTTAAACTCTCTTAATCCAGTCTTTCCCCTCTATTTTGGTTTCTATGTCTGATTTAGTATTAAATTCACCTTTCATTTAATGTATTACTCACAAATTAAACTTCATAAAATATGTGAAAAATGTTTATTTACAGAAATTGTAATGAGAAGCTCATTATGTAAGTCTGCTGACTGCTGTAGCACAGAGCCACATTGTAAAGGAAGATCCCGGATTTTATACCTGGCCTAATCTCAGTTTGTCAATCATCGTAATGGTGGCAGTTCTATTTACAGGCCTGAATCTCTGTGGACTAGAGACAGGGGGAGAAATATCAAACAGAGTTACAATTTCTGGTTGAAGTCCAGCGAGTTTTGCTGGATTTGGGTGCTTATTAGTCACAAATGGAAGTCGTAGCGACACTGTGGAGCAGTAAGCAGAGACATCTTTTTTATTCATTCCTGGAATGTGGGTGTTGCTGGCAAGGCCAGCATTTATTGTCCGTTCCTAATTGCCCTTGAGAAGGTGTTGGTGAACCGTCTTCTAGAACCGCAACAGTCCATGTGGAGTAGGAACATCCACAGTGCTGTTGGGAAGGGAGTGCCAGGATTTTGGCCCAGCTGAAGAAATTTCCCATTCCGATTTTCAAAGCCCAAGGTGGGGCAGGGGTGAGGGGTGGGGGGGGGGGGAGCTGGTGTGGTGGGGTTGGGAGGGGGTGATAGTGTAAGAGAGGCGATATTAGTTATACACCTCTCCTGATTTCTATTTTCATTGAAGTCAATCAACAACACCCACTTGATCCAAAGTCAAAATTACTTCCAAGACGTTATGTATTTAACTTTAGAAGGACTAAATTCAATGAAATGAGAGGACACTCAAAGCAAGTGGATTGGGAGAATGATGCTCAACACTTGAATAGAGAGTCAGCAGAACCTTTCTGAACATATAATTCTCAGCACACAGGATGAATACATAACCATGATCAATAAGTTCAGACTGCACAAACATGACTTCAAAAGGATTAACAGACACACTAAAAGTCAAATAAAGAGGCAAAATGGCGTCTGTAGGTCCTGCAGGGAGAAAGAGGAAGAGTTTACTAGGATGAAAATAGAAAATGCAGTTACACTATGGGCTGGATTTTGCGGTCAGTGGCCAATGATTAGAATTAGACATGCACTTGCCCATAGACTTCCCATAGACTTATATACTGGAATTTGCTGTCAGTCTAAAATCCAAACAGCACAGCATATCTGGGACCTGTTTGGAAGGACAAACAACTGTGTATCTCCTTAACCAATCACATTGAAGAGTCCATACAGTTATAATATTGAATTCCACTTTAAATCAGACACAGAAAGCAAAATAAAGAGAGGGAAAGAAAGATTGGGCTAGGTGAGATAAAGGGAACAGAAAGAAAAAAGTAAAAAACAGATTTTAATTTTTTTTTTTAAATCTCCAGCCGTAATTAAAATCTAAAGGAATGAGACTCCACACTTGTAAAAGACAATTTTCAGTGCCAGAGAGGTTGTTTAGTATTACTTAAGACTTACTATATCGCTAAGAGGATACTTACAGTGGAATGGACATGCCCTTACTTTTTCTAGTGAGCTTATTCTGAATCTATGAGGTACATGCCATTCAATGTTTTTGAATGGTGAGTCAGACAGTAAAATGCTGTTTTCAAGGAAGCTTAGGAGGAACGTTGCACCTCCATCAGCAACTTCCATATTTCGGCATTTAACAACGCATGTGCCGTCATTGGACAGTGTTGTCCAATTTACACTTTGATAATGGTGAGCGCCAATAGCCTAACCGTTATTTCTACCACAAAATCCAGGCCATTAACAGTGATCATGGGGCCAAACAGAGAGCAGGGAAAATGTATAGCTGCACAGACAAAGCTTAACAGTAAAAAAAGTTCTTTCGGTTATACATTAATAACAGGGTAGGTGGAGAATAGGGGAAAAGCATAAAAGATGCAAAAGGACTTGCAACTGAATGAGCACAAGACAGTAAACATTCTGAATTACTCCTTCTTCTTTCAAATATTCAAAAGGGAAGATTGATTAGAATGCCCTCCCAAATATGGATAACCTAGATACAATCAATGGGCTGGATTTTACTATGGTTGTGAGGGTCCCGCTGATGGGCCCAAAAGCGAGATGGTGGGGGGGGGTTGGGGGGGGTGGCAGGTGCGGGGACCCAGGGCTGTATCTTGCTGGTGGTGGCCAATTAATTAAGGAGCGGTGGGCACTGCTGGGACTGCATCGGTAAGAAGAGGACTCAATGGATGGATGGCGTCCTCACCAACCAGATAAGTGGGGTCTGGAGGCACTGGGGCCAGTCAGGCAAACTCTGGCGGTGGCTGAGTAGAGGGGTTGGGGTTGGTGAGGACGGGCGGTGCATTGCCACGGGGTGGCCAGTGCCGCAGGGGCCCCTTGGTGGACTAAAGAGTGCCCAAATAGGAGGGCTCCCCCCACTGAACCCGCTGGTAAAATGACAGCGGAGGCAGGAAGATGCCGATAATTGGCCACTTGCGTGGCTCAACTGGTCTCCGAGCGGGACAGCTGTCCTCCACCTTCCCCGTCACTGGCAAGACGGCATGCAGTGGGAAGACGACTGGCATTCCACCCTCCACATTCCCTTGCCATTTTATGTGCCCCCCACCTCCCCTGACCTCCCAGCACATTTTCAGAGAGCTGGTAAACTTCAGTTCAATGACTTTGAAATAAATGAGATGGAAATCTAGTCCAGCTGAAAGGGTTCACAACAAAAAAATTCCCGGGAGTCGGACAATGCTCGGAAAGGGTTTTTTGGTGGAGTGATACTTTGAAGGGGTCCCAGAGCCTGGGCACACTGAAAGGGAAATCCTGAGGCTTAGAAGCAGTACAAAGAAGGGTTTTGGAATTTCGGTTCATGGGGGGTAAAGGCCCGCTCAGGTCAGCAAAAATAAACCCAACCCGAACCCAACAGAACCACATCGGACCCGAGCCCGACCCAGCCCGAGTCCCTCCATTTTATCCCGCGCCAGACCCGACCCGACTCGACCCAAGCCCGACCCGACCACCGGAATGTTCACTTTACCTACCTTGCGATTCCGAATCTGCAGGAAGCTGCAGCATGAGCGTGATGACGTCATAGAGACGCTCACTCGCTCACTGCGCAGACTCAGAGTTTCCCTCCTTGACATCCCGGACTCCCAGCTCAGGTAGGTTTTTCAACTTTTGACACTTATTAAACTCAACTTCCCAGCAGAGCAAAATGTAATACTGTGTGTGTCCGACCTGGACCCAGCCCGACCTGACCCAAGCCTGAAAGCCGGACCCGGAAGAATGGCCTGACCCAACCTGAAACCAACACGTCATCGGGTCCTGTCGGGTTCGGGTCGGGTAGCAGGCCTTTACATGGGGGTGAGATATGAGGGGTGTTGGTGAAGGTGATTACAGGGTCGGAGAACAGTGAGGTTGGTGCTGGGATCAACGAGTACTGAGAGAGGACTTCTGGATCTAGGGACACTGCAGTAGTGATCCAGGCTCAAAACTGCACCTATACTCTCTGGAGTTTAGAAGAATGAGAGATGATCTCATTGGAACATACAAGATTCTGGAGGGGCTGAACAGGGTAGACACTGAGAGACTGTTTCCCCTAGCTATGGAATGTAGAACACAGGGGCACAGTCTCAGGATAAAGGGCCAATCATTTAGGATTGAAATGAGGAGAAATTACTTCACTCAAATGGTTGTAAATCTTTGGGATTCTCTATCCCAGAGGGTTGTGAATGCTCCATTGTTTAATACATTTAAGGCTGGGATAAACAGATTTTTGATCTCTCAGGAAATCAAGGGGTATGGTGAGCAGGTGAGAAAGTGAAATTGAAGCCTAAGATCAGCCATGATCGTTTTGAATGGTGGAGCAGGCTCGATGGGCCCTATGGTCTACTCCTGCTATTTCTTGTGTTCTTATATTCTTGTGTTTTCAGAAGGTTTTTTTTTGCTTACTTTTCCGCTAAAGTTGATTTGCAAATCACTCATCTTAACATCTGGCGTGAACCCGCACAATCGGGCAACATTTTAGAATGTAATTTTTGTTTTTGTTTCATTAAGAAGCATTCCATGATGTCTTTAACAGTGGTAGCTTGATGCAACTTTTATTTTTGCAGTTGAGAGTTGGTTTATCACAAAACATTAGCACTTCTAATCAGAGTGCCCAGCAGCTGTGTATAATCTGATTTTAAATAACTGAAAATGACTTTTATAAAACTATACAGAATCATTTGATAGTTTCGTTGGTGTACGCTAGTCAGATTCTTCACAAATTCAAAAGAAATTCTAATATTTAAAAGCTTTTACAAATTGCTTGAGAGTGGCTTTGTGCCGTGAGAAAAGATTTCCTTTTAACAGCCTCCTCAAAGGCTCATTTAAGGTGGAGATGAGGAGGAGTTTCTTCTCTCAGATTGAATCTTTGGAATTCTCTGCCCCAGAGAGCAGTGAAGGCTCAGTCATTGAATATACTCAAGGCGAACAGAGACAGATTTTTGAACTATTTGCTGGTGGTCAAGGGTTATGGGGAACAGGCAGGAAAGTGGAGTTGAGGCCAAGATCAGATCAGCCATGTTCTAACTGAATGGTGAAGCAGATTCAAAGGGGAATATGGCCTACTCCTGCTGCCATTTCTTAAGCTCTTATTAAATGGGCGCAATTAACAGAAACTCGTCATGGTGATTAATTCGAATGGGTGTGTGGCCAGTTTGGTGGACGAGACTGGCTTCCAGCACAACGTTTTATAAACTAGCGCAAAAGATGGCGGAAACTCGAGGTGCGCTGGACATAATTTGTGCCAGAAATTCCACAATTTTCGATTGTTGATTTGGCCGATTGCAAGTGAACTGTGCTGGAAAGGAAACCAAGGCAACTGCGCTGAAACTCCAGGCTGTGAAGTTCAACATATTTTAATTAGATAGTTGACAATCCGAGAAAAAAAAGTTATTATGTAATTAACATCTCAATGCAAGTCGCAGTAGGTAGCTTTGAAAAGAACTGAGCTGGCATCAACACAGATTACCTTTTACAGTTGCTACTTCGCCTTCTGGATGTGCCATTCGTTGCATAGCAGTAGCAGAAATGCAAATGGGCATGCTAATTCTTTGTCCCAAGACAGTCACAGATAAGTCCATTTTTGACACATCTCTAAGCACGTGTGGGCATAGTCTCCATCTAATAACACAAACCAGAGTTAGAAATGATCTACCAGTCTGCTCCATGATGTACTAAGTTGCTGTACCAAAGGATGACAAAGTCAGTCTCAGAATTGTGATTTCCCCATAGGGACATTACCATTGTGCTTCCTCACAAGGAGTTAAAGAAAACTGGAATCTGGGCTTCGGGCCTCTTTCAGGGAGCTACCAAGTCAAGGTGACATGAGTTCAAATCCCAACATGGCTGTGAGGAAGTAATTAATTGGAGTCATTTGACTCCAGACCCACAGCAATGTGGCTCACTCTTAAATATCCACTGAAATGGTCTCGCAAGCCACTCAGTTGTATGCAAGAAGTGTCTCACTTTTCTCAAGGGCAATGAGGAATGTGCAATAAATACTGGCTTTGCCAGCGTTGCCCACATCCTGTGAATGAATGAGAAAGAGAGTAATGGACTTGGCATCTAGGAGCAGGAAGGATTCCTATTCTTTTCTAGGTGAATGATAGACAGTAGGAGTTGAATCCTCTGGATGCCTCAAAATAGGTCTTTTCTCCTTGGAAAACCAATCATGAAAAATCAGATAGATTTGCCAAGACTTGATGCTGACCTGTATCAATGGGAGACATAAGACAATTCTTTTTAGCAACCCTTCTTTGGGGTGAAAGTATTTTCTCTCCCATTCCAATGGGAGATATTCTGCATTAAGGACAATATACTGGTGATAGTGCTCTCTAGACTATTGATGGGATATCCAGCCTGAGAAGGTTTCAGCCTGTGGTATAATAAACATTAATAAAGCTCTAGCTACATTGTGAGACAGAATGGCTACTGTATGAAGATTTCCTTTTGTGATCTGTTAAAATATCTCTCAGAACCAATTGTTTTTAAATTTAATGCTGTGTCTAAATTAATGCTGATCTTAAGATAGCTGCACTATCAGATGTAGTCTCCTGCATTGAAAGAGAGTAAGGTCTATCCAGCTGGTATAGTCACATGTTGTACCTGTTCCCCTAGTCAGTGAGAGTAGAGTTAATTGTCCTGACAACTATGCTGTGGATACTGTTGTACAAACACTAACACATTCATCTGATCTATTTAAAGTAACACTCCTATCTGAGAACCCCGTTCATTGCTAAAGCTTAAGGTAAAAAGAATAAAACAACTTCTGAAGCCGTACCTCGACATTCTGCGTCAATACAATAGGTGCTCAGTGGCAAAGCTTCTCCTGTCTGTATTCGTATTTAATTCACTGCCACTTCTCTTCCAGGAATGCCCACCTTGAAGAAGTTCTACTCTTTCCACCGACAGGATTTCCATTGGTCTCTTTGCTCTTGTTCATCTATATTGCTTTCCATTTCCCTACTGTCCTCCCCTCCCCCCTTTCTCTATACTCACTTTAAACCCGTTACATCTCTAACTTTTCCCAGTTCTGATGAAAGGTCATCGACCTGACATGAAGGCTGGAATTTTACCAGCCATGGGTCCCGCTGCCAGGACAAAATGCAGGTCCCGAGTCTGCATGGGTGAACGGCAGAACCGGGTAGGGAATTTTACCGGCAGTGGCTAATTAAGAGTTCGCCGCTGGGACTGCCGTCCCATTAAGACTGGTGACCTGCCTCTCTGAGCTCCCAAACCAATCAGAGGGCTGGCAAATCAGCAGCCTCGGCAGCGCCACAGATAGAGGTGGTTGCATGCTGCAGCTGCAAGGGGAAGGTGATCAGAGGGGGCGAACACCACAGTGGCATCAGTGGTGTGGGGGTGGCAATTGTCACTAGAGGGCCCCTCCATGCATCATCGAACATGCTGAGAAGAATGTCCCTCTCTGCACCGCCCCCCCCCCACCCACCACCCGCAAGAAGCAACTGGGAAGCTGCCTCGATGTACCCGGTGGTCTCCCCATGAAATGGGTGAGGCTGTTCCTATGCCAGTAAAATGCCGGCGGAGGCATAAAGTGGCCGTTGATAGGCTAGTTAATTGGTTTAATTGGCTGTCCACCACGGTTGGCAGGCGGACAAGCTGCTGCCATTCCTGCTTTTCGGAATATCCTGTGGCGATGGGAAGACGTCGGGCTTCCCTCCCGACCCCTTCCGCTGCCATTTTACCAGCCCTCCCAGCTCCCAGCCTGTCTCCAGACAGCTGGTAAAATCCCAGCCCTTAACTCGGTTTCTCCCTCCACCAACACTGCCAGACCGGCTGAGTGTTCCCAGCATTTTCCGTTTTTTCTTTCTCCTGTCTGTATCCGCCTCTCCCTGGGAAGAGTTACCAGCCTGCAAGTTGTCCCTTCTGTGCAGATGTTCAAATGCTAATTTAGTCATCAGCATCTGAACTAGGGTTACTACAGCATTGGGAAATCTGTGATCTGCTCTTTGGTACCCAGGCAATTTCATCAAATCATTCTGTAGTACCAACAATGCCCTGGATCTAATTCATGAGCCAACTTGGTTGATTTTCACGTGATCCCCTTCTGCCCCAGGAAGGTCCCAGTGGAAGAGGTCAGGGCAATGAGGGTTGTTTCCTTCCAAGGAATGAGAAGAAGATTCCAAAAGGCCAACATCCAACAGGCTTGGAGAGAGGTGGCTCGTCATTTCAAAGATCATCAACCCCAGGAACCAGACTCAATGCAGAGAAAGGTTCAATTAACTGACCAGAGCAACAAGGGTGAGCACAGCTCTGCTTTTTGCCACCTCTCTGAGTAACACCTGGCAACTATCCTTTTGACCCCATTGCCCACTGTGAACATTTCCTCCACTGCTTCACATTCCTTCTCCATGAGGGGATGCTGCACCAAGCCTTCTTCCAAACACACGCTCAACTCTTGCCAGTTGCCATCGCAGAATCCCACATGAACCTGGTTTTCATATGGTAGCAATTACAGCACAAGGAAATCTTCCGATGATTCCTCTCTCACTTCACACTGCAGCTATGTACTTTCCAATGAACATCCCTGCATCCTGCTAATAATTTCCTTCTTCTCACTCTCAATAAGTTCCGCACATATGCACATGCCTTGTCAATAGCCCCTCAGTAACTCTCACCCTCTATTCCTGCCGGAAAAAAATGCCACAGAACCCTAGGGAGAGCAACAAGACTGGGTGAGTTCCACTCAACATCCAGGCCTAAAGCAATTGCACATTTAACCAGTCTGATAACGCCATATTACATCGTGAAACCTGACATTGGTTACTGTCTAGTCTGTCAGTGTCATGTTAATTCTTGTCTCTGTCTCCCTTCTCAAGGCTGTTTTCAGCACTTGGACTCTGTCTATTCTCCATAAGATGCACCGTCACACACAAGCACCAGCACAGAAACCGTCCCCCTGACCAACTCACCCGCCAACCCCCGACCCGCCAATGGGCTACACAATGAGGTCTGCATTTGGTGAAACACCCTGCATGAGGGGACAGTAGGAACTAGCGGAAAAGGCAGCCCAGAAGATGTCTCGCTGAAGCGCAAGTTCAGCTCCAAGACTTCAAAAGGAAACTCCTTCTGGCACACCTGCAATTGTACAATGTATTGGAAAGCTTGCCAAGGAATTACAATCAGCACTCTGCATTCATGCATGGAACATGTGGCAATGTCCCTAGATGCTGCAGGCAGGACATCACACCAGGCTTGTGCCACCAGCTTTCTTAGCTTTGTTGGAAGCTCAGACTTCTGCCATTCAATCTCTGGGTTCCAACATCTGCTTCACCTTGGAGACCCTGCCAGATCCTGGAGGGGCTGCAAGCATAGGTATCAGCTGTGGCTCAGTGGGTAGCACAGGTTTGAGTACATAATCTAGACTGGCACTCCAGTGCAGTACTGAGGGAGTGTTGGAGGTGCCAACTTCTTCAACGAGGCCCTGGCTGCCCTCTCAGGGGAATGTAAAAGATTCCATGGCACCTTTTGAAAAAGAGCAGGGCATTTTCCTGGGTGTCCCTGGCCAAAGTTTATCACTCAACCAAGAGCTAAAACAGATTGCCTGGTCATTATTACATGCTGTTTTTGGGCGCATGCTGTGTACAAATTGGATGCCGTGCTTCCTACATTACAACAGTGACTGCACCTCAAAGGTAAAGTGCTTTGGGGTGTCTCAGGGTCATGCATGGTATTATGGAAATGCAAGTTCTTTCTTTATAGGGGCTCTAAAGGTTTGACGCAGTGGAAGTAGCACAGGCCACCCTTCTTTTGCACTGTCACCAGCTCCTCAAGCACTACCTGCCATGATGCCAGAAACCTAGCTGAGTCCGACTGCCCTAATAACAGTCTGCAGCTGAGCCCTCACAGGCCCTGGCTCCCACAGTTCACCGACCACAAGCATCTTAAGGGTCCTCGCACGAGAAATAGTAACTTCTCACCAGAAAGATTGGATCAGCTGGGGTTGTTTTCTTTCGAACAGAGGAGGCTAAAGGGAGATTTAATTGAGCTGTATAAAATTATGAGGGGCCGAGATAGAGTGGATAGGAAGGACCTATTTCCCCTAACAGAGGGGTCAGTAGCCAGGGGGCCTGGATTTAATGTAATTGGTAGAGGGTTTAGAAGGGAGCTGAGGAGAAATGTTTTCATCCAAAGGGTGGTGGGGATGTGAAACTCACTGCCTAAAAGGGTGGTACAGGCAGAAACCCTCATCGCATTTAAAAAACATTTGGATATGCACTTGAAGTGCCTTAACTTACAGAGCAAGATACTTTCCACTTGCCTGGATGGATGCAGCTCCAACAACAATCAATAAGCTCAACACCATCCTGGACAAAGCAGCCCGCTTGATTGGCACCCCATCCACTATCTTCAACATTCACTCCCTTCACCACAGACGCACAGTGGCAGCAGTGTGTACCATCTACAAGATGCACTGCAGCAACTCACTAAGACACCTTTGACAGCACCTTCCAAACCTATGACCTCTACCACCTAGAAGGACAAGATGCATGGGAACACCACCACCTGCAAGATCCCCTCCAAGTCACACACCATCCTGACTTGGAACTATATCGCTGTTCCTTCACTGTCGCTGGGTCAAAATCCTGGAACTCCCTTCCTCCCAAGGGCAATTACGGATGGGCAATAAATGCTGGTCTAGCCAGTAACACCCACATCCCATGCACAAATTAAAAAAAGAGCTGGAAAGAATAAGGTCAGTTAGCACTTTTATGGCCGACAGGAATACCATGGGCCGAATGGCCCTCTCCTGTGCTGTAAATCTTTCTATGTTTCTATGCTGATACCACTGATGGAGCATCTCGTAGGTGTAGTAAGCATATTAAAAAGAAACAGTGAAGATGGCAATATGGGTCGATGTTGGGTGAATAGTGAGTTCAGAACAATTATTGATTTTGCCATTAAATAATGGCCCTTTTCACATTTGGCACTTTTGCCAGAGTCCCTAATGCCCTCTTTTCCAGGGTCACCAGGGCTGTTTCATAACAACCTATAAGCCTACATTGTCAGACTGTCATACATTGTTCAACGTATTAATTATTCTTTACTGAGGAAGTGGTGAAGGAAGTGACAAGGACTGGTTAATGCCGAGGGGAATTGTGTAACATTTCAGAGAATGAGAAGGTCAGCCAAAAGCACTGAACAATCAAGTAATCTTTGGCATCTCAGGCTGCAAAGTGTTGCAGAGGCCCCTCTTTCTTCTCCTCCGTCTTCACCTTCACCTAAGTCCTCCTCGTCAGATAGGGGAGTTCCTCCTCCTGCTGCTCCTCCACCATGTGCAACCCTCTTTGGATCACGAGGTTTCGCAACATACAAAACATCACCATAGCAGAAGAGAGCCTGTGGGTTATACTAAAGCAAGCATCCTGACCTATCCAGGCACCTAAAACATTGATTGAGGAGCCCAACTGCCTCCCCGATGAACATCTCGGTGGTCCCATGACGCCAGTTGTACCTCAGTTGTGCAGGAGTGCTGGATTTACATAGAAGTATCATTAAGCACAATTGGAGGGGATAGCCCTTGTTCCCTGAGCAACCACGATCTAACATTCCTTGACAGGCATAATAGTGGGGAAAGCTTGGTTGGTACAGGATGAAGGCATTGTGACAGCTGCCTGGAAACCCGGCAAATACCAGCACGATTCTGTGGCGATGATCACTGACAAGCTGCGCAGTTGTGCAATGAGATCTCTTCCTGCTAGGAAATGCAGCTGGGGCCTTGATGGCTTCATGTGTGCAGTCAATGACCCCTTGCACACGAGGGAAGCCAGCCACTGCAGCAGTTCCCAGAGCCCTTTCATTCTGGCTGATTGCAACCAATTGGGAAGAATACTTGGTTGTTGACCCTGAAAAAGAGGGCATTGGTGATCCTGGCAAAGAGGAGAGTGATCCTAGCAAAGAGGGCATTGGTGACCTGCCTGATGCACTTCTGAAGTGCAGACTGAGATTTGAGAAATGTCCCCTGCACCTCCCTGGAAAGATCTTGAGGCAGAGAAGTTAAGGACTGTGGTTAACTTCGCTGTCACGGGCAGGCAGTTGGCCTTGTTGCAGGAGGCTGCACAGGTCAAGAAGAAGCGTAGCCTCCTCACTCAGATCCAGGAAACCCATTCTGAATGCTAGACCCTATGGACTGAGGAGGCCTTCTTCCATTCGGTTGTCTAACAGGCCCAACTGCTGCTGCTTGCGGCAAGGCAATTGCTGCTTCAGGTGTCACTCCTTTTCCCTCATGCAAGCAGATTAAAGGATCACGCATGGCACCCATCATAAGCTGTGTACTCATTGAGAGTGTGGAAGCAGTATAAATGCAGGGTGAAAAAAAACTATCTCTGAGGCAAACTCTCTGGTGGAAGTCTAAATATAAGAGCAAGCAGATATCCATGAGTGCTTGTAGGTGGGTGCCCCTTTAAATACTGCATCCAATGGCCCTAAGGAATCAAGGTTTTAGTTAACAGGTTAAGTGCTTGCCATTACCTCCGTTCTGACATATCAAAGTCATATGTCCTAATGAGATCATAAGATTCTGATTTGGATGTATTCATGACATACTCCCTTGCTTCAAGCGGGCATCACAGACGCCTAAAGCCACTGCACTGTTACTATGGCAGCAGGTGGGAATCGAGTGGGTAAAGGGTGATAAATATCCTGACACAATTTGAACTCAGTTACAGCCCCATTCCCGCCAGCTAGAGGGGTTAAAAATTCCTCCTTATTCCATTTAGTCTCCCAGTGCCATTTAAACGATTTGTAAAATAATTGTACAAATGAACAAGCCAGGACATTGTATGGAACATTAGATAAAAATCACATCACTGAAATAGCTTAACAACCAAAACTTAACCACTTGACCTTTGATAACATGTCTGATATATTTGTGTTGCTGAAAAGCAAAATGGCAAAAGCCCCATGTAGGATTGCAGGGAGCTCAAGCCTTAAAATGTGATAAAAGAATAAACTGAACGAGAGTAAATTATAGGCTCAGACTAGCGGGTATATTTTCCCCAAGGTATAGAAAAGCTAAAAAAAAACACACACAGAAGGAATTGGACGACTATAGAAAGCAGCTTAACAACTGTAAAAACAGTGGCAAGCATAAGCGTGCACTAAAATAAAGGCCTACAAAGCCATGGCAACGCTAATCTATCACAAACCTCTGGTGACACCAACAGATATAGAAATTAGACATATATCAGCTAATGCAGTTAAATTAGTTCCCCACTTTTGAAGGTTGCCCATATTCTGAAGGTGTTTGCAACACAAGCTGAACACCAACTGAACGCTCTGAAACTATCGGACTTTGATTGATCAACTCAACGAGCCAGTAGGTACAACAGAAAGTTCACAGACCAATAGAACAAAGAACCCAACTCTCCATTTGAAATCCTGAGTTAGAAGTCAATCTCGAAGCCTCATTAAGAAGGAACGAAAGAAAAACTTGCATTTATATAGTGCCTTTCATGACCATCAGATTTCTCAAGGTGCTTGACAGCCAAGAAATTTTGAAGTGTATTGGAGAAAATGCGGCAGCTAATGTGCGCACAGCAAACTCCCACAGACAGCAATATAATGACCAGATAATCTGTTTTTGTGGTGTTGATTGAGGGATAAATATTGACCAGGACACCGGGGATAACTCCCCTGCTCTTCTTCAAAATAGTGCCAGGGGATCTTTTACATCCACCTGAGAGGGCAGTTACGGCCTTGGTTTAATGACTCATCTGAAAGACTGCACCTTTGACAGTGCAGCACTCTCTCGTTACTGCACTGGAGTGTCAGCCTTGATTGTTGATTCGCAGGACCAGGTAACTGTTCCAGGAAGGGAATTCTGGCTGAAGGATGCCTGGGGCAGAGGATGTGTAAGGTTTCCTTGCAGGACCCAGAGGAGTATTCCTGCTGCTCCTTGCCTGCAAGGAAATGTTTCTTTAAATTTAAAATCTTAATGTTGCTGGGTCTTTTCCGGCCCTAACTCCTGTTCCCAGCAGATTTGGCCTGGGGTGGGGGGGAAGCCATCATTGCTCACTTGCTCAAGCTTCAGGTTAAAATTGATCAAACTCCTGATTAGATCACAGGAGCCTGATCTGAATATTTAAAGAGCACACCACCAACATTGGGCTGGTTTCCTTGCTGTCTGTAATTAATATTGCAATCTGCCAGATCTCCGCCATCCCCCCCACAGCCCATTATAAATGCACCCTGCATGATTTCCTGGGGAGCAGTTCAAATCAAGCCCTATATCTTCTGTGTGTTTTACATTCTAAGCCTGTGTTTCAGCCTTGTGCTTACCCAATTGTAAGATTAAATGAGGTGTCTGTAGGAGGACTGCGGGTGTCTCCTTGGATTGACATCTGACTGTACCTCTTTATACAGGCTCATTAGATGCAAAGGGCTTGGTCATGCCGAATGCTAGGTTGTCGTGCTGTTCCTTCTTGCTACCCAATATATCTTTTCTCATTTAAGGGGAAGTGGATAGGTTGGTTGGAGCATCACTCTGAGATGCAGCTGCTGCATTAGTGCTTACTTCTACCATGTTGCTGCAGCTGGGCACTCCCACAGAAGGGGAGCAAGCACATGAGTGCAATGAAGCCTGTGCAATGGCTCACCCTGTCTTACTCTCCAGCATGGCGAAGCCACACAAGAGAGAAGCACTTCCAAAAAGCAACATCTGAAAATGGCGGCACTCAGTTTTCAACACCAGCAACAATTAGGCAACCTTTAAAGGAGCTGGAGAATTTAAGAGCTACATCTACCCTTGCTGACAATGACCCCACCCCCTGCATTCCCGCCCTGACACCCACCCACCCCCCACAGCCGCCTTCCAGGCCTGAGCTGAGAGTTTTTTGAGGTCAGTGTTGGGCAACCTCATGAGGACAACTCAATGTAATAGCATGTTTTTATATTTATCTTTTTCTTGATCACATGAAGACCAGAGAATCATTTATTTGGATCTGTGGTATAAATGATCTCATTGCTATTTACCAAATACCTCAAACTTTCAAAGCAATACTGTTGTACACAGCCTTATGATTCTTGGCTGGCAGGAAGGCACTTGAGAACCTCAAACTGGGCAGGAGCACCAGAACAGCATCAAGCCGATTAGTGGCTAGTACAGGCCACTCTCAGAATGTGTGTAGTGGCACAAAGGAAAATAATGGTACAAAGGACCTGAGCTGTGTGATTTTAACACTTACATGGGAGGAGGCAAATGGTAGTATGGGAAAATAGTATCTGGTGTGAGAGAAAGAGGAAGGGGGAAAAGAGAGAGATGGAAATTATAATACGTGCCTCATGAAAAGAAGAGGATGGAAGGACAAGAGGAAACATTGGGTTCTCAAGGTGATAGAAAGAGAAAATTGGATAAACATTAAAATAGGCTTAGAGTCAAACATAGAAAGAAGCAAGACTTGCATTAATGACCTCAGAACATCCCAAAGCACTTTATAGCCAATTAAGTACTTTTGAAGTGTAGTCACTGTTGTAATGTGGAAAACGCAACAACCAATTTGTGCACAGCAAGACCCCACAAACAGCAACATGATGATGACCAGCAATCTGTTTCAGTGATCTTGGTTGAAGGATAGTTATTAACCGGGACACTAGGGGCAACGCCCCTTCTCTTCTTGCAAATAGTGCCATGGGATCTTTTACGTCCACCCGAGAGGCCGGACAGGGCCTCATCCAAAAGACAGTACTTGTGACAGTGCAGCACTCCCTCAGTACTGCACTCGAGTCTCAGCCGGAATAGGACTTGAACTCACAACCTTCTGACTCAGAGGTGAAACTACCCAAGTCACAGCTGACACCAGTAAGTTGAGAGCAGTAAGAGGGTGAACTGGAGCGGATCTGTTCTAAATAAAGACAATAAAGAGGAAGCGTCTGAGAGAAATAACATTCAAACAGACAGTAGAGAGAATCATTGGGCCAGAATCAGGTAAAAAAAACATGCTTCAAGGCAGAAAGACAGACAAAGCAATGGGACAAAACCACGAGCATGAATTAGCACCAAGGAACATAGTGAGAATTAATGTTAAACTATCAGGACTGTCAGCAGTTCAGCCAATTGAAGAAAATTACTTTGTGAAACTTGGAGTAGGATGAGCAAAGAAACATGAAAAGAAACAGTTTTAACAAAATTTTAAAAAGCAGGAAATGAAAGGCATATTCAGAAGAGAAAAAGAACATTGACTTTGTATTTTTCTGTAGAAATTTCAGAATTTTTATTAAAAACTTAACATAATTAAAATGTTAATTTATTGTCAGATCCTTAAAGGGAGCAGCATTCAGCCACCAAACGGAGAAAGCCCCCTTAATACTTCACCAACAATTAAAGCTAAACTGTTGAACAAAATGGTTAGCAATATACAAGTTGGTGACAATTGCAACCAAACACTTAATATCTTCATATGAAATTGCTCTAGCTACTATTTTAGCACAGGACTAAATTGTCTAGGTTGTGCCCATATTAAAATAGCCAACTGAGTAAAGGCATGCATTAAGCGCTTGCCTGTAATAAAAACAGTAATTTCTAGTGATTTCTAAAATACCCAGTAAATCTGTAAATCAATGCATAGATTTGCTAGCTTATTTCGACTGTCACGATCAAAAATGCAAGTATTTTTATTGTTTCTCTATTTTGTTTATCTCTTTAGAAAATTGTTTTAGGCTTAACAGAGCAGTCCTTTTGCAGATGCATTAACAAATCCCAATGTGAATCAAGATCATCTGTCCTAAATTAATTTTCAAGAATACCTTGAGAAAGCAGCCACATTGTCCATTAATGTCTGTTGTTCGTCTGCTCCTGAATGGTAATAATCATATACTGCTTTGGGAAGAATATTTTTCGCATGTTGTTCAAAGTCATTAATGCACACCGGTTTACTAGACATTCTTTCTACTTTGTCTTATACGGGAGGCAAACACAGTCCGCCAGTAATCACTACACTGCACTCTGTTTTCCTAGATGGTTAACATTTAACTCTCAGGTTGACAGCTGAAGTTTACTCTGACAGTCAGTGTGCATCATTACTTATCTGAGATTTATACATGCCAATCTGGAAAACTAGCATAAGTTCATCAACGGTTTCAAAAAAAGATCAGATTACCCCACCTGTAGAAAACGGACACTTCAAGAATAGCACTGAATGTCAGCTTATGGTCCATCTTGGTAGATTTTATACTCAGCTGGGCAGGTTGTGAAGGCACAAGGAAATCAGGAAATTGAATCAGCAGCCTGAAGGCATGATTTGCGCCTACGTCCTTTGGCCCATTAACTTCCATTCAACTGCATTTTATGCGCTAGACTGCTTATGCTCGATTCATGTCATTGCTTCATTGAGGCAAAATAGATGGCAATTGGACATGTATTGGAAAAGAATTAATTTACAGCATTATGGGGAAAGTGCTGGGGTGTGGGGCCAAATTGGACAGCCTTTACAGCGATTGTATATTTAAATGAATACCTGGCACAATTTCCTGGCTTTCCTGCCAGGATTAAGCTTTTTTGCCATCGAAGTTCATTTTGAATGGCTGCCAGGAAAGCTGCACATACCATGAATGGAGATTTGGTCTTGGATGTTTTCTTTTAGGTTGGGTTGCACTCAGCACCTTCGAACAGGTTGGTATTTCTTAACTTTTTTTCAATGTTAATGACCACTTTTTTTTTTGAATAACATCCATTTTTAGAACCATTTTTGCATCAGTTAGTCCACTCATTTTGATTGTTGCTGCCACCACCCAAAAAAATACAATGGCGAGATTTTTCCCTCGGTGGACGGGAGACGATCAGTCAGTGGCAATCCCACTTCCGCTTGGTCTAGGGATCCGATCCGCATTTTGTGGTTCCCCGCCCCATAACTGTTCTGAGGCGGGACTTCCACCCACTTGAGGCAGGAAGTCCCACCTAATGGAGCTGCTGGCCAATCAGCAGATCGGCAGCTCTTAGTCCCAGCGGCGCCACTGGGAGCAGTGGCCACTGCTGGGACTGCAGCCCAGCTTCAAGATGATGATATCAGGGTGCCCCGGAGCCTAGGTAAGTTTTTGTTGCCTCACGGGGGGGGGTGATCAGTCGGGCCCCGGCAAAGCAAGTGGTCAACTGGGGGGAAGGGAGGCATGTTGTGTGTTGGGGGTGGTTGGGATAGCGGGGGTGCCCGATCATGAGGGACCCCCACATGCTGTCAGAGAGCTGTCTGCTTTTAACAGGTGGCTTTTCTCAGGCCTGGGCTGCCCGCTTACCACGGGTAAAATCCCCGTGGTGGCGGACAGAGGCCCTTAAGTGGCCGTTAAGTGGCCACTTAAGGGCCTCAATTGGCCTGGGGCAGGCAGGCCATTTTTCACACTGCCACCCTGTGTAAAGTGGCGGCAGAGGCAGGAGCGGGTCGGGAAGGGCCCCCCAAGCGTCCCGCTCCATTTCATCTCCCTACCCCCACCACCTTCCCGATCTTTGGGGGAGCTTAAAATTCTGGCCAATATTACCTGGAGTCACCAGTGAGTGAGGCATTCCAACATTTCCGATGGCAGAAGGGGTCAGTCACCAAAGGACAACACATTTAAGGTAATTTTAAAATAACCAGAAGCAAGATGAGGAAACATTTTTTAACACTGTTACTAGCATTTCCATTTTTTGTTAAAACTTGAGAATCTATATTTTAAAACTGAAAAGGGATTCCATGGATGTTGGAATCTGAAGTTGTTGAACTTTGGGTGTTTTTCTTAAAAGAAGTTATCAAAAGGTTTGGACTGAATGTAAACAAGTTTTACTGGAAGGCATCTTTTTTTTTTATGCATTCATGGGATGTGGGCGTCGCTGGCCAGGCCAGCATTTATTGCCCATCCCTAATTGCCTTTGAAAACATGGCAGTGGGCTGCCAACTAAGTGGCTTGCTGGGCCATTTCAGAGGGCATGTAAGAGTCAACCACATTGCAAAGAACCCAGCAGGGGGTTGTGTTTTGATCTGAAGGGATGTTTGAAAAGAAGTGACAAGCCAGGATTTATAGATATCACACAACTTGCCTCTGGAAAGGTTTTAGTTTCATTTTGAACTGTGAAAAAAGCCAGTTGGTGTTTGGCCAGAGTCTGTTGGAGATTGCTTATTGGCCTGCCAGGTGAAGACAGCTGATATCTTTCTCTCTTTGAAGAATCCCTGCGTCAAGTTGTACTATTGCCTCCTGTATTTGAAGAAATCCTGCATGTTTGCAAAAACCTTGCATCTTTGAAGGAACTGTGTGAGAATTGAAACCTTTGTTGCTGCACACCTGATGTAGGACCTAGGTGAAGCCTTTTGTAGCTGCATCTTTTTGAAAACCTATCCCAAATGGATCACCTGGAAAGAACTGTTCCAGGAAGATTCCACTGACAGCCGCCCATTCGCCTTTGGGATACCTTGCCAAAACAAAGGACTTCCATACGCTCTTTTCAATCTAAGTATTTTTTTGTAACAGCTGTAAAAAAAAAAAAGCCCTTTTTTTCCCCCGATTAACTTGTTTTGTATGTGTATGTACGTGAGGGCTAGAATAAAATAAGGGGTTTAATATTTAATTCGTGTGTATGTTTATTTTATTATTGGTCAAGACTTGGTTTATAATAAATGGATAATTTTGCTGTTTATTAAAGAAACCTGGTTGGTGTGCTTTATTCTGGGGACATATAGAGTACCTGATTGATTGTTTCAGTAAGTGGGAAAATTTAAAACATATGTTGTGACCTGTGGAGAAATGGGACTGAATGAACAGTGCACTCCTCCTGCCTAGGTGGTAACAACAGTGAGTTGTTGTGATGTGGAATGCACTGCCTGAAAGGGTGGTGGAAACAGATTCAATAGGAACTTTCAAAAGAGAATTGGATTAATACTTGAAGGGCAAAGTTTTGAAGGGATATGAGGAAAGTGCAGGGGAGTGGAACTGATTGGATAGCTCAAAGAGCTAGCACAGGCGGGATGGCCGAATGGCCTTCTCTTGTGTTGTACATTCTACGCTTCACACCAATTCAGCAGACTGAAAACAAATGGAAATAGACGCATAAATTTTGCTCTTCCAATACCAACTTTCACAGCAGGCAAGGGAACCATAAGGCATCTAGGATTAAGCCACATAATCACATGACAGACTCATAGGGCATGATTTTGGGTTGGGACCTCAACATCAGGGTCAAATGAGGTTCCCGACGCCGCAGACTGTGGGAAACTGTCACGTGGCAGTGATTTTACCCGAATTGGCCAATCAGTTGCCAGAGGGTGGGCTCACCATCCAATTAAGACCGTAGGTGGGCTCTTGAAGCTGGAGGACCAATAGGAAGTCCTCCTGCTTGGAAGGAGCAGCCGCCTGCAGTTCAGGTGAGAGAGAGGGTGCCTCAAGATGGAGGCGCTCTCTCAGTGGCTTTTAAAAGTTTTAAAGTAAAAAAAAAACAGCCTCCGCAGCCGGACCACCGGGGGCAGCCTGCAGCCGCAGGTCAAACCGGGCATGCGTGTGGGGCCTCAAAGCCTACCTGGTGTTCCGTGTCAGTGCTCCATTTTCTCACTCTCTTGGCCAGTCTGGACATAGCAGTGGAAGCCTTTCCCATGCACTTATTAATTTCTGCATCGGGAGACAGGTTACTGGTGATAGTTGAGCCTAGGTAGATGAACTCTTGAACCACTTCCAGAGCATGGTTGCCAATATTGATGGATGGAGCATTTCTGACGTCCTGTCCCATGATGTTAGTTTTCTGGAGGCTGATTGTTAGGCCAAATTCGTTGCAGGCAGTCGCAATCCTGTCGATGAGACTCTGCAGACACTCTTCAGTGTGAGATGTTAATGCAGCATCGTCAGCGAAGAGGAGTTCCCTGATGAGGACTTTCCGTACTTTGGACTTCGCTCTTAAACGGGCAAGGTTGAACAACCTGCCACCTGATCTTGCATGGAGGAAAATTCCTTCTTCTGAACCTGAACGCGTGTGAGAGCAGCAGGGTGAAGATGATCCCAAACAGTGTAGGTGCGAGAACACAGCCCTGTTTCACGCCACTCAGGATAGGAAAGGGGTCTGATGAGGTGCCGCTATGCTGAATAGTGCCTTTCATATTGTCGTGGAATGAGGTGATGATACTTCGTAGCTTTGGTGGACATCCAATCTTTTCTAGTAGTCTGAAAAGACCACGTCTGCTGATGAGGTCAAAGGCTTTGGTGAGATCAATGAAAGCAACGTAGAGGGGCATCTGTTGTTCGCGGCATTTCTCCTGTAGCTGGCGAAGGGAGAACAGCATGTCAATGGTGGATCTCTTTGCTCAAAAGCCACACTGTGCCTCAGGGTAGACACGCTCAGCCAGCTTCTGGAGCCTGTTTAAAGCGACTCGAGCAAAGACTTTCCCCACTATGCTGAGCAGAACAGACACACTGCAGAATATTTGACCAGTCTAAGAGTCGTCTCTTAAATATGGAGAAAATAATAGGGCAACTTGCTTCCCACAATATGTCCAATCCTCCCATGTGCACACATGGAAAATTCTAGCAGCGAGAGAGATTTTTAGTTCTGAATCTGTGTTAGTAATGGATGGAAATCGAAAATGTGCCTTTGCTTAGAATTTGCAAACTGATGCAAGTCCAGAAACTGCACCCAGAATGTCAACTTGACAAAGAGAGAAACAGATTCCAATCTTGTATAAAATAAGCAATTTCTGAATACCTTATCTGTTGAGATGTGTGCAACTGGGTGTTGCTCAGTTGTACCTGCACAGATGTGACAAACAACCGGAAACATGATTGGAAAACATATTGGGAGGAATTCAATTTCAGTTATCCTCAGGGTAAGGGAAGATTATGTTTGATATGTGTCTTCAAAATGCTAGGAGAAGTAATTAAGTAGAAAATACATTATTTCTTCTATAGATTTATCGGATTCACAAGAGTTTCTGTGAAGAAAAATGGAAAAGAATATAAACAATGCACTATATGGGCACCTTATCACATCTCTCAGAAATTGTCCAAAAAGCTCAACAGAAAGCAAGACTTGCATTTATATAGTGCTCTTCATGGCCTCAGCATATTCCAAAGCACTTTACAGCCAATAAAATACTTGTGAAATATGGTCACTGTTGTGATGTTGGAAATGCGGCAGCCAATTTGCACACAGCAAGCTCCCACACAGTGACCAGATAATCTGTTTTTGAGATGTTAATTGAGGGTTAACAATCAGCCAGGGCACCGTAGCTAACTGCCCTGCTCTTCTTCAAAATAGTGCCAGGAGATCTTTTACAGCAGATGGGGAGCCGATGTAGGTCAGCGAGCACTGGGGCGATAGGTGAATGAGATTTGGTGAGAGTTAAGACACAGGCAACAGATCTTTTGGACGACCTCAGGTTTATGGAGGGTCAAATGTGGGAGACCAAGCAAGAATGCGTTGGAATAGTCAAGTCTAGAGGTAACGAAGGCATGAATGAGGGTTTCATCAGCAGGTGAGCTGGGACAGGAGCAATGACAGGCGACTCACAATGGTATGCTATGCCGCACTTAGTATTAAAATAGCAAGACCATGCAAGGACAACCCAAACAAGAATTTACAAAAAGGCATTGGTTTATTGCATTTTGTGAACAAATCAATAGATTTATAAACACTTGCATTGTAAAAATTGTTTTCTCCCCCCCCAAAAATGAACACAAATCGCCATGCCATGGTGAACACATTCCTTCTGCCTTCTAACAAGTACAGCTAATTACATAATGTAAAGCTGAAGTGAAAAAGATCTGTGCAATTAACGTTTTGGTCCATACCACATCCATTTTGCCCGACTTCGCAACCCTCAGAAGCATCCAACAGCTGTGAGTTTCAAGTATATTAGTCATTGAACATTGCACAGTGTTCAAAAAAAAAGCTTCTTAGAATAAAAAGGCAAGTTTGATGACAACTGTAACAGGCGAGAATTTTAAAAATAGAGGCATGCACCCATTGTGGTCTCATGCAAGCTTTCACAAGCCTCTACGTAACTTGTAAACAAGGCTAGCCAAACTATGGGCAAAACAATAAATACAAAATAGAGCAGTACTTCCGTGTTCATCTTACAAAAAAAAGAGGTACTTGCCAATGTTATTTTCATAAAATACAAAAAGGCAAATTTTAAAATACAGCCTTCTGTATCCCCATAATACAAATACAGAAAAGAAATATTCTTTACAAAAATAGTACAAACCTTTGCACTACGGGCCCAATTTTATAAGGAGAAGATACTGAACAGTTATGTACAAATGGCAAAACTTTTGTTAAATCTATCTGAAATTGATGTGTCTTTACGGCCATGCAAAAATTGTCAATATATTGCTTGTAATATTAAAAAGTGAACAGTTTCAGAACAAGACTAATTACATTTTAATTCCAACAATGACGCTGTTCCTTAATAGTTATGGTTCTATCCTCCACCCGCCCAATAGTCTTTTAATTTCTTCTGCAGTGTATTACCATTTTTTAAAATCTTTATTTTTTATAAAGGCTGCTGAAAAATCAAAAAACAGAGTGTCCATCGCTATGGAGAATTGATTCCTTCAGGTACAAAAGGAAACACTGTTTATAAGCAAGCATCATGTTAACCCAAGTTAAAGATGTACTGTATCACTGGCTAGATTACAGCTGGAGTTTGAGGTTCACATGGGTGTAGATGCAGGTCAGCAGTTTACACTTTTTAACTCCAGCCAAACGCAGCCAGCCCAGGTTCATTACTATACATGGACATAAAATGTACAGATTTCCAAAAAGAGTGGCACATTAAAAGGGCATCAGCGGGGTGGCTCAATTTCAGGAATAGCCGGTTCGCAAGAATACACTGCCCTCTGACAGAAATCTGCGCAGCAACAGACATTACACAGCATCGATGATCAGCAATGCTATTACACGAGTACACGTAGGTGCTCAGACCAAATTCCTCCCTTGCTATTTTAATGGGAGGCAATAAACCTTTTGTTAAAGTGGAGGTGGGGAAGAAATTGGTACCAAACACATCCAGCATTCATACAGCACAGCTGACAGCAATTTCTACCCTTCCGTCAGCTGCAGTGTAAATGCATTGTGTATCTTTCAAATGATTGAAACTGTGGATGACTGCACAATAAGTCAGCAAGCCCTCCGCCGCCTCCATTCCTACATAAGAGGGGACGTCTTGCAAGTCACTCTCATCATGACGACAGCACCCGTTCAAGACTTGTTTTTTAATATCAGTAGTTCTAACCGTTCTACTGCCTTTATTGTAAATCCTGTTTTAGTTTGATTTAGCATGTGTACTGACACTGCATTCCTAAATGGAGTGCGCCATAAACTGTGTACACTTTAGATGCCGAGTTACGTGCCTAGAAGCTTAAACCTGCCAACTTCTACCTAAAGATACTATTCCTATTAAAGCATGCACCTCAAGAGGGTGTACAGAAAGGCCAAAGAACTCTCCATCTGGCCAAGGTCATGGCGTTAAACTGGCAGGCAGTGTTATTTGTTTTCAAGATAACCTGTGCTCACTGAAGTATATTCAGCAGTTTACTGGAGCACTGCTGCCCTTTAAAAAAGTACAAAATGTGGAACATTCATTAACCTATATAAAAAAACCCTTTTAAAAAAGTTACAGGTAGAACCAGTATATTATATTCAATTAACATTTGATCAAGATTGTCAGAGCCAATAAATTCATAACTAGAAAAAAAAAGTGAATCCAAACAAACCAAATATTAAAGTCCAAAAGGTTGGGACAGAAAGTCCACAGAAGCACAATTCTTTGGTCCGAATCTGGCTAGTGGTATTCATTTCTAAAAAAGGGGCATTTAGGAGTCTTCTTGTATTATTCGTTTTCTGAGCCCACTGTCTTCTTCGCTACCCGTTGGCTGATCAGAATTACCCTCACATGGTTCGTTTTCGGAGTCATCCTCCACAGCAAACTCCTCTCCCAAGATCTTGCTCAACCCGTCCTTTTCGTCTTCTGCTCCCGAGTCGGGAGGATCCTGTTCCCTCTTCTCAGGCTCCTCAAAGTCCTCATCGCCCTCATCTTCCTCGAATTCTTCATGCTCCCCTTCAATAAACTCTGTCAATACAGAAAGCAGAGGGTAAGGTGTCCTGAGACACAGTCAGTGAAACACTCAATTGTTTGGTCGCCACCAGCACCCCATCATCCCCTCACCCATGGACTCCCAGATCACCTCGTCCATAGGCCATTGGTTCTCCATTCACAACCTGAGTGTGGAACACTGATTACATTAAGGTCAAATTCAGGGTTTTCTGCTTTTTTGTTGATCAGACTCTATACAGGGAGTGAAAGGACTTCATTAAATACAACACTTTTGGTCTCCCTTTGGAAAAAGGGCCTGACCCCTACTTAACTCACGCGCGCAAAGGATCATGGTGCAGACATGCATTTCAGTATTCTATAGCACCATCTGTTGCAGTATTTTTGAGACAGCCCCTTGGCCAAAAGTTGGAAACACAAAGAACAGCTGTAAAAGGATGAGAAAGTATCTGTTGTTCCAGGCAAAAATGTCTGGATGTATGCAAATACCAAACTTGCACACTCATTCCTTTCATAAAAAAATAACTTTCAGCAAAGAGGTGACTGATTGGTCATTCTTATCCTCCAGTTATTGCTCAAACTAGCCTCAGCACCTCAAGGAGAATGGAGTGGAAAATCAAACAACCCCTCCGCACCTCCATCAAACAACTTCCCAATAATTGACAAAACGAGAGGACAATGTTTTTAGTGTAATTAAATCGGTCTACCTGTAAAAGGTTCTTTTACAACCCTTAGAGTTTTCAAGCAACAGATTATAGCACATGATCTGTGCTTCCAAATGAGATGCAAATTACAACAAGTCTACTTGCTGAATTAGTTAAGTGCACAAAATAAAACGGTATTCTAATCAACATTTTTGCATGTCAAAATAGACCACTATATTAAAATGATATGCCTATCTAAATACAGTTAACAGTTTTCTGTAGGATACGAGCAAGTATCTAGTTAAACTGCAGGCTTCTTACCTGTTATTTCGTATTTCTGTTGGCGCTTGGGTGGACATATACAATCAGCAATTAGAACCAGAATCTGAAAAAATATATATAATTTGATGCTGGGTGAGTAGGAAATTTAGAAAGTACATATTCCAACATTTGGAGTGTCTTTAGCACAGCACCAAATGCCTACCGCACAAAGAAAACTGATCAATAACTTGCATCACAATGTGACGGGATTAGATGAATTTAATTCTTTTCAAAAATCGGAATTCACATCCATCATTAACAGGGAATAAATTTACACCCTGAAAGCATAGATTTTAAAATAGAACAGAAAAACTACACTCTGAAGAGAAGCAAACAAATGGAAGAGTTTAATTTACTACTTTACAGAACTCAAAATTTTAAATATTATAAAAACCTTCTGAATGTTGCAATTCTTTGGGTAATCTATTAGTGCTACATAATCAGAATGATAAAACCTAGGCAATTTTATCAATTACAAGTTTGGTGATATGGAATAGAACCTATATTTATATAGCGCTCTTAATAATAAAAAACATACCACAGTGCTTTACAGGAGCATTACAATGCAAAGTATGACAGAGCCACAAAAGGAGATATTAGGCCAAATGTCCAAAAGCTTGGTCAAAGAGGTAACTTTTAAGGAGTGTCTTAAAAAGGAGGAAAGCAAGGTGGAGAGGTTAGGAAGGGTATTCCAGAGCTTAGGACACAGGCAACTGAAGTCATGGCCATTGATGATGCAGCGATTAAAATCAGGGATGCACAAGACACCAGAATTACAGGAGCGCAGACATCTTGGAGGGGTGTAGGGCTGGAGAAGATTACAGAGATAGGTAGGGGTGAGATCATTGGGGGGGAGATTTGAAAACAAGGATGAGCATTTTAAAATCAAGATAACAATGAAAGGATCTTCAGCTCATTATTCCCGGTTCCTGTCCTATTTAACTGCAAAACATCTTGCCCCTGTTATTGAAGGCTCACGTTCACAAGTTCACTGTTTTGTTTATAACTATGCCTTCACCCTTGAATTGACACCTCATACAGGATTGCTAATGGCTTTTAATTTTTTTTTTTGCAGTAACATGTGAGGAGTTCAGCTCGGACCCTAATCATCACCTGGGAACTGATGTGGAAAAACAACTTCTTGGAAAAAAAAGGTAGGGGCTGAGATAAATAATAAATGAAAACCCATAACAAGGTTGTCGTGCCAAACTGCTGGCCAACACAGAATTCTGACACTGAGCCACAGAAGATGATATTAGGACAGGTGACCAAAAGCTTGGTCAAAGAGGAAGGTTTAAGGAGGGTTTTAAAAAGGAGAGAGGTTTAAGGAAGGGAATTCCAGAACTTAGGGTCTAGGGAGCTACATATATAGTAAATACTACAGTTATACTGCAGGTTAGGAGTCCCAGTATCCAAATAAGGGGCTGGCATTTAGTACAGAAATAAGGAGAAATTTCTTCACTCAAAGGGTTATGAATCTTTGGAATTCTCTACTCCAGAGAGCAGTGGATGCTCAGTCATTGAGTATATTCACGACAAAGATCAGTACGTTTTTGGATACTAAGGTAATTAAGGGATTCAGGGATAGTGCGAGAATGTAGGGTTGAGATAGAATATCAGCCATGGTCTTTGGGAATGGTGGAAAAGGCTCAAGGGGCCGAAATGGCCTACTCCTGTTCCTATTTCTTATGTTTTATTTACTGCTCTGATTCTAGGAACTTAGCAGGGTGGGTGCAGGCAGACCACAGAGATATTGCAAGCTATTCATCAACATCAGCCACAAGGGCAGCACAGTGTTTCAGGTACAAAGCTCAGTTATCTGGATTGCTCATTTTTAGCGATGATGCCTTCACACCTACTTGGAGAAATACCGCAAATCAGCGTAAGCAAGCTCGGCTGAGCTGACCTCCTGGGAGGTTGCACCAAGACAAAAGTGGCACTATAATAGATGTTTAAAAGTTGCCTGTTCATCAAGTGCACCGCTGAAAAGAAAGTTGGCATTTAGATAGCACCTTTCACAATCCCAGGACACCCCAAAGTACATTACAGCTAATGGAGGTACCTTTGAAGTGTACTGACTGTTATAATGCAGCAGCCAAATTGCACACAGCGAGCTCCCACAAATAACAACGTGTTAATGTCCAGATAAAGAGAGTTTTATTTTTAAATTTGCACCAAATGCCACTTTCAGGCTGGACTAAAATCTACTCGAGATGATAAAGCAGCATGGCAACGGGAATGAAGGAAGAATGGGTTGCTAAGACAACATTACAGCAAAATAGGAACTGAACGTGCTGGAAACACACAGCAAACTGACCAGTGTCTGAAAAAGAAACTTTCGTTAGAACCGTCTGCCACCTGAAGCCTTATGCAATTCTTTTGCCCAATTAAAATATCCTTCTATTCAAGAAGAGGTACATTACATCTACTGTACAAATGATCATAGTAGCGAACCTCAATTATTCCCAGTCCCTTACAATAAACAACTGACGTCTATTCATGGTTTGGTCTGGATATAGGAAATGCAGGGAATGCATTAACTCACCAGGCCAAGGATGAGACCTGCCACTAGAGTAGCCACAGCGAAGATTATGTAAGAACCCCATGCTGGAATTCCCAGGGTCTCAGTCAAGTAGCTGTGCATTTGCTGTAAATCAAAGAGAAATATTTTACCTTGACAAATTAAACAGAAATGTACACAAATGACACTTGCATCATTACCCACCACAATATGCAGCAAAGCAGTTGTAGAAGAAAAAAAGCTTCACATCTAGGTGGAAATAAATACCTACATGTGTATGTTGCTTGTGATAGCTGCAAAGCAAGCCTTTAAGTTACACCAACATTTTTCAATACAGTGTTCTATCAACAAACTCACAGCAAACAGTCCCCCAGATAAAAGTCACGCAGTTTTCCGTGCAATAAACTGGAACTTCAAGATATGGCTGGTGATTTCAAAGAATACGCTGAGTTTTTTTTTTGCTGCTGCATCTCGAGTATATAAATCTGCATTGCTTTCATGTAAAATACAACAAACATGAGCTTTTACAGCTACTGTACTTAATCTATCAAGATTGCATTAATATCTTCTATTTTACAATCTTGTTGATTTTAAAATTATTGCTAATATAGATACAGCTACTCTGCCATACATTACATAATCATGATATCATGTACAGCACAAACAGGCCATTCGGCCCAGCTGGTACATGCTCCACACGGGCCTCCTCCCACCCTTCTTCATCTAACCCGATCAACATATCATTCTCTTCCTTTCTCCCTCATGTGTTTATCGAGCATCACCTTAAATGCACCGATGCTATTCACCTCATCTACTCCCTGCGGTAGAGAGAGTTCCACATTCCAACCACTCTCTTTCAGATCAGGAAGTGTCTCCTGAATTCCCTACTGGATTTATTAGTGACTATCTTATATTGATGGCCCCTAGTATTGGTCTGCCCTACAATGAGTGAAAAAAAAACATATGATTGTACTGAGGGAAGTCAGCTTTTAAAAGAAAAAAAAAGGCGCTATATACAATGATTCATTTTGAAATACGGCTATTATTGCACTAGTAAACACCTCAAACACACTCAATCACAGCATAAGACTACAAGATGCAGCAAAATTTATTCTGTTTTTACGAATTGATGGAGGGAGGAATACTACCCAAGGCAGAGTGCCTTAGGATCTTTACCATCCACATGAGCCACTAAAACAGACGCATGGACCTTAGTTCAACATCTCAACTAGAGGATGGCATCGCCAACAATGCATAACTTCTTTAGTACTGAGGCACTTCAATTAGTCTAATCGTATTTAAACTATTTCCTTCATTTCCTCCAATTACTGTGCAGGAGGGAGCCCGGTCGAAGAGTGAGGCCAACATCCAGGAGGTCTGCTCCAACAGCTACCTTCATATTGATGTAGCACTGGCTGCTAGTTTCACCCAGCTGGTGGCAATAGCAAAACAAGCTTACCAGGATTTGCTGGCCCTGGTGACCAGGTTTTTTTCCCCAGCAAACAGCCTACCAAATCTGGCAAGCTGGCTTTGGTGTTGCCATCCACTACAGACGATGACAAGGAACCAGTGGCACTAAGACACGAAATGAAAACAAAAAGCCAAATAATCAAAGATGCCACAGAATAGCAAACTTGAGGAATGGAATGCTCTGTTCAAGCAACTGCTGGTAAATTAATTGTAGCCGGTCCTGAGGCACAGACTCCACAGATCCAGTGGAGCAGACTCGATGGGCCGAATGCCCTCCTTTTGTGCTGTACTATTCTATGATTCTAGTTCCTCTGCTGAATGAATGCAAGTTATCATTTCAGCCCTTTATAACTGAACAGTAAATTTTCAGCAGTTACGTTGAAACAAAAAGGCAAATAAACTAAGTTTCAGAAGCAAGTGAAAAACCAGCTCCGTAATGGAGATAGCAGTAAGAAAAGTACACTGCATCAAGGAAGAGCTGCCTACAAGTTATTTCATACCTAAATTACATTTAAATGGATTTGCCCTTCCTACTGGTGCATTTCAATAACATGCTCACTTTTTTTTTTTAAAATCAATGCTAACAGATCTTCATGAAAAACCATTTATAATCCCAACTGTGGAGTTGACCAGGATGGATTTGTTCAATTTCATCACCTGAGCCAGTGTACTTGTGGGATCTAAATTACATTGCATTGATTTTCATAACTCATTCTGCTCATACTAAACATTAAATCAACGACCAATTGAAGAGACCAGAGAGTTCAGACAGATTTCACAGGGCAGCACATCCCTCGGCTCAGCTTGCCACTTGTCTGAAAATTGGACTAGACAGTCCAGTATTTGAAAGAACGGTTTCGGAAAGTGAAACATAAACTGGACATTATGACGTTAATTAAAATTTATGTCATCCCTTTCTGTAGCAAAAACAAAAGCTACGTTTGTGTTGAGGGTACAGCCTGTAAACAGAATATACAACTCTCCCCTCCACTGTGTAAGTGGTTCAAGCGTAGGGGTAGCCTATACCAAGTTAGTAAAGATAAGTCCCATTTATCCTCTGTTTTACATTGTATGACGTGGGGGCGTTATTAAGGTTAGTTAATTTTAATAAACCATGTATCAGAATCCAAAACATAATCTCTCAGTCCTATCTAACCCTGTCCATAAGAATATGGGCAGAGGTCATTCAGACCCTGGAGCCCATTCCGCCATGGCTGTTCTGGATTGCAACTCTACCTAACTGTCTTGGCTCCATATCTCCCAATATTCCCAGCTAGCAACAACTGCAAAGGGCTGAATGGTCTCCTCTGGTCCCCAAGAGTCGCAACAAAAATGTCACCCTAATTCAAACTTTAAAAAAAAATTGTTTGTTCACAACTCCTTACACAGAAATAATACTAGATCATTCTTGGCGAATTCAATTAAGAAAGACATTACAAAATACAATTTGCTGACGGTATTCTAGTTTGCTTGCTCCAGAAAATTTGCTATTTACTGCGACCAATTTCAAGCATCAATTCAATCCAATGAGATCAACAACAGTTGATTTTGCAAAACATCAGCCGACACAAATAAATAAACTTAAAAAAAAAGGAAAAAAAAATTCTGTCAGAATTTGTTTCCAAGTCAAAAATCACTGGGCAGCAGAACAGCAGACCATTTGCACCAGTGTTAGTCACACCATTGCTCTGTAGTCATGGAAACTAATGTAACCGTGCAAAATTTGCACACTAGGTTTTACAGTATTTATGCCTCAAGTAAAGCACATTACATTTTGCCAACATTTAAAGCATCCATTCATTTTGAGTCTAACTCTTAATTAGTTGTACTTATGTATACTGACTAGGACTTGTGTTACTCCTCTCAAAGGTAAATGTTATTCTGCAAGAATATTCCACTGTCAAAATTGCATAATTCCCCAAATACAATTAAAAGAAAAGGAATCACTCAGAGAATGGTCTTCTGCAATTTGGTCAACACTTACTCTAATCCAGACTGATAGCCGAAAAAGACCCGCCATCCCAGACATGCTGAAAGGAAGATCAGAAAAATAAAAGCAAATTAATTGATGGGATTAATTTGACTTTGCTCCACTAGCAGCTGCACTGCAATACAAAGCTGGTCAACACAGGTGACAGAACTTTGTTGAAGACAGGACGTTGGGGCTGAAATCAGCTGGCACAGGCATGATGGGTCAAATGGCCTCCTTGTCTGGTGTATCATTTTAATCCAAAAAGGGCAGAGGTGGTGGGAAGACTCTGTACCAGAAAAAGTCTTACATTTATAAATCAAGCTCTTTACAGCCAATGAAGTACTTGTGAAGCGTAGGCACACGGCAGCCAATTTACGCAAAGCAAGCTCCCACAAGCAGCAATGGGATGACAAGATACTTGTACTTTTCTTTTTTTATTAAATTAAATTTAAAGTGATGTTTGAGGACTAAATGTTGTTCAGGACACCAGGGAAGAACCCCCCACCCACCTCTTTAAACTGGAGGTCCCGTGGGTCTAATTTGATGTTTGATCCAAAAGGCGGCATCTCTAACAGTGCAGTGCTCTCTCGAGTACTGCACTGGACTGTCCTTGATTTCTGTGCTCAAGTCACCAGAATGGGATTTGAACCCACCACTTACTTATGCAGAGGCGAGAGTGTTGCCACTGAGCAGTACAGACTGGCAAGATTCCAACTCTGACCCTCCCCAGTCCGCATTCATCTCAGCTGGTGATGCAGTGGGGGTCAGTAGAATAGACTTCAGTGTCATTGGACTAGTGGGTGGGGAGGGGAGAAGAGGAAATCATAATGGCCACTGTACACATGGTTCAAGAACATGTTTCTCTGGGACTGGTGCAGTACATTTGATCGCTTTATGTTTAGAACCATGATGAGTGCTGATGTCAAATCAAGCCAATTGTTTATTTCTACTAGAAAGAAAGGCAGTCATTACACAATAGAAGATGGAGATTTCCACCCACTGATCGATTCCACAGCCTCCCACTTCTTCTCCTTAATGAAACTCTGGAAATCTTCCAGCATCCTTGCTCCGTGATATTTCCGAAAAACACCTTCTTTGGCACTGTCAAGAGGAAGACGAAATGCGCAGGACAATGAGATGAACAGCTGGTTCTAAATTTGCGAGAGCTCAGCAGATTAAAATGATACAGTCAAGCAATTTACAGTCACATATAAAACCACAAATAAAAATGCAAGGAGGCTCAAAGTACAGCAGATGATCGTAGCATGAATACTGCTTAATGAAGTAATGAATAATGTTGAAAACATACGGAACTAACAACATAACTGTTAACTCTGAATACAGTGTTTTTTTTTTAAATCAAGGGAGGTGCTGAGCAACATCAGAGCGATGAATGGAACATTTCCCCATTCTGGGCAGCCTGTACCAGCAAACATGTTTACATTATGAGACCCATGCTCATTCTGCAGAACACACACCCCCTACAACAAAACTGAAATGATTTACCAAATAGGGCCCCTTTTTCCTTTAAGCTGGGCCTTTGCAAATCTCAACAGCTTTTTACGTGGGTTCTAACCCAAGACCTGTGTCTACCCACCACCTGGCAGCACTAGCATGATGGCGATATGCAATACAGTCAAAATTTGGAGTAAAGCTCCCAGTTAATGGACTTTTAGCCCCAATGTCAATAAGTACTCCCCTACTGCATCAGGGTGAATTTTACACTGCCCACATTGGTCACCTTTACAGCTCCTCAGAAACAGCCCTTTCGGCCCAACTGGTCAGTGCTGACGTTTATACTCCACACAAGCCTCCTCCAACTCCATCTGCATATCCTTCTATTCCTTTCACCCTCATGTGTTTATCTAGCTTCCCTTTAAATGCATCAATGCTATTCACCTCAGCTACTCCTGGTGTAGTATTCCACATTCTCACCACTCTCTGTGTAAAGAGGTTTGCCTGAAATCCCTATTGGACTTTTTTTTTTTAAAGTGACTCATTTATAGCCTCCCAATTTAGGCTGCCCCATAACGGAAACATTTTCTCCAATTCTACCCTATCTAACTTTATTATCTTAAAAAGACCTCCAACATCTAAGATTAATTTTGTACCAGTGACTACAGAGTGGGTTATTCCATCCCATCTTCCATAAGGATAAAAAGAAGCGTCAATCGCATCAACCGAGACTATATATGAACACGAGACCTCAGGGGATGCAAGGAAAATTAATTACATTTTAACTCTAGGGGAAACAAAACGCTTCCCTTAAGCTTTGTTTTTTTTTTAAGTAAAAAATTGAGTATCCTGACAAGTGTTGTATAAATATGTAGGTTTTGCTTTAATAAATCCAATTTTAATTGGAATGGAGCATGAAGAGACTACTGTGCATACGTGACAGTAATCATTGTACTTACTGGTAAATGGTTGGCAAAGTGGTGACAAAGAAACGGCCGCTCAAACCTAAGGAAAGATCAAGAAAAAAAAATAAGTTTTGTCACAGCATTCCAATCTTACTCTATTACAACAATTAATGATTTCAGAAAAGACAATGAGCAGATTCTTTTATAATTATACCCTGTGGACCCTTTATGATTAGTGAGATGCATGCTTATATTTTCAAGCAAAAAAAAAAAGTTAAAGTCTTGCATTTATAGGACAGAAAACTTACAACTTGCCGATACCTACTGCAAGGGAGGAGCAGCAGAGCAATGTAACTGGCACTTAAAACAATGGCTTGTGATGCAGAATCCTCAAAGCATGCTCTTTTGCAGATGTGTTGCGATCCAGTCTCAGCCCTTGTCTAAGTGGTCACTATGAAAGCCATTGTGTGCTCTGCCTTCAGTCACACGCTTACTTCATACAGTAAGTGGAGGTACATGAAAAACGTACTGGCTTTGTAACTCAAGTCACAGGAATGCAATTACATCACCGCCACGTGGCAGGATTCCAGTTAGATTGTGTACAATTTGAATCGCAATTCAGGTCAGATCACAGGATTAAGAAATTTCTCTTTCTTCTATTAACCAAGTCTTTCCACTTTGGGTTAAGAGTCTTCCATTTACGGGACAAAGTGGAGTAATGCACAGATATTGGTTTCACATTTCTACTGTTCTAGGATTAAATACCAAGGAAACCTGCGCAAAATAAGCAGGATAACAAGCAGACTGATCAACTTTGGATCCTCCGACTAAGGTGGTTTTGTACCCAGAACACTAGGTGGTGCAACTCGACAGTGAAGTTCCAGTGCTGTGAATCAGCCATGACTCAGTTATGGTTACATACTCAATGGAGAATTAGCACCTTCCACTAAAAGTTAAGAGGGGGCAAAATCAATTCTGTGCAAATGAAGTCAGCTCCCTGGACCAAATCATTAAACACATCTGAAGCACTCTTCATGTCTCTTTCGATCTGGACAGCAAATTCAGTGACGCAAACAACATGGGAAAGGTACAATTAAAGGGAGAGAGATTCCCCTGTAGCTAGATCCGCTGGTCGAAGCACTGTCATTACCAGAGATTTTACAAAGGGGTTCCTCCTACACATGAAAGTTTCATTTCTGATCAACTTTTGTTCAAACATTAAACAGATGTTCCTTTAAATGAAAATTCCAAGGACAAATTTGGAGAAGTAAGCATTTCCACATAATCTCTCTTCAAAAGGATGATTATTAGTTGTAGGATCTTCACCCAAAAAAAAAAACATATGGATGAGCTTTTCTACCACTAGATGAAGGTAATGAACAGTAAATCACTTCATACTCTTCCCCCTGCAATTACTTTCTTCAAAAAAAGATAATTTGTCTAATTATTGTGTTTTGAGGGAAAGAAATTAATGAAACAAGAGTTTATTTTCCAAAAAAAAAAAAATCATTCATTAGGATGTGGGCATTACTGCCAAGGTCACCAGTTACTGCCCATGAGAAGATGATGGCGAGCTGCCTTCTTGAGCTGCTGCAGTACGTGTGGTGTAGGTACGCCAGGAGCCGTTTGGTCAAGATGTTGGAACACCCGACCTAACGACGACGAAGCAACTGCCAATATATGTCTGAAGATCAGGGCAATCTCAAACAGCCTGGCTGACCTTCCTCCCAACCAATGCTAACAAGAACAGATCAACTAGTCACTCATGTCAAGTACTGTTTGTGGGACCATACCTGCTGATGGGAACTTACAGTTCACAAACTGGCTAAGGTGTTTTAGCAACACAACAGCAGCATGTACAACTCAAAAAGTTCACCAAGTTCTTTAATGCCTCCCGAGGGCGTGATAAAACACTACATAGCAAACAACGTGGTTTTATAACAGCTCCACTTGTCAAAAAAAAGTTTTACCTCTTAAGCTTAAACCAAACATAGCAGAGACATAATTTTCCCCACAAGTTTCAATTCAGGATTTAAGTTTTGTTTTTTCCAGCCAATATCAAAATCAGGAACAATCGGTTCCCAACTTTACGGTTTACTGTACTGATTTATCAAGGATAAAACATGGAGCCTGGTTTCTGACATATTAACTGGCCATGATTTCGATAGCAGATAATCCAACTGGCATGCAATACATTTACACTTTAAAAGATAACGAACATACAGTCCTCTAAAACACAACAACATTGTGGAACTGTCCATGCATCTCAGCATTCATGTTACACACAAATACTTTTTAAAGTATTGTAAATAAAGTCCAATTAATATATTTCAATAATATGCTTTTTAAAAAAAATACAACTAGCTTTCGAAAAAAACCTTTCATTTTTAAACCGCCTTTCACGACCTGAGGACGTCCCAAAGCACTTTACGACTAATTAAATACTTGCAAGGTGTAGTCACTGTTGCAATGCAGGAAATGCACATAGCAAGCATCCACAAAACAGTATTGTGATAATGATCAGATAATCTCTTCCTGTGATTTTGATTGAGGGATAAATTTTGGCCGGGACACAGGGAGAACTCCCCTGCCCTTCTTCAAAATAGTGCCATGAGATTGTTTACATCCACCTGAGGGGGCAGACGGGGCCTCGGTTTAACATCGCATCTGAAAGACGGCACCTCTGACAGTGCAGCACTCCATCAGTACTGTGCTGGAGTGTCTGCCTAGATTTTTGTGCTCAAGTCCCTGGAGTGGGTCTTCAAAAGGATAGAACTATGGAAACCTATTTTTGTTTTAAATTGACCCAACTGGCATAAAATATACACTAAATTGAAATAACTCATTTAATACTTTCTCTGTCTCAACACAAGTATATTAGACGGTTCTAAAGTCTGATTATACTAATTTGCTTTTCCAGATTCCAGATGACACTTCTGTGCAATGCAGATTACAGCAAAGTTATTCCATTTGCCTTCTCCTTTTGCAAGATACCTGCTTATACAACCATTAGCAAGCATGCATAATTTTCAATCCAAGTTGTGATTGCACCAAATTACTCATCACAATCTTAACTTTTTAAAAAAAAAAGCACTTCTTTGAAGGCCTCTCCCTTTAATGAGATATTGGAGTCACATGCACTACGTATGAAGGAAATGGAACTCAACCGAAAATGCACACATTTCATACAAATGAAAATTTCAAAAGGCATATGCAACATTATTTGGTACCACATGCAGAGAAAGCAAAGGTTCGAAGCCACAAATGTTGCTTAATGCTGTGCTTTAATATTTGGTTTCTGTAAACTTAAAAACCTTTTACCAAGGCTATGGAAGTGAATTCTTGAAAGCGGCAAAAGACACTCCATACAGCGTGTGGGTTTAAGACAGCACAGGTAATCACAAAACAGTTTACAGATACATTGCGGATCTGAATTTATTCCCTGCCCCTTGCAAACAAAAAAAAGGCCATTAGAATCCAATGTTTCACAAACTAGGTCCGGAACAAACAAGTGCAGTATTAAAAGCTTTCCATCAGCGTACCTGGCTCTCGAGTGACATCTATCTTCCCCACGTGGATGCCAAGTTCCCCACGAGACTTTCCGAGATGCTCCCAATCAGCCTGGATTTGCTTGCACGCTGGGCACCACGGGGCATGACTGTGGAGGAGGAGGGGGGATAAAAAAAAAAAATCTAATTTGAACCTTTGTTCAACCAAAATGGTCACTTTTTGCCAAAATCAGACAATTTAACAAAACCATACCATCGCTGTTCTTCGCTCCTGTAACAAAACGTATCAAACCATTCAGTCTATACCCATTTCTCTCCTGACCCCTACATTTCCATGGCTACAAACACACTAGAATTTTTTTTTTTAGGTTTTGTCAACGAATTTTGCACTGATCCAATGGAGGTAGAGTCAGTGTTGGGGGCGGAAAAGCTTTTTCTACTTTCGCTACCCAGTGTCAGCATCAAAAGTTAAAGTACCCTCTACTCAACCCTAATCAGTCCAATCTCCCCTCGAACTACTGTTCCAGTGTGACAAATTTCTTCCGAGGTCTCACACCAGCCATCCTCATGGCCTCGAGGATGACGGAGTGGAAAGCCACAAGCAGACTCCACATCAGACCCTGAATAAAGGCTTGCTACCCGACCCGAACCCGATGACGTGCGTCGGGGTCGGGTCGCTCTTCCGGGTCTGGCTTTTGGGCTCGGGTCAGATCGGGCCGGGCACACAAAGTAAGTCTTGCATTTTGCTCTGCTGTTTAAGTATTATAAGCAAAAAAACCTACCAGGAGGTGAGAGTCCGGGACGTCACGGAGGGAAGCTCAAGAGCCTGGGGAGGGAGCGAGTGAGAGCGAGTGAGAATCTCTATGACGTCATCACGCTCATGCTGCAGCTTCTTACAGATTCGGAATCGCAAGGTAGGTAAAGGGAACATTCCGGTGGTTGGGTCAGGCTCGGGGGAGAAAAAAAAAATGGAGGGACTCAGGCCGGGTCTGATGTGGTTCTGTCAGGTTCAGGTCGGGTTTTTTAGCCCCCTGACCTGAGCAGGCTTTTATCCTGAACGCCAACAAGGGTCTCAAACCCGGTGAGGCTGCGTTCAAATCCCAACTCCACGTTCAAAAGGCAAGTATCTGACCCAGTTCACTACCTAGCCTTTGGCGATGTGCAACACATGCATTGCAATTCAAAGATCAGCAAAACAGCTAAAGTGATACTGAGCAATGGGATTTAAAATAACCAAGAACTACATTGACACTGAAAATACTTCAGTGAGGGTTGTTCACATTTACAAACGCAGCACACAAATAGGCATTTTGGAAGTCGAAATACAGAAGTGGCTGGGTTTTAAAAGCTGCCTTTAGCTCATTGCTCTGCCACAACAATCTCACTCCTGTCCACTGGAACGCACCAACTTTGCTGTCCGTGTAATCTGCAAGGACAAAATCCAGTGGGCAGATGCCCCATGCAATAGAATACCTACAGTAGCACAACAAAACAAGAAATAGGAGCAGGAGCAGGCCATTCGACCCCTCGAGCCTGCTCTGCCATTCGATAGGATCTTGACTGATCTGATTGTGGCCTCAACTCCACTTTCCTGTCTGTCCCCCATAACCTTTGACTCCCTCGTCAATCAAAAATCTAACTCAGCCTCGAATATATTCAATGACCCAGCCTCTACTGCTCTCTGGGGAAGAGAATTCCACAAACAACCCTCAGAGAAAAAAAAAAATTCCTCCTCTTAAATGATCTCCATCTTAAATGGGAGACGCCTAGTTCTAGACTCTCCCACAGGGAGAAACATCCTTTCAACAAACTCCCTCGCAAATCCCCTAGGGATCGTAAGTTTCAATAAGATCACTTCTCATTCTTCCAAACTCCACTGGGTATAGGCCAACCTTTTCTCATAAGATAACCCTTCATCTCAGGAATCAGTCGAGTGAACCTTCTCTGAACTGCGTCGAATGCAATTATATCCTCAAGAAAGGAGGCCAAAACTGTGCACAATACTCCAGGCCCTGTACAGCTGTAGCAAAGAAAAATCATTTCACTGGAAATAGGAGGATGTGCAAATGGTGATCAGGGGGTTTGGGGGTCAGAATGAAGGGGGGCAACAATTAGCAGCTCTCAGCTAATAGTGGTGTATTTCACAAAGAAATTATTAAAATGAGCAGTCTCGAGAATGGATTTTCCATGCTCTGTAAATCCACCAAGATCAATTTTAACAAATTAAAACTATTGAGACACTTCAAAATCTCAATAACCTCCAGTGTTTGGCCACTTACAAACAAAGGAAAATTAACAGTTCGGATGGGTAGTGCTGCAACAGAAAGGTCTAAGACGACTGATAATTTAAGGCTCCTTTGACAGCACCTTCCAAACCCGCAACCTCTAAAACCTAGAAGGACAAGGGCAGTAGATACACGGGAACACCATCACCTGCAGGTTCCCCTCCAAGCCACACACCATCCTGACTTGGAACTATATCACCGTTCCTTCACTGTCACTGGGTCAAAATCCTGGAACTCCCTTCCTAACAGCACTGTGGGTGTACCTACACCCCAAAGACTGCAGAGGTTCAAGAAGGCAGCTCACCACCACCTTCTCAAGGGCAATTAGGGATATGCAACAAATGCTGGCCTGGCCAGCAATGCTCACATCCCATGAACAAATTAAAAAATACCACTGTATTTTGTGAGGCAATCATTTGGCCTGTATGTGTCCCGAAAAAAAAAATCAGCAAGCTTTCTTTAAAGTCACTGACAATTTTTGACAAACTCGCCAGTTAAACCTCCCCATCTCCAATTCCTGGCACATCTCTGTTTCGGAGTACTTGCCCAGCCTGCTCCCTATCCATTGCTTTCTTCTCCTTCCCATCCATTCGTACTTTTGCTCCACTCTGCTTGCTGTCACACTTGCAGTGTGTTCATGTTGCTTTTAGAATTCCAGAATGCGAAAGTAGCTGGCAATCTTAAATGAATTTGAGAAAGGCACAAACAAACTTTCCCTTACTGTCTGTCGTTCTAATCACCGACCACTCCTCATGAAGCTTGTGTGGAGGGAATCACGAGGCAAGGAGCTCTGATGCTATATTACACTTACAGGGCCATGAGATCAATCCAGCACTCTCTCTCAGTGGCATTATTGCAAGGGGAATTCCTGCAGCTGCCAGGCACCTCCTCCTAAGGCAGCAGAGAAAAAACAGATAGCAGAATTATCTGCAGCTGCTGTCATACACCATCTAGAAGCCAAAGTGCAGCAATGGCAAACTCCTGGAAGCACCTGCACACCATCTTGTCTGCAAGAGGTATATGATTCAATGAGGCTCGGCAATCGTCAGCTGCCTTGTTTATAAACAAATAACACTGCCCAATTTCCAACGTGACACGAGTCCGTCCCCATCTCTAACCTCCTCCAATTCCACAACCCGCCGAGATCGCCGAGCTCCTCCAACCCTGGCCTCTTGCACATTCCCGATTGTCTTTGCTCCACCATTGGCAGCTGTGCCTTCAGCTGCCTGGGTCCCAAGTTCTGGAATTTCCTCTCTATCTCTCTCCTCCTTCAACCCGCTCCTTAAAAACCATGTCTTTGATCAAGCTTTTGGCCGTCACATCCCAATACCTCCTCAGCATCAAATGTTGTTTGTGAACACTCCTACAAAAGTGCCTTGGGCCATTTCACCAGTTGAAAGCATGATATAAATGTAAGCTGATGTTTACAACACGACCTCTTTCATTGCTGCAATTAAGAGGCTACCACAAATCAGACGACCACTGCTAGACAATAGTATGTCAGTCTGACATGGAATCATCACTCAGTTTGAGCCATAGTATTACCTAAAGAATTTTGTCTCAAACAATATGAAGAAACCAACCCTGTATGCTATGGGCATGCTTAATCACCTGTAAACTGCAAACAGGAATGCGTTTAAACTGAACAATTAACAAAGCTTACTATAAACACTTTTTATATTACTTAACAGGCATGTATTTTTCACATTTAACAGTTAGTCTAGGTCACAATTTATTCGAACTTCATATCATAAGCTGAGAAAGCCAAATAGTGTTTTTAAAAGTGTTTCCATCTACATTTAATGTTTTAGAGAAATGGACATTTAAAAATTTCATATGCAAGTTAAATTTTCAAAAGCATGAATATAAAAAAAGCTTCCATGTTGTTAAGCACTAATTTTAAGCAAGCATAATCATGAGCGGGCGAGTTACATTCAGCTCTAAGTGTTGCAGCCACTCCATTATTTGTTCAAGTGAATTCCTGAAAGGTATCCCAGTGCTTTAAAACTGTTTGTCCAGTTACATATACACGGATAAATTGTCCATTAAAGTGGTGATATTTTGCCACAAGTACAATTCAGCTGTAATAATACAACTTCAAAATTAAGCCTTTCCCAATTTCTGAAGGACCCAATTTTGGTGAAAGTGAGAGTCATACTTGGTGCAATGCAGTGTACAAACTGTTTTTCATTGATGAGCTCGCAAAATCTGAGGCATTGAGTACAGCATTAAAGAGAGTCACAAACTACGGAAAAAGGAACCAACTTTCACAATCTATGCTTCACATAAGCCACATCCAAATATGAGTCACTAGACACCCGATTGTGACTTCTGATGGTTATCCCAACCAGGGCAATGAGATAACAATCTCTCATGGCTTTCAAGAATTTAATAGGCGTGGAAAAAAAAGTTAACACCTCAAACAATTGCCACATTTTCCTATAAATGTGGTGTAAAAATCTTATTCGCTGTGGCTCACTGGCTGGCACCCTCACCTCAGAGTCTAGAAGGTTGTGGGTTCAAGTCCCACTCCAGAGACTTGAGCAGAAAAATCTAGGCTGACTCTCCAATGCAGTACTGAGGGAGTGCTGCATTGTCAGAGGTACTGTTTTTCAGATGAGACATTAAAAATCGAGGCCGGGTCTAGCCTCTCTGGGAGTATGTAAAAGAGCCCATGTCACTATTTGGAGAGAAGGGGAGTTAACCAAGTAGTCACTGCCAATACTTATCCTTCAACTAACCTCATTAAAACAGCTTACCTAATCATTATCACAGTATTGTTTGTGGAAGCTTGCGGTGTGCAAACGTACTGCTGGGTTTTCTATTTTGAAACAATGACTACACTTCAAAACGTACTTCATTGTAAAGCACAATGGAACATCGTGAGGTTGTGAAAGGCGCTATGCAACTGCGAGTCTCTATTTTATAAATACACTAAACCTGAACTTGACAGTTTTTTTTAATGGAATATGTGAAAATGCTAATCAACATATTTAACCCATATTTATATGGCAGACCAACCCATTTCCAAAGACCGTGTTGCTCAAGTAGGTCTACATCACTCCAATGCCATCTGGTCTGAAGCTGACCATGGCTGGAGCAGAATAGGCAGGCTTGCTCACAGCTAGGTACAATACTCACTCTCACATTTCCCCAAACACGCATAATAATTTTGACGCAAGTTTCTTTCTTTGCAGTCCACCTGTCGAATTTACATGTTGACCCACGCTGGATGCAAGACACACCATGTAACAAACAGAAAATAAAAACAGAAAAGTGCTGGAAACACTCAGCAGCATCTGCGGAGAGAGAAGCAGAGTTAACGTTTCAGGTCTGTGACCTTTCATCAGAAAGGACAAACATACTACCTGAAACTCTAACCCCCCAAAAAATTGTTGAGGCTTGGGTGTCGGAGGAGTTTCAACTGAAAATTTCAAAACAGAGATTGATTGATTTTGTTAGGCAAGGGAATAAAAGGGTTACGGAACCAAGGCAGGGAGATGGATTTAAGCTGCAAATCAGACATTGGATTGATGGCGGAATAGACTCAAGGGACCGAATGGTCTACACTCCTGTTCCTACATAGAGCAGGCTGAACATCAGTTCTGTACAACATAAACTGGGCACATGTTTGCCTGGTTAACCTATTGAAATCCTCTTAGGCAAACATCATTCTAGAGCACAAATACCACATAAACCACAATGGCAACTGCTACCAACTGACCAATAACCCATGCACTGCAGCTGTACCTAGATTCTGCTTGAGATTTGTCAGACAGTCTATTCTCAGAGTGAAGGGGACAGTTCTAAAGCACTCCAATTCCATTCTCAGCCTAGGACACTATTTTACTGCCCAGTCATTACCAACAGGCATTTAATACTTTGTTTTAACTACTCAATTTTCAGCGTCATTTCGAGAGAGAAGGGATTGAAGGATATCATGAGAAGGCCATCAAATGGGGGAATCTCTTTTCAAAAAAAAAAAGGATGGACTTATTGGATTAAATGTTTCCTTTTCTGTTCCTAAAGATTCTATTAATACTATTCCTCCTCCATTTCATTCATACCCATTGCTTCCGCCACATTCTTTCTCAACACCAAAAATACACAAAAGTAAACAAGGCTTAATCTCAGGTTGCGCTACTAAGCTGAAAAGAACTGACAGGTTAAACATTATAACCAGCGGCAAACGGAGTAACAACTTCATTATCAAGCCAGCCAGAACGGATATGGGACTGCAATGTACACATTACATGTAGGTTTACAGAACTGCAATACCAAATCAGACAGAAAGATAGATCTTCAGTTAGAATCGTAGAATGATACAGCAAAGGAGTCCATTCGGCCCGTCGTGCCTGTGCCAGCTCTTTGGTAGAACTGTCAATTAATCCCACACTCCTCCTTCCCACCCCCCCAGAGTATATATGTAATTCTTTCTTCAATGTTACTATCAAATCTGCTTCAGACCACAACAACTCATGTTAAAAAAAAAAATGTATTCCTTATTTCAGGTTCTTTTGCCAATCACCTGACATCTGCGTCTTCTGGTTACCAATACTTCTGTCAGTGGAAACCGTTTCTCGCTACTGACTCTAGTGAACCATTCATGGACTTTTGAACATTTCTCTCAAATCTCCTCTTAACCATCCCTGCTCCAAGGAGAATACCCTAGCATCTCTAGTCTCTTCACGTATCTGAAGTCCCACATTCCTGGATGGACTTACACAGGACTGAAAAAAAAAAGAGACACTTGGGTTTGCTTTGATTGTAAAATATAGTCTACTTAAGCGTGCTTAGTGCTAAAACACATTAGATATACTGAACCAGGAAGGAGCACCTTATCTATAATAAAAACATAATATTCAAGATATTTAACAATTTCAATAAAAGGATGTTCAATGATATAAACAGCTCATTTATATAGCCCCTTCTATTGTTCATCATGACTGGCAGAACCAGCAGAAGCACTGGTGACAGTGAACAGAAGTATGGAACAACTGGCGTCTTTTAGGCGTCAGCAACAGGAAAGGGTTCAAATCAAACTGCAGGTCTTAAGTGCAAATTGGCAGGACCCTGTTGGCAGGGTGCAGCCTCGCCAAGAATGAGCACAAGTCATATCCTCACCATCGCCAGGACCACCTACTTCCACCTCTGGAATATCACCCATCGCCACCCCCGCCTCTGATCATCTGCTGCTGAAACCATTAGCGATGCCTCTGTTACCCCAGTCTCGATGTTCCAACACCTCCCTGGCTCACCTCCATCTTCCTTCCCTTGTGAACTTCAGCTTAACCAAACTCTATCCACATCCTAACTCGCACCAAGTCCCACTCACCCTTCATCCCTGTGCTCACTGACCTACACTAGCTCCTGGTCTGGCAACGCCTCGATTTTAAAATGCTCATCCTCAGCTTCAAATCCTTCCATGGCCTCACCCCTCCCTATCGCCAATATCCTCCAGCCGTACAACCATCCAAGATATCTGCACCCCTCAACTCCGATTTCTTGAGCCTCCATCATTGGAACTATGCCTTCAGCTGCCTTGACTCTAACTCTGGAATTTCCTCCCTCACTCCCCTTGTTAAATGTTACCTATTTGGTCAAGCTTTTGGTCACCAGCCCCAATATCTCCTTATGTGACTCAGGGTCAACTTTTATTTGTTCATGACGCCATGGGACATTTATACGACATTAAATGCACTATGTAAATGTAAGCTGTAGTTGTAGTATAATTAATTCCCTAAACTGGCCTCCCGTAGACTCTGAAGTTAACTTTCAGTTAGAAAGGTGAACACTAAAAAGTTTTTTTTTAAAGTAGTACTGATTGCTATTTAGTTGCACTTGCCTCCCTACATTAGTTTCTGCTGCCATGGACAATGACATTTCCCCCCCATTTTGTTTGAAATAAAAGACTCCCTTCATCCACTTTTCCACTACCCTTTGTGTTAAAAAGGTGCTTCCTGACTGGAGTCCCAAGTGGTCTAAGCTCGGATTAATTTTTTTTTTTAAGATTGTGCCCCCTCGTTTTGGATTCCCACCCCACAGAAAATAGTTTTTCCTGTCTCTACCCATTGAACCCTTTTGTTATTTAAACACCTCAATTAGATCACCCCCTCGCCCCTCAACCTTCTAAATTCAAGGGGATACAAGCCAGGTTTAAGAAACCAGTTCTCACAAATTTATCAGCACTGTGCCCCCTCCAAGGACAATACGTCTGCCCTGAGGGGCAGTGCCCCAATACTAAACGCAATACTTCAATACTTGGGTCTGACCCAGGTTCTGTACAACTTAGTAACTTCCTTTAATATGCCAGCTCACTCCAGAAAAATTTCACCAGTCCATCAACAATTCTGATTACTTTATGTAGCTGTCCACTAATTCAAGTGACTAGTTTCCAGTTCCTGGTTTCTCACCAGTAAGAAAATAGGTCTTTCTTTCTGGATCCAAAATGGCTGGCCTCACACCAAACTCCATTTGCCAGTTTTGTCCACTCATTTAATCTGTCTACGTCCCTTTGTAACTTCCTGCTCCCACCTACACATTTAACTGCGCCTCCTAACTTAGTGTCACGTGCAAACTTGGGGTATACAACTCTATTCCTTCATCTCAGTCACTGATGACAGATTACAGTAACATCCCGACAACCAACATCAGACCGACGTGTCGGTCACTACCTGGCTCTCTCTCTCTCCTTTCTTAAATAACGGGAGTAACACTTGCAACTTTCCAATTCAACAGCACAATACTCGAATTGAGTGCGCATTGGAAAATTATGACCAATGCATCTGCAACTTCAAACCAATTTATTTTTAATATTTTAGGTTGGAAACCATCAGGTCCTGTAGAGTTCAGTCTTAAGTCCCATTATTTTCTCCATTAACCATTTTAAGAGAAACTTTTGTGAAATACAATTAGTTTCTCCTTTACTGCTGGTATTTTCTCCTCTTTTTCTATAGCGAAAACAGATACAAAATATTCACTCAACAAGTCTGCCATTTCGTTATTGTCGATTACAGCATCACCTGCGCAAGTGTTTAATTGGTCCACATTCTCCTTTACCACACTCTTTCTTGATATATTTATTAGAACTTTTATTGCTGGCTTTGCTATCCTTTGTAAGTTTTTTCCCCCATCTCAATACTTTTTGCATCTTTTGTTATCTTCGGGATAGCCAGTTGGAGTCGGATAGCATTACAGCCAATCTTAACTCAGTCTAAGATTTATTTAGAGTTAAACATTACAAGCATACACCTCCCAACTCAATCACCCAGTTTCAACAAGTGTCCTTTTAGGCACACTCAAGTGAAATCCCAATTAATGCCCACAATTAATATACATTTAAAATCCCTTTGTTGATTTTACAGCTCCCCTGCTCTGTTGGTGGTTCAACTTTTATTTGCAAGCACAGGCAAAACATCCTGATATCAGATCACTTAGCGAACCCCGTGACCAGCCCACATTCCTCCTTTGTTACCTCCAAGCTTGAATATTCCAATGCACTCCTGGCTAGCCTCCCACGTTCTGCCCTCCATCAACTGGAGGTCATCCAAAGCGCTACAGCCCGTGGCGTTACCAGCACCAAATCCAGCTCACCCATCACCCACCCCAGTGTTTGCTGACCTACACTGAATCCCGGTTAAGCAATTCCTCGATTTCAAAATTCTCATCTTTGTTTTCAAATCTCTCCCATGGCTTCGTAACTCCCCAACTCTAATCTCCTCCAGACCCACAGCACTCCAAGATATCTGCACGCCTCTAATGCCGGTCTCTTGAGCACCCCCCAATTTTAAATTGCTCCACCACTGGCGGGTATGCCTTCAGCTGCCGAGGCCCTAAATTCTGGAATTCCCTCCCAACACCTTTCTTACTCACTTTCCTCCTTTACGACACACTTTAAAACCTATCTCTTCGACCAAGATTTGGGCCAGCAGCCCCAATATCATCTTACAGATCAGAACTCCTGTGAAGCATCTCGAGGCGTTTCATTGCATCAAAGGCACCATATGTGGTTGTTATCGTTATGTGTGCACATTCAAGAGTAGCAACGACAGCGTCTGGTAGCAATAATAAAATAAAAACAAGAAATCCTGGAACCACTCAGCAGGTCTGGCAGCATCTGTGGAAAGAGAAGCAGAGTTAACGTTTCGGGTCAGTGACCCTTCTTCGGAACTCTGGTAGCAATGTTGGTTCAGAGTGGACCTTTCAACAAGCGTCAACAGTGCAGGCTTATTTGTGCACCCAACTCAAAGACGTGCCCGTCAATCTTCTGCAACAAAAGTGTAGAAAGAAGAGGAAAAAGGATCGTCTCTGTGTTTTGCACACGACATCCCCAAGGGTTCTTCAGCTCAGTTTTGGTTTATGCTGTGCCACACAGAAAGTGAAACTGTGTCTACACTAGGTGGGTGTATTTACTCTGACTCAGCACCTAGAACACTCTGATTTGCACCCACACAGGGGAGGCTGCCCTGCCTTCTAAACAAGGCCATTCAATTTTAATGCAGCAGAGGAGGGCAATGAGTATATACAAAACTAAGATTGATAAATTTTTTCGCACTAAGGGAAATCAAGGAATATAGGGATAGGACAGGAAAGTGGAGTTGATGTACAAGATCGTACACGATCTTACTGAATGGCAGACCAGGCCCTGAGAGGAGTAGGGGGCCTACTCCTGCCCCTATTCCTTATGTTCTTAAACCAGAGAAGGTTTTCTCCAAACACCACCATAGTCCTCATCGGCAATGTGAATTTCAAGGTAGCTGAGAAAGTATACCACCCACTGAATTGAAGATAACAGCCCTTTAAAAAGATGGATTTCCCACCCATCAGCCTATTGCAGATCCAGCCTTCGACTGTAGCGCAGGCCCTGTTTTTTGCTGACATTACAAAGCGTAGGCTAACCTGCCTTACTGGATACGGTTGTTGAGGAAGATGTCGCATTGAAACAATGACCTCCTTGAATCAAGTGGGTAAATCATCGCCATCTTGGAAACTTTAAACCGGTAAAAGGACCTAATCCATTTTAACAGCCCTGGACTGCATTTGATATTAATTAAAAAGTTTGCAGGTCATGCAACATAAACAGAGCACACTGGAAATCCACAGGCGAGTCACACTCCTCTCCCCTCAGTCACGATGTTACCTTGCTTTCGGTTTCTTTTTTGTCGAAATATCAGAGGACAAAATTCGGCCGTTCATCCATTCATCATACAGCAAGTTCTTCCAAGTTTGCAAATTTCGCATCCGTCAGCAATTTTAACTCTTCTGACCTTGCATTCCAGATTATGCTTCACGTTTTTGCTTCCCCAAAGTACTAAAAGCAAACACACCAGTCACCTCGCACCTCACTACTCCATCTGTGAGCCTTGACAGTGCATGCTGGTTGGCTATACAACTGCAGGGTGCATCACAGATGAGTGTGACCCTGCCCACTTTTGAACCCCATGCACAGGCACTTCCTGCAGAGCTTATTAGATAGCCATCAGAAGCTGGAATCATGGTCAATTTATCGCTCCCGAATCCAGGGGCATGCAGACCAACTGCAGCACAGTATCTACCCTCACAGAGCAGGAACTGAAATGTCAGCCTTTCCTAGCCTGCAAACTACTTGCCGCCCTTTATAGGAACTGGGAGGCAGCCATTCAGCCCCTCTCGTTTGCTCAGTCAATGACAACATGGCTGGCACATGCATGGTGGGCTGAATGGCCTCCTTTCACACTGTATCGTTCTATGACTTTTATATCATTCAATGATCTGTATCTGAACTCCAATTACGTGCCTTCGCTCCACATCCCTTAATATCCTTGACTAGCAAAAATTTAATTGATCACAAATCTAAAATTTGACCTCTACTGCTTTTGGTGGGAGGGAACAAACAACCACGCAGTATGTGCTGTGTCATTTGAGCAAATGTCTGAAAGCTATCAAACCCTGGAGAACGCAGTATTTGTTAGCAACTGCGAGGGTAAAAAGGAGGAAAAAGAAAGGAACAGAACTGAATCCAGTGGAGCCACCTATCATATTGCTGATACTATACTGGGATCAGCCTTTCAATTCCATAGGGATCTAGTTTACAACTTTGATCTGTGGAAATCAAAGTGAACTTGGGCCAAGAGCGATGCATGCATTAACCCTTTGACTACTGTATCTTGAGTTTCAAAGAATGAGAGATGATCTCATTGAAACTTACAAAACGTTTACAGGGTGGATATGGATAGGATGTTTCCACTGGCTGGTGAGCCCAGAACTAGGGGACACAGTCTCAGAAAAAGGAACAAACCACAAGACTGAGAAAAGGAGGAATTTCTCCATTCAAAAGGTGGTGAATCTTTGGAATTCTCTACCTCAGAGGACTATGGAAGCTCAATCATTGAGCATGTTCAAGTCAGAAATCAATAGATATCTGGATACTAATGATATCAAGGGATATGGGGGAATAGTACAGGAAAGTGGCATCGAGGTAAATGACCAGCCATGATTTAATTGAGTGGCGGAGCAGGCTCGATGGGCTGAATGGCCTACTCCTGCATTCTGATGCAACAACTGAACAGAGTATCCCCAGCTAACGCCAATGGCATCCACAACTGAAAGACTCAAATTAAAACCTTGTTGCCTTCACCATCACCGGGCTATTTATTATGAACAGACAGACAGAAAAAGCTTTCAAGGCAGGAGCATCATTGGATAAAAGCCATTAACAGCTTGGCTTTTGTGGCATGTATTAATCACAGCCTTCAAAAGAAATTATTGCCTTGTAATTACTCAAGTTATGCAAGGTTAATGTTAATTTGTAAAACTGCAAGGAAGGAACACCACACAGTACAAATCACACTCTGCTTCCTTTAGGGGGAGTTGGAATTGAGCCTTCATGAAGACAAGGTCTACTGGTCTAGTGCACACAATTATTACTCAACATAGATGCCCACTCCTCAGAAGATATGTCTGACTTCCTGGCACTAGTTACAGTTGCTGAAGACACTTTTTTTTTTAATTCCTCCCCCACCCGGCACCTCACCCCCTTCTTGAAAGCAATTACTCATTCTGGGTAGCTTCCATTCTGTCCCAGCAAGCATGACTCAAGTGGTCAGTCTACTTGTGCGAGGTCCGCAGGGTCTTGCACCACCAACGGATATCATAAAAACAACTTGTATTTACATAGTACTTTTAAAAGGCAGTAAAACTTCCCAAGGCACTTTACAGGAATGTTAAAAGGGAATTAGACAGTTATATAAAAAGGAAGAATGTGCAGGGTTATGGGGAGAAGGCAGGGGAATGGAACTGAGGGAGCTGCTCTTTCAGAGAGCCAATGCGGACACGATGGGCCGAATGGCCTCCTTCCGCACTGTGATTCTGTCACCGGTTAAAATTTGACACCAAGCCACTTAAGGAGACATTAGGGCAGCTGATCAAAAGTTGGGTCAAAGAGGTAGGTTTTAAAGATCTTAAAAGGAGGAAAGAGAGATAGAAAGACACAGAAGTTTAGGAAGGTGATTCCAGAACTCAGGGCCCCGGCAACTGAAGGCACAGCCGCCAATGAGGGAACAATTAAAAGCGGGGATGCGGAAGAGGCCAGAACTGGAGGGCTGTCAGGCTGGTGAAGGTTACAGTGATGCAGCTAAGTTTCTGCCACAGTCTGTTGCTGAAAGGTTTGTGCAGCGTTAAAACATGGACAAGTTCTAAGCATCACTAAGCTCAAGTATTGCAGAAAGACACTCTGGAACATCACTCCTAGACAAAGACGCCTGCAAAGAGGCCAAAACATTTGTGTTAAGCCCATTTTGCCAATCAGTCTTCAGTGAGTCAGCAAAACGCTCAGATGAATATGTTCAGGGTTTTGCAATTCAGTTAAAAGTTTTATTCTTTCATCAGCGATACATTGACCACCTCCAGGCGCGTATCCATTGTCTCTCGAGATAAGGAGGCCCAAAAGAAGAAGAAGAAGAAAAGAAACATTTAAGTGGGCTTGACTGTACTCCCATTTGTTGAGGTAACAGAGAGTTTAATCAAGGTAATTTAGTGTGTTTTGCATATATGGACTTTTGGAAAGCATTTGATAAAGTGCCACACTGCAGGCTCATAAGGGGAAGCCAATGGAATTAAGGGGAAAGTTAGATACAAAATTGGCTCTGGTTGGAAGCAAAGAGCATCAGGTGGATGGATGTTTTTTCCAGATTGGGAGATGGTCTGCAGTGGTGATCTCAAGCTTCAGTTTTGGGCCCTTTGCACTTCTCAATTTTTATAAACGACCTCGACCCAGGTGTAGGTTTGCAGATGGTACGACACTTGGTAGATAGTGATGAGCACAGTTCTAGGCTTCAAAACGACAGACAGGTTAGTGAAATAGGCAGAAACGTGGCAGAAGGAATTTAATGCAGAGAAGTGTGAAGAAATGCACTTTGGGAGGACTACTATGGAACGACAGTGTACTCTAAACGGCATAACATTGAAACATATACGTGTAGAGAGACCTTGGTGTTCATATTCACAAATCCTTAAAAGGTGGCGGGGCAAGTTGATAAGGTGTTAAAGCAAGTTGATAAGGTGTTAACAAAACATATGGCTTACTTGAGTTTACAAACAGAGAAATATAATAAAAGCAAAGTGATACTAGAGCTTTATAAAAATCACTGGCTAGACCTCAGCTGGAGGAGTGGACAATTCCATGTCTCACACTTCAGGAAAGATGTAAACACCATAGAAAGAACACTGAAGAGAGTTACCAGGATCTTAGCATGGATGAGGGAGAGGTTAGAAAAATTAGGAGTGTTTTCCTTGGAATAGAGAAGGTCTAGAGATGGCCTAATCCACATTCACTATAAAAAAAAAATTAGTTGCTGTGCAGAGTTCATTTTTCAGTGCGTGGTCCCTTTAAAATGTTTTTACATGTCCACTCAAACACGGGGTCTGAACAGAGGAGATGGGGAGAAATTGTTCCCACTTTTGAAAGGATCAGAGAACGAGAGGACACAGATTTAAAGTCATTGGTAAAAGAAGCAATGGCGACACGAGGAAAATCTTTTTCACGCAGCAAGTGGTTAAAGTCTGGAATGCGCTGCCTGACTGTGTGGTGGAGGCAGGTTCAACTGAAGCATTCAAAAGGGAATTAAACTGTTATATGAAAAGGAAAAATGTGCAGGGTCATGGGGAGAAGGCAGGGGAATGACACTAAGCGAATTGCTCTTTAGGAGAGCTGGTGTGGACATGATTCTGTGATTTCTCACAGGTGGTCTGTGCAGTACCTTTCAGGCTACTGCGCAGCTTGGCAGGAACACTGCACCTAATAGAGGTTTAAGATTGACAGGTTTTGTTAGAGTAGATAGAGACAAACTGCTCCCTCTGGCCAGTGGGGTCGATAACCAGATATCATAGATTTAAAATCCTTGGCAAAAGATCTAGAGGGGAGAGGAGGAGAAATTTTTCCCCGCTCGAGTTGTTGGGATCTGGAACACACAACCTGAAAAAGGTGGTGGAAGCTGATTCCATAAATAATTTTTTGAAAAGGGATTTGGACAGATGCTCAAGGATATGGAACTTACAGGGTTATGGATAAAAAGCAGGGATGTGGGACTAAGCACGACTACTCTTTTTAAAATGAGCTAGCACAGACAAGATGGACTGAATGGCCTCCCTCCATGCTGTAAGTTTCTAGGATTCTCATGTTCTGGAAGTTCAGACAGGTTTAAACTGGCTCCAACAATTAATCCTTCACACAACTGATACACTAATCCCACTGCCATACCACGAACAAACTTAACTCTTTTTTAAAAAAAAACACTGACCTTTCTTCAACCAAAATCTAATGCACTTCCATATCTCTTGTAGATTTGAACCTTATGGACAGTAGTCTTTTGTGTAAAAGAGTTGGAAAGATGCCTGACCTACATCATCTCATTTTTATCCAGAAGGCCAGTAACTTAAATTTATTCGATGTTTTTGATTAAAACATCTCCTCCCACTTCTAAAGTCATGCTGCCCAAATCCCATTAATCTGGTTCTGACGAAAGGTCAGCGACCAGAAATGTTAACTCAGTTTCTCTCCCTGCAGATGCTGCCAGACCTGCTGACTGTTTTCCAAAACTTCCTTTATTTCTCTCTCCCCTAGTCCGTGCTGACTCTCTCCTTTCCCTGGGAGGGGGCGGGGAACCAAAATTTTGATCAAATACTATATCCGCCCTCAAGGTCTGTAACATACTGACTAACTGCTATCATCACGATGACATTGTCCAGTCTCATCCCCACTTCTGTCATTTCATCAGAAAGCTCTTGCAAAATAATGGTTAAACATTTCAGCAACTTTCCTGTCCTTAACTACAACCACATCTCAGTTTAGCGGCTCACATCTTTTCTTTGCCATTAGTTTGCATACAACTTACACAAAGAATGGTTTTACTGCTTGGCTTTGGGATGACGAGCTCTATTTTCTTCGCAGCCTGCCTCAGTTTTTGTTTTATATATTTTTTTTTAAAGTCTGCCTTCAGACTAACTTTACTCCATCCGCTAAAACAGAAGTGAATACTGCGGAGGCTGGAGTAATGAAATTTTGATGACAGTCAACCTGAAACAGTAACTGTTTCCCTCTCCACAGATGCTGCCCAACATGCTGAGTGTTTTTAGCATCTGAATTTATTTTACTTAGTCCTTTTCTGAGTCTGTGTACGCCTTAACACTTCCTTCTCTCTTTTCAGTGTCTTTCATGTCCACAAGTAGCTTTGTCCAATCTTCACTCTTTCTCATTCCAACATAAAAGCCTTGCTGTATTTGGAATTTTTTTTTCTTTCAATCTCTCATTTTTCCACCACTCTTCACTTCAGACTTTCTTCCCACTTTGCTGTCTCATACCTTCAGTTTCCCTAAAATCAAGCTTAAGTCTCCCTTCCATTTTCCAACCTCATTTTTGGGATGATTTATAGATTTTCTTTGCCCTCAGTGTCCTGAACTGCTGGCACTAAGAAGGCTTTTCTTTTGGCTTGGTTTATATGCACACAAATAGTCAAGTGGCAGGGCAGGATGAGAAAGTGGTTAAAAAGGCATCCGGGATCCTGGGCTTTACAACTAGAGGCAGAGAGTACAAAAGCAAGGAAGTTACAACAAAGAACAGTACAGCACAGGAACAGGCCATTCGGCCCTCCAAGCCTGCGCCAATCTTGATGCCTGCCTAAACTAACACCTTCTGCACCTCCGGGGCCCATATCCCTCTATTCCCTTCCTATTCATATATTTGTCAAGATGTCTCTTAAACGTCGCTATCGTATCTGCTTCCACCACCTCCCTTGGCAGCAAGTTCCAAGCACTCACCACCCTCTGTGTAAAAAAGACTTGCCTCGCACATCCCCTCTAAACTTTGCCCCTCGCACCTTAAACCTATGTCCCCTAGTAACTGACTCTTCCACCCTTGGAAAAATGATGGTTATGGTGAACCTTTATAAAACACTGGTTCAGCCTCAGTACTGTGTCCAATTCTGGGCATCACACTTTAGGAAGGGTGTGAAGGCTTCGGAGAGGGTGCAGAAATAATTTGAGAGAATGGTTCCAGGGATGAGGGACTTCAGTTACATGGATCGATTGGAGAAGCTGGGGTTGTTCTCCTTGGAGAAGGCCGAGCGGAAATTTGATAGAGGTGTCCAAAATCATGAGAGGTCTGGACCGAGTAGACAAGGAGAAACTGTTCCCATTGGCAGAAGGGTCAAGTACCACAGGACAACCACTTAAGGTGACTGGCAAAAAAACTAGCGATGACAAGTTAAAGCTTTTTTTTTAAAAAGACAGCGTGATTAGGCTCTGGAATGCACAGCACGAGAGTGTGGTAGAGGCAGATTCAATGGCAGATTCCAAAAGGGACTTGGATAAGCACCTGAAAGGAAAAGATTCGCAGGACTGCACAGAATGGACGGGAGAGTGGAACTACCTAAATTGCTCTTCCAGAGAGCTGGCATGGGTTCGACAGACTGAACGGCCTCCTTTTGGGCTGCAACCATTCTTTTGATTCTATTTATTGGAATATCTTTTAATCGATTTTCACGATAAAATGCACCAGCTAAGTTACCAGCCATTTATATTCTGGTCTAAAAATGCTCTCTCTTCATCAGATAGACACGTTGAGCAGTCGGTCTAAAATGCTTCAAAACAAACTTGCAGTAAGTTTCTGCAGAGTTTTGCTGAACCTGTAGTCAACATAACTAATCCATATCTTGAGATCAATGCTATTTGCTTGGGACAACACCCAGCTCAACCTCACCGCCATCTCTCTCAATTGCTCCACGGCCTCCATGTTGTAAACTACTTTTTCCAACATCCAGTCCTTGCTGAGCCAAACACATCCTCTAGTTAAGCATTAGGACGACTTCTGCATCCATCACTAACTCTGTTCCCTAGCTACCGATGCCATCACTCTCCTTAGTCACAATCTCAGGCTTAGCCGGCCTGTTCACAACCTCTTCATGCTATCTGATCCTGAATCAAGCTCAGCTTCTGACTGTATCTTCTCAATCACAAAGACTGAATTTCACCTCTGCTACTGAAACACTCATCCATGCTTTTGTCATCTCCAGAAGGCCTCCAATAAAACTTGCCTTAACTCACACCAGGTCTCGTTCACCCATCATCCCTATGCCCGCTGACCTACACTGAGACCCAGTCCACAAACGCCTCAATTTTAAAATTCTCATCTGTGTGTTCAAATCCCTCCAGGACCTCACCCACCCTCATCTTTCTAAACTCCTCCAGCACTGCAACCCTCCAAGACCTCAATGTTCCTCTAAGACCAGACACTCATGTTTCCCCCAGTTGCTTCATCCTACTATTGGCTGCCATGCCTTCAGTAACGTAGAGATTCTCTGCCTGAATCTCTCCACCACTCTCTTCAAAATGCTGCATTTAAACCTACCTCTTACTGGTCCTAAATTCTCCTTCCTTTCACTTGATATTAAGTTCGGTCTGATTATATTTCTGTGAAGTTCATTAAAGTTGATCCTTCCACCTATTTTTCCAACTTTAAGCCTTATTCTCCCACAACTATTTTAATCCAACTTAACTTTTCTAGCCCCTTGCCCCCCCCCCCCCCCACCCCAAAAAAAGGATGTTACACCCTTTATTGTACAATTTTTCTTCCTTCTTCTGGATCCTCCCTCTTCTTCTCACCACCAACCCACCCTCAACCCCAACAGTGAGGACACATTCTGGGTTTTTGTTTCAATAAAAGTGTTTTTTTTTTTTTAAAGCTAAAGACAATTTTCCAAAATTTGAAAGTCCATAATATTGAAGCTAATGTAGCAACCAGTTAAAAGTCACATCCGTACATGAAGGCTAGCACTGCCCACATGAGCAAATGAGTCCACAGTACGAAGAGTTAAATTTCATGAAAAATACTCAATGGAGGAACAACACTGTTGGGAAATGAAACATATTTCGCTTTCTCCACTCAGGATTAGCACGAAACACAAATATTCAAAGTTAGGTGCCAGCGGACATTCAAGTCCCCCCCCCCACCCTCTGCTTGGGCTAATCAATGGGGTTAAATTTCACACGTCCCATTCCATCAGACAGTAGGCAGGCATTGTGAACTACTGTCTTGGCCGTGCCAAATTTGAATATTCCTAGCAAGCAGCGGCTCGTCGATGGGGGATGGGAAATCCAGCAGCTCCTCTAGCAAGTGGGGGCAGGGTGGGGGGTCAGTGGCGGGAGCATGAACGGTGCAGCAGCAGGTGGGAAGATTGTGTGCGGGATGAGAGGTGCATTAATGATCCTCCTGGCCTCACTTCACAAAACATCATTTACCCTGCGTCAGTCATGGCTCAGTTTAAGCGCCCTACCCGAGTCAGAAGGTTGAGAGTTCAATACCACTCCAGAGACCTGATCATAAAAATCCCAATTGACACTCCAGTACAGTGCTGAGGGAGTGCTGCACTGTCACAAGATCATAAATAGAAGCTGGAGTAGGCCATTCGGCCTCTCGAGCCTGCTTCACCATTCAATAAGATCATGGGTGATGATTGTGGCCTTAATGTCACTTTCCTACTGCCCCTCGCACCCCCCCCCCCCCCCCCCAAAATGACCCTGGACTCCCTTGCAGATCAATAATCTGTCTTAACTCAGCTTTGAATATATTCAATGACCCAGCGTCCACTACTCTCGAGGGAAGAGAATTCCAAAGATTAACAGCCCTCAAAGAAGAAATTCCTCATCATCTTAAATGGGCGAGCCCATCTTTAAGATGAGAGACTGAAGAGACACCCTGTTTGCCCTCTCAGGTGAACTCATAGCACTATTTTAAAGAGCAGGGGAGTTAACCCAGTCAATATTTATCCCTAAATCAATATCACAGATACAATTATCACATTACCATTTGTGGGAGCTTGTAGTGTACAAATTGTCTGCTGCGATTGTTTGTTTATTTATTTAGAGATACAGCATTGAAACAGGCCCTTCGGCCCACCGAGTCTGTGCCGACCATCAACCACCCATTTTATACTAATCCTACATTAATCCCATATTCCCTACCACATCCCCACAATTCTCCTACCACCTACCTACACTAGGTGCAATTTACAATGGCCAATTGACCTATCAAACTGCAAGTCTTTGGCTGTGGGAGGAAACCGGAACACCCGGCGGAAACCCACGCGGTCAGAGAGAGAACTTGCAAACTCCACACAGGCAGAACCCAGAATCGAACCCGGGTCGCTGGAGCTGTGAGGCCACTGTTACAAGTGACTGCATTTCCAAAGTGCTTTGGGAGGTCCTATAGTCATGAAAGGCGCTATATAAATACAAGTCTTTCTTCCTCTCCCCAAAAAAAAATTATTATTTTTTTTAAATCCTTTCATGGGACGTGGGCATCACTGGCAAGGCCCTAGTTGTCCTGGGCTTGCTAGGCCATTTCAGAGGGCAGTTAAGAGTCAACCACAATGCTCTGGGTCTGGAGTCACACGTCAGCCAGACAGGATAACAACAGCAGATTTCCTTCCTTAAATGACATTAGTGAACCAAATGGGTTGCTGTGAACTGTCCCGTTGGCTAGGCTGCTCTACACCAAGCACACTGGCACCAAACACTGCACTGCAGTCCTATGGACTCGGCAATGCAGGCTGGTTCAGCAGCGACAATGGGGAAGTAAGTAGTGCACTACCATTATCCCAGCAATACCACCCTGCTCCTGCCCAAAAATAAGGACACAAATGGGGCCCGGTGCACCTTAGCTTCTGTCTCCAATGCAGCAGAAATTTTATCAGCCCATTTTCTGGGTCTAGTCTAAGAACGTCAATTTAGTGCCAATGAGACAGAAAATGAGGAACAATTTTTTGATCCACTACAAATTCTTCAAAACCATTCCACAAATCATCCTCGTCACTAGCACAAGTATAAGCTTCGTTCTAATATATCAGGCTGGGTGCAAATTCAAGACACAGAGGCAAAAGGAAAGTGCACTATAAAATATCCCAGTCCGCACAATACTGTGAATGCAGAGAACCAGAGGAGCATTAGAAGTTGCAAATGTTGCTGTAAACATTTTCCCATTTCCATTACTTCATCATTGCCACCCGACAGACATTTGATCCAGTTCTTTTAGGAACAGGAGGAGGCTATTCAGCCCCTTGAACCTGTTCCACCATTCCATTAGATCAAGACTGATCTGTATCTCAACTCCCATCGACCTGCCTTGATTCTGTAAACCCTTACCCAACATAAATCTACCACAGTTCTTTCTGCAGAAGAGTAGGTAGTCTATTCCAACATTACACGTTATAAATCGCCAATGAATTTGATTATGTTTACACTCCTGACCACTTTGACATCAGGTAGACTGACTGAGTTCATTACCGATGGGGCCGAGCATGGGCCTAACTGCACAGTATGCCTACGTCATCTGATAACGGTTTCCAGTCCTTAGAAAATTACGCAGTTCTTCTCTGCAACTGTATTTCTTCTTTCTTTCAAGTTCTTATCCTGGAGTTGTTTATAGCATGCTTACAGGCGTCACTAACTTCCATATGTATCAGTTCCATCAGTGATTTCTAACAGTACAATGTGTACAGTACTGGAACATTCACCCAAGCATACCTCTCAACCAACCCAACTTAACCCCAATGTCCCAACATTCAAGAGAGCCACTGAACACCACTTCAGATTCAATTGCTGGGACAGTTACTATATAAGTACAGTGGGCACAGAATTACTTCACTGCAGTGAGTGAGGCCACTTAAGGGGCCTGGTTTTTAAAACAACAAATGTCTGTGCAGCCCATGGAGAAGGCACAGCTATTCTCCTAGTTTATTCTGAAGCCATTTACTTGGATATGCAATGTCATAAGTCCAACCCGAGAAATGTTCTCATTAACTTCCCTATTTCTACTATTTCCTAGATAGAAAATGGTCTCCCTTTACACTTAATTTATAATTATCCAAGCACCCAATTGACCTCAATTTACATTGGGGCCTACGTAGTCTTTCACTGTTATCGTTTGCGAGGCAATGCAAAACTAAATGTGTTTAATAAATGGAAAAAGAGTTAACTAAAAATTTTAACTACGTGATTCACTGTCCCTCTATAGCTCCCAAACATTGAGGCTGGTTTCTTTAGAATAGGGGAGATTAAGGGGTGATTTGATAGAGGAGTTTAAAAACACTTTTTTTCCTTCATGGGATGTGGGCATCACTATCCCTAATGTCCCTTGACAACTGAGTGGCTTGCTAGGCCATTTCAGAGGGCAGTTAAGAGTCAACCACATTACTGTGGGTCTGGAGTCACATGTAGGCCAGACCAGGTAAGGATGGCAGATTTCCTTCTCTGAAGGAAATGAGTGAACCCGATGCGTTTTTACAACAATCGATGGTAGTAACAGCGCCACAAAACTAAGACCAGCTTTCAATTGCAGATTTTTTTTTTTATTGATTCATTGAATTTAAATTCCACCAGCTGCCATAGTGGGATTTGAACCAATGTCTGCAGAGCATTAGCCTGGGCCTCTATTACTAGTTCAGTAGTATTACCACCACTGACTTCCCTGGGACAATGGGACAGAGGAAATGGAAACAGTTTCCAGTGGTTGAGGGGTCCAGAACCATAGGACAGAAATACAAGTTTGAATGCAAGAGATTAACGGCAGATAACAGGCAAATCATGTTTTTTTTAAAAAACATAAAATACACATGATTATTTCTGGCAGTGTAGTGTCAGTGACTTAACCAGAAATGTCTGTCAACATTTGAGTAGGTGGCCTAGGAAAAGATCAAAGTATTTGACAGATTGCTCAGAATCAGCCTAATGAGCACAGAAGTTAATCAAATTTACACCAAGGAGATGGTAGAAAATGAGAAGTTTATCAGAACATTTTTTTGTGGTTCGATGTAATACATAATCCAATAAGATACCTTAAAATACCTTCATCCTTGGATTGCATGGAGTTAAAATGACTGCTCATGTGAAAGATAAAATACCAACATGGGCGAGGTGGACAAGTCATTTAAGTGTTGCAATTCATCCATATGCTCACCAATCAGATCAGCATAGCTCAAAAAATTTAAGCTCCTTTTTGAAAAATAAAAAGATCTTGCACTATGCATTTATGCAAAATTCTACACAATTTTCCAGCGGGCAACTTTCTTGTCAGAACATTTCCCCCAGACCATCATAAGATGATTTCCCCAGTCTACAAAAAAAAAGAACTTGGGCATGAAGGAAATAAACCCCATCAAGCATGCTGCTCAGAATCAGCCCATCACAGATGTTTGGGGTGGATCTTTTTAGAAAAGCAGCATGATAAGTAAACCAGCAAATAAACCACAAGACAGAGACACATTCATGGCGAATCACCAAATAGAAGAACTCTTGGGAGCTGTCAGTTCCTCACAAGTCACAAAGCATTTTGCAAAAACCCCAGTGGCAGCTCACACTTTGAATACTCCATCCAAAATGTTTGCAGAACGTAAATAAGGCATCAGAAGCAATGCTTTAAGACTTTAAACCACCAAACCTCCTTCTTTATGAAACTGCAGTCCCACGTTAATGTTCTAATCATATTGCTGAGATACTTCTGATCTAGGGGCATCATAGATATAAAATCTTTAGGCATTTTACATGCTCTCTGGCAAACTCTTGCAACTTTGTCGTTGAGAGGCTTGTAGCTTGGGGTGGGCATGTCCCCTAAAGTCTGATCCTGATTAAAAATTTAGATTAATTAGACGCTAATTAAATCTCTTAAATACACATTTAAAACGGCACAATGTGCAATGGAGCCCAGCACTGTGGAGATATAAAAGTTGAGGGATGCAATTAATGACTTGCAATAGGGAGGGTACAATAAAGGTGCAAATTGTTTGCAAATAATCCTCCCCGTTCAGTTAACACGAAGCAAACGGCGCGCAATTGCACCGCCCCAAAAAAAAACAAATCCAAATGATGATTCAGCGGGCAAACCCTCTTGTCAAGTTTCTGGAGCTGTGCAGAATGCGGGCCCTGCATCCGCACCCTCAGCAGCAAGTTCTTGGTGCATCGCTGCCGGGGCCTCTGGTACTTGTCCCGATGATCTGGGATTTCCTCCCGGGTCAGCGTTCTACTCGCGCGCCCTGGGGATTCCCCCTCCCGGGTCAGCGTTCTACTCGCGCGCCCCGGGGATTCCCCCGGGAGGGTCTCCCCGCCCCGCGCGCTCCGGGCCCGCGTTCCATTCCTGCTACTTACAACTGCAACATCCACTCGCCGCTCAGGATCAGGGTCCAGTTGGTGTCGCCCAGCGGCTCCACCGCGGGTGCGGCAGCCGCAGCAACATTGCCTGGCCCTGGCTCCGGCTCACAGCGGGCCGAGCCGGCCAGCAGCAGGCACAGGCTCAAAATCCCGGCCACCAGTTCCATGCAACCCGCCATCTTTTCTTCTTAATGGACAAATGCAACAGCAGCAACCACCAAAACAAAAAACGCAGGCCCGTCAAAAATTTTTTTTTAATAAAGCCCGACCGTCTGATTTCAAACTCTCTTCCCGCTTCCTGCAGCACAGCTACTATTTCTGCAGCTACGCAAGCCTCAGTGGGCGAGGTCAGAGTGCCTCAGGTGACCCCGCCCTCAAACATTGATGCTGCATTTAAGTATCCAAATTCACAGTTTTTATGCCTTTTCTTCATAAGCCAATGGATTTTAGAGGGGTGCAGCCAATAAGCATAAAGCAAAGGAAACTTATCAAATTAAAATATTATTATGCTTGCCCACTATGCATGGATGGCCTGCTTCTGTGCTCTAAATTTTCTATGTTTCTATATCCTCCAGATCGTCCGGTTACAAGGGCTTAAGTGTGCTGGTGGACACTACGTGTGCCCCTTTTCCAAGACCACGCGGGCACGGACAAGATCCACATTTGTTTTTCTCTCCGCTGTTTCGGACCTAAGCTCGATGCTGATATGCTGAGCATGCAGTCTCGTTGGCAGCAACAGAAAGTTGCCCATGGCAACTTAAGTTGCATCGAGAATCTTTGACCCTTTTCGAGTAACTGAAGACTTGCCTAATCAATAGGCATGTCTAAAAGTTCACTGCTTCAACCCTCGAGTGTGCATTTTATTACCTAATGTATGTACAAGAATTTTAAAAGTTCCATTTTCACACCAGGGGCTGATTACTGCTGTAATGGCATGGATTTTTCATGAGGGAATGTCTATATCCATCCTTTTAAAAAGGACTCTTGGGGTGACTACAGATGGGAGCATTTATAAGAATTAAACATCTAACTGACCACCACTTAGCTTAGGATCAGAACTGAATGGATTAACGGTGATTGGCAGGAACCCCACCACAAAGAGAATCAAGAGGGAAATTATGTGCACAACAGAACACAACATCCTATGTAGCAATTTCATTATTAAAAATTGCAGAGGGGAGGGAACATCAGCAATTCTTGAATTTAGAGCAAGGAAATGCAGGAACAGGAGTAGGCCATTGAGTCCCTCGAACCTGTTCCGACATTCCATGAGATCGTGGTTGATTTATCTTAACTTCACCCACCTGCCCTGGTTCCATATCTTTTGACGCCCTAGTCCAGCAAAAATCTATTAATCTCAGATTTAAAATGATTAACTAAGCTCGTTATCTACTGATTTTTGAGTGAGAGAGTTACACACTTTGACCACCCTTTGTGTGAAGCAGTGTTTCCTAACTTCTCTCCTGAATGGGCCTGGTTCTGATCTTAAGGGTATGTTCCCTTGTCCTAGACTCCCCAACCAGTGGTGACCTGGTAGAGATCTTTCTGATTGTGAAAGGATTTGATAGACTAGACATAGGGATGTTTCCACTTGTGGGGGAGAGCAAAACTAGGGGCCATAAATATAAGATAGTTACTAATAAATCCAATAGGGAATTCCAGAGAAACTTCATTACCTAGAGAGTGGTGAGAATGTGGAAATCTCTACCACAAGGTGTAGCTGATCTGAATAGAACAGACGGATTTAAGCAAAAGCTAGATAAACACGAGGGAGAAAGGAATAAATGAATGTCCAGATCGGATGAGATGAAGAGGGGTGGGAGGAGGCTGTTGCACAGCCAAAGCACCAGTATATACCAGTTGGGCCAAATGGCCTGTTTTTGTGCTGCAGATTTTATGTAAGAAGAAACTATATAAATATTTGCTATCGCTGTTGGGAGGAAATGTTTTGTGCTTTGAAAACTATGTAGGATTGAGGAAATGGAATGCTTTCCAAATGTTAAGGTCATGTCCCCTGAAAGGAGATATAAGCCACACAAAAATACATGGCAGGGCAGGTCCCTAATTCCTCCTCCCCCCACCCCCATATTCTGCTTATGTGAATACATATCTATACTGTAACTGTGTTACCTACAGTGATAATGACAAAATAATATGCAGTTCATAGTAGGACAACTAGCAAGACAAACTAATGTAAATCAAACATTAATTTCAATGTTAATTTTCCCAACTGTTGTCAATCTGGGCAGATCTGAGGAGACCAGGTTGTGTGTGCTGCTTTCTATATATTAGTATTTATATAACTAATCAATCAACTGTGGCGGTGCACATGGGGAGCCAAAACTAATTATAGTCTTCAGGTTAAGCAAAATTAAAGTGTGTGGATTTCTGAGCCTGGCGTGTAGACATAATTCAGACTCCATTTTATAGTCATGAATTCTGTCTTCATGTTGCAATTATAAATTACCACATTTATAATGAAATCTACTTATGTAAACTTGTCACTCTGTAATTGCACATCAATATTTACAATGGGGATAGTTGACAGGAAATGTGTGCAGACCTAAGGTCTGTAATATATTGCTAGTCAATGTCCTGTGATGTTGCACATGTTAAGGTGTAAAGTGTGTCTGCTTTTTCCATTAACCCATAAGGAAAGATTGGACCCAATTTTAACTCCATGCAAGTGGATGGGTTTTGAATGAGTTACAATCTCGCCCATCGGGTCGTCAACCCAAAAGATAGCAAACAAAAGTGCCCCATTTTGGGAGGGGCACACTTAATAAAACCAAATCATAAAAAAGACAAAGGAAACTTATCAAACAAAATAACAGTGTTAATGCCCGTGTCCACTACATACTCTAATCTCTGTGCTGCCCATCAGTCAAAGACGGTCTCAAGTGTACAGGAAGATAGCGTGTGTTCCTTCTCCGGGTGAAGGCAAGACCCCAGAAGAGAGGTAGGCAGCCAGAGAGACCACCCTCAGGGGCCACGTCCAGAACAGCCCTGTGATTGGGCACCTTGGCTAAGCCCAGGAGCAGATGTACAAGGAGGTCCTCTGACTGGCCTACCCTCCCCACTGCCTCCCCCCAACCCCCACTTCGCACTGAGTGGCTGCAGATCAGGACCGTGAGTCTGAAGTGGAGACAGAAGTTGAGAAGCAGCCCCCTCAAATAATGGAACGGGGGCTGCAACCTCTTGCATCTCATGTAAAATATGGAACATAGCCTCATCCAGGCTGGAAAAGTTAGAGGCAGCCTGGGAGTCTGTGAAGTGGCTTAAAAATCTATGTTTTGGGAGTATCACATACAACACTCTCCATCCCCAGATCGCCAATGGATGCAGGGGAGGAGTCCTGTGCAGAGAGACCTCCACTGGGGTCCTCAGCCAGAAGAATGTAGCATGTTATTTGTCTCTGCTGTCTTTGTATTGTTTTTCTATCTGTCGCTCTTCCTCTTGCTTCTTTATGTCTTTGTCTTTATTTCCTGTCAGATGAGATGTGGAGGTTGGTGTAGCAAGGAATGGAGTGAACATAATTAGTTGATTTCAATTGAGGTAACATTACAGGAAGAAACATGCACTCTTTCAAACCCTCTCTTTCTATTTCACTCCTGAAAAGTTTCTAGAATATAAAACAAAGGCTATGGATGTCTCTTTTTGTTTCCTCTCTCTCTCTCTCTCTCTCACACACACACATATTCTTTAGTACTGACTGATACATCCTGAGAAATTAGATACTTTGCATGTGCTCCAACTGCACGATTCCAAATTCAGCTCACAGGAGCACAGATCTGGGCAAAGCTAATCAACCAGACTTTTGACAGAGGCTGATGCCTTCAAGTAAAAGCCTTTACGAACTCATTAAAAGACACAAAAAGCAATTCAATGAACAAATGTAAGCATGTTATTGGCAAACGCTTTTAAAAAAAATTGTTAAACCCTTATTATGATGATAGAAGTTAAAATCATTCAAGAAAAATGGCAATTGAATTATTTTTTAGCAAGGCATTTGAGAGTGTTCTGGGCTCTGGTGGTCAGATTGTGCAATCCGAATGACAAGTACATGTAGGTGTTTTCGATGGCTCAGAATATGTGGGAGCAATGGCAGCGAAACTGCCATTGTTTGTCATCATTATTCCTCTCAAACTGACAGCAACTTCTGGAGTCTGCACATGTGCAGGATAACGCGGAAATCCAGAAGTTGCTGTCAGTGATTCTGCGCCTCTCCTGAGGTTGCGCTGTTGAAGTCCCCTCACCTCCATCTGCAATCAATTAGAAATCACAGAATTGACAAGAACCTGCCCTTTTACACTATTAGTGTCACTGTAAAAACCCTTGAAAAAACTTTGCAGAATGAGGTGTAAATGAGGTTTTAATGGTACACTAACTTCATAATTACTGCTGAACAGCCTCACTGGTCCTGAAAAAAAATTATATTTGTGAATTTTTCTGTTATGATAAAAATTCCATATACTTTAAAAATAATGTTTAAAGAATAAAACCATTTGTTTATGATATTTCAGTTTCTATATTAAACCCGTGTGCATGGCCCAACAATTTATCTTGCTCTCGGTAAAATTTAATTAAAAGTGAAGAATAATCAGCGCTTGTAACTTCCTAGTTTGCTGCCGATAGGAATATTTGGTGATTGGTTGCTCACCCTGCTCGATGACATCACTGTTGCTGGACGCCTGGAGATCCCCTTGATTTGGCCCCTGATTCAAATTAACATTGGGAAAGAGGAAATTCACGCCACAGAGATCGCTAAATCTTTATGGGCAGCTTTCTTCGAGGTCGGTGGTGAGCACCATCCCCTCACCGCTGACCGCGAAATCCAAATCCATTATATATATGAACATGGGCATTTACAATGGAAAAACCAACACTGAAAGGCATGACAAAATATGAGAAAGGAAATTCCAGCGTGACAAGTTTACATAGGCAGTTTCCATTACAAATATGGACATCGAAAAGTTGACTTGAAGTGTGCACTGATGAATGATTTTCATTATATTAAATACATTACTCGATCCCCTATGGTCTTACGCATTGGGAGTCCAGACAAAGTGTAGTTATCAGGTGAAGTGGGATTAGAAGATGGAGAATCAGTGACAGGTCATGGAGTCACAATTATGTCCCTATTTAGACTCATACATCCCATTCCAGTTCCTAGTGAGCATGGGCCCACAGCTCTAAACTGTCCTAATATGGTACTAAATTGGCATATCATTCAGAGACATAAGATGGTAAGTGCAGAAAGTGGAAATATTGTCTCACTGTTTTGTTGAGACAAAGTAGTGTAAGATGCCACTTTGCTATACCTGACCGAGGAGTACTTGATAATTAGCTTGGTTGGAACAGAATTCATACAAAGGAAATTATTTTTTTTAAGTATATTTAGCAATGCAGGGTATTTACAGAATCATTTAAAGATTTGAAATTTTATTATTTAAATTGTTCTTTTAATTCCTTTACACCACACATGCTTGCACACACATGAAATGTAGAATGAATAATGCAGACACTGGAGAGGCATGAAGTCATTGATATAAGTGAAACGAAATGACGGTGTATGGACAAATGGCTTTTTCCTGATTTTCAAACAAATATTAGAAAATAGATAAAGGAAGATATTATAAACTCATATTTCTGAATGGAACAAGTGTTGGAACACTTACTGCAAAATTCTGATTCTGAGGAAGCACTGTCTCCCTCAGAAAGAAGTCTGAAAGCTCAAAACATTTCGTAATTGTGCACTCAGGGCAACTAAGCAGGGTTGCAACAACTACAACTTGTATTTATATAGTGCCTTTAACATAGTAAAACATCACAAGGTGCTTCGCAGGTGCGTAAACAGACACAAATTGACACTGAGACAAAGAAGGAGAAATTGGGCTGAATTTTGTGACCCCGGCAGGGATGCCGACGCCAGGCCGGAAAGCCGGGACAACCCTCCCATCTGATGTTCGGGAGACGTCCACCACCACCACCCCTGCCCCACACTGCATTTCTCAGTGCTGAGGCAATTAACTGCCTGGCGCTGGAGCTATCGTCTCTTTAAAGATGGGAGCCTGGCACCAAGAGATGCCAGCCATTCAGAGGGCTGGCAGCTCTTCAGCCTCAACAGCACCATTGCGAGCGGTGGCCACTGCTGGGACTGCAGTCAGCCTAGACCAACCAGCACGGAGGAGGCCCTGGAATCAAGGTAAGTTTGTGGGGCTCCTCGGTGATGGTGGTGGTGGTGGCAGATGGGTTGGTGTGGGGATCGTTGGTTGTGAGGGTGCAGGGGGTCTTCCCGAGGGGCGGCCCTTGCTGCTGGGGTTGAGGGTCCTCCGTGGACCACAGAGTGCTTGAACAGGAGGGACCCCCCCCCCCTTCTCCTGAGCCCACAGGGAGGCTGACAACTTTTACTGGGCAATCTCTCCCACATGGCAGAGGGCTCCACTGCTATTAGTAAAATATCAGCAGCGGTGGGGAGAAGCGCTTAAATAGCAACTTACGGGCCTAAGGGCCACTTAAGGGCCTCATTGGCCTCTGGATGGGAAGACCATCCTTGGCCTTTGCCGCGCCTGATAAAATTCCATAGCATTTTATGTCCCCCCCCACCCCAGCTGCCATCTCCAAGCTCACCCCTAAAGGACAGATCAATCAAAATTTTAAGGAGCATTTGAATGGATGAGAGAGAGCTGGAGAGGGTTAGGGAGGGAATTCCAGATCTATAGCCTCGATGGCTGATGGCTACGTCACCTCTGATGGGCCAAAGGAAGCAGAGAATCCACAAGAGGCCAGATTTGGAGAAATGTGGAGTTCTTGGAGGGTTTCGGGGCTGGTGGAAGCCACAAAGATAGGAAAGGGTGGCACCATGGAGGGATTTGAGCACCAAGATGAGAATTTTAAAATCAAGGCGTTGGTGAACTGGGATCGATGTCAGCAAGCACAGAAGTGATGGCTGAATAGGACTTGGTGCAAGTTAGGCTATGGGCAGCAGAATTTTGAATGAACTCAAGTTTACAGAGGGTGGAAGGTTGGAGTTCAGCCAGGGAAGTGCTGGGATCGCACTTGGTTTAGGACTGGACCGTCTGTTTTTTTGAATTTCTAAATTGCAACCTTGGCACCGAAATTCCATTTTAAAAATAGAATCCCTTTTTTTGTACTCCAGTGTCTTGTGATATGGAGGCATTAATTATTGGTGTTATTAGAGCTTCTGGGTGAATTTTCAATATCAGTAAAGCAAATATAAAAATTCAACGCAGTATAAATATCATCATCTGCCCCACCCCCACAAAGCTGGTTTTGTGACAAAGTATTTGGGCAGGATTTTTGGTCCAGCCAGGGGCGGGAATAGAGGTGGATGGAACCCGAAAATACTGGCACCAGCCGTATTCCGGTTTTCCGATCCCATTCCCAACGCCAGCCATTTTTGCCTAGGGGGTTTTGGGGCCGGCAGGGATACCCACTCCCACATGGTGGGTAGCCAATTAGGTTTGTTAAAGGATTTTCCAGTCAGTCTCCAGTTTCTCGAACCGGTGTGGGGGGCTACAGTTTAACTGCCTGGAGGCAGGCACCCAGCAGCAGGCTGGGGTGAGGGGCCAGCACTCCGAGCAGGCCAGAGGCCTGTCCTATAGAGAGGCTCCTCCCCACCCACCCACTCCCCTCCCCCAGTGGCAGCCTGGCTGCATGAACCATTTTTTATTTAAAGTTTCAAAAAGGTTGGTGAGAGGGCACCTCCATGTTGAAGCGCCCTCTCTGTTACTTACCATGCATTTCAGGGTGCTGCTCCTCTCAAGCTGGAAGGCATCTGGTTAGCCCTTCAGCTTTGAGAGCCCACCCACCACCCTTAAATGACAGGGAATCTGTCTCCAGGCCAATTAAGGGATTGCCTCCGTGAATCTCCCAAAGAGTGACTGTCCCCCATCAGAGGCAGGATCGAGACCCGGAAACAGTCCTGACTCTTGTTTCCTGTCCCCGGAGGGAAAATCCAGCCCTTTGTATTTATTTGTGATATGATATAGTTTATTCGATGTACTTTTTTCTGGTCGTTGATATATTTACAGAATCTCTAAATCACAACAGTGACTATACCTCAAAAGTATTTCATTGGCTATAAGGCATTTTGGGATGTTGTGAAAGGTGCTGTATAAATGCAAGTTCTTTCGTTCTTTCTGATCCCTCAACTAACACCATCAAAAACAGATTCCCTGATAGCTCATTCGCTGTTTGTGGTGCCTCACGGTCTACAAATCGGCCTCCATGTTTGCTGATATAAAAATAGTAATGATACTTCAAAAAGGACATGAAGCACTTTGGTATGTACTGAAGAGTGAGAAGGTATGCTAATTCTTTCTTTTCACTGCTGGTAATAAATTAAGATGCTGCATATCAGAATATGCAGCATTCCTAGCTTCATATTAAGTCAATGAACTGCCCACTGCGCAACTGAAGCACCATAATGCCCAATCCACTGAAAATAGCCCCTGTAAATCAAATTTAGCTTCTGCATGGAGAGAACTGCAAACGAGGACAGGACCTGAAATCCACTCCAATGTTGATTTTATGCAAAATGAGAAATTTGAGCCAGAAATGGACACCAAGCCACAGAAGGAGATATCAGGCCAGGTGACCAAAAGCGGTCAAAAACGTAGGCTTTAGGCAGCATCTTAAAGCAGGGAGACTCCTTTATGACAATCATAAAACCTTTATATCTGCATTTTTCATGAATTTTCTGCTACGGCCAATTGGTACTTTTCTGGTTTCAAATGTGTGTTTCTTATCTGCTCCTTCCAACTCTCCAGCTCCATGACAATGCGGATAAAGAGTTAATTCTCCACCAACATGGCAAACTAATGACACCCATTAAAATGCTAGTTTTTAAACTAGGCTAAAAACTTATTAAAACCGTGTCACTTTGGGCTATTTGCTCTGGGCTGGACAACCGCTACTGGGTAGAAAAACAGCAGGCTTTTTACCATTGAGATTTTATTGAAATGTACCAAGGACTCAGTCATTTCCGCATGGTTATTTCGCTGATGCCTGAGGGCCACACAGCAGCTAGTCCAGAATATTGGTAATTGAAGATTTAGATGATTTGGCCTCGAGATCATGAAACAATGGTGTCTGAGGGACCAATTACTCTATTATCAGAATTCATCCAGGAGTAAAGTGCAAATGACAATTGTGTGGTTCTCCTCAATTACTGTTTTAAAAAAAACATTTTAAGCAAGTGCACATAAAGAATAACACCCCCACTGAAGATACTTGTTTGATAAAAGTGAAGTTAGTTAATGGCCTCTAAGTTCATCTTTGTTGAATATTATAACGGCCCATTGTTTAATTTGCATTTTAGAAAAACATTCTAACAAACATTTATTTTATTCAAAAATTGTTTCTGAGCATCATTCATTTTTTTTATGTGGAAGTCTGTTTATGAATCTATGCTATGTTACAATAATATTGGGACGGAGTAAGACCTAAACTGAGCATCACATCTGCTGCGAATACTGTCTAACAGTTTTTTGTTAACTTTTGGAATCCAACAACATAAATTTATAATCTTTTATGCTGCTAAATTGCATGTTAGATTCTTGGCCAGATTAATTCTCTGCTGTGAATTCATGAGACGGGAATTGTAACCCTCACAACCAATTGATATTTATAAACCATAAAATTCAAAGTTTTAAATATTAAAAAAAGCTAGTCAACCGTATTGGTTCCAGACCAGAGATGCGGAAAATTGTTCTGCAGGGGAGCCTCCAACTGGAATAAAATTTGCATTAGTTGTCAAGTTAACTAATACATTGTGGTTGAGTTAGTACATCACTGCTGAGTGCTAAACCTCACTGAGCATGGTAATTGCCCTTTGAACACCATGGCCCAGATTTTGCTGTAATAATAATGTTGAGGCTGTCAATGCTCACCATTATTGTAGGGTAAATTAAACTGCAACTACTGGTATCCTCACATGTAAAGTTAAATGTGAAAATCTGGAGTACTGTTTACAGTATTTAAGGAAGGATGTAAATGCGTTGGAAGCAGTTCAGAGAAGGTTTACTAGACTAATACCTGGAATGGGCGGGCTATCTTATGAAGAAAGATTGGACAGGCTAGGCTTGTATTCGCTGGAATTTCGAAGAATAAGAGGCAACTCGATTGAAACATATAAGATCCTGAGGGTCTTGAGTCTTTGGAATTCTCTTCCTCAAAAGGCAGTGGAAGCAGAGATTTTGAGTATTTTTAAGGCAAAGGTAGATAAATTCTTGATAAGCAAGGGGTGAAAGGTTATTGAGGGTAGGCGGGAATGTGGAGTAATCAGTTCAGCACAGCCATGAACTTATTGAATGGCGGAGCAGGCTTGAGGGGCCGAGTGGCCTACTTCTGCTCTTAATTCATATGTTCATATGTATGAAATCAGGAAGTTGCTGTCAGTGATATCCTGCTCCTCCACAGGGCGCACTGTTGCAGTCCTCACTGATAGATTCATCACTGAACTAAATGCAATGGCGACAACTTGCTGAAAAAATTAGAAAGTTGCTGCATTCAAGAGTAAGTGAGTTTTTAACAAGGAGATAGTGATGATTACTGTAAAAAAAAATCTCTGGGCCTGAAAATTTAGTTTTACAAGCATGGAGTCTCATTCCTTCAGAAGAAAATTAGTGTTGGAGATTTTTTTTAAATTAAAATAATTTTTAAAAACTTTTTCTGTCGGTCTCTTTCATCTCTCTCCCTTAATCCCATCTGTATTTCTCAACTTTTATTTTGCTTTCTGTACACAATTTAAATCTAAATAATGTTTCTTGCTTTACACTTCCTGCTTTGGACTCTGCGTGGCTCAGTAAGGATTCTTCAATCTGATTTGTTGAAGAACCTGGCTTGCTCATAGATGGCCCGTAGAGAGCGCTATGCTGGATCAGGCACCCAATGACAGAAGGTTTCTGCTCAAAAAGGCCATCAAATCTTTGTGGAGAGTTATCAGCAAGGTAAACAGCAAGCATTGTTCCTTTGTCACTGATCGTAAAATCCAGGCCATTATTTCTACTCTGTTGGGTCTATTTTGTACTTGTACACACAACAGAAGCATGGTGGGGATTTGGGTCAAAACTAAGAGAACCAGATAGTTCTCATGTTTAGCAGTAACTTATAACTGGAGCCTTCACTACCACGAGAAATTCATGTAAAGTGTTGCCTGGAGTTGCATTCTTGTTGCATACACCTCCTGACTGTCTAGAACAATGGACTAAATCATGCACAAGAATAAATTTAACATGTAAATTGATATTAGTTGTAAACAAACATTTAACATTTAGCATTTTACAGCATGGGGAAATGCCTAAATGCTCACAAGAAGCTCTTAGGCTGGGAATTTATCTGGGCGATGGGGGTCTTGATGTCCAGAAAAAGAAACACTGAGAACCTTGTGTCGCCTCTTCTGTAGGAGGCCCATAAATCTAGTGCCAATTAGGCACTTAAGTGGACAGGGATTGGCCTTCCATGGGATCAAAGACCCTGGCAGCGGAAGTCCAGCCCAATCAGAGCCCAGCAGCTATTTAACTGAGCAATGCCACTGCGAAGGCGGTGGCTGCTGCTGGTGGAGCACCCACCCGAGGCCCAGGACTGGCGCTGGACACAGGCCACAGGTAGTTCAGGGTGGGAGGGATCTCACAGGCTGAGGGTCACAGCGGAGGGTGTAGGGGAGACAATGGCAAGGACAGGGGATGGCTCTCAGCAGGCCCCCTTTACTTCCCAATGCCAGGTCCCTTGTTCAAGCACAATGTGGCTTTTAACGAGGCAACCCCCGGCACCCCCAGAGCCAGCAAGCAGCCCGCAGGGTTTTCCCTGCCGTGCTTCCCGTGCAGCAACAGGGCTGCCCACAGCACAGCTAATTGTGACAACTGTGGGATGAGGCCCTTAATTGAGTGGGAAGGCTGTTCACAGGCCTTCCTGCCCAGACATAATGTTGGCGGAGGCAGGATGGTGACCCCCCACAAACATCCCACCTGATTCTATGCTCTCTCGCCTCCAAACCTGCCACGGGGGAGAGCATAAAATTCCTCCCTATAGTCACAATGGCATATAATTGGGAAAAACAATTGTTACAGACACGGATGCATCTGCAAATTACAACTTTGGTAATTGTGCAAAAGACCCAGATTGCAATTCCGCTCATGATTTGGGATAAATGCACACACTATTGTTTCATATTTGTAACTACAGAGCAGAAAATCAGGCCCCAAGACATTCTCATGAGCATTTATAAATAGCAAGTTGTTTACTATTTCTGATATGGTTATCAAAAGTATCAAAATTAGATGTTTCTTTGGAATTTGGAGACCACAATCAGACATGGAGTGGAAAAGTTCCCACTTCTGATTGCGGTCCACTTACCTCTGCTGCAAAGTGTCCTTGTGGTTTGTTGGATTCGCCTTGACTGCAAACCTCACGGTTCAATACTGTCTTGGCATGAAGAACAGCAACTTAAACATGGTGCCAGAGAGCAGCAGGTGCCTGGGAAACTGTTTCCTTGCTCCATTAACAATCTGGAAGAGAGAAGGGGGCAAAAGTTGCTTGTTGCAGTGTTATTCTGCTCAAGCTTGAAGGGAGCTTTCAAGATGTCACAACAATCGATTTTGACTTTGTAGAATAGAACCAGAAGTTTAAATCAAATGTTTGTCCTTGCTTCTGATGGGACTTTATTTAAAGGAATCTTCTTTCAGATAAATGAAACCACTATGAATGAATCATTCGGGCTCATTTTAACCCAGCCTGCCTAGCAGAAACAGTTTTTGGCTCTTTACCCTAAGGAAGCATATACTTGCCTTGAAGGGGATGGGTGGGGTTCAACAAAGGTTCACTGATTCCTGAGGTGACAGGGTTGTCCTATGAGGAGAGGTTGAGCAGAATAAGCCTATATTCTCTTGGAGTTTAGAAGAATGAGAGGCAATCTCATTGAAATGTATAAAATCCTTAGAGGGCTTATCAGGGTAGATGCTGTTTCCCCCTGGCTGGAGAATTTAAAACTAGGGGTCGTAGTCTCAGAATAAGGGGGCACCCATTTTGCACTGCCATGAGGAGAAATCTCTTCATTCGGATGGTTGTGAATCTTTCTTTACCCCAGAAAGTTATGGATGCTCTTCGTTGAGTATATTCAAGCCAGAGGTAGATAAATTCTTCAGGCTGGATTTTCCAATTGGGGTTGAGATTCCAATGTCAGAATTAAATGCGGATCCTGCCCTACACCATGGCTTGAATAGTCATTTGATTTTTGGTGAGCTGGCCAATTAGTGGCCAGGGGGCATGCTCACTGTCCAATTGAGGACAGTGGGTGGCCTCCAGATGCCTACAGAGGTGGGGGGGGGGGGGACCTCACAATGGAGGCGCCCTTTGAAGATCAGATTTTTAAAACATTGATTTCAAAACAGCCACAGCTACCAGCCCATGATCGCGGAGGGACAACCCATCCACTGGACCGCCAGCTTCCGCAGCTGTGGTCTGAGACCGTGGCGGGGATCCCTAAGGGGATGAATCACCACCCTCACTCCCGTCTCCTGCCTGGAGGCTGCCTCCAGTCGGCACGGGAGAGCGGCCTTCATAGGCCGCTTAATTACCTGCGTTGGCTACCTGCCATGAAATTCCAGGCACGCCTGCCTCTGGTCCCACCCCCATTGGCCTTCGAAAATCCTGCCCTTGGACTCTAAGGGAATCAAGGGGACTGGGGCAGGGAAGTAAAGTTGATGCAGGAGTTTAGCCATGATCTTATCGAATGGTGGGGCAGGCTCAAGGGATAATATGGCCTACTGCTACTTCTTATATTCTTAAACTGGCAGGCAGGCAATTAAAATGGCCACAACAACTTACCCTTTTTTTTATCATGTTGGCTTCCCGTAGGTTTCAATTCTAATCTTCCCTTTTGAGGAGGTGAGTGGGACACCCCTGGAAAGCAGCTTTGGTCCTTCTTTAAATATGGAGATCAGGCCCCGATGACATCATGACTACAATTTTAACTGAGACCAGGTAGCAAGCAGATCCGGAGCAGAGGAGGCTCAGAAAAGACAAGTCATTTAAAAAAAAAGTTTCCTTTCTGGGAAAGAAGGAGCAACCTTCTAAACTCATGGGAATATATACCAAGTTTAGGTGACCTCTCCTCATCATTTAGACTTTAAGATAAGCCGTCATTCTGGTCAATATATCTTTCCTGAGGTTTGGTGCCCAAAACGGAATGCAGTACTCTGGATGGGGTCTGACAAGGCTCTGTACAACTGAAGCATTGCTTCCTCACTTTTGCATTTAAATTCCTTGGCATAAAGGCCAATGTTTCATTAGCGTTTTAGATTACTCCACTTCCTCAGATTGAACTCCATTTGCCATAGTTCTGCATGCTCACTTAGGCTATTTATATCCCTTTGTAACTTTCATCTCCCATCCATAATTAGTGCCATTTGCAAAGTTAGATATAGAACCCTCTATTCATTCATTCCAAGTCGTTACATTATACGGTGAAAAGCTGAGGCCCCAATACACATTGATGGGCAACTTGTCACATCCCTGCGATCAGAGAACTTTCCCTTTAAGTCCACTCCATCTCCTATGTCTCAACCAATTAACAATCTAGGTCTTAAACTCTGGAATTCCTCCCCAAACCACTCTGTGCTGCTACCTCACTTTCCTCCTTTAGGACACACCTTAAAACCTACCTCTATGACCAAGATCTGTCCTAATAACTCCTTATTTGGCTTAGTCTCAAATTTTGTTTACCAGCGCTCCTATGAAACATCTTGGGATACTTTACTATGTCAAGGGTGCTATATATATATGCAAGCTGTAGTTATTATATCACAAGATTGCCTCCATTTGCATAGAAAATCCTTTTCTGCTCTGCACCCACCAATCTTCACTCCCCCTATCCCCGCCACCACTGCATAAATTATGTTCCAGCTGTGACCAGGAACATGCTAAGGGTTTTTTTCTTCCTGTGCTTTTATTATTGGAATATCACAAGATGTGGGCGTCATTGGCAAGGCCAGCGTTTATTGAACATCCCTAATTGGCCTTGTGAAGGTGGTTTTGAACCACCGCAATCCGTATGATGAAGGTACTCCCTAAGTGCTGTTATGTCAGGAGTTGCAAGATTTTGACCCAGAGATAATGAAGGAACAGTGACATATTTCCAAATCAGGTTGGTGTGTGTGACTTGGAGGGAACTTGGTAGTGGGTACTGTTCCTATGTACCTGCTGCCTTTGTTCTTCTTGGTGGTAGAGGTGCAAGTTTGCAAAATACAGAGCTCATAAATGGCAATTGGGCTTCTGTGAAGCAAGCACAGCATTCCCTAAAGAGCTTTCACAGCACTGAGCGGGGGAAACCTCGTTTACACAAGCACCAGCAGTGTTTATGCTATACTTGCCAATATTTCTGAGAAAATTCTAATTTCTTGCAGTTGCCCGGCTGATATGCAAATATATTTTCTGGTGCTGTTCAAATTAGTTCTGCTTGATTGACTGAAATTTATTTAGAGTGCTGCAAATTTATGAATTATTATTCATTCCTGTTCCAAGATTCTTAGAAAAGGAGAACATAAAGACTATGGGCTGAATTTTGGCTTTGGGGGCAGGAAACAGAAGCCAGGATTATTTCCAGGTCCCAAACTAGCTCCCAAAGCTAGAGGGCCAATCAGAAGCTTTCCAGCTTGAGAGAGGCAGGAGGCTGCAGTGGAGGGTAAGTAACTGAGAGGGTGCTTCAATATGAAGGTGCCATCTCACCAACGTTTTAAAAAATATAAATAAAAAATAGAAAAAACAGCCAGGCCACCACTGTTGGGGTGGGGGGAGGTGGTGTTGGTGGAGATGCGTGGGCAGGGCGGGGGTAAACCCTCTACAGGGCAGCCTTTGGCTGCATCCACACCCTGGCAGTCAGTGAGGGCCTCTCAGCCTGCCTGGAGCACTAGCACCCCAGCCTGCTGCTGGGTGCCCTCCTCTATGCAGTTGATCTTCCCCCAGCATCACATAGGGAAACTGGGGGCTAACTGGAAAATCCTAAGCTTATCACTATCAAGACTCTAATGTTCTTAATGAGCCTAATTGCTTGCACGCCTCATGGGGACAGACAACCCTGCTGCCCCTGAACCTGCATCGGCTAAAATGTCCGACGACGGGAACCGGGTCAGGAAATCAGCATGCTGATTGGCCGGTTCCAGTCTTTTCAGGCACTGTCCACCTCCGATCCCAACCATAGAGTCAATATGAAGGATACAGAAGGAAGCTATTCAGCCCATTGAGTGCATGCTGGCTCTCCGTAGAGCAATCCAGTCAGTCCCATTCCCCTGCTCTATTCCCGTAGCCCTGCAAGTTTATTTCCCTCAAGTGCTCACCCAATTTCCTTTCAAAATCATTGATTGTCTCTGCTCCCACTACCCTCACGTCAACCAAGTCAAATCCCAAACCACATCTTTCAAAGGCTTTTGTTCACCAATGCAAGTTCTCCCTGTGACCGCGTGGGTTTTCGCCGGGTGCTCCGGTTTCCTCCCACAGCCAAAGACTTGCAGGTTGTTAGGTAAATTGGCCATTGTAAATTGCCCCTAGTGTAGGTCGGTGGTAGGGAATATGAGATTACTGTAGGGTTAGTATAAATGGGTGGTTGTTGGTCGGCACAGACTCGGTGGGCCGAAGGGCCTGTTTCAGTGCTGTATCTCTAAAAAAAAATGTTTTGCTTTTCAGCCCAACTGACAATAGACTAAAAATACGTTTTCCAATATAATAGAAAACAAAAAAAAACGTATTTCACAATACATGATTAAATGTAACTTAAACAGTTACTTCCTGTACCTTTAATATTTTTACGTAAAGGCCTCAGCTTTGCGCAAAAGCCTAGCCTTGAATCTGATACTTTTGCCCAGAATTTTTAATTTGTTGACTGAAAAGAAATCATGCCGTTAATTCTGCTGTCAATCCAAAGTCACTTAACTCAAATTACTGGATAATTCAAACTGTACTTAAAAAAAAAAGTTTTCTGTGCCATCTTAGTGCATTTGCTTGATTGGAATCACGGACAATTTAAAATTTTGTGCAACAAAATTGACGATGAATTATCAGGAATAACTATAGGGGAGAAATTTATTCCAGCCTTGCCCATTTCTTGGGTGCAAACTTCATGTTGGGGGAACCAATTCCCCCCCACAATCTAGCATACCCCCCACCTCCTCACTGGAAGAGTGCTGACTGCCAAAACAGGCGGGGGCTCCCTTGCGTATGCTAATCAGTAGCCACATGCTTGTTTTAGGACCCGGCAGTCACGTTTGCCACAATTTGGGTGAAGCCTGCATTCTCAGGTGTATGGCAGCCTAACAAACAGTCCTAAAAAGGACTACCTTTCCTTTTCTTTTGCTTAGCTTTATGTAGGTTCAGGAGGAGCAGGAATGCAGTACTGAGGGCCATCGGCCCCTCTACTCTTTGCCTTCCCCAGGACTTGTGTGCGGGCATAGCTCAGTGTCTGAGCCTGCTGATTTTGAGACTGGCAGGCAGCATTGTAATGCCTGATTGGCAAGTGCAACTCACTGGTATAACACAGAAGAGGACCAAGGCATCCATTCAGTGCAATCTCCATTAACACCACCCATATTGCATTGGATTTCAGTGTGAGACTAATTTCACAGCCTGCCTTTCAGTTTGTGCTATTGATCTTAGAAAATGGCTCAAGCTGAGGGAGGCAGGTGTACAACTGCCCTCTCTATTGATAACGCTTACAATTCCAAAACAAATAATTGTTTCCACTGAATTTGTTGATCTAGCTGTAGCACTTAAGGAAACACAAACAATTTTTCCATTTCTGGACATTGAAATATGTAAACCATAAATTTGTGGGCTTTTACTCAGATTAAATGAGATTTTCTGAGGTAAGTTCATTGTTTTAAACTATTAATAGCAAGAGTCTTTTGAAGCATAGTCCCTGACAGTGGAATTGAAAAACAAGCAACATTTCCAATATTTTGACCTTTTTTGTATTAAAAACCCAGTAACCATGCAAACAATTTTTTTAATCATCAGGTTCTTGTCCAAAAAGAATATTTTGGGACTTTTATAGGAGGCTGTAGTGTTATGATCACGTTAGGGACCATTAATGTTTAGAAAGAGAAAGTCAAATTCCCAGTTATTAGTGAAAGAATTACGTCACAAGATTTCAAGTCTTAAAAACTTTACTGTACAAGAGTTAAACAAAGCAAAATACTACAAACCTAATGCTACAAATTTGAAACATTTATATTTTAAACTTAAAATCTTAACAGAACATGAAGGTGAATACTTTAAATCGCAACAGGACACCCTCGTTTGACGTTTACTTGCACCCCAAGATTCACCAGACATAACAGGATCTTGGTGGTTTGTTCACTTCTCCTGGGACCAATTCAAAGTGCACCACAGGTCTTAGGAATTCACTTTAATTTCCTTAACTCCTTAGCTATACTCTGAGGTATCAGGTCTCCTGGATCTGGACTTCCCAGCTTGAGCACGAGCCTTACTCAAACCAGAAACACCCCTGGTTCCTGATGGCCTCTTTGCTCCTGAGTCCAACTGACTTCCAAAATCCAACTGCTTGTCTCAAAGCCAACTGACTGTCTGTGCCAGCAAGCACCCAAAAAAAAACACCTGACCCAAAAAGCAACATCTAGCTCCATAGCAACTTCGTACACATGGGATGTCCCAAATAGCAATTTAAGCTAATTATTTCCAACTCCAAATCTTCTCTTTCTTCTGGGAAATCATACGAATAATTTAAACCCCTGATTATAGCAGCTGCAGACATACCACCTCCATCAAGAAGTTAAGAGAGTTTCCCATTGTGTAGTGTCTTTACACTTCCCACTGTGACCCTACAAAATAAACATGGGCCACCCTTTGATTTGTAACCACCCTAGGCTTGTTTGCCAGCTTCCCAACACAGGTGTTTTCATTTGGCTTGCATAGAAAACAATTCTCAAATTAAAAGTTACCTCGAGAAAATTAATATAAACTGTGAACCAGGTGATCGTAACACTAGAAATGTTTATGATTGAAAGCTACACTGGCTATGCATAGGTGATGCTGTTTGTAAACCCCACCTTAATGCATTCCAAGAGATGCAGAAATTGGTGATTGAGTTTTACTGGTTGAAAGTGAAAAATATATCTATTGAAGCAGCCATGTGTTTATCTATTGTTCCAGAGAGGTAGTGGCACAGATGCCAGAAAACCATGTAATAACACTAGCATTTTGCTTAAACAGTAACCAGAAATCAACAGCCTTGATAATGCATTACATGACATAACACCCTTCTAGTTATAGAACTGTGTATCCTCAAACTCATTATAAACAACACCACGCGTACCCACTGGCAAGCCTGGCATCTAGCATGCATCCAATACACAACAATAAGAACCGAAAGGGAGACTTGCATTCATAGGGCTGGATTAGTCGCATCAGCGGGGCTCCTGGTGCTGGGCCAAAAAGGTGAAGGGAATGCTGCCTCGGCCTTTTGGAGCAACCACCCACCCAACCCCCGACGTGATTCTATAGCGCTCAAGCACCCAAGTGGCCACTGCCAGTACTACACCAAGCCAGGTTGCAGGCCCAGCACTGGAGCCCCAGACAGAGATAAGTGAGGTGGGGTCACTGGGGCCTGCTGGGCTGACTGTTACAGGAGGTGGGTTGGTTGCTGCCGGAGGCCCTCCATTGGTCACAGACTGCCCATGGAGGCAGCCCACCCCCTGCCCAAGCCCACAGGGAGATCACCTTGTTTCACTGGGCAACCTTCTGTCATGTGGGAGGCCCCTTCCCCCCACCGCTGGCTTAATTCCAGTGGAGGCAGTGGCTAATAATAGTTCACTTAAGGGCCTGAACTGACCTCTGTGCAGGAAGGCCTTCTTTGGCCTTTCCCAACCCTGACTTTACCGCAGTGTGACGGGAGAGCGACAGGCCCTCCATCCCCCACCTCCTGTCGCAATTCTAAGGATCCCTCCGCCTCCTAGCCCGTCTCCACGTGGCCCATTAAATCCAGCACATATCGTGCCTTTCACCACCTCAGGACATCTTAATGCACTTTACTTTTGAAGTTTAGTCACTGTTGTAATATAGGAAAATGTCAATGTGAAAATGTAGAATGTCAAATTGTGTTGGAGATATAAAACAAATCTTTTATAAAAATAAAAGAGAAAGGTATTGATTGACCTGGAGACTAAAATTTACTAACTGTTACACATTGCGGTCTGATTGACCTCAATAGTGTATAATGTATAGTACCCGCAACTATCTGGATTTACCAATTTAGAATAATGGCTTTAAAGGTTCAAGTTAGGTTGGCAACTAAACATTACAGCTGTGTTCCAGACTGCCGACAACCAAAGAGATCCTTGGGAGATCCTTTAGTATATATTAAAGTCTAGCTTTTAGCTTTCTATCTTCTGCTACACTTCAGGTGACATACCAGTATCTGTGCAAATATCTGTGACACATATGTAGTTCATAGAGTCACAAAAAGATACAGCACTGGAACAGGTCCTTCGGCCCAATGAGTCCACGCTGACCATCAACCACCCATTTATACTAATCCTACATTAATCCCAACTTTCCCTCTTACATCCCCACCTTCCCTCAATTCTCCTACCACCTACCTATACTAGAGGCAATTTTTTTTTTACAATGGCCAATTTACCTATCAACCCGCAAGTCTTTGGCATGCGGGAGGAAACCGGAGCACCCGGAGGAAACCCACACAGTCACGGGGAGAACTTGCAAACTCCACACAAGCAGAACTCAGAACCGAACCCAGGTCACTGGAGCTGTGAGGCCGCAGTGCTTGCCACTGCGTCACTCATTAGCTCAGATGTCATATTTGTCAAATAGCAGCAAATCATGTTGGCAATTTTCCACTAGTAAAAATCAGAGAGAAAACTGGAATACGACCCTAGAGGTCAGCAAGAGAATATTCTGGCTGTAACTCTTCAGAGGGAATGGATACCTGAAGATCAGCCCGGAGGCAGGCTGAATTTCAGAAGATAATTGGATTATTTGATCTTTGGCCTATTGCACGGAGATTCTGGAGTAGCACTTGTGTCAGGCGTCCCTGTGCTGGGCTATCCAACTGGTATGCAATGCTCTCAGGTGAGGCAGGAATCTGGAAATGCCCCTCCGCGTATCATTAAGAAGGGAATACTGGGCCTGCACTTCTTCCAGGTGCAGGTTCACTAGCATCGCCTGGAAAAGCCCCAACAATCTCAGGGCATCGCACTGCGAGCGGAGATCTGACATAACGAGTCTCCAGACTTTTCCCGTCTTAGCGATGTCTGGGAAACATCAACTTCTCAGACACTGCAAGAGGAAAATCTACCCAGACAACTAAACAGGCTGGGATGTACTGGTCAAGAACAGGAACAGTGGATATGTAAACCTCATTGGAAAAACTATTATGGACAGACTAAATGAACCACAAGCTGTCAGTGAAAGCTCCCAATATGTAAAGAAGGGGAATTAATCAAATCATCCAAATAGTTCTTGAAAATACATTTGGTCAGCAACTTGAATTCTCATTATGGTGAGAAATGTATTATTGGAAATAAGCTTTGCAGTGTAATAGACACTAACAATTATGATAAAATTATCAAACTAACCTACACAGCTGCATTTTAGGAGTTTAAAATGTCTCCATAGTTTCCCATCTCAAGCCTGTGTCACTCAGAAGGCACAGTTAAGCAGGCTTTTAACATTCTCACTGCCATCTCAGCAAGCTAGGAGACCATAAATGGCCATTCACAGAGTGCATCAGGAAGTACATTGGTTATAAGCCCCAGCTCTCCTCTCTCTGTCTGTACAGAGCAGTGGGAAGAAGAAATGGGCTGCTTTATTTATCTGCCTTCAGTGGATAATAACCTCATTTATATATTTCCAGGAAACAATAAAAAAAAAATCAGTTACAAATTTCTTTTCACATTCTTCCAGCTGAAATGCGCTCCCTCTTCCCTAATCCACTACCACAGTCGAACCTCCAACTCACCAGTGCCATGGGAGGTCTGTTAGAAATGAAATTCGTGTTAAGATCACCAACAATCAGTTATGTTCAGCACCCTGCTTCATTGCACAATCTGCGACTGTTACAGGTAATTTGCGGGATATTTAATTACCAAGCATCACTTGTGTAGGCAGGTACATCTAATTACTGGCCACGACAGAGTCTTACTTTAACTGCTATCTGTTATACTTCAGGCATCGCATTCCAAAGCATCACATCTTATTAAAGATATGAAGCAATTTTGTAAATGTTACAAAAATGGTGAAAGAAAACCCAGTCATTTCCTCGTGGTTTTGTGATATTGATACGCAAGCATCCCCTTGAGACCCAGAGCTGGCGATTTACAAGCAGATGTCAAACTATGGACATGTTTTCAGTATTTAGCCTCTAAATGTCTTAAGGATGTGACTAATAATATTGTTTTGCTACAGGGAGTATCTAACCAGTGGCATTACAGGAACAGAGCAGTTTAAACACAGCTCCATCTTAGTAGCTAAAAATCATGACTGTGCTTCCAGATCAGCAATGAGCAACCACAGGAGATTGAGACATCCCTCATACATCTTTGCTACCTCTCCCCACCTCTAAATGTCTTTTTAAAAGAAGTAAATATACTGTTTATTCCAAACATTGAACTTAACCTTTCTAGTATTCATTGTATTTTCTATTTGACTCAAATTACATAGCTTTTAGCAATTGTTCCTTTAATTAGAGTCATTAACAGCACAGAAGGAGGCCATTCAGCCCATCGTGTCCATGCCGGCTCTCCACAGAGTTATGCTGTCAGTCCCACTCCCCAGCTCGATCCCCAATTCTATGCCGACAATCTAATTTTGCTTAAACCTTTACTTGTTGAATTTTTTTAGATTGTGGTTTCAGATTTACAGCAAGACCTGCTTCAAATATTAAGAATTTGATTAATGCTAGCAATGTAAAGCATACAGCTACCCAAACATTCTGCATCTATAGAATTTTGACTAAGCAGCTGATACGACTCTCTTGGTATAAGTGTGCAATATTTTACAGCTGTTACTGAATCTTTTACTGATTAATGGAGGTTAGACAAAGAACTTTAGATGAATTTGGCTATAAGAGTCAGTTGACCTCTACTTTTGGACCGAATCCAGATCAGAAAGTGCGTGGAGATTATATTAAGTGGGCTGGAGTCTTCTAAGTAGTAAGGTAGCCTGGTAACAGTTGATATCTCCATCAGTAATGCAATGAAGAACAAAATCAGCTCTGCTGCCAACTTTGTTTGACCTTCTGAATAAATAATCATGGGAAAGACGTTACAGTTCAATTGAATCATAGGCATAGCTGTCTGATGGCAGTCCCTTCTACATGATCTGAAGATAGATCAGTTTCATGGTACAAGCTTCTTGGATTAGCTGTGATGTTGATTTTTTTTCCCCCTTAATGTTTAGTATGCTGTGCCAGAAGTTGATGAAGGTAGTGTTTAGATGCCTACAGTATTGTTGAATACTAAGAAGGACTTACTCACTCAACCAAAGAACTATTTAGTGAATGAACATCCTATATCCATGCCAATAAATCACTGTTGCTGACTGTTGGTTTTGTATGCATATGGCTGCAGTGCGTACTACCTATGGGATTCACAGCAGCAACTTGCAAAGACTTCTTTGAGAGCACCTCACAAAACTTCCACCACCTAGAAGGATGAGGACAGCAGATACAGGGGAAAAATTCAACTCTGGGTTTCTGCCCCGGCCAAATCACACGCCATCCAATATAACACCATTCCTACAATGTCATTGTGTCAAAATCCCTCCCTAGCAGCACTGTGGGAGTACTTTCACAACATGGACTGCAGCAGTTCAAGAAGGTGGCTTACCAGCACCTTCTCAAGGGCATCTAGGGAGGAGCAATAAATGCTGGCCTTACCAGCAACATCCACATCCGGAGAATGATTTTTTTTTAAGTTAAAATTGATTGACCTAAGTGCTTCATACACTTAAGGTTAAGTTTTAAAAACATTGTTACAGTCATGTTATCACTTGAATTTAGAGTCATAGAGTTTTACAGCACAGAAACAGGCCCTTCGGCCCAACGCGCCTGTGCCGACCATCAAGCACCCATCCTAACTAATCCCATTTCCCCGCACTTGGCCTGTAGCCTTGTATGTTATGGCATTTCAAGTGCTCATCTAAATATTTCTTGAATGTTGTGAGTGTTCCTGCCTCGACCACCCCGTCAGGCAGTGTGTTCCAGATTCCAACCACCCTCTGGGTGAAAAAATTCCTCCTCAAGTCCCCTCTAAACCTCCTGCCCCTTACCCTAAATCTATACCCCCTAGCTATTGACCTCTCCGCTAAGGGAAAAAGTTTCTTCCTATCTATCCTATCAATGCCCCTCATAATTTTGTATACCTCAATCAGGTCCCCCCTCAGCCTTCTCTTCTCCAAAGAAAACAGCCCCAGTCTATCTAGTCTGTCCTCATGACTGAAATGCTCCAGCCCAGGCAACATCCTGGTGAATCTCCTCTGCACCCTCTCCATTGCAATCATATCCTTCCTCTAGTGTGGCGATCAGAACTGTACACAGTACTCCAACTGTGGCCTAACCAGCGTTTTATACAGCTCCATCATAATCCCTCTGCATTTATATTCTACGCCTCGACTAATTTCTATTAAGTCTAGAAATGTAAGTGGTTTGTCTGATGGTTCAGTAGCTAAAGGCAATGTGTAATTAATATACACAGACCAATAGGAGCCAGATTGAACTCTAAGGGCTGAATTTTATGCTTAAGCCCCAGATCCCGCCTTTAGGCTTGGAAGAGGGAGCCTCTGCCGCTTGGGCGGGGATCAACCAGCCCCAAGTGATTTTTCGGCAGCTGACCAATTAAGAGTCAGTAGGCATGGGGGCCGAGCACTAAAGTAACAGAGGTAGCATGAGGTCACACTGTGGTAGTTGCTGACACCATATTTAAAGAGCTGTCTGCACTCAGTATCATGAAGACTGCCAGGGCATCAACCCAGGGAAGTCAGCAGAGACAATGGCAAAAGACCCCGAGTGGCCCCACTGTTCAGCAATGCCTCCCTACAGGCTCTCCTCAAGGCTGCAAGGAGGAGGAGACCGGCCCAACTGACCAAGCAAGCCTGGATGGAAATTGCAGAGGAGGCCAGCAGCCGTGGGGTCACCCCCAGAACCTGGCTCCAGTGCTGCAAGCGTGTCAGTGGCCTTATTCACTCTGCCAAGGTGAGGACTCCATACCACTGTTTCCTTTGGGGCTTGCATGTTGCAACACAGAGAAGATGCGTTTGGTGAAAAGGGAGTGACCACCCAGTCAGTGGCAATGGGGTCAGGCAGCAGCACATCCTGTCAGAGTCACGGCTGCATCTCGGTGTGAGGCGCCCGTCTGAGATTGCCAACTCCAGCAAGGTACCTCGAGAGTGGCCGCATGCAGGAGGCATTTGTGTGCCCCACCATGGGCCGCTGGGCTGACACAAGCAAAGGCATTGTGCTTGTTTTTGTGGAGTGACTAACAGGGTTCATCTTAGTGCTTGCAGGAGAAGAGAGCCTATAATCTAAAGGAGCAGGTCAAGACAGGCAGAGGAGTTCCATAGCTGGCCATGCTAACTCCCACAGAGGGCCAGGCATTGGCAGGACAGCATTGTGGCTATTCCATCGCTGATGACGAGTCAGGAGTGCAGGCACAAGAGAGTGAGTGGCCGAGTGCAGAGGCACAAGGGAGTCTCTGGTGCACATGAGGTATAGTGCTCAGTGTCCCCCACCGGACACATGGAGCTCCACACTGGGTGTAGTTGGAAGACTGTAACAGGAAGCGCATAATCTATCTTTTCCTTCATGCAGGTCAGGCAGAAGAACAGAGTACTGCAATGACCATGGCGCAGTGTTCACCTCTGAGCAGGAGGGGGGACCTCAGCGGGTGCACCATCACATCATTCCCCTGCACCCTCCACCAGCGCAGATACTCTAAGGTTAGTGCGTGCCCATTTGCGCATAGATTCAGGGTCACAGCCTAGTGAGCACAGCTCAGACATGCCCGAGCAGCTGACAGAGGCTGTGACAGCTGAGCCACTGACAAACAGAGGACTGTCAGAGACCAGTGCAATGCTGAGCCCCTGGATTTCACCTCGATGTCTTCCGTCCCAATATTCCGCCCCCTCCCGCCTTCGAACTCGTCTCTAAAGGGCCCAGAAAATTCAGCCCTAGGTTTGTACTTCGTTAGCTACTCTCTGATGAAGTGCCAATAAGAGTGTTACAATTGGCTTGAGTACCTCTGGGTTAAGAAAGGGAGAATCAACCACAAATACTAAGGCAAGAAACATCTCCAATCTGGACAAGGGCAGCTGCATCAAACAAATCTGGCCAGCAGCAGACCTCTCAATTCCTTAATGTGCCATTCTGATGCTATTTGTGTGGGGGTGGGGGGGGGGCGGGATTTTAACTCCCTCAGTCTGGTGGAAACAGAGCAATACATGGTGTTACGACCAGGTGAGAAAGGGGTCTAGGGGTTCCCTCTCGGCTTTTGCCTCGTTTAACCATAACAGGGTTTATTTTTAAAACACCATGTTTTTATCTCCCCCTCAGTGGATCCTTGTTCACTGCTTTCCAATTGCAAGGCAAATAAATCAAATCAGACAGGTTTTCTTAGATTTTTAAACAACAAAGATGGAAGTTTATTAATCTTGAACTCTAATTCGATTAACGACGACAAATATGCGACGCGACCACGCTAGCATGTATACGCGATAAACACACACGCAGATAGAGACAGAAAAAGTAGAAAGATTAACGGGCAAAAGTTTAAGGCAATAGCTGGGTTCCTAGTAACTGTCCTTTGAGTTTGATGTAGAGTCATTGGTTGCTGGTAAGTCTTGCTGTTTTGTTGTGGCCCAGTGCACGCTTTAAAACTTGTTTTGATGTAGTGGTCTTTTCTCTGTTGAGGTTTAAGTGACTTCAGTGGATCCGGAGATTAGTGAGAGAGACAGAGCCGGAAAGGAGAATGGTTCTTGTTCCAAGTTCAGTTGCAATCTGCAGTCTGTCTTCAAACTGTCCTGTGAGCATAGTTCAGAACTCCAAGTTGGCCAGCAGGTTAGTCATGTGACTAACCCCTTATTTGGGAACAACCACTCCTGTGGTTTGTGGATTTCAAAGCTCTCAGTATGGGGGTGTAGTGCTGTCTCTTACACTGACAAGATGTGGATCACCATTGCCTAGTCCAATCTCTGTTAATTGAATCAGTGAGCAATTCTTTTGTCTCTTCAAGCACTGTCTCTTAGTATGCAAATGTTTCTCCAGCCAGTGCTGATCTCTTTAAACAAGCCATCTCTTCACTCCAGTAACAGCTTAAAATAGATGTTCATATGACAAAATTAGTATGCCTCATTCTTGGCAGGTTGGGGTCTTCATGACAATGGGTTAAAATCCAAGTGCCCCACTTACTGCTCTTTTCCTGTCACGCGCCTGTCGTAAAGGTTGGAGTTTCTGAATTTATGCTCATCGGGATCCTGTTGCATAGAAGGGGTCCTAAGGCATTTGTACAGGCCCATTGGGTAGAGCATGCACTGTGGATATGACACTCAAGCGGAAGTTGTCAAACCAGAAGTGGAGGCCTGAGAAAAGAAGGTATATTTGCAAGGCCAGGGTATCAAGAATACTACTCCTGAGCCCCACAAAAATAAATTTGACACCTGCTGCCCTAGGCTGTCTCTCCTTCCACATTCCTGAAACTGCCCTGACCCTTTCTGGACAAGCTATCTCATGGCTTGTCAGTGGGGCAACCTAATACTTCATTTGAGGTGGGCGACTCACTACTTCTACTTAAGTGAAGCCAGGCCTCCTGCTACCCACTCCACCCACCACTCCCCCATTTATCAATCTCCTTGGCGTGTGTTCCCTCTGGTGCAGCTACCAGGAGTTAAAATTCCCCCTCTTGCGTGAAATGAACATTCCGCTGTGGCTGATTTGAAATACGCTTTTGGTACTCTGGCATATTATTACGAACATATTACTACAGTCAATTGAAAAAGACCACCCTAAAATCAAAAGCAGATGGGGATAAAAGAACTTCAATTGTGTGCACAGGGCAATGGCACAAACCTCTAGTGATTTGTTGAAGAGAAACCAGCCAGCATGCAGAACTCTCTGGGCTGAATTTTATGGGCCCCTTTGGGACAGGAATCGAGGCTGTGGTGGGGGGGGAGGTGGCGAGAACCATAAAATTGCATCAGAGGGCAGGGGGTGGCATGCCGGTTGTCTTCCTGCAGTCCCCCAACTTCGGAAGAGCCCTCCTCCACCCTTACTAACCCTACCCCTCACCTCGTGGCCGGGGCCTGCCTAAATGACCTCGGTGACCCCAACCCCACTCACCTCTTCGGGGATCTCTGGTGTCCCCAGGTTCTGCAGGGCTTCCTGCAGTACCGGCAGTGACCACTGTCCCTGTCTGTCTCTCTCTCTCTCGCTCTCTCTTTTATAAATAAACTAAGTTTTAAACAATAATGAAGATAACTCTATATGTGTAAAAGATTCTTTTAAAACTTCTTCTTCTTTCTAACCCTCATGTACATACACATACATTCAAAATTAAAAGGTTAACCAGGGCAAAAGGCTTTTTCAGTTTACTACTGTTTCTTAGGAGTAATAAAATAATTGGGTTGCCACTGTCTGGTAGGATATTTCTGGGTCGGTGAGGTGTCCCGGAGTCGAATAGTCGGATGTCACTCAAAGTCTTTTTCCAGGCAAGGTTGATGAACAGCCTGTGATGGGTAAGCTTTCAAGGCAATTTGTCTGCACTAGGTATCACACAGGTTTTTCAGCCATTGCTCCAACAACAGGTCTGCTTGGGTTCTGAAGTAGCAGTCTAGCAATAGAAGCTTTCTTGTGATTTCAGGATCTTCCGAAACACAACAGGCAACAGGAATCACTCTTGAGGCAGGGATTTTTCAGAGTCTGGAGGCAATAGGAATTTGCTCCCTTTTAAATGCAGGGCTTCCTCTCTGCAAAGCAGTTTTCCTCCACAGAGAGCAACAACTCCTTTTTTCCTGGGTCCTTTCTCTCTCCGGGGATCTTTTCCTCTCTCCAGGCAGACTACTGCCACCACCTCAAATGTAGGATTTCTTTTTCCAAGAGATGCAAGTCTTCTTTCACAGAGAGTAGATCTTTTTCTCTGGTCTGCAAACAGGTCCCAGCCAGGTCTCACTGCATGCTGCTGGTCCAGCCCACACTTCTTTCACAATGCAAAGTGAAACTAAAACCCACAATCAAGTCCTGTGACAGTCATAAATCTTCCTGTCATTTCCCTGTTGAGCTGCTTGGAAATAGGTGCCTTGCAGTCTGTGCACACTTCACTCACTCCACAATTCAAATATCAGCTCACCCTGATAGGTTCTCTTCTTACAACCTCCTTGTGACCACAGCATGTTGGTTCATTTCTTACAGCCTGTTTCCTCCAGAAAATGTGTTAAATTTATGTGATCCTAGAATTCAATCATCCTTCTCCAACTGGCAAAGATCAGAAGTCTGGTCTCACAAAGCTACACGGCTTTTCCATTGTGCCCAAGTGTTACCACCTGGTGGTTCAGTTGCATGTTTTCAATGGCGGACTCCTTGTTTTACAACCCAAATTCCTGGGGGTATGAAACCCATTGTTCCTCAATGTTAGTGCTGTCGTCTCTTCTTCAGAAAACGGTCTTTAATCTATTCCCTCTGTTGTCCTGGTAACCTTTTGCAGATTGGAGATGAGGTCAGCTGATCTGGAATTCATCTTGAACTTTTAAAAATCACAATCTTTAAGACATAATCATGTGATAAGGTCCAGCATTCATAACATTATCAGTAAGCAATGGGGGAGGCGGTGGCATACTGGTAATGTCACTAGACCAAAAATCCTGGTGCCCGGGGACCTGGATTCGAATCCTACCACAGCAAATGGTAGAATTTGAATCCAATGCATAAATTTGGAATTAAAAGCTAGTTTAATGGTGACCATGAAGCTATTGTCAATTGTTGTAAAAACCCATCTTGTTCTGATTCACTAATATCCTTTAAGGAAGGAAACCTGTTGTCCTTACCTGATCTGGCCTACATGTGACTCCAGACCCACAGCAATGTGGTTGACTCTTAAATGCCTTCAGTGGGCAATTAGGGATGAGCAGTAAATGCTAGCCGAGCCAATGACACCCACAGAGCAGAAATAGAGTCATAGAGAGATACAGCACTGAAACAGGCCCTTTGGCCCACCGAGTCTCTGCTGACCAACAACCACCCATTTATACTAATCCTACATTAATCCCATATTCCCTACCATTCTCCTACCACCTACCTACACTAGGGTCAATTTACCTATCAACCTGCAAGTTTTTGGCTGTGGGAGGAAACCAGAGAACCCGGCGGAAACCCACGCAGTCACAGGGAGAACTTGCAAACTCCGCACAGGCAGTACCCAGAACCGAACCCGGGTCACTGGAGCTGTGAGGCTGCGGTGCTAACCATGGCACCACTGTGCATCTGAAGCCTGTTCTCCATCAATGAGAAAGAAAATTGAACAGGTGTAAAATAAGAACATAAGAAGCAGGATAGGCCATTCAGCCCCTCAAGCCTGCTCCACTATTCAATAAGATCATAGCTGACCTTCAACTTCAACTCAACTTTCCCACCCGATTCCCTTAGAGACCAATAATCTATTGATCTCAGCCTTTAATATAACTTATCCACAGAAAGAGAATTCCAAAGATTCACAACATTTGGAGTGAAGACAATTCTCCTCATCTATCTGAAATGGCCAACACCTTATCCTGAGACTATGCATCATAATTCTACACTTTACAGCTGGGGATAATGGGCTGTCAATTAATTATCTTTTGTTTGCAACCAAGGATAAATTTAAATTGACCCCCTATGTGCAACATTTTTGAAAGGTGTATCTTTCAAGATCACATGGGTCCCTTTGTCAGGTGATTAATGAGCTAGTGTTAATTACTAATTCAGTGACAAAGTGTAAAGGTGATAAAAAGGTCCATTTCAAAAGACTTCCTCTTTCGCACTATAAATTGAACCACTGTTCTATTGGGTGAGCAGCATGTCTTGTAAGAAAAAGTGTACATTGAAAAGGTCTGTACGCCCATGTTAAGAGCTAAATCTGCATGTTTATTTCAGATTCGTGCCTCCCAGGCTTAATCCAAAAACACGGGTAATTACATGGATGAAGGAGAGGACTTAAATATTGTATTAACACTTAATTATTTTAGACCCAAAAGAGTTAGAAACAACCGTCTGTAACAATGTTGTTTACTGGACCAGTCAGAGGATTTTAAACGAGTGAAGCAGATGAAGGGTCAGATTTTTGCTTGTCTGGGAGTGGGCTAAGAATTAAGAGAAGAAGCAGTGTAACAGTGCAAGTCCTACAGGATTGAGTGATTTACCTTCAAAGAGGAGACATTAAGGAGAAGGATAATGAAAGAAAGGGGAAAAAAAGAAAGAAGTTAAAGGTACTGAGGGTAAGGGTTCCATTGCTGACAGGAAAATATTCAAAGCATTAGAAATAAAGGGGCCAATTTTCACCTGGGAAATCAGCGGTAATAGCCTAAAAATGGGGTCGGTAGTCTTACCTCCTCATTAGCACTGACAATTGATCTGTCGCCATTTTGAAAGAGCCTACCAACAGAAGGCTAAAGCACCTGCCAGAAACAATTGATTGGTCTCTTTTAATATGCAAATATTTATCCCTCAATCGGCATCACAAAAACAGATTATCTGGTTATTAACACATAGCTCTTTGCGGAAGTTTGCTGTGCGCAGACTGGCTGACGTATTTCCTGCATGACAACAGTGACTACTGTTAGGACCGCAGTGAGACTGTCAGGTCGAGTCAATGCTTGGGACCTTTAGTTCCGACTAGTCACTGACCGCTCCAGGTATGAGGCAGTTGGTATAAGCAGTAGTAAGTTTATTGAGTAGAAGCACAAGTCGTATAACAAAATGGTGCTTAGCAAGGCAGTAGTTATAATCTGTTCTTACGAACACCAGCTCCAGACTCTCCGGTTGATTGGGTGCTGTCTCCTGTTCTGTTCTTGCTGCTGCTGTGTTTTTGTTGAGCGTAGTCTATCTCCTCTTCTCTTGCTTGTGTGAAGAGGGTCACAAGACTCTTCTTATACTCTTTCTTCGTCCAGCCCTGTGCCGTATCAGGTGACTGATTAGTTTACCCTTGAGTAGGGCGAAACCTCATCTTAGCCAACCTGATTAGATTGCTATTATTTTATTAGTGACCTGCTTAGTTTACCATTATTTCATTATTATCCATTACATTATTGTAAACTTACATGTCCCTCATGCATGGCATTTTCGTTTACTAAGCAGGAGACCCTTCAGCTAACATCGTTAACATAACATAGTTCTTTATCTTTGCTATTGTCGTATTATAGAATTCGGCAGACGCAAATGCTTATCCAAGCTTCCAAGCAGCCAAAGGTCAGAATACTTCCTGACCGAAGCTTTTATAACAGCTTGATATTTCTTTCCACTGTCCTTCATTTATCAGAATCTTACATTATTTAAAAATTATGCCTCGTTTGTCAGCATTTTCCGAATTCATACTTCCATACTAACCTACAGGACTGTTAACTTTAAATCAGGAGATATGAATTCCCCAGACCAATTTAAAGAATTACCTGACAAGATTTCACATTTTAAAACTTTTATTATAAAAACTAAACTAAAAATCACCATCAACTAAGCAGTACTTTGTAAGGAGTTACTACTCCAAATTACAGCGAAGGCATTTTTTCCTTCACTTATTAAAAACACTTGAAAACCCCACACCACATGTATGTGTTACACAGTCCTTACTGACACAATATCCTTGCAGGATGTTATGATCAGGTGAAGTGGGGTCACAAGGCTCCCCTCTCGTCCTTCCTCTTATTTGACTGCAACAGGGTTTATTCCTTTTAAACAGTGGATGTGCTTACCACTTCAAAGAGTGTTTTACCGCTTACCTTTGTTGTTGTTAAGAAAGTTTTTGGGCCAACCATCAAGAAGATCGCCCCCCTTCAAGTCTAAATCAGGGGAAACAATCACTGACCAATGCAAGCAAATGGACCACTGGGTGGAGCACTACCTAGAACTGTACTCCAGGGAAAATGATGTCACTGTTACCGCCCTCAATGCAGCCCAGTCTCTGCCAGTCATGGATGAGCTAGATGAACAGCCAACAAAATCGGAACTCAGTAATGCCATCGATTCTCTAGCCAATGGAAAAGTCCCTGGAAAGGACAGCATTACCCCTGAAATAATCAAGAGTGCCAAGCCTGCTATACTCTCAGCAATAAATGAACTGCTTTGACTGTGCTGAGATGAGGGAGCAGTACCATAGGACATGTGCGATGCCAATATCATCACCCTCTATAAGAACAAGGGTGACCGCAGTGACTGCAACAACTACCGTGGAATCTCTCTGCTCAGCATAGTGGTGAAAGCCTTCGCTCGAGTCGTTTTAAACAGACTCCAGAAGCTGGCTGAGCGTGTCTACCCTGAGGCACAATGCGGCTTTCGAGCAGAGAGATCCACCATTGACATGCTGTTCTCCCTTCGCCAGCTACAAGAGAAATGCCACGAACAACGGATGCCCCTCTGTGTTGCCTTCATAGATCTCACCAAAGCCTTTGACCTCATCAGCAGACGTGGTCTCTTCAGACTACTAGAAAAGATCAGATGTCCACCAAAGCTACTAAGTGTCATCACCTCATTCGATGACAATATGGAAGGCACAATTCAGCATAGCGGTGCCTCATCAGACCCCTTTCCAATCCTGAGTGGTGTTCTCGCACCTACACTGTTTGGGATCTTCTCACTGCTGCTCTCACATGCGTTTAAGTCTTCAGAAGAAGGAATTTTCCTCCACACTAGATCAGATGGCAGGTTGTTCAACCTTGCCTGTCTTGGAGCGAAGACCAAAGTACGGAAAGTCCTCATCAGGGAACTCCTCTTTGCTGACGACACTGCATTAACATCCCACACAGAAGACTGTCTGCAGAGACTCATTGACAGGATTGTGGCTGCCTGCAACGAATTTGGCCTAACCATCAGCCTCAAGAAAACGAACATCATGGGACAGGACGTCAGAAATGCTCCATCCATCAATATCGGCGACCACACTCTGAAAGTGGTTCAAGAGTTCACCTACCTAGCCTCAACTATCACCAGTAACCTGTCTCTCGATGCAGAAATAAACAAGCGCGTGGGAAAGGCGTCCGCTGCTATGTCCAGACTGGCCAAGAGGATGTGGGAAAATGGCACACTGACATGGAACACAAAAGTCCAAGTGTTTCAAGCCTGTGTCCTCAGTACATTGCTCTACGGCAGTGAGGCCTGGACAATGTATGTCAGCCAAGAGCATTCCTTCTCGGTGTCTCAACGCATTCCATCTTCGCTGTCTCTGGAGAATCCTTGGCATCAGGTAGCAGGACCTTATCTCCAACACAGAAGTCCTCGAGGCAGCCAACATCCTCAGCATATACACCCTCCTGAGCCAGTGGCGCTTGAGATGGCTTGGCCATGTGAGCCACATGGAAGATGGCAGGATCCCCAAGGGCGCATTGTGCAGTGAGCTTGTCACTGGTATCAGACCCACCGGCCGTCCATGTCTCCGCTTTAAAGACGTCTGCAAACATGCCATGAAGTACTGTGACATTGACCACAAGTCATGGGATTCAGTTGCCAGCGGTCGCCAGAGCTGGCTGACAGTTATAAAAAGGGGGCTAAAGAGTGGCGAGTCGAAGAGACTTAGCAGTTGTCAGGAAAAGAGACAGAAGTGTAAGGAGAGAACCAACTGTGTAACAGCCCCAACAACCAATTTTATCTGCAGCACCTGTGGAAGAGTCTGCCACTCTGGAATTGGCCTTTATAGCCACTCCAGGTGCTGCTCCACAAACCACTGATCACCTCTAGGCGCTTACCCATTGTCTCTCGAGACAAGGAGGCCATAGAGAAGAGATCGTAAAAGAACCAATCGGACAGGCTTTCTTGAGTTTCAACATGAAAGAGGTGGGTTTCTTATATTTAAAAGTCTCAACCTGATCCAAATAAAATAATTAAATTACGCTACACTTTCACACACCCACACACACAAGAATCACACGCAACTAGATTACAGAGTGATGAGAACTAGCTTTGTGTTGGTTTAGAGTCTGTGTGGTCTGGTAACTTTAGTGGTCTTCCAGGATGAATTCATGGTCCTGAAGTTTTGCGTTGATAGTTGTTCTTGGAGACAGTTGGGCTTCCTTCTCGGTGTCTTTGTCTTGGATCTAGCAGCTGGCAGCTAGGCTTGCATGCCCCACCAGGACTGCTGGAAAGAGAGAGAGAGAGACAGCCCTTTTGGCTTCTGCACAGATTGAGTTTCTGACTTGTCTGCCTATCCAAGGGAACAAGAACACAAGAACACAAGAAATAGGAGCAGAAGTAGACCATACGGCCCATTGAGTCTGCTCTGCCATTCAATATGATCATGGCTGATCTTGGGCTTCAATTCCACTTTCCTGCCCACTCCCCATATCCCTTGATTCCCTGCGAGACCAAAAATCTGTCTATCCCAGCCTTAAATGTATTCAGTGATGGAGCATCCACAACCCACTGGGGTAGAGAATTCTAAAGATTTACAACCTTTTGAGTGAAGTAATTTCTCCTCATCTCAGTCCTGAATGATTGACCCCTTATCCTGAGACTGTGTCCCTGTATTCTAGATTCCCTGACCAGTGGGAACAATCTCTCAGCTTTTACCCTATCAAGCCCTTTCAGAATCTTTTATGTCTCAATTAGATCGCCTCTCATTCTTCTAAACTCCAGAGAATATAGGCCCAATTTACTCAGCCTCTTATCATTGGACAACCCCCTCATCCCAGGGACCAATTTAGTAAACCTTCACTACACCGCCTCCAGTGTAAGTATATCATTTCTTAAATGTGGAAACCAAAACTGGACACAGTATTCCAGGTGCTGTCTCACCAAAGCCCTGTACAATTTTAGTAAGACTTCTTTATTCCTGCACTCCACTCCCTTTCAATAAAGGCCAACATGCCATTTGCCTTCCTTAATAGCCTGATGCATCTGCATGTTAACTTTTTGAAACTCCCTGCTTTCGTAGAGATGGACAGACAGTCACATGACTGTCTCAATGTATTCTCTGGTACTTTCTAATGAGATTCAAGTTTAGGAATTTCCATCTCTCAAGCCTTATGGCGCCAATATTTTCCCCTGGAGAGGTTCACCCTTTCAATGGTAATATTCCAGGATGGCTTTGAATGTCTTGCTGATAAAAGCAATCTCAGGTAGCTCAATCAATAGGGCAAGACTTTGTTTTGGGTACAGGCTACATGTGCCTCCACTTTTGATGCCTTGGAATGTGCATGGTTTTCAAATGCAAATGGTGACAGCCATTTTTAGCTGTGGCAAAATCTTTGTAAAAGTTGTTTGCAATATTCCAGTTTTCTTTTTTTAAAGTTTAATGTAAGGTTCCAATCAATGAATTAAAATTCATCATTTGGCATAGCATGTTTTCTTGACAAGGTAAAAGACCCAAACTCCTCCCAGTTGCAATGGGTTGGATCTCCCAGACCTTCTCAAAGTCAATGTCCTTTTTTCTCACTTCTTCTGAGCACTTTCAACCTGGACTTCCTTGAATAAGATGGTCTCTGGTGATCCTATTGGTCTTTTTTTCTCCGCAAACCTCAACTTTCAAATTGGGTTCACGTCTTTGCAGCCTTTCTCTGTATCAGTGTTCAGAGAACAGGTGTTCCACCCAGCCCCCCTCTTTCTCCTGAGGCTGCCACCGCTGGTCTTTGTCTCCTTGTCTTCCTTTACAGCCTCCAGACTTCTCCAAGCCTGTAAATTCTATCCAAAATCAAAAGTCATTAGTCATTTGCTTTTTCAATATGCAGAGCCCACAAGTCTGGCTACAGCAGAACCACCCAGGCTTTCCTTTGTTTCCAGGTGTTAGCAATTGCCATTTACATTTTCAGAGCCACTGACTCCCCATTTATGATTTGAAAGTCTTGGAATGCGAAACCCATTGTTCTTCAGGTGTCACAACCTTGCCTTCTGACTTTCAAAAGGGTTTTTGATCTCTCTTCCTGTTGTCCTGGTAACCAAAATCCCTGTCTTGTGCTTAAGCAGAGTTGATGTGAGGTCACATGGCTCTTCTGACTCCATCTTCACACTACATTTTTAAAAATTAGTTTCAAAATATAATAATGCTGCAAAGTCCAATGTTCATAACACTACACTTCAAAAAGTAATTCATTGGCCGCAAAGTGCTTTGAGACGTCTGGTGGTCATGAAAGGCGCTATATAAATGCATGTCTTTCAGATCTTTTTTTTTCCTATGGTGTACATTGGACTTTAACTAGAATTGCAGGAGAGAACTGGTTGGGGGCATATGCTGTGTACTCTTTGATCAGTTCCACAGGTGATAGAGCTGAAGAGGGCCAGCGAAGGTAGGTTTGAAATGATTTTTCTGGGGTCCACAAATAAAAATAATTGAACACTTTGCTGGCAATTTCAGAAGTTTGAAATTGTAACAGAGGTCAAAACATCTCCTTCCAGAATGTCTGTTCGCTTGTGTTCAAGGCCCTTGCCATCTATGAGCTTACTGTGGATGATTGCCTTGACATCATGACCTTGATGGAAATCTGGCTGGTGAGTAATGATACCTTCCCCCTTAATGAAGCCTCCCCTCCTGGCTATACCTTCCACCACGTGCCCAACTTGGTCTGGCTCTTATTGACAAATCACACCTTGGTCTGTCCCCCTAGTCCTCTGGCACTTTTGCCTCCTTTGAGCATCTCACCTTGTTCTACCTCTCTTTCAAAATAATCATTCTCTACCACCTACCCAAGTACGATAAAAATGTTCTCACTGAACTACCTTCCCTTAGCCTCAGCAATGAGCAACTTCTTATTCTCAATTATTTTAACCTCCATCTCAATTCATCATGCTCTCTCTCCTCTGAGTTCACTGCCCTAATATTCTCCCTTAATCTCTCCCTCCATATTAACCTCCTACTTATATTTACGGCCACCCCCATGGCCTTGCTATCTCACATGGCCTCTCTACTCCCATCATGTCAGTCACAAATAAGGCCATTTCTGAAGACTTCCTTTTATCTCTCTTCATCCACATCCCTCCTCCCCCTCCCAACCCCACCTGCTTCTGTATCCACCCCTGGAAAAAACTCTCTGCCAAGTCATTACAACAGCACTTTCAAATGCCCAACTGTCCAGGCGTTGGCTCTTGAGTCACGATGAGATTTCTGCAGCTACCGATCTCTCAATCATACCCACACCTCCGACATTGATGCTCTAGTCCCCATTAAAACCATTACTGTCTGTCATCCTGGTCATTCCCTCAATATGGCCCTCTTGGCTGCTCCCTTAAGGTCAACAGGCACAGAATTGAAGGTTTATGGTGGATAACTGGTTTCGCCATTCATCGCCAGATCTGGCTGGACCACATAAAGCACTATTGAGTCTTGCTCTCCCCTGCCAAAACTGCACACTATTCCGGGACTATCCTGTAATACAAAGATAACCCAGGCTTCTCTTCGCCACTACAAACTGTCTTCTTTCCCTGCCTCCTCCATCCTCACCTGTTCAAATGTGAGGAGCTCATGGACTTCTTTTTCACTGAGTTGAAGACCATCTGATCAACTTTCCACCCTTGTCCTAGTCCACTGGGTAAAACTGCATCTAAGGTTCCCTCCTGTCTTAGCCCCGAACTCGCCTCATTCTTTAGTTTCTCTCCTATCTCCTCTCATATCCTCTCTGAGCTCATCTTGTCCATGAGATCCACCTCCTGCTCCCTCATCCCTATTCCCGCAAAACTGTTGACCACACAACGTCCCTTCCTGGATCCCATGTTAGCTGATATTGTGAATGGTTCCCTCTCCTCAGGTACTGTATCCATCACCTTCAAATTTGCTGTCATCACCTCCTGCTCAAAAAAAGCTCTTAACTCCTGCAACCCTGAAAGCTACTGCACCATCTCCAACCTCCCTTTCCTCTCCAAAGTCCTTGAATGTGTTATCACCTCTCAAATCTATGCCCATCTTTCATGCAAGTTGTTGCTGTGTTTTGTTGTTGCAGGATAGATGCTGAGTCACTCTCACCCTCCCAACTCCAGCTGCAAACAAGCCTTAAAACTTTTGTGATCACTTTAACTTCAATGCAAGTCATACACAAATCCTTCCATAGTAGAAAATTCCAAAACACAGTATCTTGGCTGTGGCCTTTCTGACTGATACTGCCAATTTATTGCTTATTTGCCTTGAATTGTGGACAATTCTATGCGTAATTCTTTACATAAATCACTGAAAGCACAATAGCCAACACAAAGACCTAGCAAAAACCTGCACGAGATTGCCAATTTTCTACAGATTACGAGAGAGCTTTGTGTGGTGGCACCGCACCCACTGGGAACTGAGTTGCAAAAGCTCAAGCTGATCTCATGTCAGACATGTCCAGTCGACAGAGAAAGAAGATCCAAGGAAAAGTCTGGACATTTCAAGGACAAAGGATGGGATATCAGTGTAGACCCATATAATAGTGAGGTCAATAGGGAATTCAGATAGGGCGCCTTGCCACAGTCAGAAATAAGCCAAATGCTTCATTTATGCTGGAATTATTTTACTGTACTTTCTCTGCACGTAAGTAAGATAGTTATTGCAGCCAAGTGGTAGAGTTCGGCACACTGGAGCTCTGTTATGTTGCTGAAAAATAAATGCTGTCTGTGTTTCATGCGCAATCCCTTCTTAGTCAAAGATAATTTACCTGTAATGCCCACCTTAAAAGCTGCTATTTGTTTCAGGAATGAGGTTGGGGAAAGGTCTGCTTGGGAACCATTAACAATTATATTTTTGTTTTATTATGGATCATGTGGACTTCGCTAGCTGAGTGCTACACGCCAACAACATCAACTTGCATTTATATAGCGCCTTTAACGTAGTAATATATCCCAAGGCATTTCACAGAAGAGTTATCAAACAAAATTTGACCCCGAGCCACATAATGATTAGGACAGGTGACCAGAAGCTTCGTCAACAAGATAGGTTTTAAGGAGCGACATAGAAGAGGAGAGAGAAGTAGAGAGATGGAGAAGTTTAGGAGGGAAAGTACAGAGCTTAGAGTCCAGAAGCTGAAGGCACGACCAAAGATGGAGGGATGAAAATGGGTGTAAAGACTAGACATTAATTGTGAATAATGATTAAGTATTATTTTAGCAGCCAATATCAATTGCACAGCAAACAGCAGCAGGATTTGTGATATTTTCTTTAGCTTCCAACAGTATGCAGGAGAAGTGTTTACAGACAAAATCAACACAGGCATGGGTTTATTGCTTTAATTTGTATAGTCAGGCTTCTGGAAATATCTATTGGCGTTCCTCTCACATTTCCTCAGTCGTCAGTTCACATAAAACTAAGTAAAAATGACAACATACACGTGTGAAAATATCATTCACAGGCTCAGCAACATACTGGGAGTCTAAAATAATGGGAGGGGAAATCTCTGTGTTGAATATAAGACTTCTATATCTGTTGTCACCATCATAACTACTCTTTATGTCACAACTATTGAGTCTCTGCTTTTCTCATCGGTTCATCTCAGGATCGTTATTTTATATTTTTGTTTCTCACCAGTCATATTCTACAAAGCCTTTCTCCCCCAGATTTGATTTTCTCCCTAATTGCATTCTACCAAAAATTCAACTATCCAATTATATTGCAGCGCAAACATGATTCTATTATTCTATGACACTCGAGTTTAGACTGAGAGGAACATTTGTGATGAAGGTGTTGCTTTTAATATTGTGAGTTATGCAGTGAGTAGATTGCACAACCTGCAATTCTGTTTACAGTGCACTAATGTAACGATACCTCCATGAGGCAAACCCTGTGATAAATGACATAAGTGCCCACTATTCCATACCAATATATTCAGCTTAAGTAAAAGCAAACTACTGCAGATGCTGGAAACCTGAAATAAAAACAGAAAGTGCTGGAAATACTCAGCAGGTCAGGCAGCATCTGTGGAGAGAGAAGCAGAGTTAACATTTCAGATCTGTGCCCTTTCATCAGAAAGGTGTTCAACTTAATGGCGCATGGGCGGCACAGTGGCGCAGTGGTTAGCACCGCAGCCTCACAGCTCCAGGGACCCGGGTTCGGTTCTGGGTACTGCCTGTGCGGAGTTTGCAAGTTCTCCCTGTGTCTGCGTGGGTTTCCGCCGGGTGCTCCGGTTTCCTCCCACCTCCAAAGACTTGCAGGTTGATCGGTAAATTGGCCATTGTAAATTGCCCCTAGTGTAAGTAGGTGGTAGGAGAATGGTGGGGATGTGGTAGAGAATATGGGGTTAATGTAGGATTAGTATAAATGGGTGGTTGTTGGTCGGCACAGACTCGGTGGGCCGAAGGGCCTTTTTCAGTGCTGTATCTCTAAATTTAAAAAAAAATTGTCAGCCTTGGCACAAAAGATACACTCTCAGTAAAAGGGGCCGGGGTTTCAAGACACACTCCATAGATTTCAACGTATGATATGATGATAGAGTCGGATGAAGTAAGGTGGGAGGAGGTTTGTGTGGAGCATAGACCTGTTGTGTTTAATGGTCTGTTTCTGTGTTGTAAAATTCTATGTAATCTGATATAATACAGGCTGGTATATCAGTGCAGGACTGAGGGATTCTGGCCCAATCTGATGTTGGTACACGTGCTTGTCAGCTGATTTCCCTCTGCCCACACTCTCCCCAACTCTAATAATCCAACTGTCTCAGTGGCATGGATCATAGACCAAACCTATGACCTTTCTGCTCCGTTTGGTTCAGATCCTTCGTGGATAGTGCCATTGGGAAACCCAATTAAGGGGTCTTGGCATCAAATTGCGCAGTGACTTTACATCAAAGAGAATTCAGATCCTCCATTGAAGATAGAGAGAGATGCTGCTTTTATGCTCCTCTTTCCTTCTCAAGATCTTAGCTGTTAAATTTTGAGTACATCCAGTCATTGGTATGCACCACAATTTTCATATCAACAATGTTTGTGATATTAAAATGGTTTTCAAATGTTGAATCAGCTTGAAAAAGTTTCATATTTCCTGAACGGATATATATATATATATTTTGAAAAAAACTCACAGATCAGGTTTGTGTTTATTGCTGGCTTCAGGCCTCTTTGCAATCTCATAAATTCATTTTATTTCTGGTATAGAATAAATATGCGCCTAATTTATTTCACCATTATGAGTAGTATATTTTGTTCTCTCTGCATGTCATTTTGCAGTGATTTGGAAAGCAGATGGGAAAGAGATTTAGGGACGAGCAAGTCTCTCAACCAATGGTGTTGTTTCTGCTATTGAAGTCATTCTCAGTCTGGAAAAGGACAAACAAGCTTTATCCAATTTAAAATTAACTGCAGAATGTATTGAGCACCAGCTCATCTAAGGATGGTAAATGTCAGAAGAAATCTCATTTCGTATTCTCTGAAGCTATTCTAAGTTCTATTTCTGCTCAATAGCAGCGCAGTGACTGATTCCTAAAACCAAGTTAGTCAAACATAATAGGGGACCTCCTCCTCGCTGTTTGTTAAACTGAAGTGACGTGAGCGGGTTTATATTTTGCTTTACTTGGAGAGGGGCAGTTATAAAATTGTCTCGGCTTTCAAGGTGGGTGGTAGTGACAAGTATGCTTTGAAACAAATTAGCTGAAGGTGGGCCTGGCCCTTGGGAAGCAGGCTGAGTGTCAATCACTTCTGGTGAATCAGGGGCCCCAATTTGCTAGATTCATGCTCAGCATGCAGACGTGTTACAGGGTGAGGCCTCCTTCTGCTGACTGTCCTATCCCAAATTCTATCACAGAGACAGAGCGGTTTAGGAAAGGAATTGCAGGATATGGCGTCTAAGCCAATGTGGGGCGAGTGAGAGGGGAATGCACAAGAGAACCAAGTCAGAGGATTGGAGAGTATGCAGGGATTGTAGGGCTGGAGGAGGTTACACACATAGGGAGGGACAGGGCTATAAAGAGATTTAAAGACAGGGATAAGAATTTAAACTTCAGATATTGGTCAGCCAGGACAAGGATGCATGATAGGAAATGGACAGCAAAGAGCAGAGTTTGGAGACTCTTGAGCTTTCTTTCCTGTGAGCATTAGCATTTTCATTTATTTTGTTTAATTTTATATCAAAGCAGGCTTGTCGTGGCAGCTTATAATGAAGGTTGTGCCATTATTGTACAAATTAATTATTTCCTATAAGGTATATGCAGTGCACAAATTCACTGGTGATAACCTCTTCCCTTCTGCTATTAACACAAACAACTGCCATTGAGATTAAGTATTTCCTTTACCCACTTGTCAAGTCAATGTAGTACTAATTAATTATTACATGCTACAAAGCTATGAGATCATACTTCCACTTTGTTTTCATTTCAACTCATTATACTTACATGTTATGCAGTAAAACATTTGAATTAACATAAAAGAGCACTAAAGTGAAAAGCACGTCTTTACTGACATTGGCATTTTGAGGTAATTTATGGTAGAGTATCCTGCGGTCCCCATCAATAGCACAAGCAAGGACCATGCAAGCGGGGTCCAGAGATTGGGTGAGTAGGGCCAAAGGCCTGTTTTTCACCAAATTCCTATTGCCTGCTATTTATCAGCCAGACAATTGTAATTGCCCAAGCAAAATGTACAACAGCCTTAGTAAGACGCTGCAATTATTTCAATTTATTTAGATAATAAGTGCAGAGTTTCGTTTTTTTATTGGGATTGCACTGTGTAAAAGAGTGTGTGCAAAAAGTCAATGGTTGTGGTACCTCCCAAGAGCAGCACTTCTTCAATGTGTCAACCTACAGAATCCCTGTACCGAGTGCTTCTAAACCCCAGGATCTGCCCCTCGGCTGTGGTCGAGAGCTATACCTCCATACAGAATACTGACAACCCCATAGATAATCTTCCTCAACCTGAGCTGTCAAGTAATCCTAGACACTATCCCCCATTGCATCCAAGGACCAGCCACATTAAGACCCAGACTCGAGGGGCTGAATTTTCGGGCCCCGCCGCGGGTGGGAACAGAGGCAGATGGGACACAAATATATTGGTGCCGGGTGGCTGGCTTTGCAACGCTGTTCCTGGTGTGACCTGTTCACCAGGGTGGGGAGAGGGTGGGATTGCAATCCTGCCTAATCCCCCATTATAGCCAATTCATGTGCTTGGAGAGCTTGTTACACGCTCACTAACGGGGTGAGAGGTGGTGTTTAGAGTTTCACGGGGCCGCACAGGATACACATGCTGTCTGAGGCAGGCCAGGTGAAAGGAAATGGGTGCAGAGCATGGAGCTACTCATAGCCACCCCAAGGACTTACCCCAGAGCCATAAAAGTTTCAATGGCACACCAGGACCCACTGATGTGAGAGTATGTGAACTGGTGGACAGTGTGCTTGTCAGGTGAGGGTGATGATACTTCCTCGGTCTCCTGAGGTCCTCTGGGCCACTGAGGGAGAGGGTGTTGTCAGGTGGACACCTGTACCAGTGGGAGACCCAAGAAAAGATCATGATAAGCAGCCTAAGAGAGCAGAAACCATTGCAGTGTTGAGGCTACCCGATGCAACTCAGTGCTTGGCATGTTACCAGATGGGGTGACATCCATTGCACCTGCCTATTGTGCATTTCACTCTCTGTGATCACCATCAGCACCATAGGTTTCCAGCTCACCAGACCTGACATCCTCATCGTCTGGAATCCTGGCTACTCCATTGCTCTTTCCTCCATTGGTGTTATCCTTTAGTAGTATGGAACACCACCACCTATCAGTGCCCTTTCCCATGTACTATGTGAACATTTCTCCTGCAAGGATAAAAGAGAGCGAGGTAAGACACTGGTGTCCTCTGTGGCCAATGTCATCTGCCCCTATCCATTAGAAGCTGCGTGTATCCATGAGTAAATGCCCTGGGAACACACCTTTTCCATCCTCAGGAGCAGAATGCACCCTGAAGCTCCTCAGGTTGTGTGTCTGCTGGAGGGTGCAAGCTCTGAGGCCTGTCCTGAGAATTGGGGTTGCACTCACCTTGCCAGAGCTTATGAGCCATTGAACTGTTTCTGGCACTGATTACGCTTTTGCCACTGACAGTGGCAACTATCTCAACCCAGACCTGTTTAGTTTGGGTGGGTCCTCCTCCTGTCACCTCTCTCCCCTCCCTTATGGCCTCAAGCATCACCTCCAGGCCACTACCCTAGAACCAGGGGTTGCCCTGCCCTGGGTGCCAGGCCTCCAGCTTTCCAAAGCCATCTTTGCACACTTCAATCAACTCCAATCCTCAAAGAAAGTCTTCTGCTTGCCCTCTTCAGAATAAACATCAGGAATGGCTGCCATGGGGATTTAAATTGGGCCCACACTTCATCTCCGCTCCTGCCCCTGCGGCCTCTAATTGGCTGCTAAACTCCACTCCAATCCAATTGAGGGATTGCCCCCTTGAGAATCGTGACGTTAATCTGCCCCCACCCCCGGAGATGGGTTCAGGACTCAGAAGCACTCTGACATCCATCTCTCACCTCCATTGCAAAAATTCAGCCTGAGGTCTCCCAGATTATATTCCCAGTGAGTCCAACCAGAAGACAGATTTTTAACGTCACTGTTGACAGTCACTTTTTTTTTTTGATGATACCTTTGTGTTAGCACATTTTATTTCCAAATTGTGAGTTTAAAGTTCTGTGCTTTTCTCCCCATAAGCCATGTTGCTGGTGAAGTTTAGGCTAACTGACACCATCACTGGAAGTTAAAATGAGCCCCTTGAATTTTTCAATGAATGATGGAGCCCAAATACATCTGCAAAATCTGTGTTTATCTTCTTCTGTTTTAGGATATTAAATCTATTGATATGATAAGTTATCATTACAAATAGATGATGGGGTCATTTATTTAATTATCTGCAAATTGGCTGCCATGTTTCCTACATTACAATAGCGACTGTACCTCACAAATGTACTTAACTGGCTGTAAAGTGCTTTGGGATGGCCTGAGGTTGTTAATGACATGATATAAATGCAAGGCTTTCATCACTTTTATTCCTTTTTCTCAAAGTTGTCAAGCAGATATCCATTCCAGAACTGCCAGGAGAAACTTACTGTGGAGAAACCATATTGGTACAGGGGAAGAACATGCTTCAGCAGATGCACCGTCTGCAGAAATATATATGTACATTATGGGGAATGTTTTCATTTTTCTTAACTTTTAAACATGTTCTTGCTAAGGACAGATTGGGTTGATATCGCATACAGAAAAGTAGCATTGGAATCTATTCCATCTGGCGTTTTACATCTGTTGCAGCTGCTTCAGTCCCTTAGGATAGTGTCCTAGGCCCAACCATCTTCAGCTGCTCCATCAATGATCTTCCCTCCATCACAAGTAACTCAACTCCTGACTCCCCAAGCCTGTCCACCATCTTCTACAAGGCACAAGTCAGGAGTGTGATGGAATACTCTGCCCTTGTCTGGATGAGTGCAGCGCCAACAACACTCAAGAAGTTCAACACCATCCGAGACAAAGCAGCCCACTTGATTGGCACCCCATCCACCACCTTGAACATTCATCCCCTCCACCACCGCTGCATAGTGGCAGCAGTCTGTACCACATACAAGATGCATTGCAGCAACTAGCCAAGGCTCCTTCGGTAGCACCTTCCAAACTCACAACCTCTACCACCTGGAAGAACAAGGGCAGCAGACGCTTGGGACCACCACGGCAGATGGTGAAATTTGAACTCAATTCATTAAAAAAATCTGGAATTAAAAAGCTAGTTTAATGATGACCATGAAACCATAGTCGATTGTTGTAAGAACCCATCTGGTTCATTAATGTCCTTTAGGGAAGGAAATCTGCCATCCTTACCTGGTCTGGCCTACATGTGACTCCAGACCCACAGCAATGTGATTGACTCTTAAAATGCCCTCAGAAATGGCCTAGCAAGCCGCTCAGTTCAAGGACAATTAGGGATGGGCAACAAATGCTGGCCTAGCCAGCGACTCCCCACATCCCACAAACAAATTTTAAAAAAACACCACCTGCAAGTTCCCCTCCAAGTCACACACCTTCCTGACTTGGAAATATATTACCGTTCCTTCACTGTCACTGAGTCCAACTCCAGGAACTCCCTCGTTAATAGCACTCTGGGTGTACCTACACCACATGGACTGCAACGGTTCAAGAACGTGGCTCACTACCACTTTCTCAAGGACAGTTAGGGATGGGCAATAAATGCTGGCCTTGCCAATGATGCTCACATCCCAAGAACGAATTTAAAGCAAAATATAGAGGGCTAAATTATGACAATAGGTTGCATAGACTAGGCTTGCGTTCCCTTAAATATAGACGATTAAAGGGCAATATAATTGAGGTGTTTAAGATGATTAAAGGATTTGATAGGGGAGAAAGAGAGAAACTATGTCCTCTCGTGAGCTCCTCCAGTTCCCATGTTCCTTCTGATATATAATTTTTTATTCTTGAAAGGTAAATAGCCAAGTCTACATTATCTTCATTTTTCTCCAATGTTTCCCCCATGTAACAGATCCTTTCCATGTCTGTAATGCCAGCATGGGCAGCCTGCTTCCAAGTCATTGGGAGAAAGATTCCCCCTGCCACCCTTCCAGATGTGCAAGAGGTCTCGTCAAGATTCATCATCAGATATTTCCTCTGAAAAAGTCCTAGTGCCTCCCTACTGCGAAGAGACTAAGATCAGGAACGCAACAGAGCAGAAAAACAAATCTATGTCCGCTGACTGCCATAGCTCCTATGAAGTAGTGCACTGATGTGCCATGCCTCTGCGGCAACGTCACGCATTTTCAAATGTCTCCATGTTCCCCAACTGTAACTTTCTCATACATTAAACTGTGTGAGTAGAACACTTGTGAAAGTAAGTTTATGTAGTCTGGGCAGTAAACCAGGTGGTTGAATATGTATTCTGGTCATCACAGTATTCAGAGAAAACGATCAAATTATTCAGTTAGAAAATGGCTTTGGGATTTTTGGCTTTGTATTCAATTAGCAGATATATTTGCTTATTAGGCAGTCATTTAGGTGCAGTCATCTGGAACTAAATAAGTAATCACCCCTGGAAATACTTGGCCAGGGAAGGAAGCTGTGAGCCTATAATCAATAAATGGAAAGAGGAGACAGGAGAAATTATTTCATGCACCATTCCTTCATTTTCCCTCAAATGATGGATCATTGCTATTTTGCACAGCTCATTGAACTTTATGATTGCAGCATAGGTCTGTGAGGGATAGTGAAACCATACTTGATTCACCTCCTCAGTACCCACGTCAAATACAATAAGGTTGCAGGGAAATTGTTACAAAGTGAGAGAAAAAATGTTACTTTGCATCTTGTTCTATATAGTGAAGTGAAACACTTAAAAAATGCAATTTAATTATCACAGATCAATCATTTGTATAATTTATTTTTCTGCCTTTGAGCAGTCAATTAGGACTGTGCAGAAGTAAATGAAGCTCCACATTGATTTTTCAGTCAACTTTGAAAATAGACTTTCAGGTGAATCATCCCAGATATGAGGTTTAAATTGCAATTTTTGAGCAATGTCAACTAAATATCACAAATAATGAAAGCTTTATTTATTATTATTATTTAGAGATGCAGCACTGAAACAGGCCCTTTGGCCCACCGAGTCTGTGCCAACCAACAACCACCCATTTATACTAACCCTGCAGTAATCCCATATTCCCTACCACCTACCTATCTACACTAGGGGAAATTTACAATGGCCAATTTACCTATCAACCTGCAAGTCTTTGGCTGTGGGAGGAAACTGGAGCACCCGGCGAAAACCCACGCAGTCACAGGGAGAACTTGCAAACTCCGCACAGGCAGTACCCAGAGTCAAACCCGGGTCCCTGGCGTTGTGAGGCTGTGGTGCTAACCACTGCACCACTGTGCCACCCAATAGTACAATAAAGAGCCAGTCCACTGTGTTTCCACTACAGTACTTGTTCATGGCATGCTTGAGAAGGGCATTCATTCTTTAATAGCCTTTCCACATTGCTCATTGTTTGCGACTCTCTTACTGGTGTTCTGTGAGGCAAATTTACAAATTCCAGCAACTAATCAATGTAATATTTCCTCCGCCACTTCCTTTAATTTCTGCCCTTTCCTTGCATTACTAACTTTCTTATTTGGAAACTTGTTGTCCATTCTGATTGCATATCCAAAACACTTCATGTGTAATTCTTAAATATTTTGGGACCCAAATTCCTTGGGTTCCACTGGTCTCTCACTGTAAATCTGCCAGGAGACCTGCAGAACCCCCCAGGAAAGCAGCAGAGACCCGAATGGGGCAGCAGTCTGCCTTTTCCAGGAGGTTCCCCCTAATGGCCCTTGGTTTTTTTCCTCTGTTTTTGGGGTCTCCCAGGAGATTACATGGCTGAGTGGGGTGGGGGGTGATTGGGATAGTGGTGGAGGGGGGAGGGTTTGGGGACTGGGTGTAGGGAGGAATTATTTAGCCATGTTGCTCTGGTCATCATGACGTGGGGCAAGCTTGATGGACCAACTGATTTTCCCCTGTCCATCAGTTTTGCATGTTCATATGTAAGTGCCATCAGAGTTAACAATGATATTCCACTAGATGCCCAGGCCTAAAACTAGCGTTATGATTTGCCAACTCTAGAAATGTTCTGAATTTAATTGTCATTGAAATCAGTGGAAGTGAGAATGCCTCCAGTTTCTGTAATGGACATCTGATCTGGAACACCAGTGTGATGCCCGAGAGACAAGTTGAAAATCTGTCATTGCGAAAACCGTTTCGCTTACCTAGAATTCACAGTGGTATGGTGGCAAATGTTTTCTATTTACCAGTCACCTACTTTTTATTAATTGCAGTGGAAGATTCAAAGGACCTCAGAACATGAGATATCATGGAACAAGAAAAGCTCATGCCCTACCTAACAGCATTGTGAGAATACATTCACCACCTGCACTGCAGCAATTCAAGAAGAAAGCCCACCACCAACTTCTGATGGCAGTCAGAGATGGGCAATAAGTGTTGGCTTTGCCGTACACATCCCAAGAATGAATTTAAAAAGGCCTATCTGGCCTATTTTCTCATGCACAGTGTTATGATCCTGTAGTTTTTTTTTCCAGGAGGAATGCGGTGTGCCTTTAAGGCTGGACAAGGAGCAGTACTGCTTTAAGGCAACAAGCTCCAGAGACTGAGTTAAAGACAAGTTAAAGAGGAAAAGACTTGAGAATATAGCAGACCAGGCTATAGCTTTAACGACAGCTGTGAATGTGAAACCAGATACTAAAACTAAAAGGAGTGTAGAGGTTAAGAATAAAATACCTGAGAGTTATAATGAATTTTTGTCTAAGGGGAGAGTAACTCCATATCCTGTAAGCGAGGCAGAAAAACCTATCATTATACTCAGGGACACAGGAACAACCCAAACATTCTTGCTGGGGAAAGATATAAGGTTTCCACCAGAGAGTGCCTTGAACACTAAAGTTTTAGTAAATGGAATTGGCAGGGAGTATCTACCTGTACCTTTGTATAAAGTATGCCTAGAGAGTGATTTAATGCCTGGGAAAGTAACTGTAGGTGTTGTCCACAGTTTACCAGTAAAGGGAATTGATCTACTCCTAGGAAATGATTTGGCTGGATCAAAAGTATCAGTTTCTCCTATAGTTAGAGAGGAACCAAGTGAAATTAAGGAAACAGAGCAATTACAGGAACAAGTTCTGGGAATACTTCCTGCGTGTGTAGTTACCCGAGCAATGACTAAACAGGATCCGTTGTCAGAGGTAAAAGGGGCACCACAAATAGATAGCAAAGTACCTGAAACTTTTTGGGGATTTAGATAGTCCAAATGAGTTATTTAACAGATCATCTATCATTGCAGCACAGCAAGCTGATCCAGAGATCTACCAAATAGCACAGGCGGCTCTGTCAGAAACTGAGGCAAAAGGAGTTCCGGAAAGCTATTATATGGGTTTTGAGGAGGAAATGGAGACGGTCTTATAGACCTGCCAACAAACACTGGACAGTTGTTGAACAGATAGTGGTACCACCTAAATATCAACAAGGATTATTAAGGTTACCACATGACATTCCTTTTGCAGGACACAGGGGAATTCAGAAGACCAATTCATACATAAGCAAGCATTATTACTGGCCAGGTCTTACAAAGGATGTGAGACAATTTTGTAGGACATGCCATACCTGTCAAATGGTGGGAAAACCACAACTTACCATAAAGCCAGGGGATGAGGTATTAGTATTGTTACCATCACAGGGAGAACCATTAAAAGCACAGTTCAGTGGCCCATATCTTCTTTGGCCTCCTTATCTCGAGAGACAATGAGTAAGCGCCTGGAGGTGGTCAGTGGTGTGTGGAGCAGCCCCTGGAGTGGCTAAAAAGGCCAATTCTAGAGTGACAGGCTCTTCCACAGGTGCTGCAGAAAAATTTGTTTGTCGGGGCTCGTACACAGCTGGCTCTCCCCTTGCGCTCTTGTCTTTTTTCCTGCCAACTGCTAAGTCTCTTCGACTTGCCACACTTTAGCCCCACCTTTATGGCTGCCCGCCAGCTCTGGCGAACGCTGGCAACTGACTCCCACGACGTGTGATCAATGTCACAGGACTTCATGTCGCATTTGCAGACGTCTTTAAAGCGGAGACATGGACGGCCGGTGGGTCTGATACCAGTGGCGAGCTCGCTGGACAATGTGTCTTTGGGGATCCTGCCATCTTCCATGCAGCTCACATGGCCAAGCCATCTCAAGCGCCGCAAACTCAGTTGTGTGTCTAAGCTGGGGATGTTGGCCGTCTCGAGTACTTCTGTGTTGGAGATACGGTCCTGCCACCTGATGCCAAGTATTCTCCAGAGGCAGCGAAGATGGAATGAATTGAGACGTCGCTCTTGGCTAACATATGTTGTCCAGGCCTTGCTGCCATAGAGCAAGGTACTGAGGACACAGGCTTGATACACTCGGACTTTTGTGTTCCGTGTCAGTGCGCCATTTTCCCACACTCTCTTGGCCAGTCTGGACATAGCAGTGGAAGCCTTTCCCATGCGCTTGTTGATTTCTGCATCTAGAGACAGGTTACTGGTGATAGTTGAGCCTAGGTAGGTGAACTCTTGAACCACTTCCAGAGCGTGGTCGCCAATATTGATGGATGGAGCATTTCTGACGTCCTGCCCCATGATGTTCGTTTTCTTGAGGCTAATGGTTAGGCCAAATTCATTGCAGGCAGCCGCAAACCTGTTGATGAGACTCTGCAGACACTCTTCAGTGTGAGATGTTGAAGCAGCATCGTCAGAAAAGAGGAGTTCCCTGATGAGGACTTTCCGTACTTTGGACTTCGCTCTTAGATGGGCAAGGTTGAACAACCTGCCCCCTGATCTTGTGTGGAGGAAAATTCCTTCTTCAGAAGACTTGAACGCATGTGAAAACAGCAGGGAGAAGAAGATCCCAAAAAGTGTGGGTGCGAGAACACAGCCCTGTTTCACGCCACTCAGGATAGGAAAGGGGTCTGATGAGGAGCCGCCATATTGAATTGTGCCTTTCATATTGTCATGGGAATGAGGTGATGATACTTAGTAGCTTTGGTGGACATTCAATCTTTTCTAGTAGTCTGAAGAGACCATGTCTGCTGACGAGGTCAAAGGCTTTGGTGAGATCAATGAAAGCAATGTAGAGGGGCATCTCTTGTTCGCGGCATTTCTCCTGTATCTGACGAAGGGAGAACAGCATGTCATATGGAGTGATCAAAAGAGTGGGTAAGGGTAGATAACTTGATTGACACTGCTGATCGCCAGAAGAAGAACCAGTTGTGTCACATCAATATGCTCAAACAATATCACCGCAGGGAGGAGGATAAACCAGTACAGGTATGTCAGGTAATTGGGACTGCTGAGAAGGAAAAGGATAGTGAGGATGAGGCAGAAGCAGGCCTAAGAAATTCTCAGATTGAACCTCCAACTATCCAATTAGTGAATACAGAATGGCTAAGAAAACTAAACAATAGGCTTTTACACTTAGAGGCAAAACAGCATGAAGACCTAATCAGGGTTTTCACAACATTTCAAAAAGTTTGTAGGGATAAGCCAGGATGTACAACCTTAGCCACACATGATGTGGGTATAGGGGGAACCATTCCTTTAAAACAACATCCTTGCTGCTGAGGTCCAGACAGACGGGCCCAAGTGGAAGCAGAGGTACAATGCATGCTGAAGGGCAGCTTAGATGAACCTAGTCAGGACAGCTGGAATTCGCAGATGGTCTTGATGCCTATACATAGTGGGTCAGCTCAAACTTGCTTAGACTCTAGAAAAGTCACTATAGCAAGGAAGGCAGACGCCTACCCAAATTCTCAATTCAAGGACTGTATGGTCAGAATGGGCAACGCAATGTGTCTTAAAGAGACAGATGTGTTAGAGGGATGCTGACAAATTCCTTTGACACCCCCAGGGTAAGAAGAAAATTGGCTTTTGTTACACCGGACAGGATTTTCCAGTGTCAAGTGATGCCACATAGGTTAAGGGGTGCTTGAGAAACTTCTCAGAGAATAGTGAACCCAGTGGTGGTCAATGCTCGTAACTGTGCAGTTCACCTGGCTGAGGTGATAGACAACAGGGACACAAAACAACTGGAAGACTATGCTTGGAAATTTGAAGTGGGGTAATTGGGACAACCTTTTGAAAATTTATAGCCGAAATGTTCTGGTGGAACTTGTGGCTGTAGTCTAAACATTTTCAAAAAGTGTATGCCTGTAATTGTGAAAAAAATATGTTAGTGTTTTTTTCAATTTGTATTTTTTGCACATTATAATGAAACGCATTTCAGGAATGGTGTTTCATTCCGCAAGGGTGGAGGTGTTATGATACTGTAGTTTTTTTTCCTGGAAAGAATGCAATGTGCCTTTAAGGCTAGACAAGGAGCAGCACTACTTTAAGGCAACAAGCTCCAGAGACTGAGTCAAAGAATGCATTCTCATTGCTGGGATATAGCCATTCGGAGAACACGTTGCAGAGACTGAGTAAAAGAATGCATTCTTGTTGTCTGGGATACAGCCACTCAGACTGAGGATCGAGAGATACATTGTTGCCGATTGACATTTGAAACTAATTGAAAAACAGGCTTTGGAGAGACAGTTAACAGAGAAACAGACAGACAGCTGGACCGGCATGTACTGAAGGAAATGAGAGCTCTCTCTCAGTTTATTTAAACCTTATTTATTATACTCTCAGAATTCTGATGTCAAGCCAGATTAATTTCTTAAAAGACAACAACCAATTCCTTTAACTACTGAACTGTAATTGTTGAAATTCATGGCTGGAAAAGAAGAGCATCAATTCAACTGCTGAACTAGACTACGGACTGTTCTACTGTTGAAGAATCTTTCTTTTCCTCCATCAGACGGCTGTGAGGACTTCAAGCAACCTTAGAATATTCCACATTGGAACATTTCACTTCAGCAGGAGCGTAATATGCAAGGACACTAATTTTTTCTACTTTAAATGTTGTTTATATCTTCGTAGTGTTTAAGAATGTAGTTTTTCTAATTAAACAGTTAATTTGTTGATCTAAAGACACCTGGATTGGTTAGCCTCATTCGGGGGTTAATAGATGATACAATTTGGCTGGGTTTTTAATTTGGAAAGTTTAAAATGATATGTTAGGCAAACTGTGGAGGGACGGGATTGAATCAACAGTGCATTTCTCCCACCACAATCAGAATTATATATTTTGATTGGGGGCTTTGACTTGAGCGGTTGGTCGTAACAACAGTCATTGGACCCGTCAACTCCAGTGCAATCACCTGAGGGAGGTGACTAATCTTCATGAAGCTAACATTTTGTAACTGATTCTCAGTGGCAATCAGACAAAATTCCAGAATATTACTTGTGTTCTCCTGGGAACACCTGGGAAAGTATCGACACTGCCTCTCGCAATTGCTGCTAGGTCCTATAGGGGTACTCCAATGTTCCAAGGGGGTTATTCCAGAGTATCTCTCCATCTCAAACCTATTATTCCTTACCTCCCTTAGTCTTTGTTTCCTCCTACAGCCTGTAGACTTTTAAAACCCAACTTTTACTTTATCTAATCACTGCTTCTTCAGTTCATATCTCTTCTGTCCTGCTCTTCTCAATCTTGATGCTGCCGTACAGTATGACCTCTGACACCTCACTCAGGTTTCTAAAAATAGCACTCAGAAATTTGAGCATTGAATTCCACATGTGACTCCTCTATGATCTCAACAATGTGTGGATATTTTGTGGCACAGATTGTTTGATCATTGTTACTTTTCCTTCCAAGCTTTTATCTTGTTGGTGATATTTATCTTTTTTTTAAAGGGAATAATGGATTGCTTTGTTGGTGTTTTCTGCAATGTGGTGTGCTCCACGCTGTTGTTGCTGTTAACTGGTTATCAGATTGTGGGGAGAAAAATCGAAATGCTGCAATAAATGGCTATGTAGTTTGCGACCAAAAAAAAAAGCCAACATGGAATATATACATATATATATATACATATATTTATCATCATGAAAGAATCAAACCATCCTTCAATAGGCATGGAGAAAGAAAATGGTTTGGGATTTGTGACTTCTTCCCATCGACATATTCACTCATCAGATAGTCACTGAAGTGCAGTCAACTGCTACATGTTATGGTCCCTCAAGGAGCCTGACTTTTGTTTCTCATACCATTCTTCTTCTTTGCTACAGTTGTTATGTGTTCCCTAATGCCACAGTTTGTAGCTCTGTCTCTCTGCCTCTTCACTAAGCAGTGAACCTAAACCTATCACCTTATACATCTGTCTCATACACCACCTTCTAAGGATATGTGTTCCCGATCATTCTGAACATTTTTATTTTGCATTTTACCCTATTAAAGTAAATTTTAAAAGGCTTGCAAGCTACAACCATACATAACCAAAAATTAAAGAGAAAGCAGTATTGTATGCCAGGGAATATCAATGGTTTGGTTGAGTTGGTGGAAAAGTAGCAAATGGAATTCAATCCAGAGAAGTGTGAGGTAATGCACTTGGGGAGGGCAAATAAAGCGAGGGAATACACAATAAACGGGAGGATATTGAGAGGGGTAGAAGAAGTGAGAGATCTTTGAGTGCATGTCCACATGTCCCTAAAGGTGGCAGGACAGATAGAGTAGTGAAGCAGGCATATGGAATGCTTTCCTTTATTGGCCAAGTTATAGAGTACAAAAGCAGGGATGTAATGTTGGAACTGTATAAAACGCTGGTTGGGCCACAGTTGGAGTATTGTGTACAGTTCTGGTCGCTACATTACAGGAAGGACATAGTTGCTCTGGAGAGAGTGCAGAGAAGAGTTACAAAAATGTTGCTAGGGCTTGAAAGTTGCAGCTATGAGGAAAGATTGGATAGGGTAGGGTTGTTTTCCTTAGAATAGAGGAGGCCGAGGGGTGACTTAATTGAGGTGTACAAAATTATGAGAGGCCTAGATAGAATAGACAGGAAGGACCTGTTTCCCCTAGTGGAGAGGTCAATTACCAGGGGGCACAGATTTAAGGTGATTGGTAGAAGGATTAGAGGGGACATGAGGAGAAACTGGTGGGTGTCTGGAATTCACTGCCAGGAATGGTGGTGGAGGCAGAAATCCTCAATTCTTTTAAAAGGTACCTGGACATGCACCTGAAGTGCTGTAACCTGCAAGGCTACGGACCAGGCACTGGAAGGTAGGATTAGATTGGGTGGCTAGTTTTAGCGGCCGGCACAGACACAATGGGCTGAATGGCTTCTTTCTGTGGGATTCTATGACTCTATGCTCTTGCGTTATCACTTGATGTATATGGCATTATACTGATAAGTTATTATCCTTGCTGCACCTGTAAATATATCTTATTCCATAGAACCATAGAAAAATTACAGCAGAGAAGGTGGCCATTCGGCAGCATCTAGCTGTTCTTTCGTACACAAGGGCAGGTTGGATGTCTGGTAGATTCAGAGCCACATTGCTTGAGGTTGAGCTAGGCAGTTGCAAACATTTTAGTTATCTCCTAATCTCTCCTAACCACTATCACAGCTAAAATTTAAAAAAGCAAAATACTGTAGTTGCTGGAAATTTGAAATAAAAACAAAACAATCTGGAAATACTCAGCAGCCAGGCAGCATCTGTGAAGTGAGTGAAGCAGAATTAACGTTTCAGGTCAATGTCCTGTCATCAGAACTATACCTATGCAGTCTAAATTCCATCTGCCCCCTTCTTTGATGACAACCAATTTGTTCTTCAGATATTCACATATTTAATGTGCAATTTCAGTCTGACTTGAATTCCCTCAAGTCTTACACAGTCTAACTGATCTTGCTGTAGTTTTCATAAAGCATGTTGCAGTTGAAACTTTGGTAAATGATCTGTGGAAACCCTTGAGAGATGGCATAGGTACTGATTACATTGTTTGCCTGGAATTTCCGCCGATCTTCTGCTGAAATTACAGGCTACAATCAGGAGCACTCTGAAGGAAATTCCACCTGTTGTTTCTATTTGTGGAAATTGCTATCAATCTGGTCAGCTTCCATATTTTGGGAAAGGACCTAATTGTCCAAATCATGCAGCATGTTATACACTGGTACTACTGCTACTAATACTACCACTATACAACAAGGTAGCTTGCATTTACATAGTGCCTTTAATGTACAAATATATCTCAAAATGCTTTACAGAGGCACTATCAAAGAATGGTAATATTTGGAAGGATGTCAATGGCCTGCATGTAAAGCTGACCCTATATCAGTGAACAATTTCACCAAGGAGCAGTGTGCAGATGAGAAGGAGGAGGTGGCCAAGGATAGGCTCCGGAGATGAAGGCATAGGGGTGGGGAGTGAAGATATTGATGAAGATGTTCTGATTATGATCAGATAGGTAAGAGGACAGTCCCAATGAGCTGGACAATGCAGGAGAGATGTTTAGGGAGGATGTTGTCATCAGCATGTCAAAGGCTGCAAAGTTTGAGGAGGATAAGTGATCACAGTCACAGAGAATATATAGCAAAACGACCCCTGCAGCAAAGGCCCATTGCATTTTCGTCACACTCAGACATGTTTCTAGTCTTTAGCTTATCATTTATATCAACCATTCCAGCCTATTTACGACAGAGGTTGAAGAAACATACTACACCTTAAATGGTCACATCATCTCACACCAACTTGTGTAAATTGACAATCTAGAGGATTTCAACATCAACACTCATTTGATTTACTTTTTCGAGGTTCAGCAATGACCTTTAGGACCAATAAATGAAGATCTTACAGTATGATTAGATGTCATAAACATTCCATTTGAAAGGTTTCGTCATGGCATCTTGCCTCCTGATTTTCCCACTTATATTTGTTTCTTCTCCTTGATCCTCTGTTTAGTTTGTCTCTGATGGATTTCTCTTGTGGGATGGTGCCACTTTGGTTTTGTTACTGGATGCTCTGTGGTTCTTTTGGCCATCCTTCATTTTTTCAGAGAGCTAAGGTATCAAAAGAGAGATCTATGGGTTCTTGCTTTCTCCCTTTGTGATAATTATTTCATTTCCATTATGTTATGCTGTTATCATTCAATATAGAAAATAAATCAACCATGTAATTAATATTTGCTGGTAACTGAGATTTTGTTTGAGTCACTTAGTGCTGCATAAAAGCTAATGACATGTTTGTTGGTGGCTCAGGTTGTTTAGTTTGGCAATGTGTTGAAACATTTCACAAGAGAATTATATCATAAAAATGAAGTTACTTCAAACTTCTACCTTTCATGAATGTTGACAACACTGTGAGAGTCTCCCGTGAGGGAAGGGAGGATGATAAAGAGGAGGTGGCCAAAGATAGGTGCTTCAGGGGACTCTGGACTTGAAGGTATAGGGGTGGGGAGTGAAGCTATTGCTGAAGATGTTCTGACTATGATCAGATAGGTTAGACTGGAACCAAGTGAGAACAGTGCCACTCAGCTGGAGTGATAATGCACCATGGCCACAATCACAGAGAATGTACAGAGAAAGACCACAGAGTTTTCATCACTGCCAAGCACTTTGTCAGTCTTTAGCTTATCATTTGCATCAACCATCTCAGCCTATTTTAGACAGAAGTTGGAGAGACATGCATGGAAGTAAGGGAGGGAAGTTCAGAGATTTCAAAATTTAGCATGCCTTTAGCTTGTATCTTTATGTAATTTCCTTCTTATATTCTTGTAATCAATGTTATAACCCCTTGGCCTAGCTTGGTTAAATTTTGAAATGCTTCATGTGAAACTCATTATGAACCTCAACTTTGCTACTAGAAGTATCGTGTGAGGTACTTTTATTCTTTATACCCTTTCTATCTGGTCAGTTATGCTGCCTTGGAAACATGACATTGCTGAATATTCACTTATAGTTACATTGAGAAGCTAATGGCCAGTGCAAGCTGTAAGCATGTTTAATATGAGTGGCCATGCCTACTGGTAAATTGGAATCACTTCAAGCCACTCAAGGTATATGTTGCATTCTGTTAATGCTTTAACACATGGTTAAATGATCCATGGGGAAACGCTGGTTGATGTCATCCTCAACTAAATTAATCCACTTCCTTCAATGCCTTTGGCACATACTCTCCTCGGTCGATATACTGTTTTCTGTGCTACAGAGCAAACCTGAAAGAGGGACTTTTCTATTGAAGCTACCTGTGAATCTCAAGAGAATGCTTTTATTACTGTTGCCTATTACAGTACCACTTTCTGTAAATTATGGCACTTAAGAACATAAGATTCTTTGAATAATATTCCATTATTAGGTAAATCTTTATTTTCTAGTCACAGAGTTGTTTGTGAATATAATGGACAATATAATTTTCTATCTTTGAATGTGTAACAGTATGTCAAATTCAGGTAGTGAGTAGAGTAAATGGCAGTGCCAGAAGTCCAAACATTCTTGCAATGATCCATCCTTGAAATGAGCTTCCAAAAGGCCATTAACATTGAACTTCAGAATGTTCTTTGATTCACTCTTGTTTTATCAGTTAAACTTCCCAATACTATGACCTTATCTAGGGAGAAAGACTACACAATATGTTTCCTTCTTTTTGGGGAGGTTTTACACACATGTACAGATAGCTGGTTTTACACGCATGTGCACATACACACAAACACATCCATGGCTACAGTAGTGGCAGAATGAAAGTAATAAAAAGTTATCCTATAGCTAAATATTAAACACTATCAGGTAAAAAAAAACTTTAACTGCTCATAAATGTAGGAGGGACCTATTTCCCTCAGCACAGAGGTAAATAACAAGGGGGCATAGATTTAAAGTAATTGGCAGAAGAATTAGAGGGGACTTGAGGGGGAACTTTTTCACCCAGAGGCTGGTGGGGTTCTGGAACTCACTGCCTAAAAGAGTGGTAGAGGTAGAAACCATCATCATATTTTTAAAATTCTTGGATATGCACTTGAAGTGCTGTCACCTACAGGGCTGCAGACCAAGAGCTGTAAAGTGGGATTAGGCTGGGTAACTCTTTTTCAGCCAGCATAGACAGCATAGCTCACCTAGAGCCACAGGACAGCTTTGGGAAGCTGCTCTGACATCAATATTCATATCACCTGGAAAGAACAGCAGGTTTGTGGGATATAATTAAATCAGATAACTGTGAAGTTGTTTTTAAATCACAGAATTTGTGCTTTTCTCCTGTATTAATATGAAGTTACTGCTGAAGGAGCTTGTTAAAATCTGTTGAAACCTAGTCAAAAACCTACTCGAGTAGGCATTTGTAACATGTATAGTATGCCCAGGCAATTTGGAAATATTTTTTGGAGCCATACATTGACGAGCAGAGTCCTTCCAGCTTCAGAGGTGTAGCAGGCTGCGGTAAATGGTAAGTAACTGAGAGGGCACTTCATCGGGAATGTGCCCGCTCAGCCACTTTAAAAAAAATTGAATTAAACAAGTAGAGAAAGGAGACAGGCCACCAATGCGGGGGTTGTGGGTGGGGCGGGGGGTAGAACCCTTCTACAGGATGGCCTTTGGCTGCACTGTCACCGAGGCAGAAAGGGACGGCTTGTAGGCCTTGCCTGGAGTGCTGGCCCACCCAGCCTGCCACTGGGTGCCTGCCTCCAGGCAGTTAAACTGTCCCCCTGTCGTGTTGACAAACTGGAGGCCATTTGGAAAATCCCAGTTGGCCTCTTTAATCCTTGGTTAACAAGGTAGGAAAAACAGAAATGCAGAATATTTCTTAAATGGTGAGAGATTGAGAAGTGTTGATGTCCAAAGGGACCTGGATGTCCTTGTTCATGAGTCACTAAAAGCTAACATGCAGGTGAAGCAAGCAATTAGGAAGGCAAATGTAATGTTGGTCTTTATTGCAAGAGGATTTGAGTACAGGGATAAAGAAGTCTTGCAGCAATTGTATAGAGCCTTGGTGAGATCCCAACTGGAGTATTGTGTACAGTTTTGGTTTCCTTACCCAAGGAAGGATATACCTATCATAGAGGGAGTGCCATGAAGGTTCACCAGATTGATCCTGGGATGGTGGGATTCTTACAGGGCTTGACAGGATAGATGCAGGAAGGATATTTCCCCTGGCTGGGGGGTGTCTAGAACCAGCTGTCACAGTCTCAGAATAAGAGGTAGGCTATTTAGGAATGAGATGAGGAGGAATTTCTCCACTCAGAGGGTGTTGAATCTTTAGAATTCTCTGCTCCAGAGGGCTGTGAAGACTCAGTCATTGAGTATATTCAAGACAGAGATCAATAGATTTCTAGGTATTAAAGATATCAAGGGATTTGGGGATAGTGCGGGAAAATGGCTTTGAGGTAGAAGATCAGCCATGATCTGGTTGAATAGCAGCGCAAGCTCGAGGGGCTGAATGGCCTACTCCTGCTCTCATTTCCTATGTTCCTATGTTCCTTAACAAGCCTGATTGCCTGCAAAGCTCTTGGGGCGGGCAGCCTTGCTGGGCCCTGCACCCTGCCTCGTAATCTTCAGGTCTCATCTGTCTCCATTCCTGACCTTGGCGGGGCCCAAAGATCCTGCCGTTAAATCTTTTCCTCAAAAAAAAATGATTGTAGAATATCTGCATCAGTGCAGTTTCTCTGTAAAGTACAATAAAGGCTTTGACATTTTAGTTGCATTATTAAGCTAATGAGCCATTCTGTATCTGATTCATGTGATACTTAACCTGAGAGTGCTTTATGCTATCTTGGCGTAAAATTGACAATGCCTCACAATTTTATCCTGAGCTTGTTAAGGACTCACAACAAAGAAACTTCATGAAGTTATACGCACACACACTCACGTAAAGATTGAAGTTATCTTGGTTTAGTGCGTAGACTTTGAGTTTTCAATAATTCAAAATCTCTGTGTTTGGATCACCTCGGACCAAGAGTTGCTTACTGTCTGTGGCATTTATTGCTGGCCGTGTAAAGCTTCATTCATTCTGCAGTCTTTCTCTTTTACAGAATGAAGCAGAGCTGGCAAAATCCTCTTGAGTTTTTTTTTATATTAGCCCAAACAACAGAGTTAAAGGGGTAGAATTTCCGAGGTGTACTGGATCAGTGCACAGATGCAAAATCGGATGTGCGTCCCGATATACTATGAGCCTGTCCATCTGATTTCCTCCAAGCGCTACAAATAGGCAATCCAATAGGCTCAACTGTCAGACAGGAAAATCTTGAGTGTTTGTCAGTTCAAAAAGGGGGAAACTGGGCTTCACTGCTATTTTTGAGAGTAGTACAGGGGTAAAAAGCATCAATTTACCACTGCTGCCTCCCGCACGCCCAAGGGAACTTGAAATACTTCCGATGTCGTATTGGGCTGAATTTTAAAGACCCTCTGCATTGGGAATCATAGCGGGGTGTGGGGGGGGCGGTTGGGGGATTTGCTGGAAAATGCCTCCAGGAGTGGGCCGCCACGCACCCTGATGCCGTGAAGGCCCGCCCCGATATTGCTGGCGGCGGCGAGGCCTCGTGGCAGCCCCCCTGCCACTCAGTGACGGGACCGCCATATAAATATTTAACTTATTTAAAATCAATGAACTAATTAGACCTACATTCCTGCCGTCGGTCCCGGTGTGATCTTCATGCCGCTGGCTGGCACTCCCGGGGAACCGAAGCAGAACAGCGGTGTTGCGGGGGGGGAGGAGGTAGGTTTCTCAGTGCGGGGGTGGGGGAGTGGGGTCAAAGTAATATCATTGGTGTAGGGGATGGTGGGAAGGGTTATAGTGTAAAGTTTATGCACTTTGTGGGGGGGAAGGTAAAGTGGACGAGGTAAGTGTTTTGGGGGGAGAGGGCATGTAATTAATTTAATTGATGTTGTGTGGGCGGGGCAGAATAAATGTATTTAATTTTTTTATCAATTGTCTCTCTAAATATGTAAATAGAATGGTAGGGCTCGAAGTCCTTTAAAAATGGCATCAGCGCCTATGCACAGGCAGCTGACACCATTGCTGGGGACAGACAACCCGCCCTCTCCATGTGATTGGGGTGGGGAGGGACAGCCCACCCCGGCTATTTAAATGAGCCGCCATGCTTAATATCGCTGCGGCTCCACGCCATGCGGTCTGTGCAGGCGGGCTGCCATTGTTTTCGCCCGCCGCCGATTTCAGTGGCGGGAGCATAAATTTCAGCCCACTGAGCCGGGCAATAATCAACCTTGGGCTTGGGCCTGCTTTACACAAGCTGATGGGATCTCCGGTATCAGAACCAGCGGCCCTTCGAGGGATCACTGGAGGCCGCCACCAAAAAGCTGTGTTGTCTTTTAAACTTACCTTCACGTGGAACCAGGATGAGCAGAATTAAGACCACAGTGGGTGAATAAGAGGTGACGATAATCAAAAGGCAATGCAAAATAACTTTAAAACATAATAAGGAGAAAAATGATTGAGAATTATACAAAAATCACTGGAGAATAACGAAAACAAAATTAAGAGAAGCTAAAAACAATATAGAACTCTGATTTAAAAAACTAACATCAAATGGTAGCTAAAGGAAAACATAACTACTTAAATAATAAATGGATTAATTAAGATCTTTTAAGGAATAAATTGGTTAGAAATATATTAAAAGATTTGAAATTTGCAGATCTATTAAAATAAGTCTTTATTAATTGGGAAACATTTCACATGTGTAAGCAGAGATTATAAAGTATGTGCTATGAAGAAACTCATGGAATTAAATGAGATGCCAAGCTGACTTTGGATGTTAAAATATTTTAGACAGTTATACCGCAGTCATGCATTTATTTATTAGCCAGGGAGAGATGCTGAAGAGTGCAATAATATAAAAAGCATAAAGTGGGCTTGTTATTGCAGAATATATGTCTAATGATTGCCTCAAATGTGGCCTTAAAAGGAAGTTACTGATCAGGCTGATTTTAAAAAAAATTCATTCACATATGTGAGCATCGCTGGCAAGGCCAACATTTATTGCCCATCCCTAATTGCCCTTGAGAAGGTGGCCGTGAGCTGCCTTCTTGAATGCAACTGAATGGTTTGCTAGGCCATTTCAGAGGGCAGTTAAGAGTCAACGACATTGCTGTCGGTCTGGAGTCACATTTAGGCTAGATTAGGACTGCACATTTCCTTCCCAAAAGGCCATTAGTGAGCCAGATGCATTTTTATGAGGATGTGGTAGTTTCATGGTCGCAATAACTGATGCCAGCTTTCTAATTCCAGATTTATTTAATTAATTGAATATAAATTACCCAGCTGCAATGATAGGATTTGAACTCATGTCAACTCATTAGTCCAGTAACATAATCACAATGCTACAGTACCCTGTGTTGGAAAAGAAAGGTCGAACACTAATGAAACCATGAAGGCTTATACAAACAAAACACTCCCCCATATCAGGGACCACAGGCCTGGAGATGGTTCGTTAAGTCCTGCCTTATGTAACCTGCATGATTCCCCTTTGTGAACAAGGACCTGAAAAGCAACATAGCAAATGCGTGATAATAAAAACAAAAAGTGCTGGAAATACTCAGCAGGTCTGGCAGAATCTGTGGAGAGAGAAGCAGAGTTAACGTTTCAGGTCGGCGACCTTTCATTAGAACTGGCAAAGGCCGGAGAGAAGAACAGAACGTCTTCAAGTTAGGCATTACTGAAAGAGAAGTGGCAGTGAATTAAACACTAAAATATAAGAAAAATACTGCTGATGCTGGAAATCTGAAATAAAAACAAGAAGTGCTGGTAATACTCAGCAGGTCTGGCAGGATCTGTGGAGAGAGAAGCAAATGTGTGGCCTGGCATGCCTAGGTGCTGCTAAAGTTGGGGTCATCAAGGATACCTCTTGGTCTGTAAAAGGCGATTGGCACCAGAAAGGCTGAACTCTTCAAACACATGTGCCACTTAAAATGGGAAATAGATTTGAGGTTTCTTTGAAGATACTTGTTTTTGACACTAAAGGGTATCTTGAAGTCCCCATCTTCAATCCTTAGTTCTTAGTTTAGATCTAATTCTTTTAGTAGCTCTGGTAGCAGTCTTTATAGAAGAGGTTCTGAGGCTAGCTTATGTAGAAGGGTGTCTCTGTGAAAACAGAAACTTCTCCCTGTCAGAGACAGAGAGAGAGAAAAAAGTTACAGAAGTTAATGTACATGTTTCCTGAAATCAGGGGAGGGCAGATCTAGATACACTTATCAGTGTGAAAAGTAAATTTACTTCAGCAGAGGGTCTAGAAGGAACTTCTGTAGAATGAGGTTCAGTACTCTGACATCTCAGAAGGCTAACACCATTTTCCCAGCGCTTCTCAGGGTGTGAATGAGGAATAAATAAGGAGATAAGGAACAAAAAGCAAAGAATACTAGTCATGAGCTTGGGGAAACACTCCAATTTTATCCTCCCCACTCCAGCTATTGCCTCAATGCCCAGAACCTCAAAGATCTTCTCATCACAAGTAGTCAAGAACCGAAGAAGGGTCACTGACCCGAAACGTTAACTCTGCTTCTCTTTCCACAGATGCTGCCAGACCTGCTGAGTGATTCCAGCATTTCTTGTTTTTGTTAGCAACATATATGTTGCTTGTTATGAATATATGAAAAAAAGACAGTCAAAGACAAGCTGGTTCATTAAGTCTGTCCTGTCACAGCATGACATAACTCTCGTATACCATCACCCGCATTCTATTCCCCCCCGCCCTCTTCCACCCAGCCACTAACACACACGGTCTTCTGGGAGAGACTCAAAAACAGAAAAAAAAACTTGAGCTCAAGTTAAGAGAAAACTCTGAGAAATTCCTCTCTAATCCCTGAAGATAATTAATCAAGCTCCGACAGACCACAGTGACTGGCTGACACAATCCTCAATGACCCACTTCACTTTCTTATGTGGAGATATTTGCCATTCACAGGAACATGTCCACCTTCCTTTAGAATACTCGCTTGTGAATCCACAGTCACTGCATATGCTGAAAACCTATTCCAGAAATTGATGACTGAGATGAAAGATACCTGTCAGATCTACCCTAATTCTATGTTTTCGTAATGCATCTTTATGTCTCCTGATTCTCCCTAATCTATCGAGCTCAAAATGACCTATCTACTTGGGTTGAGTCTAATCCCTTCATTATTTGAAAGACCACGATCATATCTCCTTGAAGTCTATGCTTTTCCAAAGTTAAGAAAATGTCCCAACTGTGTATAGGCCTGTCCTAGTAACTAAAGGCCCTTAAACAAGGTATCAGTCTGGTGGATCTCCTCTGAATCTCCCGTCAGATTGGAAGTTGGCAAATGTTACGCCGCTTTTCAAGAAAGGAGGTAGAGAGAAAACAGGGAACTACAGGCCAGTTAGCCTAACACCAGTCATTGGGAAGATGCTGGAAACTATTATTAAGGAAGTCTTAACATTGCACTTGGAAAAGCATAGTATGATTCGAACAAGTCAGTATGGTTTTACTAAAGGGAGATCCTATTTGACAAATTTATTGGAGTTTTTTGAGGATGTAACTAATAGTGTAATAAAGGGGAACCAGTAGATGTAGCAAAACCTGGATTTTCTAAAGGTATTCAATACGGTGCCACATAAAAGATTAATAGGCAAGATAAGGGCTCATGGTGTTGGGGGTAATATATTAGTGTGGATAGAGGATTGTTTAACAGACAGGAAGCAGAGAGTGAGCATAAATGGGGCATTTTCAAGTTGGCAGGCAGTGAATAGTGGGGTGCCACAAGGATCAGTGCTGGGGCCTCAGCTATTTGCAATCTATATTAATGACTTGGATGAAGAGACAGAGAGTAATGTATCTAAGTTTGCTAATGATACAAAGCTCAGTGAAAGTAAGCTGTGGGGAGGATGTAGAGAGGCTGCAAAGAGATATAGTGGGTGGGCAACAAGTTGGCAAATGGAGTATAATGTGGGGAAGTGGGAAGTTGTTAATTTTAGTTGTAAAAATAGAAAAGCAGAATATTTTTTAAAAAGTGTGAAACTGGTAAGTGTTGATGTTCAGAGAGACTTCGGGGTATTCGTACAAGGAACGCACAAAGTTAACAGGCGGGTGCAGCAGGTTATTAGGAAGGCAAATGGCATGTTGCGAGGGGATTGGAGCACAGGAATAAAGAAGTCTTACTAAAATTGTACAGGGCTTTAGTGAGATCGCACCTGGAATACTGTGTGCAGTTTTGGTCTCCACATTTAAGAAAGGATATACTTGCACTGGAGGCTGTGCAGTGAAGATTTACTAAATTGGTCCCTGGGATGAGGGGGTTGTCCTGTGATGAGAGGCTGAGTAAATTGGGCCTATATTCTCTGGAGTTTAGAAGAATGAGAGGTGATCTAATTGAGACATTTAAGATTCTGAAAGGGCTTGATAGGATAGAAGCTAAGAGATTGTTCCCACTGGTCAGGGAATCTAGAACACAGGGACAGAGTCTCAGGATAAGGGGTTAATCATTCAGGACTGAGATGAGAAGCAATTACTTCACTCAAAATGTTGTGAATCTTTGGAATTCTCTACTCCAGAGGGTTGTGGATGCTCCAACATTGAATACATTTAAGGCTGGGATAGATAGATTTTTGGTCTTGCAGGGAACCAAGGGATATGAAGATTGGGCAGGAAAGTGGAATTGAAGCCCAAGATCAGCCATGATCATATTGAATGGCGGAGCAGGCTTGAAGGGCCAAATTGTCTACTTCTGCACCTATTTTTTGTGTTCTTGTGAATCTATTGCAGGGCCTCTATATCCACCGCTACTGAGTCAAAACTGGACACAGTTTTGTCATATTTAGTGGGTCATGTAAACAACACATTGATACGGCAACATGCCAGTGTGCTTCGAAGATGAACAGTTGGAAATGTCCAGTCGATGCTTGTTGTAGGGTAACATTGTAAGTCAAGCCATGTGTCAGCATGCTTACTTTGACATACTTGAATAGTCCAGCAGATTTCTTCCTCACATGCCTCCAGGTTCTGCCACCTACATCGATGCTGCTACGTCACTGCTTTCTCATGGAAGGTGGGCCTTACCTGCAAAAAGAGTCACCTTCTCTTCACAACCTCCCCACCTTTTTTGCCTCCGGGCATTTTTCACCCTCAGCAAAAGGACGGCTTTAAAGCTGATGGTGACAGATAATCTGTCCCTTGATCCATTGCGGCTCCTGTTACAAAATTTATTATAATGAGCTGATCTTACATTATGAAGAGAAAATAGGCACAGCGCTGGTTAACATTGTTGGCCAGTATCTTGGGACTGAAAATTTGTGAATGATGTTTAAAAATAAAAGTGGGAACTAGAGTTCAGTAAGCCCAACATATAATGTGAATAACATGGAATAAATACAATTTTACCATATACATTAATTCAGATGTGGAACGCGCTACCTGAAAGAGTGGTAAAATCAGATTCTATAGGGACCTTCGAAAGGCAATTTGACCTGAACCTGAAGCAGCATATGTTGCAGTGATATGGGGAAAAAGCTGGATGTGGGACTAAATTGTACAGCTCTTTCAAAGAAAGAAAGACTTGCATTTATATAGCAACTTTCACAATCTCAAGATTTCTCAAAGCACTTTACAACCAATGGAGTATTTTTAAAGTGTAATCAATAAGTTAGATATAGCTCTTGGGTCTAAAGGGATCAAAGGGTATGAGGCAAAAGCGGGAACAGGTTACTGAGTTGGATGATCAGCCATGATCATAATGAACGGCGGAGCAGGCTCGAAGGGCCGAATGGCCTACTCCTGCTCCTATTTTCTATGTTTGTAGGAAACACAGCAGTCAATTTGCTCACAGCACTCTCTCATAAACAGCAATGAGATAATGAGCAGATAACCTTTTCATAGAATTATAGAAATTCACAGCACTGAAGGTGGCCATTCGGCCCATCGTGTCCGCACAGTGTGACAAGTAGCCATCCAGTCGAATCCCACTTTGCAGCTCATGGTCTGTAGCCTTGTAGGTTACTGTACTTCAAGTGCATATCCAAGTACTTTTTAAATGTTATGAGGGTTTCTGCCTCCACCACCCTTTCAGGCAGTGAGTTCCAGATCCCGATCTAGATTGTTTTAGTGATGTTAATTGAGGGATAAAATTGGTCAGGGCACAGGCCCGCTTCTTCTTCAAAATAGTGCTGTGGGATCTTTAACATACAAACATGCAAACATATGAATTAGGAGCAGGAGTAGACCATTCGGCCCCTTCAAGCCTGCTCCACCATTTAATAAGATTGTGGCTGATCTGATTGTGGCCTCAACTCCACTTTCCTGCCTACCCCCTATACCCTTTGACTCCCTGGCTAGTCAAGAATTTATCTACCTCTGCCTAAAAAAACATTCAATGACCCAGCCTCCACCGCTGTCTGGGGAAGAGAGTTCCAAAGACTCACAACCCTCTGAGAGAAAAAATTTCTCCTCATCTCCATCCTAAATGGGCTCCCCCTTATTTTTAAACGGTGTCGCCTACTTCTAATCTCTTCCACAAGGGGAAACATCCTTTTAGCATCCACCCTGTCAAGTCCCCTCAGGATCTTATATGTTAACATGCACCTGAGAGAGTAGACAGAGCCATAGTTTAACATTTTATTGGAAAGATAGCACCTCCAACAGTGCAGTGCTCCTTCAGTACTCTGCTGGTGTGTCAACCTATGTTTATTGAGTTTGCGTCGCTAGCGTGGGAATTAAACCCACAACTTTCTGATTCAGAGTTAAGAGTGCTACCAAGTGAGTCACAATAATTCAAAGTGCATTTCTTTTGTGCTGTAAGATTCTATGATTCTCTAATTCAAACTTTTGCCAAAGGAATTCAATGGCTTTTTTTTCATGGGCACTGTGTCTTTTCAATGATAGCTACATTATCTGTGAGAATGATTCTCAACGGCATACAGAAAAAAAGAAAAACTTGCATTTCAATAGCACTTTTCTGACACCAGTGCTTTACAGCCAAAGAAGTGTAGTCACTGTGGTAAAGTAGGAAACATGGCAGCCAATTTACTCACAGCAAGTTCCGGAAACCAGCAATGTGACGATGATCAGATAATTTGCTTTTGTGTTGCTGATTGAGGAATAAATGTTGGTCAGGACACTTAGGAGAACTCCCCTGTTCTTCTTCAAATTGTACCATGGGATCTTTTACATTCACCTGAGAGGGCAGACAGTTCCTCAGTTTAATGTCTCAGCTGAAAGACAGCACCACTGACAGTGCAGCAGTCCCTTTGTACCGCACTGGAGTTTCAGCCTAGATTTTTGTGCTAAAGTCTCTGGAGTGGGATTGAAACCTTACGACAAGGAGGCAAAAGTGCTGCAAATGAGCTACAGCTCACAGAGGGTGATTATCTGGGACTGTTTTATGAATGTGCATTCTGGCAGGGTGCCTGGCTAGTAGCTCGCATTGGTAAAAGTCAGTCCTCTAAGGTCATTCCATCAGTGACAGTCACCATCAACAGTGAACCTGCCATGCGTTCTATTCTGCAAATCTTTGGGCTTTCTCTATTGCTAAGTTAGTTGGTTCTGTGTTGCTTTGAATTTGGACACAGTGCACATTCTCGGACTGCACAATCTGCATTCTACTACGAAAGAAAGCTTCAATTAATAGTCAGTTCATGGGAGATTTAACCATGTTATAGTGAAAGATATCATTTTAAATATTATTTTGCTCAATCCCTTGTTTTGCAAAGTGAAATTAGGTACAGAGCTAAAATGGTGGACAAAGTTTTTTCAGAAAGTGTTTTGACTGCTTTGTGAGGAAACAATGATACAGCACCACCTAATGGACAGGTCCTGTAATAAATGACAAGTAAAAATTGGTACAGCAAAATTGAATGTAAAATATAGGGCTAGGAACTTACAATCGAAAAAATTGACAAAAGTGTGGCCAATAATTGTGACAACAGGAAGTAAGATTCTGAAGGTTGGAAGTACATCTCTTACGTGAGTTTTTTTTGATACAATATAATTAGCTTAAATTTGAACTCAGTTTTACTTTTGACCATTATTACAGTTCTGTTTTTACAAGATTTTGACATCTTTTCTATTCCTTGTGGACCATGTGAATTACACTTACAAATGTGTAAGTTACCCTTTGAGCTGTAACATCCTGTCTTCAACAAGACATGAACTAGCACCTAATGATGTAACTGTGGACTTCAGTTGCATGTTGTATCAATTTTTGCTGATCCCTTGCTTAATGAAGTATCTGTAAATTTACTTTGCCTAATTTGCTAAACAAGATAAATTATTTTAAATATAGCACGAAAGTGTTGGTTCAATATTTCCATTGAAATTATTTAAGAACACAATATGCAGTAGCATTTTACAGTGAAATCTGTCTTGGAGACTCTGACACTTAGAGATGGTGGGACTAATATTTCTGGGGTCCATTCTGGGGACTGCAACACGCAGGTTTGGATTCTGCGGCAGTAATGATGGCGAAACTGTTAGCATTTGCTGTCATTACTTCTCTGAAACTGACAACAACTACTGGAGTCTGCACATGCGCAGACTAAACATAGAAATTCAGAAGTTGCTGTCATTGATTCTATGCTTCCCTACAGGGCATGCTGTCAAAGTCCCCCCAGATTGTAATCAATCAGAAATCACTGAACTGATGAAAACTTGCACTTTTAAGCTATTAGTCTCACTGTAAAAAACCCTGAAAAAGTTACACTGTGTTGAATGAGTAGTAATTGTTTTTTAACGGCATACTAAGTTCATAATTACTGCTGAGCGTTCTCACTGTTCCTGAAAAACTAATTTCATATTGTGGAATGTCAAATTTCTCCATTATGAAAAAAATCCACATATTTTAAAAATTGTTTTTAAAGGTTGATTTGAAATTTCAGCTTCCAGCTTAATCCCATCTGCATGTCCCAATCATTTTATTTTGCTCTAGGTAAAATTTTAAATTAAAAATGAAAAATTATTGCATTTGACTACTGTTTAGCTGTCTGTGAGAATTCGTCAATGTGATTAGCTGCTTACATTGTTGATGAGGTCACTGCCGCTGGGCGCCTGGAGATTGCCTTGACTTGGCACCAGTTTCAAACTGATGTCAGGAAAGGGGAAATCCATGCCACGGAGATTGCTAGATCTTTGTGGGAAGCTTCCTTCAGAGTCAGCAGTGAGTGCTGTTACTTTGCCACTCTCTGCAAAATCCAGGCCGTGGACAGTGGACAGAAAGTGTGTTGTGTCCAAACTCATTGCTTTATGCCCTGATTTCCAATCAGGGCTAATTATAATATGAGAAGCTGAGGCCTCTGATCAGGGCATTCATGAGAACATAGAAAATTGCAACACTACTGTCTGACCTTAAAGGCTTGTGGCTGCTTACAAAAGGCATTTACATAGTGGGCCTTAGAGAGAGACTGTGATGACAACAACGTTTCTTGAGGCAAGATTAATCTTGCAAGTCTGGATCTTATTACAAGAGGACAGACAGAACTCCAACTTGTTCTGTCAGAACAACAATTTTATGATTTTAAATGGCAAGGAAAAAGATTTAGTTGCTGAACGAGTCCGATTCTCTGCAAAGCATCACTATGTTAAACAGGAGGGATGGTTGCATAAGGGCAAGTTGATTGGGTGCTGAAGAAATTTAGCAGCTGCTGTAGGAAGTGGGGCAAAGAAGGCTCGGCCTGTTTCCCTGCCATGCCAGGAAGGTAGCCAAGGAAGTGGTAAGAGGTAGTCCACAGGACAGTGATATAATACAGTAAGAGATTAATTGTAAATGTGAAACATTGCACATATAGACTCTGAAATTCAATAGGTGCTCTACTGTGCCACCACCATTAACTTCAGCGAGATGTCAGTAATTTGCCCAGAGGAACAATGTAAATAACTGAAAATAGACATTAGCTTACGCCATTACCTTGGAGGTTCCTCCATTCTCCCGCTGAAGTTACAGAAGGAGACTGGAAGATTCCCTATGAAATTTCAGGGTCATAAAGCTCACTTAGAATGCCCTATTCAAAATATTGTGTCCCCTTTCAAATGAGATGATATAAGCCTTCAGAGGACATTTACCTGGTCATAATTTCAGACAGTGGGGGGGTAATTCTCAACTTCACCACTTGGGCAATATCAGCAACCTATTATCAAAGGTGCCTGGTAAATTAGACAGGCTCTATAATGGGTGGCTGATCCAGTCTATCATTTTATCATTCAAATGGTGAAGGTGGAAATGACCCCCACTACCTCCATACAAGTACTATAAAGGATCTAGTGTTGGAAAGAATGTGAAGCAACAACCACAGCTTCTTCACTGCAATGGTTTAATGCATATGCAGGGAGCTCAGGTAATGTTGGAGGGTGTCCTGATATTTCTGTCCTTAATAAATGCCTTGTATATCTCTGAAAGACACCTTTTAACAGAAGACAGTCTAGTACTAGCACAGGGGAATCCACTAGAACCATAGAAAAATTACAGCACAGAAGGAGGCCATTCAGCCCATCGTGTCTGCATCGGCCGAAAAAAACTAGCCACCCAATCTATTCCCACCTTCCAGCACCTGGTCCGTAGCCTTGCAGGTTACAGCACTTCAGGTGCAGGTCCAGGCATCTTTTAAATGAGTTGAGGGTTTCTGCCTCCACCACCAACCCTGGCAGTGAATTCCAGACACCCACCACCCTCTGGATGAAAAAGTTTCTCCTCATGTCCCCTCTAATCCTTCTACTAATCACCTTAAATCTGTGCCCCCTGGTAATTGACCTCTCCACTAGGGGAAACAGGTCCTTCCTGTCTACTCTATCTCGGTCTCTCATAATTTTGTACACCTCTATTAAGTCACCCCTCAGCCTCCTCTGTTCAAAGGAAAACAACCCTAGCCGATCCAATCTTTCCTCAGAGCTGCAACTTTCAAGCCCTGGCAACACTTTTGTAAATCTCCTCTGTACTCTCTCCAGAGCAATTATGTCCTTCCTGTAATGCGGTGACCAGAACTGGACACAATACTCCAGCTGTGGCCTAACCAGCGTTTTATACAGTTCCAGCATTACATCCCTGCTTTTGTATTCTATACCTCGGCCAATAAAGGAAAGCATTCCATATGCCTTCTTCATCACTCTATCTACCTATCCTGCCACATTCAAGGACCTGTGGACATGCACTCCAAGGTCTCTCACTTCTTCTACCCCTCTCAATATCCTCCTGTTTATTGTGTATTCACTATTCATTTACCTTAGATACCTCTATAGATCACCTCTTAGATAACTCCTTTCCACATCAATAAAAGCTTACATTTCTCCAATCTTTTCTCATAATTCGGACACCTGACACAGGGAATCAGCCCTGTGGCTCTTCTCTACAATGCCTCCAGCATTTGAGTGTCTTCCTGACATGAAAAGAAAGTGCTCAAGATTGTGGCACGTAGAGCACAGTAAGATGTAGATGAGGCCATAAACTCCACTGGACAGATACCTTGTTTAAGGGCCCTTAGTTATTTTGACTGCCTTAGCTTGGCAACAGAGCTGCAGTGCTACAAGGATGGAATTTGGGAGGTGTTGGGAGATGGTTAAGCAGGTAGACAATTTCCTACTGAAGGTTTGTTCTGCAAATAAATTTTCACATATATGAACTCTGATGACATTCTTTGAAAGATGAAGTTGATGATATTGGCAGACAGTTGTACTTTAAGTTCACAGAACCATACATATGGGTCAGGAAGGCCATTCAGTCCAACTTAATTCATCTAGCCAGGACAACCCTCTACTCCTCCCATTGCTGCATCTAATTGTTCTTATATCATTTTTGCCTCCATTGCTCCCTCTGGGAGTCAATTCTAGATGCTGATCACAGTCTGCATGAAAAAGAACAAAGCACCTGACATGAGTCCTAAAGTTATCTTTTACCAGTTTGAATCTATGTCCCCTTGTCCTACTCTCATAGTTTAATTAAAGTACTATTGTGAATTAATTTTGTCCATATCATTTACCATCTTATATATCTCTACCACACCACTTCTCAGATGCCTTCTTTCAAGGTTAATGTGCCTAAGTGTCTCCAATCTTTCCTAAAACTCAAACCCCTGCTTCTAGGATTCAACCTTATGCCTCTCTGTATTGCCTTCAGCACTTGAGTATGTCTGTCATTTCTTGCCAACCTAGACTAGTACGTGAGCTATGGTCTGACCAGAGCATTATACAGTTTGCATACTAACCCTTTGACTTGTCTTCTACTATTTGGCCATGGAGTTGAACATTCTATTAAATTTGTTGAATTGGCATTGAATATACTAAGATGCCTGGGTTTCTTCCACCTTCAACACCATTATAGGTATTTCTACACCATTCATGAAATGTACACGTTGCCCCTTTACCCTTCCCATGTGCAATATTTTACATGTTGGCATCTGCATTAAATTTTATCTGCTGTTGTTCAGCCCACTCACATATTTTATTTGGTTGAATTCTGTAATTTTTAAGCCGCCTCCTTCAATTCCACTGCCCCTCCATCTCCAAATTTGACCCATTAGCATTGAGTTTCTGAATCTAAGTATTGATGTAAATTAGAACCATCAGTGCTGCCAACACTGAGCCCTGGGGCAACCCACTCTGTACTCTCCCCCTCCCCCACCAATCTGACATGTTTCCTCTAACCAGGCCATTCTTTAGTCAATTTCTTTATCCAGGCCCACGTTTTACCCTGAATTCCTAGAGCTTTGAGTTTATTTAGTAACCTCTTGTGTGGAATTTTATCTGGTGCCTTTTGACAATCAAAGTAAGCAGTGTTGCAGAGTTTAAGACAATTGACGTGGGTTGTCGCTGTCTCAAAGAATTAAATGAAGTTGTTCTGCAGGATCATCCATGTCTAAAACCAGGTTAACTGCTGCTAACCAGGTTGTTATCCGGGCAATCCCTCAAGTTTACTTCTGATGATCAATTCCATTATTTTATCCAGCATTGTTCTCCTTGGAGCAGAGAACGCTAAGAGAGGCCTGATAAACATTTTCAAGATGATGAGAGGTTTTGATAGGGCTGATAGAGGAAAACTATTCCCCCTGGCGAATGGGTCAATAACCAGAGGTCAAACATTCAAAATCATTGGCAAAAGATCTAAAGGAGAAATGAGAAGAAATGTTTTCACTCAGAGAGTTATCATGATCTGGAACGCTAAACCTGAAAAGATCATGGAAGCTGATTCCATAAATAATTTTAAATGGTGATGGGACAGGGACTTAAAGATAGGAAATTGCAGAGTTATGGACAGAAAGCTCCAGTGTGCAGCTAGCTCTTTCAAAGAGCCTGCACAGCACGGCCAACCAAATGGCCTCTTTCTGTGTTGTATGTTTCTATGATTGAAGTAGGTGCAATAAGTCTGCTGTTGCTTCTGATTGTCATCCTTTTTGAATATGTTTACCACATTAACAGTTTCCGATCTATTGTCTGCATTTGCTCTTATGATTGTCCCTCTTTATGCCATCATAGGACCTGCGTAGCCAGCAGATGCTGAACCCTCCACAGAGCTTCCAGGAAACAGCACACTTAGCCCTATTCTGCATTTCCAAGACTTGGCCTGCAGTAGCTCGATTACTTCCACTTCGGGCTGTATAAATAGGGAGTTGAACGGAGAACTGAGGCAAAGTCACTGAGCACAGGTGCTGGAGGAGGAATAAGAGGAGACCCTTCATTGAAGAAAGAGGAGGGCACCTTCTCCAGTTGATACACAGGTAGTGGACCCCAGATCTCTGTGGCCCTTCTTTCAAAAGAAAAACGCAGCCATTGTAAGATAGACTTTGGAGTTATTGGGAGATGTGCCCAGCAGCTTTGGCAACATGGTGACAAGTGTGGCACAGTCCCCATCCTGCGTGTTCGGGGTCTGATGCACAGAATTGGATGCATACAGACATCCTTGGAGTGGCTGGCCACTCTCCAGCTGTCTGCTGCGCACCCCGTTCACAGCTGAGGTCTTGCTGCCCATCTTAGATGCACTTCTGAATGCTTGGAGTGCTACAACATTGACCTTGCTGCACTAAAGCCTCCTCAATGGGAAATAATTTTTCATTGGAGCAGTGTAAGTTAAGGGGGAATTTAACAGATCATTTCCTCATAAAACTTGGTCCTGAATGTCCTGCCAAAGTACAACAAGCACACCACCCAGCCTGCCTTGGCATGAACCGTCTTACCTCCCACATCACAGCACAACAGTATATCACGGAATACAAAAAAGCTTTCTACAATACACGACCACCAGGTAAGTCATGACATCCTGCTAATTGTTTTAATCATCTTCTAAATCACTGGACTTGTTTTATACCATTCAAGACCATTCAAAATTCACGAGAATAGTCCCAGGGATGAGGAACTTCAGTTATGTGGATAGGTTGGAGAAGTTGGGGCTGTTTTCCTTGGAGAAGAGACTATTAAGAGGAAATTCGACAGAGGTGTTCAAAATCACGAGGGGTCGGGGCAGAGCAGATAGGGAGAAACTGTTCCCACTGGCCGAAGGATTCGGAACCAGAGGGCACCGATTTAAGATGGTTGGCAAAGTAAGCAACAGCGACATGAGAAAAAAAACTTTTTTTTACCCAGTGAGTGGTTAGGATCTGGATTGCACTGCCTGAGATGGTGGTTGAGGCAGGTTCAATCGAGGCTTTCCAAGAGAACTCAAAAGCATTTGAAGAGAAAAAATTTGCAGAGCTCTGGGGAAAGCGCAGGGGTGCGGGACTAGCTGAGTTGATCTTGCAGAGAGCCGGAACGGACAGGACGGGCCGAATGGCCTGCTCTGTCCTGTAACCATTCTATGATTCTGTGCACGAGAAACACAAAGGGATTGAAAAATAAACTTAAGTCAGACCAGTGTAACTTCTGGATGCCGCTGTTAATATTCACCTGTCTCATAAATCACTGAATTTCATTGTATATCTTATAGATGCCAGGCACTTATATTTGGAGAGGTGTGTGTCCCTCTATGTGTGTGTGTGTGTGTGTGTGTGTGTATAAAATCCCCACAAGTTAAAGATGTTTTGGAGCAGCAGTTGTTCTGCATTGAGTCTGGGATGTTATTGGTTGTAACAATGACTGTTGGCTAGGAGTCGCTGTGCACTGTGTACACGTGTGCACAGTGTTTGTGTGTGTGTGTGAGAGAGAGAGAGAGACAGGGGGAAGAGAGCTCTGCTGAACGGAGAGGCAGTCACTCAGTGGCTTTTAATAATGTTGGTCTCTTTTTGCCAGTGGCGTCTCAGGGGTTTCGGTGCAGCTTTCAACGCTCATCCTCCCTCAGTGACTGGGCTCCTCTCCCAGGGCTATTGAGGCGACAGAGTGAGACTCACTGGGCTATCCCAGTTAACACAAGGCTGTTTTTATTTGTGTGTGTGTGTGTGTGTGTCACTGATTCAGTTTGGTGGGGAGAAAAAGAGACTGATATTTAAATCAGCATTATTATTGCTTTGAGTGTTTTATTTACATAATTTTATTAATTTATCCCCACCTTTACTTGAAGAACTTTAAATGTATCTCAATGGCTGGGGCACAGCCTGGGGTCCACGCTCTTCAGCTTCAGCCAGTCTGCGTGCCTGAGAACTTAAAGAAAGGGAGCAAATTTATGAAATGGGATGATGTGAGTATTGACATTGAAATCAGCTTCAATCCGCTTTCCTATGTTTTTAGCTAGACGTGGAAATGAAACTGACGCTTTATTTCGAGGTGACAGCATAGGTAATTTCATCTCCTCGTCCAAGCTGGATGTAAATATTACAGGGTGGCCCCCTTTTATTATTTTTGAATATATGTATTTATTCCCCCTCTTTCCGTGCATTGGGTGCAGCGGCTGTTTTGAGAGGCAGCGAGCTCGGCTCGGCTCAGCTCAGCCCAGCCCCGGCCAAAACGTGCGGTCTCTCCGCAATCTGTCACCGGCCGCTCTGAGGACGGAGGAGAGGGAGACGTGTTAAAAATAGCTCAGTGGTCCCATGTCAGCACCAGTCTGAACGCATTGGCCTCGACCCCTCTGAGTGTTCCACAGTCTCCATTTCCCTCTGCGCCTTTTAATCCAAACCTCTTGGTTCCCCTCGACTTTCATGTGTTATATTGGGGAGGTATAATCTCTCTTCATCGTTGCAGAAGCGGTTCACCTCGATGCAACTCGTGTCTGTAACAAATGTGCGCCTGTCTAACATTCATGAAGCTTGGTTTTCTGTCCATTTCAGCAGACGTGTGGTGATCAGATCCATTGGCTGGAAACGTATTACCAAATATTTGAGTGTGTGTGTTTGTTATGGTCTGTGTATTTGTGTGTGTGCGTGTGTTTATTGTGCTCGGTGTTAATTTGAGTTTGTGTCTGTGGATTTGAGCCTGTGTATTTATGTTATGCTGTATGGATTTGTGCCTGTGTGTATTCTGTCTGGATTTGAACCTGTGTATATTTGAGCCTGTGTGTGTGTGTGTGGATTTGAGCTTGTGTGTATGTGGATTTGAGCCTGTGTGTGTGTGTATATATATTTGAGCCTGTATGTGTGACTGTGTGAATTTGAGCCTATGTGTGTGACTGTGTGGATTTGAGCCTGTGTGTGTGTCTGCGTATATTTGAGCCTGTGTGTGTGACTGTGTGGATTTGAACCTGTGTGTGTGCGTCTGTGTGGATTTGAGCCTGTGTGTGTATGTCTGTTTGTTTGTCTGTCTTTGTGGATTTGAGCCTGTGTGTGTATATTCTCCTGTGTGGATTTGAACCTGCGTTTATATATTCTGTCTGGATTTGAGTTTGTGTGTATATTATTTTGTGTGGATTTGAGCCTGTGTGTGTATAACATTCTGTGTGGATTTGAGTCTGTGTGTGTGTATATTTGTGTGGATTTGAGGCTGTATGTGTATATTATTCTATCTGGATTTGAGTCTGTGTGGATTTGAGCCTGTGTGTGTATATTATTGTGTGGATTTGAGTTTGTGTGGATTTGAGCCTGCGTGTGTATATTATTTTGTGTGGATTTGAGCCTGTGTTTATTATATTCTGTGTGGATTTGAGATTCTGTGTGGATTTGTGTGTGTCTGTGTGTGTGCCTTTATGGATTTGAGCCTGTGCGTGTATATTATTGTGTGGATTTGTGTCTGTGTGGATTTGAGCCTGTGTGTATATATTATTGTGTGGATTTGTGTCTGTGTGGATTTGAACTAGCGTGTGTATATTATTCTGTGTGGATTTGTGTCTGTGTGGATTTGAACTAGCGTGTGTATATTATTCTGTGTGGATTTGAGTCTGTGTGGATTTGAACTAGCGTGTCTATATATTATTCTGTGTGGATTTGAGTCTGTGTGGATTTGAACTCGCGTATGTATATTATTCTGTGTGGATTTGAGTCTGTGTGGATTTGAACTAGCGTGTGTATATTATTCTGTGTGGATTTGAGTCTGTGTGGATTTGAACTAGCATGTGTATATTATTCTGTGTGGATTTGAGTCTGTGTGGATTTGAACTAGCGTGTGTATATTATTCTGTGTGGATTTGAGTCTGTGTGGATTTGAACTAGTGTGTGTATATTATTGTGTGGATTTGAGTCTGTGTGGATTTGAACTAGCGTGTGTATATTATTGTGTGGATTTGAGTCTGTGTGGATTTGAACTAGCGTGTGTATATTATTCTGTGTGGATTTGAGTCTGTGTGGATTTGAACTAGCGTGTGTATATTATTCTGTGTGGATTTGAGTCTGTGTGGATTTGAACTAGTGTGTGTATATTATTGTGTGGATTTGAGTCTGTGTGGATTTGAACTAGCTTGTGTATATTATTCTGTGTGGATTTGAGTCTGTGTGGATTTGAACTAGCGTGTGTATATTATTCTGTGTGGATTTGAGTCTGTGTGGATTTGAACTAGCGTGTGTATATTATTGTGTGGATTTGAGTCTGTGTGGATTTGAACTAGCGTGTGTATATTTGTGTGGATTTGAGTCTGTGTGGATTTGAACTAGCGTGTGTATATTATTGTGTGGATTTGAGTCTGTGTGGATTTGAACTAGTGTGTGTATATTTGTGTGGATTTGAGTCTATGTGGATTTGAACTAGCGTGTGTATATTATTCTGTGTGGATTTGAGTCTGTGTGGATTTGAACTAGCGTGTGTATATTATTGTGTGGATTTGAGTCTGTGTGGATTTGAACTAGCGTGTGTATATTATTGTGTGGATTTGAGTCTGTGTGGATTTGAACTAGCGTGTGTATATTTGTGTGGATTTGAGTCTGTGTGGATTTGAACTAGTGTGTGTATATTATTGTGTGGATTTGAGTCTGTGTGGATTTGAACTAGTGTGTGTATATTATTGTGTGGATTTGAGTCTGTGTGGATTTGAACTAGCGTGTGTATATTTGTGTGGATTTGAGTCTGTGTGGATTTGAACTAATGTGTGTATATTATTGTGTGGATTTGAGTCTGTGTGGATTTGAACTAGCGTGTGTATATTTGTGTGGATTTGAGTCTGTGTGGATTTGAACTAGTGTGTGTATATTATTGTGTGGATTTGAGTCTGTGTGGATTTGAACTAGCGTGTGTATATTTGTGTGGATTTGAGTCTGTGTGGATTTGAACTAGTGTGTGTATATTGTGTGGATTTGAGTCTGTGGATTTGAACTAGCGTGTGTATATTTGTGTGGATTTGAGTCTGTGTGGATTTGAACTAGCGTGTGTATATTTGTGTGGATTTGAGTCTGTGTGGATTTGAACTAGCGTATGTATATTTGTGTGGATTTGAGTCTGTGTGGATTTGAACTAGTGTGTGTATATTTGTGTGGATTTGAGTCTGTGTGGATTTGAACTAGTGTGTGTATATTTGTGTGGATTTGAGTCTGTGTGGATTTGAACTAGCGTGTGTATATTATTGTGGATTTGAGTCTGTGTGGATTTGAACTAGTGTGTGTATATTATTGTGTGGATTTGAGTCTGTGTGGATTTGAACTAGTGTGTGTATATTATTGTGTGGATTTGAGTCTGTGTGGATTTGAACTAGCGTGTGTATATTTGTGTGGATTTGAGTCTGTGTGGATTTGAACTAATGTGTGTATATTATTGTGTGGATTTGAGTCTGTGTGGATTTGAACTAGCGTGTGTATATTTGTGTGGATTTGAGTCTGTGTGGATTTGAACTAGTGTGTGTATATTATTGTGTGGATTTGAGTCTGTGTGGATTTGAACTAGCGTGTGTATATTTGTGTGGATTTGAGTCTGTGTGGATTTGAACTAGTGTGTGTATATTATTGTGTGGATTTGAGTCTGTGTGGATTTGAACTAGCGTGTGTATATTTGTGTGGATTTGAGTCTGTGTGGATTTGAACTAGCGTGTGTATATTTGTGTGGATTTGAGTCTGTGTGGATTTGAACTAGCGTATGTATATTTGTGTGGATTTGAGTCTGTGTGGATTTGAACTAGTGTGTGTATATTTGTGTGGATTTGAGTCTGTGTGGATTTGAACTAGTGTGTGTATATTTGTTTGGATTTGAGTCTGTGTGGATTTGAACTAGTGTGTGTATATTATTCTGTGTGGATTTGAGTCTGTGTGGATTTGAACTAGCGTGTGTATATTATTGTGGATTTGAGTCTGTGTGGATTTGAACTAGTGTGTGTATATTTGTGTGGATTTGAGTCTGTGTGGATTTGAACTAGTGTGTGTATATTTGTGTGGATTTGAGTCTGTGTGGATTTGAACTAGTGTGTGTATATTATTGTGTGGATTTGAGTCTGTGTGGATTTGAACTAGCGTGTGTATATTATTGTGTGGATTTGAGTCTGTGTGGATTTGAACTAGTGTGTGTATATTATTCTGTGTGGATTTGAGTGTGTGTGTTACTCTAAACTAAGGAGGTGAATGGCTGATATCAACCGCAACGATTCGGCTCAATGATAATCCCTCAATTGAATGTCCAACCGCCGGCTCCATCCAGGTCACTCAGCAGCCGCAAAATCAACAATAATGCTTTGCCTTTAATCGGAGCGATGCAAATTGTGTGGTGTGTTTCCGACATTCTGAAATCTAATGTGCAATAATGCTTTCACAAATGAATTTACACCCGCGTGTTTTGTTATTGTGCGAGTAATGTGAACCAAAAAAAAAAATCCGTCCGGATATTTGAGAGGAATGACTTGGGTGGGGGACTTTTAAGTGCAAATCTGTTTTTTTAATATATCTGAAGCGAATGCAATTAAAACGGCCACAGCCGCATTAAGTGGATTTTTTTGAATGCACCGTCGGCACAAAGTCACTGGTCACTTATTTTCTCTCTTTGCAACATTATGCTTTTTTTAAATGCTGTTCCTCGCGAGCATTTAGGGTTACAAATTCTATCTCCTGGAGAGACTGAAGTTCATCAACAGGTTGAGAACTGCAATATCCTCCTAAGCTCAAATCAACCTTAAATCCACCCAAGACACGCATCTAACTGTTAAGATAAAAAGATAAGCTAATAATAAACGTTATTCAATGAAAATGAAATGCAATTAGCACATATTTACCAAAATGATATTGAAGACTGTTATAAGAAGCTTAGAGACACAGACACCAAAATTAATTGTATTCAGAGTACTCCAAGAACACAGAGGCGTTAACAATGTGAATGCTGCTCAGCACTGTGCACCTAAAGGAAAATCACCAATAACTTGTTTTTATATAATCTCTTTAGTATGTGTCTCTGAAGGTGCTTTCATGGGAGTGTTACAAGAAGCGTAAGTAGGCAATTTGCCCTTAGAAATTACCACTGTGAGGTTATTAGTGTTATTCATTAACACCTTTAAAGATTAAGCAGTTACAGCAAATATCATGAGAACTTTATATTGACTGTTTTTCCTGTTGCCAGGACTCCACGACTGTAACTCCGGTTACCTTGAAAGTGGATCCACAGGGATTGTTCCTTTACTGGACAGATCAAAACAAGGTGAGAATATTAAATCCTCTTTATTGCCAAGAACTTTTTGCAGGTGAGCAACGACTCATTAGCTTATAGACTTACAGCAAGTAACGCAATCAAATGATTTCTGACTCCATAATCATTATGGAATCAGACTGCAGGCCTCCTTGTCTAAATCATGTATAGATTTAGAAGCCTGAAGAATTAGTGTTTTTTCTTTTGCAGTTACAGATAAACTGCTCAGTATATACTGCACAAACAGTTTTTCACAATGAAGAAGATTTAACTTTCATCATACTTGAAAGTCCGTTTAAATGTTGTACTGGAGCAGCTTTGATTGTCCAGAGAATCATTCCGATAGTCTTGAGGTCTGTAGGACTTGAAGCCTTAAAATAGAAGTGGCCTGGCTGTTAAAGAATGTGGAGGCAGAATAAAAACAGCTGAAAGGACAAGCATTCTAAAGTGGTCAGTTTTTAACTGTTGCGATTGGTTTAAGCACATTGTAGCCTGCCTAGAGAAATTGCACTTTCTGTTTTAAACTCAGAGGAGAAATGATGGAAATATGCAGTATGTCATTCGTTCTCTGAAAGAGCAGGATAGGTTAATGTTTCCAGAAAGAGTAGTTAGCTGAGATAAAGTGAAAGGGTTACCCTGCAAATGACAGCCTATTTTTCTCATTCAATTGCTGGCGATCTGTACCTTTTCAGCAATTTCTCACTTTATTCCAAATTTGCATCGTTTTGTTTTATTCCTGATGATTGTCCATTCCTGGCCTGTCTTTTGGAAAACAAAAATCTTGTGGCAGTGGTGTAAGGAACAAGCATAAATCTTAATTATGACAACTTTTGAAAACATAGATATGTAACCACGACACAATTAATTCCAAACGCAAAGCTTTAAACTGATTTGAGAGACCTGTGAAATGCAAATGACTTGCTGTTTCTATTTTTATATTCCCAAATTCCTGCCATTGCAGGCAAAGATATTTTGTCTCTTGGGAGACTTGAGCCAAGACCTAGGGATGTCCTCAGGCTGCAAATGAAAGCATTCGCTTCGCTGATGAACTACAAAAACTTTGAGAAGTATTTTGTGGGGGCATGCGTGACACAGTTGTTTAACAAAAACTCTCATCAAAGAATTGATTGCTAAATGTTTAAGTTTATGCTTTTGAGCAGTTACAGCCTGATGCCACATGCACTGTGTTGCTTCCATTTACTTCCACTGATAAACAGAGGTTTTTTTTACTCTTAAGAAACAGAACAGAAAAGCCACGAATGATGAAGATCTGAAGTAAAAATGAATCTTGACGTAAATGTGAACTAGGTTGGCCAGCAAATCAGTAATGCCAACCCTATTGTCTCAAATTAAGAGCCAAATTCTTAAAAATAAAGAGATTTTTTAATATAAATCAAACATAAATTGACCTTATTATAAACCTTATTAGTGCTTCTTTAACTTCTAACAGGTCAGAGCTCTTTACAAAACTATATTACTGCATCTGAAAATGCTTTAGCGAAAACGTTTTGGAAATCCTGCCTGTTCTGAGCATGTTGCTATGCATCTCAGCTTCAGGTTATGATGACAAGTGATTGGAACAACAGCTGGGCAAGGGTGTTAATAGTTCAGTTCATAAGTTTCCTTTTGTTTTATAGTTTAATTCTTTATTCGGTCTATAAAAAACATTTCTGTTTGAGTGGAAAATCCCAATGTCTTCTTATTGGTTTATTAGAAAAGGGAACAAGAACCCATCTTATACAACCTACAGCTACAATAATCTATGTTGCATTCTGAGCATTGCATGTGGTACATTTACCCTTTAAATGCTGTGAAGTAGGGAGGAGGAATTGAAACAAAGCCTAGCAGAGCTGGCCCCGCCTTCTTTTGGGCAGCCATCACTGATTGGTCAGCACAGATGTCAGTCAAGGCATTATGGAACTGGGGTGTCAGTGACACGCGAGATTGACTTCCTGTGGGGGAGGGAAGTTGGTGGCGAAATGGACGCCATGTTTTATTGTGGAGTGTAATTGGCTTTTCATTGGCTGACCGCCCTCCCTCCCTGGGCTTAAATTTTTTTTATTTGTTTTAATAATTCTCCAGTGCGGTGGGAGGGTGCAGGGAGGAGAGAGATTCCCAGTTACCTACTCCCACTCATTACTGGTGGGAGAGAGAGAGGCACCGAACCAGATGTGTCATGCCAGTAGGAAAAAAAATTCCTGAGATTTGAGAGTTCCATCCCGAGATCATAAGTGCGGCTTAATTTTACTTAGAAATATGTGTCTCTCGTTATAATTTTGTGGCAGTTGGCATGTCTGGGGAATGAAGGGTTACAGTTCAAAATGCTGATGTTCTTTCTCTTGTAGATGATTTCTGCTGAGCTGTATTTTATTTAATAAATTATTATTTGATAGCGAACAGTAGATTATTTACTTGTCACAAATATCTGTGGGATCGACCAGAAGGCTTGCAAGTGATGAGTCTCTATATTAGTTTAATGTGTGGTAGGAGTGCAGTGATGTGCACAAGTACTTTACTGTTCTTCAGCTGCAGAGTAGAAATCTTGTGGCATGAAATATGACAACACAACAGTCCAGATTTTGACGCAGGAGCACAGTTTCTGGAGATTATTCAGTTGTCAATTTCCCAATGACTAGAGAGTCCAGCAATTACACATCTGAAGAAAATGTTGAAAGCTGAAAGATACAGCAGGTTGAGAGCCAACCATGGCAGTGAATATTGCCTCCGTAACCAATAGCCAGTATAGTCAGTCACTTCAGTAAGTTGATGGTGGATTGATCAATTACCTACTGTGGGCTTCTGCTGAGATTTTCCTTCAGGTAAATTGGGTATTTGACACGTGCGGAGACCCAGCAATGTACATAGGCTTCAGACCAAGTAAGAGAAAAGTTCACCCGAGTTTCTGTTTGCTTTGCGTACAGAATGTTGTCTCTCCTGCAGACACACCTCACTTATCCAAGTCCAGCGTGCTTTGATGCGAGCGCCGAGGGTGGTTGGGGATAATGCTGGAAGTTAACCAGCAGTTCACCAGTGTAGAGCATGGGTAAGCTTCTCTCTGCTTGTCTATCTAGTTTAACCAACCCATCCGTTCAGGAGTGCCCAAACTCTTTGTTGTAGAAGGCTGCTTAGGTGTGTGGCATGGAGCCTCATGGGAGAAATACATATTTAGATCTGCATTCCCATTACTTTGTAGGTACTGTAAAACTTAAGATAGCAAACAACCTACTGTTGTGGTCTAGAATTTATCCACTTATAAACACTAAGGACAGCCCTTTCGAAGCACCACGTCCACACCATTCAAATAGGACAAATTGGCAACAAAATAGAGTTAAGTTTGGACAATCCTATGTTCGGGCATTGGCTCAATGAGTGAACTAGACCCAAGTAAGAAAATCTGTAGCTGCTCCCAGTGACATCTGTGCTGCTCCCAGCTTTCCATTGATGAGCCATGCTAACCAGTCAGTCATCAACATTACTGCAGACCTGTCTGTCTCAGGTTACCAAATCAACCACTGCGCGTTGTCTTGGTCTCAGTGTTCCATCACCAGCCATGACATCTTGGAGCCATCTGGACTGAAGAGGGGCTTTCCCCCTCCACCCCCCCCCCCCCCACCCCACCACCCTAACCTCCTAAGCCAGATAATCGCTTGAAGAGGAATACGGAATTGTACTGCAGAATCATAAAAGCTAAGTGGTGTATAGATAAATATAAAAGCAATTGACTAGAATATGGAGCAAGGCACAGCGTTTGGATTCCGATACTCTGTACAATACATGTCCGATCGGGCATCATTCCAATGTTACGACACTTCAGAAAGGACTTCATTGGCTGCAAAACTCTTTGGAACATCTTGAGGTCATAAGGCACTATAGAAATGCAATTTCTTTCATTGTGACTGTAATTGAAGCAGTTATGTAAAAATAAAAGCATAATGAATCAACAGAGAAATTTTAAAGTTCCTATTTGAGAAATTTATGACATTGTAACTTAATTGTTTTTGTCTGTCCACCTATTGTATGTTAAAATCAATATGTGAGGCGAGCAGTTCATTGAGAACTCATAAGTACCAGTTCGTACATGTTGTTCCTGTTGGGAGTGCGATGCTAGATCTATTTCAGTGTTGAAGATGCACAACAGTTGATATTTTATAGACTACACCTCACTGTGATAAGTTTCTACAAATCATTCAAAATACTTTAAATATTTTAACTGCCATTTTTTTCTCACTAACTGCCATTTCTGTTCTCGGAATAAGGATTTAAAACCAAATCATTTGAAAAATTAAATACTTCATAATTACACCTATGTGTACACGTGTGTGTGTCCAAGTGAGAAAGAGAAAAAGACAGTCAAGAGGGCTGAAGATACTCCACTGCCTTAACAATCGTACAAGAAAAACTTTCATTTATATTGCACTTTTCACAACCACTGGATGTCTCAAAGCACTTTACAGCGAATGTACTTTTGAGATGTAGTCACAGTTGTCATGTAGGAAATGCAGCAGCCACTTTGTGCACAGCAAGCTCCCACAAACAACAGTGTGATAATGACCAGATATTCTCTTTTAGTGATGTTGATTGAGTGATAAATATTGGCCAGGACACCAGGTTTAATTCCCTTCCTCTTTTTCGAAATAGTGCCATGGGATCTTTTACACCCACCAGAGCAGACTGATGGGGCATCAGTTTAACATCTCACCCAAAAGACAGCACCTGTGACAGTGCAGCACTCCCTCAGTACTACTTTGGAGTGTTAGGCTTGATTTTTGTGCTCAAGCCCTAGATTGGGGCTTGAACCCAGCACCTTGTGACTTAGAAGGCAAACATGCTACCAGATGAGCCCAGCTGACACACCATATTCCCTACGCTGGGCACATGCACATTTGACTCTTGGAATTCCTGGTGTCAAATGATTAGAATAAAGTGGACAGGTGCTCATGTCACTATTGGTGCAGCTGGGAATCTATGAGGAGTGGAAATAAAAGAACATGGGAACAGGAGGAGGCCATTCAGCCCTTCAAGCCTGTTATGTCATTCAATGAGATCATCGTTTTTGTTTTGTTTACATCTAGGAATTAATTGAAATTCCGGTTTCAGTTAAGAGGTAAGTTAGGTTTATTGCAGTTTTAAACAGGGGTATACTAACACTCTGAGAGTAGCTGTCGCTGGTTAATTAGGTAGCTAGCTTAAACTGGTTTCTGAGCTTTAGCAGAGCTCTAGCAGAGCTGACACAGCATTGTTTTCAGAGTATAAATTGAGGGGACTCTCAGTGCTGCTTCTCTGCACTGAGTGCTGCTGGAGGGCAGAGGGTGTGAAGAAGGGAGTTTGGTAATTGTGGGAGTTTGGTAAGGAGGGGAACTGTAAATTAAGAAGAACATAAATTTGAGTGCAGAGAGTGTAAAGTGGGAGTTTGGTGCATGAGGCTTTCCTTCCTTCCTTCCTTCCTTCCTTCCGTCCTTCTTTCCTTCCTTCCTTCCTTCCTTCCTTCCTTCCTTCCTTCCTTCCTCCTTTTTACAGCCTCCAGTAGCTGCCTCTCTCTTCAGTACAGGGGAAGAAGTTCATTGGTCAATAACTGGTAAGTTATTTTACTTCTCATTGTAATAAACAGTCTTTACAGTTACGTTATGGCAGGTCAGCTCGGTCAAGTGGAATGTATGTCCTGCGGTATGTGGGAAGTTAAGGATGCACCACGTGTCCGAGACGAACACATCTGCAGGAAGTGTCATTGGCTGCAGAAGCTTGATCTCTGGGTTTCGGAACTCAAGCGGCAGCTGGAGTGACTGTTATGCATCTGTGAGGCAGAGGACTACGTGGATAGCACATTTAGGAAGGTGATCACACCGCAGGTTTGGAACATGCAAGCAGAGAGGGAATGGCTGACTGCCAGGCAGTCTTAAGAGAACCAGGCAGGCAGTGCAGGAGTCTCTTGAGTCTATCTTGCTTGCTAATCGGTTTTCCATTTTGGATACTGGTGAGAGTGATGGTTCCTCTGGGCCAGAGCAAAGTCCGTGACACCATGGGTAGCTCAGCTGCACAGGAGGGGAGGAAGAAGAATGGAAGAGCAATAGTGATAGGGGATTCGATAGTCAGGGGTAAAGGCCTGCTTGGGTATACAATTTAAACGCAACCCGGGCCCGACCCAATCACATCTAACCCGAACCCAACCCGGGCCTGAGTCTTTTGGTTTTTTCCCGTGCCCGACTGACCCGACCCGACTTGACTACCAGAAATTAATAACGCTTACTCTTACTTCCCTTTCCCTCCCTGACCAAAAGGCAGCACTGCCACTGTGTCCGACCCGGCCCGACCCGAGCCCGAATGCCGGACCCGGAAGAGCGATCCGACCTGTACCCGACGTGTGGTCGAGTCCGCGTCGGGTAGCCATGCTCTAGTCAGGGGATCAGACAGACATTTCTGCGGCAGTAAACGTGACTCCAGGTTGGTGTGTTGTCTGCCTGGTGCCAGGTCAAGGATGTCATGGAGTGGCTGTAGGACATCCTTCTGGGGGAGGGTGAACAGCCAGAGGTCGTGGTCCACATTGGTACCAATGACATTGGTAGGAAGAGGGATGAGGTCCTGAAAGAAGATTTTAGGGAGGAAATTAAAAAGCAGGACCTCCAAAGCAGTAATCTCAGGATCCCAGTGCTACGTGCTAGTGAGCATTGGAATAGGAGGATTGATTGATTGAACACTTAGCTGGAGAATTGGTGTAGGAGGGAGGGTATCAGATTTCTGAGGCATTGGGACCGGTTCTGGGGCAGGTGGGACCTGTACAAGATGGACGGGTTACACGTTAACAGGACTGGAACTAACATCCTCGCAGGGAGATTTGTTAGTGCTGTTGGGGAGGGTTTAAACTAGCTTGTTAGGGGGATGGGAACCTGAGAGGTAGCTCAAATTGGAAGGAAGTAGAGCCGGTGACAGGAGGTAGAAAAGTAGATGGCGACATTAGAAGGCAGGTGAAACAAAGGCGAGCATCAACTAGGCTTAGAATGCAGAATGTCAAGAAGATGAGTTTAAGGGCACTGTACCTGAATGCACTCAGCATTTGCAACAAGATAGATGACTTAAAGGCCCAAATAGAGGTAAATGGGTATGATCTAATTGCCATAACAGAAACATGGCTACAGGGTGACCAAGACTGGGAACTGAATATTCAAGGATATTCGACGTTTAGGAAGGACAGGCAAAAAGGTAAAAGGCGGTGGTGTTGCACTGGTAATAAGGGATGGGATCAGTACATTAGTAAGGGAGGATCTCAGATCGGAAGAACAAAATGTGGAATCTGTTTGGGTGGATCTAAGAAACAGCAAGGGGCAACAAACATTGGTAGAAGTTGTTTATAGGCCACCAAATGATTGTGGTAGTGTGGGGCATGGCATTAATCAGGAGATCAGAGAAGTATGTAGCATGGGTAATACAGTAATCATGGGTGATCTCAATCTGCATATAGACTAGGTAAACCTAATGAGCACTCCGGGATGGTTTTCTAGAGCAGTATGTTGAGGAACCGACTAGAAAACAGGCTATTTCAGATCTAATATTATGTAATGAGAAAGGGCTAATTAATAACCTTGTTGTAAAATAACCTTGCGGGCTGAGTGACGATAATATGATAGAATTTTACATTATGTTTGAAAGCGAAGTAGTTCAATCTGAAGCCAGGGTGTTAAATTTGAACAAAGGAAATTATGAAGGAATGAGGGGCAAATTGGCTGAGGTGGATTGGGAAAATACATGAAAAGGTATGACAGTACATAGGCAATGGATAGTCTTTAAAGAAATATTACATAGTTTACAGCAACTATACATTCCTTCAAGGCACAGAAACCTCAAAAGTAAAGGCAGTCCACTGTGGATAACAAAGGAAGTTAAGGATTGTATAAGATTAAAAGAAAAGGCCTATAAAGTTGCTAGAAATAGTAGTAAACCTGAGGATTGGGAGGATTTTAGAATACAGCAAAGGAGGACAAAGAAACTGACAAAGAAAGGGAGAATAGAATATGAATGTAAACTAGCAAAAAATATAAAAATGGACTGTAAAAGCTTCTCCAGGTACATAAAAAGGAAATGTTTGGCTAAGACAAATGTGGGTCCATTACAGGCAGAGTCAGGAGAATTTATCTCCTGGCAGAGAAGCTGAATGATTTCCTTGTGTCTGTCTTCACTGAGGAAGGGACAAGAAATCTCCCAGAATTAGAGATCCAAGGGATTAGGAGGAATGAGGAATTGAAGGAAATTAGTATTAGTAAAAAGGTTGTATTGATGAAATTAATGGGGCTGAAGGTTGATAAGTCCCCAGGAACTGATATTCTACATCCCAGAGTGTTGAAAGAGGTAGCTGTGGAGATAGTGGATGCGTTGGTGATCATCTTCCAAAATTCTATAGATTCTGGAGTAGTTCCTGCAGATTCGAAGTTCGTAAATGTCACCCCACTATTTAAGAAGGGAGGGAGAGAGAAAACAGGGAATTACAGGCCTGTTTGCCTTACATCAGTTATTGGGAAAATGCTAGAATCTATTCTAAAGGATGTGATAAATAAGCACTTGGATAATAATGATCTGATAGGGCATAGTCAACATGGATTTATGAATGGGAAATCATGTTTGAGGATGTTACTAACAGAATTGAGAAAGGGAAGTTGGTGGATGTGGCATACTTGGATTTTCAGAAGGCATTTGATAAAGTCCCCCACAGGAGGTTGAGTAGCAAAATTAAAGCACATGAGATAGGAGGTAATATACTGGCATGGATTAAGGATTGGTTAACAGGCAGAAAACAGAGAGTAGGAATAAACGGGTCATTCTCGCATTGGCAGCCTGTGACTAGTGGGGTACCACAGGGATCAGTGCTTGGGCTCCAGCTGTTCACAATATATATCAATGATTTGGATGTGGGAACCAAATGTAGTATTTCCAAGTCTGCGGATGACACAAAACTTAAGTGGGAATGTGTGTTGTGAGGAAGATGCAAAGCGGCTTCAGGGGATTTGGAAAAACTTACTGAGTTGGCAAGAACATGGTAGATGGAATATAATGTGGAAAAATGTGAGGTTATCCACTTTGGTAGGAGGAATAGATGTGCAGAGTATTTCTTAAGTGATAAGAGATTAGAAAGTGTAGATGTACAAAAGGACCTGTGTGTCCCTGTCAATAAGTCACTGAAAGCTAACTTTCGGGTGCAGCAAGCAATTAAGAAGGCTAATTGTATGTTAGGCTTTATCGCAAGAGGATTTGAGTACTGGAGTAGTGAAATCTTGCTTCAATTGTATAGAACGTTGGTTAGACCGCACCTGGAGTACTGTGTGCAATTTTGGTCCCCTTTCCTTGGGAAGGATATTATTGCCATAGACGGAGTGCAACAAAGGATCACCAGACTTGGTCCCGGGATGGCGGGACTATCCTACGAAGTGAGATTGGGGAAACTGGGCCTGTATTCTCTAAAAGTTTCGAAGAATGAGAGTTGATCTCATTGAAACCTACAAAATTCTTAAAGGGATAGACAGGGTAGATGCAGCTAAAATGTTTCCCCTGGTTCGGGAGTCGAGAACTAGGGGACACAATTTCAAAATAAGGGGGAAGCCATTTACAACAGAGATGTGGAGAAATTTCTTTACTCAGAGGGTTGTGAATCTTTGGAATTCTCTAACCCAGAGGGCTGTGGAAGCTCAGTCATTGAGTATGTTTAAAGCAGAGATTGACAAATTTCTAAATACAAATGACATAAGGGGATATGAGGATAGTGTGGGAAAAAATGCATTGAAGTGGATGATCAGCCATGATCATATTGAATGGCGGGGCAGGCTCGATGGGCTGAATGGCCTACTCCTGCTCCTATGTTCCTATGGGCTGATCTGTTTCTTAACTCCATCTACCTTCCTTGGCTCCATATCCTTTTATACCTTTGGCTAGCAAAGAAAAAACTATAGATCGCAGATTTTAAATGATTAATTGAGCTTGCATCTCCTGCTTTTGTGGGAGAGAGTTCCACACTTCTGCCACCCTTTGCATGAAGAAGTGCTTCTTAACTTCTCTCCTGAATGGCCTGGTGCTGATTTTAAGGTTATGACTTCTTTTTCTTTGACTTCCCCACCAGCAGTAAATGTTTTTCTCTATCTACCCAAAAATTCCTTTCAAATCTTTAAAAGGCTGAGTTAAGTCACCCCATAACTTCTTTAATTTCCAGAGAATACGAGCCTAGTCTATGTAATCCTCATAATCTTAGGGAGGTTAATTGAGGTGCTTGCCAACCTGTGTCCCAGTGTTGACAGGTCTCACTAAAGAATCTCTAGAGGGAGAGGAGTTGCTGTTTTCTTTTTAAGGAAGCTACTTGCTTCACAGCAGGATTTTGTGAGGAAATTAGCTTTTCCACCTCCTGGCAGTACTATATGCCTGCTATCCGCAGACATTCAGTATATATGAACATACGTACAATGACAGACAGATAAAGACCCTGTGGTCCATGCAGCCTGACTCACACAATTGCATTACCTCGTGTATCGCAATAATACGTATACCGTTTTGGATACTGTTGCGGGGGGGGGGACCTACCAGAGGAAAGCCACAGGTCTCTGGCACTGAGCCTGGCTCAGTGGCTCAGAAGGGAAGGGGGGAGAATGGGAGAGCGATAGTGATAGGAGATTCAATGGTTAGAGGAACAGACAGGAGATTCTGTGGTCGCGAACGAGACTCCTGGATGGTATGTTGCCTCCCGGGTGCCAGGGTCAGGGATGTCTCGGACCGAGTCTACAGGATTCTTAAGGGGGAGGGGGAGCAGCCAGAGGTCGTGGTACATATCGGTACCAATGACGTAGCTAGGAAAAGGGATGAGGACCTGAAAAACGAATATAGGGAGTTAGGTTGGAAGCTGAAAGGCAGGATGAGCAGAGTAGGAATCTCAGGATTGTTACCGGTGCCACGTGCTACTGAGGCGAGAAACAGGGAGCGAGTGCAGCTGAACACATGGCTACAGAACTGGTGTAGGAGGGAGGGATTCAGATATGTGGATCATTGGGATACCTTCTGGGGAAGGTGAGACCTGTACAAGAAGGACGGGTTGCATCTGAACTGGAGGGGCACCAATATCCTGGGCGGGAGATTTGCTAGAGCTCTTCGGGATGGTTTAAACTAGTTTGGCAGGGGGATGGGAATCGGAGCTATGGATCAGTGGATGGGGTAGCTGTTGAACAGGTAGATACCGAGTGCAGAGAGTCTGTGAGGAAGGTTAGACAATTGACACGACAAAGTTGCAGCCAGTATGATCGGTTGAAGTGTATCTATTTTAACGCAAGAAGTGTCAGAAATAAGGGTGATGAACTTAGAGCATGGATCAGTACTTGGAGCTACGATGTTGTGGCCATTACGGAGACGTGGATATCACAGGGGCAGGAATGGATGTTGGATGTTCCGGGGTTTAGATGTTTCAAAAGGAATAGGGAGGGAGGTAAAAGAGATGGGGGAGTGGCATTGCTAATCAGGGATAGTATCACAGCTGCAGAAAGGGAGGTCATCGAGGAGGGTTTGTCTACTGAGTCATTATGGGTGGAAGTCAGAAACAGGAAAGGAGCAGTCACTTTATTGGGAGTTTTCTATAGACCCCCCAATAGCAACAGTGACATGGAGGAACAGATTGGGAGGCAGATTTTGGAAAGGTGCAGAAGTAACAGGTTTGTTGTCATGGGTGACTTCAACTTCCCTAATATTGATTGGAACCTCCTTAGTGCAAATAGTTTGGATGGAGCAGTTTTTGTCAGGTGTGTCCAGGAAGGTTTCCTGACTCAATATGTAGATAGGCCGACGAGAGGGGAGGCTATGTTGGATTTGGTGCTTGGCAACGAACCAGGCCAGGTGGCAGATCTCTCGGTGGGAGAGCATTTCGGTGATAGTGATCACAACTCCCTGACCTTTACTATAGTCATGGAGAGGGACAGGAGCAGATGGGATGGGAAAATATTTAATTGGGGGAGGGGGAATTACAATGCTGTTAGGCAGGAACTGGGGAGCATAAACTGGGAACAGATGTTCTCAGGGAAATGCACAACAGAAATGTGGAGGTTGTTTAGGGAGCACTTGCTGCAACTGCTGGATAGGTTTGTCCCGATGAGGCAAGGAAGGGATGGTAGGGTGAAGGAACCTTGGATGACAAGAGATGTGGAACAGCTAGTCAAGAGGAAGAAGGAAGCTTACTTAAGGTTGAGGAAGCAAGGATCAGACAGGGCTCTAGAGGGTTACAAGGTAGCCAGGAAGGAACTGAAGAATGGACTTAGGAGAGCTAGAAGGGGACATGAAAAAGTCTTGGCGGGTAGGATTAAGGAAAATCCCAAGGCGTTCTACACTTATGTGAGGAACATGAGGATGGCCAGAGTGAGGGTAGGGCCGATCAGGGATAGTGGAGGGAACTTGTGCCTGGAGTCGGAGGAGGTAGGGGAGGTCCTAAATGAATACTTTGCTTCAGTATTCACTAGTGAGAGGGACCTGGTTGTTTGTGAGGACAGTGTGGAACAGGCTGATATGCTCGAACAGGTTGAGGTTAAGAGGGAGGATGTGCTGGAAATTTTGAATGATATGAGGACAGATAAGTCCCCGGGGCCAGACGGGATATACCCAAGGATATTACGGGAAGCGAGAGAAGAGATTGCTGCACCTTTGGCAATGATCTTTGCGTCCTCGTTGTCCACTGGAGTAGTACCGGATGATTGGAGGGTGGCAAATGTTGTTCCCTTGTTCAAGAAAGGGAATAGGGATAACCCTGGGAATTATCGACCAGTCCGTCTTACGTCGGTAGTGGGCAAATTATTGGAGAGGATTCTGAGAGACAGGATTTATGATTATTTGGAAAAGCATGGTTTGATTAGAGACAGTCAGCATGGCTTTGTGAGGAGCAGGTCATGCCTCACAAGCCTTATTGAATTCTTTGAAGATGTGACAAAACACATTGATGAAGGAGGAGCAGTGGATGTGGTGTATATGGATTTTAGCAAGGCGTTTGATAAGGTTCCCCATGGTAGGCTCATTCAGAAAGTGAGGAGGCATGGGATACAGGGGAAGTTGGCTGTCTGGATACAAAATTAGCTGGCCCATAGAAGACAGAGGGTGGTAGTAGATGAAAAGTATTCAGCATGGAGCTCGGTGACCAGTGGTGTTCTGCAGGGATCTGTTCTGGGACCTCTGCTCTTTGTGATTTTTATAAATGACTTGGATGAGGAAGTGGAAGGCTGGGTTAGCAAGTTTGCCGATGACACGAAGGTTGCTGGAGTTGTGGATAGTGTGGAAGGCTGTTGTAGGTTGCAACGGGACATTGACAGAATGCAGAGCTGGGCTGAGAAGTGGCAGATGGAGTTCAACCTGGAAAAGTGTGAAGTGATTCATTTTGGAAGGTCGAATTTGAATGCAGAATACAGGCTTAAAGACAGGATTCTTGGTAGTGTGGAGGAACAGAGGGATCTTGGGGTCCATGTCCATAGATCGCTCAAAGTTGCCACCCAAGTTGATAGGGTTGTTAAGAAGGCGTATGGTGTGTTGGCTTTCATTAACAGGGGGATTGAGTTTAAGAGCTGCGAGGTTATGCTGCAGCTCTATAAGGCCCTGATTCGACCACACTTGGAATATTGTGTTCAGTTCTGGTCGCCTCATTATAGGAAGGATGTGGAAGCTTTAGAGTGGGTGCAGAGGAGATTTACCAGGATGCTGCCTGGACTGGAGGGCATGTCTTACGAAGAAAGATTGAGGGAGCTAGGGCTTTTCTCATTGGAGCGAAGAAGGATGAGAGGTGACTTGATAGAGGGGTACAAGATGATGAGAGGCATAGATAGAGTGGATAGCCAGAGACTTTTTCCCAGGGTGGAAAGGGCTATCACCAGGGGGCATAATTTTAAGGTGATTGGAGGAAGGTTTCGGGGAGATGTCAGAGGTAGGCTCTTTACACAGAGAGTGGTGGGTGCGTGGAATGCGCTGCCTGGGGTGGTAGTAGAAGCGGATACATTAGAGACATTTAAGCGACTCTTGGATGATACATGGATGATAGTAGAATGAAGGGTAGGTAGTTAGTTTGATCTTAGAGTAGGTTAAAGGTTTGGCACAACATCGTGGGCCGAAGGGCCTGTACTGTGCTGTACTGTTCTATGTTCTATGTTCTATATACACACCTGAGCCCAACCGAAACCATATGATCTCCTGGGAGAGGCGAGGAAACAGGTTCAGAAAAACCCAGGCCAATTTGGAGAAACAAAGGTCTGGGAAATTGCTCTCTGACCATCTAGGCAATGGGAACTAGTCCAGGAGATCACCCTGGCCCATTGTAAGAGGTGATGTCTGCTGCAACCAGAGACAAGCCTAGCTGTAACGTGAAGGGATGCAATGAGTTGTCATCCACCGCATGAGAGAGCAGCCTGTTCCAGAGATCCACTATTCTCTGGGAAAAGAACCCCATCCTGGCATCTATCCGGGATCTGGCCTCACACAACTTAAAATGTGACCCATCGTCCTTCCAAACCTACTTGCTCGTAACAAACTGTCAACTGGAGCACAATGGGTCAACAACAACAACAACTGCTACTTGCATTGATATAGCACCTTTAATGTAGTAAAATGTACCAAGGTGCTTCACAGGAGTGTTATCAAATAAAATCTGGCACTGAGATGGTGGCATAGTGGTAATGTCACTGAACTAGTGATCCAGAGGCTCAGGCTAATGCCCTGGGGGATATGGGTTCAAATCCCACCACAGCAACTGGTTGAATTTAAGTTCAATTAATTAATGAATTATGTTAATTCATTAAAAAGAACTGGAATTGAAAGCTAATCTCAGTAATGGTTCCATGAGGCAAGTGCATGGAGGGTTAAGAGTGTGGTGAGTAAAAGTGGAATAATGGGAAGGAGAAGATACAGGTGGGTAATTCAAGGGGTAAGAGTTAAGAGTAGTGTAGGGAGTGACTAGGGGTAGTGATGGAATCCGGGAGGTAGGAAGGAGAGGGGATAGTGGGAATGTGAGAGAGTGGAAAACTTGAAGGAAGTGACAGAATGGGAAGAGCATCTGTGATGGAGGACGAGATCTGCTGTGGGCTGCTTTTCCCCCACAATTCCGACTGGAAAATACTGCCTACAGCCATTGGGGGCTTGCACTGTCTGCCAAGTCATACCATCTCTCAGCCAACAGGAAAGACGTGAAAGTGAAAGAGGGAGAAGCAGAAGGGGACAGGACAGGGAGGAAAGCAACAAGAGCTAGGGAGAGAGAAATAGAAGCAGAAGGAGAGAGAAACAACAACATGAAGATGAGAGAGACTGTAATTTTCAATGTACTGTGTGTTGTGCTACAGGGGATTCCGTGATATGGAATTTGTCTTCATGGGTAGCTTATGTACTCATCACAGAACTAACAGCCAATAATATTCGAAGAAGCCATCCTTATGAAATAATTAGCTGAGCCACCAGAGAATGAATTATCATTGTATTATCAGCTTATTAACATAATGGATTGTGGCCTAGCATGAGTACAGCTTGTTAACGAAGGAACTTCACCATCTGTAGCTCTTTTAAGAAAAGAAAAATAATCAAAGTTACAAAATGTTGCCATCTGTACCTCTTAACATCGAGATATCAAATTGACTATTAATCATGGTCCTTTCACAATTTCCGCCTATTTTTGCTTATTTTGAAATATCTTTATTGAAATGCAAAGGACTGGGATATCATTGGGAAACTGTTTTGGAAAAACTGGTGCGCCCGCTTGCACGCAGGCCAAGTTCAAATGCTGTTAATCCAAACTGCTCTTGTCACTTGAGCTGCATCTGTTACAGGAGGGTGTCTTGCATTGTCAAAGCTCAGTAGCTCCAATAAAACTGTTCCTCTGGCACTGTCGTCAGCACTATTTCAATTAAAACCTCCAAAGTATAGTTCCAAATATCCGCCCCCGCATCACAAGTAGAAAATTAAAGCTACTCCTAATTTTTTGATTTCTTGAAAGACTGTTGTGGACAAACGTTTCAGGAAAGACATCAGCAGGCATCTTCAGGAAAACGAGTAAACCAGATAGTAAAGGGGTGGAATTTTGGCACCATTTGTGTTTTATTGGGTGGTGGAGGGAGGAGTGGGGGGGAGTGTGTTCTTGTTAGGTAAGAGCTAACAGTCAGTGTGAGACTACTTTACAGCTCAGGCTCAATGTGCAAAATCAGGTTCAAGCTGTTGTGTTTGCTTTCTTGGGCCTTTTACATATTGCTGTTGAGATTCATTGCAAGATAAAAATAAATTGCTTTTAATTGATTGCAGGTATTTCATCCTGATAGTTTCCTTGTTAACTATATTTACAACAATAACAACTTGTATTTATATAGCACCTTGAAACGTCCCAAGGCTTCACAGGAGCATTGTTTGACAGCATTTTTTAGTTGAAGTAATCTATCAAATGAACAGCGGTTTCAAATGGGATGTAGTAAAAGTGGCCCACTGGTTTTCCATAATAGCAAGTTCACCTGCCAGCTGTGTGCGACTTACGTAAGGAGCTGGCGTCATTGTCACAGTCTAACATTCCAACATTAAACTCCTTAAAACTTCAGTCATTGCAGGTCTGAGTTTATAGAGGCATTCATTTGATCCACGAATGTAATCCTCAGTCAGGTACCTGATGAAAAGTATGGAAGTACATCTGATGGCAAGTACGTCAGTGGAGGGTCTTCCATCGTACAAACAAAACAGCAGACATGTCTGCAAAGATGCAGAACGCCAACATTTGGCGTGGTTTTACTTCCTGCCTCCAGAAATAAGAAAATAAAACATTAGAAAGAAAGAGCTTGTATTTCATTGGTGAGTTTCACAACCTCATGATGTCGCAAAGTGCTTTACAACCAATGAAGTACTTTTGAAGTGTAGTCACTCTTGTAATGTCAGAAACTTGTTTTCTATATTTTCAAATCCCTCCATGGCCTCGTCCCTCTCTATCTCTGGAATCTCTTCCAGACCCACAACCCTCTGAGATATCTGCGCTCCTCTAATTCTGGCCTCTTGAATATCTCCAATTTCAATCGCTCCACCATTGATGGCCATGTCTTCTGCTGCCAAGGCCCTAAGCTCTGGAATTCCTTCCCTAAACCTGTCTGCCTCTCTATCTCTCTTTCATCCTTTAAGACACTCCTTAAAACCTCCTCATTGTGCAAGCTGTTGGTCACCTGCCTTAATAACTCCTTATGCGGCTTGTTGTCAAATTTTGCATAATAACACTCCTGTGAAGTCCCTTGAGACATTTTATTACATTAAAGATACTATATAAATACAAGTTTCCCTCCTTCCCCGCCCCCCCCATCCTTCCACACACCCCTCCTTCCGCCTCCCCCCTTCCCCCCTCTCCTTTCCCATTCCAGTTTTATAATTCATCTCTATGCTCTATGAACAATACCATTTCAACCCAAAGTCAATGTAGGTGTATAAATGTTAAAGCATGATGATTTTACGTTACAGATTCCACAGCTACTACAGTACATCCTTGTTAATATTTAAACTTTACTCTTTATTTTAACTGTAAGACAAATATCAAAGACCACCAAAATCATTGACAGCAATGATTTATTTTCATTATTTGCACCAACTAAATTTTAGATTTTTTTAACTAAACAGTACAAAATGTCCAAAATGGTAGACGCAGTGAGAAAAAGAACAGATGGACAGGAGCAGGAAGTTGCAAGTTCTTCGAGTCCTCACTGAAATGGCTGGCATGAAGCAATTAATCACTTGTTGTCTGTGTAAGACAGCAGAACTGTGTAGCACGCATATGTGGATAGGAAATATTGCTTTGGTGAAGTAACAGAATATTGACTGAATGGAATCAGGTGCCAACCTTGGTTCCAGAATTAACGATTCACACACTTCAGGGACAATCACAGTCAATATTTGATGGAAAAATGTTTTTTTTTAGGCTGTTTGGTTTTTTACTGTAAGGATTGAGATGCCTCTGCCACTTACAACTATCAATCACAACCAGGGCACGATTGGCCTATTAGACCGGGAGAGATTGTGGACAGATTAGCAAAAACCTCAAAGATAAAAGTTGTGCTGAAGCTACTTCAATAGTGGAAATTGGATATTATTTGAAATCTTCTGGCACGTACACTGGTGCATTCACACGCACACATGCACGCACAGTTAAGGAGTTCAGTTAGGTTATTTGTCAACAACTACAGAATGAAGAGCTCCAAAGGAGTGATCAAGAAATCAATTGACGAGTAGGACACACTTTAGGGATCAGGTAGTGTGGTGAGTATGAATACTGGCCTTTCATTTCTGGAACTTCAGTTTGAACCTTGCTCAGACAGAAGGAAAGGTAGCTTTTTCTTGCTGCCTCTGTGACATCTGGTTTTAAGCAAAATGAGTTTAGGCAATCTCATTAATTAGGTTCCCATTAGACAGGCATCCACAGCAAAAAGCGTCCATCACTTTGTCGCAAATTGCTACAAATTCAGCGAACTTGCTCTGAGAGGTTCCAAGGAAAAAATGAATCCAAGCATAGAGGGCACCATCAATTAAAAAAGGCAGATAGGTCCATTAGGGAATATGTGACTTGGAATTCACAAGTTGGTCACGGTGAGCTTTTTAGTTCCACCTTGATACCATAATTAGAAGCAGAGAGGCAGCAATGCTTCATTCACTCTGTGTATTCTGCTGCTCCCCATAATTATATTGGTAATATAAAACCCTTTTGTTATTTATATTGTGGTTGTGAATGTGATATTTATATGCCTGTGTATAAAATGTGTATTTACTATTGCACCTTCAGTGGGCTGCTGCATAGGTAACTGCTCTTTAACATAAGGTGGAGGTGGAGCTGATGTAGCAGGCTTGTTCCAGTCACCATTGCTCAAAGCTCAACTCCAGTCAGCAGGCCATGAATGAATATTTAAAGCTGTGATGGAGACAATATGCTCTGAGACCAATCCATCCACCAGGCTGAAGTAGACTTTCTGGTAGATATTGGGGCAGGAATTGGACCTCGTTGCTCCCCTTGTTCGGGTGCAAAACCCATGCAGAAGGGACCAATTTTGTGGCATAATGTCCAATGACGGATCTGCGACTGTGTCACGGGTGGCGCCATATTGGTTAAGGTGGCTTTGCTGGCATCCTGGGTGGCCGTCTAGAACAGACACTAGGGCCTCTTTTAGGTCCCCTTGCAGAAGTTGGTTTGGATTGAGTGAAACAGGTGCTCCACCCAAGATTCTTCAGCAGCTACTGTGGCCTAGGCAGTGGCTCCCACCAATGGGTAAGTTTACATGAAAAACAAACAATTAAAAAGTTTTCCCGTGGAGTCCAGTGGATCAAATGTGATCTCCCAGCACTACAGTTTCTCACAATCGACCCCATAACCCCCTTCCTGCCTCCCACCCCTTGGCTCAATCTCTCCCAAGACTTACATAGCTAATGAGGCATGCAGTTTGATATTCATCTTAGTAAAACGGGTATGCTGCCGGCAGCCCAATCAACATCGTTAATGAGGTCCGAAGAACAATTTTGGGCCGGCCTTGGGTCTCATGGTTGGGGTGCACACCGACAACACACTGTGGGTTATGGCCCCAAAAGCTGATGTGGGTAAGAAATTCAAAAATTGAAGATGCAACCTCTATTTGTAACACAAATGAGAAGTAAGAAACACACGAGCTAGCATTTAAGTATTGGATGTTGTAATGTTGTTGGATTACAGCTATTGGGAACCCTTGCTTTGCAGCAAATGTCTGGCAAGATCCTGACTGAAGTTTATGGCTTTTCCCTTTGGATCCAATTCAGTGGGAGATTCTGAAAATTTGATCAATAATTTGAAATGGATGTAGGGAATTTGAATATTCATGCAGCCATGTCAGCTGTGGCTCAGTGGGTAGCACTCTTGCCTCTGAGTCAGAAGGTTGTGACTCCAAGTTCCATTGCAGCTCTTGAACACAAAAGTCAAGGCTAACACTCCAGTGCAGTACTGAAGGAGTGCTGCACTGTCCGAGGTGCCGTCTTTTGGATTAGATGTTAATCTGAGGCCCCGTCTGCTCTCAGGTGGGCATAAAAGATCCCATGGCACTATTTCAAAGAAGTGCAGGGGGATTATCCCCAGTATCCTGGCCAATATTTATCCCTCGATCAACACCACTAAAGAAAAGTGATCATTATCACATTCCTTTTGTGGGAGCTTGCTGTGTGCAAATTGGTTGCCACATTTCCTACATGACAACAGTGACTACACTTCAAAAGTAGTTTATTGGCTATAAAGCGCTTTGGGACATCCTGAGGTCAGAAAAGGCGCTATATAAATGCAAGTTTTTCTTTTTTTCTTTGTACTAGTCTGCAAGTAAAAACAACTGATAGAGCGGTGAAAGAGAAGGATAGAGGATAAAATTTAGGGGCAGAGCAAAAATCAATATAAGGAAATTAGGATTAAAAATAACAGCAATTAATTCAAAAGAAAATGTCGAAGGAAGAAAACAAGGTAAAAGAGAAAGTAAGTATGAGAGAACGTTCTTTCAATGGAATGTGTTCCTCTTGCATCTGGTTTTAAAAAAGACTTACCAATTGCTTACAGGAGATATTTTGAAATTTAATATCATTTTCCCAGCTTCAGATAGAATTGCTTTTTTTCCAGTCTCCAGATTTTCCGGAAAATTGCTAAGCTGAATTCAGCGGCAGGTCCATTCGCAAGTAAATTTTACAATCCATTCCAGACTGCCATACTTTCTGATGGTGAATAAAAACTAGCAGAGAAACTGAACTTAGAACCTTGAACCCAGCCCAATACATTGAATATAAAAGGATGTTATTTGAAAGATCAAATCTTATCAATATCTCCGTTTGAACCCCTTGATAAAAGTATCTTCTTGAATCTATTCACAAACATTTTAATCATTTTAAAATATAAAAAGCGTGAAATAGCATTCTAAAATATTTACAGCACAAAAACAGAACAGGCCATTTAGTCCAACAGATCTATGCTGCTGTCTTCTAAGTATTAATTTGTTTCACACTTCCCAACATCGGTGTTCATCAATTCTTCATATTTGATCAGAAACAGGTCTTTCTGAAGCATGAATACTTGGCACGTGGAAATGTTTTGTTTTTTAAGACATACATAGATTATCAAAATTCCAACAGGACATTCATTATGTAAAATGTGGATTTTTTTAATTACCTTTGTGTACTGTATAGCCACTCTGTTCTAAAATATCAGTAATATTGGTATTACTGTATGGGACACAATGGTGGCGAATATTTCAATAACAATTAATCAATTAATGTGGTGATAAGTCAGGTTACTGAATAAATATGTGAAGTTACCTATTGTGAGTTATGTATCTTTTCTCATAGTAAGAGACTGATATTACTTTTCCTTCTTAAAAGCCATTAGCTCTCCTCGTTCATTATTACTGTTGAAATGTAATATCTCCAGCAGGATTTACACCTACATACAGCAAGCTGAGGAAACTATTCTAAGCACTTGGTTAATCTAGCAATGGTCTGATAATTTCTTTTGTTTTTGTCTGTGATCACTAAATTAATCAAAACCTTAATTTGTACTCCAGGCAGCAAAAATACAAGTTCCAGGGATGTGAAAAACTCTGAAAATCAGCTTTGATGATCTTGTTTTGAAATGGGATATTCTACAATGAGAAGTGCGCTCTAATAGTGCAGTTTCCGACTTGCCAATATTGTGGTATCAGAATGACTACTTTCCCTGTACAGAATTGGATATGTTTAACTATACAATGTATACACTCTCCTATTTAGTGTATGGAGTTGTTTAAGGGATGTTTACATTTAATTATGGCTGAGAAATAGCACTTAATGCATTCATATGATATAGCTCTCCACCATTTGGAGTAAGTCAAAATCGCCAAGTAATCTCATGCAAATGAGTTAGACATTCCTACAATAATGTGGCACTGTGTAATCCCGCGGGTTTAATTGTCATGTTGCGAACATCCACAGTATGGTGTCAATTCCTTCCTTTTCAAAGTTGGCTTCACATTGGCAAAGATTTTTCCATCACTTTCAAGGAAGTTTTGTTCTAAATGAATCATAGGCTGAATTAGTGGACTTTCAATATTTGCATAGATCTAATCTGTTCAGTAGGATATATCACTGTAAATTTTCCGACTTTATCAGTATAATATTGTTTTCAAAACTGTTTTCTAAACCTGCCTGTGGGAAAAAAATGGAAAATTTAGAACTTCTTGAAGTTAGTCACAAAATTCCTACCACTAATCTTGATATAGCAAATTGATACACTAACCTTCACACCTGTCCAGCACCACCCCACCCCCAACACCCGTGCTGACCCTTCAACTGGATCACAAGACAGATCTTAAAGATTGTCACCTCTTCCTGATTGAAGCTCTTCCCATCTCCTTGGATTGTAGTTCAGATCTTATCCTGCAATTAATGCTGGTGCATTCACTCGCATAATTGTTCTCACAGTTCAATGTTCAGGTTCATCCCTCAGCTTTGGACTCAATTCCGTGCTCATCCCTGATTGCTGCCTGTTTCTGAGATTTATATTCTAGAAAAAGGAAGACCTTGCATTTATAGGGCACCTGTCACATTCTCAAGATGTCTCAAAGTGCTTCAATCATGGAAGTACTGTATTGAAGGGTAGTCATTGTTGTAATGCAAGCAACTGCAGCAGTCACTTTACGCACAGCAAGATCTCACAAACAGCAATGAGACAGATGACTAGATAATCTACTTCTGGTGGTGATGGTTGAAGGATGAATGTTGACCAGGACTTGGTCAGGAAATACCATGGGATCTTTTATGGTCCACTCAGAGGGCAGACAGGGCCTTGATTTAACATTTCATCTGAAAGACTGGATCTCCGTCGATGTAGAACTCCCTCAGCACTCTATTGAAGTCTCAGCTTTGATTATGTACTTAAGTCTTTGAAGTGGAGTGGGGCTTGATCTCACAACCTTCTTGGGTAGAAATCCATTGACCTTTGGCTTCATTAACATTTTATGCACAAGCTGCACATGATTGTTGTGTCTCCATAGGCAGTTCATGCATTTGAACAGTACAACTGTCCCAGGTGGGCACGGGTCTGGAATGGGTGATCATGGCAGTTGTGGAGTCTGAGAAGCACTCCTTCTTGGATCCACAGGGAGGCATCATAAAAATTGGCTTTAAAAAACGTAGTTATGGTTGGCCAAATTGGGTCAATTTCTACCCAACTGACTCAGAAGCAGGAATACGACCAATGCCTGGATGAGTGCAGCTCCAACAACACTCAAGAAACTCGACACCATCCAGGACAAAGCAGCCTGCTTGATTGGCACCTCATCCACACACATTCACTCCCTCCACCACCAATGCACACTGGCAGCAGTGTGTACCATCTACAAGATGCACTGCAGCAACATACCAAGGCACCTTAGACAGCACCTTCCAAACCCGTGACCTCTACCACCTAGTAGGACAAAGGCAGCAAATGCATGGGAACACCACCACCTGCAAGTTCCCCTCCAAGTCTCACACCATCCTGACTTGGAACTATATCGCCGTTCCTTCACTGTTGCTGTGTTAAAATCCTGGAACTCCCTTCCTAACAGCACTGTGGGTGTACCTACCCCACATGGACTGCGGCGGTTCAAGAAGGCGGCTCACCACCTTCTCAAGGGCAAATCGATGGGCAATAGGGATGGCCAGCAACGCCCACATCCCATGAATGAATAAAAAAAAAGAGCCAATGCAAAGATATAGAAGGTGCAAGCGGATCAAAGAACATCCTATTTTTGCTCTATTTTGAAGTATTCGCTGATGACTTTTCTATGGTGAGGGCCAGGTGTGCTGTGTTAAAACACATGTGGGCGCATGCATCTGAAAGAAAAGCCCATTCTGAGAGAGTCTTAGAAGTGAAGGAACAATTTGCAACATTTTCTAGTACCAGATACCATACAAAAATGAACAAATGAGCAATTAAAATTATAAAAGCAATAGTAAGTCCTGTAAAGACTTTCATGTGTTAGACATATTGAAACCTCTGCAGATCCAAAGAAGTAGGATGGGAAGTGCAGAGCTAATCCTCAGTTGACCATATTTGCATTGTTAGTATAGACTAGAAAGGATCATTTGATTTCTTATTTAATGTAGAAAATTTCTTTCGAATCTACATACATTTTGGTGCAAATATGTGACTAACAATAAATACACACATTCTTCTTCACAACTTATAATCTTCATTGCTAGGCTATCTACTCTATGAAGGTATGTTAAATATTGCCAAAAATACCACTGGGAGGCTCCTGGTAAATAAAATGTGATGAAGCACCTTTTATTCTCCTGGCAATTCTGCACAGTTAGAATAAGTCAACCCTAATTAATTTGCACAGTGCTAATAAAAGGATAAAATGGCATCAGTGTGTGTATGTATCTATAAATTAACATTTTAAAGGTAGCTTAAATCGCTTAGCCTCACATTAAAACTCAAGCAATTAATATTTTACAGATGACTTCATTAATTTTACAGCTTGCCAGAAGATTAATCAGACTGATTAATTAAGTAAAGAGCCTGCAAAGATTATTGGCTGATCTAAATATTTTTGTTGAACATAAGTAAGTACACATTGGCATCCATCCATCTACGAAATATGATGGACATGTAGCAAACGATCCATTTAGGTGGGGTGTCTTCTCTTGGTGCATCTTTGCTAATGGCTGTGAAGGTCAATCCTTGAGAGGCAGGTTCTGCCGGAAGTGCTGCACGGGGAGCTGCTAAGTGACGCTATGAGTTGTCGTTTTTGACGTTGGCGCCTGTTGCCAAGCTACTGTAGCAACTGGTCATCGTGGTAGTGCACACCAGTCCACAGGATGTGTCGCCATTTCCCTCTTTCACCAGCTCTGCTGCCAGTACTGAAATTGCACAGTTGGTCTAGGCCGGTAGACTTTCTGTGAAAACAAAGTATGAAAAACGTATGAGGTTTTTTTTACGGAATTGGCTTTAGTCGTCCGTCAGGCACATTTTATTTTATATATATATGTTTGGTTTGTGGCGAGTGCCTGGTTCCCTTGGGTTGCACTGCTTCTATATATTTCCTTTGTTGAACAAACTTATGGAATATTGAATTTTGATTTCAAGATGTGTTTTGTACCGTCTGGACTGGAAAGATTAATTTCTGACAGTGATCTTATTCCATTTTTATGGTCATGAAGTTTAAGAATAGAAACATAATTTTCTTAAGTGGGTTATCCTCATAAGGAATAGCTTTTAGGCAGGTTCTTGTCATCCTATAGCTGAAAACATCAACAGACTGAAAGCCTTGAATTCCTTCAACGTACAAGGAAAATGTTTCGAGAACTGAATAGTTAAAACTAGATCCCTATATAATTTCCAATGGAAGTTAAAATGCAGCTTAATGCTGAGATTGTTATTCACTAAAGTGTGTTGCGTGTGAAATGCTTACTGCACTATGTGTCCTACAGCTTTCATATTTAATAGGCTTCTAAAATTTATAGACCTTCAGGCATAATCTTTATTTGCAGGGCTCCTCTGCAGAGTCCGGGAGATGGAAATTTCATCCATAGAGTAATGTGTATTGCAGTCAGCTGATGTCAGGTGGTTATCTGCTGGTTATCAACATATAAGGAAACTTGTGCATGGCTGTAGTTATAAGTTCTAGGCACAGGGGAAGAAAAATATACAGCAATAGTCAAGCAAGAGATGAAAAATCGTTAGAGAGAGATAAGGCCTGTTCAGTTTGTCCAAATTTTCTATCACCAAGCTCCTTTTATTTTTCTCATTGTTGCCTCCCATCACCAGACTTCTTCAATCCATAATCTCCCCGAGTGAGATCAGATGACATAAAATACCCCAGTGCAGGTGGTTATTAAACCTCTTAACAGGGGCGCAATGCAATTCAGATGTTTCTGATAATATCCTGAGCTACAAGTTTAAAACTTCAACAGTCTATTTAGTGATAAGAGCTCCATCTTTCCTATTTTTCATTTTGAGCCTGTCAAGATGAAGGATGTTAGTGTTAGAGACTGGTATAATTTTCCAACTGTTAGTCTTAAAAAGACTGGATTGAAAGTAGCGGGTGCAAGAAACGACGGCCCGCACGCCAAAGAGCTGCCGCAATTCCAAGTGTGGCAGCTCATTTAAATAGCCAGGGTGGGCCACCCCCCCCCCACCGCCCCCCCCCCCCCACCGCCCCCACAATCATGTGGAGGGGGCGGGCTGTCCATCCCCAGCAATGGTGTCAGCTGCCTGTGCACAGGCGCTGATGACATTTTTAAAGGACTGTTAGCCCTACCAGCAAATGTAAATATTTAAAGAAAGATTAAATGAAATTAAATAGATACATCTCTTTTGCCCCTCTCCCACTCCCGCAATAACAATTAAATTAATTATTTGTCCTTCCCTGTCTCAAAACACTGAGCATTACCATCTGACCTTCCCCACCGCCAACTGCACAAACTTTAAACTATAACCCTTCCCACCATCCCTGACACCCATGACATTAATTTGACCCCCCCCACCCCTTGCACTGAGAAGCATACCTCCTCCCCCCTCCCCACCATTGTTGTCTTATTGACAATTTTTGCCAAAGATAACCTTGTTTCCTTTCTTCACTGTTACCATCGCCTTAAACCCCAAACCATGTCTTCGTACCCTGACTTCTAACAAGTACAGGAGCTCATGGACTTAATTATTACTGGAATCATAGATTGGTTACAGCACAGAAGGAGGCCATTGGGCCTGGCAAGCCCATGCCAACTCTCTGCAAGAGCAATTTAGTTGGTCCCCTGTCCTTTCTCCGTAGCCTTGCAAATTCTTTTCCCTTCAGATGCTTATCCAATTCCCTTTTGAAAGCCACACTGAATCTGCCTCCACCACCCTTTCAAGCAGCGCATTCCAGATCATAACCGCTCGTTGCAAAGTTTTTCCCCATCTTGCCTTTGGTTCCTTTGCCAGTCACCTTAAATCTGTATCCTCTGGTTCCCAGCTCTTCTACCAATGGGAAATCCCTCTGCTTCTGCAACTCCCTCTCTTCCTGCAAACCTCTTCTTAAAGGCCAACTCTTTGACTAAGTTTTTGGTCCCTCCTCCTAACATCTCCATCTTTGGCTCAGCATCCATTTTTGTCTGATTGCACCTCTGTAAACTGCCAGGGGTGATTTTTCTAGGTTAAAGCCACTTCACAAGTACAAGTAGTTGTTGTTAAATTGCGGGCGGTTTTGTGTTATGGACCTGCACGCATTAAGGACTGAGTTGAGATTGTCAGAGCTTGTTTCCCATAGTGTTGTTTCATCCAAAGGAAAGAGGAAACTTGCATAGCATGAACCTGCACTGAATTTGAATGCAGGGTCAGGATGTTTAGCCCCAGCCAGAGCTGGGAATGGAGGCGGGCAGGCGCTAAAATTAGCACCACCGGCTGTTGTGCCAGTTCACCGGCTCCATCCGCCTCTGGGCCCTTTTCCTGGAGGCAGGATAGGCGTGGGTGTAGAGCTACCCACCTACAAGCAGCAGGTAGCCAATTGAAGTAATTAAAGACCTGTTGGAGGAGGCTGACTGGGATTTTCCAGTCTGCAGGTGGCAGATCCCCTTGAGGCGGCAGACCAGCGGGGGAAGGGGGGGGGGTCCAACACTTCAGGCAGGCTTAGAGGCCCTCCCTGCCTGCCTGGGTTCAGCAGCAGCCAAAAGCTGCCCAGTGGAGGGGATCTTCCCCCCACCCCTCTGCCCTACCATTTCTCCCTGCTGCCCAACAGTGGTGGCCCAGTTGCCTAAGCCATTTTTTATTAAAATTTTGAAAAAGTTGGAGAGAGGGCACCTCCATTTTGAAGCACCCTCTCCCTCACTTACCTGGCATGGCATCCTGCTGCTGCTTTCAAGCTGGAGGGCCTCCGATTGGTCCTCCAGATTTGAGAGCCCTCCCATCATCCTTAATTGGACGGCGAGCCCGTCCTCTGGCCATTAATTGTTCACTCCAGGGAAAATCACAATGAGTGACTGTTTCCCACACAGTGCGGGCTTCTGATCCCCATTTGAGCCTGACGGCGGGGTTCAGAAGCCCACAGGCAAAATCCAGCCCCAGGTCTCAGAGCTAAGAGGGCCACATGCACTAACTCATTGCATCATGCAATCCACCATAGCTCTGATAATCTGCATATATTCCCTGGTCATGATTGAGAGGCAATCGAGTGGTGCAGGAGTGGAACAGACCCAGGAGGAGTGCAAAATCTGCTGATCATTCGAGCCAACTTTATTGTCAAGCATAACTTCCTAATAGGCCTGTTCGACCAGCCTAAAGTGGCCCTACCTAAAAAGAGCTTCTGCTTCATTTAAATATTTAATGGATTAAATGAAGACTTGCTCAAGTTACCATCTGTTTTGTTGGAATTAGGCTCAGTGTTCAATTTAGCCACCTGAAGTGAGGCTTAGGAGCACTCCGTGAACAATGGATTAAAGTATTTGAGGTTTTTAGCCTTCGCTAATTCTCTTGTTTAGCAATAAATATGTCAATACTGAATACTGTTAGTTTTTGGCAGTTTTTTGAGATATATGTCATCCATGTTTTAAAAATGGTTTTGGAGAAAAATGTTTGGAATTTGTCCCAAGAATTCGTAGAATCATAGAATGAAGGGGGAGGATGAACAGTCAGAGGTCGTGGTACACATTGGTAGCAACTACATAGGTAGAAAGAGGGGTAGGGTCCTGCAACAAGAATTTAGGGAGCAAGGTCGCAGATTAAAAAGCAGGAACTCAAAGGTTGTAATTTCTGGATTACTTCCGGTGCCACGTGCTAGTGAGTATAGGAATAGGAGGATAGAGCAGATGAATGCATGGCTGAGGAGATGGTGCAGGAGGGAGGGCTTTAGGCTCCTGGATCACTGGGTCTGTTTCTGGCAAAGGTGGGACCTGTACAAGTTGGACGGGTTGCACCTGAACCGGAACGGGACCAACATCCTTGCTGGGAGGTTTGCTAGTGCTGTTTTGTGGGGGCGGGGGGGCGGATACAGAGTGGAGGTACAGTAGGGGGTGACACACAATCAAATATAGAAGAGAAACTGAGTCAGTCTGGAAGGCAGAGCAAATATAGACCTGTTAAGGCACAAGTGAAAAATGCAAGGCTGGATTACATCTATTTTAATGCAATGAGTCTTATTAGTAAGGCAGTTGAATTGAAGGTGCTGATTAGCACATGATATTATTGCTATCACAGAGACATGGTTGAAGGAGGGGCAGGATTGGCAGCTCAATATTCCAGGGTATAAAATCTTCAGGCGAGACAGGGGAGGGGGTAAAAGAGGAGGTGGCATTGCACTGCTAATCGAGGAGTCAATTACTGCAGTAAGGAGGGATGATATCTTAGAAGGTTCCTCAAATGAGGCCATATGGGTAGAACTAAAAAACAAAAAAGGGGCAATCACTTGGCTGGGAGTGTACTACAGGCCTCCAAACAGTCAGGGAGAGATTGAGGAGCAGATATGTAGGCAAATCTCAGAGAGGTGTAAAAATAATAGGGTAATAATAGTAGAGGATTTCAACTTCCCCAATATCAACTGGGAGAGAGTTAGTTCAAAAGGCTTAAAGGGGGCGGAATTCTTAAAATGCATACAGAAGAGCTTTTTGAGCCAGTATGTAGAAAGTCCTACAAGAGAAGGGGCAGTACTGGACCTAATCCTAGGGAATGAAGCCAGAAAAGTGGTAGAAGTGTCAGCAGGGGAGCATTTCGGGGATAGTGACCATAACTCTGTAAGATTTAAGGTAGTTATGGAAAAGGACAAAGATGGTCTGGAAACAAAGGTACTAAATTGGGGGAAGGCCAATTTCAATATGATAAAACAGGATCTGGCCAAAATGGACTGGGAACACCTACTTGTAGGGAAGTCTACATCAGACCAGTGGGAGTCATTCAAAGAGGAAATTGTGAGAGTTCAGAGCCAACATGTACCCAGGATGTCAAGGGATATAGAGGATTGGATCAGGGGAAAAAAGGGGGCTTATGACAGATTCAGAGCATTGAAAACAACTGAGGCACTAGAGGAGTATAGAAAGTGTAGGGGGGGGTACTTAAAAAAGTAAGTAGGAGAGCAAAGAGGGGACATAAACAAACACTGGCGGGCAAGATAAAGGAAAATTCTAAGGCATTTTATAAGTATATTAAGGGCAAGAGGATAACCAGGGAAAGAGTAGGGCCCATTAGGGACCAAAGTAGCAATCTGTGTGTGGAGCCGGAGGACATAGGTGAGGTTTTAAATGATTACTTTTCATCTGTGTTCACTATGGAGAAGAACGATGTAGGTGTAGAGATCAGGGAGGGGGATTGTGATATACTTGAACATATTAGCATTGAAAGGGAGGAAGTATTAGCTGTTTTAGCGGGATTAAAAGTGGCTAAATCCCCAGGCCCAGATGAGATGTATCCCAGGTTGTTATGTGAGGCAAGGGAGGAGATAGCAGGGGCTCTGACACAAATTTTCAAATCCTCTCTGGCCACATGAGAGGTACCAGAGGATTGGAGGACAGCGAATGTGGTACCATTATTCAAGAAGGGTAGCATGGATAAACTAGGTAATTACAGGCCGGTGAGTCTAACATCAGTAGTTGGGAAACTATTGGAAAAAATTATGACGGACTGGATTAATCTCCACTTGGAGAGGCAGGGATTAATCAGGGATAGTCAGCATGGCTTTGTCAGGGGGAGATTGTGTCTAACTAACTTGACTGAATTTTTCGAGGTGGTGTCTCGATGTGTAGATGAGGTTAAAGCAGTTGATGTAGTCTACATGGACTTCAGTAAGGCTTTTGATAAGGTCCCGCATGGGAGATTGGTTCAGAGGTTAGAGCCCATGGGATCCAGGGCAAATTGGATCCAAAATTGGCTTAGTGACAGGAGGCAGAGGGTGATGGTCGAGGGTTGTTTTTGCGAGTGGAAGCCTGTGACCAGTGGTGTACCGCAGGGATCGGTGCTGGGACCCTTGCTGTTTGTAGTGTACATTAATGATTTAGATGTGAATATAGGAGGTATGATCAGTAAGTTCGCGGATGACAAGAAAATTGGTGGTGTCGTAAATAGTGAGGAGGAAATCTTTAGATTACAGGGCGATATAGATGGGCTGGTAAGATGGGCAGAGCTGTGGCAAATGGAATTTAATCCTGAGAAGTGTGAGGTGATGCATTTTGGGAGGACTAACAAGGTAAGGGAATATACAATGGATGGTAGGAGCCTAGGAAGTACAGAGGGTCAGAGGGACCTTGGTGTACTTGTCCATAGATCACTGAAGGCAGCAGCACAGGTAGATAAGGTGGTTAGGAAGGCATATGGGATACTTTCCTTAATTAGCCGAGGCTTAAAATATAAGAGCAGGGCGGTTATGATGAAGCTGTATAAAACGCTAGTTAGGCCGTAGCTGGAGTACTGTGTACAGTTCTGGGCACCACACTATAGGAAGGATGTGATTGCACTGGAGAGGGTGCAGAGGAGGTTCACCAGAATGTTGCCTGGGCTGGAGCATTTCAGCTATGAAGAGAGACTGAAAAGGCTAGGGTTGTTTTCCTTAGAGCAGAGAAGGCTGAGGGGGACATGATTGAAGTATACAAAATTATGAGGGGCATTGATAGGTTAGATAGGAAGAAACCTTTTCCCTTAGCAGCGGGGTCAATAACCAGGGGGCATAGATTTAAGGTAAGGGGCAGGAGGTTTAGAGGGGATTTGAGGAAAAAATTTTTCGCTCAGAGGGTGGTTGGAATCTGGAACACACTGCCTGAAGGGGTGGTAGAGGCAGGAACCCGCACAACATTTAAGAAGTATTTAGATGAGCGCTTGAAATGCCATAGCATACAAGGCTACGGGCCAAATGCTGGAAAATGGGATTAGAATAGTTGGGCGCTTGATGGCTGGCACAGACACGATGGGCCGAAGGGCCTGTTTCTGTGCTGTATAACTCTATGTCTCTATGACACTATGGCTCTATGGTTACAGCACAGAAGGAGGCCATGCTAGCTCTCTGCAAGAACAACACAGCTAGTCCTGCTCTCCTGCCCTTTCCCCATAGCCCTGCAATTTTCTTCCCTTCAGGTACTTACCCAATTCCTGTTCAAAAGCCCCGATTGAATCTGTCTCCCCGGCATTGTCGGGTAGTGCTTTCCTGATCCGAGCCACTCTCTGTGTATGAACCTAGAATAACACCAGCTAACTCACTGGGAAGCCACCTCTAATTGAAGCATTTGAAAGACTTCAACAGTGTAGGAATAAAAAGGACTTTGAAAATGGAGCCCAAACTATACAAAATGTCATGGAACTGGGAGAACAGCAAGGCAGCCTAGTGGAAAGTCCATGGGCCAGAAGCTCACCATGAACTGTTAAGTTAGACTCATCTGGAAATCCTGGGACTTTGGCTGGATGAAAATTTGGCTGCGATGTCACCCCCGCTGATGTTTTTGGCTATGGTGTCTTGTGTTGGTGCTGATTTGATCTGTGTAATGGCCTTTGAAGTTAATGGCATTTTATCTCCATTCCATGACAAAAAATTTGACTTGTTCTATAACAGCACAAGCTGGCAGGAGGAAAGTGGCTTCTGATTCAATAAATTATTTATTGTTTTCTACGAATTAAATATAGAAAAATAGATTTCATGGAGTGATTTGCAGGGCAGATAATGAAATTAGTGAATTCATGTATTATTGGTTAACAAATCTTCAGTGATTTGTGCTCATTGAAGACAGATGAAGTAACTTTTTTACTTACTTTGCAGGACTAGTTAGTAGGCATCATATACATAAACTGTGTGCTACTTAATGGGTTTAATTTTGATAGTATAGCCAGGTGATAATCAGATTAGTTATCCATTTTACATTGCTCCCGGTTTTCATTTCCACTGGCTTCTGATCGGGAGAACCTTTTCCGGTACTGTTTTGAAGTTAGTATTGATGTAGAGTAAGCATGGGGGAGTAAGAGTTGTTCATAGTGTTATCCTGAAGACTACCTGAATAATGTTGGAAAGATGTGGTGTCAAATTGATTCCTGTATAATAAGACAATTTTCCATATGCTGATAATTGAGCACTATTGGTAGCTTAAATACATTCCAGAGGAATTTCTAAAAATGTGAGAAAGCAGAACAGTGTGGACGCTGGAAAGCTGAAATAAAAACAGAAAATGCTGGAAATACTCAGCAGGTCTGGCTGGATCTGTGGAGAGAGAAACAGCGTTAACATTTCAGGTTGATGACTTTTCACCAGGATCTCAACTCAGAATGTGAAACGTTAACTCTGCTTCTCTCTCCACAGAGGCTGCCTCATCTGCTGAGTGTTTCCAACATTTTTCGGCTTTAATTATAAAAAGTGTACTTAGCTGAGGAATGATAAAGTGGTGTCAGCATTAATATGATTGAGAGCTGAGCTAATATGTACTTTACAGTGTGGCATTTTCCAGGAAGTTAAGCCCATCTTCTTTAAAGATTAAAATTTATTGTCTTAAATAATAGAAATTCTTTGGTTGCAATGATTATCAAAAGTGAAGGTTTCCGGCTGCCGCTTATTATGTATTATATCATAACACAACTAAGAACTATGTTGTTTGAAATTATGTTCGTAGAATGGATCTGCTCTGTGTTTAGACATTGAAGACCATTTCAAAAGTGCTTCCATAGGTTTTAGAGTTTGAGGATATCTTAGATTTTCGTTGAGAACATTATTGAATGCAATTACATAGAAATACATAGAATTTACAGCTCAGAAACAGGCCATTCAGCCCAACTAGTCCATGCTGGTGTGTGTTCTCCATGGTTTATGCTCCAGCCGAGCCTCCTCCCACCCCTTTTCATCTCACTTTATCAGCTTTACCTTCTATTGTTTTCTTGCTTGTTTATCTACCTTTCACTTAAGATTCACCTGCATTTTTCCCTCTCTGAATGGAAGAAAAATACTGACATACTTGGTGTGATGACACCAAAGAAGAGATTTACCAATCCAGTGCCCTAAATGGAATGAAACTCTCAAAGATACATTTCAGGAAACTGCAAGGAGCACAGCTCATGATTTTCCATTCATTCATTTTAATGAATGAAAGATTATAGAATGCGTGCAGTGATTTCTGAAGATGTGCATCCTGTGAGTGCTGCTCTCTACTTCAGGTGTCAGATCACAGAATCACCCCTAAAAACCCATTACTCCATCTTTTGGTCTTAATTCATTCTTTCCCAGGTACTAAACACTGGGAAGCTTTTTACCTCCCTCAATCTCCCTTCATCTGATAACAATCAGCTTTTAAATTTCCCATTCTTGATTTCAAATCCCTCTATAGTTTCTCCTCTCCCTGTCACTATAATTTCCTCCAGTCCCACAACCCTCAGATATCTGCGCTCATCTCATTCTGGCCTCTGAGCATCCCTGATTTTAAATGCTCTGCCATGCCTTCAGCTACCTGAGTCTAAAGCCCTCTCTAAACCTCCCCACCTTTCTCCCTGTCTTTCCTCCTTTTTAAGACCTACCTCTTTGACCAAGCTCTTGGCCAGCTGCCCTGGCATCACCTTATGTGGATCATTGTCATATTTTCCTTTATAACTCTCCTGTGAAAAGCCTTGGGATGTTTTATTATGTTAAAGGTGCTATATAAATGCAAGTTGTTGTTATTGAAAGATCTTTATTATATGTATTTTTGAATCTGACATCTGTTGAAGCTGCAGTACAAGGGCTTGCTCGATGACGCGAGTAGATTTATTAAGCTCCACAAATAATAATTATTATTCATTCTGCATCATCCATACTCCATAGGAACGTAGACTAACTTCAAAAAGTTCTGAGAAAAGCATGCGTTAAGCAAACGAATAAAACTAATATGACTTGGCAGATTGGTGCTGCCACTTGTTTTCTCCTTTTCCTGCATCAGTCAGAAGCCCCAGGACCTGCGCCAGTGCAACAGTGCATTTTTCCGCGGCTGAAGATTCTTTTGAAGTCTCTTGCGTAGGATCTCTCACCAGCAAAGGTTTGGAACACATTCTCCAGCATCCTTTCAAGAATAGGTTAGATTAGATGTTGAGTATCAAACCCAACTGGTTGACCAATGTCCTTCAGGAAAGGAAACCAGCCATCCTTACCTGATATGGCCTATATGTGACTTCAGTTTGCATGACCTTGGTGAGCATTCCCTTGAGTTTAAAAAGCTGAAGGGTGATCTAACTGAGGTATTTAGGATGGTAAAGGTATTTCACAGGGTAGGTAGAGAGAAACTATTTCCTTTGGTGGGTGCATCCAGACCAGGAGCATATAACCTTAAAGTTAGAGCTGGGTCATTTAGGAATGACCACAAAGGTTAGTGGAAATCTGGAACTCACTTCTCTAAAAGACTGTTGATCGTCTTGAAGAGTTCAATTGACCCAAGATAGGGAAATTTATTAGGTAAGGGTATAAAGGATATGGAATAAATGCAACTCAAATATTGAAGGGCAGAGTAGGCTCAAGGGACTTAAATGGTCTACTCTTGTTCCTATGCGAAGATCTTGCTGATGGGCTTTCAGGCAAAGATGTAACAGATTTCCAGTGTAGAAAATTAAAATGTTCACATAGCAATGAGCTCATTCACTGAGCTTCATATAATGGAGCAGCTATAGTCTTTGGCTGAGTATCTTTTCAACATAGACTTTACCAATATGCTTTATTAACTAGTTCTGTGTTGCCAGAGATGCAACAAGGCTGTCCAGGAGTGCAGGTTCCAGAGGGAAGCATGTTCCCTCTCCCACCAAGTACTATTGAAATTTTCAACATCCTACTTTGCTGCACTTATTGGCACTTTAATCAAATGAGCAATGCTGGGCTCACGGCACTTTAACTAGGTGAGCATGAAACCACTAAAAGGTACCCATGCATTGCTCAGCTGTACAGTTCATTCTTACAGGAAATTGAAAATCTCTCTTTGCATATTGAAATAAATCATGAAGAAGGCCAAACTAACCAACAACTTAGCATCAGTATAATTTTCAATACAAGCTACACAAGAAGACGATGTAGACAATTTGAAAATCTGAATGATAGTGCGTTCTTTGTTTCTGGTTTCAAAAGTCAAAGGCCGCAGAAGTGGGCTCCATAGCGCCTTCAGTTTTGGTGCTTTTTTGGTACCAAAATGGTATTCCTGCCGTGCGCACGCATTTCCAGCACGAGTCGCACCAAACGGCATCTTGGTGAGGGCTTTAGCAGCCTGTGGCAGAAGTATGCAGAGTAGGCAGATCGTGACTTCCATCTGTTGGTAATGTTGATTTGACACCAGCCATGCCATTTTCGACCTTGCCACTCTAGTTAATGCTTTCTGGTAAAGGTGGATAGCTGAACATGCATTCAGCAGCAGGAAGAACCATACCCAACCGCCCCCACACACCCCCACTAACCAGTGCTATTTAAAGGAATCATTGACAACTTGCAAGTTAGTTGCTGATTAATTTCGACTGGCTCCGTTTAAGTTTGTAAAGTGCTTGGTGTTTTGCAGAGTTGGTTTGTGCTGCCTGGATCGCTATGAGCAGGCTTGGGTTAATCGTGCATCACAATCCCCACGCCTGATTTACTAGCCTTATCCAATTTTTCCTCCAAAGGTTGTATACACATATAAAAGGAAATACTTTGGTTCTAATGCTATAAGTCTGCAATTTAAAATCCCAAAAGGGACTTGCAGGAAGATATCAAAGGACTAGTCAGCTGGGCAGAAAAGTGGCAAATAGAATTCAAGCCAGAGAAGTTTGAGGTAATTCATTTGGGAAAGACAAACAAGGCAAGGGACTACACAATAAATGGTAGGTTAATGAGAAGTGTAGAGGAACAGAGGGACCTTGAAGTGCGTGTCCACATATCATAGAAGGTAGCAGAACAGACAGACAAGGTGGTTAAGAAGGCATGTGGGATACTTTCCTTTATTAGCTGAATATCAGAGCCAGGAGATTTTGCTAGAACTGTATAAAACGCTAGTTGGACCATAACTAGAGTACTGCGCAAAGTTCTGATCACATTTCAGGAAGGATGTGATCGCACTAGAGAGGGTACAGAGATCTATGCAATTGTTGCCAGGAATGGACAATTTTAGCTACGAGGATAGATTGGATTGGCTGGGGTTGTTTCCTTGGAACAGGGGAGGCTGAGGGGAGACCTAATTGAGGTGTTTAAAATTATGAGGGGTCTAGATGGAGCAGATAGGAAGGAGCTAATTCCCCTCAGCAGTGAGGTCAGTAACCAAAGGCATAGATTGAAAGTAAGATTAGAGGGGAGTTGAGGAAAATGTTTTTCACCCAGATGGTGGTGGGGGTCTGGAACTCACTGCTTGAAAGGGTGGTAGAGGTAGAATCTCTCATTGCATTTTCAAAAGTCCTTGAATATGCACTTGAAGTGCCGAAACCTAGAGGGCTACAGACCAAGAGCTGGAAGATAGGATTCGGCTGGATAGTTCTTTTGTGGTCGGCACAGATGCAACGTGCCAAATGGCTGCCTGTGTGGTAAATATTCGATGTTATTGAACTCACATTCACTGTCCTGCTCGATCTTAGTTGCCATGCTTTCCACTCTCCGAAGGCAGATTAATATCTTTGGCCATTACTTGATCAGTTGTTGAGAGACACATGATTGCTGGCAAGGCCTGATTGGTCAGGTTTCTGTCAGTGAAGTTAACAAAATCGATAGATGAATTTATGAGTGGAAATCTGAAGTAGTTAGTTTTCTAATTGTTTCTATTTAGCAAAATAAATGTTAAGAGGAACACCCGGTTATCTAAAAGAGGAAAGCATCCTTCGCAGTTACTAAATGTGACTGTCTAGATGTAACAACAGCACATGCCCACTAACATCTTGCAGCACAACTGGCAAATGGGTTCCAACAGCTCGTATATGGTGCCTATGCAGCAGCCTCTCCTTCCTAAATGTCTTCTATGTTATGCACCTAAGGAATGAAGGAGAAAAGATATATCACGTAAAGTCAGTTTAATTCTTTAAATGATATGCACCCTCTACCCACCATAATCCCACTCAACTGACAGTGCCGGGGTATAATCCTTTCTGAAAGGGTATTAGTGGTTATTTTGTTTCAGTTCGGCTTCAAACCAAAATTAACTGGTGTAGTTACAAAGATCTTGGGGTTTTATATGATGGGGGAGTCGGAAACCATATGTGCTGCTGCATATACGCAGTAGCCACGGTGACCTCTCGTGGTCAGCTCAATTCCCCAGAACCCACCAATTTCAACTGTACTTCTGTGAGTGATTCTGAGTCATTTGGCATTTGCAGGATGAAAAGGACTCGTCTGTGTTTCTGATATTTGCGTGTACTGCGTAATTAGTTGCTCATTCATAAAAGTAACACATGCAAGTAAAACATGTAATGAGTGAATGAACACTGCTAGATCAGGGAACTGTAATATACACAATCTTAAGAACAAAATGAAAGAATAAAAAAAATTACTTCAGGGGATGTGAGCATTGCTGGCAAGGCCAGCACTTGCTGCCCATCCCTAATTGCCCTCAAGAAGGTGGTGGTGAGCCGCCTTCTTGAACCGCTGCAGTTTATGTTTTTTAGGTACACACACAGTGGTGTTAGGAAGGGAGTTCCAGGTTTTTGACTCAGTGACAGTGAAGGAACGGCGATATAGTTCCAAGTCAGGATGGTGTTTGACTTGAAGGGGGACTTGCAGGTGGTGGTGTTCCCATGCGTCTGCTGCCCTTGTCCTTCTCGGTGGTAAAGGTTTGGAAGGTGCTGTTGAAGGAGCCTTGGTGAGTTGCAAACAGGATTAGCTGCAGTTGATGTAAGTATGTTTTTTGTGTTTGATTTTCTGTTCAAAGTTATTTAAATAGCTGTGCTTCATATTCATACATGTTCTTGATAACTTGATGCTTGATGAATCAACTAGTTTCTACTCTTCCAGACAACTTATGTATCAAATACTGGCAAATTTGTCATTTTATCCAGGTAGTAAAAATAAGTCTGAAAGCAGAGGCTTTCTGTTATCAGACAAAAGCCATAAAGTGTTTTAATGAAGGTAATTAACAAGACTTCTGCGGCACCAAGATTGCTATCTAGGGCCCCTGAAATTCATGGGAAACCAGGGGTGTCTATGTAGGAAGGACTTAGGATCAGATATTTCATAAAATCGAAAGCAAACTACTGCGGATGTTGGAAATCTGAAAGAAAAACAGAAAATCCCGGAAATAATCAGCAGGTCAGGAGAGAAAAACAAAGTTAACATTTGAGATTGGTGACCTTTCATCGAAACTGTAAGTAAAAGCTGGAGATGTAATAGGTTTAAGCAAGTGCAAAGGCATGCAAAGGGGGTGGAGTGTGGATGTGATAGGGTTGGAGACAGGAGGATTAAGTGGCAAAAGGGATCATGGTGCAAGGAAAAAAGGTGGTAATGGGACAACTAAAGTAACAAAAGATTGGTCGAGTGGAGGTGTAAATGGCAACAGTAGAACCATTACCAGCACTTGCTATCCAAAAACAAAGGGAACAGTGGCCACGATCTGAAATTGTTGAACTCGATGTTGAGTCCAGAAGACTGAAGTATCTTATCTTAACAGTTACCCTGCAACCTGATTGTGTAAGTGTGATCATCCAGCATTCAAACTTAAATACTTGAAGATAAAAACCCATATTTATATTCAGAGATTTTGGCTGTTTTAAAGAGCTTTGAAAGCATTTTGAAAGCTTTTTTATTATTTACAGATCAGCTGAGTTGAGTTGGGTGCCAATAGCAATGTGTGTAGGTTGGCATATGTCAAAAGATTGTTACCGCACAGGCAAGGATGAAAATCATAGAATCATAGAATGGTGATATCACAGGAGGAGGCCATTTGGACCATCAGGTCCATGCCAGCTCTGCAAGAGCAACTCACCTAGTCCCTCTCACCTGCCTTTTTCCTGTTGCCCTGCAAATTTTTTCTCTTCAGGTAACTATCCAATTCGCCTTTGAAAGCCACAATTGAATCTACCTCCACCACACTCTCAGGCAGTGCCTTCCAAATCTTAACCACTCACGTAAAAAAAGTTTTTCCTCATGTCGCCATTGTGTCTTTTGCCAATTGCCTTAAATTGCTGTTCTCTGGTTCTCGATTCTTGCATCAATGGGACCAGTTTCTCCCTATCTACTCTGTCTAGACCCCTTATGATTTTGAACACCTCTATTAAATCTCCTCTTCATTTTCTCTTCTCCAAGGAGAACAGGCTCAGCTTCTCCAATCTATCTACGCAACTGAAGTTCCTGATCGCTTGAACTATTCTCGTGAGTGCTTTCTGCACCCTCTCTAATGCCTTCACCTCTTTCCTAAAGTGTGGTGCCCAGAATTGGACACAATACTCCAGTTGAGGCAGTGTTTTATACAGATTCATTCTAACTTCCTTGCTTTTGTACTCCACGCCCCTATTTATAAAGCCCAGGATCATGTAAGGTCTATTACCTGCTCTCTCAATCTGCCCTGCCACCTTCAATGATTTGTTCCCTAGAACGAGATCCAGGCCCCTCTGCTCCTTTAAAATTATACCCTTTATTTTATATTGCCACTCCTCGCTCTTCCTACCAAAATGAATCATTTCATACTTCTCTGCATTAAATTTCATGTGCCCTTGTCCACCCATTCCACCAGCCTGTCTATGTCCTCTTGAAGTTTATCATTATCCTCTTCACAGTTCACATTATCTCCAAGTTTTTTGTCATCTTCAAATGTTGAAATTGTGCTCTGTACACCCAAGTCTCGGTCATTAATATAGGTCAAGAAAAGCAGGGGTCTTAACACCGACTAACCCCACTAAATAGCTTCCTCCAGTCCAAAATACACCATTAGCCACGACTCTGCTTTCTGTCACTCAGCCAATTTCATCTCCATGCAGCAACTGTCCCATTTATTTCATGGGCTCTAACTTTTCTGACATGCCTATTATGTTGCACTTTATCAAATATGTTTTGGAAGTCCATGTACACCACATCAACGACATTACCCTCATCAACCCTCTATTACCTCATCAAAAAGCTCAAGCAAGTCTGTTGAACACCATTGCCCTTAACAAATCCATGTTGGCTTTCCTTAATTAGTCTATATTTGTCCAAGTGACAGTAATGTTGTCCAGAATTATAGTCTCTAAAAGCTTTCCCATCACTAAGGTTAAACTCTGGCCTGTAGTTGCTGGGATTATCCTCGAAGGTGTAGTATTTGCAATTCTCTAGTCCTCTGCACCACGCCCCCTGTATCTAAGGAGGATTGGAAGATTATGGCCAGTGCCTCCACAATTTCCTCCCTTACTTTGCTCAGTATCCTTGGATGCGTCTCATCTGGTCCTGGTGAACTATCAATTTTACGTACAGACAGCCTATTTAATACTCCTCTTTATCAATTTTTAGCCCACCCAGTGTCTCAACTGTCTCCTCTTTCACTATGATTTGGGCAGCATCTTCTTCCTTGGTAAAGACAGATGCAAAATACACATTTAGTGCCTCAGCCATGGTCCCTGCCTCCATGCGTAAATCCCCTTTTAGGTCCCTAATTGGCCCCACTCCTCCTTTTATTGCCTCTTTACTATTTATATGCCGAAAGAAGACTTCTGGATTCCTTTTTATGTTAGCTGGCAGTCTCTTGTCATACTCTCTCTTTACTTTTTTTTATTTTACTGACCCTCTGAACCTTCTATATTCAGCCTGGTTCTCAATTGTATTATCTATCTAATATCTGTCAGACGCAAGCTTTTTCTGCTTCATCTTAATCTCCATCTCTTTCACCATCCAGGGGTCTTTGGATTTGTTTGCCCTAGCTTTTCCCCTCATGGGAAGGTACCTTGATTGTACCTGAACTATCTCCTTTTTGAAGGCAGCCCATTGTTCCATTGCATTCCAATTTACCATTGACATTGGTCCTCCCCCAATTAATTATTTTTACACTGGATTGCTCCCTGTCCTTTTCCATAGCCAACATAAACCTTATGATACTATGATCACTGTCTACTAAACGTTCCCCTACTGACACTTGATTCACTTGACCCACCTCATTCCCTAGAACGAGATCCAGCAATGCCTCCTTCCCTATTGGACTGGAAACATACTGATGCAGAAAATTTTCCTGAACACACTCTAGAAACTCTTGCCCCTCTCTTCCTTTTGCACTATTACTATTCCAGTCTAAATTAGGTTGATTAAAGTCCCCCATTATAACTACTCTATAATTCTTGCATCTCTTTGTAATTTTCTTGCAAATTTGTTCCTCTATATCTTTCCCTCTAGTTGGTGGCCTACAGAGTACACCCAGTAATGTAATTGTAGTTCTATTGTTTCTTAGCTCTAACCAAATAGATTTTGTCTTTGACCCCTCCAGGACATCCTCTCTTTCCAACACTGTAATGTACTCTTTAATCAATACTGCTACCTCTCCTCCTTCCTTTCCTTCCCTATCTTTCCTGAACACCTTGTATCCAGGAATATTTACTACCCAGTCCTGCCCTTTTTTTGAGTCAGGTCTCCATTATCGCCACAACATCATATTTCCACATGGCTATCTGTGTCTGCAGCTCACCAACTTTATTTACCATACTTGACATATGAGCATGTATGCACAGACAACCTAATTTAGACCTCATTACATTCCCTCTTACTCAGACCTCATCTAATACCTTATTATTTCCTACTCTAGTGCTATCTGTCTCTCCCCATTCTCTGTGTACCTTGGTTTTCCTCTCCAGTATTACCTCCTGGTTCCCACACCAAATAGCACTAGCAAATCATCCCACAAGGACATTGGGCCCAGCTCAGTGTCAAACAAACAATAAACCTGGTGGTCAAACCTTTGACCACACACAAACATTATCATTTAAAAATAAAGTTTCCCTTTCTTAGTGGAATTAAGATTCAACATTGGACATTCCATTGTGACTGATGAATTTAAGGATATATTTTTCTCCCTATTTCATAATTGCTGAGGCTACAATGGTTAAAGAAAGTTTAGATTCATGACTTCCATTGCATGATTTAAATGATTATTGTCTTCCTGATAAAATCACAGGATAGCCATCTCCTAAGATTTGTAGACAGTTTTAAAAATTAGTAACTGTTTCCCCTAAAAATATAGCTCATTGCACTTTGTGATACACTTTGTAAGGAAGGTATTAAGTTGCTTTATAAATGCAAGTCTTTTTATTACCATTGTACATGTTCTTTCTCTCACAACGTCTCGCTGTGGTAAACCAAGTCTTGTTGCCTTGTCACCTATTTTTAACCCATTCTTTGCCAGGATTGTTGAGGGCCAAGAAACTTCATGGAGCCTTTCTGACAGCTTCTTGAAGGTGCACTGCATCTGTTACCTGTGCCTGTTTGTCCAGCTAATGGAGTTCATGCACTGGCTTGTGAGGAGCTATGGGTATCCAGATGTACATACCTCCCAATCCCAAAGGAAGATGATCACAGGAGGCAAGCCAGAGAGGTTTGTTTACGCCATATATGCGTGTGTACAGGGACAAGCTCTTGTATCTGGACATATCCAAAGGCATCACCGTACAAAGGTTGATATCCCCAAAGGAAACCATAACAGAGCTACACAGCCAAACTTGAGAACCGGGACACGGACAGCTCTATCAATGAGAAGGCTGTGATGGTTGCAGCTGCATTGAACTTTTATGTGGCAAGGTTTTCTTCTAAGCAGCCATTGGAAGAGTGATGTTGCATTTCACCCTTTGCTGGAGCGATCACTGATACACTGTCTTCCAGGACCAGTGGTTACACCAGTTGCCTTTCAGAAAGCAGCAGGAGAGCTCCTCCCCTACCATGTGATAAAATTTCCTAGCGTGCAGGGCGGCACAGTGGCGCAGTGGTTAGCACCGCAGCCTCACAGCTCCAGCGACCCGGGTTCAATTCTGGGTACTGCGTGTGTCGAGTTTGCAAGTTCTCCCTGTGTCTGCGTGGGTTTCCTCCGGGTGCTCCGGTTTCCTCCCACAAGCCAAAGACTTGCAGGTTGATAGGTAAATTGGCCATTATAAATTGCCACTAGTATAGGTAGGTGGTAGGGAAATATAGGGACAGGTCAGGATGTGGTAGGAATATGGGATTAGTGTAGATATAGTATAAATGGGTGGTTGATGGTCGGCACAGACTCGGTGGGCTGAAGGGCCTGTTTCAGTGCTGTATCTCTAAACTAAACTAAACTGATTACTCATGATTATAAGCACTGCTAGGCCAAGGGTGACTCCATTCATAAACTAAAGCGACAACCGCACCATGAATGTGCACCTGGTCTGTGACCACAGGAATAGAATTATGTGCGTGAAAGCTTGTTGCGCTTCCATGATTCCTTCATCCTACAGCAGCCAACTGTACAGCATTGTTTTCAGAGCCAAGAAAATTACAAGGATGGCTGATGACTTTTACAGCAGCCACAGCTGATGACACTACCGGATAACCCAATCACAAGACCTGAGGAGAGGTGCACGCACAAAACGTCAGGATCTCAGTCACCCACACCATCAGCAATGTCCAGCACTTCAAATGCCGGTCAGATTATGAGGATTGCTACAGTACAGCCAAGCTAAGGTTCCAACAGATTATTGTAGTCTGCTGTGTGCTGCACAACTTTACTCTAAAAAAGGGACTTGCCCATGAAGGAGGCAGCAGAAGTAAGCAGCAACCAAATGAAGATGATGATGATGAGCTGAGACAAAAAACCTTGCTAGTGTAATACACAGCTCACAGACGGAATCTTTAATGTGCCTGATGCCTTCGATTTGTAACAATCATCTCCACATGTGCCAATGCCCTTGCCAAACAAACCATATTGTGCCCGCCATATTTGCAGAGATGATGTCATTCGTTTCTCTAATAGTTTTAATCTGCCTCAAGCCAAAAGAACGACCACAGTATGTTCCAATGTCAATTCAACCCAACTTTTATTGTGTAAGGGTGCAGGAGTGTTGAGTGAGTTTTGCCCTGGTGTGGCCACTGAGTGCAAGTGTAGGCTGTGTGTCTGTACTGACTAATAATTTGCTTCTTGTAAGTGTTGCCCCAGTGGTAGGGAGGAAGTGAGGTATGTGGCTGCTGAATGTTGATGCCTGCCTCCAGGGATGCAGGTGACCAACTACCTTCATCTGCTGGGTCAGTATATGGCCCTGTACCTACAAGAACAATGGGCATGGATTTGGCGGCTGCCAAATGGTAGTCATTTGAAAGTGGCAGGGTTACACTTGACTGAGACCTCGGTGGATGTGCCCAGCACTGCACCACTTGCCATGGCATTGCATGGACCAGCATCTCCTTCCTCCTGGCATTCCCCTCCTGCCAGTCAGACTCTCAGCAGGCTTAGAGATCTGTGTGAGAAGAGACAGCTGGACAGCAATGAAGTTGTTAAAGCCATATATTAGAGCCGTCTTCTGCTGGTTCCCCACTATAGTGGATCCAGGCAAGGAAGACTGCCATAGTTTGGAGTTTTGGAGCTTTCCCTGAGATTAGAACTTCAGCTAACAGGTGCTGCATTACAGAGGGCCCTGGACTGGCTGCATAATCCATTGGTAATCTGCAGCTTGGTCGGTCAGACAGGCAGCACTGCACAGATCCTGTTGTGGACAACTCTAAAAATGTTGTCAAACTGTAAAGATTGTTTAGCATCCCCTTACAGGATTCCATGAAGTGCTGACATTGAGCCATCAAAATATGTTTAGAGGCAGGACCTGAGACAAATCTTCAGGCTCAGCAGAAAGAACTGATAAGCTGGCCAGCTCATTGTATTTCTGTCAACTCCACCTGCACCTCTGTCTCATCATTTGTGCTTTATTTGGTGCTCCTAGCTAGACCTCATTGACGCTCCGTGGATATCTGTGATGCTGCTTGACGCATAGAGTGCTGGGAAGTGCTTGGTTGAGGCTGTAAGTTGGGCTCTGACCCATTCTCCTAAGCACCTAGAGCAGTACAACATCATTTAGAGTGCTGACAGCAAAACAACCCTCGATACATAGTGTTACATTGAAGTGTTTTGGGCTGCAATGCCTGCTGTATGTGGGGAAGGAGATAACGTATTAAAAGCATACTTGGTACTTTCTATGAGCCTCGGGGACCCCTCTCCTCTCTCCCCATTCCCTGGGTTACCTCCACATCCATACCCAGATTCTCAATGTACCCCTGAGCCAGCAGTTGCAGTGTTGATGCAACCACCTGTCTGTAATGTTGTTTCTTATTATATGCAGGCTGCAATCAAATTTAAAGCAGACATATGTTGGAAAGAGAAAAAGAGGACATATGTTGAGAGATGATGTGCATTTCCAAGTACCCAGACCTTCTGGGAATGTGTGAATATGCAGAATGCAGGTTCCATTTTCTGACACATGTTCCTTGTCACATTTAATGGATCGTCAAGTCAACGCATTGAAATGGTGACATTACACTGCCCATGAATAGCATGAGCATGTCTGCATTTAGATGGATGAACTATTGAGAGTTCATTCATCTACTGGTGCAATAAATTTAGATTCAAGTTGCATAGCTCAGCAAATCTCATCCTCACCTGCACCCAATTCAGGCTGTAGATCAGACAGCCCTCACTTGCTCTGTCACCTCCATCCATCCTGTTCTTTATTCACCTTTAAAATGAGCTACTCAACTCTGCAGGACCTCCAAAGCTCTTGTAAGCAAACAGGACAATTTTCTCTCTTGTCTGCCTCTTGCCATTCCATCCTCCTCACCCCCACAGCTTAGTTGCAGGCCAAATTTAAGGATTGGCAGCAGACCTTGAAGAGCTACTGCTGCTGCCAGATAATTCACCCCCTACCACCCACCACGGTGCGCTCAGCACATCCTTGAATATTTATTATGATAAGATGAGTTCGCATTTTAGTGCAAGGCCAATCTGTCAGAATCATGTTATCTACCCAATTTGTGCTTGCAAACTGAGAAGACTTTGAAAAAGGTGGAGTTACTTCCCACAGAGGACCACGCGATGCAAGTTTCATTATGACAGGAAACATACATTAAATAATGAAGCTGTTCAAATTGATATAACAACCACTGGCAGGTGGTGTCGAATTAAACCTTGATATTCTGCAGGACTTTGTCTCCAGCAATGCAATTGTCAGGCAGACTGTGTGGCGATCTGTACTGATAAAACTAATTGAGCAACCAATGCAAGATAAGTTGTTAAATAATTAGTGGCAGCTGCTCTGTGTCATACCTGCAATACCCTGAGTGAAGACAGCCTGCTCATTGCTAATGAAGAGTAAAGAGTTTGGAATTTGTATCTTGTGGCCTCATTTTAAAAAAAATACCAACTCTTGTGACAACTAGCAGGTGCTGAATTTGATGTTTGGTAAAGGATGCTGCATCTCGGTGATGTTTCTGTAATTGCCAAGCTGTCAGTAATGCCGTAGTGTATAACCTATCTGTGTTTAGTGCATCTGGCAGAGTAGAAATGATATGAGCATTGGATTGGTAGCTGTGTTGAAAGGGAGTAGCTGAAACACTAAACACAGCCTCCAGATGTATTTTTGACTGTTTGATTAGTATTTTATCTAGGGATTGGTGAGCAAAAAGATTACTTTGCAGGAATATGGGGAAAGTGTGGAGCAGTGGAATAACTGGCAGTGTTCTTCAAAAGAACCAGCGCTGACTCGATGGGATGAATAACCTCCTTCTGTGCTGTACTATTCCACAAGTTTTTAAAACTTAGGATGTAGTAATAGTCTGTATTGACAGTGGATGACACTTCCTTTCATTGATTGTAAAAGGTAAGAAAATTGAATGTGCTGTAAGGGGAGCAAAGGTATTTTGCTTCACATTTAACTGAAGCATTTTCAAAGCAGAAAAGCTTCTTTCATCACAGCTTCTGTAACAGTGTGGAGTAGCACCAGATACTGCGGGAGAATTTTGAACATCATTTGCATCACGTTTACTTGCAGTGCCATTGTACATAGTGCTAACAAACGTGACCTGCAAGCTGATAAAGCTCTATAATATCAACAGTTCCCTAATATGAATCTGCAAAATCAACAAACAGAAAAAGTCCTTGTGAATAGATTGACTTGTTATTAAAGTGGTTGGTATTTGTCTGCCTCTGTATGCCAATTATTTCAATGAAAGAATTAGATAGAAATTACAACACAGTAACAGGCTGTTTGTCTGTGTTAGTGTTTATCCTCCTCTTGAGCAGTAGTCCTGATTCCACGGGGCCCGATTTTTAACTCACTCAAAACCCATTCAGTTAGACAGTTAAAATCAGGCCCCTTTGCCTATCCTCTTCTCTGATCCATTTTATCCCTCTTTCCTTTTAACCACGTAGCCAATCTACTCACAACTTAATAATGTTTAAATAGCACATTTAATGTAGTAAAACGTCCCAAGACCGTTGACAAAAGTGATATCAATAAAAAAAATTTGACTTTTTTTGACACCAAGGCCTGGAAGAAGAAATCAGGAAAATAACCAAAAGCTTGATCAAAGAGGTAAGTTTTTAGGAGCATCTTAAAAGAGGTGAGAGAGGTGGGGAGGTTTAGGGAGGGAATTCCAGAGCTTAGGCCAAGGCAGCTGAAAGGAGCACAGAGATCTCAAAGGCTTGTAGAGCTGGAGGAGGCTACACAGATAGGGAGGGCCGAGGCTATGGATTAATTTGTAGATTGAGGCATTGTCGGACCGGCAGCCAGATAAAGTCACCAATGCTGGGGTGATTGAATTTGGGTGAGTTAGATGCAGCAGCAGAGTTTTAGATGAGTGGACATTGGAATAGTGAAGTCTACAGCTAACAAGGGCATTGATGAAGGTTTGAGCAGCAGATGAGCTGAGAGAAGGTCCGAGTCAAGCGCTGTTGCAGAGGTGAAAGTAGGCAGTCCTGTTGGTGCGGATAAGTGGGCGGAAACTCAACTCAGTCAAACACAACACCAAGGATGTGAGTGGTCTTGCTTAGATTAAGACAGTTATCAGGGATAGAAACAATGGACAGGGAGCGGAGTTTGTGACAGAGATAATGGTATCAGTCTTCCCGGTATTTTTAGTTGGAGGAAATTTCTGCTCATCCAGTACTGGATATTGGAAAAGCAGTGTGACAAATCAGAGACAGTAAGGGGTCCAAGGAGGTGTCGAGCTGTGTTGTCAGCATACATGTGGCAGCTGATGTGTTTTCCAACGATATCACCAAGAGTGTCACACGCAGATGAGAAATAGAAGGAGACCAAGAATAGATCCTTGGGGGAGCTCCAGAGGTAACAGAGTTCTTTTAAATATTGACACAGTCCGGCTTCAATGGCCATGTCCAGTACTGCATCCACAGCCTCACAATCCTGATGGGATAATAGAGGGCAAACGTTTACTGTGTTTTTGTGGGGTTAATATAAAACAATGTGAGGTACGACTATGTTGCATTCTGAAAACTTCTGCTGCTAAGACTGACAAATCTAGGAGAGGATTTCATATAAGGTGTGACAATAACTCTCCTTGTCCATTTGATATTGTGAATAATTAATGTTTTCCTTGTATCCTCTGTTTTTTGGGAAATGCCGAGTGGGCCCAAAATTCCTGAGCTCTTTTAATCACTCAGAAAATACTTGCTCCAGCAACCTCAGAAAATGGAAAGCACAGAGCAAGCTTTGGGAACTCCACGCTTTGCCATGGATCCATATGGCTGGGTCTGCACCTCCTTTAGAGATGAGTGTGATTTTCCAGCAAATCTTTCGGACCAGCCTAAAGTGGTCTGGTTGAAAAGGAGCCAGAGCTTCATTTTCAGCCCTATAACATGTTGAAATGAAATCTAGTGTGATTTTTTTCATTTGCCTGGGGCATGGACTGGGATCAGTCCTGCCTTCACCCATCTGGAATAGGCCTGAGGGAAGCTACATGAGCACTGGGACTCTTAAAAGGTCCAAGCCTTATAACCTTTCCTTTTTCCAATTTCGGGCTACAGTTTTAATTTTGGTTATTTTGGATGACATTTCTGTTTCTTTGCAGTTCATAATGTTTAAACAGAAGCTAAAATAGCCAAGTATTGTCTAATTCACCAGAAAGCCAGTGGCATTCCAAAATAAAAATCGACAGCAAAAGCTCATAAAGAGACAAAAGGAAAAGGACGCTCTTAGGATATAAACTTTCACAGGAGCTCAGGGAGTAACAAAGCATCAAAGTGAAGAGTTCTGGTGGCTGACAGGTCAAGTTAAAACTAATCTTTGTGGCGGGGGCTGATTTAGTGTTTCATGGCTTAAGTGATACAAGATGAAAGAAGGTAGGCCAACAGGATCATCACCAGCAAAGCCAGCCTGCCTACATCCAGCATTGTACCTTTATCTGTAGATCTTTGCGTGCCTAGCTGACAATAACTGGGGAATTGGCTTCAGGGAATTGATGAAACCAATTGTACATCTGTGCTGCCTGCTGTAAAAAAAAACCCTGCATCATAGAAGCAAAGGTCACCTTCTTCTGCCTCCTTTTAGGCTAACACTGGGCCAATGTGTTCCCCACACGTGTAACAAACATTTGACTGCAGTATAGGTCTGCGTGCTTTTGTCTCCTTTCTTGCTGAATAACAAGAACAGCATGACCCAACCATCCAATTCCTCTGTACTGGAACTTTTGCCAAAATTTCGAGGCAGCCACATGTCCATCTTGCCCACCTGTAAATCACAACAGAACAGAAGGAGACTCTCCAATCAACTTCGAGAACAATCCAAATCTAATCCCACTGCCCTGCTCCACCCTGAACAGTATCTCCTTGCATCATGTACGTAGGCAGTTTCAAAATGCCTATAGGTTTGAAGCCCTTTGAAGCTAGAAGTGTACCAAGGATCAGTTGTAAGTTGCAGCTTGAATGTGTGCCCTACTGGAGTATGGGAATCCATGATCAACAATGATCGACTATAGTAACATCCCAGAAATTTGTTTGGAATTCAAGCCACACTTGGAATTCATCTCTTTCGATTTTTCACCCTTTTGCGTTGTTTATGCAGGCTATCTTTTCATAGCCTTTCTAGGATCTTTTGCAGCTAGAATAGTTCCTTCAAGAAGTTTATGACAGTTCTTGGCTTTTGTGGTTGAGAATTAGCGCAATTTGTTTAACGATATCGTAGTGAGGGAGGAGATAGACAAGTGTCATCCCAGAGGAATCAATGAGTTGCTGCCGTCATGGCCAGTTGCCTATCACTCATATGGCAGCATTGCTATATTGTATAATAGATATAAATACAATACATACTTTGACTTTCACTTTTAATATCTTTAGGATAGATTTTTTCCCTTATGTGACTTTCGCGAAATTGAGTTGTTCTTTTGTACAACTTTGCTGTCAACTCAATCATAACATATTTCAGTTTGTCATCGAACAATTGCCATTTCTTTTATCCAGAATTTATTTCTGCTTCATTCCATCAGTGGGTTATTTATCTAACATGCCATCTTTTGATAAATTATCACGATTGTAGCCTTTTCTCTCCTTGCGTCTTGTTATGTCTTCCCCTTTTTCACACTTAGCTTTCTTTGCTGTTGTGTAATTGCCTTTAAAAGTGATGTACCTTTAAGATCTTAGTATGCTAATGAGCTATGTGCCAGGATGTAGTCATGTGACTACAAGCCAGAGTCATTCTGTAATTGTAACATCAAGAGGCAGGTCCTATAAATAGATTGCTCTGCACTGTATATACTTGTTAGCTGTAAGTAAACCTATTTGAGATCTTCAACAACCTGGACTCCACACATCTCATTTATGTTGCATCAGACAACATAAGAAGCTCCTGATTACATGGTGGCAGCTGTGGTGAGAAGACAGAATTTAAGATTGAAGATCAAAGGAAAACACTTTTTAAAACCTACCTTCCTACTGCTAGGAGAGAGAAAGTTAAAAAGAAATATTGGCCCAAACAGTAAAAAGAAACTTACCTCCAGCTGTAAAAGACAGAGCGCTGAACGACAGGCTACAAATCAATCACTGTGATCGGGTGAGTCAGTGCGCCATCGGTACAGGAATCCCTGTTGAAAATAAGCTTTGAGGTGCTTGCAAAGTTGATTTTTTTTTCAAAGGCTCAGTAAAAGAAAAAAACAGGGAAAACCCAATCCCTATATCAGGCTGATCGCGTGTTTTCAAAGGGTTTCCCAGGCTGATCAGGTCCGCGCCATTAAAGGAAGCGCCTGACAGCTAAATGTGTGGGAATCCTCCATTCACCCAGGTTGCAGCTGAAGCTTTAAAAAAAATTAAATCATTCAAGCATAAAGACCATTCATTCACTCAGTCAGAGTTAAAAAAAACACAAAAAATACCCTCAAGCATGAAGAATTGCCTATTGAATGGCTGCATAAACAAACTCTAGCAAAAAGAGCACTTCAAATGCGCGTTGCACAGCTGTATAAACAGACGAGAGTGCTGGAAGCTAGATAAACAGACAGGCACTGCTAAACACCTGCACCTGTCAATCAAAGCAGTCAAAAGAGTTTCTTAAAGGGAAGCAGTACAGAGTCACAGAACCAGGTCTTAAAGTAAGTTTTAAACAAAAGAACAGCAGGAATATGGTTACCAAACTTCACAGCATGAACTAGAAAGCCTTGGATATATCCAAGTTCCAACAGAGAATGCAATTATGCTTTACAGACCAAGTGATTGTTGAACCAGAAAAACAGGCTATAAAAATGATAGCAATTGGAAATGAAGGATTACACAGAATCAACACCTCAGGCTTATCGGAAGAGGACCAGAAAGACCCTGCAAAGATATGGAAAGTGCTGGAAGATCAGAATTCACCGCCTGGAATTGATGTCCGAAAGGCAACAGATACAGGAATCAATAGACCAGTTCATCAGTAGATGCCATAGCAAGGGCAACGAATGTGATTTTTTGTAAGCTGAGCTGTCAGACCGAATAATGGAGCTAGTGATCATATCAAAACCTATTGAAGTGTTTCAGAAAGACTTCTTGGGGAGAAAGAAAGGTCACAACATTGACGCACTGCTGGAAGATGGCAGGAAATACAAAGCCATTGTAGCTGGACAACAGCACCTGCAAACACTAGCTACAGCCGACAGTATCGGAACCATAATCAGGTCGAAAAGAGCAAGCAAGCTGTGTGGTAAGCATGGTCTGTCCCACTTACGGCGAAACTGGCCTGTATTTCGAGACCTGTGCAAGGCATACAGTGCAAAAGGACACTGGGCCCGCCGATGCAAGAATTCTGGCTGCAAATTTGCAGCCAGAAGTCACGGTAGAACACAAGCAAACACAAAACAGGACAACAACAGCAAGGAGAGCACCAGAGACATAAACGCAAGCCGATACACAAAGTCACCAGCCAAACAGACGTGAGACAAGACCCTGAGAGACGTTCTCAGTGAGAAGACGAACAAGCATTGCACATTGTGAACCTGACACATCATGTTGATGAAGTCAAATAACTGGAAGCTTTCTCCACTATCAACATCATGTGCCCAAAGAAAGCTGGCAAACGTTCACTCAAGGTCAAGATTGACAATGGCACTAGTGCAAATATCCTACCAGTCCGAATCCTCAAAGATATGTACCGGAGTCGTTGGAGATAAATGCTACAACTGACAACTGCCATACAATGGGTCACCCATCCCTTGCAGTGGCACATTAACAATGCAATGTAGCTATGGCAAGTCAGCATTGAAATGATCAACATTCTACCTAGTAGATACAAGCGGACCAGCAGTGGCAGGACTACCGGCGTGTAAGGACCTCAACATCATAACTATCCATGAGAACATGACCAAAAGGAAATCTCCAAGGGCCTGAACCTGCTCGCAGACTCTGATCAGCATCAAATGGTGCAGTCTGGAAATTCAGCAACTGCACAACTATGCTGCACCTTCATTTCTGCTCTGTAGAGAAATACCAGGACCACAATGAACCAGAACAGACAGATATCTCCATGAGACCAAGGACTCCTTCCCCAACAAGTCCTCGACCTTGAGACCCAAGCCTTCAGACGCAGAGGTTAAGGAGAGGTGAAGGACACACAATGTCCTAAAGAGGCAAAGGAGGAATGAGTTGAAGCATTGTCTGTTGGCTCTTCGAGATGAGGTGCCGGAACTTTCCAAGAATGATAAGCCCTCCACGGTGGTCATTTTGAGAAAAGCAACAGAGTATATTAGCAGGCTGAAGGCAGAGCAACAGAAACTGCATGCAGAGAGGGAGAAACCTCAGAAAAGGCAGCAAGAACTGAGACGCAAATTCTCCGAGCAAGAGTTGTCAAACCACCGAAACGATATATGGACTTTTGAGCCACTATACTTGTAAAGGTCATAATCTCTATCCATGTGTAAATAATTTTGATGTTATCTAATTTTATATGTTCTTTTAGCATATGAGACTTATCTTTGGAAAGAAGGGGGAATGTTGTGCAATTGCCTTTAAAAGTGATATCCCTTTAAAATCTTAGTATGCTAGTCACCTACGTGCCAGGATTAGTCATGTGACTACAAGCCAGTGTCACTCTGTAACTTTAACAGCAAGAGGCAGGTCCTGTAAATAGGTAGCTATGTACTGTATAATAGTTTAGCTGTAAATAAACCTGTTTGAGATCTTCAAAAACCAGGACTCCAAGCATCTCATTTATGTTGCATCAGACGACTTAAAAAGCTTCTCATTACATTTGCCAGGCCTTTTAGTTACTTGATTTACTTTTCAATCCTTCTTTCTGTTGTGTTTTATGACAGTTTTACTGAAATAACTTCCAATCGATAACTTGCAAGCTTCACTTCAGAATTCACACCTAAACTAATATTGCTAATAAATTAATAATTTGGGCCTTGGTGCAACATGCGATCAAATCTATTACTTGCTGATCTATTTTCAATATTTTTATGAGGCATCCTTCTATTTTAGCAGCTCAAGCATGAAAAAAAAACATCCCAGGATAGTTCTGAGATGTTCACTGTGATTTCCTGCTGTGCAGTTCCAAAAAGGTGGGGCTTCCTCCCAGAGTCCCACTGACCTCATTGGTTGAAACAAGCAACCTAACTGTGTAAGGTCACTGTTGATAAATCCCACAGGAAAACAATCCCTTTTTAAAAGCTACATTGTTATTTCTGAACAAACTGAATATATCCGCATATAAATAAACTTTATAACATTATAACTTCAGAATAATTCATAACAAAGCATCTCTAATGGACTATATAGTCATCTCCATGACCTTTCCAATGCCTACAAGTGTTTCTTCTCTGTTCGAGGAGTTGGGCTTTGAGTTTGTGTTTCCCTGACCTTCAGTTGCTCAGTGAGACTTTGCTCGACTTTTTCTTTCTACCTTCTTGCTTCCTCTCACTGTGAATTGAATGTTTGTAGCCTGCTTTTATTTATTTGTTATCATTTTTCTGTCTTTAGCCACTGATGCATTTCTTTGCATTTTGGAGATTTCTAACGATCTTGCCCGAAATGTTTTTTTACGTCATTCAAATGTGTATTTTCCTCTCGGTTTTTGTTAGGCGGGGTATAGTTTCTAAGTGTTTGAGCAACACGTCCTAGGACTGTGCAATTGGGTACAACTGTTACAGATTGTAGATTTCGTTATAATCTATCGTCGTGGATCTCGTAACACACTGCTCACAGTGAGTTAGAGGATGAGCTGTTTTATGGTTGGCACATTGCTCCACACAGCACGTAGTCGCTCTCATGCATGTGTCATTTAGACCTCCCACTTCTATGTCCATAACTTTGCCCGCGTTTGCCCCTACCGGAACTAATTTCCTCCCTAAACCCTCTGCCTTTCCACCTCCCTTTCCTCCTTAAAGCCACCTCTTTAATGAGGCTTCTGGTCCTCTTTTCTAATCCTTTAGCTTGGGGTTCATGTTTGTCTGATTATGCCTCTGTGAAACACCTTTGGACATTTTCTATCAAACTAGGCACTAATTAAGTGCAAGTTGTTGTTGTTAATGATTTGTCGGCTGTCTGATTTTCAAACAGGTAGAAGAGATCTGGTAACATCCCCAGAGATTGGTTTTTGATATTTTATTTGGTGCAGTGTTGAGAGTGTATGACATTTTCTTGCTAGCCATTCAGTGCTCTACTTTATTCCAATTCTCTAGCTGGAGGCTTGCGAATATGGCCAGTCCACACTGTTATATTATGATATTAAATACTCCTACATTAAAGCAAAATGTTTTAAAACATGCTTTCCTCACAATGAAATACACTTTAGTGACCCAGTCATTCAGGAATTCCACCTGGGGTTTGAATTATATATATTTTTCTCCCCCCGCATCACTCACTTTCTCGATTGCATTTGTTTTCAGTCCCTGGTGTTGCCAGGTTCCAAAGCTGTAACTTAAGGCTTCATACTCTGACATCTGTAAACAAAATCATTTCTTTATTTAGTTGGGTAGTCTGGATTTAAATTTGAAAATGTTCCCCACCACATGCACACAATGAGCATTTTTATTCATAACCGTTTTGCAAACACATTTTCGTGAAAGGAGAAAGTATATGTGGTCGGGGAGTGAGTGCTTCAGGTTGGAAATGTTCCTTAGTTTATGTGGAGAAAATAATCGTCTGAGTAGTTTTGTACCAGCATGAATTCTCATGGCAGCATCTTAGTTCTCCTTCACTGGTAAACAGCTGCAGTGATGCCTGCACTGAGAAACAACGCAATAGTCAAGAAGCTCCAGTCTAAATAACAAGTGCATACTGAAAATCACATTTTAATTTTATTCGCTGCTCCCTAAATTTGGTTGCAAACTGTATACTTTGCAGTTCCACTCCCTAAAGTATGTACACTTCCCCATGGAAAACAAAATTAAATTGCACCTTAAATACTCTTACTGAATATGATACTGCCCTACCTTTGTGGAGCTTTATTCCCTCCAACAGGCTCGACTGTTTTCATCCGTCCGTCGCCTGTTTTCTTTGTCTGTGTCCTCTCCCTGGAATTTCCAGCTACTTTTGGCCTTTCCCTGCTTTTTAACGGAACAGGTCCAGCCTCGGCAGTATTTTAATGTTCAAATCTACCAGAAGTTTCTCCATGCGGGGTATCCACAGGATTAAAAACTACCTGGGGGATTGAAAAGAGCATGAGCACTGCAGTAACCCCCACTTCTCAAAAACACTGTCAGCCATTTGCATCCTTTGTAGCCCTCTTTACCTCGAATAAAAACTTCATGGATGGCCCAAAAGGTGAAATAGTGGTTTGATTGTGACGTTGTGGTTGAATACACCGGCATTGTGGAGCTAGAAAATGAATCTTGCTGTGCCTGTTCAGATAAATCGCTGAATTAGCCATTTGTGGTTATTTAACCTTTTGTGTGTGTCTATCCAGGGATGAATGTGTTCACTGCATGACAGCAACTATATTAGAGAGAGAAAACAAATGGAAAAGGAGTTGGTAGAGGCTCAGAAGCTAATTAAGCTCTCGGGGAAAGCAGAGAAATAGCGAAGTGTAAAAGTGAGTACATCAGAGAATGGACGTGAGCGAAAGTCAATCCAATTTACGGCAGAGTAAGTGCCAGTGAGAGAAACTGCATGGGCTGATGAGAGCAGTGTTCTTAATGCTTGTAAATCAGCCCAGATGAGTAATTTAACTCAGTGGGAGAAAAATGCAAATGAAACATGGCAATCAGGCAACAGATAGAGGAATGTGAAAAGACCCTGACCGTTAGAAATGCAGAGGTAGCAAAACAGCAGAAATATTGCATAAACAAAGTGTCTTTTTCTCTTTCGGAGGAGACGTTAAACTGAAGCCCAACTGCCATCTCAGGTGGACATAAAAGATCCCTTGGCTACTATTCAAAGAAGAGCAGGGAATTATTCCCAGTGTCCTGGCCAATAATTATCCCTCAATCAACATCACAAAAACAGATTATCTGGACATTATCACATTTCTGTTTGTGAGAGCTTGCTATGCAGAAATTGACTGCCGCGTTGCCTACATTACAACAGTGACTGCACTTCAAAAGTACTTCATTGGCTGTAAAGCACTTTGGGACGTCCTGTGGTTGTGAAAGGTGCTATATAAATGCAAGTCTTTTTAAAAAAAATAACTTGCATCTGTTTATACATTGTGTGTATGAGGAAAGGATGTATTAGAAATAACAGAGAAGAATGGATCTAACCACATTTGGGATGACAGTAGAGACACTACAATTGGCCTTAATGCCGCGGAGGAAAAATTCCAACTGCAACATCCCCTCTCGATCACTATCTCCACGGATACAGGCTGCAGCATGAATCAGCGCCTTCCGGAAAGGGTGGGGAGAAAAAAGAAAGATTTCACATTTTAAGTTATTTCACTGCAAAATGTATCTTATTGACCCATCATGGACCAAATTGCTGTTGTTTCTATTTGCAGCGATGCTGTAAATCCAGTCGAAAAGAACATTATCTTTCATGATTTCACAGCAAGTGGTACAAAGTAATCCTTCCTCTGTCATGGCAGAAATCCAAGACATTCCCAATTATGTGTGGTTATCTCGGCAGACTTTTAAGAGTGTCATAATTTTCATTTATTCAAGGTTGTGCTGATAGGATGTGTTATTTTGCACTGCAATGTTTAAAGGTGGCTTCATCAGCAAGTGGGAAACAGATTTGCAAAATCACTCAACAGTAGTAACCATTGATGAAATTCTCACTGATAGATTGTGTAAAGCTACATTAAGTTACATAATGATGATGTGAAGCAGTCATATGATTTAAAGCGTTGTGATCAAGTGCCCGTGCATGTGACTGAAGACAATTCCTGACCTCTGTATGGGTTTACAGAACAAAAACACACAGGGAAGGTAATTTTGATGTATGAGTATACATGCAATCTCCTGGTAATGTCATTTGTCGAGATGTGAAGTTTGTCTAAATGTAAATGGGATTGAGTTGTGAATAAATCAAATCAGCGGACAAGTTCCAATCTAATTGACAATAATGTCAGGGTTAACCTCTTCATAGAAATCACATTCTGTAACTATGCAGTATAATATCTGGATTTTCAAAGCTATATTGTGCAAGTGTTAATCTACAAAAAAATAACTTGCATTTTCGTCACAAGAATTCAGCAGTTAGATGTTGTAGGTTAGCTGCCTGTAAGTTTCGTGTGTGTGCGTGTGTATTTTTCTCATTCAAAATCAGCCCCACATACTTACACCACTTTCTGTGAGATGTCTGTTGTGAACAAGCAGACGCTTGGTTTAATTACTTGAATTTCTGGAACTTCCCAATTTCTTAGTCCTAAAATGTTGCACTGCAACAGGATTGGCCCTGCCCTGGTACCAATATCTATCTATATTAGTGCTGTTGCTTGACCTACTTGTGTATATCTGGACCTGCATTCCATGTTCAAAATTACATTGAAATATTTTAGATGGCAGTTGTTGGCAAACACATGTTTTCTTAAATGATACCGCTTTCTCATGAACAAAATGCATACTTTGGCAGTTGAATGAAAGTGAATCCAACTAGTTGACTCTAAAACATTTTGTATTTATGGCACATTTCTCTGAAATGGTTCCAAACTTCTTATTCCCAGGCTGCAGTAGGTTGGTAAATTGCCATGGGAAAGTTGGTAGTTTGCCATGCATAATTTGCCATCCTATTTAAATCTAATGCATTGGCTGTGGTATGTTCATTATGACAAGCAATTTCCTTGAGGAGTTCTCATAAGCTACCCTGAGAATGCTGATGTGCTGCCAAACAGATGTGTAGGTGTCGTCTTCCAGTGATCTTGGCACAGTTTGTACAAAGGCAGGTTAAAAGGAAGAAAGAACTTGCAAGACCTCCCAGGATGTTTTATAACCAATTAAGTTCTTTTGAAGTGTCGTCACAGTTGTCAGTAGGGAAACATTTGTGTGAGGCAAAGTCCCAAAATATAGTAATGAGATAACGGCCAGATAATGGTTTTTAGTGATGTTAGTTGAAGGAAAGATATTAGCCAAGACACTGGAGAACTCTCCTGCTCTTCTTCAAATAGTGCCATGGAGTCTTTTACATCCACCTGAGAGGACAGACAGGGCCTCAGTTTAGCACCATATCTGAAAGATGGCACCTCCAACAGTGTAGCACTCCCTCAGTGCTGCATTGAAGTGTCAGTCTAGATTATGTGCTCAGGCCCCTGGAGTGAGACAAACTCACAACTTTCTGACGCAGAGGTCAGAATGCGACCAACTCAGCCAAAGCTGACTCCTTAAAGGTTATTTTATAATCTAATGAGGGGCTCCACTTGATCTACATATACAGCTTATGAAGGGCCAGGTCATAGGTAGTTAAGACTCACTTACACATAAAATACAGCAAATAAAATTTGATAGAGAAGCTGTCATGTAATATTCTCTGGGACTGCCTGTAGAGACGGAAGTTGGCATTGCAGAACTCTTCATAGTTGCTGTGTGCTCTTGGCTTCACTAATCTGATTGGTCTGCCTTGACTGTGGGATAATATTTGGTCATGTGGTTAGCAGTAACCAATCAATTTGGAAGGAGATCCCCTTCTGTGTTGTTTTTAGCCACTTGCACTGATGCAAATTACTTCAATTGCAAGATGTTCAAATTCTGCTGTTTTCAAAAGAATGGTGAATTTTGTTTGCCTCCTCGCCTTATCCTGAGCACCTTTTCTCTGATAACTACTTATATTAAAAAAATCATTTCCGTTCAATGCAATTATTTTAAAGCATAGCTGAAGCTGTGCCAAGACTGATAGCAGCTGCAGTTTCTAATTGCAGTCCATCTTAAGCGCATTGACATTCCTGCACCATTGTTGGCCTCCATCCAGATAGCCATTAAATATTAGCCAGTTATCGTGGTGCATCTTACGTATTTTTAGCAATGCCTTTTTTGTGCTGGTAACCAAGAACCAATGCTTATTTCCTTTGCACCCTTTGCCGTGCTTACCACCTGGCTACAAAAATCGCTGTGCACATAATCTCTGCATATCTGAGGTTATTGTTCCAATTAACCTCTGCTGGTTTGGTGACTGACTTCCTCAAACATCCAGCTTGCTAATCTGTGTGAATAAAACTGCTGTGAGGAAACTCTGGGGGGGCATGTTTTTTGCATTTATGTTCCTGTTTCAGAGGATCTGGTCAGGTCAGCAGCTTCAGCAGCTTTCTTGGCCACAAATGGCTTGTTGTCTTTCAAAATATTTTCCAGTAAGAGTGATAATCTTGACATTCTACAGGTCCTGTGCTATATTTCCTTGCCTGTATGTTTGTATGTTTATATACTCACAATTCTTCCCTGCAGTCAGTGTTTAAAAAGCTGATTTCGGAACACATGTGTTGCTGTTGGCTGCTTGCGATGTCCATTTTACTTGTCACAGATTTGAATGTGCATTGTTTCTCGTGGTGACTTTTTGTGCTGATCTAGGTGAGGGACATTGCCAAGGGAGTGGAATACCTTCCCTTAACCGTAATATGTTGTCTATACCCAGCGTTTCCAGATCACAGATTGTATGATTAAATGCAGTTTAAAGCTCCATCCACTATGATACTTTCAATGCACCATCCCAGTTGACACTATGCGCTCTCTGTGTGAAGGTCTGAGACTACCGGTCCATGCCCACTAGCAACTGGCTGGAGTCTACCCTCATTTTAAATCCAACTCTTGCCGTCAACAGCCAAAGGAGACTTTAATCAACTCAGTGTAGGCTGAACTTTAATCTAGGTTGTAGAAGGGAAAAGTTAGTTAACAGCATCACCCAGCTCTTGAGGTCAACTAATTCTATAATTGGTGTCAGCCAAGGTGCAGTGGATAGCAGTCTTCCCTCTGAGGCACAAGTTTCTGAGTTCAAGTCCCATTCCAGGGCTTCGGCACAAAAATCAAGGCTGACAGTCCAGCGCAGTACTTAGGGAGTGCTGTACCACCGGAGATGCCGTCTTTGGCTGAAACGTTAAACTGAGGCCCCATTGGACTGCTTCGTTGGATGGCATTATTTAGAAGAAGAGCAGGGCAGTTATTCCTGGTGAATATTTATCCTTCAATCAACATCACAAAAAAAAACCAGATCATCTGGTCATTATCACATTGCTGTTTGTGGGAGCTTGCTGTGCACAAATTGGCTGCCATATTTTCTACATTACAGCAGTGACTACACTTCAAAAGTACTTCATTGGTTGTAAAGTGCTTTGAGCCATCCAGTGGTCATGAAAAATGCTATATAAATGCAAAGTTTTTTTCTTCTGGTTGTTTTGTGTTGTGTCCATTGGGAGATTGTCGGGCATGGTTTTGGTCATCGCCAAACAGGAGGGCAGGTTGTACTGCACTTTTTACAGATGGTTTTCAGCAGTACACTGGGTTGAGGTCAAATTTTGGATTTTTATTTGAACAGGAGTTTTCTTTTCAAAAGCAAAGTACTGCCTGCAGCCAGCACTCAGTTGCTGCAGACTTCGGATTCTCCAGCTGGCGTTCAAATTCTTCCACAATCTTGTCCCTCCCTGCCTGCGTGATCACCCCTCTCGTTTTCCTCACTGCTTGCTTCCTACAATTCTGCTCTACTTCTCTTTTTCCCTTCTCCAGCATTGGTAGTCACTCCTTCGGCCATCATGTTTGCTCTCCGCAAACTCCCTCCCTCAGCATCTGCACCTTGCCATCTTCCTACTTGCCTTCAAAACTTACACAATATGCTCCCTTCATCTGGGCATTTGCACTCTCCTGATCCAGTCTCCCCCATTCCCACTCCCTGAGCTCAATGTCCACTGCATAATAAAATGCTCTTGATAGGCAATAAACACTATGGACATATAGGGTACAGACCAATCATGGTGGCAAACATTTCAAATGGTGGGGGTTGGGTAGTGCAGGTTTTGCCAGGAACTTCCTCTTGGGTCAACTGGATTTATCAACAACCCAAAATCTGGGTCTGTACAAACCTGGCCCATCCAACTACACTCCAACCTTGTTCGCCCTTGTTGCTGTCTGGGGAGCATTGCCAGAATAGCAAGGGTGCTGGGCATGAGTTTTAAGCAGGTACGTATCCCTGCTCAGCATCCGAACCGACAGGTCAGCTGACTTTCTGAGCCATTGATCTTGTTGCTTTTTTTTTTGGAAGCCTTACGTGTTAGGGTTGTCCTCTCCGGTTGGGTATGGAGGTTTCATCATACCACTTCCTGCCTCCAACTGCCCAGTCAAACATCGTTTTTCTTTTTCCCCCTCTCAAATACTTTTACAACTAATAAAGGAAAGTGTTCAAAGAAAATGAAAACATTTTTTCATGCCCCTGTGATATTTCTCCTGGGTTGCTCATTGTAGTGGCTAAGAGATTAATCTTTAATTCTTGGAGACTGCAAGACAATGCTGGAGGGTTGTCCATCCTGTATAGGCTCAGCATTTGCAAAAATGGCTGAGCTGCCAGTTCCCACACCAAGCAAGATTGGGTGCTTGCTTTGAAACTTCTGCAGGAACATTTTGAGTCCAATGCCAGCATTATTCCCCAGCTCCGAAACACTAAGACATAAGTCCAACCTGCCTGTAACCAATACCACAGGAGGCCTACTAGAGTAATAATTAATGTAGCCTGAACTTGCATTGCAAACATTGACCTACTATAAATATTGTGAAGCCTTGAAATTTCTGAGCCACTGACTTGGAGGGCAGTAAAAAAAAACAAAGATACCTTGATCTCTTGAGTGTGAAAGGTAGTGTTACTGAACGAGTAATCCAGAGGCAGGAATGGGAGCTCAAATACCACCAGTTTCAGATTTTAATTGCATTTTTTTTTTAAACTGCACGTTTATTTTAAAACAAGCCAGTATCAGTGAAGAAGCTATTGGATTGTCGTTAAAACCCAATTGTTTCACTAATGACCTTTTCAGGGGAGGTAACCTGCCATCCTTGTCTGACCAGTATGTGACTGCAATGTAATTTACTCTTAACCACACTCTGAGGTGGCCTAACAAGCCATTCAATTGTATCAAACTGGGAAACTAGGGATGGACAATAAATGCCATCGACTCCCACAACCTGAGAATTTTTTTTTAAACCTAGTGTTTCAGGTGATTCTTACTGCGTCACTAAAGGTTTCATTCCAATTGTCTCTCCTCCTTTCCCAAAAGCACTGACTCCTGCTGGGAGATGGTTCCACAGCAGCTTGCTAGGTCCAGTACTTTACCCAAGTGGCTACTCTTCATGACAAGTGAATGTCAGCATGTTCATCAACTATAGATAGGGTGAGGGAATCACTAATCTGCCCGATTCTGCTGAAAATTGCCGTGACCACTGGCCTGCATTTGACAGCCTTATTTTTCCCGTGATCTTTGGCGAGACCAGCACACGTCAGAAATGTAATTTATTTTGAGCACTTCACTAAATCCGTTTTTATCTTAGTTTCCTCTTAAATCCTCAAAGGTTTGATTCTGAAAGTTAAAATGTTCTATTGTTTTGTTGCCTTTTTTGGCAGTCAGCTAAGAAGTTAGTTTGGCAAATCGGACCCATAAATAAGTTTTGAAAAAAAACTGTCCAATTTTGAGAAATTTGACAGAGGCAAAGGAAAAAAAATGCTCTTTCCAAATAACCCCTCATCCCTAAGTTCCTTTTCCCCATTTCAACTAAATCTTTCTGTTTTATGCACTGTGTCCTGATTCATAGAGTTAGCAGATAAGAAGCTCCCTAGTGTTTCTCTATAACCAGCCACTAAGAGACGCTTGAGTGCAGCAAAGATAATCTACCTCGGACTGCCCCTCCCTCTTTGCAGGGTACACACCTCATAGTTGCTTGGTAGCTTTCCTCAACAGCCTTGCCAACATTGAAAACTTGCCCAGTTGGTTGACTTATGGACACAAAACAATGCCCACCTCCCACCTGCCATCTTGTACCAGCACCTTTTAAGTTGATCATACTGTTCAAAACAGGAAGGGGGGACCTCTATGGACAACCATTGATTTCCTTTGCACAAAAGGTGGCTCTTCCTCTAATAGAATATTAAAGTTTCTTCTAGGGCAGTGGATAACAGTGGCAAGACTGTATTTGTTCCCCATCCCTGACAAAGTTGTGGGCAACTTTCTATTGTTCTTAATTACTGAGTGGCTTGCAAGACCACTTCAGAGGACATTCAGAGTCAACCATCTAGTTGTGGACTGGAATTTTGTGTCAGAAAAAGTGGGTAGGTAGTTCCCTTTTCTGAAAGTCATGAGTCAATCAGTTGGGGTTTTATGACCATCCGATTGCTTCATGTCATTTCTTTCATTGCCAGGTAATAAATTAATGGATCCAATTTTTATGACTCATCATGGTGGGATCAGAATTCACAGATTCCAGTCCAGGACCACAACCACACTATTACTCTACCCACCTACTCTACTCTGCACATGTTCATCTCCAGGCCTGCAACCCCCGGAGATATCTGTGTTCTACCAGTTCTGGCCTCTTGCACATCCCCGATTTTAATTGCTCCACCATTGCTGGTCCTGTCTTCAATTGCCAAGGCCCTAAGCTTGGAACTCCCCCCCCCCCCCCCCCACTCCCCCCCAAACATCTCTGCGTCTTTACCTCTCTTTCCTCCTTTTAAGATGCTCTTTAAAACCTACCTCTTGCACCAAGCTTCCAGTCATCTGCCCTAATATCACCTTGTGTGGCTCAGTGTCAATTTCTTTTGATAATGCTCCCATGAAACGCCTTGGGCCAGTTTATTATATTAAAGACATTATGGAAATACAATTTGTTGGTTCACAAAATATGTACTGCACCCACCCTATTCCAGAAGCATTCGTTGCAGATATTATCCATATTGGTGAAAATCAACTCAGACTGAGTGAGTAGAGTTGGCCTCCTTGGATATTATTACAGTGCAGCCCAGTATGGGGTAACTGTAGCCTGGAGAACGGCCTCACCATTGAACCTACATATAGAGGCCAATTTTTGCCAGTCATCTCCACTGTTTAAATTGCCTGACATATATTCTGGCAAGAGATCAGAGGAGCACTGAAACACCCCATGTGTCAACATTATCTATCTGAGAAGAGGGTGTAATTTTTATTGAAGATCCAACTTTGTTAGATCTCTTTCAATCTGGCCTCAAAACGCCTGGGTGTAATTGTAGAAGTGGTCTCTGAACCTGCCACAAAAAGGGGAACTGCAAGAGTAGGATCTTGCCTTCTTAGTGACTATCCTCACTCAGTAAGACCCATTCAGTTCACTCCAGATTATTGGGGCGATTCTACTGAGGAGGTGGATCAGTATGTGTGCAGAGGGTGGGGGGGGGGGGGAAGCTGAGATGAATAGCAAGTGCATGCCGGGTGCTACTTGAGACTGGGGAGAATTTTAACTCCGAGGCTTCATTTCCACAACTTGGATTGGACTCCTACTCCAAACATGGTGGGAATCAGAAGTTGGCCGGTGGGCAGTTGTAAGAATTTGGGTGGCAGCAGGCCACAACCAGGGACTTGACTGGGCCCAGGCAGCAACAAGAGCAGATTGGGAGCAATGGTAGGTCAAGACAGGGGGAACCCAACAGTTTCCTTTGTGGGGCCCAGTGGAGCACTCCCACTCCTCCTGACCCACGGAGAAGCCTTCTTAAAAACAATTTAAATTTGCTTAGGCCTGTCCTGCTCTCCGTCCAGGTTAATATTGCAATTGGCCCCAATGACATCATCAGATCCTAATCTGCATATTTAAAGAAGCATGCTGCCGGCTTGGGGCATTATTTTGTAATGGTTCGGTCAGATAGGAGTGGGAAGGTATTGGGTAGGTGCTCCCCTGTTCAATTGTAACTGTCAGTTGGAAGGGCTAATATTTCCCTCTGTGTTTCCTTCAAGAGCCATTAATGGTTTTGTAAACTGCAGTAAGAGGCAGTCCCTGTGGAGCTGCATGACTACATTCCCAGTAATGCACATAAACCTAGCTTTGACCCGTACACTGCACTTACCTCTACACCTGTCCCTGCTGAGTTGATAGGAATATAATGCAGCAAGAATTCTGCTTTATCCAGGGGACAGGCAGAGACACACCAGCAACCTCAGGGAGAATTTCCTCCTGTAACATTTTCTCCATAATTAACAGCCCACTAACGAAAATTGCAGAATGCAGCAGTTCGACTTTGAGAATACGATTTTGCTCATGGGTCATTTACTCATGGGAAAGCTGGCACTGCCAGTTTACTGTTGAGGAATTCTGTCTGTTTAATCAGCCTCCGGCTATACATTGGGTGCTGTCATTCATTGCTTATGTCCGATTTTCTTCACGGAAAAATAAGGATTAATTTTGTTTTATTTAAATGGTCTCCTGGGTATTTTAATATAAAAGTAGAGAAGGTAGTCATAAGATTAATTTATGCAAATTTGACTTCTGATGAATGTATATTAATTTTGTTTATGGATTGCTCTGCAAGCATTAAGATTTTATTGTTACATGCAAATAGTAAATTAACTCCTGTATGTTGGTTTTAATTTAGTTAATATCTCAGTCCAGTGTCTACTACTGGAATATTATGCAAATATCGTTCATGTATTTGTTCTGGGCCCTAGATTAACTGAGACACTCAGTTTGAAGGCTAGTAAACAACAATGACTTACATTTATATGGCACCAGTAGTATTGGAAACCATCCCAAAGGGTTTCACAGGAGCATTATCAGACAAAAGATTGACATTGAGCCAAGGAAAAAGAAAGACTTGCATTTATATAGTGCCTTTCACGACTCCAGGACATCCCAAAGTGCTTTACAGCCAATGAAGTACTTTTGAAGTGTAGTCACTGTTGTAATGTAGGAAACACAACAGTCAATTTGCACACAGCAAGCTCCCAGAAACAGCAATGTGATACTGACCAGATAATCTGTTTTTGTGATGCCGATTCAGGTGTACGTATTGTCTAGGACAGAAGGAGGTATTAAGACAGGTGACCAAGAACTTGGTCAAAGAGATACTTATAAGCATGGTTTTAATGAGGAGAGAGATAATGTGAGGTTTTGGGAGGAATTTCAGAGTTTAAGGACTAGTGGTTGAAGGCATGGCCACCCATGGTGGGGCAAAAGCAATGTGGATGCGCAAGAGGCCAGAGTTTGAGGAATGCAGCGCAATTGGAGGGTTATAGGACTGCAGGAGGTGAGAGGGATATTGAGGGGCAAGGGCATGGAGGGATTTGAACACAAGGATGAGAATGTTCAAATCCATGTATTGGACCAGGAACCAATGTTGGTCAGCGAGCACACAAGCAATAGGTGAACAGGAATTGTTATGGTTTGGATACAGGAAGCAGAATTTTGTCAAGGCAAGTCTTAAGTTTTTTTTCAATACCCTGTAATTTGTGTAGTGATCTAACTGTCGTCACTTGCGACTGGTGATGTATTTTCTGTTCTTACAAATGGTAACAACATTCTGGGAAAAAAGATAACCAGTAACTGTGATTTATGATTTAATTCACAAGAGGGAAGGATGAAACTCTTGCTGTCAGCTAGTTTTAAGGTTTAAGTAAAACCCAATTTCAAATGAGAAATGAATTACAACTAAGTTTATTAAGGTTTATAACATTTTAACCTGCAGGAGTTCCTGCCAGCTTACAAATTCCATCTTGTGGTCAATCTGACTTATGTGGTGCTTCGACTGCAACATTATTACTGATTTAGTGTTGGGGATTATCTCTAAGTTACATAGTCAAACTGATATATCATTCCACGCATGAAAGATGAATAGACCCTTGTGTATTTTATGAGCTTAGTCTTTATAAGGTTGCCAATCCTCCCAAATTGTCCAGGAGTCTCACAGAATGAGGCATGAATGTCCCAAGCACAATGCTATCAGCCCTGGAGAACATTGCCCTTTACGTTACTCGCTAAGGTAGTGCCCCTCCCCCTTGCCTGCTCCATGCCAACTGACTCTGTGCAGCTACCCACCTCCAGCTCATCTCTGTGTGAACAGAGACTGGGGGTTGGAGGTTTGAAAGGGAAATGTGGGTGATGGTGGACTGGGGGTTGGTGAGAAAGCGACGGGACTGGAGAACGGGGAGAAAAGTCTTGCCTTTCATGACCACCGGAGGTCCCAAAGCACTTTTTCAGCCAGTGAAGTACATCTTGAAGTGTAGTCACTGTTGTAATGCAGGAAACACGGCAGCCAATTTTCTGCACAGCAAGCTCCCACAAGCAGCAATGTGATAATGACCAGATAATCTGCTTTTTTTATGTTGATTAGGGGACACCAGGACACCAGGCATAACTCCCCTGCCCTTCTTCGAAATAGTGCCCTGAGATCTTTTATGCCCACTTGAGAGGAGAGACAGAGCCTTGGTTTAACGCCAGATTTGAAAGACGGCACCTCCAACAGTGCAGCACTCACTCAGTACTGCAGTGGAGTGTCAGCCTAGATTTTTGTGCTCAAATTCTGGAGTGGGAGAGAAGATGGTTGGGGAGTGGGGGTTGGGGAGAAAGAAGTCTGTGGAATAGCTGTTGGAAGTTTAAGGCTCATTGGGGTTTGGGGTTCAGGCTCGGGGTGGGGGGGGGGAAGAGATGGAGACTGGGGAATGGGTGTTGGGAGATTGGGACTCGGAAGGGGTGAGGGAAGGGTTTGGAGGGTTTTGGGGCTCAGGTTCTGGGGAATAGAGTGAGGGTGGGGCCCAGCATTTCTTGCCCAGTTGGGAGCAGTGGCAACTTGGTGCATGGGAGCGACAGCGAGAGGAGCAACCAGTAATGGGATGAGTGAAAACAGGAAACCTTACAGTGGTAAATAGCAAAAGATTGTTTTGATGGGCAAGTGGGCAGGCAAATGGGGAACAAGAGGATGGAAACTGAGGATTCTCACTGGTGGAACCATGGAGGAAGGGAGCAGGAGGATTTTTGGATTTTTGGCTATTGGATCGTTGGATGCTTCACCACAAGTGGCTATTGAGACAGACAATCAGCTGGATTTTCCCTAAGGGGGTGGGAAATAGAAGTTGCAACTGTTTCTGGCAGAGGGGAGAGGAGAAACAGTCATCTTTAGTATTTTTATGAGCTGTCACCTTAATTGGCACGGAGACAGGTTCCCTTCCCTGTCCAATTAAGGGTGGGTGGGGCCGGCTCTCAAAGCTGGAGGACCAATCCGAGCCTTCAAGCTTGAGAGGGGCAGCAGGCTGTGATGGCAGGTGCTGAGAGGGTGCTTCATCATGGAGGTGCCCTCTCACCAACCTTTTAAAACTTTAATTAAAGATGGTTCTTGCAGCAAGCCACCACTGTGGGGTGGGGGGGGGGGTGGGGGGTGGTGGGGGTAGGAGGGCAGGGGAGCCCCTTGACAGGGCGGCACGTGGCTGCTATCACAACCAGGCAGGCAGGGAGGACCTCTAGGCCTGCCATGGAGCACTGGCTCCCAAGCCTGGCACTGGGTGCCGACCTTCAGGCACCTGAACTGGCCCCCACCAGTGCAGGAAACTGGAGGGCAACTGAAATATCCCAGTCGGCCTCCTTTAATTGCTCTTAACAAGGCTCTTAACGAGTCTAAGCGGTTACCCACCACATGGGGGCAGGTAGCCCTGCTGGCCCTGAACCCGCCTCCACTAAAATGGCCAGTGCCAGGGACAGCTTCGGGAAACTGGCTCGAGCTGGCTGGGACCGGTGTTTTCAGAACCACCTGTTCCTGCCCCTGGTGGGGCCCACAAGTCCAGCCCTATATCATTTAAAAGCAAATGGGACAAGTATTTGAGAGAAGAACTATAAAAGCATTTACATGGAATGGGGAGAGCACCAGCACCAATACTGACAGTAAAGGCAGCGTGGCCTCTTCCCATGCGCTAATTTCTATCAATTTCTGAAAACTCTTCCCATATCGAATCCAAGCTCGGGCAGTTGTGTAGACATGCTGGTGCTGAGCTGAGTTTAGGATGTTGCGTTCTGTGGGAAATTCTCCAGACACCGAACAAGCACAGTGACCTTGAGTATTCTGTCAGGCCATGCAGGCAGATTTTAACATGTGAAGTCCAAGTACGGATTGGCACTGACCTAGACTCCGAGTTGCTCTGCTTCCCCCATCCCCTGTGAATCCATTCCCTGGCCCAAGGGATTCCCCCCCCCAGCCCCACCCACTGGGTCATTCCCTCTGGCTCCGCTCACAGGCCCCTCCCCTCTGGCCCCGCCCACAGGGCCCTCCCCTCTGGCCGCGCCCATTGATAATCTGTTGGGTTTTCGGAATATCTCGCACAACATCTGCTGGTGCAAAACCATGAACAAAAAACTCGACTACAGGGGACGCAGCCCTTATAAGGTAAATGCAGCAACATTTGCAGACGCCACGTGCTTAAGCCTCCAGGAATACTTCCAATATTTAAGCTTCTGTTTCCCACATATTTGGGCATCAACCCCGGTTGAACTTGACTGTGATATCCTTCCCTGTTATCATCAGTAGCTGCTACATTGTGTTACTCCCACAACACAGTGCCTACATTCAGCCTCTGAACTTGTATGTTCAGATTTTATCATTATTTTGATCTTAGAGTGGATTCTTTGATCTGCTGCAAGTCATGATTTTACGAAATGTGCTCCAGGCATAGACACTCATGAGCCGTGTCTTAATGGCCCTTTGTGCTTTTGCTGTTTGAAAATTTTATGCACATTTTCAAGGATGACCTAAAAATTGGTTCTTTAAACTAGTGGCCGTGCAGCAGAGAGCTGATGGGAAAAGCAATGGTCGGAGAGGCAGCTGGGGGGATGTGCTAAATGGGCTGATCTCTGTTCATCAGCTTCCTGCTCCTTTGCAGATGGTCTCCTAAGCTCCAAGAATATAGAGTCAAAGTGCACCTTTTGAGCTCTGTGTGCTCCTTTAACCCTGTGCTAGCTAAAGATAAGAGTAAGGAAACTTTAGGGGAAAAAAAAACCTTGGGAATTCTCTTCATAAAAGGGCTTGAAGAACAAATTCTTGCATCATTGATCATCACTTTTGCCACTGAGAATACTTCCGGAAATGTTCCTGTTGTTGTGCCTGGGCACGTTGAATTTCTTCGGCATGGGGTGTCGAAGGATATCAGCTGGAGCGGATCACATACTGGCAATGCCCATTCAGATGAAGGAATGGAAAACTGGTGCAGGGCTCCCACTCTGTTTCCTCTCAGCACTCCACCCCATTACATCCAATACACCGAGGAATAATAACAGTGATGTCATCCCCCAAATTCTTCCATTACTATATTTGGAGTCTAGTGTTGCATCCTGAATATGCCACTGGATGCACTGCTACAGCAAGAACTGGCGCAATCTGTAGATAGTTACTGATACCCGGGCATACAGTACAGGTGTTCCTGCAGCACATGCATAGTTCTGCAGCTGGCTCCGCACTTACCCGTAACCTGTAGAGTCACTTCCTCTTGGATTTTGCCAGATGGGTGTGGTAGGGCCTGGAGATACGGTTTTTGGAATGATAGGCATGGTCAGTTCTGCTCTCATATCTGCTGATCTGCTTTCATCTTCCTAGGTCCAAAACTCTGGAATTGCCTCCCTAAACCCCTCTGCCTCTGTACCTCTTTTTCCTCCTTTAGGATGCTCCTAAAAACCTACCTCTTTGGCCAAGCTGTCCTATTATCATCTAATGTGGCTTGGTGTCCAGTTTTGTTTGATACTACTGTGAAGTGGAATCTTTCACAATGTTAAAGGTGCTAGATAAATGCAAGTTTTTGTTGCACTGCAGCAACCGTGCAAGACTGTATTTGATATGCTTCAAAACTAGGCCTCACCTTAATTTTAACTTGATTTGCCAGCAGCAGCATGACTTTTCACTCTGGCGTCCTGTCACTCCCTGGGATTCAGTTTTTTTTTAATGGCATTTTAAGGTCCCAGTGGAAGTATTGTGTCCTGTTCTGGGCTTAAGGTGGGATGTGAAGGCCTTAGAGAGAGTGCAGAGTTGATTTACTAGACCAGTATAAGGGATGTGGGACTTCAGTCACATGGTGAGACTAAAGAAGCTAGGTTGCATTTGGTTCTGATGAAAGGTCACTGACCTGAAATGTGAACTCTGTGTTTCTCCCTCCGTAGATGCTGTCAGACCTGCTGAGTGTTTCCAGCATTTTCTCTTCTTGAGGAAGCTAAGGTTGTTCTCTGTAGAGCAGGGCAGGTTAAAGCGAGATTATAGTGGTGGTGTTCAAAAATCACAAGGAATTTTGATAGAGTAAATCAGGAGTTCGATTCCGGGTACTGCCTGTGTGGAGTTTGCAAGTTCTCCCTGTGTCTGCGTGGGTTTTCTCCGGGTGCTCCGGTTTCCTCCCACAAGCCAAAAGACTTGCAGATTGACAGGTTAGTTGGCCATTATAAATTGTCACTAGTATAGGTAGGTGGTAGGGAAATATAGGGACAGGTGGGGATGTTTGGTAGGAATATAGGATTAGAATAAATGGGTGGTTGATGTTCGGCACAGACTCGGTGGGCCGAAGGGCCTGTTTCAGTGCTGTATCTCTAGTCTTATCTAAGGAGAAACTTTCCGGTGGCAGGAGCGTCAGTGACCAGAGGACACAGATTTAAACTAATTAGCAAAAGAATCAGAGGTGAGATGAGGAGACATTTCTTTACACAGCGAGTTGTTATAATCTGGAATGCACTGCCTGAAAGGGTTCAGTAATAACTTTCAAAAGGGAATTGGATAAATACTTACAGGAGAAAAAATGTGCAGGGAAAGGAGAGGGGAGCTGGACCAATTGGATAGCTCTTTCAAAGGGCTGGCACAGGTACAATAGGTTGAATGGCTGCCTTCTGTGTTGTATCATTCTGAGCTTTTTCATGTTCCCTCTTTCATTTGCCATGCTGTCATCTTATGGTGGGCTTTCCAGTGAATGAGTAGACCGAATTTTGGCATTTTAGGTTCTACATAAAAGTGAGCTACAGTTGGGAGTTTCTTCTCTCCTAAAAAGGATGAACGGAAGCTAAATAAAAATCTTTTTAAAAATAAAAATAAACAGTCTAAGCCTCTTTTTAAGAATTCTATCATTCGTGGAGCTTCCCTTAGATTCACTCCAGGGTGTAAATTTTGACTTTGTGTGTTAACGAGAATAAAAATTAGGAGAGATGTAAAACAAGCTGCTGATGCTCCAACACCCATCTTATATGAACGCACAGTCAGAATTAGCCCGAGATGTGTCCTAAGAAGAGAAAACCATTGCACTAAGCTTTATTTGACAGGCTTATAATATTTAAATTCTTGGGGACAGTGGCATAGTGGTTATATTATGAGACAAGTAATCCAGAGGCCTGGACTACTGATCCAGAGACATGAGTTCAAATTGCACCACAAGCTGAGGAATTTAAAATCCATAAATTAAACAAATACGGATTTTAAAAACTGCTATCAGTAATGGCGACCATGAAACTACCGCATTGTTGTAAAAACCCATCTGTACCCTAACGTCCTTTAGGGAAGGAAATCTGCCATCCTTACCCGGTCTGGCCTACATGTGACTCCAGACCCACAGCAATGTGGTCGTCTCTTAACTCCCCTCTGAAATGGCCGAGCAAGCCACTCAATGCCACCTTCTCGGAGGGAAATTGGGGATGGGCAATAAATGCTGGCTTTCGGCCACATCCCGTGAATGAATTAAAAGAAACAAAGAAATGGAGCTTTGCTGACACTGCTTCAGGCTGATCCAAAATACCTGCCAGAACAGGCTGTATGGCTCTTGACTAGATTTCCCAGCCATGTTTCACTGAACGGCTCTTGTGCCCTATGGACCAAAAATGTGTTTCACCACAGGGCTCCCATCTGTTTGGAATGCTTGCTATAAACAGCAACAGTCAGTACGTGATGCCATTTGCTCACTACACATTGTGCAGAAGGTGATCAGTTTTTAACTATTTGGGGGAAATAATTTTTCGAGGGTTCGTTGAACGGAGCTGAATTATTGGCAAATATTTTACCAGCGCATTCGCATTCAAGTTTAACTTTGGTGTGAACCCGAAATTGCTTTGCACCAACAGCAAAATTGGAGGGTGAGGTCTCAAACTGAATGTAAATGAAATGGAATCAGACTTTGTAAAGGGTAGAGCCTCGCTGTAATGTTGGGTTAAGCCCGAAGTCTATTTACACCATTATTATACAACCGCAGTGCATTATGACACTGTTACTACTGCAGGATAGCTGTGCCTTAGTAGTTTATAATTTTTTAGGTAAAATCTGTTTTGTACAGAGGGAAGATCAGCACTCCTTTCATCTTTTCTTTCCATTAGAAAAACACAACATAAGGCTCAAAATTAATGTCAGCAATGTTATCACACAACTGCTTAATGTTCTGCATCGATGTCCTTCCTGTGGTATTTTAATGGAGACATTAACTGTGGGTTAATAGTGGAGAGAGTAATTTGATAAGCGGATGTTGGTGTGATAGTAATTTTCCGGATGTAGCTGTTTTCTTTTGGCAGATAAAAGTAAAAAGCCTGTCCTGCCCTGGGGATAACTGGAAGATTTCCACCATGTCCTGAAGCTACATTTCCAGGATCATCAGTTGGCGGGGGAGGTGACAAATGCCTGCCCACCCCAGGCCAATTAAGGTCCTTAAGTGGCCAATGAATTGACACTTAAGGACCTCCTCCCACTGCCGCTGGTATATTACCAGCGGCGGGCAGGTGGTTCAGTAGCTCAGAAGGGCTGCCTTGTGGGCTGTGGGGGGAAACCTCTTGATCAGGCACCTTCTGCCCAACAGAGGGTACCCTCCCCTTGGCTCAAGCTGTCCCTACTGGAGCAACCCCCCACCTCAAGTGACCACTCCGCTCCCTCCCACCCCAGCCTCACTAGGCCCAGCCAGTTGCCCATGGTGAGGCCCCACACACTTACCTGTATTCCAGGGCCCCACCCATGTTGCCAGTCCTGGCTGGGTGCAGTCCCAGCTGTGGCCACTGCTCCCGGTGGCGCTGCTGGGACTGACAAGCTGCCGGCCTGCTGATTGGCTGGTAGTTCTTGTAGGCGGGAGTCCCTGCCTCCCAGGGGCGGAAGTCCCATCCGAGGTCAAATAGGGGCCTAGGCCACGTAAAATTATGGTGTGGTTTCCAGGTCCGGTGGAGGTGGGCTCGCCACCGACTTTTTCTGCTGGTGGGCGGGCCTTCGGCCCAACGTAAAATTCCAGTCATTATCTCCTTTTGTGGCTTGGTGTCATACTTTTCTTTATAACACTCCTGTGAAGTGCCTTGCAATGTTCAATTACGTTAAAGGTGCTAGATAAATATAAATTGTTGTCTGGGGAAAGACTCTCCCTAGAACATTTGGAATTTTAATGCTTCACTCAGTACTTTTTCTATCCTACACTATGCACTTAAATGTACTATCTCAGGATGTGTAGAAACCGTCAAATTCAAGCACACAAACTTGCTCCCCTGGAGACCCAGTGATTTAATCTGGCAAGTTAACAGACCCGGAAATCTAGCCAGTCCCACCAGCCTCTGACAAAGAGCCAACACCACCAGAAGCCAGCAGCTATCCAGTAGGCAGCAATTCAAAGCTATCTGGCCAGCAGTCTCCAGCTGCAAGTCATTGGAAGCCATCCATCCATTAGCAGCCAGTCAGTCACCAGGACTCAGCCGGAATCCTTGATGTGGGGGAATGGTAGGGGAGGAGGGGGTGCCAGAGGAGAGAAGGGTTGGCAGCTAGAGGGAGAGATTGGGACCCCTGACCTCTAGAAGAAATGGAAAGATACAGTTGAGAGAGGCTACCAAGATAGGACAAACCAACTGCCTTGTTCTTCCCATCCCCACTTCTCTCACCAATTCCTGCTGGCATTCTCTTGCTGACTGCCTGCATAAGGTGGTACAGTGTTCAATATCACCCACCACCTACTGCTGGTGTGTTCCTTCCACTTCCAGTCCAAGTGGGGCTCAGTCTCTTTGCCTGCTCCCTGCCCTGTGCTGGCACCATGTTTTCCCACCTCCACAAGCGCCTATCTCTGTAGGGATGTATCTACAGCAACAATGCCTAATGGTGTTCAGCGGTTCTAGGCCCCCTGTTATCTGCACTAATTGCACACTAGATACATATAATTTGCTAATCAGTTATATGTCCATGCATGTTTCAGGTGCAGGGGAGACTGAGACCATTCTAAGCCATGTGGACAAATTAAACATTAGGCGAGGAAATGGCAGGTGAATTTTAATGTGGATAATTGAAGACAAATGCTGATTGGAACAAAGAACATGAAACATGTACAGTCAATTGGTAAATGTGGGAAAATAAAAAAATTTGGATGTGATTACTGATTTATTATAGAAATATATAGAAGTTACAAAAGATGAAGGACTTTCAACAAATGTTGCTATTGAGAGCCATTTGCTTGCATGGATGATAATCACACTTACCCACTCTGTTTCGGTTCACCCCCTTATCTTTCATTCACCAATCCAGTCTGATCTTGACGTAGTTTTTTCCTCAACCTCTAACCTTGGAAATGTATTCTGCAGCCTCACTTCTCACTGTGTAAAGAAGTTTCTCTCGCTGTCTGCAAATATTGAGTTAGTGAAGTGGTTAATCAGCGAGAGTAATCAGGTAGTGGGATATATTTTCAGGGCATTTCGTCACAGTCAAAAATCCTGTGTATTACATTGGAGAGGCCATACTTGAACTGTTGTGTGTAATTTTGGATGCCCTACAGTCCTCACAAGTACCTTGATGGACTCAGAGCATGCTGAAAAATATGATAAATCAAGGAAAGAGGGTTGCAAAATTGAGAATTGTTGGATAAAAGGTAGAAACAGCACATGACCCAGGTTTTTAAGTGCTGAATGGAACATATAGGTCGGGATCGGAGGCAGAGGAGGGCACAGAGTATCACAATGGGTGGTGAGGGGGAGCAGTGGGCGAAGTGCCCATCGCCTTCCCGTCGCCCAGCGATCTTCTTGGTGGCAGGATAGGCAAACGATAGCCTTCCCACCCAGAAGCCAATTGAGGCCTTTAAGTGACCTATTAATGGCCAATTAAGGGCCTTTTCCTGCCGCCACTGGAATCTTACCAGCAGTGGGGTGGGGGTGCACAGGGTGCCTCCACCACGTGGGGAGGCACCTTGCAAAATGAGGTGCCCTCACTGCAAGCTTTGGGGGTTGGGGAGGGGGGGGTGTTCCTTCTCCATGGGCAATTTGTGGCCCACAGAGGACCCCCACCAGGAACCACTTCACCCCCCCAGGGAACACCCCCTCCCCCGGATTGCAAGATCATCACCCAGCCCACCCCCTTGCCGGGGCCTACCGGATTGGCCCCAACGACCCCGCCTCACTTACCTTGGGTCCAGAGTTCCACTGCTGCGCCTGGGTCCAAGGCTTCTGCAGGACCGGCAATGGTCACTGCTCCCAGTGGCGATGCTGATACTGCTGAGCTGCCAGCCCTCTGATTGGCCAGCAGCTCATGGAGGTGGGATCCCTGTCTTTAAAGGGGCTGAGATCCCGCCTCCTGAAATTTACATTTAAAAACACTGGAAGATCTCTTTGGGGGGGTGGGGGGGAAGGCTGCGAAAATGCAGATGTGGGGCTTCCCTCTCCCTCCGCCTTTATAGCTTGGCGTCGGGACCCCTGCCTCCTCCACAAAATCCAGCTCATAAAGTGAATGTTGAAAGGTCATTAAACTGAGATCACGGAACAAGGTGGCGCGAATGTAAAAATTCAAACCTCAATCAGAATAGAGATTAGAAAGAATGGTTTTCCTACACAATTGGGGAAATGTGGAGGCATAGGTTTCTCTGAGGTAACACTAAATGTTTTTAAATTTAATAATCAATTTAAGAAGACTATTGAGTGAAGGTGAGATGGTTGCAAGGATTCCGTCTGGTTAAGACTATGGAACATGATGGTCTGGATTAAATAGTTTAGATTTTGAACACTCGATTGTTCAGGGCTTCATTTTCTGCAGCTTTGTGTCAGGTCATATCATTCTGGCCCCAGACTCTGAAGGTTGTTGGTTTCACTCCAGAGATATGAGTACAGAAATCTAGAGTGGCACTTCTAGTGCCCTACTGAGGGGAGGCGGCATTGTCAGAGGTTCCAGCTCTCAGTGCCATGGGATCCATCTATTTCAAAAAAGAGTGGGTGAGTTTTCCCTGATGTCCTGGTCAATATTTAAATCTCAATCAACATCACAAAAACAGATGATTTGGTCATTATCACATTGCTGTTTGTGGGAGCTTGCTGTGTGCAAATTGACTGCTGCATTACAACAGAGACTACACTTCAAAAGTACTTTATTGGCTGTGTAGTGCTTTGGGATGTCCTGATGTCTCGTAAGGCACTTTACAAATGCAAGTCTTTTTAGTGCACTAATTAAGAGATTGTTAGATTCCTGCCTGTGCTGTAGTAACAAAGTTAGTAACCTATTAAGTCAAAATCCATTAACCAGCTTGTCAAAAACAGTGCACAGAAGAAATAAAACCACTAGAGTTCCCACTACATTTTCTTCAGTTGCCAGGGAAACCTTTCACAAAAGATTTATCTTCCTTGAAATTCTACCAGTGGGTACCAAGGAAATCCAAGAGAGTCTTAAACATAGAAAAATGTTTCAAGGCACTTCAGGGGCATGAGGAGAAAAAATGGATGTGTACCAAGGAAGGAGAGATTAAAAGGGATGATCAAGAACTTCTTCACAGAGACAGGTTCTAAAGGTGGTCGTAAAGGAGGAGAATATTTTGGAGAGGTTCGGGGTGTGGATTCAGTGTGAAGGAACTGCTGCCCGTGTTGGAGTGACAGGAGGGGGAGGGGCTGTATAAGAGGTAGAAGTCAAAAACACAGTTTGGAGGGGGAAGGTGAGTTTGCAGGGCTGGAGGAGGTTGTGGAGATAGGAGAGGATGGGGTGGTGGTTGGAGCAATGTAATAATTTTAAACTAGAGACGCTGGAGAGTGGAAGCCAATACAGGTCAGCACAAATGGAGGTGATGGGTGACAGGATCAGATACAAGCAGCAGAGTTTTGGATGAACTGAAGAGGGTGGAGGTGGAGAGGACGACCAGGAGAACATTGGAGTAATGGAATAATAGAAAATTCTAGAAATAATCAGCAGGTCAGACAGCATTACTGGGGAGAGAAGCGGAGTTAACGTTTCAGGTCGATGACCTTTTTGGCGGTGACCAAGGCATGAAATGACAATTATAACTACAGGTGAGCTGTGGTCGGGTCGGAGGCAGGTGATGTTATGGAAGTGAAAATAGACAGTTATTCTCATGGAGAGATTATCGGGTTGGAAGCTCAGCTCAGAGTTGAACAGGATGTCGTATTTGTGAATATTCAAGCCCAGCCTAAGACCATGACCAGGGATGAGACAGGGTCGGCAGTTAGAGTATGGGCTTCGCTGGGGCCAAAGATCAAAGTTTAGGGCTTTCTAGTACTTAATAGGAGAGAGGTAAGACTTGCTGTGTTGGATATCGGGCACTGGAAGGTTGGAGACAGCTTGTGGAGTGGTAGATTTGGCATTCTTGTGGGAGCTAACCCCATGCCTGCAGATGCTGCCAAAGGGGAGCATGTAGATGAGAAAGAGGAGTGGAGGGGGTGGGGTGGGGTGCAGTGATAGAACCTTGGGGGCTGGAATCCAAAGGTCTGAGGGTGGAAACATGCACTGTTGCTAGAGATGCTCTGGCTATGCTTAAGATTGGAACCAAGTGAGGGCAGTCCCACTTTGTGGGACATTTGAGGAGAAGTGTTCAACAATTACTCATGAAACTACTGGATTCAATTACATAGCAAGCTTGTTGACAGCGAGAAACAAACAAGAAATACTTGCTGTTCAAGATTAGCTTTTTCCTATAATTTTTCTCACACAGCATTCGTTTTCCTTCCCAATTCATAGATATCACTTAAACATGAGATGTCATTTTCGGTTAAGTGGCTTGTTTCTGTAACTCACTTGAGGTCTTATTTATTAAATATAACAGTTGTTTTGTAGCTATGATGTAAATCTATAAAAGACCCAAAATATCCCCTCTTAAATTTTTCCAGAAATAGCCTTTGTGTGGTGTTAATACATGAAATACATAATAGTGCTGAATGGGCTGTCTTTAGAAAGGGTCAGCAAATAACATGTAAAGAATGCTGTTTAACATTAATGCCAGTATTTGTCACCTGGGTTCCAGGTGCTTTGTGTTTAGGACAGATTTTGTTCTTTACATTAATGGGCTATTTGTCGCTCTGATAGAAAAATTGAAGAGCGTGCCTCATTTTATTTCCCAAACTTGTGTTCAATCTAAATTAGTTAGCATCAATTGAAGGTAGCAGCTGTTTAGGAACCATCTAAAAGCTACTTCCACACTTTTCCTTTATCACCTTAGCATGCAAGCAGCCTAAATGTAAATCTTTTACTCGTCCACCTACGTAGTGCAGAATCTTAGCTGAGATGCCTCAATAATAAATTTTGTGTATCCTGTTTTATAGACCGAGGCGCACAACTGCTGATAGACTGTGCGATCGAAATGTGTAATGAACTTTTCAGGCAGAGGAGCTGAGCTGATCAGAATGCACAATGTGGTGGTAAACAGTGGTAGATTTAGTGAGCGTTATTAACCTGACTCCTAGTGCCAGCTCATACACATGAATCATTGAACTTTCAGCTGACTAACTTGCAGTTAGTCACAAGTTATTCATTTGAGTGTGAATGGCCTGTGTTGAGTCCAGTCAGGACTGGCAGCTTAAGTCACTTAACAAAGCTGCGTTTCACATATCCCTAGTTCCACCTCTTCTTCGGTCAGTGTTCTTCCTGTGTAAAAATAACTCACTGATAAGACTCTGAACAATAAACGTTAAACAATCAATATTCAAATTTGTCTCACCCTGACCCTGCACAGGTTTGTCTCAGCTTCTCTGTAACAGGAATTAATTATTAAACTTTTTGGAGTTGGCCAACTTTTCTGCACGCGCTTAAACATGGAAGAAGAATCTAATTGCCATTACCACTTTCAACTGAGCTGTGTAATTTTCACTTTGGACCCATTCTCCATTAACAGAGCTTTTCACTAGCTATTAACTTAATTGAAAAGAAAATGCTCACTAAATTCTGTACAACATTTCTGCACGGGTCCACCAAATCACAATTAATAATCTCCTGAGCACTACCGATAAAATAGATGAATTCCAGAATTGGGGTCATTCTGAGAAATATAATTATTGGCATAGCACAGTTAGGGTGCATTACTGCCAATGGGCACAAGGGTCCGTTCATCTCTCTATCTATATATATATATATATATATATATATAGGGCAGCAGGTGTACAGTTGGAGGATAGGCAATGGTGAACAAAGGTGTGATTGGCCATGTGGAAGGCTGCAGAGAGGAGAGGGAAGATGAGGAGTGATAATGCAGCATAATTCCAGCTATGGAGAAGGTTGTTAATGACTTTGGTTGGTTCCGGTGCTGTGGGCGGGATGGAAACTTGACTGGAGGGATTCGAACAGGGAGCTAGAGGAGAGCGATCTATATCAGTTGTAAACCTCCTCCAGAGGCAGTCTCTACTGCACCAGTGGGATGCTTTGCACTTCCTACACCAGACGTCGCTATAAGCTCTGTGAATGACACAGGCAATTATTACCAAATTATGATTATATTTTTGTGTAGTGGGCTGTGTAAAGGTGAGAGGGCAGTGTAGTTATGACTGTACACCCAACTGCACAACGCAAGCTCTTTTTTAAAATTGACTTTCAGTAGTATTTTACTGCAGAACTGATTCCGCAAAGGAATTTAACTGGCTTTTGATGGATTTCATAGGGTTTGAAAATTGCGGCTAACAACCATCCTGGCAGTCTGTATACATGCTTGAGACATAGTATATCAGCTCTGCAAGGTGATTTTAGGTTCCTGATATTACTGGGAATCTTTCTGAAGATTAGTGCAGAACCTTGGTGTCAGCCTTGTTCTTTCTGCAACATAGCATTCTCAATATGACCAAAAAACAAATGGTCCAAAAGTAAATGTCTTGAATTATCTTGTGTCCGAACAGAACTGGAGATGACGGAGAGTCCAGCTGATAATGTTACTTAATAACTATTAGCTTCATTAACATTCATATGCTCGGGATTTGGCACTATTCCATATCAGCATCTTATAGAACATTTCAGAGAACAGGACCTGATTTTATTCAGTCTTTCAAAGAAGCTAATTAGAATGAAACTGATAATTAAGAATATATTTTAGGCATCATGACCTGATTAATGGACTGAATTTTCCTTTTACACACTTCCTTTTACTTCCACAGTATTACATGGCCACACCTGTCAAATTACCAAAGGAAACGTAACTGAGAACCTGGTTGCAGGTTCGTGTGGACCTGCCCATTGTCTGATTTTAATTTGGAGCCAGCAATACTATAGATATTGAGGGCTGAATTTTTGTTTGGTTGAAGAGCTGGTACTGGAGGTGGACGAGGCCACAATTTTGAATCCCTAAGCGGCGTGCTGGCTTTCTGACGCAGTCCACCTCCTAGCGTTTTTGGAAGAGGCGGAGGATCCTGTATACCCAAACAAGGTGGGTAACCAATTAAGCCCATTAAGGGCACTCTCTCGACTGAATTTTCAATCTGGCGCATGGGGGACCAGTCATGTCAGAAGGCCATTTGTGAAAGCATGACGGCCGGGCCTATTGACATTGGAGCCAGAGACTTATTTAGAACCAGCCGCTCTGAAAATCGGCTGCAACCGCAGCAGTGCCCGTCACTGTGAGGGGTTTTCCCTCAGATGTCTGAAGGCCCTAAACATCCTGGCCTTCATAATTACCTAATGTGTGGCTGGCGACCAGAAATTGAGGCACCCGCGTGTCTCCCTACATACTTCAGCAGGTCCCAACTCTTACAGTGGGGCTGCCTCCCATTGGCCCTCCATCCTCTCTAATTAGACAGGGGTACTAGAGATGCCACATGATTGGCTGTCTCCTTCAAAATCGCCCTGTGGATCTTGCTGCCAATATTTCTGAAGTTACCGACCGACATTTCATCCTGACCGGTAACCGGGGACAAAAATTCAGCCCTGAATGTCCCACTCCTTTGTTCAAGGGAAAGTATGTCTCTGAATAATGCAATATCAATCCTGATAGTTCTGTGTTCCTGCCTAATATGCTCAAGAGGCTCCTTTGTCTGATTTACGACATACTTGCAAAGCAATAGACTTATTGTAGTTGCTAGTATATATCTTTTTAATGCTGCACATTCCAAGAGAGAATTGTACTTTCTCTGCTCAGTTGCGCACAGTCTCTAACTGCAGGGATTTTTTAACAGTTTCCGTTTTCCTCTATAAAAGGCAGTTTTCAGGATAAATACTTGTTTTCTTTCCTTCCTGGTTCGTAAGTAAGATCAACATTTCTTTTATCCTTTCTTTTCGCATTTGACAATGCGCTCCAGTGAGAGCAGGGAAGTGTAATTGAACCAATATTAGCTTTGCATATTAACTTGGCCAATGTAAAGTGTGAAAATGTCTACTAAGCACTTTGGGACTGGACTATGCATCATTTGCTATTGGATCTTTTAGAGATTGAGAGGACTGGTTACCAGTGCCCGATTTGCAGTTTTTACACCACTGTGGCCCTCAAATTTTCATTCAGATTATTCACATTGGCACATTATCCTCACAGGATTTGGTCCCATTCAATAATGGTGGCCCTACTTCTCTTTAACCCTCGGTCGTCCTGCGACTTCATGTTTCTCTGGGCCTACGTTCATAGCTACAAGATGTTGCTAAGGCCAGCGTTCCACTCTACTCCCTTTCCTTCCATCCAGTGAGAGAAGACATCTTGATGGGACCATTCCAATATCTATAGATGGGAAAGGGCTCCATTTGAAATCAAGAAACTCACAGTGCAGGCAGCATTGGGCATAGACCCATATCACATCAGGCTGTTGGGCAGCATGGTCGAGAGTGGCCCTTGAACAGGGCAGTGTTTGAGATTGACAAAATGTTTATTCAAAACACTGCTGCTGCCCTTTGGGACTTGCTGAGGTTGTGAAAGATGCTGTATGCAAGTCCTTTCCTTTTAAAAGGCAGATAGAACTCCTTCACTGTGTTCAATTTACTGGATACATCATGGATTGCGATGTGATCCCAATAAATTTGAAAAATAAAGACTTTCATTTATATAGTGCCTTTCACAACCACTGATCATCCTAAAGCACTTTACAGCCACTAAAGTACTTTTGAAGTCTAGACGCTGTGGAATGTAGGAAATGCGGCTGCCAATTTGCACATAGTAAGCTCCCACAAACAGCAATGTGATAATAGCCAGATAATCTGTTTTTGTGACTTTGATTAAGGGATAAATATTGGCCAGGACACTGAGGATAACCCCCTTGCTCTTCTTGTGTGATTGCCTTTAAGAGTAATGTACGTTTAAAATCTTAGTATGCTAATGAGCTGAATAACAGGACGTGGTCATGTGATGACATGCTAGTCTCACACTGTACTGCAACACCAAGAGGCAAGACCTGCAAATAAATAGCTCTGTACTATATATGGTTGCTGTTTAGTAAGCCTGTTTTGTGATCTTCAAACAACCTGAACTCCATGCATTGCATTTATGTTGCGCCAGACAACATGAAGAAGCTTCCCATTTCACTTCTTTGAAATAGTTCCACGGAATCTTTTATGTCCACCTGAGAGTGCAGAAAGGGCCTCGGTTTAACATCTCATCCAAAAGATGGCACCTCCAACAGTACAGCACTCCCGCAGTACTGCACTGGAGTGTCAGCCTTATTCTTTTGTACTTAAGTCCTGGAGTGAGACTTGAACCCACTACAAAGTGACTCAGGCACAGGTACTACTAATTCAGCTACAGCTAGAAGACAGTAAAATAAGCAATCTGTCAGACAATGTCTTGGTCTGTAAACTGCCTAACAAATTTATCAAGAATAAATAGGTCAGAACAACTGAGCCAAAGATAAATAGTAGTTTAATGGTAGATGCAAACTTTCCTATTCCTTCTACGAATGTAGAAACACAAGTTAGCTCTCCTGCACTAACAATGTAAAGCTGCAAGCATGGTCCAAGATATTGCATTCTACCACTTTCCAAAGTCGAGGAAATCATGTGCTTGATCTGTCCAATACAGTGACAAGGGTCTATGTTGAACCCCTGGATTCTATGATTACTCAGGTATTGGGCAGGTAAGGGAATACTCTGGTTTTTAGAGAGCGAGGGCTGACTTATGCGAGTAGCTTTTGGGACTGAACCCAAGGAAAATAACTGTGTTCATGTTCTAAAAATGTCATGATGGTGACTGAAAAAGGCTGGGCTTAGAATGTCACTTACAGACCAACAAGCTCTTCAGCTTTTTAAAATGTAATGTGAACTCTGCAACAACAACACGGCAGTGCTTGAAAATGTCTATAAGACTCAAGGAAGTAGAATTAACCTGAAGGAAAAGGGCAAGGACTGTACATAATAATAATGCTGATGCAAGAGGTCCGAGAAGGAATGACAAACTCGGGCTGTGAAACCGTGGAGGGGAGGAACATGAGAAATACTCAAGAGGTTCAGCGTAGAACTGTGATGGAGGAACAGGGTGAGGTAGAACAATATGAGAAACAACATGAATGCGCTCCTCAACTGGAAGAGAAAGGAACATTGATGGTGAATTTGGCGACTGAAGGTTCCTTTTGATCTGGCCTGTAACCTAGCAATAGAGTAACTCTGAACCAGCTCATATGATTCAGCTACCCACTTGATAATCATGCAGAGTAATTGAAGGACACAGCACATTATCTTTCCACATTTCAGTCATAAACGCCAAAATATTTACCAGCAAGCAAATCCTCTGATTAGCTCTACCTCTCTGACGGGCTCCTTTGGTGACAACACAACCGAAGAAGCCATGCTAAAGGCTAGAAAATTAGCATTTCTGAAACAGCGGTGAAGCAAAGGCACTCACCACTGACCTCGAAGAAAGCCTCATTGAGAGATCTCACAACCTCTGTAGCAAGACCTTCAACTCTCTCGACGTGCAATTGATTGTAGTGTAAGTTTAATGGGGATTCTCAGTGTGGAGCTGCAGTGATGTCAGCAAACTGTCCAAGCAGCCAATCACATTAAAGAACTCTCACAGCCAGCCAACCCACAAATGAAAAGCACTGGTAATCAAATCACCTTTTACAAAATTTTACAGAGGATGAAATAAAGATTGGGGCATGCACATGGGTAAAGGTAGAAGCTGAAATATCATGAACAAACTTAATTTATTTTAAATTATTTTAAAAATCTGGTTTGACAAATCTAGTAATTAATCATAATGGAAACAGTTAACAAAATTCCACAGGTGTAAAATGATTTTTTTCAGATCTGTTTTCAGCAATATTCCTAATTTCATCAATGAAATAAGGAAGTATTTTGACCGAAAATTCTTCTACTTCAGCCTTTCATCCTCTGCTTTGCTTTGCAGATCCTCTCAAATTGAGTGTTACATTTAGTTTTCAGCTGCTTGATTTTGAAGCTTAAAGCTTTGAAACCTGGCAACACCAAGGACTTATCAAAGAAAATGCAATCGGTTAAGTGATGTGAAAGAATAGTTGAGATGTATGGGCTGAACTAATGTATCGCTGGCTGTTATACTGCATTTCATTGTGAGGAAAGCTTAGCCGGAAAATTTAATTTAAATAATAGGTCTTTGATTTGTAAAAGTGCAGGCTAACTTGTGCGAGTTACTGTGAAAATGGAAGGCAGCAACACAGATTGACTCGTGAGAAAATTAATTGCTTTGCTCTTAAAAATGCAGCTAGGAATCTGCTAAATGGAAGGTAAATCTCACGCCTTCAGCGCTTGCCTGCTGCTTCGGAAATATCTATACAAAACTGAGAATTTTGGATTCTAGGGGAATTGAGGAATATGGGGATTGGGTGGGAAAGTGGAGTAGAGATCGAAGATCAGCCATGATCTTATGGAATGGTAGAACAGTCCCCTTCCTGGTCCTACTTCTTATGTCTGCATCTTTCACTGCTGAGTCCATTGCTTTTAAAATAGAATTGAATAGGCATTAATTTGCTGACTGGCTTAATTTCAGTCAATTTCTCCTTTTCTCCCCACTGACTGTGAAAGAGAATGAATAGAAGCAATTGATTACTTTGTAAAGGAATGAAGGCTTACATTCTTCACATGGTGTCCTCTTCCATGTAAAGATTTCATTGTCTTTCTCGCCACGAGACTATGATGCAGGTCAATGGATTTGTTTTTGTAAGGTTGTGCTGTTCAAAGCAAACCTCACACAAAAATAAAGACTGAGATGTTGAATTTTCAAAACAGCTGCAAGTCCTCAAAAGGCTTGGTGGCTCATATTTGTTGCCCCTTCTGAGTTACTTTCAGCTCTTGCCCGAGGCTGCCCAAAATGGAGAAGAAGCATCCACGAAGGTGCCAGCCTGTTCGAACAACGTCGACATGCCCAGGCAGCGACCAAGTGCAAACAGCGGAGGGAGCATTTGGAAATTCGAGCATCCCATTCACTCGCCTCGCCAAACACCATCTCCCCCACCTGTGGCCCAGCGTGCGGATCCAGAATTGGACTATTCAATCACCTAAGGACCCACAATCCTGGAGTGGAAGACAGTTATCCTCGTTCCTGAGGCTTCTGCCTATGAAGGAGAAGATTTTCAGCTTTTGAAGCAAAGAAGCTAAAGAAAGCTGTTCATAGTTTTTGGCTAAGTGGTAGCAGGTAAAGAAACAGAGGCAACTTTAAAACACTTGCAACATGTCCTTATGACATTGTAAATTGCTGTAACAGGAAGAAGTTTATACAGTGCCTTATCACATCCCTCAAAAACATCTCTAAAAGGTTTGATCAACAATGACTAACTGAAGTTCAGAGATTGTTGTTATGCAGACAAATGTGGTGGCCATTTTAAACACAGCAATTTTCCTTCTACAGCAGATGAAAGACCAATTAATAATCTGTTTTTAGTAGTTTTCATTGAGGGAGGGATGTTGGTCAAGACAATGCAAAAACTTCCTGCTCTTCAAATAGTACTATGGCATCTATTAATATCCACTTGAACCATTGAACTGTATGGACTTCTGGAAGGTATTTGATAAGGTGCAATGCACTTGCTGGAAAGTTGGGTAGGAGTATGTGTGTGTGGACAGGATTGAGTGTAACGGTGCTCGACCACAGTTAGATAACATATTTATTTGTTTGTGAGATGTGGGTGTCGCTGGCTAGGCCAGCATTTATTGCCCATCCCTAATTGCCCTTGAGAAGATGGTGGTGAGCTGCAGTCCTTGAGGTGTAGATACACCAACAGGGAGTTCCAGGATTTTGACCCAGCAACAGTGAAGGAATGGTGATATAGTTTCACGTCAGGATGATGTGTGACTTGGAGGGGAGCTTGCAGGTGGTGGTGTTCCCGTGCATCTGCTGCCCTTGTCCTTTGTAGTGGTAGAGGTCACGGGTTTGGAAGGTGCTGTCGAAGGCATCTTGGTGCATTGCTGCAGTACATCTTGTAGATGGTACACACTGCTGCCACTGTGCGTCAGTGATGGAGGGAGTGAATGTTTGTAGATGGGGTGTCAATCACGCAGGCTGCTTTGTCCTGGATCATGGGCGGCACAGTGGCGAGCACCGCAGCCTCACAGCTCCAGCGACCCAGGTTCAATTCTGGGTACTGCCTGTGCGGAGTTTGCAAGTTCTCCCTGTGTCCGCGTGGGTTTCCGCCAGGTGCTCCGGTTTCCTCCCACAGCCAAAGACTTGCAGGTTGATAGGTAAATTGGCTATTATAAATTGCCCCTAGTGTAGGTAGGTGGTCGGAGAATGGTGGGGATGATGTAGAGAATATGGGGTTAATGTAGGATTAGTATAGATGGGTGGTTGTTGGTCGGCACAGACTCGGTGGGCCGAAGGGCCTGTTTCAGTGCTGTATCTCTAAATAAGTAAATAAATGTCAATCTTTTTGAGTGTTATTGGAGCTGCACTCATCCAGGCAAATGGAGGGTATTCCATCACACTTCTGACTTCTGCCTTGTAGATGGTAGACAGACATTGGGGAGACAGGAAGTGAGTTACTCGCCGCAGATTTCCCAGCATCTGACCTGCTCTTATGGCCACAGTATTTATGTGGCTGGTCCAGTTCAGTTTCTGGTCAATGGTAACCCCAAGGATGTTGATAGTGTGGGATTCAATGATGGTAATGCCATTGAATGTCAAGAGGAGATGGTCATTGCCTGGCACTTGTGTGGTGCAAATGTTACTTGCCACTTATCAGTCCAAGCCTGGAAATTGTCCAGGTCATGCTGCATATGGACATGGGCTGCTTCAGTATCTGAGGAGTCACAAATGGTGCTGAACATTGTGCAATGATCAGTGAACATCCCCACTTCTGACCTTATGATGGAGGGAAGGTCATTGATGAAGCAGCTGAAGATGGTTGGGCCTAGGACACTACCCTGAGGAATTCCTGCAGTGATGTCCTGGGACTAAGATAATTGTGCTAGGTATGACTCGAACCAGCAGAGAGTTTTCCCCCTGATTCCCATTGACTCCAGTTTTGCTAGGGCTCCTTGATTCCATGCTTGGTCAAATTCTGATTTGGTGTCAAGGGCAGTCACTCTCACCTCACCTCTTGAGTTCAGCTCTTTTGCCCATGTTTGGACTAAGGCTGTAATGAGGTCAGGTGCTGAGTGGTCTTGGCGGAACCCAAATTGAGCGTCACTGAGCAGGTTATTGCTGAGCAAGTGCCACTTGATAGCACTGTTGACGACCCCTTCCATCACTTTGCTAATGATCAAGAGGAGATAGGGCAGTAATTGGCCTATGGATATTTCCCATCATTTTTTAATTGTTCTCAGGATATGGGTTACACTAGCAAGGACTCATTTATTATCCATCTCTAGTTGCCCTAAGAAAACGATGCTGTACCTTATCCTTGAACCATTGATGCCCATGTGGTGATGACTGGTACCTGAAGGATGACCGTTTGCAAAGTTACATGAGGTGGCCAAAGTCCATTCAGTTTCAGGCTGAGTGCCTTCAGAGGGGAGTAACAATGGGGAAATAAATCACATCAGAATAGATATACTACAATATAACCAAATGTTCTAATAGTACGGAGGAGGAAATGATCTTTTAATGGTTATCATTGTCTCTGACTGGAAATAGCTGATGAATGATTATCTAATACAATAGTCATTTAGTGAGGATTTTCTTTTTTGAGCACTGACAGGTTACTACAATTTGCGAATGTTGATGCTCCAGCTTTGGTGATCACTGACTTCAGTTACATTGTAGCAGTGATAGTATTCTGCAAATCCAGATTCAGTTGCTGAACTGTTACTAGTCATTATGCTACCCATAGCAACTAGGATGAGTTATTTTTAGTTTTACATGAATATAAATTTTTGCCACTCTTTGGGTGTCTGTGGTGACATCTTCAGGCAGGATTTTGTACTCGCCAGATTATAAAGCACTGAGGTAATAAAAGTCTGGATTGTTAAACACTAGATCAGTGGCTTTGGTGACTTTTGGTTACAATATTTAACTCTTCTGGGATCACAATGGAGTTCACAATTGAGACTGAGTGTGACAGTTGGCGCTGTCCAAGGTTCTTTGAAAGAGACATGAAAGCAAAGTCCCGGATGTGTTTTGGTGGCTGTTGAATATCGCATGGCACCACTTAAAAAGGGTCACACATTCTCCCAATGGCCTGCTTAACGAGCCACCTCTGTCTGTCCTGTGGCCTTGATGATTTGTCTTCTATCCCTGGTACGGACTGCTTTGTTAGTGTGAACCTTCATGGTTTAATTAGTGTTGTTTCGTTCCGACTGTTCAGTTTGACTACTGACACCCTTTTAAGGCCATATTAAAGGCAATTTTCAGGAAATTTCTCCCACACAGACAATTCTCTCCTAGATTAATCTTCTCTCACCTCTAGGCTCTCGTCTCTCCTCTTTGCAATTGTCTTATTGTTCTGTATTTTATTCATACAACTATGGTCAGTGCTCCTTTGAACTTTTCTCTCCTCTGATTAAGCTTCAAATGTGTCACCTTGCATGCTCTTTTGTTTCCTCCATTTCCTCTATATTGAAATTGAGATGCTTCGCCTCATCTCCTCTGTCTTGTTCTTTCCTGATCCTCTGGCCTTTCTTAGTCTTTCCTTCCTTTCTTCAATCTACAGGCGTTTCAAAATCCAAACCACTATTTCTTGATTTATCTCCTCATTCCTACTCGTTTCAACTTGCCACCGTGCATTACGACATTTATTTAAATTTCTCAGAAAAAGAATATGAAGCCCGCTTGCAGTATTTGGATTTGCGTTGAGTTATTCTGCACGTTGTGAAATATTGAAACTTTCGACACTCGATTTGAGATTCGACAACGCCCAGCCAACCTCAAAAGAAAAATTCCCATGTAAATGAGTTGATATTGTGTTCTTTGAAAATCAGGCTCAGATTCTGTGGCATACGTGGAAACAAAATATATTGTAACGTACAGAGCATTACAAAGCAAAATGAGCATCAAATTTGTGAGAAGCACCTTTTTTTTTACATGTTAAATACATGCCAAGCTTTTGATTATGGAAATGATCTTGTATTTGAGGAGAACTGAATAACTCCCTTGTGGCTGTGCTGCTTGTGGACGATGGAGTCCCACTCATGAATACATTTTCAGCTAGTGCTCAAACCTGCCCTACTTGTCGGTGTCAGGGACACAAGAATGGCTACATTTGCAGCTGAACATTTTGCATGAATCCAAGTACCAGGAGCAAAGCTTTTCCTGATTTCAAAACCCTGTGCCAGATGATGTGGCTTGGAACTTTGTCCTTTGCACTCATAACTTCAAAAGCTTCGTGCTAGAAAATTCATTAGGCTACAGGAAATTTTCCACTTTCCTGTTGATATCTCAACTGTACGACTTCAGAACACAGTTGAACTGATACTTTGCTATGGTATTTGCTCCACCAGTCGTGATACTGAGATAAGTTTTGAAGAGGTGTTCACACTTGGCAGTCCAGGGACCGAATAGGTGACTGAAACAAAAACGGCAACCCACATTTATACGGTGTCTATAATGTAGTAAAACGATTAATAAAGTTTGACACTGAGCCACATAAGGAGATATTAGGAGAGGTGACCAAAAGCTTGGTCAAAGAGGTAGGTTCTAAAAAGCATTTTTAAAGGTGAGAGCAGGGTAAGAGATGTAGGGAGAGAATTCAAGAGCTTGGGGCCTAGGCAGCTGAAGGCATGGCCACCAATGGTGGAGCGATGAAAATCAAGGATACACAAAAGATCAGAGTAGAAGGAGTGCAGAGGGTTATAGTGCTGGAAGAGGTCACAGAAATAGGAAAGCCCGAGGCCATGGAAGGATTTGGAAAAGAGGATGAGGGTTATAAAATCGAGGCATCGCCAGACTGGGAGCCGATGTAGGTCAGCAAGCACAGGGGTGGTGGGTGCATGGGACTCAGTTCCCGCTATGATACGAGCAGTAAAATCCAACTTTTGGGATTGAATTGCTGTTTGGTCCTGTACTGGCACTCAACAGATCCCAAACTCTATCCTGAAGCTGTCCTTGCAAGGAAAACACTTGATGTTTTAGCTGTTGGTCAGACACAGGATATAGTAAATGCACTCCACACTATGCTAACGGTGAGTGCGAGTTGCTTTACAAATGTTCATTTAATCCTGGTGTTTTTATTTCCTAGTGTCTTTCTGTCCTCCCAGCAACCATCGAAGTCCTCATTAGAGTCATTTTCATTGCCCCAAATATGACAGAAAAACAGACGCCTGTTGTTACTGAATGCTCTGATTTAGCCCACTTGTAACATAGTGAACTGGTGAACAGCTCATTTTATTACTGTGTTGATTGTGTTTTAGTCTAGATTATAATAAATGCAGAGGCTGCTTCAATATCTCCTGTGGTCCTCACCACATGCAAAAAGATCTTGAAAACCTTGTTTATGATTATTCAAGCTAAATTTGCAGGTACTTCTGTAGCTCCATTGACCGTATGCTTTAATAACTTTCTACGGAGTTAATTTGAGTTTACAGCTTTGTTGTAACAAAAAGAATTTACAGCACAGAAGGAGACCATTCGGCCCATTGCATCCATGCCAGTAACATTTGGGAATTTCAATATTCCAAGTACATACATAAATGCAGTAAGCACAGACAGGCTATGACTATGTTACAGGGACACCATCCTCCACCAGTCCTTTTACAACGGCCAGCCTTGTAATACATTTATCATTACAGTGCCACTGACTCCCACAGGTGGAGGTTTAAACCGGCACTGTGCCAAGTTATTAAAATCTATTATTTTCAGAGCTCTGAGACAGCTTGAAGGGTGCAGGAAATGGGTTCTGGTCCACACATCTGAATAAATTATGCAAATAAAAGACCCTTTGGAATAGCACAAGTATATACAGCAGTTTATGGCACAGTGCCAGTGTGAAATCATAGATGCTGATGGAACAAATTGATCCCACTGCCTAATTCGTAAGATTTGGAAGCTTCTAGCACTCCCTCACATTTGGAGGTCTTTTGTTTTACTTTAGTTTACTGAATATTGATTGATAAATATAAATATGATGCTGTTCTGGGCTGCTGACTGAGGAACTGAGGCTATAATAAAATATTGACCTAAATTGGAAAGTAATTTGACATTTGGATTTATCCGTATTCAGCAACAGTGGTGACTTGTATTTATATAGTGCCTTTAATGGAGTAATATTGGCACTTCTTGGGGTTGCAAGAAAAAAATGGGAGTTAAACCGCAGGAGGAGATATTAGGAGGGGTGACCAGAAAGCACGAATAACCTCCTTTTAACCATTCATTCCCCAACTCAAGTTCACCTTGGCGCTCTCCCTCACTGATTTTCTTACTGGTTCAGTGACAGCAGTCTCATTTCTGAATCAGGAGGTCATGGGTTCAAGTCCCACTCAGCGACCTGCCGACATAATCTCAGCTGGCAGTGCAGTGCTGAGCTGCCATCTTTCAGGTGAGACGCTAAATGGAGGCCCCACTTGCCATTTTGGTTGCTGTAAAAGATCCCACGGCACGATTCAAAGATTGCGCTCTCCCAGTGTCCTGGCTCGCATTTGTCTCTCAACCAACAATTTAAACAGATGATTTAGTCTTTAATTCATAGCTGCTTGTGAGACTTCACTTTACAGCAATTTTGGTTCTCTCTTTCCTACGTTGGCTGTAAAGCACTTTGGGATAGCCAGAGGTCCTGAGAAGTGTGATATAAATGCAAGTCTTTATTTCTTTTCTTTCTTACAAACAGAGCCAGCTGCATCTCCTGACTTCTTCATAACAGGATACACTTCTTCACACAAAGGGTAGTGGAAATCTGGAACTCTCTCCCCCAAAAGCTGTTGAGACTGGGGATCAGTTGAACATTTCAAAACTGGGATTGGTAGATTTTTGCTCAGCAGAGGTTATGGAACCAAGTCAGATAGATAGAGTTAAGAAACAGATCAGCCACGATCTAATTGAATGGTGGACCAAGCTTGATGGGCTGAATGGCCTGCTCCTGTTCCTATCATGTTGCTGTGCACTCGAGTGGACTCTGCCTTGCCGGCTGGAATTCCTGATCCATAAAGGGGCTAGGAGCCTGCATGATGGAATCTCCCCTGAGCAAAAGAGTAATTTTGTGTGTGTAAGCCACAGCCAGGAATGGAGTATCATCCCTGGAGTGGGAGTGATGTTCCTCACCAGCTCTCACGTTAGCAGCAAGTCACACTCATGCTTCAGCTGCCGAACTGCTGCCACAGGGGGTAGAAAATGTGTACATGCACACATATTATGTCCTTCTGTTTTCTGGCCGGTGAGATCTTTAACCTTTGAAAAAAAGCTGATGGGATAGAGCACGAGAGTTTACATTACCTCCGAAAGTTGCTGCTTTTGCATGACTGAATGCATGTTGTCACAGGAACAGGAACCCCTCAGTCAGGAGCAAATTTCAGCGCCAGTGAAAATTTGTCGCTTTTTATAAAATTCACTTTCAGCATTTTCAATACCCCAGATGGTACAGCACTCATTCAGGATTGATAGGGAAAAGCAGACTGAAATCAGCCCCGTTATTTCTGAGTTCTGATGAAGGATCATTGACCGGAAAAGTGAACTCTCTCTTTTTCTCTCTGCAGATGCTGCCTGGACAGCTTTCTCTATTTTTATCTCTAAGAGCTTTGCGATGACTTATTTCCCAGGCACTGTGAAGTGTCTATGGTCTCTCTCTCCCCTTTCTATCATCCTGAGGTTTCTGGGACTTCCACCAACAGCAGGAGAAGGGCCAGTTCCATGGGTAGCTCAAGACACTGGTGCTAGGCCTCAATTTTAAAATTCACACCCTTGTCTTCAGATCCCTCCATGACTTTGTCCCTCTCTTTCTCTGTAACCTTTCCAGCCCTACAACCCTCCAAGATCTCTGTGCTCCTCCACTTCTGGCCTCTTGCACATCCCAATTTTATCATTCCACCATTGGCTGCCATGCCTTCTGCTGCCTGGGCCCTAAGCTCTGGAGTTGCCTCCCTAAACCTCTCTGCCTCTCCACCTCTCTCTCTCCCTTGAAGACACTCTTCTTTAGTCACCAGTCCTATTTTTCTCCCTCTGTGGCTGGATTTTGTTTGGTAATCCCTCCTCTGAAAGTGCCCTGGGACGTTTTACTACATTAAAGGCAGTATATAAATACAAGTTGTATTTGTTGGTCCTTTCCCGTGACCCACCTCTCACCCCCACTTCTGATCAGAGTGTTTAAGAGGGCCCAGCAGCAAGTGAGAAGAACCAAGTAGGTAAGTACCCAAACTTTAACCAAGACATGCATGCTGGAGGCCTTGCCACACCAGTGGACAGAAGGCTCTGAGACTGGCTGTCAGGTCTGCAGCTACACTCCTGAATCCACCCCAAGATTCCAGGCACAAGGAGCCCAGCATGCATTGGCACTTTGCCATTCTAATGGCCAGGCCCACCAATTTCAGGCACATAGCAACCAGAACAGGCAACTGAGCTTCCAATGCTCTCTACTTGTCCTGCGTCTGGGTTTGTTGGGAAAGAGGCATACCAGGACTATGCAGTTCTGTTTCCCTTGATTGCCCCATGGCTCAACTGATTAAAGTTGGGACTAATGAAGCCACGCAGAGCAGAAAGGCCCATGGTCTGATCCTCCATCTCTGATGATCTTGACTAGGCCAGATGTTACATTTGGTCTCAACACCCATATTAGGAAGTTCAAATTTAGTCCGGCCTTGTCTGGCTCGGATTGCTGCCCAGTGATGTGCTTTTTCTCTCTTGATAAGGGCAGGTCAGGCTCTTCTGTTGTTCAGCAACCCATTGACACTCAGTCTCAGCTCTCCCACAAGGACTGAATTTTTGTAACCCTGTAAACATCCACCAGACAAAAATGGGCAAGTGAGGAATATGCGGGGCAAGACTTTCAGCCTAACTGTCCGAAAGATTCACTGTCTATGACACCACTGCAATTATGCTCTCGTTACTAACTAGCTACATGCCTGTTTTGAGTTACTTGAGTCACTCACATGTACTTGCTTCACTTTATGCAATAGAGCTGAAGGAGGCTCATGAATTTAATACCTGTATCCAAAGGGGCCTTTAAGATGGCGGTTTGTAGTACCTAGGAAAACTTAAATGATAAATGCAGCTATAGAGGAACCTGTATAAATTAAAATGTCTATAAAATAAATTGATTTAAAACAAAAACTACTTTGGTTCCAGCTCGGGGTTACTATGTTACAATCATCAGGCTTGTCAGAACCAATAAAATGATAAAGTGAGATTTACAATCAGATAGAGGAAGGCAGATTGCAAACCTACTTAAACAAATGCAGTTGTGTTTGAGTGACAGGCTTGAAAGCAAGCAAACATTTTAAAATCACAATGAGTGCTTGTCACTCTTAATTAATGAGACCTGACCAGTCTGCTTGTCATAGTAGCTGCCCGTAAGGTCCTTTCTCTTTTAAGATCCTTCCTTGACCGAATCGATCAAGCTTCACTCCTTCGCAACACCCTTGCATGCTTCGGGATACACCTGTTGGCTGTCAACTTAAAACAGCAACAAAATTAGAGCATGCAGTCACCAAACTGCCTTCTGCAACTGATGCAAGTCCACCTCAAGGAGTACAACAATCAGGCAGGAGCAAACAACAACAACTTATATTTAATAGCGCCTTCAACGTCATAAAATATCCCAAGGTGCGTCAAAGGAGCATTGTAACGCAAAGTATGACACCGAGCTGCAAAAGGAGATATTAGATCAGATGACCAAAAGCTTGGTCAACGAGGAGTTTAAGGAGTGTCATAAAGGAGGAAAGCGAGGTGGTGAGGCGGAGAGGTGTAGGGAGGGTATTCCAGAGCTTGGGGCCGAGGCGACTGAAGGCGCAACCACCAATGGGGGAGCAATTCAAATCAGGAATGCACAAGAGATCAGAATTAGAGGAGCGCAGATATCTCGGAGGGTTGTGGGGCTGGAGGAGATTACAGAGATAGGGAGAGGCGAGGCTATGGAGGGTTTTGAAAACAAGGATTAGAATTTTAAAATCGAGATGTTGCTTGACCGGGAGCCTTTTAAAAAAAAAACTTTAAAACTTCCCAGGCAGACTTCCACAGCTTCATTTATAAATCTCGTTGTGTTCGCAAAGAACCTACTTTGCAAAAATAAAAAATGTAACAACCCATCTGCATCCTGGTCCCTGAAGCACTGCATCCCCAAGTAACTGACCTGTGCATGTCTGACCCAGAGCAAGAAGTAAGTGGCCTTTGATGCCAGTATCTACAGTCTAACAGCACCATTACTAACCCTATTCTGTTAGTCATGCTTTCAGAACGAATACACTGAATGGCTAAATGTGCAGATTTATCAGTGGTTAGGGAAAGAGGAGTGGCCACAATGCGATCGCACTTGGTGATCTTAACATGATTTATGAATCCACCTCTTGTGCAAATTCATGTTGCTTCAGTCTGTCTCATTTGAATAATTTATTCAAAGGTTGGGACTGTATCCATTTCCCTCCTACTCCTTCAATCACTATAACCAACACACAGACGGCATCTGACATGATGTTTTAATTATTTAACAAAGTTTAAAAATCCAAGTTGCGTGACTCATTGGGACTGAAAACATTGGGGGGAAAGAAGTGAATTAATTTTAACAGCACAGCCTAACAAACAGGGTAACATTTCACAGTTCAGCTCCATAATTAACAAATTGTCAGAAAACTGCTCAATGTGGTACTGAGGTCAGAATGGACACCACCAGATATGGTAACGGATGGGATATCTCAGTGTCTTCATATTTTTATAATAATTCAAAATCCCCTGCAAGTCATAGTATTACAGCTAAAGGATCGTTCTTTCCCATTTTTAACTTCAATTCTCGTTAGAGAAAGGCAGACGTTCTGAGCCAATCTGCCAAGTGCCTTTCATTCAAAGTGAGACTCAATTATCTTTCATACGTACATGTAACATGCTTTGTTGCATCTCAGTTAGAAAAATAGCCAGCCCCCAAAAGGCCAGGATTGCCCCTCACGCCATGCATACTGAAATTTCGAGTAAAATTGTCAGTGCATTCTTTCGGGATCTGTTTCTGATTTTACTGGAAATGATGGGTGGTGATTTTTGTCTGCTGGCTCTGCCGCTCATGGGGCAATAGACAGACAGAACACATCCTTTTAATTCTACCGCCTATTCACCATCTGATGCCTGCCTGTCTCGATTTTCGAGTGGGCATCAAGTTGAATAGTCAGTGCTGCCCCATCGAAACAACACATCTTGTGTAGGTATCTAAATCAGGCTGTATGACCCTGGTGCAACTTTCAGCTACCGCTGGGCAGAGCATCCATGCAGTGCCCACTAGTACCAGACATAGTGTGGCCTAACCAGCAATTCCTTAAAGAGCTTTTTGCAGAGGCGACAGGAACCTCAGTGCTGTGAGTTTTGTGGGACCAGTAGGGGCCCATCTTCTGCTGACTGCTCAATGGCGTCCAACATTCTCTCCCCGCCGCCCCAATCCCCCAATTGCCTCCCTCTCCTTTCACGGTTAAATTTCTGCGGTTCTTCTCTCTGAAAGCCGCACAGGATTTCCCGCACCCCCTTCACACCTGAAACCTCCTGATCAGCAGGTTGCCTGTCAGCACCCGTTTGAGTACTTGTAGCTCCCCCAAAATTGGGCAGGGTTCTTAATGAATTTTTTGCCTGTATCTTCACAAAGGAGAGGGATGATGCAGACGTTGTAGTAAAAGAGGAGGAATGTGAAATATTAGATACAATTAGCATAATGAGAAAGGAAGTACTAGAGTGTCTGACATCCTTGAAAGTGGATAAATTGCCAGGGCCGGATGGATTGCATCCCAGGTTGTTAAAGGAAGCCAGGAAGGAAATAGTGGATGTGCTGAGGATCATCTTCAAATCCTCACTGGATATGAGTGAGGTGCCAGAGGATTGGAAGTCTGTGAATGTTATACCATTGTTTAAAAAGGGTGCGAGGGATAGGCTAAATACTTTTCGGCTGGTCAGTCTGACCTCAGTGGTGGGTAAATTATTAGAAGCAATTCTGAGGGACAGGATAAACTGCCACTTAGAAAGGCAGGGACTGATCAGGGACAGTCAGCTTGGATTTGTTAAGGGAAGGTCATGTCTTTTTAACTTAATTGAATTCTTTGAGGAAGTAACAAGGAGGATTGATGAGGGTAGTGCAGTGGATGTGGTCTAAATGGATTTTAGTAAGGTATTTGACAAGGTCCCGCATGGCAGACTGGTCAGTAAAATGAAAGTCCATGGGTTACAGGGGAATGTGGTAGGTTGAGTCCAAAATTGGCTCAGTGACAGGAAACAAAGGGTAGTAGTCAGAAGATGTTTTTGCAAATGGAAAGCTGTTTCCAGTGATGTTCCACAGGGCTCAGTGTTGGGTCCCTTGCTGTTTGTGGTATATATTAATGATTTGGACTTAAATGTGGGAGGCATGATTGGGAAATTTGCTGATGGCACAAAAATTGGTCTTGTAGTTGATGGTGGAAAGGATAGCTGTAGATTCCAGAATGATATCAGTGGTTTGGTTGAGTGGGCAGAAAAGTGACAAATGGAATTCAATCCAGAGAAGAAACTTGGGGAGGGCAAATAAAGCGAGGGAATACACAATAAACGGGAGGATATTGAGAGGGGTAGAAGAAGTGAGAGACCTGTTACGACCAGGTGAGAAAGAGGTCTAGGGTTCCCTTTCAGCCTTCACCTGGTCTTACTGTGATAGGCTTTAATTTTAAACACAGTGTGTTTTAGCTCCCCCTTGGTGAATCGTTGTTCACCGCTTTCCAATTATAAAGCAAAGAAACCAGCACAAACAGGCTTTCTTAGGTTTAAAGAAGAAAAGTTGAAATTTATTAAACTTAAACTCTAATTTGGATAACACCTATGGATACACGCTGCGCACCACAGGCTAGCAGACATACGCGATACACACATGCAAATAGAGACAGAAAAGAGCAGAGGAAAAATAAAGTGGAAAGGTTTGAGGCAATATCTGAAGAGTAGTTGTTACGGTTCTTTGAGCTCACTGTGGAGTCCTTGATTGTAGGTAGATCTTGCTTTTCATTGGGGCCCAGTATTCTTCTTAAACCTTGTTCACTGTAGGAGACTTTTCTCTTTTGGGTTTCACATGTCTTCAGAGGCTTGTGAGAAAGAGATGGGAGCAGACAGGAGTGAGATCTTCTCAGTCCAGGAGCAAACAGCTTTCTGCCCAAACTGTTCGTAAAAATTCAAAAAACTTAAGTTGCCAAGCCGGTTGGTCATGTGACTAGTTGGTTTGACCATGTCCGTTTGTGTATTCAGCCATCTTAGTAGTCAACCTGGAATGTGAGCTCCCCACTTTCAATGTCTGGTGATCAAAAGTCCATTGTGGGTTCAATGTCAGGGAATGGCTGCTTTGTCCTTTCAAACACTATCTGTTAATATGCACATGTCTTTTCCAGCCACGGCTGATCTGTTCAACAAGTCCTCCCCTCAGTTTAAAATCAATGTTCATGACAAAATTATTGTGCCTCATTCTTGGCAGGTGGAGGCCTGCATGTCAGACCTTGGAGTGCATGTACACAGGTCCCAAAAGGTGGCAGGACAGGTAGATAAAGTGGTGAAGAAGGCATATGAAATGCTTTCCTTTATTGGCCAAGGTATAGAATACAAAAGCAGGGATGTAATGCTGGAATACAGAGGAGATTTACAAGAATGTTGCCAGGACTTGAAACTTGCAGCTATGAAGAAAGATTGGATAGGCTAGTGTTGTTTTCCTTTGAACAAAAGAGGCTGAGGGGTGACTTAATTGAGGTGTACAAAATTATGAGGGGCCTAGATAGAATAGACAGGAAGGACCTGTTTCCCCTATCGGAGAGGTCAATTACCAGGGGGCACAGATTTAAGGCGATTGGGATTAGAGGGGACATGAGGAGAAACTTTTTCACCCAGAGGGTGGTGGGTGTCTGGAATTCACTGCCAGGAACGGTGATGGAGGCAGAAACCCTCAATTCTTTTAAAAGGTACCTGGACATGCACCTGACGTGCTGTACCCTGCAGGGCTCTGGACCGAGGTGCTGGAAGGTGGAATTAGATTGGGCGGCTAGTTTTTTCAGCCGGCACGGACACGATGGCCTGAATGGCCTCCTTCTGTGCTGTAATATTTCTATGGTGCTAGGTGTTGTGGGCTGCTCATCATGCCATCGGGCAGGCAGTGCCATCATTTCAGCCACCACCCTCCTGATGTGCGACAAAATGGGAAATTGTCCCCGCCCATCTGAGCAGAGGCTGGCATCAGCAATGTTACCAGAGGAAGTTTGACTCACTTTCAAGAACTGGAAGCTGTACCCCACACTGAATACTAAATATTCCAAGTTTAGATGTTGAATACAGTATTTATCTTGCAGACGAATCTAGACAACGTTTTATTTTTGCTTGATCATATTTCATTTTTCAATAGCAAGATCACAGAATCGTACAGCATAGAAGCCCATCATGCCTGTGTCAGCTTGTTGAAAGAACTATCCAATTAGTCTCACAGCCCTGCTCTTGCCCCATAATCCTGCAAATCTTTCCTTTTCAAATATTTATCCAATTCACTCTTGAAAGTTAATTCAATGACCCTTTCAGACTCTGCATTCCAGATCATACCAATTCTTGTTTTCATTTTATCTGTCTGATATGTATATCGATCAACATTTCTCTCCAGTATACGTTTGAATTAAGTTCTCCTTTGATCTATTTTTCACTTAACCACCATTACTCTGCTGTACCATAACTTCCTTGTTCCATCAGCTTTTTAGCGAACTGCTGTAATTCTGTTGAAATCAGTAAAGGCCATCTGGACCCTTAAAGTTAATTGAAAGTGGTTTGAAGATTTGCTGCAACCATTAGGTAGGGTCGTAAATTCTATTTCGTGTTTCATCAGTCTTTGAAAATTCCTGCAAGTACATCAGCGCTAATAAGTTAAGGATGTTTATGATCACACATCCAACATCAATCTGATTCTAAGTAGATCAGGGAATCTGTTGGTGACAGTTAATGTTTGTGAGAGTAAGAAGACAAGGTTAGAGTTTGGAGTTTCAGAAAGCAGAAAGGTTTTGGCTTGAGGCCTAGTAATCCATGCTGAAGAATCAATCCCACATAAATGCTCAGCTTGACTCGATCGATGATTGATTGCATTTATTGATACGGTTCTAAGCCATACAGATCTGGAAGATTCCAGGTTGATCCCTGGTTCATGCTCAGTTCACTTTGTGGATGCTACATTTTACCTCTTTGTCCATAGATTAGGCAAAGGAAATAAATATCACTTGATATTCTTGCTCCTGATGGTTATCCAATGCCTACCTGCCCATTAAAGTGTGTGGACATCAGGAAGATATGATTGGGCTCAACTGTGCTGGATGTTCCAGTGGCTTATGAGGGAACAGAGAAAGGAAGCATTGAGTTTTTTCCTGAAATGGAACTTTAGTGAAAAGTACTGTACAAGTGCAGCACATCTCGTCAGGCTCTTCATCACTATTATTACCATTCCTGTGTTATTTAGGTACATTTGGCTGGTATGGAACAAACACACCTCCATGGCCCTTCTTGGCAGTATGACCTGTTTCTGTGCTATAATATAATTAATTGGTTACTGCCTTATTACAATCAACAGCATCTACTTTTGTCTTGGGCTTTTTCCCTCCAGCTCCTGTAGCTTCAAGGGCACTTGAGCCCTGCTCATTGTTATTGCATTGTTTGACCTCTGGCCCTTGTTCCTCGTGGCTTCCATTTCCAAGTTAACTCAGGGACCCTTAAATTAGTATTCTGGGAATGTGTCCAGTGTAGGTTCCTCGTGCCTTCCAGACTGTTATAGGCAGTCATGGCATGTGTGCTCTCTGAAGTGCATTTTGTCATTTAAAAGATCTGGGGCGGACAGCTATCCTCAAAGCTGTTGAGCGGCATTTGGATGGTTTTGTCGCATGTTTCTGATCCCTTTAGGAGAGCAATCAGCAAGCACATTGCTCTTAAAAGCACTCAACTATGTCTTTCTAAAATTGTATTTAATTTCTGGATCGAGTAAAGCATTTGAAAAGCTCCATTAGCTTTTTCATTAGCTTGGACGTCTGCTGTACAGTCTCACTCATTCTATACCACACTACCTAAGCAGTTTAAGGAATGCAGAGTTTGCATTTGCAGTTGTTCACCTTCTCGCTGAATTTCTGCCACACTCCCTTGAATACCATGCGCACTAATTTAATCCACAAACCTAGTGGTATCTTATCAAATATCTTTTGACAATCCATATAAACAGCATCCACTGCATTTCCTTTTTCAATGTTCTCCCGTTATTTCTTCAAATAACTTTGTTAAAGTTGTCTGATACAGCTTACCTTTTACAAATTTATGTTGGCTGTCCTTAATTAACTCATGTCTTTCTCGATCCCTGTCCCAGATTAAGGCCTCTAGGAACCCACCCACTGCTAGTGTTAGACTGACCTATTTCTCTACTGCAATCTGGTTTATTGTGCTTTCCTTTTTTGAGTATAGGTATTATAGCGGCAACTCTCCAGTCCTCTGCAGCATCCATGTTCAAGGATGTCTGAAGGATTGTGGTTAGAACCTTAGTATTTCCTCCCTGCCCTCCTGGATCAGATTGTATGTCATCAGGGACAATAACCTTTTCCATTGTGAGGCCTGCCATTTTTTCCAGTTATGCTTCCTTGTTATTACCCTATCCAATTGCTCAACTCTATCCTCTTACACCCCTTTATTTCCACTACCACACTTTTCTGTAAAAACTGAAACAAAATACTCATTAGTAGTTCTACCATTCTTTCATTATCCTTAAGGAGATTTATTTATCATTTCTAATTGGCCCTATCCTTTCTTTAACTTACTTTGCTTTTATGAGTTTATAAAATCTTCTTACTATTTCCCATGCTTACCCGTGAGCCTTTCTTCATAACCCCTCTTAACCTCTTTCCTCTATAGTTTTTTTGCTTCTGCTTATTTTATTCAAGAACTCCCTTGCACACTCCCACTTTCAGCAGTGAAGGAAGACTTTAGAGAAAGTGAGCCAAGGTGGAAGCTTAGAAGTTGGCAGTCAATGGGTAAAGCACAGAGATCAGGCCGTGAAAACTGCATTCGTTCGCACATGCGTTGGTGCCCGTGCCATGCTGGAAATGGATTTCAGCCAGCGCATATTTCATTTTGTTCTATATCCAGGTCTTCCAACAGCAGCAGTTAACTGAGCAGGGTGTGGAACATCAGATGTCCATTGATTGTGCTGTTCTGTTTACGATAGGGGGTGGTGGAAGGAGATGGTGCCAATTTTGTGCATAGGATTGTCATTAACGTCATTACTTTTATTTACAGTGTCAACTGTGGCTCAGTTGGTAGCACTCATGTCTGTGAGTCAAAAGGTTGTAGGTTCAAGTCCCACGCCAGAAGATTTAACACAAAAACAAAGGCTGACACTCCTGTACAGTACTGAGGGAGTGCTACACTGTCAGAGGTGCCATCCTTCAACTCTGTCTGCCTTCTCAGGTGGATGTAAATGATCCCATGGCACTATTCTGAAGAAGAACAGGGGAGTTAGCCCCAGTGTCCTGGCCAGTACTTATCACTCAAATAACATCACAAAAAATACAGATTATTTGGACATTATCACATTGCTGATTGTTGGAGCTTGCTGTGTGAAAATTGGTTGCTGCATTACAACAGTGACTACACTTCCAACGTACTTCATTGAGACATCCTGAGGTGATATATAGATGCAAGTCTTTTTTCTTTTCTTTTATAGGGCATTACAGTGGGGTAGGTGTATCTTTCAGATTTCTTATTGGCTTGTGATTGGGATGAATGCTGAATTTGGGGAGAAAGTTCTTCCACAATTGGTTATTTTCTGTCTGTCACAATGGAGATGAAAGAAGAAAACAGGGACTTAAAATACTTGACCCATGATGTTACAAAGATGCACAAAAAATAAGTATTCCACAAAATTATCAGTGTATGTCCAGATGGGTGTTTGCTCTGATTTGCCTTTTGTTCATTGTCGTTTCCATGACAATAGATTATTCCATAATGACAACACAAGTGTATGAGCTTCCCAGAGGCAGTTCTCAGTTACAGCAGCATTTAAATCCTTCTAATTTGCATTGGAGCAAAGAGCAACAAACATCTGATTTCCACTTCAGAGGATGTTGACTAATTGACAAATTCATGTTCAAGATGATGGTGATGGTTAGGTAGTGTGCTCAGATCTAAAGACAGCCACAGATGGAATTTCTGACAAGTTTATTAATGTACAGTCAGATACAGAACATGGGCAACTATGCTTCTCTTTTGCAATATTACTTCTGATTATGTAACTTAAGAGCTCAGCAGCCTCAGTGCAAATGGTCTAATGTTTTAAGATTGATCTGCGGTCCGTAGTCCTTTGTTACCTCTGTTCTCAATAAAAACTCTTGCGATGACAATGTACAAACCACCTCAATTAGTGCATTTATATCCATGTTGCAGTTCATAAGTAAATGCAATTAAAGGCAAAGCACATTGTGGATGACATTGCTTCATGTTATTTGTGACCAATCCATTAATTAATCGGTTTAAAATTCCTGCATGTGCTTTTATTAATGCACTTGTTGGCATGTTTATTTTACACAGACTAACAAATGCACTAAAAATACCTGACAGAAGAATTTCATATGAATGTAATAATCCACTCATTACAAATATTGTGGCGAGCGATTTTTTAACTTTTTGTGGGGTAATAAAGTATAATATTAAATGAACACCATCTAACAGCTTTCAGTATATTGAAAAAAAAAGATCAATTTACCCCGTTGATTCAAACAGCAGCAGTTTCTCATTCCCCTCCTCTGCAATTTTCTTCCCTTCTATGGAGACAGTGACTGATTTCAGGCCATTGGCTACTGGTTAATGTGGCCATATTTCATGTGTGACCATGGGCACGGAATGTCAACAGATGAACTTAGTGTGCGCTTTCTCATCACATCATAGAAGCAGAAACCGTGCCCATCTTTATAGCCCAAGCCAATTGTAAGTCCTTGACTGCCACGTGACTGAGACGATCGAGCTTTGCATACACTAGGAATCAAACCTGGGGCACTCTTATGGTGCATTGCAGGCCCACACAGGGCATTTAACCACTGACCAATTGCTGGATTTAAAAGCACTTTCCTTTTTAGTTTTGTTTCCTCAGAGTTTAGATCATTTGAGGAAAACAAAGTAAACTTTGGAAGATCATCTTGGCAGTGCCACTGCTGAGAAAACGTGCATTCTCAAACATCTGGTTGCATTTCCTAACATATTGTAAGTTAGAAAAGTATTAGGAATATTTAAAAAGAGCAAACATTTTCACTTGGCTGCTTATTCAGGGATAAGTAATTGCAAAGAATGGAGATGCTTTGTCCAAAGTATGATTGTCACAGCAGATCTCAGTCTCAAAGGGGAATCGGCGCCCTGATGCACTGGAGCACATCTATCTTAGAAATTTTGTTCCTTGCAAGCCAAAATGCATAATGTAGAAATGTCTGTTACTTTTGGATTCTGAGCACATAGATGTTTGCAAGTCCATGTGTAATTGACATTTTTGTGGCAAATAGGTCACAGTTTGAAGATAAAATCAAGTCTGAAGCAAAACCATAACTGTTCTATGTCATCACTGAAAGTATACAGCACAGAAAGAGGCCACTTGGCCCATCATGTCTGTACTGGAGGAAAAACAAACCACCCAGCCAAATTCCACTTTCCAGCATTTGGTCCGTAGCCCTACAAGTCCATCTAATGGATATTTTATGCCCAGGACTTTTACAGTAGCCTTTGATCAGCAAGTTGTTTGTTTACCTGTGTTGTGTATTTATAAGTGATGTGTTTGGCAGGAGAAAGTCTATCACATCTTTGTTTTAATTATAGATTCTTGTTGCCTATGCTGTGTCAGTGCCAGACTCTGTATTGTAGGTGCTTTGACATACATGACTGCAGGGTTTGGTAAGCCATTCAACTTGTCAGCCCATCTCTGGCTTTTCACTCGAGTCCTGCATTTCTGTCCAGGAGATATTTGTAAAAATGACTTTCTACTTCTGATTGAGAACACAATTGCTGCATTCAGCTGCTGGGTTGTAGTATGTGAAATACAGAAGGTAAATGCTTTTTTTAAAAAAAAACACGTGAACTACATACACAGACATGAGAGATCTTTAGATTTTCTTTGATAAGTTGAGCTTTATTTTAAGGCCAACTTTTTGCACTGTTTAAGGTTGGGGAAGATTTTCTCTTGCTAACGACTGGGTTTAAATTTGTGTGGTACAAGATATGCAGTGGATATCTTCCAATCATATGTGTTTCATATGTCTGTCCCCCTTGTTGTGTCCTCATCCTCTCCGATAGCAATTTGTAATTCCTGGAAGTATTTACAGGACTAGGGAGGAAAGAGTGGAGGAGCAGGACTAATTGAATGACTCTTCCAAAGAACCAGCACAGGCAGGATGAGCTGATGAGCCTCCATTTACACAGTAAGATTCAATGAAAATTAAGTCCTGAAAGTGCAATGCAAGGGAACTAGCCAGCTGGACAACGTGTAAAATGATTTGTGACTTTAGTTGTCCTGAAGACAAAATCACGTTGCACAAAATTGCCCATTGCAAAATTTCATTACTAATCGTTATCTTGAGAAATATGACCCTAGTAACCTTTTGTTAGCTGGGCATTGTGTTTCCAGGTGCTTTCCTGCCCATCTCCCACAACCCTGCACCTCCCACCATATGTTTCTCACCCTGTTATCTGGAACCTTCTGGCTGTGCATCTGGAATTCACCCCTGGTTCCTTGCGTCCTGTGACGTGAAAGTTCTGCAAATGTTTAAATTTGTCGTCGAGCCACGAGGAGCACCATGTTCATCTGAGTCAACTGCTGTGGTACAGGCCCCGTTTTAACAGCCTCAAATTCTCATGGGAAAGATGGCAGGAAAATCAGACATTTGAGCCTGCAGACAAGGACTCCTCCCACATACAAAAACGGAATGTAAGAGCCTGTTCTTATTTTTTTGAATTTGCGTTGGTGTCTGCTGAGAGCCAACACCAGTGGCGTTGCTGTTGAAGACTATGTGGAGGCAATACTCTGAAAATTGAAAGAGGAAATGTTTTCAGCTTCTGTTACTGTAACGGTGCATTTGCCTCTCTCCCGATGAGCTAATTTTCCCTGAGAGATGACATTTTTTAGAGTTCTCGCTAGTGATAGCCTTCCTGTAGTACAAATGCCAGCAGGCAAACCATCTGGCAGATTTGTTTACTTAGAGATAGCAGATACAAAGTTTTTACTGCAAACCAATCTGCACTTTAGTAGGTGGATGGATTACAAGATATTGCCAGTGTTTAGTCATAATCAGTAACTCAGCGATTTGAGAACAGTCAATGCTTCATCACTAAGATAATTAAAGCTGACTATTAACAGCAGATTGGATATTTGAATTGAATGTTACATTGCCCAGTACATTTAGAACCAATCAGGTTATGTAGAACATTGTCTTGATGCAGTCTCTGTGGAACTGTCATTGTAAGGAGTGCAATCAATAATGTAAGCTGAAGTTTTGGATCAGCAGAGTTGCTGGGCAGGAAAATCTTCATCGTACTTACTTTTATCTCCAGAGGGAAAGAAACTAGTTGGGTAGAGTCCCTGATAAAGCAGACTGTAAATAGTCTGTGGATGGGCCAAACGGCCTTGTCTCATTGCAGGCTCTCTCGTGTTCCTATGACATTATAAACATTCATACACTTACACAACCATACACTGTTAGATTATTAAATATAACACTGGGCATCAGAACAAACTGAACAGCCAAACTTGTCTGAGTTAAATGTCAAATAGGAGGGCCTCGTAAAAGTGAAGTTATTATTAGAAAACGGCGCATTTGTCTCCTGCTGATGGTTGGTAACTCTGACCAACTTCCTCCAGCACACCTCCAGTGCCATATACACCAGCTTCCTCGCTAAACATAGTGAGGCTACTTGCAGTGCGGGGTGTGCTGCCCTGGCTTTGATCGGCACAGTGAATTGAACATTGTACAATCTCTATGGCTAGTATGAGAACAGGCTGTGCATTTGCTCACTGGGCTATTGGGGGAAACAGTCGTCCCAATTTTGTTTCATGACTTCCCTTTTCTGATCCTTTTTGACACACAAAATGAGCTGTATGGCTAATTGTTTCAATGCGAGCTTGGGTTAATGGAAACCTGTGGCAGGTTGGACAGCTTCAGTTATATTTTCCTTTGTTTCTGTCCACCCCCAACATAGAATCTTCCCATAGCCAGTCCAAGGGTATGAGGATAACTTTGCATTGTGTTGTGTAACTGATCCAAGACCCACTGATAGAAGTATTTCTTTTTGCAGCCAAATTTCTGTCCCTCTATTTGAGCACAAGGTTGTCTAAACTTTACACGCTCATACTGTGCTGAGAAAAGCTCTGTAACCTTGGAAAACATGTTTGATTATGGTTAAGGAATGGAAGTGACATTATATTACCAGTTAGAATGGGGCTGGGGAACAAATGGCTTGTTGCTATTTGTATTTCTTTGATCCAACTGTCCCAATAGATATTTAAGTTATGCAATTCTTTTTTTAGGAGCTTCAGTAGTTGTTCCATTATGTTCCAAAATGCAGTTTTTAAGGAAGGACGTATTTCAGTTAAAGAGACTAAGTTTGTTATGACCTTTTTAACTGCTTAAGATCTAAGGGCTGATATTCCTTTCTCACCCTCTGCTATGTACCAAGACCAGTACAATGTAACTGAGGTGCACTGTGCGGTTGAAGGGAACAGAGCACCCTCATCTCCTGGCACAGGTCAGCCCACTGGCAGGCCCCTTCACTGGGAACGGAGGCAGAAACAGGGACACACCAGCAGGCCTGAGGCCTACAATCATGTCCTTGACCATTGGCCTCAAGGCTGTCCGCAAATCTCCCAAATTTTTAACGGTTGGGAAATATGCTTTTTCCTGTTTACTATGACATTATACCACAACTTTTACTAAAAGGGACAAAATATTTGTCAGTTATACCAAAAAAGTTGATGCAATATGTCAATTGATGTAATTATATACATTATTAAATCCTAATTATCAAGATAAGTGAACTGAAGGGTTTATATTTTGATATAAAATAAAAGATAGCCCCAGTAAACCATGAGGTGTCTGTAATCTCAATGATTTTGGGCTGGTCATGTTATGGGCGTAAACGTTTGAGGGATCAGAGCATTTTCAGCCTCCTCCACTTAATTCTATTCCTATAATAGGCATGTGCTTATTTGCCGAAAGGAGTTACAAGTTTGTTTTAGTTAATAAGTTTTGCCTCTTGTGTTGGTCCCCAGTTTTCCAGGTAAACTTGTCTGATATTTAGCATTCAGCTACATCATCTATGTCAACCGTGGCTCAGTTGGTAGCATTCTCGACGCTGAGTCAGAAGGTTGTGGGTTCAGGCCCATGATAGAGATTTGACCAGAAAAAATCTAGGCTGATGTTCTATTGTAATACTGATGGAGTGCAGCACTGTCAGAGGTGCAATCTTTCGGATGAGACATTAAACCGATGCCCCTTTTGCTCTCTAAGGTGAATGTAAAAGCTCCCATGGTACTATTTTGAAGAAGAGAAGGGAAATTATCCCGGGGTGTCCTGGCCAATATTTACCCCTCAATCAACAGCACAAAAGCAGGTTATCTGGTCATCATTACATTGCTGTTTGTAGGAATTTGCTATGATCAACTTGGCTGCTGCGTTTCCTACATTATAACAGTGACTACACATTAAAAGTACTTCATTGGCTGTAAAGTGCTTTGAGACGTCCTGAAGTCATGAAAGGCACCATATAAATGCAATTCTTTCTTCCTTCAAAGGGCTTCCTTTTTCTCACACCTTGCCTTCCTAGCTGAGATATCACCATCTCTCATGAGAACATGTGGCTAGAGCTTTAACATAATAGCCCTGGAATGCAAAAGATGGGTCCTTGGCGGAATAATGGTGTTCTGCACAAGTCAAATAAACCATCTGCCTATCATACCTAACAAAACTCAAAAGGTAACAACTCAAACCTCCCAACTGGAACATATTTCATGATGAACGGTTAGCTCTGCTGACTGTATGTCACGTGGCAAGAGAAAGGATGAGTTCAGTCTGGAAGAACAGCTGAAAATGCCAATGACTGCTGGTGACCTATGAATATGGCTTTTATGACATTGGCAGCAAGTTAATATTGATGTTGTAGAATCATTAATGGATAAGATACTTTCCGTTGCACAAGCAAAATGACTGGAAGATGTTCAGTATATTGTACACAAATGTTGGGCAAGGAAAAACCAGCTGGTTCACAAAGGCTGCCCCATATTCATGATGGCTGGATCATCATGACTAAACAATTCCACCACCCTTGTCCCCCTCCCCTTGCTTCCTGGACTAGGCAAAATAAAAAGAGAAAACCACAGGGCCAATAGGTAACAAATACCCTGGAAGATTCCTCTCCAGTCCCCTCAGAGATTAAAACCAGTCCGGGAGACCACATGGATGATGTGTTTTTCATATGATCCGATCTTTGTCCAAGTCAAGAACCAGTACAGCGAACTCTTGACATCCAGAGATTCAGCACCCACCAGGCCAGCCAGCTACATATTCCAGAGGCTCCCCACCCTTGGGACGAGAAAAAATCCACCCAACATCCAGTCTGTTCCTACTTTTGCGTAGTTTAAATACATGTCCCTGGTTCTCTCCAATCTGTCAAACTGAAATAATTTCTCAATAGGTACACTTTGAAGTCCTTTCAATATTTAATAGACTAATAGACTTCTGTCAGGTCACTTTTAAGTCTGCGCTCCTCTAAAATAGACGCAGCTGCTTAAACCTACCCGAGTAATCACTGTTCTTGAAGTTAGGACTCATTCTCACGGCTCTCCTGTGAACTTTTTCCAAGGCCACTATATCAACCACCTTGTGAGGAGACCAAAATACTATAACCGCTTGTCACACCGTAAAGGCTGAGAGATTAACAATTATAAGTCATGATTTATTCAAAAGTTAGTCTTGCAGGAATGGACCCCAGTTTACAACATAAAAAGTGTAAAAATCTCTTGAAGGTTAAATAATATGAAAGGCATCTTTACATTCCTGTGTCATCTCAGTTCAAACAGTGAAGAAAAATGAACTGTTCAAACTTTCAGACAAGTCCTGAAATCGATGAGGATAAACTTTTTTTAAAAATCTCTAAAGCAGCACATGTTCCAGGTGGATGTGATGGAACGTGTCTTTTGACTGGTTTTGATGCGGCCAAGAAGATGAATGTCTTTCAGATACTACATTAAACCGAGGCCCCTTCTACCCCCTCAGGTGGACAGAAAAGATCCTGTGGCACTATTTCGAAGCAGGGCAGGGGAGTTCTCCCCGGTTTCCTGGCCAATATTTATCCCTCAATTGACATCACTGAAAAAACACATTGTCATTATCACATTGCTGTTTGTGAGAGCTTGTTGTGTGCAAATTGGCCGCCTGGTTTTCTACATTACAACAGTGACTACACTTCAAAAATATTTCATTTGCTGTAAAGTGCTCTGGGACGTCATGGGGTCATGAAAGGTGATATAGAAATGCAAGTCTCTTTATGTGGGCAGTCTGAACCCAGTTCCTATAACACATGAATGGCCTATAATTTTAAAAATGATGAGTAGTATTCGATGATAATTTCATCTGGAGAGGATGCAAGCCTCTAAATAAATAAATAAATAAATAAAAAGTGTTGGTTGATGTGTGAAATGGTAGAATTCCTAGTGCCGTTATGAGATTGCTGTTGAGGTGCGTTGGTGGAGCAGAGTTAGATGGAGCTTTACTCTGCATCTGGTGGACACTTGTAACCAGCTTGGGATTGCTTGATCTTGTTAGTGAATATAAAGAATTTTCATCCTCCAGCTATGGTATTCCTCACTTCGCTGAACATAAAAATGAAAATTTAAAGGAAATACTTGAGGTAGCAAAATCATTTTGGTGGAGTTGGAAACAAGCTTGACATTATCTTAAAAGAATAGGAACATGTGAGAGACTTCTGTCAGTTGACAATACATATTACTGGCAACAGCATTACTTTGAAAGCCCATCGTACATTGTGTGCTGTTTGCTGCATCTGAGTGATTGTTGCCATGGTATTAATTAGCATACAGTGTAGTCACTCTTAGTATTCATATTCAGCCGTATATAATAGCAGTTACATGGAAACGGAATTACAGCTGTAATCTAAATCACCAGTTTAGGTGCCCTTTTGAGGAGAATTCATGTTTCAGGAGCAGATGCATGGAGTAACGGTTTTTCATTGCAATCCTTGGGCCAGCCATTGTTTAAGTAGAAATTGGGCAGAGAAAGGTGCACTCCTGATCATAGGGGACAAAGGTCTGCTTATGGATGTGACGCTGAATCTGAGAATATCTAGCACAGGAACATTTAAACCCAGCCTCACTGTGAGGAGGCACTGTTGGGGGTGGGGGGGGGGGGGGGGGGTAGTGAATATTGGCAGTGTGTAGGAACTTGCATTGGCATTGACTGCTGAGACTTAGGTTAATGTGCATGGAATTACTCAACACCATTGAGTTCCTAATCTTGGGTACGTCTGGTCTTCTTCCTTGCAACGTTGTTTCTAGGGTGTTCTGGAGAGTTTCCTCTTGGATGTAAATTATATGTGTCAGAGCATAACCCATTTGGGGAAAAGGGTGCACATTACCACTTTCCCGCAATTTCAAAGAGTCGGCCATTCTGGATCTAAGGGTATAACCTTTAATTTTGTGGATGCCAAAACTCACTGATTCCGCACTTGAATTTGGTGAAATGAATCATTTAATCTATTGCGTTTTCTTCCAAAATATTTAAATTTAAGTATATACATTTCCAGTCTAACTGAGCAGGAATAGACACACAAGCACTTTTCATGATTCTGTGCACAGTGGACATTTATACCAAAGGCATGTCTTGAACATTCAGGCATTCATTATGATGATCTATGTGGTGCTTATGTGTGGCAGTATTTAAAGCTCAAGGCTTTGTGACTTTATCTTTTTAAGCTACTGTGTAACAAAAGGGAACTTGGGGATAAAAACCTCATTTGGTGCCTCAATTGGGTGTCCAAAATGTGAAGACTAAACATAAATCACAAATTTCTATTAGGGCATTAGAAATGTGGATAAACTGTGCATAGATAAACTTTACTGAGTTTTAAAAGTATAATAATGATGTAATGATTGTGATAGAACAAAATAGAACAGAATCCAATTATCAAGGTTTGCCTAGATGCTTATGATTTTTGTAATAGACCATTTGTCCATCAAACAAGGGTACCATGGGACCAAATTTTCAAGTCAAAGTAATGCCAGTGTCAATTCTATGTCCGTCACTTACCTGCCTCTGCTGGTATCTTACCAGCTGCACAGTAGACGTCAGATGACCCACTGCCCTTAGGCCAATTGAGGCCCTTAAGAAACCAATTAATGGCCACTTAAGGGCTTCTTCCTGCCACTGCTGGTATTTTACAAGTGGTGGATGGGCTTGCCATGCGGAGAGACTGCCAGGAAGCCTGGGGGTGGGGTTCCTCCTGATTGGGCACCCTATGGCCCACGGAGGGCCCCTAAATAGCAGCAAGGGCCTGTATCGCTGGAAGACCCCCGCACCCCAACTGCCCTGACGATTGACACCCCACCACCCCTTCGGGGCCTGCATGATTGTCCCCAGCGAGCCGCAACCCCACTTACCCGTACTCTGGGCCTTCTCAATGGCTGCTGCTCCAGGGGGCCTGCTGCAGGCCCGTCAGGAGCCACCGTTCCTGGTAGTGCTGCTAGGACAGATGAGCTGTTCACCTACTGATTGGCCGGCAGCTCTTGGGGGCACGACATCCAGCCTTAGAGGGACGGAATTCACAACTGCAGGCAACATAAAATCCGGCCATGGTTTCCATGACTGGCAGAGGACGGGTTGCCCTGATTTTCCGGCCGGTGGATGAGAGGCCACTGCCGCCCTGTAAAATCTAGGCCATTGATTCTAAAAGTTTCCCACCACCAACGTTAAACTGACTGGCCTGTAACTGTCAGGTTTATTCTTCTCCCCTTTATTGAACAAGGGTATAACATTTGCAATTCTCCCATCCTCTGGCACCACCCCATATCTAAATAAGAATGGAAGATTATGGCCAGCACCCCTGCAATTTCTAACCTTACTTCCCTCAGCAACCTAGAATGCAAACTCACCAGACTGGGTGTCTTCTCCACTGTCAATCTTTTTATTGCCTGCACTTTATTTTTTACCTCATCCCGTATCGCAACAATGTCCTTGTTTTATCTTTGAGCCAAGCTGTAAGTGTGTTTGTTTTTCAAGTGTCACTGGTCATGCACACCAGGACACTGCCAGCTTTCTAACGTGATCAGTGGAGTTTTCAGATAAGTGCTGAGATTGGCTTTGGGGAAGGAGCATGTTGGAGGTTTATAATTGACTTCATTATCCAAGGGCTCGGAAGGGCAAATTATAGGCAAAACATGCCCTTATGCTGCACAATATAGCTCTGTGTTTCCCCTGTCATTATCATTGTCAAAAGCAAACATGGCTGGCAACAGTACAAGCCACTGCTTCCAAACAGACAGGACATCAGGTACTTTGTTCAGGATCAGCTACTGTTGACACAGCCATAAATCTCTTCTGACAAAAGCTATTGGTTGGCCTGCCGACTCTTAACTTGAAATTTCTTTTGGAAGCATTCAAGGGAAAAAGACAATTCAAACTGTGATAACGCTGCCTCTGCTTTCCCCTTCCCTCCCCATCACTAATTTGTTCAACTGCCTCTTGGCATTTTATATGCTCTTTAGATCTCTTTATTACTTTAGTTAGCCTCTTGTGCAAATGTTTTGCCAACATTGCTGCTCGCTGACTTGTCTGTGGCAACTAACTGATTGCTCTCCTTTGCCTGGGTAAACGTTATATTTGCTTTTGTCCGAGCTCACGGTTGCTGTTGTGCCCTGATCTCCAGTACTCATTTAGGGATATTATCTGTTCCATTAGCCTTCTGTGGCTTAATTGGACATACTGGCTGCCTGCGAAAGCTCGAGTTAAATATACTGCAGGAGTCTCAACTCAGTTGCACATGGCGACAAGTCCACGGTGCAGAGCTGTCCATAATTCTGCATACATCACTAATCTCATGGAGACAGGACATAAGGGCAGCTGATGCAGGCAACAGAGAAAATCACACCAGTGCAGTAGGGGGTGCTCTTTCCAGGTTGGAGTTAAGAATTTGGGCAGAATCAAGTGCTTGGTACTTTTGCTGAGTGATCAGCACTCTAATTGCCAGCAGCCACATCCTTCACCTTTTCAATTTTTTTTAAAACTCAAGTTCTCAGGACATTTTGTAATTTTGTAACAGCCTCTGCATCTTATGAACAGTAGGAAATGATCAAAACTGTAATGTACTACTTTTTTTGCTTATATGCGAAGCCTTATAATTTAGGCGATTGATTACAGCAGAAGTATTTAAAATTCGAAAACCATTTCTAAGTCTGAAGAATACTGTACACAGTGCAATGATTAACTTACAATAAATAACCAGGTAATGGGAGGGGTAAAGGAAGCATGTTCATGTGTGCCCCCCTTTTTAAACTGAAGGACAGAAACTTCGCATACTTTGGCACTTTGGCACAGCACTTTTGTGAGTATTTACAAACACAAGACGCGGTGGCATAAATCACAGTAAAAACACCAGCACTCCACTTGTATGTGACACCATTGTGATGAAAATGACACAGGACTCTTCTAGGTCATCTCCTTCCCCAAATAAAACCAAGATTCTTCAAACAATTTTCAGAACACAATGCACTTTTTTACGTATCTAAGAAAAAGCTCAATAGCAACCAAATTTGGATTGACTTACACTTGGTCAAATTGGAGCACTTTGAATTTAGTTCAGTATTTGTTGAGGGAGTTCTTTTTATTCTGTTTTTTGCTCTTTTCTTCCCCCTCCTCTCTTTCTCACACCACACCCACCCCCTCCCCCACCCCCACCCACAAAAAACTATCAGTCTCAATTTTAAAATTAACGATTGATCTAGCATCAATTGTCATTTGTGAGAGTTCCAAACTTCTACCACCTTTGCGTGAAGAAGTGTTTCCTAATTTCACTCCTGAAAGGTCTTAGACTTCCTGACCAGTGGAAATAGGGCAGATTGGAAGAAACTATCAGTTCTCTTTAATATCTTTTAAAATTTGATCAAATGACTCAACCTTTTAAATTCTAGAGAATACAACCCTAGTTTGTGTAATTGCTCTTTAGTAGACTAACTTGCTAATCTCTTGCTAATAGGACTCCATAATTGGTTAGATTTGTGTGACTGCATTTCCTCTTTCTCTACCTGACTCTCTGTTCAGTGCCTGATGATATTGGAATTGGAAACTGGATTGCTGGTCCAAACCCACCTACTACTAACTGTGACAGTGCACTGCATCTCACATGTGGTGGTGGAGAGTGATGCCCATGAGGCAGGTTCCTACATTTACATTGGAACGACCATCTCCATTATCCCGGTGACGGAATTGTATATCTGCATCTGACCTCCATGAGGCCTCACCGAAGGTCCTTTCCTTGGTCCTCGTCCAGTGACTGCTGCTGGAAACACACGCATGGCAACAACAGGACAGATCAGGCTAAACTATGCTGACCCCAGTTGTCCCCTGACATTGTCCTGGCTCTCAGGAATTACAAGAAGTGGAGCAGTGCAGGAGAGGGAGAAAATTGTGGGGAAAAATGTTATTCAGAGAATGACCTTGCATTTATGCAGTGAACACTTTGACCAAGCTTCCCAATGCTTCTTTTGAGCACAAGGTTAATAATGAGCTGCATTCACCTCTAGAATATTTATCGTGATAGCACAGCTCTGTATTGTGACTAAAACATGGCTGGTGACATGCTTGTGGTTTCTGCAAGTCTTAGGGGCTAATTTTTAACTGGGAGCCGGATTTGGGCAGGTGAAAAGTTCAACCCTCCCCCAACCCCCCCTACCCCCCCACACCAACTCTACAGCAACAATGTGAATTTGACTCATGGGCTTCATCGTCATTCTGCCGGCCAGCTGCCAGCACAAAGTGGCCGGAAGGAACCAGAGATGGCCTGTTAAAATCTCATAGCCCATAGGCCACCCACCGGCTGCAGGGTGTGATGGGGAGAGGGTTTCAGCAGGGTGTGAAGGTGGAGGAGGGATCCCAGGGCAGCAGAGGCCAAGACATTCCTTGTAGGGCCCAGAGGAAAATTCCTTTCACTCCTGGTCCCAGAAGGAAGGTTTAATGCTTGGCCTTTGTGGTCTCTTCACAGTAGCTTTCACTGTGCAGGATGATTCGGGTAGGCACCTCATCTAATTGCAGTTAAAAGATCATTGGTGTCCTGTTGGAGTAATTTGCTTACATGTATGAGGCTCCTGATTAATTTAGGCAGATGCCTCATCCATTACTCTTTAAAAAGTAGCATGAATGGAATGAGTTATTCTTTTTAATTACCCCTCCCCCACCCCCATCCCCATCTCAACCTGGTTTCCACTGGGCAGACTTTTCTGAGATAACCACATAGTATTGCTGAAAATAGAGACATTTTTTGAAGCTTTTTGTCTTGCACTCATCAGGACAAGTCGCAAGAATACCAGTGCAAGGGAAAGCAACAACTTTATACTGTATGAGAAGAGTGCTGATTGGTTGGCAAGTGAACTCTGATTGGTAGAGGCATTGCCATGGAGAATGCACAGGTTTATGGTGACTGACAGTTAACTGCCAAGCTTTGTTTGAAATTTAAACCATGCAGCTTGACTCTGGTCAAGGCATCGCCCTGAGGTATGAAGCAGAGAATGGCTGTCACTTATTTTGTTTCGCTGAAACAGGCACAATGTGTGTACATGTTCCTTCTGTCTGCAAAGAACAGGGCCCTGAGTATTAATATATGTAGCTTCCAGTACGCGCAAATGCACCAGGTCTGGCAGCATCTGTGGAGAGAGAGCAAAGTTAACGTTTCAGGTCAGTTCTGATGAAAGGTCACTGCCAGATCTGCTGAGTATTTCCAGCACTCTATTTTTATTCCTGGCAGTTAACTGTCAATCACCATAAACTGGTGTATTCTCCATGGCAATGCCTCTATCCATCAGAGTTCACTTGTCAACCAATCAGCACTCTCTTTTCATACAGTATAAAGTTGTTGCTTTCCCTTACATTGGTATTCTTGCTGATTGTCCTGATGAGTGCAAGACGAAAAGCTTAGACAAAATGTCTCTATTTTCAGCAATACTCAAGTACTGTACTGCCAAATGACTATTTGTATAACCACATAAAGCTCAGGTTTGTTTTATTCAACTTTGGTTTGAATCTTCTGTATCGCTAAGAAAATAAGGAGCTAGTATCAAGGTTAAGTAGCTGAAATTCATGCATTAAGTCACCATTTTAAAAAAAACCTGGAACGAAATATCAGATTTATTCCATATATAATCCTTTCAGAGAGGTTCCCATGTGCTCTAGATGTAAGGATGTGATCTGCACAGCATTATGCTTTACAAGGTTTATATCTGTGATCCAAGGTATACATAATTGTTCTGATACTTCAGTAGCTGCTTTTAATGTGGTTCCTGGAATGAATATTGTCTCTCTAAACAGTTGCTGTGAAAACCCTGTCAAATGAAAATGTCACTGGGTTCAGCTCTGTGTCAATCATTGACTCGCTTGCATGTTGCATGTGTTGCCCTTCTAAGTCTGAAATGGCAGGTGATATTTGTATAATGAGCATGACTGGCATTTAATTCCTATGAAAAGAGAATTTCTGAGGGTATCATTTTATGTGGAAGAGTTAGTCATGCATTAATATTTCAGATTACCATTGCCTTTGCAGTTTCAACTTGATAGCAGATCAAATACAAATTATCTGGGGTCTGTAAAACCACATTGACCCGCACAATGAAGGCTTGGAATGTTTTTCCTTCAATACTACAGGTTTGCACAATCTGCAGTTAAAATTCCCAGTAGATTCTCTTGTGTGTATATATATAGGAGGAATCTTTCTGCAGATTATATCTGCTTCATGCAGTGAATAGTTGCTACCCCACACCACAGCTGTTTGATTGCTAACCCTATTTCTTTATGCAATGACTGGGCTGTGTAGATTTTTTTTAAAGTTCATTTTCGGGATCTGGGCGTCACTGGAAAGGCTAGCATTATTGGCCTTCCTGAGTTGCCCTTGAGAAGGTGGCGGTGAGCCGTCATCTTGAACCACTGCAGTCCATGTGGTGTAGGTACACCCACAATGTTGTTAAATTGGGAGTTCCAGGATTTTGACCCAGTGTTGATGATATGCCCAGACAGTATGTGGCTTGGAGGGGAACTTGGAGGTGAATGGTGTTTCCACGTACCTGTTGCCCTTGTCCTTCCAGATGGTGGAGGTCGTGGATTTGGGCGGTGCTGTCAAAGATGGGTAAAATCATCCTGTCACTGCAGGAATCAGCATTTAAACCCAGTCCTGACTGTTGGGATGAAAGTCTCTTTTTTCCGGTTGACTGAGACCTATTTGAAGAGAGTTTGGGGCAGTTACGACCCATTTCCTAGGGGTGCAGGTACATGGCGTCAACTGCCAGTGTGAGCACTAAGCTGGCAGTCTCACTCAGAAAAGCTATGGGCTGAATTTTCCCGGTCCGGCAGAGGCAGGTTAGGAGGCGCAACTGGGAGAAAAGTTGGAATATAGTGCGCCTGGTCGGTTAGCTGACACGTTCCCACCTCCGAGCAATCTTGTTGGAGGCAGGGTCAAGGTGACAGAGGCTACCTGCCTGGCAACGGAGATAGACATTTAAGCTCATTATGGGCCAATTGGGAGAAAGATGACGGCACTACTGGGATCTTCCCATTTACGGACGGGCCCCTTGCTGAGGCTGGAGCCCGGAATTGAACTGGAGGTGGCTTCCCAGCGGCAGGCACGGAGGCCATCCAAGCCTCCTCTCAACCATCCCAGCACGGACTTGCTGGGATGCGATGGCCACAGCTGCGGCCGAAAGCCATCCTGTGGAGGAACTTCCCCTCCAAAATGATGGCCTGACAGCCGTAGCCGTGCGTGAGTTTTAATTTTTGCAATGCTGCAGTGAGTGCTCCCATTTTCAGGCACACTCACGGTCTGCTGCCTGCCTCAGCAGTGTCTAGTTCTCCCGGTGGCGCTGTCCGACTGATAAGCGCAGCAGGCCATCTGATTGGGCCGCCTGATATTCTTAATTGGACGAGGCTCCTGGAGGCAGCTTCTTAATTGGCCAATGAGAATGTACACCTCCTTTAGTCTCCAGCTGTGCAGAAAGAGTGGCTCAGCCCAAAAACCAACCCTGAAGTCCAACTATGTTTTCCCCAATCATTAGACCTGAAGCATATTAAGTTACATAAATAGGCATAGCAATTCTGTTGGTCTACTCTTCTATAAATGCTCTATAGGGAATATATACCACTACTATGCAAGTGTGAAAATCAATTGTTACTTGTTTTGAGTTTGCCGTAGATATTTTATCAACTGCTGTAATGCTGGTCCCTGCCAGAAATAATCCAAGTATCTTTCATTCAGGTATATGCACATAACTGCCCAATATCTAAATTGTACAAGGGTGTAACCTGGAGTCTAACAATAGGACCAATATCATCTCTATGATTGAAAGCAGATATTGTGGAGGAAAAATTTGTTTGCACAGTTCTAGAAGCGGCGCTACGCGAATGAATTTCTCTCAGTGTGTCTTTCACTCGCACCCTAATTCACTTCTCCAATCTTTTCGAAGACAGACTGAAACACTTGGTGAGACGAGGCTGGATATGAATCATTAAGCTGTGTTCTATCACAGGCAGCAAGTGAACATAAAGAGTGACAGACTACCCAAAGTCCCCAGTTAACTCAATCTCACTTTCCTCCAGTGGGAAAAATAATGAGCTGTGTGTGTTATCCCTTTTCTGAGCTGGCTGATTTCTTTTTTTACAGCATCTTTCTTTGTAGGCAGCTTCTAACTGCCTAGACTGACCACCTGTATTATTGTTTGCAACTGTGGACACCTATAGCTATACATAGGGATGAATTTTCAGGACCCACCAAGGTTAGAAACGGAGGTGGACAGGGGCCAGGAAATACCGGCATTCCGGTTTCCCAACCCTGTTTCCAGCATCGCCATTTTGCTGAGGCAGCTTCAGGGCTGGCACAGCAACCCGTCCCCATGAGACAGGCGGCGAATTAGGCTCATTAAGAACCTTGTCAACCAGGGTTAAAGGAGGCCAACTGGGATTTTCCAGTTGGCCTCCAGTTTCCTGACATGATAGGAGGGGTAATTTAACTGCCTGGAGGCAGGCACCCAGAGGCAGGCAGAGGGACCAGCACTCCGGGCTAGAGGGTGCGGCCAAAGGCCACCCCGTAGAGGAACTTCCCTTCCATCCCCCGCCACCTCCCACCTCCTACCTCCCCCTCCCCCACACCACACACACACACACACACACACACACTGGTGCTTTATCTGTTTTATATTTAAAGTTTTAAAAAGGTTGGTCAGATGGTGTCATCATGTTAAAGTCCCCTCTCAGTTACTTACCCTCTACTGCAGTCTGCTGCTCCTCTCAAGCTGGTTAGTCCTCCAACATCGAGAACACACCCACTGCCCTTAATTGGACAGGGAATCTGTCTTTATGCCAATTAAGGGGGCACCATAGTCAAAAGCCCAGCAAGTGACTGCTTTCCCTCGGGGGCAGGTTTGGGACCTGGAAACAGTTGGGCTCCTGTCTTCCATCCCTGAAGTGAAAATTCAGCCCATAGTCTCTCATTTAAACTTTGACTGATAAAAGTGTCCGTTTGCCTGTTTCTCTGCACGTTCAGCCTGAGGGAGGACTATGGTGTTAACTGCCAATAAAGCCAGCTCCCTCTCTCTCTCCCCCTTCAGGTCCTCACCTTCTCATTAATATCCAGGCCGATGAGTTCAGTTTTACAGTTTGACTTGTTGAATGTAAAGTGGCGATGCCTATATGGAGAGAAAGCAAAAATTCTCTCTGCACATTGATATTTATCCTGTGACCAGTTTCTCTGCCAGCTCTGTAGCTGGATCACAAGCCATAACGTGTTTTTAGAAATGTGTGCAGGAGCATCGTTGAATTGCTTAATGTTGATACAGAACCATACAGACCAGGAAAGATTCCAGATTTGATCACTGGTCTGTGCTGCATTGGGTAATGGCAGCTGAGTGCTGGCAGCCGTGCTGCAGTAGACTTCAGCATCCCTACACTGGACGGAAATCAGCCAGTGTTCCTACTCAGCCATCCAGTGACACCTACGATAAATTTTTTTAGATTAGAGATACAGCACTGAAACAGGCCCTTCGGCCCACCGAGTCTGTGCCGAACATCAACCACCCATTTATACTAATCCAATATTCCTACCAAACATCCCCACCTGTCCCTATATTTCCCTACCACCTACCTATACTAGTGACAATTTGCACTTGGTTAGCTAGCGCTGGGGTCAGGAGTGCAATATCCTGCTGATGCTCACTGTCGAGATGCACATGTGAAGAATGGTTACTTAGCTGAAATAGTGGAAAGTTGCTGACAGCTGTGGAACTGGACGCGACCTCAGGCAGCACCTTCACTAGAGATGAGAAGAACAAGAGAGAATGTTAGAACTTAAAGATTTCAGTCCAGTTCCTATAACGGAGCAGCAGGTCATGCAGGGTCCCGTAGTAGCGGAAATATCTGATTTTAGTTACTTCATTCAACAAGAGAGTTAGGTCATTGCCCATTCGATTACCCATTGTGATGGGTCAGTGCCCATTTGATTACTACCCATTGCGATAGGTCAGTGCCCATTTAATTACTACCCATTGCGATGGGTCAGTGCCCATTTGATTACTATCTGTTGCGATGGGTCAGTGCCCATTCGACTATTACCCTTTGCGATGGGTCAGTGTCCATTCGATTAATACCTAAACTTCTCAAATGAAGCATGTACAGAGTACCAGTTTAAACTGCATATGTTTAATTTGTATTTTTTCTGGTCATAGGCAAAATCTTACATCAGCATAAAGTAGTTTCTCTTTTACTATGGAGCATGGGTAATATATACTGCCAATCAGATCTAAGTACCTTTGGGCCTGAGATGTTTTTCTGAGAGGATCCAAACTGCAAACCCTTTGAAACTAAATCAAAAGGCAACAATGAATGGAAATGGTTTATTCTCTTGTGTATATAGAATACATACTTAAAATTTATGTAATATTAATTTAGACTGGCACATCATTTTCTTAGAATTTGGCAACTGGAATATGTCTTTTCGAGAGTGGTTTTTCATCTCTGGCCCCTTCGTTCTTGAGTTGCAGGATAGTGAAATGTTATTGATCTGGTCATGTATTCTTCATCTATTCATAACTAATTGACTCATCATGGTATTCCAATGTTATTTTATGTTTGTCTATCATGCCTTTTACATTGGTTACCCGATGTAAGAAAATGCTGATAACATCAAGGAATTTTCACATCACATCAGCCAATTAGTACATAATAGCCTCCTTGCTTGATGGCATGTATATGACAGCTAATAATTGACTGATTTAATTGTTGTCAAGCTCCGATGGGCGATTCACGCCAATTCTTTTAGTGGTAATTGCATACTTTGTAAATATTCATTTTCTGTCTGTCACTGAATTCCATTGCATTAGGATCCAGGCTGGCTTCTATTCCAGATATATATCGGGGGATGTTCAGGCTACACAGTAAAACTTGTCGCTTTGTGGTCTGAAGTATAACTTGACGGGTGTACATAGCTATGTGGGGTACTTATTTTCAAATCCCTCCATGGCTTCGCCCCTCAACTATCTGTGTAGCATCCTCCAACCCCACAACCCTCCTAGATCTCTGTACATTTCCAATTCTGGCCTCCTGCACGGCCCTGACTTTCATCACTCCATCATTGGCAGCTGTGCCTTCAGCTGCATAAGCCCTGGAATTCCCTCACTAATCGTCTCTGCTCTCTACCTCTCTCTCTCTCCTTTTAAGATGCTCCTTAAAACCTGCCTCTTTGACAAAGCTTTTGCTCACCTGTCCTAACAACTCCTTTTGTTTAACAGTGCTGCTGTGAAGCACCTTGGGACATTTTTCTACATTAAAGGTGCTATATAAATGTAAGTTGTTGTTGGTATGGGCATCCTGACAGAGTGGGAAAGCGCCAGAAATACCCCTTCCTTTTTATGATCGAATATGCACAGTAAAATATTTTTCTCCTTAACACTATCAATTTTATACTGGCTTCAGCATTTATTGATGGCATACTGTGGTTAATGAATGATAAATATTATTTATGAAAAAAATATTTATTTCCAGAATTGAATATCATGCTTACAGCTGTGCTTTTGATATAGCAGCTCTTAACCACAGTGTGGGTCTCGTGATACATTACATAAATCATTCTTCCATGGCAATCTTTAGGCTATACAGCCAGTTCCCGCACTTGCTTTCGGGAAAAATCCTTCCTGTCTTTAATTTCCCACCCAAATTTATTTGCCTTTTCACCTCTCTCACCTCCTTTAAGATGCTGCTTAAAACCTATCTCTTTCGCCAAACATTTGGCCATCAGTCCTGATGTCTCCTCCTGCCTAAGTGTCAACTTCTGTCTGATTCACGCTCCTGTGAAACTTTGGGATATTTTATTGCGTGAAAGGTGCTATATAAATGCAATTTGTTGTTGAATGTTGACAGCAAAGATAATTATTTAGGGATCTCTATGATTACCTGGTTGCAGGTATTCCACATCCCACCTCTCTCTTGTGAAGCTAGCGTCTCTTGTTGATGTGCAGATCCATGGACTCTGGAAAAACCCTGACTCCTTACTCCAATAGCCTTTCTTCACTTGTGCAATTCAAAATGTGGAGGAGATCCCAGCCAAGCTTAACCCTAACTCCCACCCCCTCAGCTTCCATGCAAGTGCACTTTCCAGGAGGGTGACAGGCTGTGCCATTGAGAGAGGCAACCTGGGCGTCTCACAGCATTGAGACATGAACCTCCTGGGCTCCGCTGCTGGCAGCCTGGGAGAACATTGTCCTTTAAATTCTTTTGTTAATGAGACCTGGGAGTTAATAGAGCCTGGGTCTGTTTTCTATGCACCTCACCACTCACCTGCCCAAAGCCCAGCAGACGATAAAATCGGGCAGCCTTCATCAGTAAATGTTTGATGCACCTTCAAATATCAGCAACTAAGGAAGAAGAAATCTTTGCTGCTTCAAAAAAAAACCATTCCAAGCATCACGGAGAAGTAAATGCCCTCGAGCTGGGAAGCTAATTGTACCCAGAAGTATTCCATACGATTTAACCACAGCATTTTGCACTTCAAAGTCAAGCTTCAGCTACAGTTGCTACACAATTTTAAGAAGAATGGAAGAAAATATCAATAATATTTAATTGAAACAGTACAATTTTTTTGCAGAAATTAATAGGATTGGATGAAAGATTAGATACCTGCGGTGAGAGAGAGATCTATAATATTTTTCCCATTTCAAGCATGAGATTGGATCTTGCTGTTTTGCAAATAGTTTTGCATCATGCAGCCTCTGCAACACTGGCCCTTATTATTTCTGCTTTAACACAGTTGCCAGTGCGATGGCGGTTTCCTGCCCTCCCTTCTGACAAGCTACCTCTGAGCACCAGTTGGGCCCATGCATCTTGCATGCACTCCACCCATTGTCACCTAAAATTTCAATGAGGCTCCCAACTAAAGCAGGAGGAATCATTGGACAGCCGTGCAGAGGACCCCTAGGAAAATGGCCACATGCGTTAATCAGGACAATAAAAACAATGCTAGATTCTCAAACCGCTACCATGCTGTTTCTGATGAGGTAGATCAACTTAAAACCTTTTTTCTTTATTCATTCAGGGATGTGGGCATCACTGCCCAGGCCAGCATTTATTGCCCATCCCTAATTGCCCTTGAGAAGGTGGTGGTGAGCTGCCTTCTTGAACCGCTGCAGTCCATTTGGGGTAGGTATACCCACAGTGCTGTTAGGAAGGGAGTTCCAGGATTTTGACCCAGCAACAGTGAAGGAACGGCGATATAGTTCCAAGTCAGGATGGTGTGTGACTTGGAGGGGAACTTGCAGGTGGTGGTGTTCCCATGCATTTGCAGCCCTTGTCCTTCTAGTTGGTAGAGGTCGCGGGTTTGGAAGGTGCTGTCTAAGGAGCCTTGGTGCATTGCTGCAGTGCATCTTGTAGATGGTACACAATGTTGCCACTGTGCGTCGGTGATGGAGGGAGTGAATGTTTGTAGATGGGGTGCCAATCAAGCAGGCTGCTTTGTCCTGGATGGTGTCGAGGTTCTTGAGTGTTGTTGGAGCTGCACCCATCCAGGCAAGTGGAGAGTATTCCCATCACACTCCTGACTTGTGCCTTGTAGATGGTGGACAGGCTTTGGGGAGTCAGGAGGTGAGTTACTCGCTTCAGGATTCCTCGCCTCTGACCTGCTCTTGTAGCCACGGTATTTATCTGGCTATTCCAGTTCAGTCTCTGGTCAATGGTGGCCCCTGGGATGTTGATAGTGGGGGATTCAGCGATGGTAATGCCTTTGAATGTCAAGGGGAGATGGTTAGATTCTCTCTTGTTGGTGATGGTCATTGCCTGGCACTTGTGTGGCGCAAATGTTACTTGCCACTTATCAGCCCAAGCCTGGATATTGTCCAGGTCTTGCTGCATTTCTACACGGACTGCTTCAGTATCTGAGGAGTCACGAATGGTGCTGAACATTGTGCAATCATCAGCGAACATCCCTACTTCTGACCTTATGATTGAAGGTAGGTCATTGATGAAGCAGCTGAAGATGGTTGGGCCGAGGACATTACCCTGAGGAACTCCTGCAGTGATGTCCTGGAGCTCAGATGATTGACCTCCAACAACCACAACCATCTTCCTTTGCGCTAGGTATGACTCCAGCCAGCGGAGGGTTTTCCCCCTGATTCCCATTGATCTCAGTTTTGCTAGGGCTCCTTGATGCCATACTCAGTCAAATGCTGCCTTGATGTCAAGGGCAGTTACTCTCACCTCACCTCTTGAGTTCAGCTCTTTTGTCCATGTTTGAACCAAGGCCATAATGACATCAGGAGCTGAGTGGCCCTGGCGGAACCCAAACTGAGCATCACTGAGCAGGTTATTGCTAAGCAAGTGCCACTTGATGGCACTGTTGATGACACTTTCTATCACTTTACTGATGATTGAGAGTAGACTGATGGGGCGGTAATTGGCCGGGTTGGACTTGTCCTGCTTTTTGTGTACAGGACATAGCTGGGCAATTTTCCACATTGCAGGGTAGATGCCAGTGTTGTAGCTGTACTGGAACAGCTTGGCTAGGGGCGTGGCAAGTTCTGGAGCACAGGTCTTCAGTACTATTGCCGGAATATTGTCAGGGTCCATAGCCTTTGCAGTATCCAGTGCCTTCAGTCGTTTCTTGATATCACGCGGAGTGAATCGAATTGGCTGAAGTCTGGCATCTGTGATGCTGAGGACTTCAGGAGGAGGCCGAGATGGATCATCAACTCGGCACTTCTGGCTGAAGATTGTTGCAAATGCTTCAGCCTTATCTTTCGCACTGATGTTCTGGGCTCCCCCATCATTGAGGATGGGGATATTTGTGGAGCCACCTCCTCCAGTTAGTTGTTTAATTGTCCACCACCATTCTCGGCTGGATGTGGCAGGACTGCAGAGCTTAGATCTTATCCGTTGGTTATGGGATCGCTTAGCTCTGTCTATCACATGCTGCTTACACAGTTTGGCACGCAGATAGTCCTGTGTTGTAGCTTCACCAGGTTGATGCCTCATTTTGAGGTATGCCTGGTGCTGCTCCTGGCATGCCCTCCTGCACTCTTCATTGAACCAGGGTTGGTCTCCTGGCTTGATGGTAATGGTAGAGTGGGGGATATGCCGGGCCATGATATTACAGATTGTGGTTGAGTACAATTCTGCTGCTGCTGATGGCCCACAACGCCTCATGGATGCCCAGTTCTGCATTGCGAGATCTGTTTGAAATCTATCCCATTTAGCACAGTGATAGTGCCACACAACACGATGGACAGTATCCTCAATGTGAAGGAGGGACTTTGTCTCCAATAGGATTGTGCGGTGGTCACTCCTACCAATACTGTCATGGACAGAAGCATCTGCAGCAGGCAGATTGGTGAGGACGAGGTCAAGTATGTTTTTCCCTCATGTTGGTTCCCTCACCACCTGCCTCAGACCCAGTCTAGCAGCGATGTCCTTTAGGACTCGGCCAGCTCGGTCAGCAGTGGTGCTACCGAGTCACTCTTGGTGATGGACATTGAAGTCCCCCACCCAGAGTACATTTTGTGCCCTTGCCATCCTCAGTGCTTCCTCCAAGTGGTGTTCAACATGGAGCAGTACTGAGTCATCAGCTGAGGGAGGGTGGTAGGTGGTAATCAGTAGGAGGTTACCTTGCCCATGTTTGATCTGATGCCATGAGAATTCATGGGGTCCGGAGTCAATGTTGAGGACTCCCAGGGCAACTCCCTCCCTACTGTATACCACTGTGCCACTGTCCTGCCGTTGGGACAGGACATACCCAGGGATGGTGATTGCAGTGTCTGGGACATTATGAGGTATCATTCTGTGAGTATGACAATGTCAGGCTGTTGCTTGACTAGTCTGTGGGACAGCTCTGCCAACTTTGTCACAAGCCCCCAGATGTTAGTAAGGAGGACTTTGCAGTGTCGACAGGGCTGGGTTTGCTGTTGTCGTTTCCGGTGCCTAAGTCGATGCCGGGTGGTCCGTCCGGTTTCATTCCTTTTTATTGACTTCGTAGCGGTTAGATACAACTGAGTGGCTTGCTAGGCCATTTCAGAGGGCATGTAAGAGTCAACCACATTGCTGTGGGTCTGGAGTCACATGTGGGCCAGACCAGGTAAGGACAGCAGATTTCCTTCCCTAAAGGACATTAGTGAACCAGATGGTGGGTTTTTACAACAATCGACAATGGCTTCATGGACATCATTAGACTAGTTTTTAATTCCAGATTTATTAATTAAATTCAAATTCCACCTTCTGCTGTGGTGGGATTCGAACCCATGTCCCCAGAGAAATACCCTGGGTCTCTGGGTTACTAGTCCAGTGATAATACCACTGCGCCACTGCCTACCTCTCGATATTTTCATGTATTTTGGAGTAAATCGGTGAGTCATGGGCGATACCTGTTTCACCAGAGCTTGTGTTATCATAGCATTGAATCTGCTACACCTAATTAAGATAAGGGTCCTAATTAAGATGCAAGGTTTAACAAGGTTTATTCCAGACTGACTATTGGTTCCCTATGACAGTGAAAATTGCATAGTTTTGCTGGCTATGACTATTGAGGGGGAAAAAATGAATGAAGGTTTCTGGCCTCTGATTGATTGGGTGATATTTGAAGTGACAGCTGACATTTTTGGCCAAGCATACAACTTTGATGGTAATTGACAGTACCTCAGGTATACCTTGTTCTAAGGCTACACACATACTGCATAGACTGCCAGTGTTTTCTCCATGCACTCCCTCAGAGGTATGTGTGTGTCGTTGAATAATTGAATGCTGCTATTGTTTACTTTTTTGCTCGTGAGGGAAAAACTCTGATGACATTGTGTATGTTTTTTTTAAAAGATGTGAGATGATATATTGTGGAAATTGCTATAATAATGTGAAGGGCCTGTGGACAGGGAGTCTCCTTGTTTACAGTTTTTGCCTTTGTAATAAAGAATGGAAAGGTCCAAATAAAGCACATTTGAAGTAGTTTTCATGTCTTCTACTTCAGTCTATTAACACCCATCTTGTACAAAGCTGTATACTTCACAGCACACTGCAGTTTAGACATTCTCTGGCCTGGTGCTCATTGAACCCTTCGTCCAAGTGATAGACCACACATAGCCTCTGCAATATGTAGAGTTTGAATTGGATTTGAGACCTGAAGAAGCGAGATTTTTTTTCTCAGAGAATCTAAATATTGTTTTAATTTAGTGACTTTCTAGCATTTTGAGTCGATTATTTCAACATATCTGGAATAACTTTAAACCCTTACATTTGCACACACCTCCTGTCCACAAAACTATATTTCTTGTTGTCACATTTTGCTATTTGCCATTGTAAATGCCCGAGTCCACATTTGTAATGTAAACTTCTGTAAATATGTCATTGTGTAGTTACACCCTCCCACATGTGGTGGCACTGTAGCACCTGACTGCTGTCTGTCAGCTCCTCAGCCCATAGTGAAGAGAAACCCCCTGTGCTTCAATTCTCTGCATTCCAAATTACCATTCCCTTAGCTATTTAACTATTAAGTAATAAGGTATATAAAGGATCATTTTCAACATCACTGCCTTATGGTTTCAATATCGATAGGGATCTCGATTCCTACCACTATAACACCCACAACTTCTCCCAACCCCAGAAGTGTGGTGCACCCATTCTATTTTACTAGCACCTGCTATCAAGAGAGAAAATGAGAGCTGTGGTCAAGGTATGAAGTCAATGATAATGCCAGAGGCCCATGAAGTGAGCAGTAGAAAGATGAGGCGCTGTTCCACAAGCTTGCATTGAGTTTCATTGGAATAGTGTAAAACGAAAGCTTTGGTCAGTCTTGGCACCTATCTTAGTGGGGGATAACTCTACAGCGCAAAACCGCTTATAATTTGTTTATAAATGAGCGTCAAACTGTTACAGTCACACAAGTGCAGCAGGGAGATATTCTGCTGAGGTTGAGTTTCTGATTGGTTATTGATGCAGTGTAGAAGTAGATTTCCTCCATTTGGTGGTACTGCACATAACTTATGTTCAGATGCCAAAAGTGGGTGAGTGTTTCATTTCTGCACTGTTGGCTTGCCTCCCTTTGAGCTCACAAATTTACAAAAAGCATCTATAAATTAGTGACACTAAAGCAAAATAATGCAGATGCAGGAAATCTGAAATAAAAACAGAAAATGATGGAAATACTCCCAAGTCCGACAGCATCTGTGGAGAGAGAAACAAGAGTTAACATTTTAGGTCAATGACCTTGTCGTCAGAACTGCTAATTCCCAGTCTGGCAAAAAAAAAAATCATCTACCTGAACCATTAACTCTGTTTCTGTATTTCCAGCATTTTCTGTTTTGATCACTATAAATTAGTGAGCTGTTTTAATGCAAATTAGAATGTTAATGTGGAGGGCAGCTGATGAGGCAATCGGTCACTACTTGCAATGCAACTCTGGCAGTTAATACTCTCCATTAAATCCCCACAGTGCTATCTCTTTGCAATCAAATTATCATGATCATTGCTGATAAAGGAATGCATTTTATGTGACATCTTCTATAAATTTTCTCCCAGTGAAAATCATTTGTTTCTTGTCATGTAGCAAACCTAGCAGAACCAATACACTCAACAAAAGTTATCCTTGATTGCTTATACCTCTTAATATTCATTGCATGACACATAACCTAAGTAACGGGAAAGTTTCAACAACACGGTACTGTATTGTCCCGGGGCACGTAGTATAAAGGGTAGAAGTGTCTTGAGCGCATTGTACCTTCCCCACATCAACAGTAACCCGAGAAAGTCAGTGTTGATGGTTTTTAAAGGGAACAGGTCTTCTACTGTGCAATAGGGATATTACTATTACTTCACATTTATATGGAAGCTTTGTTTAAAAAAAAGCATAGATAAAATAAAAGCAACAACAACTTATATTTATATAGCACCTTTAATGTAATAAAATGTCCCAAGGTGCTTCAAAGCAGCATTTAAAAACAAAATGTGCCACCGAGCCTCATAAGGAGATATTAGGTCAGATGACCAAAAGTTCGGTCAAAGAGATAGGTTTTAAGGAGTGCCTTGAAGGGGGAAAGCGAGGTAGAGAGGCAGAGAGGTGTAGGAAGTGTATTCCAGAGCTTAGAGCCTTCTTCTTCTTCTTAGGCAGTCCCTCGGGAACGAGGATGACTTTCTTCCACTCCAGGGTTGTGGGTCCTTAGGTAACTGAATAGTCCAATCCTGGATCCACACACTCTGCCACAGGTGGGGCAGGTGGTGTTTGGTGAGGCGAGTGAATGGGATGCTCGAATTTCCGAGTGCTCCTTTCTCTGTTTGCACTTGGTCACAGCCTGGGCATGACGACGTTGTTCGAACAGGCTGGCACCTTCGTGGATGCTTCTTCTACATTTTGGGTGATCTCAGGCAAGAGATTCCCATGAATCAGTGGAGATGTCACATTTTTTCAGGGAGGTTTAAAGGACATCCTTTAGTGTCTCCTCTGCCCTCCTGGTAGCCTCTTGCCGTGATGGAGCTCAGAGTAGAAATCTTATTTTGGGAGTCTTGCGTCAGCAATGTGGACAATCTGGCCCACCCAACGTAACTGACTAGCCATGACCAGTGTCTCAATACTGGGGATGTTGACCTGAGAGAGGACACTGAAATTGGAGGGCCTGTCCTGTCACTGAATTTGCAGGATCTTGCGGAGGCACCACTGGTGATATCTCTCCAGAGCTTTGAGATGTCTGCTGTACAGTGTGCATGTTTCCAACGCTTACAGGAAGGCAGGTAACACTGCCGTAATTGTGACCATCTTCAAAAAAGGCTTAGGGCCTAGACAACTGAAGACAAGGCCACCAATCGTGGAGCGATTAAATTTGGGGATGCTCAAGAGGCCAGAATTAGAGGAGCATAGATATCTCGGAGGGTTTTGGGCTGGAGAAGATTACAGAGATGGGAAGGGGTGAGGCCAGGGAGGGGCGAGGCCACAGAGGGATTTGAAAACAAGTAAGCCAACGTAGGTCAGTGAGCACAGGGGTGATAAGTGAGTGGGACTGGGTGCGAGTTAAGATATGGGCAGCAGAGTTTTGGATGGTATCAAGTTTACGGAGAGTAGAATGTGGGAGACTGGCCAGGAGTGCATTGTAATAGTCAAGTCTAGAGGTAACAAAGACATGAATGAGGGTTTCAGCAGCCGATGAGCTGAAACAGGGGTGAAGTCAGGCAGCAAATAGCCCTATCTGCAAACAATATGGAAAATATAACACAAATATTGTCCTGGCTAGGTCTTCCTCCTCTTCAATTTGAGAATTCAGACAAAGCAAACGTGCCCTTTTATCTGGGTAGAAGATATCATGAAACTTTTTTTAAAATCCTGAGACTCTATACTAATTTTGTGCTTTCACTGCAGGCATTGTTCCAATGCAATGTTTAAAACATGGCTAGCTCTGTGATGCATATGAACAACTTAGGCATAATTCATTGTATAATGACTGCATCTGCCAGAAAACTAATTTTATTCCACTAAAGCGTGCCTGACTCCGGTGCCTTTGACTTTGTGTCTTGCTATGGTCTCATGTCCTTTGCAGCAAAACGTTGGGTCTCTAGTCACTTGACCTTTAAAGTAGCTAACAACATCAAATGAAGTACACTTGCAAGGTCAGCTAATTCAAAGTATACACACCAGTATGACCACAATTAAAGTGGATGATTCTCTAGATAAAAACTGCTTGGCAACCTCTTGTAAGGAGACGGAACAACTAGAGTACTGCGCACAATTATGATCACAGCATTACCGAAGGATGTGATCGCACCAGAGAGGGTACAGAGGAGATTTACGAGGATGTTGCCAGGGAATGGAGAATTTTAGTTACGCGGAAAGTTTGGACTGGCTTGAGAATTCAAGGAGCCATGATAGAGTGGATAGGAAGAAGCTATTTCTGTTTAACAGAGAGGTCAATAACAAGGGGGCATAGAATTAAAGTAATTGGTAAAAGGATTAGATGTGAAGAGGGGAAATATTTCCACAAGACGGTAGTGGGGTCTGGGACTCTCTGCCTGAAAGGGTGGCAGAGGCAAAAACCCTCATTGCGTTTTAAAAAAAATCTTTGATATGCTCTTGAAGTGCCATAACCTACGGGGCTACGGACCAAGTGCTGGAAAACGAGATTAGGCTGGATAGCTCTTTTTCAGCCGGCATAGACATGATGGGCTGAATAGTCTCCTCTATGCTTTAAATTTTCTACGTTTCTAACCAAATGTAGCCTGTTGGGAAAGGAATAGCTCACAGTTGTATTACTGTCTTTCACGTCCTCAGAACATCCCAACAGCCTGCACAGAATGAATTCATTCTAAAGTGTAGTCACTGTTGCAATGTACGTCAGGCTATGGGCTGGATTTTACCTTAGGCGGATGGGAACTCATCACCGACATAAAAGTCAGTGGCCGAACCCGCTTCCGCCTAGCCCGGGGATCCATCCCTCATTTTAAGGGTCCTCGGGCTTTAAGTGTCCTGAGGCGGGACTTCCAGTGAGCCGGCAGCTCTTTGTCCCAGCACAGCAACACCACCGGGAGCGGTGGTCACTGCTGGGACTGCAGTCCAGCCGACCAGATGGAGCCAGGAGACGAGGTAAGTTGGGCATGCCTCACCAGGGAGATCGTTCCTTCCGTGGTGAGGTTGGAGTGGGTGTTTGTGGGGGGGGGGGGGCGCGTCTTGGTCTTGGGAGGTGGGGGCGGCCCTCAATCGGGCACCCTGTGCCCAATTGCCATGGCCCCCTCCCCCCCCCGGGGCATGGAAAGGCCGGCAGCTATCGCTGGGCGGCCTTTCATGTCCCCAGCACACCCACAAGGCGGGCAGCCAGTTAGGCTCATTAAGAGGTGTATGGTGTAAGTAATGGAGGTTGACTAGGATTTTTCAGTCAACCTCCAGCTTCCCATTGCAATGGTGGGCAGTTCAACTGCTGGGAGGTAGACACCCTATGGCAGGCCGGATGCCAGCACTCCAGGCAGGCTAGAGGCCATCCTTGCCTGTGTGCTGTCAAAGGCGACTCTGTGGAGGGACTCTCTGCCCCGCCACCACCCTCCTCCCCCCCAACAGTGGTGAACTGGCTGATCTTTCTATTCTTTATTTAAATCTTTTAAAAAATGGCTGAGAGTCTCCTTCCTGTTGAAGTACCTTCTCAGTTACTTACCCTTTACTGCAGCTGCACGCTTCTCTGAAGCTGGAAGGCCTCTATTTGGCCCTCTGGCTTAGAGAGCCTGCCTACCCCTTTAATTGGACAGGGAATCTGTCTCCATGCCAAATCAGGAAGTGCCCCAGTCAAAATCCCAAAGAGAGACTGGTTCCCCCACCCCCTGGGAGCGGTTCAGGACCTGGAAACAGACCCGACTCCTGTTTCCCTCCCCCAAAACGAAAATTCAGCCCTATGACTCTATAAAACTGAAAATGCTGCAAACACTTTGCAGCGTGTGGTGGAGAATTTTCACCTCTTATCGATTTGAAATCGTTAATATTAACTGTTGCCTGAAATGGGCTCAGGTCGGCTCTTTTTAACTGCCAGGCTGTTCTGTTCTCACCCATGGTTGTTCTAAATCAAATCTTATTTGGCAGGTGGAATTCTCTGGCGCTGTTTCAGAAATCGTACTTCGCACCAAAATACATAATTCAATGGAAAATCCCAGGATAAAAACACCTTGCTGCATGTCATTTACAACATAAATTATTCAAAGGAGGGGGGGGCTGAGATCTTTGAAAAATATTTTACATGTCCTTTTATTTGTGTGTTTGCCAAACCCTGAAAAATTATGGCAAATTCTAGATTGAAGTGTGACAGTAAGCTGCCATCATCCCAGTTGCGCATGACATCACCAGGACAGAAATGGCCTTTGGCTATTTTTTTCTCTCAGTTGCTGCACTGAAGACATCCACTGCAGTGTCATATTTCATTTGGCACAGAGAGAGCTGAAGAAATATGCCGTCAATTAAACTGAACGTTGTTCTGGGTTTAGTCGATTCAATTTTGCACTCCACTGATGCACAAAGGCACTGTACTTCCCTAGTTTGCTTGAGTGAATAAGTTCAAGAAACCCTTGTTTGGTACCAGTTATAAAAAAAATACCTCTATTATACCCTTGAGGTCACTATGGTGATGTGGTTAAAAGAAAAGTTCTGACTTTGACCACAGCACATCCAGCACCCTTGGGTGGGGATGAAGTGATATGGAGCAAAGGGGAGAGAAGTGTTTGTCAATGCTTGATGGACAATGGAGGTACAATTCTGGGAAGCAGGGGAGGAAATGGGAGGTGGGGGTCAGTCTGCACCAGTATAGCCAGCTCTTGAACCAAATGTTGAATTTGTTTAAGTCCCCATTTGAGGAACTAGAATTTGCTTGCTAGCTGTCGAAAGGGAGTAATCTGGCTCCTTTCCAAGTGTGAGGAAGGGGAGATTTTGTAAAGGGATTGTTGGAGGTTGTGGTCTCCATGTCTAGATCCAGGTTGTGATGATTAAAGGAGTGCTTCCTCTGACCTTTCATTCGAGCAATGGGTCACTGCTGGCCACTGCTCGCAAGCCAATGGGAAGCAGTAATTTACAGATTTCCTTTGGAACTCTGGGAACAGTGGGCAATCTGAGCTCTTCCCTATTCTACCAGGATAACTCCATCCACATGCCCAGACTGCCTTATAGGACGGTAAGAAGGTTCAACTTGGAACTCAGTTAAAGAATACCAAAGTTTCTCTTCAACCTAACTCAGATGCGAAAGACCCCCAGGAGGCATTACCTAACCCGATAAACCCCCTCCCTTGAAATCTCTTCGACTCAACTGAACCTTAGGAGCATCAAATCAGCCTGAGTCCCAAAGCTTCCTGTCAACTATACAAAGTATCTCAAGGGGTCATTGTATTCTCCTGTGTGTACTGTGTAACAAAACCTTACAGCAACTTCACAAACAAAGGATTTATTTGAAGGAATAATAATGTGCTGCCTTAGCTTCCACTCCTCGGGCTGGATTTTGCCAAGCCCACAATGTCGGACTCCGTGCCGGGGGCGGGGCGGGTGCTGGAATATGGGTATGGCAGCGGTCCGCCACAGAGGCCAATGCCGGGAGGGCCCAGCCCGATCCTCCCAGTGACAGCGAGGCTCTGTGGCAGCAACCCTCACCCCCCACCCCCCCCACACCCCCCGCCACTGGGCGATGGGACCTGGAGTTAAATAGCTAAATTAATGACATACCTAAATTTAACTCAACTTACCTTCAATCTTCCAGGCCTGCCGTGATTTATGGCATGGTGGCTGGCTCTCCCATGCCTTCAATTCCCCGTCTGAGGAAAGCCAGCATGACACTGGTGGGGAGGGGGCGGGGGGGAGTTAAGATTTTCAGTGCAGGGTGGGATGGGGGAGCTGGGGGGAGTGGGGTCAAATAAACATAATGGGTGTAGGGGATGGTGGGAAGGGGTGAACTTTAAACTTTAAACTTTGTGTAGCCTGGTTGGTGGGGGAGGGAGGTCCGATTTAAAAGGTAAGTGTGTTCTGGTGGGGGGGGGGGGGGGGTGGTGTGGGGGAAGAACAAATACTTAATGTAATTGTTATTGGGGGTGGGAAAGGGACATTAGAACTTTATTTGATAAATTTTGGGGGGATACTCATTCCCATCAAATTGCATTAACCCATTTAACCTGGTAAATTGATTGACTATATCACAGTGGGGAAATAAGCAAGGCCTGGCACTACGGCTTTGCATCAATAGCAGCATGTTCCTGGTCTTCTATCATGGGGTTATCTCACCAAAGATCTATGGCTCTCTGAGGTCAGTTTACTCTTCACCATCCTCTGATTTAAGCCAATCAGAATTCTTTACTGGAATGCGTCAATGTTGTGGAGGATAACACGCAGCACAATGCAGCCTCACTTACAGATTTCACTGAGGCCGCAGCTGACAAGGCAACCATGATGTGCTTGGAGAGCTATTTAACTTGTAAATATGTGTCTGCTGGCTTGAAATCCAAGGCCTTGGAATTCAAATGGGGAGACAGTGGCGTAGTGGTACTGTCACTGAGCTAGTAATCCCAAGGCCCAGGCTAATACCCTGGGGACATGGGTTCAAATCCCACCATGGTGGAAATTAAATTCAATTAATTAATACAAATCTAGTGTAATGGTGCCATGAAACTACCATTGATTGCCATAAAAACCCATCTGGTTCACTAATGTCCTTTAGAAGGAAGTCTGCTATCTTTACCTGGTCTGGCCTACATGTGACTCCAGACCCACTGCCCTCTGAAATGGCAGAGCAGGCCTCTCAGATGTCGAGGGCAATTAGGGATTGGCAATAAATACTGGCCTTGCCAGCGATGCCCACATCCCATGAAAGAATGAAAAAAGAATGCTCAATGCCCAATTTTCAGGCACTCAATGAGTGACTTGGCTACCTTGGCCTCCTCCAGTCACCGCCTACTCATGCATATTGATTGCCAGCTTTTCCAGCAAGAAAGAAGAGAGTACGTTAGTTAGTTGTAGCCTGGTAAGATGCTTTGAGAATGTAGTGTCCAGGTAGAATAGTGTGGATGTTATGTGAAAGATGATGAGTTGTGGGGAAGTGAGTGAGTGAGGAGAGTAAGAGCTACAGAGTGTAGCAATGGAAGGAGTGGGAGTGACGTGTGGTGCCGTGATTGGAGGTGAGTGAAGGAAAGTGGGAGAGGAAAGAGCTGTGAGTACTTCTTTCTAATGTTGCTGGTCAACTTACCCGGAGAGCCTTCTGGAGGTGGGAGCAGTGGGTGGGGAGGTGAGGGGTGTAGGCAGGCATCTGCCTCCTCAGCTAGGTCCTCCAACTCTACACGGGAAAATCTGGGGGATCCTTGCATCTGCACAAATTGCAACCATTTTTGCCCTTAGAAAATGTTGCCAGCAGCCACAGTGTACCTCCCCTTTAAGAGATGCAGACTTTATTTAAATAGCATGGGAGATGGCCAGTTTTTGCCCTGCAAATGGGCTTGTAACCAATAAGGAGCATGGGTAGAACTTGATCTCGAGTGCTGCGTTTCTTTCTGCAACACTCCTTTAAGGGCATGGCAAGGGCAATGCGTCCATCTCTCATAAACACGTCAGCGTAAAATTTAAATTAAAGTTAGACAGATGGCAAGTTCATTATATTGTCATTGGATTATAAATAACATTAAAAATAAAGCCACGATTTTCCTGCTTACAGGGCCAGACTTCACTCCTAGTGCTCTGCCAGTCAGAGTCCTGGACTCCATCACATCTAATCAAATCTGCACGGCTCATCCATCCGCTACCTTCAGCAGGCATGACATGCTTCTTCATTCCAGCTGCCTTCAAAGTGACATATCCATAGGTGGAAACTGCTGAAGATCTTGTACTCCAAAAATTCAGTCTTGAAGTTACTGCTGCACCTTCAGCATTAGACTGTCAACCCCTGCACATACACACAAACACCAACACATACACACCACACCTCACAAATACATACATATACACACCACACCTCACAAATACACACAGACACCCACACATACACACCACACCTCACAAATACACACAGATACCCACACATACACACCACACCTCACAAATACACACATATACACACCACACCTCACAAATACACACAAACACCAACACATACACACCACACCTCACAAATACACACATATACACACCACACCTCACAAATACACACAAACACCCACACATACACACCACACCTCACAAATACACACAGATACCCACACATACAGACCACACCTCACAAATACACACAGACACCCACATATACACACCACACCTCACAAATACACACAGACACCCACACATACACACCACACCTCACAAATACACACAGATACCCACACATACACACCACACCTCACTCATACACACAAACACCCACACATATACATCACACCTCACACAAACGCACATGCACTCCTTTCTCATGCTCTCACTCTCACACCCCTCACTCACTTTCACGGCCTACACCAACCACGCACACACTCACACACACAAGCACACACTCGCACACACATACATCCCTTTCTCACACAAACGCGCATACACACACAGATCTCACTTGCTCTCACATTCTTTCTCACACTCGCTTATACAAAGTGCAAGTTGTGGGATTAGTGTTGCACTGAAATCACACTTTGCCAGAAAAATAATGTTTGGTTGTAGGGAGCGTTGCTATCAATATCATCAATCTTGTATAACACAGAGGTTTTTGCTCCCTTTTAATGTGCAATGGTTGCGCTATTGAGATGCTAGAGAATGGACTACTCTGTACATTGTTATTTCTATTTGGGCATCAAGTGCTGTCAGATCAATAGTAAAACTGTTGGGACCTCTCCATTCTGCATCCAACAGTGTAATTCAGTACCAGTTGTTCTCTGAGGAACAACTGTTACTGTGTGAATTGTATATTAATTATATTTAATTGTATGCAGGTGGTGGGCATTGTCTGGGGATTCATTTGTGCTCCTATAAATAGGAACAGACTGAAATTTGGGTGTTGAGTTAGGAGGTGCATGTTTGTAATGTGTATCTCTGTAAATAAAACCTTCTGAAAGTGTGTAAAGATTGGCTCCAATTCTATCATTCATTGCCTAGCTATCTGGAGTATAACAGACTGCACAACGTGACTTTTTTCCATTTGCCACACCAGCTGTCTTGTGGCTGATTTCCAAGAGTTTAAAAATTCATGCCCAAATTCAGCTTGATATTGTCATGCAGGTTCATGCCTACCAGCAATAGGTTCAAAGCTTTCCAAGTCAATAATTATTTAGAAAGATCTCTTTTTTTTTTGTTCTGCACACTGTATTCTTGCAGGTGCCTATAAAGCAGCCAACAAATGCTTGCTTTATGATGCACTAAAAGTGCCCCGTTAATTAAGCTGCCTTCTAATTCCATTATTTTGTTATAAACAGCAATCTGCCATAATTATTCTTCACACTTGAACTATTCAGCAGTCCCATTTTTAGCAGTGTAAAGCATTTCAAGAGAATATGCAGCTTGAGTGCAATGTTAATTGGATTCAGTTTTAATGTGATTGAAAATATTTGGTGGAGCATCATATAGACACCTTTTTATACTTTAGTTATTCATTACGAACGCTTAGTTTTCATTTATTTATTTTGCCCACCAATATTTGTGTCTTGATATAAATATGAAATATACTTGCAATTTCTAGACTCCAAAGTCTATGAGGGCTTTTCTACAGATTATTTATCACTTGCTGTACAATGTTCAGCTTTGTGAGTGAAACGAGGCTGAATTTTAATATTTCTATTGCATAAAATATTTGATGCAAACTGCATCTAAATTTTTGTTCAGATGTTTCTAAAGTTGTGAAAGAAGATGCAGTGTTGGGCTCAGTTGATAACTGCTCCGCTTTCTATGGAGCTCAGCTATACAGACCAGACCAAAGACATTCAATCCCAATGCATGAAGAGTTAGCTCACGCTAGTTGGCACTAGTGTACCATACCTGCAGTGGAAAAAATCTGTCAGCCATTGGCCAGAATGGCTACATTGCCCCACCCTGCCACACTCTGTCTGGCTACTTGGAAAAGATTCTGGAAGGCACCTAGCATCAATACGTGTGATAGTACGAGCCTTCAGGGAAGGCCTTTGTCTCTATTAACTAACATCTTGATGTTTATCCTGATGAACAGTGATCCCTTACCAACAGCACTAAAACAGGTTATCTGGTCATTTATTCCACTGATGTTTGCGGGAGCTTACTGTGTGCAAGTTGGCTGTCATGTTTCTCTTCATTACAACAGTGGCCATGCTTCAGAAGTACTTTGTCCGCAATGCGCTTTGGAACACCCTGAGGTTGTGAAAGGCGCTCTATAAATGCAAGTTCTTTCTTCGTTTTGCAACTCAAAACTGAGCGAGTTGGATTTCCAGTCGTGCTATTTTTATTGCTATTTCACCAGTGTTACCCATTGCCATCTGCCAACACATTGGAAGGAATGAGTGAGTGTTGCTTCACCAATATATGACTAGTTAGCATGCTACCAGTGATCACGTGCACTGCATCATTTCAGAAATATTTAACCATCTGCAGTTGGCATTATTGATGGAAATGGTGATGTGAAATAGCTTTCTTTGTTTTGTCACATAGAAGCCATTAAAAGCCCCATCATCACTTAAAAATCTTCTGGAACCTTTCCAATATCTGGTTCAATGGACAAAACCAGAAAAGGTAAATGTTATCTGCCATAAACAGAATCCAGCCATTAGCTCAGTGACAACCAGACTCTGAGCAAACACTAGCAGTCATTTTCTGACCTACAGGTTTATTGCTTAGTCTTTTAGGATTTGTTGAAATGTCAACGAAATAGTGAATAAAATGTTCTCTTGCATCACATCACACATCATGTGAATTTGTTGAGCTGCTAATGTTAATAATCCACAGTACATTTGTGTAAATGCAGTTTAACTGAGAGTGTAGAGCAAGCTGGTTGGGGAGTCTAGGACTAGGGGACACAGCCTAAATATTGGAGCCAGGCATTTCAGGAATGAAATTAGGAAACATTTCTGCACACAAAGGGTGTACGAGTTTGGAACTCTGATGCTAGATCAATTAATTTTAAAACTGGGTGATAGATCTTTGTTAACCAAAGGTATTAAGGGATATGGGACAAATATGGTTATATGCCATGATCTCATTGAATAACAGAACAGGCTCAAGGGGCTCCTGTTTCTATGTAATGACTACATTTAACCAAAGTCACTGGTGTCCAATTTTAACGCTACTGTGACTATCAGGTGCAGTGAGATTACCCGTACCCTGTGGCAAAGTGGTGGTCATGATTTTGAGACACCGCTTCCATTTACAGCAGGCTGGCAAGCTGTGGAGCACCAAACATCCCGATACAGTTTGGCATATTAAGGTTGGCTAGTAAAGGGAGGGGGGGGGGCCTTCAAGGTAAATGTGGCGGGAGGGCAATAACCCAGGTTATTATTTGGCCCGGGATGAGGCCTGCTTCTCTGTGTCCCACAAAAGCATTCAACTTACCTTGGCTAAACCTCTTTAGTTCTTTTGCCCATGGAAATGGTCAGAACGATGCACACTCTGACCATTCCAACCTAAATTGGTAGTTTGAGGTCCTCAGATCCCACATTGCATGGACCTTCACCTGAAACAGGCAGGTGCTTTGGACCCCCAGTGTGCAGCTCCTATCTTTCTTGTCTCCTGCCAGCACCTAATGTGTCACAGCCTCCAACCCATCCTTGGCTGCCCACTGTGTTCTGAACCCAATGGTGCACAACCTTGGCATTCTATTCAGCCCCGAGTTGAACTTCAAACCCCTCGTTTTGGCATTTCTTTGCAGACGAAGATTTTGGGAAGATTGCACTCATCGGTTACAGGCCCGCTGGTGGCTAGTCAGGCCTATCCACGACTGGCAAGTTCTCCCACAGCAGGTACAAGTGAAGGTGTAGTCGCTGCTGGGGGAAAATGGATCTATCCTTCTCCCCCTTTTCTCTTTCATGCTGGTTCTTCACTCTGTCTCAAAGGTGGCTGTAGCACTCCCGATGTAGCATCTCCAGGCATCACAATGTATGGCATGTGCTTCGCAATGGCGATGATCGAGGTGGCACACAAGAGAGGGACTCCTTCAGTGAGTCCTTGAAATGTTTACCTGCAGCCCCTCTGTTCCTTTTACCAGTGGTCAGCTCTGCATACAACATGATCTTGGGCAGGTAACTGTCATCCATCCAGGCAATGTGACTCACCAAACGCAGTTGGCTTTGCAGGAGGATGGCCTCGATGCTGGTGATTTTGGCTGTTTCCAGGGCTTCAATGTTTGAGATGCGGTCCTGCCAGCGGATCTTGAGCATGCTTCGGAGGCAGCGCTGATGAAAGTGCTCTAGAAGGTGTACATGACGGTGGTATAGGACCCATGACTCGGCACCATACAGCAGGGTGGTGAGGACTACGGCTTTCTACACTTTGAGTTTGGTCTGTTCTCTGACCCCCACACCCAGCCCATTGTCGGGATTGCTGTCTGCTATCTCTGGAGCATTGCTCCTCCCTCTTTCATACTGCTTCGCAAATACTATCCATGCCATTATCCTGTGCAGGGCTGTTGCCTCAAGTACTTCCCCCATTACTACCCTTTCCGTTCTTTCGCAAACCCACACATGTGAGGCCCAATACCTCTCCTAGGTGAAGTTCCCCACATACAAGAACACAAGAAATAAGAGCAGAAGTAGACCATATGGTCCATCAAGCCTGCTCCACTATTCAATACGATCACAACTGATCTTGGGCTTCAATTCCACTTTCCTGCCCGCTCCCCATATCCCTTTGTTCCCTGCGAGACCCAAAATCTTTCTATCTCAGCCTTAAATGTATTCAATGATGGCGCATCCCCAACCCTCTGGGGTAGAGAATTCCAAAGATTTACAACCTTTTGTATGCAGTAATTTCTCCTCATCTCAGTCCTGAATAATTGGCCCTTTAAGCTGAGATTGTGTCCCCGTGTTCTAGATTCCCTGACCAGCGGGAACAATCTCTCAGCTTCTACCCTATCAAGCCCTTTCAGAATCTTGTATGTCTCAATTAGATCACCTCTCATTCTTCTAAACTCCAGAGAATATAGGCCCAATGTACTCAGCCTGTCATCATAGGACAACCCCCTCATCCCAGGGACCAATTTAGTAAATCTTCGCTGCACTGCCTCCAGTGCAAGTATATCCTTTCTTAAATGTGGAGACTAAAACTACACACAGTATTCCAGGTGCAGTCTCACCAAAGCCCTGTACAATTTTAGTAAGACACGTTTATTCCTGTACTCCAATTCCCTTGCAATAAAGGCCAACATGCCATTTGCCTTCCTAATAGCCTGCTGCACCTGCATGTTAACTTTGTGCGTTCCTTGTACGAGTACCCCCAAGTCTCCCCGAACATCGACGCTTACCAGTTTCACACCTTTTAAAAATATTCTGCTTTTCTATTTTTATGACCAAAGTGAAAAACTTCACACTTCCCTACATTATACTCCATTTGCCATCTTGTTGCCCACTCATTTAACCTGTCTATATCTCTTTGCAGCCTCTCTACATCCTCCCTGCAGCTTACCTTTCCACTGAACTTTGTATCATCAGCAAACTTAGATACATTACTCTCTGTCATTTCATCCAAGTCATTAATACAGAGTATAAATAGCTGAGGCCCCAGCACTGATCCTTGCAGCACCCAACTATTCACTGCCTGCCAACTTGAAAATGCCCCATTTATGCTCACTCTCTGCTTCCTGTCTGTTAACCAATCCTCTATCCATGCTAATATATTACCCCCAACACCATGAGCCCTTATCTTGCCTATTAAACTTTTATGTGGCACCTTATCGAATGCCTTTTGAATATCCAGGTATACAACATCTACTTTATCTACCCTACTAGTTACATCCTCAAGAAACTCTAATAAATCTGTCAAAAGGGATCTCTCTTTAGTAAAACCATGCTGACTTGTTCTAAATATACTATGCTTTTCCAAGTGCAATGTTAAGACTTCTTTAATGATAGTTTCCAGCATCTTCCCGACAAGTGATGATAGGCAAACTGGCCTATAGTTCCCTGTTTTCTCTCTACCTCCTTTCTTGAAAAGCGGTGTAACATTTGCCAACTTCCAATCTGACAGGACCATTGCTGAATCTAAGGAATACTGGAAAATCAGAGTCAGCGCATCCACTATCTCTGCAGCTACCTCTTTTAGAACCCTAGGGTGTAGGCCATCTGGTCCCGGGGACTTGTCAGATTTTAGTCCCTCACGTCGATTAACCTCTCTCTTCTTCCATCTGCATTAACTCCCTGCACCCTGAAATAATTGATGTCAGGTTCTCCATCCTCGTCTTTAAATCCCCCAATATACTTGTTCCACTCTATTCAGAAATTCAGCCTCAACACTGTGTAGCATATAGGACCCAAAGTATTGCTTTGCCTTGTTCCTTCTGCTCCATAATCAGCCACCATATTCCTGTTGTAATGAACTATTTCCTGATGATTATTTTCTATTATTTCCTGAATGGCTCATATGTCTCCTCCTCTTTTCCTTTTGATCCACAATTTTCTCTTTGCCTTTCCTCTCCTCTACCCTGGCCATTCTCCAGTGCCTTGTGGAAGTGATCCCTCTTCATATTTCAACCAAGCCATTGAGTGCTGGCAGGCTTGTCAAGTATAGTTAGTATCACAGCTAAACTGGATCTAATCCTCACCCAACTCAGGGGCCAGAGTTAATTTTACCCGAGTTTTCTTCAGCTTAGCTCAGAGAGATTTGGGTCAATTGCAGGACTCCCAGCACCACCTCAGGGGAAACCAGCAAATCCAGCCCAGGCAAGAGATTGAACCTGGAACATCCTGGTCTGTACAGCTCAACAGCATGTTATGCGGACTTTCACTCAGTCATCGGGGCAATCGTCCCCCTCCTTTTTAATGCTTTGCTATATCTGAAAATCAGTGCTGTGATCTGGGGGAGCAGCAGGAGAAAAGAAGAAGAAATTTCAAAGGTTTTGCCACACAGAAAGAGGACATTCGGCCAACTGATCCACGCCGGTGTTTATGCTCGACATGACCCATTATGAAGGGTGATTAGAAACATGTTTTATTCGTATTGTTAAGTAAGCACAATAGTCATAAGAAAGTTCATTTCCAACTTAATGTAACAAAGCAGACAGGCATGAAACTCTGGTGGGGCCCATTTTTTTTTTATGCAGCAGCAAGTCAGTAAGCTTCATCCATGCCAGGAAGTCGTTCAGCATAGTGTAACTCCTTGATCTAATGCACAGTGTGATCTCCACATGAGCTGTTGTACATCGTGCGCTGCTGCCTATGTTAAGCTATTTACATGTGACCTTATGGATACCATAGATCATCTGTGCCCACACAATAATTTATGAAGCCAATTCAGTCACTGTGCATTTTTGCAGAGAAGTGTTTGCTTTGGAAGCATTTCATGCTCTTACAGTGTTTGCACCTCTGATGCCAGTTAGGATCCAGGAAAGCCACATGAAAAGTAACTGTTCCAAAATAAAGCGGAGCACAAGCATGTTCAGAGCTTCAATGCAATGGAGGAGCAAATGAGCATGATATAAGGTGTAAAAGCAGAAATACTGCAGATGCTGGAAATCTGAAATTAAAAAAAAGAGAAAATACAGGCAAAACACAGCTGGTCAGGCAGCAGCTGTGGAGAGAGAAACAGAGTTAATGTTTAAGGCCCATTACGTTTCGTCAGATAGAATGTGTTAAGTTTCGCTTTAAGCTGGATATTGTGCATGGTTTGTGATGCTGTCTGTGTGAGGAATAAGAACATCCTTTTGTGCTGTGGCCCTGACTCTGTAGAGGTGGAAAGGGTGTTGCAAGAGCTTTTCAAAGTGTAGCGCAAATAGCACAAAACTATTTATTATGTGATATTTTTAATACGAAATAGATGGTGAAGTTGAGTGAAATGCCAGCCATCTGAATCGAGGCTAGACGGAACTTAATTGAGTGCTCTGCTGCCCCTGGCAGTTTTAGGCTTTTTTAATGTATAGCAAAGCCATCTCTGCTATTTTTAACTTGGAACTAATGCATTGCCGGTGAATGTGTTCATTGATTTAAAGTTCAGAGCCATAGCTGCATATTTAATGCATATTTAATATCTAGATGAAGGGAAAATAATTACAAGCAGCCTGTGCAAACTTCAGAAAGGAAGATCATGCTTGACAACCCTGATCAGAGTTCTTTGAGGAGGTGACAGATGTGGATGTGGTAAATGTACCACACAGGAGGCTACGGGAGAAGATCAAAGGGTATGGAGTAAACCGAAGGGAAATGAATTGGATTAGAAAGCGGATAGAAGTGAGTAGATGGAGAGTAGGAGTTAAGGGCAGTTTGTTGAGAGAGATTGGAAGTGGAAAGCTTTTCTGATCCGGAACTCCTTTAGGTCATTGTCCATGCACATTGATGATTTGAATACAGGGCTAGAGAGCGTGGTGTCCAAACTTGTAAATAATTCTGAGGACCCCAGGAAGCTGCAAGGGGATTTTAATAAGATAGTGGAATGGACAAAAAAGTCTGAAGTGGTACATATTTGTTTAAAAAAAGTGATTATACTTTGGGGGAATATTGGATGTCAGTGGAATTGGTCATTGAGGCAGTAACCATGCCAACGTTTGACTTTGGATAGGTGGTTGAAGGTAATGGGGGAAAACGGAACACTGGGCACGTGGGATTAGGACTATGGTTATATGGAAGTTAAACACCAACACAAATTGCAAAAGCAAAATACAGCGGATACTGGAAATCTGAAAGAAACACCCAAACACTGAAAATACTCAGCAGGTTAGGCAGCATCTGTGGAGAGAAAAACCAGAGTTAACAAACGTCACACAAATTGAAAAGTTAACTGTTTTTCTCTCCATAGATGCTGCCTGACCTGCGGATCAACACAGATTGATTGGGCGGAATGGTTTGCATCTAAGTTGTAATTTCTATGTTTTGCTCTTCCGCACCCCTTTTGCCTCACTGCTGTAAGTCAGTACAATAGTTGGAGCGTTAGAGGTTAAACAGATGACTGGGGTAAATTCTGAAATAATTCCTCTAATTTATTTTTTTTTAAACTGAAACGAAGACAGGTTTCCGATAAGTTCCATCAATGTGGGACAGTTATTTTGCTGCTAGGGCACATTCAGCTTTTCATCTTGAATAATTTTGCTTACACCTACTGAATGAGTTTTTTTTAATTTGGGGGGAATATTGATGACTTCAAAGGATGGTGACCGCCACCCTATGGGGGAATTTTATGCTCTCCCCCACGGCAGGTTTGGAGGTGGGGAGAGCACGTAATCAGCTGGAATGGTGGCGGGGATGGGGTGTTGGAGGGGGTGGGGGGGAACATCACCACCTTCCCGTCTCTGCCAAAATTAAGTCGGGGCGGGAAGGCGTGTGAGTGGCCTTCCAACCCCACCACCAATTGAGGCCCTTAACTGGGCAAGTAATGCCCAATTAAGGGCCTCATCACGCCGCCGCCACAATTAGCCGAATGGCGGGCGGCAGTGCCGCCGCACAGGAAGCACGGCTGTCATGCCCAACGAATCACACTTCAGCATGAGATGTCACCTCCGAAAGTGTTGGAGGGAAAGAAAGTGTTTTGTGTAGCATGAGCTAATTTATAAATCGTGCAGGAGCTTGAGACTGGCATACTGTTCTTATAACTCCCTAACCTGGAGCAGCTGCAATGGAAATAGGAAAATGAACATAGACCAAAATACCCCCTGTGACCCATGTGATGGACGCTGCATGCTGTTAACACGCTTATGTTTCTGGCTCGAGGTAACATCTTGGGCATGTGACAGAGTCATGCCAGAGAATCCCAAACATGGGATTTGCCCAGTGCTGGTCTGGGGTGCAGGCTTCAAGCCTGTAGTTGTCTAGCGACCACAACAAGCACTGTGTCAGAAATGTGCTTCTACACTGGCATTGCTGAGGCTCCCCCATCACCCCTGTGCTCGCTGATGCATGTTCAACTCCCTCCATGGCCTCACTGCTCCCGATGTCGGTAACCTGCTCCAACCCTCCAAGTAGTGTTTTCATCCAAATCTTGTTTCCCTAATTCCCTTCACTCCACCATTGGCGATCAAGGCTTCAGCAGCCTAGGCCCTAAGCTCTGGAATTCACTCTCTAAACCTCTCTGCCTCTCTACCTGGCTCCTTCTCCTTTGTTAGGATGCTGTTTAAAACCTACGTCTTTGACCAAGCTGTTGGTGACCTGTCCTAATGTTTCTTAATGTGGCTCGGTATCAGATTTTGTCTGATTACGTTCCTGTGAAGCATCTTGGTAGGCTTTGCTACATTTAAGGTTCCGTATAATTGCAAGTCGTTTTTACTCAGACTACCATCCCCGTGCCCTTCCTTAACATATACACATACTGCTGACTTTTGTTTTAGCTCTGTGACAAATCTTGTCAGCTGCTGCAGCAAAAGTGGATACTGAGCTATCCTAAGACAGTTATTTCCAAATCACGATAAAAGCAATTTAATGTCTCTGTGCCCACTTGACATTCTCTATACATAAAAATATTTTTAGAGGCATAATAACTATAGAAGAGTTATTTTTAAGATTCAATTGAGCCTTCTTCTCATAGTGAATCTTGGCAATCATATTTTTGGTGCTTTAGAAAATGAAAGAATCGCACAGAATTCAAAACTTAGGTTAAAGAAAACTGACTGACGAAGAAGCTGAAAAATTAGGGGAAAAAAAGAGAAAATTTAAGAACCACTTTTTAAAAATTAATTCATGGGATGTGAACGTCGCTGGCAAGGCCAGCATTTATTGTCCATTCCTAATTGCCCTTTACAAGGTGGTCATGAGGCACCTTCTTGAACTGATGCACTCTATGTGGTGAAAGTACTTCCACAGTGCTGTTAGGAAGGGAGTTCCAGGTTTTTGACCCAGCGACAATGAAGGAACGGCGATATATTTCCAAGTGTGACTTGGAGGGGAACTTGCAGATGGTAATGTTCTCATGCATCTGCTGCCCTTGTTCTTTTAGGTGGTAGAGGTCACAGGTTTGGAAGGTGCTGTCGAAGGAGGCTTGGTGAGTTGCTGCAATGCATCTTGTAGATGGTCCACACTGCTACCACTGAGCGTCGATGGTGGAGGGAGTGAATGTTTAAGGTGGTGGGTGGGGTGCTGATCAAGCGGACTGCTTTGTCCTGGATGGTGTTGAGCTTCCTGAGTGTTGTTGGAGCTGCACTCATCCAGTCCAGTGGAGAGTATTCCATCACACTCCTGACTGTGCCTTGTGGATGGTGGACAGGCTTTGGGGAGTCAGGAGGTGAGTTACTCACCGCAGAATTCCCAGCCTCTGACCTGCTCTTGTGGCTACTGTATTTATATGGCTGGTCCAGTTGAGTTTCTGGTTAATGGTAACCCCCAGGATGTTGATAGTGGGTGATTCAGCGATGGTAATGCCATTGAATGTCAAGGGGAGATGGTTAGATTCTCTCTAGTTAGAGATGGTCATTACCTCGAACTTGTGTGGCGTGAATATTTCTTGCCACTTATCAGCCCAAGCCTGAATGTTGTCCAGGTCTTGCCTCAGTATCAGAGCAGTCGCGAGTATTGAGAGAGAGAGAGAGAGAGAGAGGATTCAAGAATTCATTCATTTAATGTAGTGGTGGGGCTATTAATGTGATAACCCGCTCAATGATAGCCACAGAGTATTGAAGATTAGGCATATTTTTGTGTTAACTTTTGTTAGTTGCAGTGATGCGTTACTTAGTAAAATGAGACAATACATGCAATGTATTCTCACATGATAAAAGATAAATGGATGTAGAAATAAACATTGTATGGCCTGATTCCTTGGGATTCTGTGAAAGTGTGCAGATTATAAAGTGAAATGACATATTTCCATAGTATGTATTTTTCACTGTGCTGTGTGATTTTATATAGGTGGTAAACTTTCTGAATTGGAGATTTATACATACTGTGCCTTGGCTTATCAAGCTGACTTGCACTGTGTGTAGTGAATCTGTGTAAAGGATACATTATGCATGGGTTTGCTCATCTGTTTTGTTCTCTAACTCCTATTTTTTTTTGTGTGTGCCATTTTGCCCACAGGAGACAGACCTGCTGGAAATCAGCCACGTCAAGGATGCTAGAACCGGAAAGTATGCAAGAAATCCCAAGGTAGGCTCTGAGAAGCTGCACTCATCTCCTTTAGTAACCCCAACAGAAATGTTAAGCGGTTTGTGCCCAGCGCTCGCATCATTTGATATTTTGGAAAAAAAAATGGACAAAGCTGAGGTGCTTTCTCTCCATCGCTTTCCCAATGGCTATAAAGTATTAAATTCCTGAGGAGACCAAAATAGTAAGCAGCGTCAGGTTTGCAAAACCGTCAGTTGCGGCTCTGGCTGCGACTATGGTTCGGCATCTTGTGTTTATAAAATATTGATCCATCATTCCCTATTACTGTTAATGCGTATCACCCCTGACAGCTGTTGCAGCAGAGTCTTGGTCTCTGAGACGGTTGTGACTTCAAATCCCAGCCCTGACTTTACTAAGTGACTGTACCTACCATCAGTGTACCTACCTACCAATTCTCAGCTCAAGCAATCAAAGCACTGGCATGACAACCAGACATTTTTTTTTTTCTCCTTCAGGGGAGGGGAATGATAAAAACACACAAGGTAAGCAGATTCCAGTGCAATGCTGCTGGGCGGCCATTGAAAATATATCCCTTACTCATGCTTAGAAAATGTTTCCTCTGGCTGGGGAATCTAGAACACAGGGTCACAGTCTCAGAATAAGGAGTCAGCCATTTAGGACTGAGATGTGGAGGAATATCTTCACTCAGAGGGCTGTGAATCTTTTGGAATTCTCTGCCCCAGAGATTCATGGATGCTCAGTCACTGAGTATATTCAAGTCAGGGTATTTGGGTACTGAGGGAATTAAGGGATATGAGGATAGTGCAGGAAGTGGAGGTGAGGTAGAAGATCAGCCTTGATCTTGTTGAATGGCGGAGCAGGCTCAAGGGGCCAAATAGCCTACTCCAGCTCCTATTCCTTATGTTCTTACTGCCAAGATTCAGTCCCAACAAAGGCTCACAATAACATGATGGGCTTATAACTAAGCAGACGTCCTCCTTTGCCCTGGGATTTTTGATGAGTGCGATGCGTCACAGAGATATATCATCTTCTCATTCCGCACTAGCATACCTTGCACTGTGCCAGGTAAATGACACTGATGTAGAGGACCTTAGTGGTAGAAGTGACAGGAATGCCAAGCACAAAAATTCATAATGGGTATCACCCTCCCATACATGTGTCCTTTATTTTTATCCTTTTGCCACCTCCTTCAGTTCTGATGCTTTGGGCCACCAACTCCAATGTGGATTGTGAGTTTCTGTTGGGTGTTACTGGTTCTCGTGAACTTGCATGACACCCCAGCACAAAAAAAAAATGAAACCAAAGAGGAAATGACATTGATCCATGTGTTTCTTTGGTAACTGAGCTGCACATAGCAGGCAACGGTTGTAAACAGGTGAAGCATTAGACTCCTGAACTTAAAATGATTTTAATGGCTTGTTGAACAGAAGGCACTACTACAGAGGTTGTGTTTTCGTTCTTTAACTGCCAACATTGCAACACTCAGTATTTCATTAACAACTTATTGATTTCCTCCTATTGTTTTTCATAGCATATGGTTTGTGGGCAAAGCAATGAGAACACACAATATTTTTTCCTCTGCTTCTCTTCTACTGTGAATCTTGTACAGTAAAGCAATCAATTTTATATCTTTTCTATTAGATAATACTTCATTTCATTGAAAACTCCCTTGTGCTAGCTACGGCTGCGGGAAAATGCATTTCAAAAGTGTCAAACATTTAGATACAGTAAATGTTGCATCTACAGGTGGCTCGGAATTAGGGGTCTGTTTTGCTAAAAGACCTGTCACAGTAATGTTGACTGCAGAATAGAGTACTGTACTGTATTGTAGGCAAGTGTTTGCATTTGCACTGCAAAGCAAATTGGTGGCTGTGAAGTAATGGCTTTGACTGCAATAAATTCCAACTCGTATCAGCTCATCTGATCGATTTTGTGCTTTAATTATCAGCCAGGAAATATAAATATGTCACAGGCAAAATTGTTACAGCTTTTGTTGGAAAGTTGATGAAACCAGGTACCTTTTTGTAAATGCAGCCTGAGGACTGTGTGCCTGATTTATCTCACGACGCACCTCCAACCTTCTTGGCTCAGCTCACTGCAGCCCACCTCCTAGATATTCTGTGTTGCCGCTCACCGCCAAAGCGTCTACATCAGCCGATCTCAACCTGAAGCCATAGCCACCCTAATGAGCCTTCTCCGGAGTCAGAGATTCAAATTCCATCTCCAAACCCCGTCAGCACCCCCTCAACTGGCATTGCCTGAACCTGGCAAATCAGTACTGTCGTACACAGCATTGCAAGCTGACAGATCCATCAGGGGTATTGGTAGTGAACTTGTAATGTTAACATCAACAAAATTCTAAATGCTGGCAGCTCTACAACTGGATCATGGGTGGGAATGTAAGCCTGACAGAGGATCTTAAACCATATCTCTTTTTTCTTTCTCTTTCCCTCTAGTTGTTTCTCTGTTCCTCTTCACTCACTCTCTCTTCTCTGCCCAGCTCCTCCTCTCCAGCCCTTGGCCCCTTCTGGCCCGTGACCCTTTCCTGTCTCTGACCCATTCCCCCTCCCCCGCCCTCCCCCCACCCCAATCCTAATTTAAAAAATCAAAATACTGTGGATGCTGAAAATCTGAAATAAAAACAGAAAATGCTGGAAATACACAGCTTGTCTCGCAGCATTTGTGGAGAGAGAAACAGAGTTAATGTTTCAAGTCAATGATTTTTCATCAGAAGACCCTTCTGACTCTCCTTTCACACACTCTCTCTCTCTCTCTCTCTCTCACTCAGTGTCTCTCTTCCTCTCGCTTCTGTCTCTCACTATTTCACTCTCTCTCTGTTCCACTTGGCTCTCTCCAACAAGTTCGGACAACTGAACTCAGCTTATAGCAGATGTGATGACTGCTCATAACCTTGATCCTAACTTTGACTCTTTTTCATATGACTGGAACTGACTATATCACTTGCAGTCCAGAAAGCAGAGTTCTGTGTAATACCTCCAGCTACACTTGCACAGTACTAATTCAACACTATGCTCAGTGCAAGACACACAATGCACAGGTGGCAGTGTAAACCCTTCCACTGGCTGTACCTCCATTATACAGATGAAGATTTAGCACTCCCGCAAAAAATTAACTGTTCTGAGTTAATATCCTAGAATGTGAGAATATCAAGGCATGTTGATTTCACTTTGACATTTTGAAGAAGTTTATGTTCATTGGTTGTGTTTGCTTTCTGCACTGACATTTAACCTTCTGCTCTGTTCAACTCTCACAGGTGATGTCATTTGCATGTGTTGAAATGCTAAAAGTTCTGTGTCAGAACAGAAATAAAATAAACTGGGCCTCTCTCGCTGGCTCTCAATTTATCCCAGTGAGTAGCTGAGACACAAGCTCCCAGGTCCAATCCCTGTTCTGTATTGAGTCAACTAATTTCTGATCGTGTGGGTGGAAAACCCTAATTTAAATATAGGAAATGTCAGCCTGTTTTTTCTCTTAAAGATTATTCAGCGATCCCTACTGGACAGGCACCTGCATGCATGTTTGTAGCAAACAGGATTGGACTCCCTTTCATGTTCTTATTGCTTGGATCACTTGCCAAAATTCACCATCAGTGGGTATGTCTGAATAACAACCAGTTGAGTGAGGTACCAAAGCGTCATGGGGACTAGTAACCGTCCATTTGGAAGTCGGGCAGGGAAGAAAGTTGTCAAGAAGAAGATGGGATAATCTTGGATAATATTACACTTCAATAATGAATGTAGAATTAAACTTTGCTCTGTGAGCCTTTTGGCATTAATAAATTGCTAAATATGCTATGCCAGCATGAGCTATATAGGCCAAGTTGGGGACAATCTCCAATTTCTGCTGAGGTATTTGATCTCAACAAGGGCAGTAGTGGAGTCATTTCACTCAGCCTCACTGCCCAGGCTAAGGAGGGGAACTTATTGCCCAGAATTCCCATCCCTGATCACTGTCCTTTGACTCCCTGCTCAGAATGTGCACCAGTGTGGACTGTGGGATGGACAGGATCCACATGAGTGGTGGTGCCTTATCAGTCAAAGAGCCTGCCTACAAACACTGGGTAACACATGAAGATTGGCCATCTCAACAGCAGGTTCCTGGAGAGCATCTGGCAACTGTGCATCACTGTCCCAGTCTGACTTAGTGCCTTCAGGAGACAGGGGGGAGAAAAAGAGTGAGTTTGCGAAAATATTTACAACACACAACCCCTAGAACTATCAAAGAGCAAAAAAAGGGTTTCTCCCCCCTTTCTTTTCAGCTTTAGTTTTAAAGACCATTTGAAAGGGTCAAAGTCTTTACTGAACATGTTTTAAGAAGCCCTTTTTTTTGTTTCCCTAACAGAGTAGCACAATGATACAACTTTGCACTGCACTATGCCATTACGTTGCAGAGTCATCATTACATTGCTTGAAGTTGATGCTGACATGATCTAGTTTCGGCATTATTCCCTCTTCACAATAAGACGATGCCACATTGAACAAGCTGCCTTTGTGTGCGCATTCATTACATTCAAAGTCATGCATTCAGTTTGTTGCTTAGTCTGTTCCTGGGGAATTGCTGCGTGTTTTGCAATAGATCTTCATAAACCAAGAATATAACTGAACACTGACAGCATTTCATTTTGCATTTCTGCTGTCAAGTGGTTTTGTACAGCAGGATGAAAACTATAGGCTCTTCTATTTATTTTTAAAGTTGCGGGGTGGGGGGGGACAAAAATAATTTTATTTCTTCTGATATTTTCTATTTCCCTAGAAATAGGTTGCATCATGTCTATATAAATGTACGTGGACATTGATTTGTATAGTAAAATTGTACTGTGTGCTTTGTGCGCACACACACGCACTTTAGTTACAATCTGAGATGGCAAAAATAGGAAGCAAAGCAGTTTCACGGAAAAGGGGTCTGAGTATTACAAGGTAAGAGCTGCATTTAGTAAATATTTGAGCCTGAAGAGCAGAATTCAAATACATTTGTTTTGAAGCAGAACTGTAAGGCTAAGTGGAAATACCCATTTGTGATCTGTGTTCGGGATTGTCCATTATTCCTGTATTTCTGAAGCACACTAGCAGTGATGACTAAAGCACCCTAGGGATTGTCCAAGAACAGGCAATCAGAAAAAGATGACAAAACCTACTTCAAGAATGATGGGCTCCAGAGACCATTGACTCTTGTGTTCATAAGGTTTTATCTAAGCACTGAAAAGGTGTTGTCATGCTAGGCCCCCACCTGCCAAGAATGAGGCACATTAATTTTCTCATTAACATTGATTTTAAACTGTTAGTGGAGTGAAAAAAGCACTTGTTAAACAGATCAGCCATGGCTGGGAAAGACATTTGCATATTAACAGACAGTGCTTGGAAGGACAAAGGACACATTCAACCCACAATGGACCTTGATCACCAGGTATTGCGTGTAAGGGGAGCATTCCAGAGACTGCTAAGGTGATACAATCCAAGACATGGTCAGACCAGCTAGTCACATGACTAAACTGCTTGGCAACCTGGGTTTTTCTGAATTGTACAAACAGTTTGAACTCAGAGAGTGGCTGTTTGCTCCTGTCTGCTCCCATCTCTTTCTCACAGAACTCCAAATCCACTGAAGACACATGAACCCCAAGAGAAAAAAGTCTCCTATTGCGAACAAGGTTCAAGAAGAATACTGGGCCCCAACGAAAAGCAAGAACTACTTACAATCAAGGACTCTACAGTGAGCTCGAAGAACCCTATCAAAAACTCTTCAGATATTGCCTCAAACTTTTTACTTTATTTTTTTCTTCTCTTTTCTGTCTCTATTTACATGTGTGTATCATATATGCATGCTAGCATGGGCGCGTCATGTATCCGTAGGCGTCATCCGAATTAGGGTTTAAGTTCAAGCTTAATAAATTTCAACTTCTTTAAACCTGAGAAAGCCTGTTTGTGCTGGTTCCTTTGCCTTCTAATTGGAAAGCGGTGAACAAGGATTCACCAAGAGGGAGCTGAAAGCACAGTGTGTTTAAAATTAAACCCTGTTACGGTAAGACCAGGTGAAGGCGGAAAGGGACCCCGAGACACCTTTCTCACTGGGTCGTAACACCGTAGTTCATTTTAAAAACTTACGGACATGTAAAATAGGCAGACTGGTAAAGACCAGCAGGTCCATCAAGCCTGCCCCATACAATAATGGCTGGACCATCACGACTGAACACTTCCTCTCTCCCTTATACCCCATCACCCCTCAACCATTCTCCTCGGTGAGGCGAAAAAGCAGAGGAAAAAAAATTGGGATGTACTTTTTTTTATTTTGTTATTTGTAAATCATAGAAATGTTGCTGTCATTTATATTTTAAGATTGGCACCACAGCTGAACTCTTTCCTTCAGCGTTGGCACCTACCTGCATTGGCAGCCATTTGATGCCTTACCCAAGTGGCCAATTGTAATGCATAAGTCTTGGCAGTGAACAGCAGCAGGCAATTTGGACATAGGAGGTATCACAGTGAGCCCCAATACCGTCCTCAATTGATATTGGCACATGGATACTTTGCAGTAGTGGTGCTGACAGGATTGGACTGGTTACGTATGGATCAATGTGCATTTTCTAACCAAGCCACCAGGGGGTGCCTAGGCCTGACTATCCAACTTGCATCACTGTCTACATGTCAACCAAAAGTATATTCATGAACTTGTAAATGTCAGTGCGCTTTGCTTGCCTATCAATACAAACTATACATAGGATTGACTTTCCTTGTTGAATTTGTTAATTAGTAGCGTGACTAATCACTTTAACAAATGACTGCTTGTTAAAGGCTCCTTCAAGCACTACCGGTGCCACATTTACAAGCTTCTTGGTTGGGCAGGCGGTGGGAGTAAAATGCGAAACCTATTCTTAGTATTTCATTTCAAAAATGAAACATGATGATCTGACTTGGGGCAGAATCCGTGGCTGGCTAACGATTACATCTTGTTTAGATTCTGTGTGCAGGATGGAAATTAAGCTGACTGTAAATGAAAAATGATAAGATTCGACATTGCAGCAAGTTTTTTTTTATTATTTTAGCCTTGCCTGCGGATTTATTTCCCATGCAGAGGCAGTTTTTTTGCATTTAAAAAATAGTGTGTTACGTACAGCATTTACAGATTTCCTTGACTGGTTAAATTGTAAACCGTAATTAAGACACATCACTGGAGTCTTGTATTACTTGAGGCTAGAACAAATCTCTGAACTTCCAGACTTAATTTATTTCTTGTTGGGCTTGAAGCAGAACTGTTGGGGTTTGGAGCTGTCATGCAGTGAATTTCTATATGTGATTCCATTCCCTGTGCAGTTGTTAATACTTCCATTGCTGACCACTATTTATAATTCTTGTCTGCTGACCTCAATTTTGATTTCCTTACTACCTGGCATGAAGCTTTTCACTGTGATATGGTTCTGAAAGTTGAACACAAAGGAATGAGCTTGCTCTGGCCTCTCTTGCATTGAGGTGCTTAAAGGTGTTCGTTCCAAGGCATTTATTAAAGAAAGAAAGACCTTGCATTTATACAGTGCCTTTCGCAACCTCAGGACACCCCAAACCCTAGATGTGTATTGCAACTTTGTCTTGAAAAGGGTTTGGACAGCCATGTCACGACTTAACGTCCTTCACTCTGTCCGTAGAGCACATGATTACAAAGATACTCTGCAATATTTTTCATCTCTCACAGAGATGCTGTAATGATCCATAGTGGAGATTACTGAGAGAGGAAAAAAAAGCCCAAAGAACGAATTGAAATCTCTCCTCAATCCACTCATCAATATGTGCTGAATATAAGATTCAAGCTTGCATCTAATTTTTTTTTATAATTAGGTGCTTAAGATGCTATGGAGAGAGGAAACAATGAAAAGTCTTTTCATATGATCAATGTTTATCCCCCAATGGTAGGACATGAATTTTATTCCGATGCTTATTATGTATCCTTTATATTATAGACGTGAGGTATTCAAAAGCTCTGTACAAAATGAATGATATATTAAACAACGTCAGGATTTATTGATGATACAGCATGCTTTCACTTCAGTGACGGTACAACTCTACACTGACAACCTATTCTCACCGCATCTGTGATGTTCACTTACTGACCTTTGCTCTCCCTTGGGAGATTGTCTCACTGTTTAGATTTCTTACTGCTGTTAACCTCATAAAATTTTAAAAGATAAAACACAACCTGCTCTGGCCGGCCTTGTATATGCATCTTAGCTGGGAATAAAATACCCAGGAGGGTACTTCAGTTGATTCGGAGTCCTGCCTCCGGCCTATCGCCGATCACTTTCTTTTGTTCTCGTACCCGCCCCCCGCAACCCCCCAGCCCCCAACAACCATCCCCCTTTTCCCTGGTTCTGTACTTGCTTATGAACTGTTAAATATCTCACATTTTTCAGCTTTGACGAAAGGTCATTGATCGGAAACGTTAACTCTGTTTCTTTCTCCATGGATGCTGAACGTCTCCAGCATTTTCTGTTTTTATTTCCGATTTTCTGTATTTCGCTTTGGTTTCGGTCAGGATCGTGTCGTGGTTGTAATCGCTTCTGAACCCCAGATTTTATTTAGCCTGTAATATGCTCTTTTTGCCCACCCCCGCAAACAAATTATTTGTGCCCTCTTTATACCCCGAGAAGATGTAGTATTCTCCTGAGAAGCTGTGCTAAGGCTGCCAGTGGCAACGAGGGGCAGAATTTTCCCTGTGGGCCTCTGAGGCCCCTCATCAGGCTCAAATGGGGGTCAGACGCTCGCAGTGGCCGGGACCTTGTCTTAGCAATGGGGGTCTCGACCACCAGCTAAAACATTGGTGAGACCACCGCGTTGTTTCCTCGGCGGAAGGCCTGCCGGATTATGTGCCAGTTAGGCACTTAACATGGACAGCGACGGGCCTTCCCTGTGAATAATGACCCCGGTGACAAAAGTCCCACCTGCTGAGAGCCGCCGGCCAAGCAGAGGCCAGCAACTCTTACGCTGAGCAGCACAATCATGGAGGAGGTGGCTGCTGCTGGTACTGGACTGACCTGAGGCGCTGCACCCACAAGTGAGTCAGGGCAGGTTTTCGTGGGGTGGGGGGGGGGTGGTCAGCAGCAAGGAGAGGGGTGCCTCTCAGTAAGCACCCCCCTTCCCAATGCTGGATCCCTCGATTAGGCACTGTGCCTTTTAATGAAGGATTCCATTCCCCCCCCCCCCCCCCCACCATGGGTTGGCTTGGCATATTCCCTTGAGGCGACAGGACTGCCCACCGCTGGGCTAATAACGATGGTGGCACGATAAGGCCCTAAACTGGGCATTCATTGCCCACTTAAGGGCCTCAATTGGCGATGGGGTGGGAAGGCCGTCAGTGGGCCTTCCCGCCACGGACTTAATTCTGCCCAATTTCTATGCTCTCCCCAGCTGCCACAGGGGAGAGCACAAAATTCCTCCACTGTGTGGAAAACAGTCACTCAATGGGATTTTCCCCTTTGCAACCAATTAATGGCAAAGGGGTGGGCTCGCTGTCCAATCAAGGATGGTGGGTGGGCCCTCAAAGCTGGGGGACCAATCAGATGCCTTCCAGCTTGAAAACACAGCAGGATGCCCTGGTAGGTAAGTGAGGGAGATAGCACTTCAAAATGGAGGTGCCCTCCCTCCTACCTTTTACAGCTTAAAGTAAAAAATAGATTCAGCAGCCAGGCCGCCACAGTTGGTGAGGGGGGTTGGTTGGGGGGATGGGGGGGTGGAGGGGGAGGTCCTGTGCAGGTCGGCCTGCAGTTGCTGCAACATCCAGGCAGGCAGGGCGCACCTCAAAGCCTTCCTGGAGCGCTGGCCCATCCCCTCGGTCTGCTGCTGGGAGCCACCTTCAAGCAGCTAAACTGTCCCCCACTGCTCACAGGAAGCTGGAGGCTAACTGGAAAATCCCAGTCAGTGTCCAACAATTTGCCTTAAGTGGCCATTATTTAGTTGAATTGGCTACCCGCTGCTTGTGGGCAGGAAGTCCTGCCACACCCGCATTCCGCCTTGGCGGAAAATGGCCCACAGCGGGATGGAGCTGGGGAATCGGCATGCAGGCTGGCAGCATGGCATTCCACGCCTGTCCAACTCCATTCCCAATCCTGGTGGGGCGTCTAAATCCGCCCCTAGGGGTCTCAGTCTCAGAATAAGGGGTCAGGTCAGCCATTTAGAACTGAGATTAGGAAGAATTTCTTCATTCACAGGTTTATGAATCTTTGGGATTCTCTACCACAGATGGCTATGGATGCTCAGTCATTAAGTATATTCTAGACTGAGTAACAGATTTTTGGGCACGAGGGGAATCAACCGATATGGGAATATGGTGTGAAAGTGGAATTGAGGTCGAAGTTCAACCGTGATATTATTAAATGGTTGAGCAGGTTTAAGGGACCAAAAGGCCTACTTCTGCACCTATTTCTGTTTTGACTGTTGGCTGTGGCTCAATTGGTAACACTCTTGCCCCTACATTAGAAGGTTGTGGGTTCAAGTCTTACTCCAGGACTTGACCATAAATGTTAAGGCTGATGCTCCAGTACTATATTGAGGGAATGCTGCATTGTCAAGGTGCTGCAGTTTGGATGAGATATTAAATTGTGGCTCTGTCTGCCTTCTCAGATGGATGTAAATGATCACATGGTGTTATTTTGAAGAAGAGTAGGAAAGTTCTCCCCCAGTGTCATGGCCAACATTTATCCCTCAATTAATATCAAAAAAAGCAGGTCATTATAACATTGCTATTTGTGGGAGCTTGCTGTGCGCAAATTGGCTGCTGTGTTTTCTACATCACAACAGTGACTACACTTCAAAATACCTTAATTGGCTGTAAAGTGCTTTGGGACATCTGGTGGTGATGAAAGGTGCTATATAAATGCAAATCTTTCTTTCTTCTGTTCTTATGCCATTCTGATTCAGACTGATACGAGGTGCATGAGATCGACCCAGGGTGATTTTTTTTGCTCTTGTTCCGTCCCTCCCCATGTTTATATCCTCAAGCAGGACTTGAAATATTGAACACATTTTGCAAGAAGCCACCCACAGACAGGTATTGCAGCTTTCTGTAATGTCAGACTTCTCTAATACACTGAGTAGCTACTGTTCTACGTTCAGTTTTTATTCTCTTGTCCATTCTCTTGAACAAAAACTATAAAGAATTAAACCAATTAAAACATACTGATCGCTTGCTTTTGAAAGGTTATAGATGTGTCTTTCTGAAATAGATGGTATAAATTGAAACTAATTCCAAATGTAATATTCGTTCTCCTCCTGTTTTCATACCAGATTTCGACATTTGAAAGATGAAACAATTGGCATTTCAGTTATTTAGCATTACATTACATTAATATGTTAAGCTTGCCCTTCAAGGTTCTCAATGTACAATTTTGATTTGAAAATGACTCCAAATTGGATTAATCACCATTAATAAGTATCATTTTAATGCAACTTTACACTGTTTCCCTACACAATGGCTGCTGCTTTTAGACAATTTGTCCTGTCATTTCTGTGGAAATGTAGCTGCACTAATCTAAGTGGCATTATCTTGTGTAATTATAAAGTATCTCGGTAAAAAAACTGCAGACCATAAATATGAGATACACAGAGCTATTAATCCATTACAGATGCATTATATTGCAGTTAGAGTTAAGATAATGAGAGTTCTTGTGTAGTTTCAGAAAAAGCAGTATTAATGTCAGAGTGGGATATATTGTTTATAAGGATATAATCAATCCCCTTCATGATGTCGGTGAAGCTGAATTCTGTGCACTGACTCGTGTCATGTAAATACTTACTAAGTATATTAACTCTTCCATTAGCATAAGATTGTGTTTTTTAATTGTATTATTTCCGTTGTGATTTAGTGGGTAGCATTCTCGCCTTTGAGTTAGAAGGTTGTGAGTGCAAGTCCTGCTCCGGGACTCGAGTACGGAATTCAAGGCTGACACTCCAGTGTGGTGCTGGCAATGATGCTTTCTATTGGATGAGACGCAGCCCCTGTCTGCTCTCTCAGCTGGATGTAAAATATCCCATAGCGCTATTTGGAAGAAGAGCAGGGGAGTTGTCCTGGCCAATGTTTATCCCTCAGTCAACATTACCAAAAACATAATTATCATACTGCTATTTGTGGGATCTTGCTGTGCACAAATTGGTGTCCTACTTTACAACAGTGACTGCACTTTGTTGTCAGTAAGGCTCTTTGAGATGCCTGGTGATCATAAAGGGTGCTATATAAGTCCTTTATTTTCGTTTTTCTTTTAAAAACTCAACAAGAAAGCTTTAAAATAATAAAACCTATAATAGAGTGTTGTTACTGATTGTTTCTTTATTAAATGGAACTCAAAGGTATTTATTGCTTTTCACTGGAGTGGAAAATGCCTTTAGGTGTGTCTTGGTTTCCATTTGCCCAGTGCATGACAAGCAGCCACAATTGGGGAAAATAAACCATTCTGTTATATGATAGCTGGTGTTTTTCGTATCAATCATGGGGGTCATCATGGCTTCTGTTTCTAACACATCTGCTTTTGAGTGGTAGGACCTGTTTGAGGGGCGTAGAGTTTCCATTTTGCTTGCAACTGCTAATTCCACTGTAAAATGCACCCAAAATTGTGCCCATTTTGAAAATTGTTTTTTCTCCTCCAACAGAAACTCATTTGCATATCGGCAAATGCAAAATCTGCATGAACGAGAGCAATTGGGCAGTGTCTTAAAATGTAATTTAAAAAAAAATTTTCAGATAAATTTCCCTCATATATGTAAGTGGTACCTTGGTGAAGTTTGATTAAAACAGCTGAAAATAGTTTTATCACAAAATAAAAGAATTTTTTAATCACGGGCCGGGATTTTACCCTTGGCAGACGGGAGCCATCCACCGACTCAAAGGTTGGTGGCAAGCCCGCCCCTGCCTGGCCTTAGGATCCGATCCGCATTTTGCAGGACCCCGGCCTTTAATTGTTCTGAGGTGGGACTTCCACAGGAAGTCCCGCCTAATAGAGCTGCCAGCCAATCAGCGGGCTGGCAGCTCTTAGTCCCAGCAGCGCCACCAGGAGCAGTGGCCATTTCTGGGACTGCAGCCCAGCTTCAAGACGAAGATGTCGGGGAGCCCGGAACCAAGTAAGTTTTTGTTGTCTCGTGGGGGGTGATGTGTCGGGCCCCAGCGAGGCGAGGGTGGTCGATTGGGGGATGTTGGGTGGGGGGGGGGGGTTGGTGTGTGTTGGGGGTGGTTGGAGTAGCGGGGACGGCCCTCCGTCGGGCACAGGGTGCCCAATCATGAGGCCGCCCCCGCGCCCCCCCCCCCAGGCCATCAGAGAGCCATCTGCTTTTAATAGGTGGCTTTTCTCAAGCCTAGGCCGCCCCGTGGCGGCAGGCGGAGGCCCTTAAGTGGTCATTAAGTGGGAACAAGGGCCTTGATTGGCCTGAGGCGGGCGGACCGTTTTTCGCCACCGCCGTCCTGCGTAAAGTGATGGCGAGAGCGGGTCGGGAAGGGCCCCCCAAGCTTCCTGCTCCATTTTACGTCCCCCCCCACCCCCTCACCACCTTCCCGTTCTTTGGGTGGGCGTAAAATTCCAGCCACTGTGTCAATCCCCCACCTCTGAGTAACCTGATTTTAAATTGCTGAAAATCACCCAGAGAAAATGTAAAACTATTTTTTAGTTATATTGAGGTACAGTGGTTGGTAACGTAAAACCAAAAAAACACATTTAAAAGCTTTTAAAGCAGACCTTATTGTCTCCTTGCTCCCAAAAGAACCAGTTTAATTTTTGAAGCTTGTGAATGAGTACAATCAGCGGAACTCCCAATAATGGTGATAAATTCACCCTGGGGCTGTGGCCTATTTTGTGTGTGGGGCCTGCTTCCAGCCTGGTTTTTAAACTAGCGCGAAAGATTGCATAAACGCAAGTTGCACCAAATGCAAAATGACTTAAAATTCCACTTTTTTTTGCATTGGTTATACAATTTGCGGCCGAATTGTGCCAAAAATAGCTCAACTCCAGCCCCAGAATTGTAGAGTTTAGACTGGCAACTGATAGTCACATTTAGATCTGCGGAACTTTAAAACCCTCTTCTATTGACATTTCTGCTGACACTATTCCACCTAATACTATAACACTCAGTCCATTACCTTTCCAATGTGGTCACAATGCCCCTTTTCCAGCTGGCTTAATCCTAATTAGTTTCATTGTATAACATTGAAAGACCAAACAAATGTGGCTTAATCCCAGTGAAACTGTATCAGTGCTAATTGTTAATGGATTGTCTTTCTTGATCTATATCAGTGTTGTCATTTAATGCTGTGATTGTCTGGGCTGCTTGTGCATCTCTGTGTAAATATTCTGCCTGGAGTTGCTATGACCCAAGACTGTTATCAATTTAAAACCCACATTACTGGTTTTGATCCACACTAGATGTAAAAATTGGAGCAACAAGAAATTGTAAGGTATGCAGTTTTATTGTGTCATCGATTGCTTAGGCACTGTGCTGTCCAATTTAGCAATGCTTTGAGCATCTGCTGTGGCACAGTTGGTAGCACACTTTCCTCGAAGTTAAGAGTTTTGTGGGTTCAAGTCCCATTCCAGAATTTCAGCACAAAAATCTAGGCTGACACTTCAGTGCAGTACTGAGGGAGTGTGGTGCTGTTATTTGGAGGCGCTATTAAACTGAGACCTTGTCTGCCATCCCAGGTGGATAAAAGATCCTGTGGCACTTTTTCGAAGACAGGAAGGGGAGTTCTTCCTGATGTCCTGCCCAACATTTATCCCTCAATCAACATCACGTAAACAGATTATCTTGCCATTATCACATTGCCGTTTGTGGGTCATTGCTGTGTGCAAATTGACTGCTGCATTTGCTATGTTACAATAGCACTGTAACGGTACTTCATTGGCTATAAAACACTTTGGGATGTCCTGTGGTGATGAAAAGTGCTATATAAATGCAAGTCAGTCTATCTAATATTACCATTTATCTAAAATGAATACTACCAGTATTTATTTTGAGCAGCTGTGGTTAAGGATTAGGTGGAGCTTTGCTACTCGTGTCAGCTATTTTACCACATGTTAGCCACAAAAGCCAATGTCAATTAGAGATTGATTGGTAAATTGAGTCAACAGCTTGCAGTAAAACTTACTTAAAGTCTCAGAAAGCATTGCACTGGTGGTAAAGTTCGAACATCAATATATATATATCATCAACATGGCACATTCATCAATGATTTATTCACGAAGTTTGAAGTTCAGCTTGACATTAGTTATAAAATACAGGCCACAGCTGCACACAGTTGAAGTAGTGTATCAACTGCATTCTGAACTGAGGGTGGGACAATGCCAGAATATTTTTTTGCGAATGTTTCCAAAATGCTTCAAGCAAATGTAATGCTGTACTGCGGCACTGCAGTGATGATTGTTATTCATGTTGACAAAGTAGTGTTTATTTATAAATAGAATACTTAATGACTCTTGAATGTATGGTCGATTAAATAATAAATCATTTAGAGACATTGAACGTAAATGAGTGAGATCTGACTCCTACTACTTGAGTTTATTGGTAAGGCACCAAGATTGAACTAGCTTTTCGACACTGATAATTTGTATTGTTTAATACACTTATTTCAGCTAGGTGTTGCCTCAAGACTGGGGATATTCCCAAGCCTGATATTGCAAGGGAGGCAAACCTCCACAGCCTCCAGCATCTATCCCAATAGCACTGTCAAGAAAAACAGCAACTTGTATTTATGTAGCTCCTTTAATGTAATAAAACATCCCAAAGTACTTCACAGGAGCGTAATCAAAGAATTTGACACTGAGCCAGGCAAGATATTAGGACAGATGGCCAATAGCTTGGTCAAAGACGTAGGTTCTAAGGAGCCTCTTCAAGGAGGAAAGTGAGCTGGAGAGGCTGGGAGGTTTAGGGAGGGAACTTCAGAGCTTGGAGCCCAAGCCACTGAAGGCACAGCCACCAATGGTAGAGCTGTTCAAATTGGGGACGCTCATTCAGTACTGGATGTCATATAATTTAGCAACAATGGAGGAGTCGAGAGAGGTGGTGGTGAGGTAGAGCTGGGTGTCGTCAGCGTACATGTGAAAACTAACACTGCTCTTTGATGATGTCACCGAGAGGCAGCATGTATATGAGAAATAGGAGGGGGACAAGGATAGATCCTTGGGAGAACAACAGAGGTAACGGTGCAGGAACAGGAAGAGAAGCCTTTGCAAATGATACTTTGGCTACGATTAGATAGATAAGAGTGGAACCAGGTGAGAGCAGTCCCACCCAGCTGGACAACAGTGGAGAGGCGTTAGAGGAGAGTGGTGTGGTTAACCATGTCCAAGGCTGAAAATAGGTCAAGAAGGATGAGGGGGGATAGTTTACCTTTGTAACAGTCACATAGGATGTCATTTGTGACTTTGATAAGAGCCGTTTTGGTACTGTGCCGGGACGGAGACCTGATTGGAGGGATTCAAACATGGAGTTCGGGAAAAATGGGCACAGATTTGGGAAGCGACAATACATTCAAGGACTTTGGAGAGGAAAGGAAGGTTGGAAATGGGATGGTAATTTACAAGGACTGTGGGGTCAAGAGTTGTTTTTTTTGAGAGGGGGACAACACCTGAAGAGACAGAGCCATGAACAATTCTCGCTAGTTGGTCATCAGGCTTCACTAGGCAGACAGCAGTCATTAGGAGCTCTACACAAGCAGCACAGTGAACAGCACAACTAACCAAATGCATAGGTGTGTTGCCACCATTCTCCTGATCACAGAAAAAGGACACCAATAACCCATCAAACGATGGTTATCAACGCATTCCATCTTCACTGTCTCCGGAGAACCTTTGGCATCAGGTGGCAGGACCGTATCTCCAACGCAGAAGTCCTCAAGGCAGCCAACATCCCCAGCATGTATGCCCTACTGAGCCAGTGGAGCTTGAGATGGTTTGGCCATGTGAGCCGCATGGAAGATGGCAGGATCCCCAAGGACGTATTGTACAGTGAGCTCATCATTGGTATCAGACCCACTGGCCGTCCATGTCTCTGCTTTAAAGATGTTTGCAAACGCGACATGAAGTCTTGCGACATTGATCACAAGTCCTGGGCGCCAGTTGCCAGCGGTCGCCGGAGCTGGCGGGCAGCCATAAAGGTGGGGCTAAAGTGTGGTGAGTCGAAGAAACTTAGCAGTTGGCAGGAAAAGAGACAGAAGTGTAAGGAGAGAGCCAATTGCGTAACAGCCCTGACAACCAACTTCACCTGCAGCGCCTGTGGAAGAGTCTGTCACTCTAGAATTGGCCTTTATAGCCACTCCAGGCACTGCGCCACAAACCACTGACCACCTCTAGGCACTTACCCATTGTTGAGACAAGGAGGCTAAAAGGAAGGAAGGATGGTTGCACCAGTTGGAGTTACAGAGCTTCCCTTTCTGCAACCCAATCATGACAATCTCTCATCAGCTATGCAACTAGCATCTTCCTTCAAGATAGTGAGAGGACCTTATTGTGGCTACCAGGCCAATTCTGAACAATTTTGCACGTGGTAAACATTCGTGAAAAGGATGCCTAAGCAGCCTGTCCTCCATTGAATTGACAGTGTCAGCGCAAGGCATGGATGGATGTGGAATATTTCATTGCTGACGGTTGAGGTGGAGTGTTTGGATTGGCCAACCTGCTGAAGGTCAAGAGTTGATGTAATAGTGATTTGTGCGTGGGGCTGAGGTCAAGGGTGAAAAGTCATGAGAGTCGGTCCTTTGTAGGCTCAAGTAAAGGACGTCATGAAGTTGCCTGCTTTAAGGAACCAGGATTGTACTCAATCCCTTATAGCAGTAGTGTACTTTTGTCAAGTTTCTTAAAGAGCCATTGTCTTAGGGAATTTCTGGTTTGCCACATTGTTAGCAAAGGGTCAATTGCAAAATTGAGGTCAACAGTAATTGGGAACATTGATGGCAGAGCACTTGCCTTTTTCTGTACCTTGTTAACATGCAGGAATTTCTTGTCTCAAGATGCAAATTCCAGATGACAATTCCCTGTTTAAATAAACTCCAACTGAAAATGAATGATGCTGGTAACAAACCTTCACTTCGGAGAAGTCAGAAGCAGTAATAGTGGGCCTTATGATTGATAAGTAAGTCAGTTGCCGTTAGAAACTGCAGGGCAGCATTAGTTTCGAATCTGATCTCCTGGTGAGAGCTGGATTTGAAGTGAAAAACTACCGACTGCTTCATCCTTCCGATGATCCACGTCTTCACCTGCAAATTAACTGTCACTCATAACTTTTAAGGAGGTTGTAAAAGGAAAGATGAAAATCGATTTTCTTTTTATTTATTGCTTTTTCTTGGGAATTGAAAGTTGTAGGCAAGCCGAAAGATCTTGTATTTATGTAGCACCTTTCACGACCTCAGGACATCCCAAAGCACTTTACAGCCAATGCAGTACTTGTGATGCGTGGACCCTGTTGTAATGAAGGAAACAGGGCAGCGAATTTGTGCACAGAAAGCTCCCACAAATAGCAGTGACCAGATAATCTGTTTTTAATGATGTTGTTAAGGGGTGCATGTTGGCCAAGACACTGGGGAAAAGCTCCCCTACTTTTCTTCAAAATAGCACGACAGGTCCTTTACTGTACACCTTAGATGACAGTCAGGCATCGGTTTAACCCACTCAATCGAAAAATGGCACCTCTGAAAACGAAGTCCACCAAATGTTCTTAAACTCAACACAATCACGCGGTGTGAATTTCAGCCTAGATTTTGTTAAGTTTAGAAAGGTTGAGGAGAGCATGTTTAGTGGGCAGGATTAATGTTGGATTTAATCCTGCCAGCATTTCAGACCAATAACATCAATGTGGGTGAGTAAATAATTAAAGATAGAGCCAGTGATGCCACTGTACCTTCAGTTACTCTGCCAATTCCCAAGAGTTGTCCAAACAGGCACAAGTATTTTAGAGTCAATTTCATCTTGGAGTATGAAAGCAATAGCAGAAGGATCAGTAAATATTAATAACACATTATTGGCATAAAAATCATTGCAGACTGTTCTTCAGCTCATGTAGTGCCTGACATTTGTTTTCAAAAGATTACGATTAGCTACGGTTTTACAAAGTGAAAACATTCAGGGAGCGATTTGAAAGCCTGAAGATCTGAAAGCCAGGATTCTTTTTAGTCCCAGGATTCATCAATAATTTGAGAGCCTGATTTTGCATCCTTTTCTGTTAATCATAAAGTACATTCTGAGAAGCTTTCATCGTGATGGGAGGAATAGTTAGCAGCACATTGTAGCTAAATTGTGCCAGGAAGATGATCAACACTTGATGATGCGGTTATGGGTGTAAACGCACTGGCCCGGATTTTACTGAGGTCCCGACGTCGGGCTCCATGGCGGGGGTCGGGGGGCGGAGGATCGTTCCAGCAGCGGCCCACCATGGAGCCGCTGGGGAAGGGGGGAACTTATGATTTTTCTTTAGTGCAGTTGGGTGGCAGGGAGCTGGCTCTAAGGTCAATTACAAGTGAAGGGGAGTAGAGAAGGGGAGACCTCTGCACTTTGATCAGTTTGTGGGGGGGGGGGGGGGGGGGGAAGTCAAGTGTTGAAGTTTTGGTGGGGGTGGGGGGAAAGGGCAAATGTTGAATTTAATTGTTAATGGGGGGGGGAGAGGGGTGATACATTTGGTGGGGGGGTTAGCCCTTTAAAAACGTAAATGACCCAATAGGGCTGGCTGCTCTTTAAATTTGGTGCCAGCACATGCCTACAGGCAGCTGACGCCATTGCTAGCTTCAGCGAGTCCGCGCCCCTCCATGTGATTGGGGGAGTGGGGGCAGCGGCCTGACTGGCTCATTATCCTGGGCCGCCACAAAGAAGATCCAGGCGGGATGGGGGCGCACGGCTCGCATGTGCGAGTCGTCTTTTTCTCCTGCCACCGCTCCTAGCGGCGGGAGAAGAAACCAACCCACTGTGTGGGTGAGGTCGATATTTAAATTTCTGAAATCGCTGCTTAAAACCTACCTCTTTGACCAAGCTTTTGGTTGCCTGTCGTCTTATGTGTCTCATTGTCAATTGGCTGCTTGATAATGCTCCTGTGAAGCACCTTGGGAGGTTTTACTATGATGAAGATGCTCTACAAATGCAAGTTGTCGTTGTTGGCCTCAAAATGGAGCCAGGAGACTTTCTGTCCCATTAATGGAGACACTGTCGGCTACTTTTACAGGGACCTATGCTGAGTGGACCATGCACCTGCCTGTTTCAGGCGGTAGTCCTGTTTTAATGTGCAAAATGGGGGCTTACGATGTATGCAGGATCCATTATAGCACAGAACTGGTTGGAGCATGTGCCACACAGCACTCTGACCAGTTTCACTGAAGGTGTTGCAGAAGAGGTTCTGAGCAGGTAGGTTTTGAATTTTTTATGCGGGGATGAAGGGAGCAGGAGTTCTCTTGGCGAGGCCCAGCAAACCAATCAGGACTGTTGCCTCCTGTCCCTCTCCTTGGCAATCGCAACCCCAGCCTCACGGCACCCCACCCCGCTGACCTAATCCTGCTGCCAGGCCTGCGGCCCCACTGATTATTGAGACAGCTTCAAGCCAGCAGGCCTCGAGGGGATGCCCTTTTGCACAAGGCCCAGGCCTCGAAATAGCTCCGGCCTCTTTGCTGCTGGAACCGGCAGCCTGTCAGATGCTGAGTTTAAGTTTAAAGCTGACTCTACGTGGCGGGGGGATAGGGAGGATGAAATTTCCAATTGTAAACAGCACTCCCCTCCCACCCCCTCTCACCCCCCCCCCCCCCCCCCACTGCCCCCACCACCAAACAAATGTGAGAATGTCTGTTTTTTTGGTAATAAGTAACAACCCCCCCCCGCAACAAAATCACTTTCTCAGAAATTGCTGTTTCCAAGTCACGTGCTCCTGAGACTTTGTTGGCAGGCTATAACACACAGATAAAGCAAATATTCTGCCATTTTTCGTTACAGGAAGAATTTAAGTGGCACAGGCTAATCCCTCCATCAGCAATGGGATCATCTCAAAACCCTGCTGTACAGGCGGCAAGGCAATCCAATCAGCTTCAAGTGGGGGTCAGATTTGTGCAATTGACGACAATCCCTCGGAGACTGACAAGAGCAATGGCATTCTGATGCCAATCTTGTAAAATTGCAAACAAAAAGAGACTGCAGTCCCTGACTTCAACAGGTCAGGGTTCCTGAGAAACCTGTGGGCCATTTTCCAACGTGTGCTCTAAGATCTCAAATGCAGGCAGAGTTAGGAGCCCTTAAGGTCGTGGCACAGAGTAAAGATATCAAAATGAGTGAATAAATATTCACCCCTTCATCTTCTGTGACATGGCTCTTAGAAAGTGCTTGTTTTTCATTTCTGATGAACACTCTGCTTGTTTTGTGGGTCTTTTTCCTTTCTGCTCTCTTGTCATTCTGTTTGTCTTCCACTCCTTTTGTCTCTCATTATCCCTTCAACATACTTTGCCTTGTTGATGCCTGTGTCTTTGTCCCTTCCTCTTGTCCTCACACATCCTCTCCCACTTTCTGCAGCTTCCTCTATCAGCAGTTTTTCTCTCGTGCCTACTCTCTGCCATCTCTCTGTGGCTTTCTTCTCCTTTCTCTTTGTAATTACAGTGTCTTTTTTTCTCACTCTGTCCATTTGTCCTGACCTGGGATTTGGAACTCAACGAGCAGCTCTAGTAGGCGTAGAAATACTTCTGTCTCTCCTTTGAAGCAGGTGACAGATTTTTGTTCCATTGCAGTCTCATGTACTGTCTTCAGACTACAGGCCCTTGCTGTTCATTATTATCCTGTCCTGCTCGACACTAATCCTTCAAGCGAGAGCTTGACCTGCTTCTGGTTGGGGCAGACATCACCTCTCACAAAAGGTCCTGCTTGGAATTCAGGACCGGAGTGATCACTTGGACTAGTTTTGATCACATAGATGGGTCGGAGAGGAATTTCTCAGATTCTTCCCACCAAATTAGTCTGGGGTTTTTATCTAGTTTCTTGCCTCTCACAGGAGGTCACATGCTACAACACTGACATCTACCCAGCAATGTGGAAAATTGCCCAGGTATGTCCTGTATACAAAAAGCCGAACAAATCCATCCCGGCCACTTGCCGCCCTATCAGTCTACTCCCGATCATCAGCAAAGTGATGGAAGGTGTCGTCGACAGTGCTATCAGGCGGCACTTACTCAGCAAAAACCTGCTCACTGACGCTCAGTTTGGGTTCCTCCAGGGCCACTCAGCTCCTGACCTCATTACAGCCTTGGTCCAAACATGGACAAAAGAGCTGAACTCAAGAGGTGAGGTAAGAGTATTACCCTTGACATCAAGGCAACATTTGACCGAGTACATAAGAACACAAGAACTAGCAACAGGAGTAGGCAATTCAGCCCCTCGAACCTGCTCCGCCATTCACTACGATCATGGCTGATCTCATCTCGGCCTCAACTCCACTTTCCTGCCCATTCTCCATAACCCTTCAACCCATTACTAATTAAAAATCTGTCTATATCCTCCTTAAATTTACTCAATGTCCTGGCATCCACTGCACTCTGGGGTAGTGAATTGCACAGACTCACGACCTTTTGAGAGAAGTAATTTCTCCTCATCCCTGTTTTAAATCTGCTACTCCTTATCCTAAAACTATGACCTCTCATTCTAGATTGCCCCACCAGAGGAAACATCCTCTCTACGTCTACTTTGTCAATCCCCTCAATCATCTTATATACCTCAATTAGATCTCCTTTCATTCTTTCAAACTCTAGAGAGTAGAGGCCTAAACTGCTCAATCTCTCTTCATAAGACAAACCCCTCATCTCTGGAATCAATCTAGTGAACCTCCTCTGAACTGCCTCCATTGCAACTACATCCCTGCTCAAGTAAGGGGACCAAAACTGTATGCAGTACTCTCGGTGCAGTCTCACTAATGCCTTGTACAGTTGCAGCAACACTTCCCTACTTTTATACGCTATTCCTTTAGCAAAAAATTACAAAATTCCATTTGCCTTCCTCATTACCTGCTGCACCTGCATACTAGTTTTCTGCAATTCATGCACGAGGACACCCAGATCCCTCTGCACCGAAGCACTCTGAAGTTTCTCTCCATTTAGATAATAATTTGCCTTTCTATTCTTCCGACCAAAATAACCTCACACTTATCCACGTTAAACTCCATTTGCCAAATTTTGGCCCATTCACCTAACCTATCTATATCCGTTTGTAATTTTCTTATTTCTTTATTGCAACTTGCTATCCCACCTATTTTAGTGTCATCAGCAAATTTGGTATAGTACCTTCTATCCCTGCATCCAAGTCATTAATATAGATTGTAAATAGTTGGGGCCCAAGGACTGAACCCTGTGGCCACGCACTAGTTACATCTTGCCAACTAGAAAAGAACCCATTTATCCCAACTCCCTGTTTTCTGTTGGTTAGTCAATCCTCTATCCAAGTGGCAAGTAGCGTTCGCGCCACACAAGTGTCTGGCAATGACCATTTCAAACAAGAGAAAATCCAACCATCTCCCCTTGACATTCAATGGCATTACCATTGCCGAATCCCCCACAATCAACATCCTGAGGGTCACTATTGACCAGAAACTGAACTGGACCAGCCACATAAATGCAATGGCTACAAGAGCAGGTCAAAGGCTGGGAATTCTGCAGCGAGTAACTCATCTACTGTCTCCCCAAAGCCTGTCCACCATCTACAAGGCACAAGTCAGGAGTGTGATGGAATACTCTCCACTTGCCTGGATGGGTGCCGCTCCAACAACACGCAAGAAGCTCGACATCATCCAGGACAAAGCAGACTGCTTGATTGGCACCCCATCCACACACATTCACTCCCTCCACCACCGACGCACAGTGGCAGCAGTGTGCACCATCTACAAGATGCACTGCTGCAATTCGCCAAGGCGCCTTCAACAGCACCTTCCCAACCCGCGACCTCTACCACCTAGACGAACAAGGGCAGCAGATGCATGGGAACACCACCACCTGCAAGTTCCCTTCCAAGCCACACACCATCCTGTCTTGGAACTATATCGTCATTCCTTCACTGTCGATGGGTCAAAATCCTGGAACTCCCTCCCTGATAGCACTATGGGTATACCTACATCACATGGACTGCAGCTCACCACCACCATCTCAAGGGCACTTAGGGATGGGCAATAAATGTTGGCCTAGCCAGCGATGCCCACATCCCACGAACAAATAAAAAATAACATGGTTTTGGGTGGGGAGTATATATATAGTGCTACACATGGTATCACAATTGGGTAGGACAGGCTGGATGGACCAGATACACATTGTATGTTTGTCATCTTTCTTCCGTTTTCCAGGCCAGGAATGACTAAGTTGAATTTTTGGAAGGAGATAGCAAGAGTGGGTGTGGGAAACAGCAGGCAAGAAAGCTGGCGGGGGATGGGGGATGGTGTGAGGAGAAGTTGCAGGGAAAAGAGCATATGAGAGGGTCAGGTTGCTGATGGAGAAGTGGGGGAGGGGGCGTGGTTTGGGAGCTGGCAGCAAAGTGAAATGCTCTTTTGAAACACAGTAAAGCCACAATATTGGTGTCACTGCGAAAATTATAGCAGTAATGTTTCTTAATCTGGCCACTGCATCCAGGACTAGTATACTTTATGAAAGTAGGTTTAGTTTGTGATGGTGATCAAATCTAAGGTGGTGAGCTAGTAGTGGTCAAGTCTAAGGCCGGTTGCTGGTCTGGAATGAGGTCTGGAGTCAGTCTGGGTATAGGTTTATTCAAGGGGCAATGGGGATCTCACATGGTGGTGGTGCTCAAAAGTGCGATTGAGCATTGTTCTAACTGGCTTTAGGATCCAACCTGCTTTCCAAAACCAAACTGGCTTTAGGCTTTGCTGGTCTGGACACTGCATCCACATGCCAAATAATTGAATTTCAAAGCAGATGCTCTTCTCACAACTTAAGGATAGCACCCAACCTCAAGGAGGCCTGAGAAAATGTTTTAAGGAGATTCTGAAGGCCTCATTGAAAAGGGGATAAATTGACATCAGTGTGTGGGAGGACCCTGCCACAAACCACACCATGTGGCAGTGCCTCATCCAACAAGCCGCAACACAATCAAAACTGATTGCATAAGCTTTGCTACAGGGAAACAATGAAAGCAAAAGTAAAGAGAACAGGGCGGACAGTGGCGCAGTGGTTAGCACCGCAGCCTCACAGCTCCAGCGACCCGGGTTCAATTCTGGGTACTGTCTGTGTGGAGTTTGCAAGTTCTCCCTGTGTCCGCGTGGGTTTTCTCCGGTTGCTCCGGTTTCCTCCCACAAGCCAAAAGACCTGCAGGTTGGTAGGTAAATTGGCCATTATAAATTTCCCCTAATATAGGTAGGTGGTAGGGAAATATAGGGACAGGTGGGGATGTGGTAGGAATATGGGATTAGTGTAGGGTTAGTATAAATGGGTGGTTGATGGTCGGCACAGACTCGGTGGCCCGAAGGGCCTGTTTCAGTGCTGTATCTCTAAAAAAAAAGAACGCTGGCTTGAGAACCACCACTCCCCCCTGCCCCGACCCTCTTCCTCAGGATTGCTCCTGTCCTCTCTATGCAAAGATCTGTAGTTACAGGTTGGACCTGCCGAATCATCTGAGGACACACAAATCATGAAAGCTGGCAGATGTCATCCTTGTTTTGAGGGACTAACAACTCGGCATGGACTCGATGGGCCGAATGGTCGTCTTCTGTGCCGTAAATGATTCTGTAACAGAGTTGTCCAACATGGACCAGGATCCGGCCCGCCAAAGGTTTCCATCCGCCCTGCGGGTGTAAACTGTACCTGAGGCGGGTCCTCATCCTCCCCAGGGCTCCGTGATTGGAGATGGGAAGTTTCCCTCTGTGTTCTTGCAGACCAGCCTTGTTAAAAACATCGTGCTGACAGTTGCTGAAACAGGAACGCACTTTGGGGTTTTCTGATTTTTTTTTTAAAAGCCTGCCGGATAACCCTGAATCTGTTTAATGTTGGGAAGCGCGTTCCTGCTTCAGCAGCTGTCAGCTGTGAAACTCAGCACGGTGTTTTTAAACAAACTGACCAACCACAAAGCTGCTATGCTAAGCACTCCCACTCAGTGCAACTGTCAGAGGGGGAAACAAAGAGAGAGAGGGTAAAACGGGGGGGGGGGGGAGGGGTGGGACAAAGAGAGAGGGGGAAAACAAAGAGAGAGAGAGAGGGGGAGCAGAGAGAGAGACAGGGAAAGGGGGGACAACACAGAGGGGAGAACACAGGGAGAGGGAGAGACAGAGACAGAGAGACCAAGATCACTCCTGAAAGGTGGACATCTATCCAGAATACTCTGCATCACCACATCAAGTATGCGGGCAGAGATTGACTACTTATTAAAGCAAAAACAATGCCAGGTATGTCACTAAATCAATGTTCAACATAGTGACGAGAAAGTAAGTCAATAAAGTCAAGACTTCTGATTTAAAGCCTCTTCACAAAACTGAATTTTTGTTGTTTTTATTAGTAAGATAAATTTTTAATGCCTTTATCTTTCAAAATTTGCTCACCAGCCCCCTGGACCGAACAAAAATCGTAATGCGGCCCTCTGCCCAAAATGGTTGGACAACCCTGCTCTGTAACAACATGATCCAATTGCTTTTTGGTTCTGAAATCTGATTGGTTGAAGGAACAGTGGACTGTGGGATTTGATTGCTTGAAGTTCTAAGATGTCATTTGGTTGAAAGAATGTTGGTCACTTGTTCTCTGATCTTATTGATTGAAGGGACACGACAGTGCTACATTTCTCCAATGTCACAGACTTTAAGTTTGATAATATTGGGGAAAACTGCCAAGTCAATTAATTGCCCAATAAAATCCATTATTGCATGTTAAAAAAAACACGACTTTATTATCCATGTGAATTTCAGAATCTAGCTGCAAACAGTAGATTTTGTATCAATTCTAATGAATAGGATTAGAAATCTAGACAGAGGTTGCTTAACCTTGAACCCCCACCCATTTAGAAACATATATTTTTCGGGTCAGATCTTTAACTGGTGCCAGAAACATCTGTTATTTTTGCAAAATTCAAATGAGGCTCCATTCACATCATTTAGAAATCCGCATTCATTCCTGCAGCTGTACTTGAATTGCCTTGCGATTTAAATCTACCCATATAAAATGTACCAATAGAGTTGCAAGGGGCTGCGTAGGCAACAGTATATTTAAAGAAACCCATTAGAAAAAGCTGGATTTCCAGCATTTTCCTGGTTTTATTTTAAGAACAAGCCTGCTCCGCCACTCAATGAGATCATGACTGATCTTGTAACCTCAGCTCCTTTCCCGCCTGACCTCCATATCCCTTGATTCCCTTAGCATCCAAAATCTATTGCTCTCAGTCTTGAATATACTCATCGATTGAGCAGCCACAACCATCTTGGATAGGGCATTCCAAAAAGATTCGCAACCCTATGGGTGAAGAGATTTCCCCTCATCTCAGTACCACATGGCTAACTCCTTATCCTAAGCGTACGCCCTCTAGAACTAGACTTTGCAGCCAAGTGAAACAGCCTCTCATGCCCTCTAAGAATTTTAGACGTTTCAATGAGATCACCTCCCATTCTTGGAAACTTTGGAGAGTATCGACCTATTCTACTCAATAATCAGTCTTTTTCTTCCTGTAGGCACTTAGGCTTTGTGCCAATAGTTTAGGAATTCTTATGTGGATGGGAATAGTCACCACAGTGGCCCCATGAAAAATCCCCATTCTTTTGGGAACAGAAAGAGGGAAATACAGTTGCACGCTGCTAACTGAGTTGGGTCACGAGAGGCAGACCGTTCCCACTTTGCAGTATCAGTTAAATGAAGGCAGAGTTCGAATGTTGCACCAGTCTAAACCTTGGTCAAATGTTCCTTTCTCCCTATAGATTTATTGTGCCAGCCACTGGAATTTTCCAGCTTTGCAAAAGTTATAATCAATGTATTAAATAAGAAATCTTGTGTATGGGGTGCAATTCTTGTCCACGTCCTAATCTTCTGTGCCACAATGTAGGTACTTTGTATGTTCATATTTAACAATTAAAAGTGCCCAATAAAATGGTAGAGCCCTATTTAAAGTTTAAGTAAGAACATTTTCCTTTGCTCTGCACCCACATAACATCTGAATAAAAGGTGAATTGCAGAGGCCAAATGGGGTGCTATTCCTTGGCTCCCAACTTGCTCCAAACAGCCTCTCTGGTTTTTCTGATATCTGCATCTGAAGAGGGACTGGCAATGTAAACATCATGGAAATGAATGTTTGAGGGCGTTGCACCCAAATTTCCTCTGGAGAGAGCGAGCTCCTGATATGGACCAGGAGCTTGGCTATATTATGTAACTGAAGCAGATCCCAGAAGTTCGGGGGTGATGGGGATGGGTGTGGGGGGGTTGGGGGGTGGGGGTGGGGTGCAGCTGGTGTTCAACATGTTAGTGGTTCAGATGGGTGCTAATACTGCCCGAAGGAGGCCCAATCAGCACAGTAGGCTTGCTTGTCGTGGTACAGTCTGAGCTTAGCAGTTCATCATCCGTTTGTACTTGAGTGATAATGAATTGGATCTCGGTTTCAGAATAAGAACTCGTAATGATGCATTGACGTCTGAGCCTTTTGGTACTTTGACATACCGAAGGGATGACTTATTTGGTATTTCTCTAGAGATGGCACAGGCAAAATTAAATTTCAGTGCTGCATGTGTCAGCCAGACCCTGATAACATATATTCCATTGAACATGGTGTATTTAATATTCCAGTGAAATGGCAAGAGTGGAGAAGAAAAAGAAGGAATACAATGGATTTGAAAAAAAAAATAGCAGTGTATAGATAGAATGTGAAAAAGCTGGAAAGGAAAATGACAATGTTCATAAAGTGAAAATAAGTGAAAGGGAAAGAAAACAGTTTGTTTTCAGGTTCCAAAATCATTTGGAATTTGAAATCCTGCGTCAAATTCTTGTTTGAACCCCGGAGTCACAAACAAGCCCTGGGCTAACTGACTGAGGTTGTGGATCTGACAAAGTGTACAAGCCACCTGCAATTATCTATGATTTCATAATCTCAGCCCTAGTCTTGCTTAAAACCTTGTAGGAGTAATTTGTGAGGTGTTTTTCAAAGGGCACCAAACACAAATAAATTGAGGGTAAGAAATGTTTTTTCCAGTTCCCTAGCTCTGTCATCATAAAATCCAGCTGTAGTTCTGGTTTTGGTTTGAAGTGTTAAGCTGGATCCCTTGACAGGTTCTGCTCTCAAACGAGCTGCCTTACCCATCTCAGTTTCTTGACTGATGTGTATTTCTGCTGCAAAGAAGAATCTTAAAACTGTCATCTGAAAATACAGGTAATGATATCCACCTGCCATTCTAGTCGTGCATTCTAGAAAAATATCCCAGTGAGTCTTTCCCAACACTACCACCAATCACATAAAAATGTGCATCCGCTATATCTCAAGAGAGCTCTCGTGAAAATCCTATTGTTTGTTCGTTGAACCAGATTTATTTATTCATGTAATACTACAAGAAAGCCCCCAGCGTGTTAACATCCATAGCACTTAAAGCAGCCAGAAGCGCTGCACAAAGAACAGCCAGGCGCAGCGCAAATGACTACTGGCAACACCTATGCATTCATATTCAGCTGGCCTCCGACACCGGAAATATCAGAGGAATGTATAATGGCATTAAGAGAGCTTTTGGGTCAACCATCAAGAAGATCGCCCCCCCCTCAAATCTAAATCACTGACCAACGCAAGCAAATGGACCACGAGATGGAGCACTACCTAGAAATGTACTCCAGAGAAAATGTTGTCATTGAGACCGCCCTCAATACAGCCCATTCTCTGCCAGTCATGGATGAGCTGGACGTAGAGCCAACAAGATCGGAACTCAGTGATGCCACTGATTCTCTAGCCAGCGGAAAAGCCCCTGGGAAGGATGGCATTACCCCTGAAATAATCAAGAGTGCCAAGCCTGCTATACTTTCAGCACACTACGAAACTGCTTTGCCTGTGCTGGAACGAGGGAGCAGTATCACAGGACATGCGCGATGCCAATATTATCACCCACTATAAGAACAAGGGTGACCGCGGTGACTGCAACAACTACCATGGAATCTCCCTGCTCAGCATAGTGGCGAAAGTCTTCACTTGAGTCGTTTTAAACAGGCTCCGGAAGCTGGCTGAGCGTGTCTACCCTGAGGCACAGTGTGGCTTTCGAGCAGAGAGATCCACCATTGACATGCTGTTCTCCCTTCACCAGCTACAGGAGAAATGCTGCAAACATCAGATGCCCCTCTGCGTTGCTTTCATTGATTTCACCAAAACCTTTGACCTCGTCAGCAGACGTGGTCTCTTCAGACTACTAGAAAAGATCAGATGTCCACCAAAGCTACTAAGTATCATCACCTCATTCCATGACAATATGAACGGCACAATTCAGCATAGCGGCACCTCATCAGAGCCCTTTCCTATCCTGAGTGGCGTGAAACAGGGCTGTGTTCTTGCACCTGCACTGTTTGGGATCTTCTTCTCTCTGCTGCTCTCACATGTGTTCAAGTCTTCAGAAGAGGGAATTTTCCTCCATGCAAGATCAGGTGGCAGGTTGTTCAACCTTGTCCGTCTAAGAGCGAAGATCAAAGTACAGAAAGTCCTCATCAGGGAACTCCTCTTTGCTGACGATGCTGCATTAACATCTCACACTGAAGAGTGTCTGCAGAGACCCATCGACAGGATTGTGGCTGCTTGCAATGAATTTGACCTAACCATCAGCCTCAAGAAAACATACATCATGGGACAGGACGTCAGAAATGCTCCATCCATCAATATCGGCAACCACGCTCTGGAAGTGGTTCAAGAGTTCACCTACCTAGGCTCAACTATCACCAATAGCCTGTCTCTCGATGCAGAAATCAACAAGCGTATGGGAAAGGCTTCCACTGCTATGTCCAGACTGGCCAACAAAGTGTGGAAAAATGGTGCACTGCTACGGAACACAAAAGTCCGAGTGTATCAAGCCTGTGTTCTTAGTACCTTGCTCTATGGCAGCGAGGCCTGGACAAGAGTGAAGTCTCAATTCATTCCATCTTCGCTGCCTCCGGAGAATCCTTGGCATCAGGTGGCAGGACCGTACCTCCAACACAGAAGTCCTCGAGGCGGTCAACATCCCCAGCATATACCCCCTACTGAGCCAGTGGCGTTTGAGATGGCTTGGCCATGTGAGCCACATGGTAGATGGCAGGATCCCCAAGGACACATTGTACAGCGAGCTCGTCACTGATATCAGACCCACCGGCCGTCCATGTCTCCGCTTTAAATACGTCTGCAAACGCAACATGAAGTCCTGTGACATTGATCACAAGTCGTGAGAGTCAGTTGCCAGTGATCGCCAGAGCTGGCGGACAGCCATAAAGGCGGGGCTAAAGAGTGGTGAGTCGAAGACACTTAGCAGTTGGCAGGAAAAAAGACAGAAGCGAAAGGGGAGAGCCAACTGTGTAACAGCCCTGACAACCAATTTTATCTGCAGCACCTGTGGAAGAGTCTGTCACTCTAGAGTTGGCCTTTATAGCCACTCCAGGCACTGCTTCACAAACCACTGACCACCTCCAGGCGCTTACCCATTGTCTCCCGAGACAAAGAGGCCAAAGAAGAAGAAGAAGACTCGAGTTTTATTAGCAATTAGAATATTTTTGCAACTGTGGAAAATAACCCACTGTTTTAAAGTTAATCCAGATGGATTTTATAATTTTATGTATGAAACAATTTAATAATAAGCATTTCTTGAAAATTTATGCTGGTGTTAAGTTTGTGGGCAGTTTCAACAGTCCCCATATAACTCATCAGTATTCCTTTTAATATGTGTTTCCAACATTATAAGTCCTTTAAGAATTTCAAACCACTGTGTTTGTACATTCATGTTCAGGTTCTCATCTCTGAATCAGAAGTCCATCTCAACCAAGAGGTTGATGCAGATAGGTCAGCACTTTAATAGTGCAAAAAGAGGCCATTTGGCCCATCATGCCAGTGTCAACTCTTTTGAAAGAGTTATCCAATTAGTCCCACTCCCTCTGCTCTTTTCCCATAGCCCTGCAAATGTGTCCTTTTCAAGTATATATCCATTCCCTTTTGAAAGTTACTGTTGAACCTGCTTCCACCAACCTTTCAGGCAGTGTGTTCCTGATCATCATAACTCACTGCTTTTAAAAAAACTCTCAGCTCTCTACCCGCCTGATTCTTTTGCCAATTGTCTCACATCTATGTCCTCTGGTTACCAGCCCTCCTGCAAGAGGAAACTATTTTTTCCTAACTACTCTATTGAAACTCCTCAATTTTTCAAGGCTGGGCTAAGCTAAGGGATCTTGAAGCTTAACTCTGCCGAACCCTTGTATTATACGTTTGACAATGAAAATACGGATCCCATAGCAACAGTACAGTTGCTTGTGCAAAAGTTAAAGATTCAATGTGTTTTTGTGCCATATCCAGTCTAATACTGAGCCATTCAGTTTAGGTTGCAATTAGTTGATCTTAGCCAGAAATATGGGCCGGAATTTTACTCCACCCCAGCGAGCCGGATGGTGGCGGGGGTGATGGTGGCGTAAAATTGAGCGGGAGGCTCCGGGAGGCCTTCCCGACCCGCTGCCGCCTCTGCCCCACTTTATGTGGGCTGGTGGGGGGTGAAGAACGGGCTGCCCACCCCAGGCCAATCAAGGCCCTTAAGTGGCCACTTAACAGCCACTTAAGGGCCTTCGCTCGCCTCCACGGGAATGGTACTCATGGCAAACAGGCATCCGAGAGACATCAGAGGCCACCCAGTGAAACCTGGTGGCTTCTCAGCACACCTGGGATGGGGTGCCCGGACAAATGGGCACAGGGTGCCCAAATGGGGGCCGCCCCCGCTTCCCCAACTACCCCCAGGACCTGAGATGCTGCCCCACTTCCCCCCCCAAATGACCATCCTTGCCTTGCAAGGCCATGGCCGATTAGCCCGATGAGGCAACCCTAACGTACCTGGACTCCTGGCTCCATGTCCTCGACTGGGCTGCAGTCCTAGCAGTGGCCACTGCTCCCGGTGGCGCTGCTGGGGCTAAGAGCTGCAGAACCGATGATTGGCCAGCAGCTCAGTGAGGCGGGACTTCCTCGCTCAAGCTGGTGGAAGTCCTGCCTTGGAACAATTCAAGCCCGGGGACGTGTAAAATGTGGGTCGGAACCCCGGGCTGGGCGGAAGCGGATTCGCCACCGACTTTTATGTCCACTCAACATAAAATCCAGCCCATGGTCTGCATGTACCTGGGGAGGAGAGAGGAACAAATCAACAGGTTATTTTGATCCTAATCACTTTTATGTTGCCTACCCATTTGATGAGAACAGAAATGGATTCCGTTGTGATACAGGCTCCTATAACACTCACACTTAGGCTGGGATTTTGTGTGGCCCCCTGAGAAGGGATCAGAGGTGGGGGACGGGGCATGGAGTATCACGAGGGGGTGGGGGGGGGAGGGCCTGTTGCCTCCCCGTCACCAAGCGATCTTCCCGGGGCAGGATAGGCCAAATGACGGCCTTCCCACCCAAAGGCCAACTGAGGCCCTTAAGTGGTCTATTAATGGCCAATTAAGGGTCTCTTCCTGACTTACACCATGAGGCGCCCTCACTGCTGGCTTGTTGGGGGGGCCTCCTCCGTGGGCAATTTGTGGCCCATGGAGGAACCCCACCAGGAACAACCTCACCCCACCAGGACTCCCCCGGACTGCACAATAACCTGCCACCTCCCTCGTCGGGGCCTTCTGAACTGGCCCCTGGCAACCCCGCCTCACCTATCTCTGGTCCGGGGTTCCAACACCTGGCCTGGGTCCAAAGTCTCTGCAGTACCGGCAGTGGCCACCGCTCCCAGTGGCACTGCTGAGCTGCCAGCCCTCTGATTGGCCTCCAACTCTTGGAGGCGGGATCACTGTCTTTAAAGGAATGGGGATCCCGGCTCCTGAAAGTTTGATTTTAAAAAACCGGAGGATCGCTCCGGGATCGGGGCACGAAAAGGCAGAGGTGAGGTTTCCCCCTGCCTTTTCAGCCCGGAGCCTCCAGCACAAATCCAGCCCTTAGTTACTAACTTGAGAAGTGGTGGAACCAAGTTGACCAATGAATGTCCTTCCTGGTATGTCCAGTTAAGAAGAATTTTTTGTTAGATGCCAATTACAGGAACGCCCCACTTTGCATCACTGACCCTGGGTTCTACATTAGTAATGGGTCAGACCCAGAGCTCAGGGCAGAGGTTGATTCATCCCTAAAGATAACCATTTATATATTTAGTGGGCACCAAGTTCTTCAAATTATGCTGTAGCTGAAGTGGGGATGGTAGGGAAATTATTGGAAGCACTGAAACAATTGTCCGTGTTACATTGTAGTTCTTTGATTCATCCTTGCATTTTGCTGTTGTTCACTGGAATAAGCAAAAGGTGAATGATGAACTTAGAAAATTGTCCTATTTTCACTACTACACAGATTGCTCAGCTTCCTGCAGGATGTGCCGATATAGTGAGATGAAGAGAGTTGGGAGGAGGCATAAGCACCAGAATAAGCCAGCTGGGCTGAATGGCCTGTTTCAGTGCTGTAAGTTTTATGCAGTTCGGTCAGGTGGGGTAGTGAGCCAGGACTATTGGATTGGTTGTTGGTTTTAAGTTTCACGAGGCAAGAATGGCTGATGAGTTGCCATCTTCTGCAAAGAAAACAGGCAGAGAGGGCATTGAGACAAACCCTCTTCAACCAAAAGCCTGGAAGCGTTTCTTTTAGAAACGATCAATAAACACAGGTTGACCTGAATGGCTCAGAACCAGACAGAACATTGCACAAAGCCACTGAGTGATTTTTAGGCCTTGCACAAGCAACTGGCTTGCAACTACATGATGAGTGATTCTACTGTTGATGAAAGGGAGCCAAACAACAAATTGTATTGATAACTATACAGTGTATGAACAAAGAACAAAGAACAGTACAGCACAGGAACAGGCCATTCGGCCCTCCAAGCCTGCGCCGATCTTGATGCCTGCCTAAACGAACACCTTCTGCACATCCGGGGCCCATGTCCCTCTATTCCCTTCCTTTTCATGTATTTGTCAAGATGCCTCTTAAACATTGCTATCGTATCTGCTTCCACCACCTCCCCTGGCAGCAAGTTCCAGGCACTCACCACCCTCTGTGTAAAAAACTTGCCTCGCACATCCCCTCTAAACTTTGCCCCTCGCACCTTAAACTTATGTCCCCTAGTAACTGACTCTTCCACCCTTGGAAAAAGCTTCTGACTATCCACTCTGTCCATGCCGCTTATAACTTTGTAAACCTCTATCATGTCGCCCCTCCACCTCCGTCGTTCCAGTGAAAACAATCCGAGTTTTTCCAACCTCTCCTCATAGCTAATGCCCTCCAGACCAGGCAACATCCTGGTAAACCTCCTCTGTACCCTCTCCAAAGCCTCCACGTCCTTCTGGTAGTGTGGCGACCAGAATTGCACGCAATATTCTAAGTGTGGCCTAACTAAGGTTCTGTACAGCTGCAACATGACTTGCCAATTTTTATACTCTATGCCCTGACCGATGAAGGCAAGCATGCCGTATGCCTTCTTGACTACCTTATCCACCTGCGTTGCCACTTTCAGTGACCTGTGGACCTGTACGCCCAGATCTCTCTGCCTGTCAATACTCCTAAGGGTTCTGCCATTTACTGTATACCTCCCACCTGCAGTAGACCTTCCAAAATGCATTACCTCACATTTGTCTGGATTAAACTCCATCTGCCATTTCTCTGCCCAAGTCTCCAACCGATCTATATCCTGCTGTATCCTCTGACAATCCTCATCATTATCCGCAACTCCACCAACCTTTGTGTCGTCCGCAAACTTATTAATCAGACCAGCTACATTTTCCTCCAAATAATTTATATATACTACAAACAGCAAAGGTCCCAGCACTGATCCCTGCGGAACACCACTAGTCACATTCCTCCATTCAGAAAAACACCCATCCACTGATACCTTCTGTCTTCTATGACCGAGCCAGTTCTGTATCCATCTTGCCAGGTCACCTCTGATCCCGTGTGACTTCACCTTTTGTACCAGTCTGCCATGCGGGACCTTGTCAAAGGCTTTACTAAAGTCCATATAGATAACATCCACTGCCCTTCCTTCATCAATCATCTTCGTCACTTCCTCAAAAAACTCAATCAAATTAGTAAGACACGACCTCCCCTTCACAAAACCATGCTGTCTCTCGCTAATATGTTCGTTTGTTTCCAAATGGGAGTAAATCCTGTCCCGAATAATCCTCTCTAATAGTTTCCCTACCACTGACGTAAGGCTCATCAGCCTATAATTTCCTGGATTATCCTTGCTACCCTTCTTCAACAAAGGAACAACATTGGCTATTCTCCAGTCCTCTGGGACCTCACCTGTAGCCAATGAGGAAGCAAAGATTTCTGTCAAGGCCCCAGCAATTTCTTCCCTTGCCTCCCTCAGTATCCTAGGGTAGATCCCATCAGGCCCTGGGGACTTATCTACCTTAATGCTTTGCAAGACTCCCAACACTTCCTCCTTTTTGATAATGAGATGACTGAGACTATCTGCACTCCCTTCCCTAGGCTCATCATCCACCAAGTCCTTCTCTTTGGTGAATACTGATGCAAAATACTCATTTAGCACCTCGCCCATTTCCTCTGGCCCCACACATAGATTCCCATCTCTGTCCTTGAGTGGGCCAACCCTTTCCCTGGTTACCCTCTTGCTCTTTATATATGTATAAAAAGCCTTGGGATTTCCCTTAATCCTGTTTGCCAATGACTTTTCATGACCCCTTTTAGCCCTCCTGACTCCTTGCTTAAGTTCCTTCCTACGGTCTTTATATTCCTCAAGTGCTTCATCTGTTCCTAGCCTTCCAGCCCTTACAAATACTTCCTTTTTCTTTTTGACTAGGCTCACAATATCCTGTGTTATCCAAGCTTCCCGAAACTTGCCAAACTTGTCTTTCTTCCTCACAGGAACATGCTGGTCCTGGATTCTAATCAGCTGACGTTTGAAAGACTCCCACATGTCAGATGTTGATTTACCCTCAAACAGCCACCCCAATCTAAATTCTTCAGTTCCTGCCTAATATTGTTATAATTAGCCTTCCCCCAATTTAGCACCTTCACCCAAGGACTACTCTTATCCACAAGTACCTTAAAACTTATGGAATTATGGCCACTGCTCCCGAAATGCTCTCCCACTGAAACTTCGACCACCTGGCCGGGCTCATTCCCCAATACCAGGTCCAGAATGGCCCCATCCCTAGTTGGACTATCTACATACTGTTTCAAGAAGCCCTCCTGGATGCTCCTCACAAATTCTGCCCCATCCAAACCCTGAGCACTAAGTGAGTCCCAGTCAATATAGGGGAAGTTAAAATCACCCACCACCACAACCCTGTTACCTTTACATCTTTCCAAAATCTGTCTACATATCTGCTCCTCTACCTCCCGCTGGCTGTTGGGAGGCCTCTAGTAAACCCCCAACATCGTGACTGCACCCTTCCTATTCCTGAGCTCCACCCATATTGCCTTGCTGCATGACCTCTCTGAGGTGTCCTCCCACAGTACAGCTGTGATATTCTCCTTAACCAGTAATGCAACTCCCCCACCCCTTTTACATCCCCCTCTATCCCGCCTGAAGCTTCTAAAGCCTGGAACATTTAGCTGCCAATCCTGCCCTTCCTCAACCAAGTCTCTGTAATAGCAACAACATCATATTTCCAAGTACTAATCCAAGCTCTAAGTTCATCTGCCTTACCTGTTATACTTCTCGCATTGAAACAAATGCACTTCAGACCACCAGTCCCGCTGTGCTCAGCAACATCTCCCTGCCTGCTCTTCCTCTTAGTCCTCCTGGCCTGATTTACTATGTCCTCCTCATTTATTTCACTAGCTGTCCTACTGCAATGGTTCCCACCCCCCTGCCACACTAGTTTAAACCCTCCCAAGTGACGCTAGCAAACCTTGCAGCCAGGATATTAGTGCCCCTCCAGTTTAGATGCAATCCATCCTTCTTGTACAGGTCCCATCTGTCCCTGAAGAGAGCCCAATGGTCCAGATATCTGAAACCCTCCCTTCTACACCAGCTGCTCAGCCACGTGTTTAGCTGCACTATCTTCCTATTTCTAGCCTCACTGGCATGTGGCACAGGGAGTAATCCAGAGATTACAACCCTAGAGGTCCTGTTTTTTAATTTACTACCTAACACCCTAAACTCCCCCTGCAGGACCTCATCACTCTTCCTGCCTATGTCATTGGTACCGATGTGTACCACAACCTTTGGCTGTTCACCCTCCCCCTTCAGAATGCCCCCTGTCCGTTCAGAGACATCCTTGACCCTGGCACCAGGGAGGCAGCATACCATCCTTGAGTCTCTTTCACGTCCACAGAAGCACCTATCTGTGCCCCTGACTATAGAGTCCCCTATAACTATTGCTCTTCTGCGCTTTGTCCTTCCCTGCTGAACAACAGTGCCAGCCGTGGTGCCACTGCTCTGGCTGCTGCTGTTTTCCCCTGATAGGCCATCCTCCCCAACAGTATCCAAAACAGTATACTTGTTAGAGAGGGGGATAGCCACAGGGGATTCCTGCACTGACTGCCTGCCCCTTCTAGCAGTCACCCATCTATCTGCCTGCACCTTGGGTGTAACCACTTCTCTAAAACTCCTGTCTATGATGCAAAGGGATTGCTACCTGTGGAGCACTGGAGACCTTGATGTGGGTTGTTTCCTCTGTGTGGTTAAGCTTTAATGGTTTTCTTGAGTGAGAGGGTAGATGAGCTTCAAATTCCTATTATCTATTGTTATGCATTAGTCAGGGGTTTTCCAGCATCGAAGATAAACTTCTAAAGTGCTTATTTTACCAAAATATTCCCCATTTTATGTTGGTACAAGATGTGCGGTCTCCGGGTATCTTCCATGCTTTAGTTCTTTGTGTCTCCCTTTCTCGTGTTTATTGTTCCCTCTTTCTGCCCCTTCTCTGCTTCCTCCACAATCTCTTTCTTACTCTCTCCCTCTCTCATCCCTCTTCTCCTCCCTCTTTCCAGGCACATAATTACCCAGCCCAATTTTCTTCCCATGAATTTTGCACTGATAAATTTCATGTAAAATCAGGGAATTCCACAAGGCATGGGAACTGTGGGGAGGGACCAAATCTAGATGCCTAAGTGGAGAATTGCTTTGTTTTTTTATAAACTGTTAATTGCCATAATTGCATGTCTTCTAATTCATTACCGCTGATCATTATCACTCGTCTGGTGTAAATCAATTTTCAAAAGCACTTTCAGATACCTGGGTGATAAGACAGTAAGATGCTGTGTTGAGAGACAGATGTAAAACAAACTGACAACCTGCACTTTTTATTATGTAAATTTTAAGTAAGCACTGGGCTTTATTTTCACTAAATTTTTATTCAGTAATATTTCACAATGGAAAATATGGTTGAACATTTATTTTTTTTTAAATTTCCTCTCTAAGTTTCTCTTTGCCAATCCTATGGACACTAGTGCCTGCTTGTTTGCAATTCTACAGGCACTACGTGCCCTCTGGAAACTTGTCCAGTTTCCCATTCTACCTGTATGTTGGCAGGCTATTCATTTGCAGGGAACCTCACCCTTCTCTTGGCTGCTGCCTGCACCCACGCATTCGTCAGCAGACGGCACTGGATGCTAAGCAAGGGCACAAGGACTGGCTGGTTTTTCTCTCCCCCCCCCCCCCCCCCCCCCAACTGGTGCCCCTATTGTTGCCCGAGCCGACAGCACAGACTGGGAATCAAACCTGAGGCCTGTCTGACTTCTGTTCTGGCTTCCACACTGAAACACATTTATCAACGGAGCCACCTCGATCTTGGCAACATAGGCGGGCGCAGTTTATGGCTGTAGGTTGCAAAAATTATAAATCAAAAGCATCTATTTTGTGTTACATCAGTAACTAACCAATAAAAAGACTAGCAACAACAACACCTTACATTTATATAGCGCATTTCATGTCGCCAAGGCATATCCCCGAGTAATAACAATGTAGCCATTTTTGACACTGAGCGACAGAAGGAGACATCAAAATGACCAAAAGTTTGATCAAAGAAGTAGGTTTTAAGGAGCATCTTAAAAGAGGAGAGAGAGGTAGAGAATCAGGGAGGCTTAGGGAGAGAACTGTACAGCTTACGTCCAAGGCACAATTGTGGTAATGACAGTCAGCACAGGCCTTTGCCTATTGTAAATTGTCGTCTTGTAATCAAGGGATATGACGAGCAGGCAGGAAAGTGGAATTGAAGGCTAAGATCACCCATGGTCGTTTTGAAAGGCGGAGCAGGCTCGATGGGCCATATGGTCTATTACTTGTGTTCTTGTGTTCTTATTGCAGCAATACTGTTAGTTTTTTAATGCTTTAATGTGAGCGTCATTGCACAACAAAGATTTGTATTATCTTAACGCTGGCATTTTAATTGGGTTAAAATTGGTGTTAAACTAACGACAATTAGACAGTCGAAGCCAATGTGTGCACTCGCATTGACTTGAGTGATAAACAACAATAACTTATATTTATAAGTGTCTTTAACGTAATAAAACATCCCAAGGTGTTTTACAGGAGCATTATAAAGCAAAGTATGGAAGCAAGCCAGGGCAGCAGAAGGGGAGCAACTTAACTTCAGTGCCACTGGGACAGTAAAGGGGTCAAAAGTCAGTCAGCGTTCCTTCTCCCAATTGCGAGTCACTTACCCCTGCCAAAATGTACGTGTGTTTGGATGCTGAATTTGGACAGGAGTGGGCATGTTGGTTGGTGACTCTTGAATAGTTTGTTCATACTTTTACTCCCTAGACACTCACATAAAGAGTAGTAACTCAATTGAAGTATTGCATAGTATTTACGGCACAGGAACAGGCCATTCGGTGCTGGTGTTTATGCTCCACACGAGCCTCTTCCCACCTTCCTTAATTTCACCCTATCAATATATCCTTATATTCCTTTCTCCCTCACATATGTATCTATCTTTTCCTTATGTACATCTGTGCTGTTTGCTTCAACCACTCCATGCGGTAGCATATTCCACATTCTCAGCACTCTTTTGAGTGAAGAATTTTCTCCAGAATGCTTTACTAGATTCATTGGTGATGTTTGTATCCTTACAGCCCCTAATTTTGGACTCGCCCACAAGTGGAAAGGTCTTCTCCATGTCTACCATACTTAAACCTTTTGAAATGATAAAGACCTCAATCAGAGGAAAGATCCCCAGTATAATGAGGGGGCATGGAGAACTGAAGAGAAAAATTAGAGGGCGAGGTGGAGGCATTGGAAGTAATAATTAGTCTGTCAAAATGCAAACTTAAAATGCAGTTTACAAAAATACATTGCTGTTTTATTATTCCTGTAAATTCTGAGGAGCTGCAGGTTCAAATCCATTTTTATTACCCATTGAATTTTAATGTGACTCGCCCTTCAATGTGCACATAAACAACAATGATAAACATCTTGAACGAAGGACTTCTGACAAAAATGTAAATGCATTCTCACCAGCCCATGGAATTTGGTGAAAAATACCACAACTAACCAGAATAGTACATTAATTGAATGAGTATCAAAACAGGAAATACAGTTGTGTTAACATCCTGTTCTTTTTGAGTCCTGTAGCATTGGCTCGGAAGCAGCTAATGGGAGTTCAATGCAATGAAAACTAAAAATATGCAGGGGAAGAGGAATTCAAATATTAATTCATTGTGTTTTTGGCACTCTGCCTTCGAATTAATGAATTTCTGAAATCATTATTTAGGCACTTCTAAAAGCATTGGTTTGGTAAGCAGAATTTGCAGCAAGCAGATGCTGAACCAGCAGTTCTGCCTCTTGTCATCGTTGTAATGTGATAGTGTCAGGTTTGGCTCAGTAGGTAGCACTGTTTATGAGTCAGAAGGTTGTAAGTTAAGTTTCACTTGAGGACTTGAGCACAAAAATTTAGCCTGACACTCCAGTGAAATACTGAGGGAGTGCTGCACTGTTCGAGATGCCATTTTTTTTTGGATAAGACATTAAACTGGGGCCCCATTTGCCTCCCCAGGTGGATGTAAAAGATTCCATGGCAGTCTTTCGTAGAAGAGTTATCCCTGGTGTGACCTGGCCAATATTTGTCCCTCAATCAACATCGCAGAGAATAAATTATCCGGTCACTAAAACATTGTTGTTTGTGGGAGCTTGCTGTGTGCAAATTAGCTGCCGCATTTCCTACATTACAACAGTGACTGCACGTCAAAAGTATTGCCTTGGCTGTAAAGTGCTTTGGGACGTCCTGAGATCATGAAAGGCACTATATAAATGCAAGTCTTTATTTTAGTCTGTTACTTTAAAAAATTTATTTCAATAAATATTCTGGGTAACTGGTTATTGGCTGCCAACAGGTTGGACATTTGTAGAATGATAGAACTCGATGCTTGTGCTTTTGCTTTTGGCTTTATTGGTTCCAGTTGCCTGGATCTTTACAATACATTGAATTTTAGTTTCCCAAGTGGTAAATCAGTTTGTGTTATATTTTTTAGCTGTAATAGTGCTCCTTTCATTCCTGCTGTTTTTGTATATAAACTTTTACGCAAGACTTCTGCTGTTGAGCTGTTGAATTCAGAACAAGTTTTATTCCGAGGATTGCAAAGCCTTCACTAGACAATGTACAATAAAATTGTTTCATTGTGAATTTTAAGGTACATATTTTTCCATTGTTGACATTTTGTAATGGTGCCTTTGTCACAGAAAACAAAGGTGCTTTAATAGAAAAATTAGCAGCTACAGGCCATCATTTCAAACCAAATGCCAGTGCCTTTCAAAGCAAGATATCTGGTAAATTATGCAGTTCTGTAAATGTCATGGGTTCAGTTAAAATTCTGTGAAGAATGAGGAGAAAATATTCCTCAGCCTGATGAACTGTTTCTTTCTGCTCCACCCCTTTCTCTGTTGGAGGAGGCCAGGGCCCTTATCCACCTTCCATATCTGCATTCTTTCATACGAACATGAGAAATACGACCATTCGGCCCTCGAGCCTGCTCCACCATTCAATACGATCATGGCTGATCTTTTGCCTCACCTCCATTTTCCCACCTGCTCTCCAAATCCCTTGATTTCCTGAGAGAGAAAAATCTATCCCAGCCTTAAATATACTCAATGATGGAGCATCCACCACCCTCTGGGGTAGAGAATTCCTAAGATTCACAACCCTCTGACTGAAGAAATTTCTCCTCATCACACTCTTAAATGACCGGCCCCTGATCCTGATACCTTGCACCCATGTTCTAGATTCCCCAGCCAGGGGAGACAAGGTCTCAGTATCTACCCTGTCAAGCCCCTTCAGAATCTTGTATGTTTCAATGAGATCACCTCTCATTCTTCTAAACTCCAGAGAGTATAAGCACAATTTACTCAGCCTCCCATCATAGGACAACACTCTCATCCCAGGATCCAATCTCATGAATCTTCACTGTACTGCCTCCAATGCAAGTATATTCTTCCTTAAATATGGAAACCAAAACTTTGGTGACAGGAATGACTAATAATGATCAGGCATGTGCACTCTGGCTGATTATTTTCTTCTCATTCCTAGCTGTGCATTGCTGAGGCATATTGTAGTATCCCTACAACACCCCAAAAACAACTTACAATTACACAGCACATTTAATGTAGAAAAACGTTCCAAGGTGCTTCCCAGAACTGTAAACGGACAAAATTTGATATCGAGCTAAAGAGGGGATATTAGGACAGGTGATCAAAAGCGTAGTCAAGGAGGTTGGTTTTTAAGTGGTATTTAAAGGAGGAATCTTCCAATATTGGCACTTCTTGATTTTAATCGCTCCACCATTGGTGGCTGTTGTTTCAGCTGCCTTGGCCACAAGCTCTGGCATTCAAACTTGCGGTTGAACTGGTTTATAATAAACACTTCAGAGTTATACCTTTGTGCATTGGCCTTCTTTTCTTTACAGTTAGAAGATTGCTTGCAAGTGTATATATGCTGTGCATATAGTACAATTTCGCAAAGCCAATCTTCATCAGTGACCTCCAGTTTTTTATGTCTAGAGTAGATCATAATGTTTTAATTTACTGTGGTTACCACTTGGTATGCGTAGACTTATTATTGTATGTCCAGTCAAAACCAAATGGGGAGGAGCTTTAAAGATATGTATACACAATTTTGCACTGTCTCAGATGTGTGTATTTAAACACAAGGGAAGTATAACAGATAAACCTGAATTTAAATGAATAACTTATTGCAATACTGTAAAGGTACATAAATAGAGTACACACACCTCACAAACTCTACTTGCACCCTTCTGCTAATCGGTTGCCTCGAAAGGCAAGAACACCATCTGAAGTAATGTTTGGAACATACAAGATTTAGTACTTTTTGAGCAGGGGTTTTACTGGATGCCACTGATGGAAAGTGTCGATGGGAGCAAAGCTACATACTTTTTGCTCATGCCACTTGCTGTTGGGTCCATCATCTTACAGCTGACCTTTCAGCCCTCCGTTTTCAGGAAGTGCTTTGACCATTACTGGCCTTAACAGACTATCAGGGAACAGTACATCAAGGTTGTCAAAGTGAGAAACGTGCATGTATAGCTCTGACACAAGTGCAATTGTCCTATTGATGTTGAATCCAATCATAAAAGAAAAGAGTTTCATATACATCGTGCTTTCCATGACTACCGGACATCTCGAAGTGCTTTACAGCCAATGAAGTACTTTTGAAGTGTAGTCACTGTTGTAATGCTGGCAAGTTGTGCACAACAAGCTCCCACAACAGTGGTGTGATAAGGACAAGATAATCTATTTTTGTGATGTTGATTCATTCCATCTTCGCTGCCTTCGGAGAATACTTGGCATCAGGTGGCAGGACTATATCTCCAACACAGAAGTCCTTGAAGCGGCCAACACCCCCAGCTTATACACACTACTGAGTCAGCGGCGCTTGAGATGGCTTGGCCATGTGAGCCGCATGGAAGATGGCAGGATCCCCAAAGACACATTGTACAGCGAGCTCGCCACTGGTATCAGACCCACCGGCCGTCCATGTCTCCGTTATAAAGACGTCTGCAAACGCGACATGAAATCGTGTGACATTGATCACAAGTCGTGGGAGTCAGTTGCCAGCATTCGCCAGAGCTGGCGGGCAGCCATAAAGACAGGGCTAAATTGTGGCGAGTCGAAGAGACTTAGTAGTTGGCAGGAAAAAAGACAGAGGCGCAAGGGGAGAGCCAACTGTGCAACAGCCCCAACAAACAAATTTCTCTGCAGCACCTGTGGAAGAGCCTGTCACTCCAGAATTGGCCTTTATAGCCACTCCAGGCGCTGCTTCACAAACCACTGACCACCTCCAGGCGCGTATCCATTGTCTCTCGAGATAAGGAGGCCCAAAAGAAAAGAAGAAAGATGTTGATTGAGGGATAAATATTGGCCTGGACACTGGGGATAACTCTCCTGCTACATCCACTCAAGCAAGCAGATGGGGCCTTGGTTTAACGTCTCATCCGAAAGACAGCACCTCTGACAGTGCAGCACTCCCTCGGTACTGCAGTAGTGTCAGCCTAAAATTTTGTGTTCAAATCCTGGAGTGGGACTTGAACACGATATAAAAAAACAAAAATGTGAGCGGATTAAATGACCGACCAACTTCTGATGTAATGTGTCATTAGAATCAAGAATATCCAAGTGAACTGCTTAACTTCCGTTTCTGTTATGAAAACAGAAATGCTAGGAATTCTAATCAAGGGTTCTAACCAGAACATTAACCTGTCTTTTTTTTTCCCAAATGCTGTCAGATCTCCCATAAATTTCCAGCATTTGGTAATTTTTTTCTTGGTATCTCTTCAGCTTCTGAAGTCCCTTTACAATTCAGTTGCATGGTTAGAGTTCATGTGAGAGGAACTTGTATTGGTTTCCTTATCATCAAAAAACGAATACAGTCTACACATTTCCTAAACTTGCGCAGGAGCAATAGTGTAATGAGTTCAAATTCCAGCAACATTAGTACGGATTATGCTGAAAAGGCCAGACACATGGAGGACTCTAACTCCTTAGAAAACAGCATAATAAAAGCCACACAGTATACTTTGTACTTTGTTTCATCAGTATACTTTGCACTTTTTTCAGAGCACAGTAAGAACCAGGCAACAGTTTCATGCCTAACTCAATAATGATTCTTTAAATGCTGTAACAGAGGAAGAATCACTTTCAAACATAGTTGCCATTATACAGGCAAACATACCAGCCATTCTGTGCATAATAAGGTCTCACAATCAATACTAGGTGGATAACCAGTTGTTCTGTAATTTTGTTGTTGCTATTTGTGAAGGGAGGAATGTTGGCCTGGATACTGTGAGAACTCCCACTTCTTTTAGTAATCTCACATGATCTTTAATGTCTACCTGAAGCAATAATGCAGGAAGAACTGTCCAATGGAATCATGATTGGGAGACCATGCATGTGCTACTCACATGCCTTATAATTTTTAATTAACCTTATTTATTGTTGCCCCAATAATGCACATGAAACTTGGTGCCGGTTTCTTTCAAAGGTTCATTCTTCCAAGTACAGTGCATCGCTATCTTTGAAGGACTGGAAGGGAGTTTGCTCCTAAACAGTACTTTTACCTGCTGTTGAATGCACGTCGATGATGATAATGATGATGATGAAGAAAAATACTGCTTGTAGGAGACAAAGGGATTTTAAAAAAGGAGCATTCAGGTGCTCCACTTTACAGGAGATGTGCTTAGTGATGGAAAACTGGAAGCAAGCCACCCCTTTACAGCAGACTTGCTATTCTGATATAAGAACATAAGAAATAGGAACGGGGGTAGGCCATTCGGCCCCTCGATTCTGCACCACCATTCAATATGATCATGGCTGATCTGATCGTGGCCTCAACTCCATTTTCCCGCCCGTTTCCCGTAACCCATGACTCCCTTGTAGATCAAAAATCTGTCTATCTCAGCCTTGAATATGTTCAATGATCCAGCCTCCACTGCTCTCTGGGGTAGAGAATTCCAAAAATTCACAACCCTCTGAGAGAAGAAATTCCTCCTCATCTCCGTCTTAAATGGGTGACGCCTTATTCTGTAGTTATGTCCCCGAGTTCTAGATTCCCCCATGAGGGGAAACACTCTCTACCGTGTCGAGCCCCATCAGAATCTTATATGTTGCAATAAGATCACCTCTCATTCTTTTAAACTCCAGTGAGTATTGGCCCAACCTGCTCAACCTTTAATCATAAGACAACTAATTCATCCCAGGAATCATCCTAGTGAACTTCACTTAACTGCCTCCAATGCAAGCAAATCCCTTCTTAAATAAGGAGACCAAAACTGTTTGCAATACTCTAGGTGCAGTCTCACCAATGCCTGTACATTTGTAGCATGACTTCCCCTTTGCAATAAAACCCGGAAAAGATGTACTATCTTCCAGGGCACTGTTGAATGACCAGATGGTCTGGCTTATGAATGAGGCCTAGAGACGTTGATCTATCACCCAAAGCCAACCTGCACGGATTTCTCCATGGATCAGCTGAGAGACTTTTTAAACCTGGCGAGGGTGTATCCATGTGTACCACTGAAAGCAAGCTTGCACTTAGAAAGCCACAATATTCTATTTGTGTATCTTTCCATTGATTTCCGAACAAAGGCCTCTGCAAGCTTTCAGATGTCAGTTGTACACGTTTTCCCTCTGACGCTAATGTTAGATAATTATACCCTACCCTTTTTGACTGTGAATTTAAATTTTGCTGCGAGCCACTTTTTTGTGTTGTCAGGTGACGTCCATGACCGCTGAAGATGTCTACAGGGCCTTTGTGTTCCTGTTGTTAGCAAGTGGCAGGAATGCCGTTCATAATTACTGCTCTCGAGATGTTACTTGTGAAGTTAGCAGTGTGGGGCTGTGTGAGAGTGTGGAGTGTACTGGGTTGTGAAGAGGAAACCTTGGATCTGCAGAACTCATATTTATGTTCAAATCCAAAATGAGAGAATTGAAAATGTTACTTTACATCAGTAGCCATTTATTTAAGGATTACACTCAGATGTGTGGCAGGATATTTTAAGTACAATAATATGTGTGCAATATTAACTGCATTAATATTGAATGTGTTGAACATGCATGCAGGTTAGCAATATTTAATTGTTAGATATTGCTTTTCTTGATGGGTTTGCTCTGCTCATTGAGAAGTAATACATTACCTGTACCAGGCCCACTGTAGCAGAGTTAAGCTTCTTCTACTTTTCAGTCTGCTGAGGCTTTTCAATCTCAATCTTATCCCAGCCTTAACAGATACTGCAAAATCAGCAGCAATTTGGAGCTGCCTTTCATCAGTCTGGGTTGAACTGAAATTGTGATCCCAGAAGTAAAAAGGACAGTGTGCTAAACTACCTCATCACAGATCCCAGCAGCGGTGGGAAGAGGTCCTTAATTGGCCGTTAATAGGCCATTTAAGGGCCTCAATTGGCCTCTGGGCGGGAAACCTGCCTTCAGCCTATCCCGCACCCGGGAAGTTCGCTGGGCGATGGGGAGGCAACAGGCCCTCTGCCCCACCACGCCCCTGCCACCCGTTGCGATACTCCGCCCCCCAACCCCCCCCGCCCCCCACCTCCGATCCCATCTCAGTGGGGGCCATAAATTCCCAAACAATGAATGTGCTGTGAAAATTGAAGCTAATTCTAGTGTCACAGAAACAATTAAGGAATAAGAGAGAAGAGGTGGGACTGGGGGAAATTATTAGTCAGTGATACATGGGCAATGTGAACAATTGTAGTAACTGTTTTAAAACAAAGTTTTAAGAGATACATGGACAATTATATTGAAGGAGCATTTTATCACTTTGAATACAGTACTGAATTTTCAATTGCTTTCAACAAATAATAAGCAAGCTTATACTTTTTTAAGGATATTCGCAGCTGTTCTGGTGAGTTGTCTGTTGGGAAGAATATAAAAACAAACGAGAACTGTTCCAAACATGAAATGAGGCCACGGGAGCCATTACCATAATTCTCTTTTAACAACTCAATATATCTAAAAGGAAAGAAATAAGGCTTCACATGTCACTCATGGCGAAGATCTTTAGATTTCTCTCACCGCAGTTAAGAAGAGGAAGTGAAGAGGTTTGTTTTGCTTTGCCAGTGACCTTCACTCTTTGGCCCAGTTCATGCCAGTCACAGTACCAGTAAGCATGGCAACCAAACAAAAGCCGAGGCAGCAAGTGTATAGAAGACCAGTTCCCAGAGATTGGTGTCCTACTAAATTCCAGATGGGTTCTGGTCCAATCATCTCGGGAATGTTATTATTTTCACAGGCCTTTCCTGCAAAAATAAAAGGCGGAAAAAGAAAATTGTGGGGTGAAAATAAATTGTCTATTTGTGGTTCTCTGTCTCTTTGTATATCTCCTGCTTCTCTGTCTCTCTGTGTATCTGTAGTTCTCTGTCCCTTATCTCTGGTTCTCTGTCTCTCTGTGTATCTGTAGTTCTCTGTCCCTCTATGTATCATTGATTCTCTGTTCCTCTGTGTATCTGTAGTTCTCTGTCCCTTATTTCTGGTTCTCTGTCTCTCTGTGTATCTCTGGTTCTCTGTACCTCTGTAATTCTGGCTCAATCTGTGGTTCTTTATCAATATAGTCAGATTTGGCATATTGAGCTGCACTGAAATCAAACCCAATGAAGGACTTATTTTGCCCTAGGCATGGAGTAAAAGTGAAGCTTTTATAACCCTTCATACCTTTTCTCCAAATCAGATTTCTTGGCCTATATCAAGGCACCAAAGCAAACATTCTATGCCAGTTTCAAAGAAGAAACACATTCTTTGAAATCAGATAACTAACCTGCAGTTCTGCTGTCACATCTCCTGTTGTCTCTGATCTTTTGACTTACTGTATTAATTGAATCTTAGATTACTTCTGCTGCAATGCATTTGCACTGCTGGCTTCTCGGTTTTTTTCCCCCCCTTTGTTTATCTCTTTCCACTTGTTGATGAGATTTATTGGAACTGCAATACCTATTGCAGTTAATATGTAATGACAGCAAAAACTGAGTTGAACAAAACTAACTTAGTTGCATTCTAAAAAATCTACTTATCCAATGATTGTTTGTTTTCTCCATTGGGCTCTCAGAACAGTTTTCATTTAGCAGTCTCCTGCTATATTAATTCATTCTTTTGTTCCGTTTTTATGCTTCTCCATGTTCCCTGAATGTGACTTCATTTTCCCTTGGTGATGCATTGTTTCTGATTCATTTAATTTGCATTTTCTTGTCATTTTATTCACTGTTTCCTCTCGCTGGTCACTTAATCCTCTCTTCCTCCATTTATTCATTAATTTCTATTACTTGCAATGTTCCCCTTCCTGCTCACTGCAACTACTCCATCACTCAGTAAGTGCTCGTAACCCAAGGGTTCATGCTTGAGTTAGTTGAGTCTATCCCCCTTCTTTAGGTCTCTCGGTTCTAAGTAATTGCAGAAGGAGATAGCAACAGCTATTATTGGAGCTCATTGGAGTTGGGTGGGACTTTGGCCCTATGCACAGGACCAGATGTTACTTGCCACATTCATCTGCTGCAGGAAGCAGGAGTTACAGTTGGCACTTTGGACTTGAGAGGATGGAGTATCATTTGCCATTTTGGCCTGTATGGATCTGGAGCTACAGATGACCTTTTGGGTTGCAGAAGTAGAAATAAGATTCAGTGCTGTAATCTGCAGGATCAGGAGTGGGAATTGCAATTCTTAATGTTGATCTGACGAGTTTTAGACTCAATTGGACTAGCCGGAGCGCAACAATCCATGTGAAATCTTTAAGTTGAAGAACTTAATCTTTAAGTTGAAGCCCAATAGGTACGGAGCTAGTTGGCTTTTTAAACATTGATAGTCTCTTGTTCTGACTCTGGTGAAACTTCTGCTGCCTGGAGACAAATTTCTAAATTTCAACGAGTGACCATTTTACGTGAACAGCCACATCTTATGAAATGTCAACAGTGACCTAAATTCCCAACCCTGCGTAAGTTAGTGTACTGGAGAAATGGCCTTTGATTGGTCAAATGGCCTTTTGTCACCCTTGAACTTTCTTGTGTCCTTACATCTGGCAGCAAAACCCTTTCAGTTAAAAGGAGATTATTAAAACAGCCCAAATCCCCCCTCTCCTCCCCACCAACCACATATTCAGTGGAACACTCTGTCGCTTTTCAATAATTCACCCAGTGGTGTGGTTTTATGCTAAGTTATTCCCATCTGTGACAGGTGTGTTTGAGCGTTCAGCAGTTCCTGGATTATGTTATGAAAGTGCTTCTATGTTTTAATATTTTTTGAGGACACGTATCTTAGAATTATGGACATTGGTTCATTTTGGAAAATGAAAAGATTTCATGGATGTGTTTTTTCAAGGGTCACTGAGAGGTCTTATTTGAAAACAAACCAGATGTCACATGCCTTAGGTTCAACAAACAACATAAACCTTGGTGACTTGAGGAAGATGTTTACAGAGAAGTTATATGTCAAGATTTATGGTGGTCAGGAGGTATTGTTTTGGTTCAGTTGGGATGTGGACTGTGTTGAAAGCAGTTGGAGGTCAACCTACCAAGAGAGATTCACCCAGCTTGCCTCCTTCCTCCTGTCTCGGTGAAACCCTACAAATCCAGTGTGTGAGAGAGCTAAAACCTGATGCCGCATTTCTCCTGAGAAGCACCTGGAAGGTCTGCCAGATTAATTCTTGATGCTGCCTGAAATGAACTGCTCCAGAAAAGATCTCAGTGACCCGTCTAAGTGTACACGGATGCCAGACTGTATGTCATTTTTGGGACACAACATATCTCATCCTTTTTCTTCAAGAATTAACAAGTATTCTTTTTTGTCTTTTTTTTTGTAAAAGAGCAAATTTCTTTATTTTTTTCTCTTTAACCAGTGTGTTTGTGTATTGTATTTAAAAAGGGAACTTTCATATTTCAATCTGTGTGTTAATGCTTTGCTTTATTACTGGAACTCTCTTGTTTTATAATAAACTGATACTTTTGTTATTTTTTTTTAGTTTTTAGAGATACAGCACTGAAACAGGCCCTTCGGTCCACCGAGTCTGTGCCGATCATCAACCACCCATCTATACTAATCCTACACTAATCCCATATTCCTACCACATCCCCACCTGTCCCTATATTTCCCTACCACCTACCTATACTAGAGGCAATTTATAATGGCCAATTAACCTAGCGACCTGCAAGTCTTTGGCATGTGGGAGGAAACCGGAGCACCCGGAGGAAACCCACGCAGATACAGGGAGAACTTGCAAACTCCACACAGGCAGTACCCAGAATTGAACCCGGGTCGCTGGAGCTGTGAGGCTGCGGTGCTAACCACTGCGCCACTGTGCCGCCTTATTTATTAAAGAAACCTTATTGATGTATTTTATTTGGGGATAAAGAGTAGGGTATATGATTGATCGTATTGGTAACTGGGTAAACATTTAAATATATGTTGTGACCTATGGAGAAGTGGAACTAGAGAAAGACAATGCACTCCTCCTGCCTCGGTCGTAACATATAATTGGGGGCTCTGTGCGGGATAACCCAAAGTCAGTGATATGCAATTGTACGTGGGGTAATAATAATTGAAAAGAGGGAAAGGAAAAACCAGGTTTCTTGTGCATTAGAGTAAAGTTTATATTACCAGAATGGATTTGTCAGTTGCTATGACCTTTCTGGAGAAGGAGGACTTATCCTTGAATGTTTGAGAAACTTAACCAAGGTTAGGCTAATAGTATTGGCAGCAAAATTAGAATTAGATTTAAAACCAGGAGCTAAGAAAGCAAACATAATTGAGGTAATAGCACAGCATTTGAAATTGGAAGATGGACAAGGCAATCCAGATGGTAGTTCAGTGGAATTAGCTAGGATTCAGTTGCAGATGAAGTAGCTTGAACTTGAAAAAGAAAAAGAAATGGACAACTTGAGAGCTTGAACAGCAAAGAGAATTGACAATGAAGAAACTTGAACCTGAAAGAGAAGAACGGAAAAAAGAGAGAGCATTTCAAAAAGGAAGAGAAAGAGAAGAAAGGGAATTTGTATTTAAAAAGCTGGAACTAAGATAAAAAGGTGGCCTTGATTCCAGGGAAAATTTTGGTCCGGAAAGATCTGACTCCAGTCCTGGACCCAGTGGAGAACTGCTTAAATTTGTGCAAGCCCTCCCGAAGTTTGAGAAAAGGGACGTGGAGCATTTTTCATTTCTTTTGAAAAGATAGCTAGGCAGATGAAGTGGCCGAAGGAAAGTTGGACACTGCTTATGCAGAGCAGGTTGATGGGCAGAGCTCATGAAGTTTATGCTATGCTTTCTGAGGAGGCATCTGTAGATTATGAAATGTTAAAAAAGCTATCCTCGGTGCTTATGAGTTAGTCCCTGAAGTTTATAGGCAGAAATTTCAGAACCTCTGGAGACAGCCTGGGCAGACTTAGAATTTGAGAGGGTAAAGCATATTAATTTTGATCGTTGGATGCGGGCACTAAAGGTAGAGGCCACGTATGAGAACCTAAGGGAAATAATTCTCCTGGAAGAATTTAAGATTCAGTCCCTCCATTAGTAAGAAGCCATATAGAGAACCAGAAGGTTTCAACAGCCAGACAGGCAGTGGAGTTCGCTGATGATTACGAGCTTGTTTACAAGCCAAAACCCTTTGTTGGTCACTCCCACAAACGTGAGAAGGATAGAAGGTGAAAGGAAGGCAAGTAGCTGGGGACAAGAAGGGACAGCTGGGAACGCCCCGGGATCTTCTCAGGCCAGAAAGGAAGGTGCTGAGGGTGTAAGTGAGGTCAGCAAGCCTAAGTGTTTCCATTGCCACAAGGTGGGACACCTTCATGCAGAATTCTGGAAGTTGCGGGGTAAACCAATGGGACTTATTGGGGTACACAAGGCCAATACAGAGCAAAAGGCCCTGACTGAGAGTATGACAGATCAGGCTGTAGTTCTGACTGCAGCTGTAAGGCCAAGTACAAAAACTGCTGTGAGTGAGGGGGAGGTGATCAAGATACCTGAGAGTTATAGGAAATTTTTGTCAAAAGGAACAGTAACTCCTTATCCCTCAAATGAGGCAGGTAAAGCTATAGTTATACTTAGGGATACAGGAGCAACCCAAACTCTTTTGCTGGGGGAAGGCATAACTTTTCCACCAGAGAGCGTAATGAATGCCGAGGTTTTAGTGAATGGTATCGGCGGGGAGTATATACCCGTACCTTTGTACCAGGCGCACCTGGAGTGTGATCTAATGTCTGGAACGGTAATCATAGGAGTTGTTCATAGTTTGCCTATAGACGGAGTTGACCTACTGCTAGGGAATGACTTGGCTGGCGTGAAGGTAGTAGCTTCTCTAGTAGTCACTGAAGAACCAAGTGAAGTCAAAGAAACAGAACAGTTGCAGGAAAAGGTTCCATGCATTTTTCCTTCATATGTAGTGACCTGAGCAATAGCTAAACAAGTTCCATAGTCGGAGGTAAAATTGGCACCACAGACAGACAGCCGAATATCTGAAACTTTCTTTGGGGATTTGGATAATCCGAAGGAAACATTCAGTAAGTCTTCTCCGATCAAGGCTTAGCAAGCTGATTCAGAGTTAATTATAGTGCCACAATCGGCTCTCACTGAAGCTGAGGTAAAGGGAGTTCCGGAAGGCTACTATATTAATGGGATTCGGATGAGGAAGTGGAGACCTGCTCACAGACCAGCAGATGAAGAATGGACGATTGTTCACCAGATAGTGATACTGCCCAAGTATCGCCGAGAAATATTAAGGACAGCCCATGAAATTCCTATAGCGGGACATGTAGGGATTCAGAAGACCCAATCATGGAAAGGTCGATATTTTTACTGGCCAGGTCTTTCCAAGGATGTGGTGCAGTTTTGTGCCAGATTGTGGGAAAACCACAAACTGCCCTAAAACCAGCACCTCAAATTCCCATACCCGTTCGTGGGGAACCATTTAGTTGGGTGTTGGTAGAGTGTGTAGGACCTTCACCGAAAAAAAAATGTGGAACACCAATATATACTCACTATCGTGGATATGGCTACCCAGTTCCCAGAGGCCATTCCCTTGAGAACAATTTCTGCTAAGGCAGTGGTGGAGAAGTTTTTTTTTTATTCATTCATGGGATGTGGGCGTCGCTGGCCAGGCCAGCATTTATTGCCCATCCCTAATTGCCCTTGAGAAGATGGTGGTGAGCTGCCTTCTTGAACCGCTGTAGTCCATGTGGGGTAGGTACACCCACAGGGCTGTTAGGAAGGGAGTTCCAGGATATTGACCCAGCGACAGTGAAGGAACGGCGATATAGTTCCAAGTCAGGATGGTATGTGGCTTGGAGGGGAACTTGCAGGTGGTGATGTTCCCATGCATTTGCTGCCCTTGTCCTTCTAGGTGCTAGAGGTCGTGGGTTTGGAAGGTGCTGTCTAAGGAGCCTTGGTGCATTGCTGCAGTGCATCTTGTAGAGGGTACACACTGCTGCCACTGTGCGTCGGTGGTGGAGGGAGTGAATGTTTGTGGATGGGATGCCAATCATGCGGGCTGCTTTGTCCTGGATGGTGTCGAGCTTCTTGAGTGTTGTTGGAGCTGCACCCATCCAGGCAAGTGGAGAGTATTCCATCACACTCCTGACTTGTGCCTTGTAGATGGTGGACAGGCTTTGGGGAGTCAGGAGGTGAGTTACTCGCCTCAGGATTCCTAGCCTCTGACCTGCTCTTGTGGCCACGGTATTTATATGGCTGCTCCAGTTCAGTTTCTGGTCAATGGTAGCCCCTAGGATGTTGATAGTGGGGGATTCAGCGATGGTAATGCCTTTGAATGTCAAGGGGAGATGGCTAGATTCTCTCTTGTTGGTGATGATCATTGCCTGGCACTTGTGTGGTGTGAATGTTACTTGCCACTTATCAGCCCAAGCCTGGATATTGTCCAGGTCTTGCTGCATTTCTACACGGACTGCTTCAGTATCTGAGGAGTCACGAATGGTGCTGAACATTGTGCAATCATCAGCGAACATCCCCACTTCTGACCTTCTGATTGAAGGAAGGTCATTGATGAAGCAGCTGAAGATGGTTGGGCCTAGGACACTACCCTGAGGAACTCCTGCAGTGATGTTCTGGAGCTCAGATGATTGACCTCCAACAACCACAACCATCTTCCTTTGCGCTAGGTATGACTCCAGCCAGTGGAGGGTTTTCCCCCTGATTCCCATTGACCTCAGTTTTTCTCGGGCTCCTTGATGCCATACTTGGTCAAATGCTGCCTTGATGTCAAGGGCAGTCACTCTCAACCTCACCTCTTGAGTTCAGCTCTTTTGTCCATGTTTGAACCAAGGCTGTAATGAGGTCAGGAGCTGAGTGACCTTGGCGGAACCCAAACTGAGTGTCACTGAGCAGGTTATTGCTAAGCAAGTGCCGCTTGATGGCACTGTTGATGACACCTTCCATCACTTTACTGATGATTGAGAGTGGGCTGATGGGGTGGTAATTGGCCGGGTTGGACTTGTCCTGCTTTTTGTGTACAGGACATAGCTGGGCAATTTTCCACATTGCAGGGTAGATGCCAGTGTTGTAGCTGTACTGGAACAGCTTGGCTAGGGGCATGGCAAATTCTGGAGCACAGGCCTTCAGTACTATTGCCGGAATACTGTCAGGGCCCACAGCTTTTGCAGTATCCAGTGGCCTTCAGTCGTTTCTTGATATCACGCAGAGTGAATTGAATTGGCTGAAGTCTGGCATCTGTGATGCTGGGGACTTCAGGAGGAGGCCGAGATGGATCATCAACTCTGCACTTCTGGCTGAAGATTGTTGCAAATGCTTCAGCCTTATCTTTCGCACTGATGTGCTGGACTCCCCCATCATTGAGGATGGGCATATTTGTGGAGCCACCTCCTCCAGTTAGTTGTTTAATTGTCCACCACCATTCATGGCTGGATGTGGCAGGACTGCAGATTTTAGATCTTATCCTTGGTTATGGGTTCGCTTAGCTCTGTGTATCGCATGCTGCTTATGCAGTTTGGCACACAGATAGTCCTGTGTTGTAGCTTCACCAGGTTGACACCTCATTTTGAGGTATGCCTGGTGCTGCTCCTGGCATGCCCTCCTCTACTCTTCACTGAACAGGGTTGGTCTCCTGGCTTGATAGTAATGGTAGAGTGGGGGATATGCCAGGCCATAAGGTTACAGATTGTGGTTGAGTACAATTCTGCTGCTGCTGATGGCCCACAGCACCTCATGGATGCCCGGTTTTGCATTGCTAGATCTGTTCGAAATCTATCCCATTTAGCACGATGGTAGTGCCATACAACACGATGGAGGGTATCCTCAATGTGAAGGCGGGACTTCGTCTCCAGAAGGACTGTGCGGTGGTCACTCCTACCAATACTATCATGGACAGATGTATCTGCGGCATGCAGATTGGTGAGGACGAGGTCAAGTATGTTTTCCCCTCTTATTGGTTCCCTCACCACCTGCCGCATTCCCAGTCTAGCAGATATGTCCTTTAGGACTCGGCCATCTCGGTCAGTCGTAGTGCTAACGAGCCACTCTTGGTGATGGATATTGAAGTCCCCCACCCAGAGTACACTTTGTGCCCTCGCTTTGTGCCTCTGTGCTTCCTCCAAGTGGTGTTCAACATGGAGGAGTACTGACTCATCAGCTGAGGGAGGGCGGTAGGTGGTAATCAGCAGGTGGTTAATTGTCCATGTTTGATCTGATGCCATGAGACTTCATGGGGTCCAGAGTCGATGTTGAGGACTCCCAGGGCAACTCCCCCCCCCCCCCCCCCCCCTCCTACTGTATACCACTGTGCCACTACCTCTGGCAGGTCTGTCCTGCCGGTGGGACAGGACATACCCGGGGATGGTGATGGCAGTGTCTGGGACATTGTCTGTAAGGTATGATTCCGTGAGTATGACTATGTCAGGCTGTTGCTTGACTAGTCTGTGGGACAGCTCTCCCAACTTTGGCACAAGCCCCCAGATGTTAGTAAGGAGGACTTTGCAGAGTCGACAGGGCTGGGTTTGCCGTTGTCGTTTCCGGTGCCTCTGGTCAATGCCGGGTGGTCCGTCCAGTTTCATTCCTCAGGTCACACCTCAGATAAAAGAAGTAGGTAGATGGGTTACCGTCAGGGGAAGGAAAGGGAACCAGCAGGCAGAGCAGGGATCCCCTGTGGCCGTTTCCCTCAACAACAGGTATACCGTTTTGGATACTGTTGGGGGGGGGGACTTACCAGGGGTAAGCAATGGGGTGCAGGTCTCTGGCACAGAGTCTGTCCCTGTTGTTCAGAAGGGAAAAGGGAAGAGGAGCAGAGCATTAGTCATTGGGGACTCCATAGTTAGGGGAACAGATAGGAGGTTCTGTGGGAACGAGAGAGACTCACGGTTGGTGTGTTGCCTCCCAGGTGCCAGGGTACGTGATGTCTCCGATCGTGTTTTTGGGATCCTTAAGGGGGAGGGGGAGCACCCCCAAGTCGTGGTCCACATAGGCACCAACGACATAGGTAGGAAGAGAGATGGGGATTTAAGGCAGAAATTCAGGGAGCTAGGGTGGAAGCTTAGAGCGAGAACAACCAGAGTTGTTATCTCTGGGTTGTTGCCTGTGCCACGTGATAGCGAAGCGAGGAATAGGGAGAGAGAGGAGTTGAACACGTGGCTGCAGGGATGGTGTAGGAGGGAGGGTTTTGGTTTCCTGGATAATTGGGGCTCTTTCTGGGGTAGGTGGGACCTCTACAAACAGGATGGTCTTCACCTGAACCAGAGGGGTACCAATATCCTGGGGGGGAGATTTGTTAGTGCTCTTCGGGGGGGTTTAAACTAAATCAGCAGGGGAATGGGAACCTAAATTGTAGTTCCAGTGTACAGGCTGTTGAGAGTAGTGAGGTAGGGGATAAGGTTACAGGGACGCAAGAGGGCACTGGCAAGCAAGAACTTGGTTTAAAGTGTGTCTACTTCAACGCTAGGAGCATCCGGAATAAGGTGGGTGAGCTTGCAGCATGGGTTGGTACCTGGGATCCTGATGTTGTGGCCATTTCGGAGACATGGGTAGAGCAGGGGCAGGAATGGATGTTGCAGGTTCCGGGATTTAGATGTTTCAGTAAGAACAGAGAAGAGGGTAAAAGAGGGGGGGGTGTGGCATTGTTAATCAAGGAAAGTATTACAGCGGCAGAAAGGACGTTTGAGGACTCGTCTACTGAGGTAGTATGGGCCGAGGTTAGAAACAGGAGAGGAGAGGTCACCCTGTTGGGAGTTTTCTATAGACCTCCGAATAGTTCCAGAGATGTAGAGGAAAGGATAGCGAAGATGATTCTCGACAGGAGCGAGAGTAACAGGGTAGTGGTTATGGGGGACTTTAACTTTCCAAATATTGACTGGAAATACTATAGTTCGAGTACTTTAGATGGGTCTGTTTTTGTCCAGTGTGTGCAGGAGGGTTTTCTGACACAGTATGTGGACAGGCCAACCAGGGGCGATGCCACATTGGATTTGGTACTGGGTAATGAACCCGGCCAGGTGTTCGATTTAGATGTAGGTGAGCACTTTGGCGATAGTGATCACAATTCGGTTAGGTTTACCTTAGCGATGGGCAGGGACAGGTATATACCGCAGGGCAAGAATTATAGCTGGGGGAAAGGAAATTATGACGCGATTAGGCAAGATTTAGGATGTGTAGGATGGGGAAGGAAACTGCAGGGGATGGGCACAAACGAAATGTGGAGCTTATTCAAGGAGCAGCTAATGCGTGTCCTTGATAAGTATGTACCTGTCAGGCAGGGAGGAAGTTGTCGAGCGAGGGAGCCGTGGTTTACTCAAGAAGTTGAAGCGCTTGTCAAGAGGAAGAGGGCGGCTTATGTTAGGATGAGACGTGAAGGCTCAGTTAGGGCGCTTGAGAGTTACAAGCTAGCCAGGAAGGATCTAAAGGGAGGGCTAAGAAGAGCAAGGAGAGGACACGAGAAGTCATTGGCGGATAGGATCAAAGAAAACCCTAAGGCTTTCTATAGGTATATCAGGAATAAACGAATGATAAGAGTTAGAACAGGGCCAATCAAGGATAGTAGTGGAAAGTTGTGTGCGGAATCAGAGGAGATAGGGGAAGCGTTAAATGAATATTTTTCGTCAGTATTTACAGTAGAGAAAGAAAATGTTGTCGAGGAGAATACTGAGATACAGACTACTAGGCTAGATGGGATTGAGGTTCACAAGGAGGAGGTGTTAGCAATTTTGGAAAGAGTGAAAATAGATAAGTCCCCTGGGCCAGATGGGATTTATCCTAGGATTCTCTGGGAAGCCAGGGAGGAGATTGCAGAGCCGTTGTTGTTGATCTTTAAGTCGTCATTGTCGACAGGAGTAGTGCCGGAGGACTGGAGGATAGCAAATGTTGTCCCCTTGTTCAAGAAGGGGAGTAGAGACAGCCCTGGTAATTATAGACCTGTGAGCCTTACTTCGGTTGTGGGTAAAATGTTGGAAAAGGTTATAAGAGACAGGATTTATAATCATCTTGAAAAGAATAAGTTCATTTGCGATAGTCAGCACGGTTTTGTGAAAGGTAGGTCGTGCCTCACAAACCTTATTGAGTTTTTCGAGAAGGTGACCAAACAGGTGGATGAGGGTAAAGCCGTGGATGTGGTGTATATGGATTTCAGTAAGGCGTTTGATAAGGTTCCCCATGGTAGGCTATTGCAGAAAATACGGAAGTATGGGGTTGAAGGTGATTTAGAGCTTTGGATCAGAAATTGGCTAGCTGAAAGAAGACAGAGGGTGGTGGTTGATGGCAAATGTTCATCCTGGAGTTTAGTTACTAGTGGTGTACCGCAAGGTTCTGTTTTGGGGCCACTGCTGTTTGTCATTTTTATAAACGACCTGGATGAGGGTGTAGAAGGGTGGGTTAGTAAATTTGCGGATGACACGAAGGTCGGTGGAGTTGTGGATAGTGTCGAAGGGTGTTGTAGGGTACAGAGGGACATAGATAGGCTGCAGAGCTGGGCTGAGAGATGGCAAATGGAGTTTAATGCGGAGAAGTGTGAGGTGATTCACTTTGGAAGGAGTAACAGCAATGCAGAGTACTGGGCTAATGGGAAGATTCTTGGTAGTGTAGATGAGCAGAGAGATCTTGGTATCCAGGTACATAAATCCCTGAAAGTTGCTACCCAGGTTAATAGGGCTGTTAAGAAGGCATATGGTGTGTTAGCCTTTATTAGTAGGGGGATCGAGTTTCAGAGCCACGGGGTCATGATGCAGCTGTACAAAACTCTGGTGAGGCCGCACCTGGAGTATTGCGTGCAGTTCTGGTCACCGCATTATAGGAAGGATGTCGAAGCTTTGGAAAGGGTGCAGAGGAGATTTACTAGGATGTTGCCTGGTATGGAAGGAAGGTCTTACGAGGAAAGGCTGAGGGACTTGGGGTTGTTTTCGTTAGAGAGAAGGAGGAGGAGAGGTGACTTAATAGAGACATACAAGATAATCAGAGGGTTAGATAGGGTGGATAGTGAGAGTCTTTTTCCTCGGATGAGGATGGCAAACACGAGGGGACATAGCTTTAACTTGAGGGGTGAAAGATATAGGACAGACGTCAGAGGTAGTTTCTTTACGCAGAGAGTAGTAGGGGCGTGGAACGCCCTGCCTGCAACAGTAGTAGACTCGCCAACTTTAAGGGCATTTAAGTGGTCATTGGATAGACATATGGATGAAAATGGAATAGTGTAGGTCAGATGATCGGCGCAACATCGAGGGCCGAAGGGCCTGTACTGCGCTGTAATATTCTAATTCTAATTCTAATTCTAATTTTTATTGACTTTGTAGCGGTTAGATACAACTGAGTGGCTTGCTAGGCCATTTCAGAGGGCATGTAAGAGTCAAAACCACATTGCTGTGGGTCTGGAGTCACATGTAGGCCAGAGCAGGTAAGGACAGCAGATTTCCTTCCCTAAAGGACATTCGTGAACCAGATGGGTTTTTACAACAATCGACAATGGTTTCATGGCCATCATTAGACTAGCTTTTAATTCCAGATTTATTAATTGAATTCAAATTCCACCTTCTGCTGTGGTGGGATTTGAACCCATGTCCCCAGAGCAATACCCTGGGCCTCTGGGTTACTAGTCCAGTGACAATACCACTCCGCCTCCCCTTAAGTTAACTCAGTTCTTCACTAGATATGGATTACCGATTGAGATTCAGTCGAATCAAGGTTCCAGTTTTATGTGTAAAATTTTTCAGCAAGTTATGGGTAATTTGGGTATAACCCAGTCCTCAGAATACCACCTACAGACACAAGGGGCTTTAGAATGGTACCATCAGACCCTCAAAATGATGATCAGGGCATACTGTTGTGAATATCCCCATGATTGGGATAAAGGGCTAGAATTTCTTTTGTTTGCCATTTCACCAAATGAATCTACCTGTTTTTGTCCTTTTGAATTAGTTTATGGACATGAGTTAAGAGGTCCTCTAAAACTAATCAAAGAAACGTTTTTCAAACAGAGGGACGAATTAAGTTAGATTGTGTCCATGTTCTGGGAGTGGCTCACAAGAGCCAGGAACACCTGAAAGCTTCCCAAACCTTGAAGAAATGGCCAGACAAGCAGGCCAAGACCCAAACATTTCAACCAGGGGATGAGGTGTGAATATTACTGCCTTTACAGGGTGAACTGCTGAAAGCACGGTTCAGTAGTTTATAAAAAGTGGTCAAAAGAATTGGTAAAATAAATTATTTGATTGACATCCCAGATTGCCAGAAAAAGAATCCTCTGTGTCATATCAATCTGTTGAAACATTATGAACGCTGAGAGGTGGATAAGCAAGCACAGATATGTCAGGTAGTAGGGACAGTGAAGGATGAAAGGAATAGTGAAGATGAGGCAGAAGAAGGCCTAGACAATTCTCAAATTGAACCTCCTGCTATCTGGTTATATAATACTGAATTGTTAGGGAGATCAGAGACTATGTATTCATATTTAGATGCAAAACAACGAGAAGACCTAACAAGGCTACTCACAGAATTTAAAGGAGTCTGTAGGGACAACCAGGATGTACAACCTTAGCCACACATCATGTCGATGTAGGGGAATCCTTTCCTATAAAACAGCATCCTTATCACTTAAGTCCAGAGAAACAGGTCCAGGTGAAAGCAGAAATCTGATACATGTTGGAAAACCACCTAATTGAACCCAGTCAAAGCAGTTGGAGTTCCCCACTGGTGTTATTGCCTAAACCTGAAACTAGATTCTGCATAGACTGCAGAAAGGTTAATACAGTAACAAAGGCAGACTCCTACCTAATTCCTTGCTTGGAAGACTGTATTGACATAGTGGGCAGTGCCATGTTTCTTACAAAAATTGATTTGTTAAAGGGATACTGACAGGTTCCTTTAACACCCCGAACTAAAGAAATGTTGGCCTTTGTCACACCAGATGGTCTCTTCCAATGCTGAGTAATGCCATTCGGGCTGAAAAATGCCCCAGCCACTTTTCAAAGACTAATGAACCAAATGGTAGCCAGTGTTCCTAACTGTGTGGTTTACCTTGATAATGTGCTGGTGTATAGTGATACTTGGAAGAACAACTTGGAACAACTACAAACTCTGTTTAGAAAATTACAGTCAGCTGATTTGGTGACAAACCTTGCCAAAAGTGAGTTTGTAAACGCAAGGGTAATCTACCTCAGGCGTATAGTTGGGCAGGGACAAGTATTGCAAGAACAGCAAAAGTACAAGCATTGGTGGAGTTCCCTACCCCTAAGACTAAACAAGAAGTCATGAGGTTCTTGGGGATGTGTGGTTTCTACCGCAAGTTTGTACTAAATTTTAGTACTATAGCTGCTCCACTGACAAATTTGCTTCAAAAAAAGAAAACCAAGGTAGTGTGGCCAGGGGAGTGCCAAGCATCTTTTGAGGAGCTGAAAGCCATTTTGATCAATGAACCAGTGTTGGCTGCCCTAAATTTCACTAAGCCCTTCAAGGTAGCAGTTGATGCTAGTGGCCTGGGGGTTGGTGCAGTCCTGTTACAAGACAATGAATTGAGCATAGAAAGGCCAGTGGGATACTTTTCCAAAAAGCTAAATCAACATCAAAAGAGATACTCAACAGTGGAGAAAGAAACCCTTGGCTTATTACTATCTCTTAAGCATTTTGAAGTATATGTCCACAACGACTACAGAGAGACACTGGTATATACTGATCATAACCCGGCAAAAGAATCCTTTACTATGTTTTCCCAGGGATTCTACAGATGTTCCACTGAAGTTAAGGTGAATAACTGTGAAACATAGCAAATTTATGGTACAGAAGACAACTATTCGACCCGAGTTTGTGCTGGATGACAGAGCTATCCAGTCGAATTCCTTGTTCCAGTTCTTGGTCCTTAGCCCTGTAGGTTACAACACTTGAAGTGCATATCCTAGTATTTTTTAAATGTAATAAGGGTTTCTGCCTCTACCACCCTTTCAAGATAGTGGCCTGAATTTTCTGTACGGCAGCTGTAAAATATGGCGGCCCGCACACACGGGCTTTACTCTGCGGAGCCACCGCGATATTAAACGCAACAGTTCATTTACAAGGCCGGAGCGGACCGTGTCCCCCTGATGACGTGGAGTGGGTGGGTGCTCCGTCCCCGGCTGCGGCGTCCAGTGCCACTGCGCAGGTGCCAGCGCCATTTTTAAAGGGCTTCACGCCCTTGCATTTGATTTCAATGTTTAAAGTTATCGGCACTACAAATTTAAATTCAAAAATTTTATAAAAGTCTCAAGCCCCTCTCCCAGCACCCCCGCCCCCATGACTAAACAATTCATTCCTTGCCCTCACCCTCCTAAAATACTTATCTTGTGCACCTGACATTCCGCCACCCCCAAAGTTCACAAACTTTAATTTTTACCCCTTCCCACAACCATCTAGACCAATGAAAATGGTTTGACTCTGCTCCCCCGCCTCGCGCACTGAGGAACTTACCTGCTCCCCCCTCCCCACCAGTGTTGAGCCTTACATCACTGGTCGGAGATCGGACAGTGCAGGAGTGCTAGCCACTGACCGCAATATTGGAGCGCGGCAGCCGGCAGACCAGGTAAGTCATTAACTCTTTGATTTCCATTAATTAACATATTTAAATGGCGGTGCCATCACCGAGCGGTGCGAGGGGCTGCCACGAGGCCTTGCCGCTGTCAGTAATATGGGGTAATCCAGAGGCCTCATGTTTCAGAGACATGAATTCAAATTCCACCATAGCAGCTGGGGAATTTAAATTTGGTTAATTAAATAAACCTAGAATTTAAAAACTGGTATCAGTAATGGTGAACATGTAACTACCAAATTGTCGTTAAAAACCCATCTGGTTCACTAATGTCCTTTAGGGAAGGAAATCTGCTGTCCTTGCCTGCTCTGGCCTTTTTGTGACTCCCATTAACCCACAGTAATGTGGTTGACTCCTAATTGCCTTCTGAAATGCCCTAGCAACCCACTCAGTTGTTAAGAAGGCAGCTCACCACCAGCTTCTCTAGGGCAATTAGGGATGGGTAATAAATGCTGGACTTGCCATCGACACCCACATCCCTTGAATGAATTAAAACAATATATGTCCCATCCCTTTTGTAAGTTACTACTGAATTTGCTTTCACCACCCTTTCATACATTTCCATGTTTGTGGCATTTTTTTGAAATGATTTGAGGGGATATCATTTAGGCTGACAGTATAGATGGGTTTAGATTTTTATAATTCTGATTCTGTGTTTTCCTTAATAAAAAAAAAACTTAAAAACAATTCTTGAAAGATAAAAGGATTAAAAAGGCAGCTGGATATGTTTCTGGGGAGAATGGAATGGGATGGAGACTGGTAAGTGGAGATACATGAAAAGTAGCAGACTTGTTTAGCATAATTTCTATGTTCGTACAAGCTCTCATTGCTGGTGGTGGGAGGAGGTTACCTGTCCATCACATGAGATGAAAACTACTGCTTCATGTGGAAAGATGTAGATAATCGATGTGAAGTAGATGGGGGTGGTTGCAAGTGGACAACTTAATTGAGTTAGCACCTTTCACGACCTCAGGATGTCCCAAAGCACTTTCACGCCAATGAAGGAATTTTGAAGTGTCGTCACCTTGCAGTAAAGGTAATGTTGTGTGCTTTTCCACCCATTATATTTATTGTTTGTACAGTCCGATTTCTTGTTGATGTCCCTGGAAGAAGGTTTACTGGGCCAGTGTCCACTTTGGTACATATCAACAGTGAGCATCACCCATTCAGTTGGCATATAACTCCTTCACTGGAAGATGAGACTCACATTAGTTTTGTAGGATTTTTTGAACTTAGTCTGTAGTGTGTTGCTGAGACATGATTGGGCTCTCCGTATTACTGTCATGTTAAAAACAGACATACAACAACAAAGAAGAGTGCAATGACGGGCTTTTTCTCTCTCACACATCCTGAAGTACTTGATTTTGTTGTTTGTTTGTGGTTCTGTTGACTTGGGGTTTTTGACAGTTCCTTAAGCTTGATCAGAGTGCTCTGACCCAGCAGATTGAGTCCAGAGAGAACTACTTGCAGCTTTCGAAAGCTATTATTATTGTCTGTCTAGCAACTTGCATTAAAACATTGTAAAACAGTAAAATCACAAGGCTCTTCACCAATGGAACTAGCTAAGGGGAATGGACAGCATGTCGTGGATAGCCAAAAACATAGTCAGAATTATGGATTTGAGGTTATAAGGAAGAGGAATAGAGGAGGCAAGGTTTAGGAAGGGGGTTCCAGTGAGTAGGGCTGAGGTGGCTGAAATCTCTATCACCAATGATGAAACAAAAAGAGGGATGTGGGGAATGGGGAAAACACATAAACCCAGAGACAGATAGCAGGAGGGAATGGGAATGGATAAGAATTTTGAACGTAATGGATTGGGGTCAGGAAGCCAGTGTAACTAAGGCAGATGGAATTATTCTGGGGCGGGATATCGGTGGCTGAATTTTGAACAGCTTGCAGTTTATGGAAGGTGGAGGCTGGCAGGCCGGCAAGGCGGACATTGGAATAATCGACTTAATTGGCGGCAAAATATAGATAAAGATTTCATTGGTGGAGACGCTGAGGCAGGCAGAGGTAAGCAACCATGTGGAGCTGTAAATAAGTGGTCTTGGTGATGGATGGAATGTGTCACTTGAAACACGGCTCTCATGGAAAAGGACACCGCGAATTTGCACAGTCTCGTTCATCCTGAATGAATCACCAGGGAAGGGGATGAAGTCAGCGGGAAGGGAGAGAGTTTACAGCGGGGAGGGGGGGAGGGGTGGTTCCAAAAGCAATGTCTACTCTTCCTGATGTTCATTTAGCAGAATTTATGACAAATTCATGACTTGATGTCAGATAGACTGTCTGACATCATATAAATTGTTGTGGTGTCACGAAAATGAACATCATGGGACAGGACGGCAGAAATGCTCCATCCATCAATATCGGCGACCACGCTCTGTAAGTGGTTCAAGAGTTCACCTACCTAGGCTCAGCTATCACCAGTAACCTGTCTCCCGAAGCAGAAATCAACAAGTGCATGGGAAAGGCATCCGCTGCTATGTCCAGACTGGCCAAGAGGGTGTGGGAAAATGGCACACTGACATGGAACACAAAAGTCCGAGTGTTTCAAGCCTGTGTCCTCAGTACCTTGCTCAACGGCAGCGAGGCCTGGGCAACATATGTCAGCCAAGAGCGACGTCTCAACTCATTCCATCTTCGCTGCCTCCGGAGAATCCTTGGCATCAGGTGGCAGGACCGTATCTCCAATGCAGACGTCCTCGAGGTGGCCAACATCCCCAGCATATACACCCTACTGAGCCAGCGGCGCTTGAGATGGCTTGGCCATCTGAGCCGCATGGAAGATGGCAGGATCCCCAAGGACACATTGTACAGCAAGCTCGTCACGGGTATCAGACCGACCAGCCGTCCATGTCTCCACTTTAAATACGTCTGCAAATGCCACATGAAGTCCTGTGACGTTGATCACAAGGATTAGGAGTCAGTTGCCAGTGATCGCCAGAGTTGGCGGACAGCCATAAAGACGGGGCTAAAGAGTGGCGAGTCGAAGAGACTTGGCAGTTGGCAGAAAAAAAGACAGAAGTGCAAGGGGAGAGCCAACTGTGTAACAGCCCCAACAACCAATTTTATTTGCAGCTCCTGTGGAAGAGTCTGTCACTCTAGAGTTGGCCTTTATAGCCACTCCAGGCGCTGCTTCACAAACCACTGACCATCTCTCGACGCTTTCCCATTGTCTCGCGAGACAAGGAGGCCAAAGAAAGAAAGGTGTCAAGCTTAAAGGTGGCGAGGTATATCTCTATGTCCTCCTTCATTTGTTTGGAAGCTGACCCCATGAGTGCAGATGATGTCCCTGAGGTAGCATGTCGATGTGGAAAAGGAGGAGGCCAAGGATGGACCCTTGGGAAGTTGCAGAGGTGACAGTACAAGGGCAGGATGAGAAACCATTGCTAGAAATGTGCCTGGTGTTTTAGCGAGGTAAGAGTGGAACCATGCGAGGGGATCCCACAGTACTGGACGAGATGATTGAGGAGGATATGGCAGCTGGTCAAATGCTGGTGAGAAGTTGAAGTAAAAAGGAAAAGACCATAATCACGGTCACAAAGGATGTCATTCAGGACTTTGGCCAAATCAGTCTTGGTGCTCTGGCATGGTCAAAAGCAGAAAGTTTTTCAAATGATGTGGGGGGTGAACTGCAAAACAACAACACCAGCAGAGGAAAAATGGCAACAGTGTTGGTGTACGGTGGGACAGTGGACAGGAGATTGGGATGGTGCAAGGAACAGTGGAATGATTTTGTTTGCCAAGGCCAGTTAGGCACCTCACCCATCCCACACTACACACTTTTATTATTCTGGAATGCGCCAGTCATTGCCACATGCCTCACAGCATCAAATACTCCCATTGCTACATTATCCGGGCTTTATGAGGGGAAATTAAACACTATCAGTGGCTGCAGAATGGCCACTGAATTATTTATAATGTAAGACGAAGACCCATTATGCCTCTTACTTCCACAGACCATGTACAAACATAATCTAATTGCTTGCACCCCAATCCTTTTAAACTCCTGATAGATTCTGCAATCATTCTCACTGATGCCCCCACACAAAGATTGATGGCACATCAGCCTTACTTCCTTGAACTTTTTCCCTAAACGCCTCCATTTTGCTCCCTCTACCCACCCTTATAACCAATCTTTTTTGCACTGCTTTCCATCGTCTGTCCTGACCCTTCCATTTCTGCTCAATAGCCTGTCTTACCTCCGTGAAATACATTAGGACATTTTCTACATAACCGTAAGTGGTCCTTGAGTTTTATCCAGCAATTAAACAGACCTCTTACTTCCCTGTATTTACTCTTCCCATTTCTGTGCCAGTAATTCTGAGGTAAAAGTCACAAAATGACACATAACTGGGCACAAGTGTTGCTTCTTCACCTTGCAGTGTGCAGTTAGTTGCTTCACTTCATTTTGCCTGCATTTCCCTTGCCCGTGGTAAGGCTTTGGTTGTTACACGTTCTGTACGGTGGATAACTGACTTGAGCTGGCAGTTCAGGATGATGCTGCTGTCAGCAGCTGGATAAGAACTGTTGTAGTCACTGCAAACATGTATGACAGTTCCCTGCAGATAGGGGAAAATGACAGTCTGCTTGCTGATTGAGTGAAGGCTGCTGAAGATGAAAAGGATGACAGTTGTAATCGTGCAACAAAAATGCTGCTGTCAGCTGCTAGAACCCAGCACACTCCAAACATTCAACCAACACACTTCCATTACTCTGATCAATGAGCTACTGCAATAAGTTCTAGTATATTGACCTAGGCGACTCTCTCTTTTATTTCTATACAACGTATATCAGCAGTTCTCTCACAGCATTCTCATGATGAGCCAAAAGACACACTTTTATAACAGTAGGGTTGTTTATGCCATTTAAGGCTTAACAACAGGACTGCTGGTACATAATGATTGAATAAGCCATGTTCATTGTTCACTAAGTGCTATACTAGTGCTTTGGTGATTGAATTCCATGACTCTGTTATTCTGTGAAAGCCATACATGAGTGTCCTTTGTTTGATATATATATTCCTTTACCAATATGTATTCGATTTTTATCAATTACCATTTTTAAACCTGAGAGTATACATCAAGGTAATAGTCAGGAGTGGATATCTCTGGGGCAGAGTTTCTGCTTTTTGGGTGCAATTGGTAACGCGGGTGCAAATGGTGTTCAAAATCGCGGTAACTTTCTGAGTTGATTTTATGATTCAAGTTTCCGCTGAAACTCATTTGCGTGATCACAAATCTAAAATCTTCCTTGAACCAGCACAATTGGGCAGCCTTTTAGAGCGTAATTTTTTTTTCATGTATTGTTTTATTTAAGAGTAGTGACCTGCTGCATTTTGATTAATACAGCTGAAAATGGATTTATCATGGAGAAATAAGCATTTTTAATCAGAGTGTCTTGCCCAGCTCTTGTGAGTACCAGATTTTAAATGACTGAAAATGACATTAAAAAACTATACATAGCCATTTACTAGTTTCATTGGTGTACATTAGTCAGTTCCTTAATAAGTTAGTTTTTTTTAATATTTAAAAACTTTTAAGATCTATCTACTTCGGGTTCAGATGCACTGGGCTGGTATTGTACTGGTAGTAATGGGGGCATTCTTGCTTTTGGTAATACTGGGTGATAGTCCTGATGTTTGGCAGCATGGAGGGATGGACAGTCCTGAGATTGGACTGAACTGAGAAGGGGTCTTGGAATTTGACAGTATTTGCAGTGGTCCACTGGATTAGGGTAGTATGAGTGAGGAAACCTCTGATCTTCCATTGCTGTGGAGAGGGAACCTCAGATTTAGTAAAGCTATGGAAGGGGAACTCAAGGCTTGGCAGAACTGGAGGAGCAAAAGATGGGGGTTTGGCTCACTGGCAGATTTCACTTTAAACTTTGGGTCTCAATGAACAAAATAAGCTTGGAGATACCATGAGCATGGGGAGCTTGGAGAGAAGGTAGGGAAAAGAAGAGTTCCTGTAGATTTAGTTTCTCTCTACATCTAAACTACATTTTCTGCATTTTGTCATCTATGTTATATGCCTCGGGGAGACATGGACAACAAACAAAGAGACCATTGATAAGCTGAATGTATTCCAGATGTGGACATATCAGAGGATGTTCCACGTATCCTACACAGATAGAAAGATTAATGAGGAAGTGCTGGAAATAGCTGGAGAAAAGAGGAAATTAGTGCATTACATCAAAGAGAGAAAGATACAATACTTCAGTCACATCATTAGAGCAGAAGGCAGACAGAGACAATGATTGGAAGGAAAGCTCGATGGAAAATGTAGGAGAGGGAAGCAGAGAAGAAAATGGATGACAGATATAATGGACTGGATGCAGTTGACCTATGCAGAATGCGCAAGGACAGCACTGGACAGACAGAGGTGGAGATCTGGGAAGAAGATGAAACCAACGATCGAATGAACATCTGAACTATGCTCAGTTTGATTTAGGAGTGTCTGATGCAGACACCAATTGCAGAAATAGAAAAATATTCGATCATCCAGCACTGATATCATTCATCTTGACCAGCTCAAAAATGTACCCGAAGTGATAAATACAACAAGCCATTGATGGTTCATTTAGCTTCTTCCCCATAATAACTTAATTGAACCTTAATACTTTCCATCATTAATGAGGTAATAACTGGCGCAGTGATTCTTTTGGCCTATTTCTGACCCATTTAATAAAAACTGAAAGCCTGTGTAGTTGATTAGTGTTGGAAGTTATCAAACTCTTACATAACAGCCAATTAAAGCAGAAACTAGAAGCGAAATGCAGCAGCATATTTGCAAAGAAACACCATTGGAAGTCTGATCATACTCCTCTTACATTTGTCATTTCAGTGAATGATATTTTTTTACCTAAGTCTTTGCCCCTGGGAGAAGGATGAATCAAGCAATTATTTCTGGCACACACAGGTAGAGTGTGATTTAAGTGTGCCTGTGATTTGCTTCGCCAATGCAATTGGATGCCAAAAATTTATGATGGCTTGAAAAAAAATAGTTGAAATGATCACGTTGAACTACAATTTCTCCACTTACAGATCTGAGCAGGACTGAGTAACAATTGGAGACAGTGACAAAATTAAGTGAGTTTGATTCTTTATGGAGGTATGAAGCTTTTGACTGATATTTTATTTGTTTCAATCTTTCAATGTAGCTGTGAAAAGGGGAATTGGGTCCTCCTGTTCTTGAAAATTAAGTCCATGTGGTAAGATGCATAACAAAACACTTCCTTAAGTGTCAGGTTGGTTCAGTTGGTGACACTCGCATCTCCTGACTCAGAAGGTTATGGATTTGTGTTCCACTTCAGACCTTATTGCGGCACTGAAGGAGATGCCATCTTTCGGGTGCAACATTAAACTGAGACCCTGTTTTCCTGCTCCGGCTGATGTCAAAGATCTCTTGGTGTTACTTAAAGAAGAAGGGGTAGTTTTGGAGGTGTTCCAGCTGATATTCCTCCCTGAAGCACACCCGCTAAACAGATTATTTATACAAATGTACAAAAAAGAAAGTCATAGATCGGTTAACCATCGTAACCCTCAATACTCCCTACCCACCAACAGCCATGTTATCTCCTGTGAGAGGCAGCACACTAGATTTTAAAAAAACAAAGTCAATTCAGGAGAGAAGAATTCAGGAAAATTCCTTCCTAAGCGATCAAAAAAAGTTCCGTGGATAACAATGACAATATCGTAGATCACCCAACATCACAGCTACCTTTTGTGCTTAGCAGTGTCAACCTCTTTCAGGACTTTATCCAGCTCCCTTTTGATTGTCTGCAGTGAATCTGCACTTGCTGCATGAGCTGACAACTTATTCCAAGGGTCTGTGACCCTAAGTCAAAAGATAAACTTCCTAATATCTAGCCTAGTCCTATGTTTATAGGCATGTTCCCTCGCTCTCCAGTAAGATATAGCTTAGAACATCAATGTATGCTTCAGTACAAAGAGGCAGCTGACAGACAAATCCAAAAATCCAGCTTCACGTGCAACACTTGTGACAGAACCTGCCTCTCAAGGATTGGCCTTCACAGCCATCAACAAAGGTGCATCAAGAGAAGATTGTTTGCTGCGTGTCCATCATCTTTTGTAGATGGAAGGCTGCCAACCAAATAAGAAAGTGTTTAGTTTAGTTTAGAGATACAGCACTGAAACAGGCCCTTCAGCCCACCGAGTCTGTGCCGACCATCAACCACCCATTTATACTAATCCTACACTAATCCCATTTTTCCTACCACATCCCCACCTGTCCCTATATTTCCCTACCACCTACCTATACTAGTGGCAATTTATAATGGCCAATTTACCTACCAACCTGCAAGTCTTTTGGCTTGTGGGAGGAAACCGGAGCACCCGGAGAAAACCCACGCAGACACAGGGAGAACTTGCAAACTCCACACAGGCAGCACCCAGAATTGAACCCGGGTCGCTGGAGCTGTGAGGCTGCGGTGCTAACCACTGCGCCACTGTGCCGCCCTGTTCTCTTTACTTTTGCTTTCATTGTTTCCCTGTAGCTGAGCTTATGCGATCAATTAGAGATGAAAGGGCAGTTCTATTAAGGGATGAAATAAGGGAAGATAATAGTGATGTGTTGGGAGGAATTTTTTTTATTATTCATTCATGGGATGTGGGCATCGCTGGCTAGGCCAGCATTTATTGTTCATCCATAATTACCCTTGAGAAGGTGGTGGTGAGCTGCCTTCTTGAACCACTGCGATCCATGTGAGGTAGGTACACCCACTGTGCTGTTAGGAAGGGAGTTCCAGGATTTTGACCCAGCGACAGTGAAGGAATGGCGATATAGTTTCAAGTCAGGATGGTGTGTGACTTGGAGGGGAACTTGCAGGTGGTGGTGTTCCCATGCATTTGCTGCCCTTGTCCTTCTAGTTGATAGAGGGTTTGGAAGAAGCTGTCTTCGAGCTTCTTGAGTGTTGTTGGAGCTGCACCCATCCAGGCAAGTGGAGAGTATTCCATCACACTCCTGACTTGTGCCTTGTAGATGATGGACAGGCTTTGGGGAATCAGGATGTGAGTTACTCGCTGCAGGATTCCTAGCCTCTGACCTACTCTTGTAGCCACGGTATTTATATGGCTACTTCAGTTCAGTTTCTGGTCATTGGTAACCCCTAGGATGTTGATAGTGGAGGATTCAGCGATTGTAACACCATTGAATGTCATTGGGAGATGGTTAGATTCTCTCTTGTTGGTGATGGTCATTGCCTGGAACTTATGTGGCACGTATGTTACTTGACACTTATCAGTCCAAGCCTGGATATTGTCCAGATCTTTCTGCAAAATAGAGTGAAGAAAGTCTTGCACAACATGTTTTATTTCTAAAGAGTAATGATAATAAAGGTCTTGGACTCTCTTTGTACACCCTGTTATGTAATGGCATGCAAAAATGCTTCGCCTTTACTTTCTGAAATGGGAAATATCTCAAAAACAAATACACCGTACATTCTGTGTTATCTCTTTATGACTCTCAAGGAGTGATGGATAAAATTTATTAGACAGCAATAAGTTGCATTTTCTAATGTCACCCTGACAATGCACCATAATATCAGTGTAACCTCACAACAACAGGCAATATTTCCACACGGCAGATACAGTGAATCAAGGAGCTGCCATATTTCACTCAGTTCTGGGTACTTTATTGATGGAGAAGGTCTGCAGATACAGTCAGCCACATTTTAATTTATGATACTTAAAGCCACCCTTAGCAGCATTACATTGAGGAAAGGGGCTTTTATTTTCCTTCTTTGGTTTTAGGAAAATAGGAACAGGAGTAGACCATTCAGCCCCTCAAGCCTGCTCTGCCATTTAGTTAGAACATGGCTGATCTGTATCTTAACTGCATCTACCCACCTTGTTTCCTTCAGCCTTCATACTCTTGCCTTGCACAAGTCTATTAATCTCTGTTTTAAAATTTTCAATTGACCTAGCCTCAACAGCTTTTTGGGGGAGAGTGTTCCAGACTAGGGATTCTAGAAGTTAAAATAAGCAGCAGTCAGTCATCTTGGTCTTTCTTTCCCAATTTAACATGTCAGTTGTCTTTTTTCTTCAGTGCAGTTCGAGGAGGGAGACTGGTGGAACCCAGAAAAGGTCAGAAATCCAGTTGGACTGGAACTTTCAAAGAGTCTAGATTTTGTGCTGAAGTATCTGAAGTGGGACAAACTTGAAACTCAAAAGCGAGCCACAACTGACATCCAGATCTCTAGAAGTAAGCTAAAGATGCTTGGGCAGCTTATTGAAATCTTAGAACGAAAAAGCCTTTCCCTCATTAAAGTACCTTGTTGACAGAAATCTCAGCTCCTCTCTCAACAAGCAGATTCAGAAGACATTAGTAAACAATATCTCTCGGGAACATCTCTCAGAGAATAGTCATTGTAGATAGCTTATTCTCACATGTCTAAAAAAATAATCAAACCTTTTGGTCTGGGAAGGATCATTTTTATGAATACTTAATATAGGCAGAGGTGAGATATCAACCAGGCAGTTTCCACATTGAGCAAAATGCTACAGGTGCTGGAAATCTGAAATAAAAACAGAAAGTGCAGCAAAGACACAGCAGGTCGGGCAGACATCTGTGGAGAGAGAAATGGAGTTAATGGGCTGAATTTTACTAGCCCCCGGATGCCGGGGGTGGTGGTGGTGCGGCCTGGAAAATCCTTTCGGGAGAGGCCCACCACGAGCCTCGACGCCAAGCAGGCCCCACCCCATTTTACCGGCGGCGGTGGGGCCTCGGGGCAGACCTCCGCCGCTCGGCATAACAAACTAATTAACATATTTAAATAAATGAGAATGAAAGAACAATTACTTACATCGTCACGAAATACCCGTTCGGAGATCCGAGGCGTAACACTGGTAGCGAGGGGGGAGGAGTGAAATTTTCAGGTCGGGGGTGGGGAGCGGGGAAAAGTCCTACTATTGGCTGAGGAGATGGTGGGAACGGGTTGAAGGACAAAGGAACCAAAAATCAGGGGGTGGGGGTGGAGGAAGTTCGTGATGGGAAGAAATTTCTTTTATGTGGAAAAGACAATAAATGAAGTGTTTGGCCATTGGTGGGTAGGAGAGGGGTTTCGATCTTTGATTAATGTTATAAATGTAAACGTTCCCTCCATTTCACTTTAAAAATTCAAATTGAAGCCCTTGAAAAATGGCGCCGGCACCTGGAGCGCCGTTGCCAGGGATGGAGCGCCCTCCCCCTCTGCGTCATCGGGGACGGGCGGTCCATGCCTGCATATTAATGAGCCGCCGTGCGGAATATTGCGGTGGCTCTGCGGCAGACATCTCTCTGAGAACGGTGGCGAGCTATAAAAATTCTGCTCAGTGTTTCAGGTCGATGATCTTTTGTCTGAACTGGGAAAATATTAGACATGTAATAGGTTTTAACTGAGTACAGAGACAGGGAAAGCTGGTGGGGGTGTGCGTGGGGAGAACAAAAGGGAAGGTCTGTGATGGGGTGGAGGACAGGAGAGATTAACTGACAAAAGGGATGATGATGCAAGGCAAAAGGAGATGGTAATGGCAACAGCAGAATCATCACTTGTAGCTTGCTGCCTGAAAAAAAAGGGGGCAGAGGTTATGATTTGAAATTGTTGAAATCAATGGTGATTGAAGGCTGTAAAGTGCCTAAGTGCCATTTCTTTCATCACTTTTCCTACATTACAACAATGACCACACTCTAAAAGTACTTCATTTGCTGTAAAGGGCTTTGGGACGGCCTGTATTCATGACAGACGCTATAGAAATGCAAGTTTTTCTTTCATCCAAGGGTATTTATGTAGAAAGCTCCCACAGGAGATTAATGGCTTGAAATTAAGTTCAGCATTGGTATCCCAATATTTGAAGAATACATTTGGAATTTCTTTATCTGCTCTTTTAATGGAGACTCAGTAATCCATTTCATGTTAATCCATATATTTTAATTAGCTGATTCTCAAATCGTGGAGAAAGGAATTTCACATAAATGGGTTAAGCATTCATACATTCATTATAAAAGACAAATTTCAAGGCACAAATGGGAGAAATGGAATCTATGAGCTCATTTATATTGGATTTTGATGTAATCAAGTCAGCTTGGATCCTAACAATGGTGTTATCGGGGCTGCTCAAAATGTTATTACTTCTCTGAAATGTTTATAACATTGCTACCAATGGCAGACACCTTATCATCCACCAGCAGCCATTAAACTCTCCTGTACAGGCCAGCAATGTGGATCTTCAATTACTGGTCTATACATGCATCACAAGTTAGACAGAGACCAGGAACACCTTTGAATCCAGCTCAGTTCGTCCATCCAGTAACACCCGACAGTCCCATCGTGGCATCCAACTATGTTTCTTGAAAGGTTCAGAAGGTTTCGCCTCCCCCTCTCCCACCTCTACCCTAATAGACAGTTCATTCCATATAGTGATCGCTCTTATATAATAAAAACAAAAAATGATGGAAATACCCATCGGGTCAGGCACCATCTGCGGATAGAGAATCAGAGTTAATGGGCTGAATTTTACCAGCCCCGGGGTGGTGGGAATGGAGGCTGTGGGGGGCCTGGAAAATAGCCGGAAGCCACGTCAGGATGGCTCCCCACTGCTGGGGAGGTTTCCCAGTGGCGGGCTGCAAGGCGGATTGTCTGTCCACTCCACGGAGAAAGCAGCCGATTTGCAGAATTTAAGGTCCATGAAATGACATTTTACGGGGCTGCTGGTGGAGCATCTCCCCCCACCCTCACCCCTTCCCCCCCTTATGTGGGGAGGCTGCTAGCTTCATGGAGGCTGCCTCCCTGTGGCAGCCTGGGGACTATCAGAACCAGAGGCTCCATGGTCCAAAGATGGGGCCGCAGGCACGATAGGTAGTGGCTGCAGCCCCAGTGATCCCCCTGGAGGGCTTTCCCTTCCTTTCCCTCATCTCCCTAAATTTTACTTGGTATTTACCTGTCCAAAGGTGCCTCCATTTTGAGACACCCTGAGGTCTCTGGCCTGTCTTCACAGTGTCCACCTGTCCCGAAGGGGCTGCTGAGGCTTCAGAGCTGCCAGCCCTCTGAGCCGGCAGCATCAGGATAAGGATGGTAAGACGCAGGCTGTCAATTAGGAGGCCGCCGTTGATAAAATCACCTGGCTGGCAAGTGCAGACTCAGGACCTTTATCGGCTTGCCATCAGGGTTCCGAAGCCATTGGTAAAATTCAGTCCAATGTTTCAGGTCAATGACTTTTCGTCAGAGCTGGAGAAAGTTAAGAGATGTAACAGGTTATAAGCAAGTACAGAGACAGGGAAAGTGGGGAGGGGAAGAAGGAATAAAAGGGAAGGTCTGTGACAGGGTGGCTAACAGGAGAGATTAAATGGCAAATGGGATGATGGTGCAAGGCAATACTTGATAATAATGAGACAAGAAGCAAAAGATGGGTCTCCAGGAGGGATAAATGGGAATGACAGAACCATCACCAACAGTAGCTGTCAAAAAAAAAATGGGAGCGGTGGTTATGATCTGAAATTGTTGAATTCAGTGTTGAATCTGGAAGGCTGTAAAATGTCTAACTGAAAGAATAGGTACTATTTTTTAAGCTTTCATTGAGCTTCATTAGAACAAGGTAGAAGGCCAAGGACAAAGAGCTCGGAGTGGAGCAGAAAGTTAAAATGACAGGCATCCGGTAGCTCAGGGTCACGTTTACAGACTGAACAGAGGTGTTCTACAAAGTGATTACACAATCTGTGTTTGGGCTCCCCAGTGTAGAGGAGACTGCATTGTGAGAGCAGCAAATACAAAATACTAAATTGAAAGAAGCGCACATAAATCACTGTTTTACCTGGAAGGAGTGCTTAGGGCCTTGGATGAGATGGAGAAATGGTGATGGGAAGGGAGGAGGTAAAAGGAGGTAAATAGGGCCCGAGCTTGATGCTAAAATAGGGTGAATCAAAGGCATCCTGCGTGACAATGGCTACCCTGATCAGATCATTTCTCGCTGTATATCGCACAAACTTATGATCGGGCTAAAGGTCGTCATTTTTGGCCCTGAAAAGTCCCCAGTTTACCTCAGATTACCCTGGAAAGGTAATGTATCCCAAAACTTTGAGCAACAGGTGAAGCTAGCTGTTTCATGCTGCTACTATGCAGGAGCAACACGTGTGGTGTTCACCATTAACAGGATGCTGCTGTCAAGCCAAAGAGACATTCTGCCTATCATACAAATGAGTAATGTGATATATGAATTTCAATAGTCAGTAGGGCTCGCAGTGTGGTGCATTTGTATGTACTGGACGCTACATATATTAATACACAGGTCTCTGTTCTTTGCAGACAGAAGGAACGTGTACACACATTGCGCCTGTTTCAGCTAAACAAATTACGTGACAGCCATTCGCTGGTTCATCCCTCAGGGCAATGCTTTGACCAATCAGAGTCCAACTGCCTGGTTTAAATTTGAAACAAAGCTTGGCAGTTAACTGTCAGTCACTATAAACTGGTGCATTCTCCATGGCAATGCCTCTACCAGCCAGAGTCCACTTGCCAACCAATCAGCACTCTCTTCACATACAGTATAAACTTGTTGTTTTCCCTTACATTGGTATTCTTGCAGATTGTCCTGATGAGTGCAAGTCAAAAAGTTATGACAAAATGTCTCTGTTTTCGGCAATGCAAAAGGGAAGGTGTTGCATCTCTCGCCCTTGCATGGGAAGGTGCTGTGAGAAGGGGAGGGGATGTTGGGCGTGATTGAGGAATGGGCCAGGGTGTCGTGAAGGGAACAGTCCCTTCGGGGTGCTGAAAGGGGAAGGGAAGATGTGTTTGGCGGTGACATCATACTGGAGGTAATGGAAATGGCGGAGGATGATCCTTTTAATATGGAAGCTGGTGGGTGAAAGGTGAGGACAAGGGGAATCGTATCATGGCTCCGGGAGGCAGGGAACGGGGTGAGAGTACAAGTGCAGGAAATAGGACAGACGTGGTCGAGGGCCCAGGCTACCTGGGTGGAGGGGAATCGATAGCCTATCCCAAGAAATGGAGATGGAGACATCACAGGAGGCAAGGGAAGGTTGGAAATTGGAAGCAAAGTTAATGAAATGTTCTGGTTTAGGCCAAGAGCAAGAAATAATCTTGATGCAGTCATCAATTTACCAGCAAAAGAGATGAGGGACTGGAACAAAGAATGTTCCACATATCCCACAAAAAGTCAGGTATAGCTAGGACCTATTTAGGTTTCAATAGCAACACCTTTTATTTGCAGTAAGTGAGTGGAGTTAATGGAGAAGTTATTCAGTGTGAGGATAAATTCTGCCTGGCAGAGAAGGATTGTCGTAGCTGGGGACTGGTTGGGCCTCCATTCAAGGAAGAAGGTTGTTCTGGTGAGGGGTGGAGGTACATAGTGAAAAGGAGACAGTTAGGGCCAGGAAACTGTTAAAGTGGTGAAGGGCTTGGGAAGAGTCATGAAAGTGGCTGGGAAGAGATTCACCAAGGGGGAAAAAATTGTCAAGATAGGAAGAAATCAGATCCGTGGGGCAAGAACAGGCTGAATGATGGGTCTACTCTTTGAAGAACTTCCTGTTGTGAGTCTTAAATTTCCCTTTTATTGGTTTCAACCTATGTTTTCTTCTCCTCATCTCCCCATTTAATGCCATATACTGTTCTAGTCTATCTTTTCTGTGGCATCTTCAATATCTCTACAAGATCATTTCTTGTTCTCCTTCCAACTTTGAAAGGCTCAAATCTCCCCAATTTCCTCATATTCTGCTAGAGATTGGTCATGTGGTTCTTCACTGAGCTGACTTCATGGCTTGAATATCTCTCTTGTATTACCCTGACCAAAGCACTGAATTATTTGAAGTATGGCTTGTACTGTACTCTCTGCTTTGCTGACATGTTGGTGGGAGATCTTCCTGTATCTGCATCAGATCTTCCATCCGATTTTCCAAATAAACTGTGCCCAGATGCTCCAGTAAAATCAGAAGAATAAGCCAAAAGGAGATTCCTACAAAGACTATTCTGCAGTCTTGAAATTCATGGCTTACTGGAATATATGGGGATTGATCTTTCAGGAAATTACATTACATGTAATTACAGCAAAACAAAATTTATCTGTCATATTTCAATTAAACATTTGCTTTTGAAATAACTTCACCAAGTGATTCTTGGAATAATTTAAGATAGCCTCAGGTCTCATTTCCTGAAACACAGCTGTGTGAACTGGCCTAATGATTTTCTCTTAAAAGGCTTCGTGTGCGTAAAAGGTCCCTCAATCAGAGCCGGCTTCATTTCTTTACAATAAAATTTCTGCCTATATTAATTTTCAAAATACTGAATTTCCTCCGTATTTCTCAGGACTCATGTGGAGATTAATTTTGAATGGATTAATCACCATAATTGCAGCCTGCAAGATATGTAAAACCACAAACATGAACCATACTAGAACCTGTTTCTTGCCATTTTGAAGGCCTTCATTTTTTATTAAATCCCCCTAAGCCAGAGTTTCCTAACTGTCGCTGATGCCAATTTGGGAGTATAGGCCACGCAAAATGGGACCCATTTTCATTTGGGAAAGTCAGTATTAATGGGGCAGTAAGAGTCTCAAAATGGAGTCAGTAAGCTTACCCCCTCTCCCATAATGCTCCAAACTCCACCATTTTGAAAGAGGCCTAACCCAGGCCTACCAAAAAACCCACAATTCCTTTTTGCTAGAGTGCAAGAGAAGAGAAAACAGCACTGAAACCCAGCATAGTCAACAACCCACTAAGCATAAGTTGTGAAGGAAAGACCTGAGAGTCATGGGTGAAGGGGAGATGTGCTTCAAGTGTCCCTCATTCGTATTAGGAATAATACTGCTCTATGCAGTATACAACTTGTATTTACATTGCATTTTTAACATGGCAAATCATTCCAAGGCACTTCACAAGAGCGTGAATGAACAAAATTTGATACCAAGCCATATAAGGAACTATTCGGACAAATGACCAAAAGCTTGGTCAAAGAATTAAATTTTAAGGAGCATCTTAAAAGGAGGAGAGAGCTAGAGGGGAAGAGGTGTAGGGAAGGAATTCCAGAGCTTTGGGTCTAGGCAGCTGAAAGTACGGCTATCAATGGGGGGAGTGATTAACTAAAGGGAAATGCAAGAGGCCAGAATTAGAGGAACACCAAGCTCTCAGAGGGTTTTAGGCTGCAGGTGGTTACAGAGGTGGTTTTGACTATGGCCATTAATGTCACATTTTTCTTTGGCATCTTAAACATTTGAATTCCTGACGTCTTCACTTCTCTGCCACAAGCTCCTCTCCGAGTGATACCATGAGGGAGCCCCACGAATAAATCAGCAGCCAACTCTGCATTTCCCTTGACCACTTCATCAGCTACCCCACAAAGTTTGCAGCCTGCGGGGAGGGAGAAGACCTCTGCAAATGTGAAAGTTAGGCTACTTTGATTGTAACTTTTATGCAACGTAACACAACTGTCCCAGAGACATCACACTTAACTGCATCACAAATGCAAGCCAGGTTCTAATATTCAACACATTTGATATAGTTTGAGCTGGTACTGAGGTACTGAGCAAAGAGTGCTACTGCTCAGTGCTGTGCTGCCAGCTTCTAGATTATAATTTAATCAAATAATATAATTAGAACATAGCATAAGCCAGTGGTGAGATATCATAATCACCACAACTCAACATGTAATACCTCACCTCACTGCCACCCATGACACATCTTATTTATTATCATGAAGGTCATTACAATGAAAACCAATATTTATTAATTATCTATGTTTTGAACCATTTTAATATTTGTTGGAATCTTTAAAGGACATTAGAGACAATTTTCTATGTTTACTACCTAAATAAATGGCTGAAGAATGGCCACTATGTACAGTGATAGTGGGCGCTACTCCCTTAGCCCCATTTGATCCTGAGTAAGACTGTGGCTGCAGTTCATTTATGGCTTGCAGGTGGTTGCACTCAACTGTGCCAGAAAAGGCCGCACCAATGTATCTCAAAATGTTAGTTTCTGAAGAAATCGATCTAATTTGCATTGGTATTCATCAATACTACCTGCTTTCACCATCTCCCTAAGGAACATGTTCCATTGACTGACTGCTAGCTGACTGAAATATTGCTCCTGCAGATTAGTTTTGAACTTTCCCCTCTTCACGTGCAGGCCATGTGATCTAGTTCTGGACAAAGTGTGATAGTTTGTCGTGGCCTAAGTTATCTAGTTTCTTTAGAATTCTAAAGTCATGTCAGCCTCTCTTTTAGAGTGAGAACTTACCTTGTTTCATATAATTGTTCCTCATAATCCAAACCCTCCATTTGCCTCCCCCCCCAAACCCTCACATCACAATCTAGTATTACCTACTGGAAGGGCAGATGTATGGACACAGGGCGAGGCCAAGATTGGCCTGAGCTGTAATGAGCTCCACATTCCAAATGTTGGTGACATTCATGTCCAATTGGCCCAGCCATAAGCAGAGGCTTGTTCGCTGAGATACTGGTCAGTGCTGGAGCCCACACCCAGTCAGGGCTGAATATCTTCAAGAGAGGTAAGATATCCCGAGCCTTTACTAAATGCTAAAGCATGGATAGAGTCCACTGGCTGCACAATTGCTGCAAAAGAAAATGTTAACTGAAGGTTACTATTTCCTAGACCAGTTTGCCGTGCCTATGTGGGTATTCCTTTCACCAGAGAATTGTGCATGGGGAAAAGGTAACTGAGAATATCATGTGACCTCAGGCCATAACGATCCTTGCCTTGCTCCCCCCCCTGCCCCCCCCCCCCCCCCTCCCCCAGTCAGTGCTTTTCCTTGCAAACTGTTTCTACTGAATGTTTGGACATGCTCAGAATCTGTATGATTGGATGGAGCTGTCCGAGGCTGTACTGTAATTCTGGCTTAGAAATATTTGCTTTGGTGACTGACAAGGCTGGATTTACTAAAAGCATCAATATATCTGGTCCTCTTCTGTGCTCTGGTTTTCTCTCAAAAATTCCATCAGCAATGAAAATCCATCAAAATTTAGCTGCCTCATTTAGTTGTGAAAAATTCAACTTTTAGTGGAATGAAGCTGAATGTTTTTTTTTCCCATGGATGGCAAGGATTGTTATTGCACACAGAACTTGTTTGCTACTCTGTCCCTGTCGTCTTCATGTGGCTCCCAGAAGCACTGATGTTTAAATGAAGCTACAGCAGTTGTGAGGCATCATCCCTTTGAAGCTTCTTTTTGCCACTGTTGACTTTGATGGGTTTTTTTTAACCTTTGATCCTTGCTGATGATGTTGTGTCAACCTACCATCATTTCAGTTTTTCTGATATTTATCTCTGCGAGTGTCTAAATGTTGATTCGGGTGTTATGGCACGGGATTATTCATTTATGCACTCTGCATGCTATTTTGTTGGTCTTTGTCTATCAGTTGTTCACACTGAGGTGTTCTGTTAAAGCTTCTAATTATAATGGGCAAATAGTCCATCTTTGTAAAATGCTCTAATATAACAAAAATGGCAAAATAAGCAAAATTCTACAAGTGATGGCAGACAGTACAGATGGCTTAAAATAATTCATTCAGTCGAATTTGAGGAATCGATTAACACTTAAGACACAGTTGATACAAAATGCAAAGTATTGCAGATACTGGAAATCTGAATTCTAAACAGAAAACGTTGGAAATATGCAGCAGGCCGAGCAACATCTGTGGAGGGAGAAACAGAGTTAACGTTTCAAGTCTGCGGCCTTTCATCAGAACTGGAAAAGGTTCCCGATATAAGATACAGTTAATGTTTCAATGAAAAATGTTTTGGGAATGTTGTCCTTACCACTTACTTAAGTGGAGTTGACTAACAACTAGCTGGGTAATTATTAAAGATGTTTAGAGATTAAAGGATATGGGGTGGGGGCAATTTTCTTGATTGCTATGCTTTAGCACCATCGACAACACCGCAGGAATATAGTTTTGTGTGTGGGGGGGGGGAGGGGGTGTGTTTGTTTGTTTGATTGGACGTTAGTGTGTGTTTGTTTGGATATATGTGTGTGTGTTTGGGTGTGTGTGTGGATTGTTTGTTTGGGGGGATATTTGTGTGTGTGTGTGTGTGTTTGGAGGTGTCTGTGGGCTGGATTTTAAGATTGGCGGCGAGCTCAAAAATTGGCGGCTGACCCCATAAAATGGCGGCTGACCCGTGCAGGCCACATGGCAAAGAGCTGCCACAATCTCAAGCGTGGCGGTTCATTTAAATAGCCGGGGCAGCCCCTCCACCCCCCCCCATCTCGTGGAGGGGGTGGGCTGTCAGTCCCTGGCAATGGCGTCAGCTGCCTGTGCGCAGGTGCTGGTGCCATTTTTAAAGGGCTGTCAGCCCCACTGGGATATTTAAATTTTTAAAGTCTTACCCTCTAAAATTAAATACATAAATTTCTAACACCCCTTTCCATCCCCTCCAATAACAATTGCAGTAACTATTTGCCCTTCCCCCACAAAACACTTACCTTTTACATCTGACCTTCCCCCCCCCCACCGAAACTGCACAAAGTTTGAGGTTCAACCCTTCCCACCATCCCCTACACCTATTAAGTTTATTTGACGCTGTTCCCCCACTGCTCCCACACTGAAAATCTTACCTCCATCCCCCTCCCCACCAGTGTGGCTCTGCATATCCCCGGATGGGGATCTGAAGGCACGGGAGCGCCAGCCACCGCGCTGAGGATCGCGGCAGGCCCTCAAGATTGCTGGTAGGTCCATGTAAATTAATTAATTTTACTCATTTGTATATTAAATTTGTGGTCCCATCGGCCTGAAATGAGTGGTGGGGGGCGTGAGTACGGAGCCTCGCCACCGCTGGGAGGATCAGGCCAAGCCCTCCCGGCGTCAAGGTCTGTGGCAGGCCTCACCTGGAGCCATCTTCAGGCCTCTCACAACACAGAACCTGATACCTGGGGGAGAACAAAATTCAGCCTTGTGTGTTTGTTTGTTTGTTTGGGGTGTGTGCATTTGTGTGTGTGTGGGAGGGGGCAGAGGGTGTGTGTTTGGAGATGTCTGTTTGTTTGTTTGTGTGTTTGGATTGTGTATTTGGGGGTGATATTTGGAGGTGTGTGTGTGGATGTATGTTTGTTTGGCGGGAGTGTGTGTTTAGGTAGAAGGGCTGTGTGTCTCTCTCATTCCTCTGGACATGGAATATCTGGTATAAGATAATTGACTGTAGGGTTTCATGTTCTCTCTTCTATTTTTAGTGCATCAGTTAATACCTTCGCAATAAATTTCTGGCTAGACTATTAAAATTGAATAACGAGCTGGTTTCCTGGTTAGTATCTGATTTAAAATAGCACAGATAAAAGCTTAGCACATGTGTTATAACGAGCATACGGAGCAAATTGAACCCCTTTGTATCCTTAGTCTAGTAGCACAATTGGACAAGAACTAGTTTTAGGGTTGGGCCACCTGCATAAGGGAGCCAGGTTCAGCAATGTGATTAGTGGAGCCTGCTCACGGATGCTGATCATCTGGAATCTAAGCTAAATGAACGTCAGCATAAAAGTGAATACAAGATTGCTTGAGATTGTTGGGGAAGGCAGTTACTATGACCACGAAATGGTCTGTGTTTAAACAAATCTGTCGACTGGAATTGTAAGTAGCTGGGTCTCGCTACTTAATTAAGCTTTTTATTCGCTTTATCTTTCTTATGACTGTTCTTGCCAGTGTGGGCTTACTACCTGTGATGGCCTTTGTTGATATTAGTGATCCTCTTGGAAAGAATGATGAGGATGCTTCGTATGTTCAGAGAGGTGAGTTAATGTGGGAGTGGAAAGTTAATGGCACAGGCAAGAGGTCTAGTGGAGTGATGCTAATAGTGCAACATTTTAGAATTTCCTCCCCCTTCCTGTTCTCAATCTAACGCATACAGTGTCAATTGCGAGCCACAAATTTAATTTCTGTCAGAAGAAAGTCAGGGAAATGCATTCTTTTGTTATGGGCAAATGAGCCCTCAGCCTGACCATGGCTGAGAAAACAATGCAGCATTGACGGTTTGTTATTGGTAGCCTGACTGGCTCTTGCCCTGATTTTCTGTACTTCTGAAGGATGTGTTGGTGCCTTGCTTAGAAAACAGCTCTGCTGACAGAGTGAAGGCTGCCATCAGCTGTACTGCCTCTTGGAGCAAGCTAAGTAAAGCTGGAAACAGCGGTTCAAGAAGGTAGTTCACCACCACCTTCTCAAAGGCAATTAAGGATGGGCAATAAATGCTGGTCTTGTCAGCAACATTCACATCACATGAACAAATAGAATAAAAAAGTCCTGCAATATTATGTTGAGCGCTGTAAAAATTGGCACTGCTTTATACCAGTGTAGAAGATTGCACCTTTAAGTAAACCAACAACAAAATAAAACCACAACCATTTCTGCCTTAACCTCCACTGCAAAACGGAACCACACTTAAAATTCCTTCGAGCACCATTTAAACACAGTCCCTAATCTGTTTACTTTAAACAGGTTAATGACTGCATTAAAATAATTCATGAGGGAATTTTACATGAACACATTGAGCAGATCACTACCAGAGGAAATTAAACCCTGATGCCTACGTTTTGCAAGCTCAATTATATAAATTGATTTGAAGAAGAAATAGCTGACACTGGCCTATATTAAACAGATCAATGCTATCCAAATTAGCTATATTTCTACAGCCTTTCATGTAGCTACAGGATTGGCTTTATCATTTGTTTTTAAAAAGAGGCAGGGGTGATTATGAGCAGCAGTGGGTCAAATCTGTTTTTTGTTGAACTTGTATCTTTACTTCTAAACAATTTGAGGACTATCTCTTCCCTGTCAGCCGGCATGTTAGCTTCGATTTGTAAGTGCTGCGCTCATTGGCACGAATACAGTTCACACTGAGGCGGTTGCTCAGGCTCCTCCATTGGAACTGAATGAGAAGGGCGCGGCAGTGGGCCAGATTCGCAGAGTGTCTGATGCCCTCAATGAATCTTGGCAGGCATAAATAAGTCCTTTCAGATGTCCGCAAAAAACCCTCAGAGGTGCTGCACCTGATCTTGGACTGAATGCTAATTAAAAGAGAATATAACTGAAAACCTCTCGACTGGAGCTTGCAATCCTGACAGTGATGCAATCTGATAATCTATTACTGTCTTCCTGATGAGAATCAAGTTACGCGCCTTGCTAATGTAGTGACATGGCTGATTAGAATGCCATCTGTCTGCTTATAGGCAAGAACTCAGTTTTTCTGAACAATATAATAAATGCTACTTGGCAACCTAATTGGACAAATAAATCCTTTTTGCGTTTTCTTTTGCCAATTATCTGGCCATAGTATTTGCATCCTGGTCAAGAGCACTGATTTAACATTGTCACAGAAAAATGAACATACAAACATATGAATTAAGAGGAGGAGTAGGCCGCTCAGCCCCTTGAGCCTGCTCCGCCATTCAATAAGATCATGGCTGATCTGATTATAACTTTGACTCCACAATCCCACCTACCTGCAATCTCCCAGAGTTAGGATTAGGGGAATGAGGAATTGAAAGAAATTAGTATCAGTAAGAAGGTTGTATTGGAGAAATTAATGGGGTTGAAGGTTGGTAAATCCCCAGGACCTGATATTCCACATCCCAGAGTGTTGAAAGAGGTAGCTATGGAGATAGTGGATGCATTGGTGATCATCTTCTAAAATTCGATATATTCTGGAGCGGTTCCTGCAGATTGGAAGGTTGCAGATGTCACCTCGCTATTTAAGAAGGGAGGGAGAGAGAAACAGACCTGTTAGCCTTTCATAAATCATTGGAAAAATGCTAGAATCTATTCTAAAGCATGTGATAAATGGACACTTGGATAATAATGATCTGATTGGGCAGAGTCAACATGGATTTATGAATGGGAAATCATGTTTGACAACCTGTTGGAGTTTTTTGAGGATGTTCCTAACAGAATTGATAAAGGGGTGTTGGTGGATGTAGTATACTTGGATTTTCAGAAGGCTTTTAATAAAGACCCCACAGGAGGTTGGTTAGCCAAATTAGAGAACGTGGGATAGGAGGTAATATACTGGCATGGATTAAAGATTGGTTAACAGGCAGAAAGCAGAGAGTAGGAATAAACGGGTCATTCTTGCATTGGCAGGCTGTGACTAGTGGGGTACCACAGGGATCAGTGCTCGGGCCCCAGCTGTTCACAATATATATCAATGATTTGGATGTGGAGACCAAATGTAGTATTTCCAAGTTCACAGATGACACAAAACTAGGTGGGAATGTGTGTTGTGAGGAAGATGCAAAGTGGCTTTAGGGGAATTTGGACAGAACATGGCAGATGGAATATAATGTGGAAAATGTGAGGTTATCCACTTTGGTAGGAGGAATAGATGTGCAGAGTATTTCTTAACTGGTAAGAGATTAGAAAGTATAGATGCACAAAGAGACCTGGGTGTCTTTGCTAATAAGTCACTGAAAGCTAACATGCAGGTGCAGTAAGCAATTAAGAAGGCTAATGGTATGTTAGCCTTTATCGCAAGAGGATTTGAGTACAGGAGTAGTGAAGTCTTGCTTCAATTGTATAGAAGCTTGGTTAGACCGCACCTGGAGTACTGTGTGCTGTTTTGGTCATCTTGCCTTAGGAAGGATATTATTGCCATAGAGGGGGTGCAATGAAGGTTCACCAGACTTGTTCCTGGGATGGCAGGACTGTCCGATGAAGAGAGAGTGGAGAAATTGGGCCTGTATTCTCTGGAGTTTTGAAGAATGAGAGGTGATCTCATTGAAACCTACAAAATACTTAAAGGGATACACTGGGTAGATGCAGCTAAGATGATTCCCCTGGTTGTGGAGTCTAGAACCAGGGGACACAGGGGGCAAGCCACTTAGGACAGAGATAAGGAAAAATGTCTTTACTCAGAGAGTTGTGAATCTTTGGAATTCTCTACCCCAGAGGGCTGTGGAAGCTCAGTCATTGAGTATGTTCAAAGTAGAGATTGACAGATTTCTAAATACAAATGACATAAGGGGATATGAGGATTGTGTGGAGAAAAGGCATTGAAATGGAAGATTAGCCATGATCATATTGAATGGCGGGGCAGGCTCAATAGGCTGAATGGCCTACTCCTGCTCCTATATTCCCAACCTTTCACCCCTTGCTTATCAAGAATCTATCTACCTCTGCCTTAAAATTATTTAAAGACTCTGCTTCTACCGCCTTTTGAGGAAGAGAGTTCAAAGACTCGCGACCCTCTGAGGGAAAAAAAATTCTCCTCCTCCCTGTCTTAAATGGGCGACCCCTTATTTTTAAACAGTGGCCCTTAGTTCTAGAGTCTCCCACAAGAGGAAACATCCTTCCAACATTCACCCTGTCAAGACCCCTCAAGATCTTATATGTTTCAATCAGTCGTTTCTTACTCTTCAGTGGATACAAGCAAAATAATGCAGATGCCGGAAATCTGAAATAAAAGCAAAGTGCTGGAAATACTCAGCAGGTCCGGCAGCATCTGTGGAGAGAGAAGCAGTTTTAACGTTTCAGATCTGCGACCTTTCATCAGATTGTCCCAATGGTTCAGCCACCACTTTCCCCAGTACTGGTGCCAGTGCCTCACAAACTGTAACCCACTTCTACCAAACCAGTCTTTGAGCCACACATTCATTTCTCTAAACTTATTTGCCCTATGCCAATTTGCACGTGGCTCAGGTAATCATCCAGAGATTATTACCTTTGAGGCTCTGCTTCTTAATTTGGTGCCTAGCTCCTCATACTGACCATGCAGAACCTCCTTCCTTGTCCTGCCTGTCTCGTTAGTACCTACATAGACCATGATGACTGGATCCTCCCCGTCCCACTGTAAGTTCCTCTCCAGTCCTGAGCAGATGTCCCGAACCCTGGCAGTAGGCAGGCAACACAGACTTTGGACTCTTGCTTTTTGCTGCAGAAAACAGAGTCAATCCCCCTCGCTATACTATTCCCCTACTACCACTACATTCCTTTTTGCTGCCCCCACTTGAATGGCTTCCTGTATCATAGTGCCCTGATCAGTTAGCTCATCCACCCTGCAGCCCCCACTCTCATCTGAACAAGCTGAAAGAAACTCAAACCTGTTGAACAATCACAAAGGCTGAGGCTCCTGCGCCCCTGCCCTCATGTTCCCCTTACCTGCCTCAGCTGCAGCCACGCTCTCCTATCTCTGACCACTGACCAAATCAGAAGACCCTATCCTAAGGGGTATGAGCGCCTCCTGGTACAAAGTGTCCAAATAACATCCCCCCTCCCTGATGTGTCGCAGTGTCTGCAGCTGGGCCTCCAGCTCAATGACTCTGAGCCGAAGCTGCTCAAGCCACGAACACTGCAGACGTGTTTGCCCTTGGTTACACTGGCATCCAGGAGCTCCCACATGCTACAGCTGTGACACATCACCTGTCCTGCCTTCCTTAATGAGTTTTAATTAACTACTTAATAACTTTATTCAATAATTTATTTTCCTTTTTTATATATTTTATTCAGCTTACCACCAGTTCCTGTACTATTTTACACCTTAGGAATAGAATATACTTTAACCACTTACCATATAGTCACCAAACAGCTAGCTTCTTCCCTTGTAGTAGAGTAAGAACCAAATCCTACAGGGTGAAAAAGTTAGAAAAAGCAAAGCAAAGAAACACCTCCTTCCCCAACTCCCTCAACTCACCGAACTCCCAGCATTCAGTTCAAGACGCACTCAGGGATGGAATACAGAATGTGATCCCAAACCCCCAGTAACAATCCAATAATCACCTGTAATAAAAATGGAATTTTATTTATTTATTGATTATAAACCCCAGTGTGCCTCATGATGACTTCTTGGGGTCGGTGGGGGGCGGGGTGGTGTGTTTGGTGGGGGGGGTGGGTGTGGATGTGGGAGAATGCATGTTTGGCAAAGGTGTAGTGACAGGCAGTAACAGATTGGCCAATTGCTACACACCCTGCCCAAAGAAAGTTTGCGGAAGACTTCCAGCTTCCCTTTTACCCATTACCTCTATGGTGTTTAATGACCCGTTCCCCCAACTCAGTATTTGCAGTATTGTCTCATTAAAGTGGCTGGAGGGTCTGTGGTTGTGAGCCTCTCCTTCCATGTACCATTGCTTCTTCTTGCTTTATGGCACCTTGTTCTGCAGGGAGATAGCGTAGCGATGTCGGAAGCTTGAAAAGTACACACACGCTCTGCATCCAACATACGTGTGATTCAATGAACCTGCACCCTGCACTTTTTTTTTTTTGCAAGTTTGCTTTGTGGACACAACTTTACAGAATTCAATGCGCCAGTGATTCCAGATTCTAGTGACAGCTACAAAGTTTACCAGACAGCAGAATGGAAATCTGTGAAAAGACTGTAAGGTTGTCTGCAGGCTTTGCAGTCAAGGCACAACAGAGTCTTTGTGCCACGAATACAACAATAATTTACATTCATGTAGCACCTTTAGCAGAGTAAAACTGCACTACAGCAACTCGCCAAGGCTTCTTCGATAACACCTCCTGTGACCTCTACCACCTCAAGGGACAAGGGTGGCAGACACATGGGAGCACCACCACCTCCAAGTTCCCCTTCAAGTCACACACCATCCTGACTTGGAACTATAATCGCCGTTCCTTCATCATCGCTGGGTCAAAATCCTGGAACTCCCTCCCTAACAGCACTGTGGGTGTTCCTGCACCACAAGGACTGCAATGGTACAAGAAGGTGGCTCACCACCACCTTCTCAAGGGCAGTTAGGGATGGGCAATAAATGCTGGCCTTGCCAGTGACGTCGACATCTGTGATTTAATAAGTAAGGCATAAAACAAATTGACACCAAGTCACAAAGAGATATTCGGACAGGTGACCAAAAACTTGGTCAAGTAGGTAGGTTTTAAGGAGTGTCTTAAAGGAGGAGAGAGAGGTCAAGCGGTTTAGTTTTATTTTAGCTAGAGAAATGCTTGGTAGTCTTCCCTTTGTGGTTTGCCCAAAGACATTTTCCTCATCTGCCATTACAGCACTGCATTCACTCCTGATCACCTCGCCTCACCTCACAAAGTGCAATGCGTTCTCTGTGCTGTGCTTTCCCGGCGCAATCAGGACGACCTTCCTTTCCTTCACTTGGTGTAGCTGCACCTCCATTTGTGAATGATGTTCAACCGTGTCAATAATCTGACGACATTCAAGGAAATGCAACTTTTTCCCCCCTTCCCTCGAAGAAAAAAAACTCCTCCTCCAAATGGCAGTAATTTTAAGAACTGCCAGTGAATAGGAAATCGTCAACCCATGTTAAGCCGAATCCAAGCATGGGCAAGAATTTCTTGACGATATCAGTTGAGGCTGACCCGAGAAGCTCAGGTCACAATAGCCTTTTCAGGGATGTACAAGTGAAAAAAAGTGTCCGGCACTCTAGATGCCCACAGCCTCAGTGCTGAGAGCAGAACTTTACACAGCTGTTTATTATCAGCATTGTATCGCAGTTGGATCACCATCTGTTTGAATATAGGAAAAGAGGGGGGGGGCTGGCCATCCTGAAACTTTGTTATTGCAATTTGCGAGCAAGAATAATTTTATCCAATTAGGCTGTGTTCCAGAGCATGCCTGAGATCTCAGAAACAGGAAGTACTGCCAACCTGTGATGACAGGAGGTCCAAAAGCCGACCCATCAGAGGGTCAAATGGTACACATATCAGAACATCATCAGACAGCGTTTAGCATCTGCTGGAACATTAGTGCTCATAATATCCATTAATTTGCTTCAGGCTATGATAATAGCCCTGAATAAAGGACATCCTCCTCATGTCCTCGCCAACACTGATATCAGAATTCAGCAGAGCCAGACTGGACTGAGCAATGGCCATGTGTTTCGCTGAACAGCCGACTGCAAGTCCTGAATTGCCATGCAAGTCACTTGCCGCCTCCTCTCAGAAGACGATGATGTTGAACCGGAACTCGATGCTAATCCACTCTAACCCCTGAAATGATATTGAGACTGATTTGTCCGCCCCACAAGATGTTTGCAAACAGTGAAATTCAAAACCATTACACTGTTCATGCCACCTAAGCAGCACTCAGCATCTCACAAGCCTTGATATTTCCATTATTGCACATGACCAGGTTGCAGACGTGAGCTTATGTTGATTTGATAAGAAATCAGAAATAGCTTGAAAAATACCACTGGTATCATATTGCAATCACCATGTCAGTTTCTGAAATCACCGGACAAGGACATGAGGCAAACCAGTGAATATTGATTGGTTAAAAGTGTGCAAACCTAAGCAAGGTGCTTTTTTTTAAATGAGTGTTCTCCTGATGACTCAATGAGTTTAGTTACTGATTAGCTGAACCTTTCAGACCAGGAAGATCCCAGCTTTCGCCCAGGCCAGTCCATGCTGCTGATCACAGCTGAAAATGTGAAACAGATGCTGCCAATGGTTTCAACACCCCCAGGTTAAATATCAGCCATAGCACCCGCTCCCGAACACAGCTGGAAGTGGCAGCTGAGTACAGGATCGAGCATGGCTGTCTGTGGTTGGTCTGCCTACATTCCAAGTCAAGGTACCTGTAGTGCTGTAACATACATATAGCTCTTGGATCTAAAGGGATCAAAGGGTATGGGGCGAAAGCAGGAACAGGTTACTGAGTTGGATGATCAGCCATGATCATAATGAATGGCGGAGCAGGCTCAAAGGGCCGAATGACCTACTCCTGCTCATATTTTCTATGTTTCTATAGCAAGTAGTCAGTTCCAGGAACATAAGAAGTAGCAGCAGGAATAAGCCATGCAGCCCTTCGAAACTGCCCCGCAATTCAATAAGTATATAAGAACCTAAAAAATCAGAGCAGGAGTCACCATATGGCCCTTCAAGCCTGCTCCACCATTCAGTATGATCATGGCTGAACTTCTGCATAAATTCTACTTTCCCTCTCACTCCCCATATTCTTTAACTCACTGAGATATCAAAAATTTACCATCCCAGCCTTGAAATACACAATGATAGGGCATCCATAGCCCTCGGGTAGAGAACTCTCTGAGTGAAGAAATTTCTCTTCCTCTTAGTCCTAAATGATCGACTCCTTATCCTGATACTATGGCCAGAATTTTATGCCACCCCAGTGAGCCAAATGGTGGTGGTGGGGGTGGCGTAAAATTGAGCGGGAGGCTCTGGGAGGCCTTGTTGACCCGCGCTCGCCTCCACCCCACCTTACATGGGCCGTGGGGGGGGGGGGTGGGGTGGAGGGGGGACAAGAAACAGACCGCCCATCCCAGGCCAATCAAGGCCCATAAGTGGCCACTTAAGGGCCTTAGCCCGTCTCCACGGGGATTTTACCCATGGCAAGTGGGCGTCCGGGAGACATGAAAGGTTGCCCAGTGAAAGCTGGCGGCTTCTCAACGCCCTGGGGGTGGGCCCTGACAAGCGGGCATAGGGTGTCTGATTGAGGGCCACCCCCGCTTCCTCAGCCACCCCTCGGATCCAAGACGCCCCTCTTCCCCCCCCACATGACCACCCTTGCCTCGCCAGGGCACGACCAATCACCCCGGCGAGGCAACCCTAACCTACCTGTGGTCCTGGCTCCATGTCCTCGGCTGGGCTGCAGTCCCAGCAGTGGCCACCAGGAGCGGTGGCCACTGCTGGGACTAATGATTGGCTGGCAGCTCAATGAGGCGGGACTTCTCCATCAAGTGGGTGGAAGTCCCGCCTCAGAACAATTCATGCCCTGGGACCCGTAAATGCGGGACGGATCCCCGGGCTGGGCGGAAGCGGGTTTGCCACCGATTTTTACGTCGGTGGCCAGCTCCCGTCTGCCCGACATAAAATCCAGCCCTGTGTCTCCGTGTTCTAGATTCTCCAGCCAGGTAAACCACCTCTCGATGTCTACCCTGTCAAGCCCCTTCAGAATACAAACATACAAATTAGGAGCAGAAGTAGGCCATTTGGCCCGTCAAGCCTGCTCTGCCATTCAATAAGATCATGGCTGATCTGTTTGCTTTTCGAATTCCACACTCCCATCTACTCCCGATAACCTTTGATTCCTTTGCCTAACAAGAATCTATCTACCTCCGTCTTAAAAATATTTAATGGCCTTGCCTCCACCAGCTTCTGAGGCAGAGAGGTCCAAAGTTGCCCAGCCCTCTGAGAGAAATAAATTCTCCTCATCTCTGTCCTAAAAGGGCGGATCCTAATTTTAAAACCATGCCCCCTAGTTCTGGACTCACCCACAAGAGGAAACATCCTTTCCACATCCGCCTTGTCAAGTCAGTTCAGGAACTTATATACTTCAATCAAGTCTCTCCTCACACTTCTAAACTCCAGTGAAAACAAGCCCAGTCTGTCCATCCTTTCCTCATAAGACAACCTGCTCATTCCAGGTATTAGTCTAGTAAACCTCCTCTGAACCACTTCCAATGCATTTACATCCTTCCTTAAATAAGGAGACCAAAACTGCACACAGTCTTCGAGATGTGGTCTCACCAATGCCCTGATAACTGAAGCATAACATTCTTACTTTTATTTTCTATTCCTCTCGTAATATAGGATAGCATTCCATTAGCCTTCTTTATTACTTGCTGTACCTGCATCCTAACCTTTTGTGACTCATGCACTGGAATACCTAGATCCCGCTGCACCGTGGAATTTTGCAGTCGTTCTCTGTTTCATTAATACTCTTTTTTTATTCTTCCTGCCAAGCTGAACAACTTCACATTTTCCCACATTATACTCGATCTACCAGATTTTTGCCCACTCACTCAACCTATCTATATCAGTCTGCAACCTCCTTATGTCCTCTTCACAACAAACTTTCATACCTATCTTTGTGTCATCTGTAAATTTAGCTACCATGCCATTGCTCCCCTCATCTAAGTCGTTGATATAAATTGTAAAAAGTTGAGGCCCCAGCAGAGACCCCTGCAGGACTCCATTCGTTACATCCTGCCACTCAGAAAAGGACCCATGTATACATACTCTCTGTTTTCTGCCAGCCAGCCAATGTTCTATTCATACTAATATGTTACCCCCTACACCATGAGCTCCTACTTTGCGCAATAACCTTTTATGTGGCAGCTTGTCAAATGCCTTCTGGAAATCCAAGTACAATACGTCAGTGGGCTCTCCTTTATCCACAGCGCATGTTACTCCTTCAAAAAACTCCAATAAATTGGTAAACATGATTTCCCTTTCACAAAGCCATGCTGACAATTCCCGATTACCTTGAGTTTTTCTAAGTGCCCAGCTATAGCCTCCTTAATGATCGATTCTAACAACTTCCCCACGGCAGACGTCAAGCTAACTGCCCTATAGTTACCTTTTTTCTCATTCTCCCACTTCTTGAATAGAGGGGTCATATTTGCTACTTTCCAGTCTGATGGAACCTTTTCAGAATCTAGCAAATTTTGAAAAAATACCACTACGCATCTACTACCTCATTAGCCACCATTATGTAAGAATTAATCTAGTGAGCCTTCACTATACCACATCCAAGGCAAGTATATCCTTCCTTGGATATGGAGACCAAAACTGTGCACAATCCTCCAGGTGTGGTCTCACCAATGCCCTGTACAATTGTAGCAAAACTTTGTTGTTTATGTGCTCCAATCCCCTTGCAATAAAGGCAACATGCCATTTGTCTTCCTAATTGCTTGCTTGTACCTTGTACGAGTGCACCCGAGTCTCTCTGAATATGAACATTTAAAAGCTTCATACCTTTGAAAAAATATTCTGCTTTTCTAACTTTTCATTTTTAGCACTTCTCTCCGAGCAGGTGCATGGCTTTCACTCAGCAAATCTGTAAAGTATCATGGCCAAGAGTGGGAATTCATTAGCTTTGGTTTTTAAACCCATCTTTCATCTTTGCCATTGTAACATCAATTGTCAAAATATATTCTGCTTTAATGAATTATGTTCAAGAGTTCTGAACTGTACACAAGAGACTTCTGTTTGCAAGACTTAGGGGTATGGTAGTATAGTGGCCATATTACTGGGCTGGGAATCTGCAGACCTGAACTAATGATCTGGAGATATGAGTTCAAATCCCACCGTGGTAGCTGGGGAATTTAATTTCAATGAAATAAAAAGCTAGTCCCAGTAATGGCGATCATGAAACTACTGGATTGTCATAAAAACCCATCTGGTTCATGAATGTCCTTTGGGGAAGGAAATCTGCTGTCCTTACCTGGACTGGCCTTTATGTGACTCCAGATTCACAGCAATGTGGCTGACTCTGGACTGGCCTCGTTGAACTCAGTTGTACCAAATTGCTATGACAACGCCAGTATGGGCAATTCTCAAGGGCAATTAGGGGTGGGTAATAAATGCTAGCCTTGTCAGCAATGCCCACATCCCATGAATGAATGAAAAAAGCACACATTCTGACTTCTTTTGGATAGTGTCTATTGGCTAACTGTTCTTTGTGGTGTAAGTACTGAGCCAGCAAGATCCCAGATTTGGTTGCTGGTCTCTGCTGAGGTACAGTACATCTGGCTTTGGTATCTCTGTACTAGTCAAAAGCAACATGACCCATTCTTTTCATTGCTTGTCACGCACCACTGACTGCTGCTGTGAAATGGCACGGATAGAACTGGGTTCAGCTTTAATGCCTGTATCCTGACATCTCTCAAGCCATGTGCTGAAGAGCTGTCTTTGGTACTCCATTCTAGCTTGAGGCACAACTACAGAGAGGAGGATGGAGAAATCTTGACAGGAAAGACATCCTGGCCTCCCGTGATATCAAAGGCAGCAGGTGCTAGACAAAGTTCACTTCTGATTTTTATTTCAACACCTCTTTTCTGACAGCTTCAAAAATAGTGTCATCATACAAACCAGTCGCAATAAGAGTCCTCTTTCAGAGCTGCCAAATGTAACATTTGAGATTAAAATTGCTGCTTGCTGTCTGATGCTATCTTTGACATCACTGCATCGGTTTCTGTCTGAGCAAGAGCATCTAAATCTCTGAGTATGAGTTTGTATAGAGGAGATGCTGGCTGAGAACTCAATCCCTTAAGTAATATTACCTAAAATTTAATGTAAAAAAATGATGTATGCAAGGATATTTGTGATTCTGAAACACTGTTGGGAATTTTTAATTGATTTTTTTTCCACAGCTATTTTTTACATTCATTCTTGGGATGTGGACATCGCTGGCAAGGCCAGCATTGCCTGTCTCTAGTTGCCATTACACAGGTGGCAGTGAGCCGCCTTCTTGAACTGCTTGAACCGCTGCAGTCCATGTGGTGAAGAGACTGCCACCGTGTTGTTATCTAGGGAGGTCCAGGCTTTTGACCCAGCAATATGTCCAAGTCAGAATGGTGTGTGACTTGGAGGACAACCTGGAGGTGATGGTGTTCCCATGCAGCTGCTGCCCTTATCGGTTGAGGTGGTGAAGGTTGCAGATTTGTGTGGTGCTTTTGACTAAACCTTGGTGAGTTGCTGCAGTGCATCCTATACATAGCACACACTGCAGTCATGCTGGAGGGAATGGATGTTTGAGTTGGTGGCCAGGCTGCCAATCAAATGGACTAGTTTGACCTAATGGTATCAAGCTTTTTGAGTGCCATTGCAGGTGCACCTATCCAGGCAAGCGGAGAGTATTCCAACACACTCTTGGCTTGTGCCTTGTAGATGGTGGAGAGGTTTTGCAGAAACAGGAGTTGAGCCACTCGCCACAGAATACCCAGCCATTGACCTGCTCTTGTAGCCACGGCATTTATATGGCTGGTCTAGTTGAGTTTCTGGTTCAGGAGAACCCCTAGGATGATGGGAGGGGATGATTTGGCGATGGCAATTTTACTGAATGTAATGGGGAGTGGTTGGACTTTGTCTTGTTGGTGATGGTTATTGTCTGGCATTTAAGTAGTGCAGACATTACTTGCCACTTATCAGCCAAAACCTGGATGTTGTCCAGGTATTACCACATGAGGACATGATTGATTGTCTGACAAATTGCAAATGGAGTTGAACACTGTGCAATTCTCAGCAAACAGCTCCACTTCTGACCTTATGATGGAGGGAAGGTCATTGATGAAACAGCTGAAGATGGGACACTATCCTGAGGAACTCCTGCAGCAAAGTCCTGGGGCTGAGGATTGGTCTCCAACAACCACAACCATTTTCTTTTGTGCTAGGTATGACTCCAACTAGTGGAGAGCTTTTCCCCCTGATTCCCATTGACTTCAATTTTGCTTGGGCACCTTGAAGCCACACTCGGTCGAATGCGGCCTTGATTTCAAGGATAGTCACTCTCACCTCACCTCAGGAATTCAGCTCTTTTTGTCCATGTTTGGAGAAAGGTTGGAATGAGGCCTGAAGCCGAGTGCCCCTGACGGAACCCAAAATGACTGAGCTTAGTGAGCAGTTTGTTGCTGAGTAAATGCTGCTTGATAGCACTGTTGACAACACCTTCCATTACTTTGCTGATGCTTGAGAGTAGACTGATGGGACAGTAATTGGCCGGATTGGATTTATCCTGGTTTTGTGGATAGGACATAACTGTGCAATTTTGCACATTATAAGGTAGATGTGAGTGTTGTAGCTGTACTGGAACAGCTTGGCTAGAAGAGTGACTAGTTCTGAAGCACAGGTCTTCAGCTCTGGGATTTTGTCAGGACCTGTAGCCTTTGCTGTGTCCAGTGCACTCAGTTGTTTCTTGATGTCATGTAGAGTGAATTGAATTGGCTAAATACTAGCATCAGTACTGGTGGGGACCTCAGGGGTTTGGCAGCAAATGATCATCCACTCGGCACTGAAGATGCTTGCAAACAATTCAGCCCTGTCTTTTGCAGTCACATGCGGGGCTCTGCCCATATCATCATGTTTGTTCAACTAAAATAGCATTGACTGACCTTTTGCTTGTTGTCTCAAGCAAGTTCACTGAGGCATTCAGGTAGGAAAAATGATGCTGATGATGTCACATGAATTTTGGATTACTGAAATGATGAGTGCTATCAATATTTTGAGCTGAAATCCTGGAACAACATATGATGGGAGTTGATCTGTTCTGATCAATGAAATCCCTGCTCTGGAAGCATGCTGACAGTCATAATGAACGAAAAGTGGTTAGGTTAAGGAGTGGATAGAGGTTAGCATTACAGGGTATATCTGGGGAGGAGGGACGATGAAGTTATTGTAGCAACTATGTCAGGCATTTGAGTTGCCTCATAATAGATTTTAAAGGAATGTAAGAATTAGAAAGATAGCTTCAGAACAGGTGACGGTCCCATCCTGAATCTAATTTTGTAGCAAAGGTCTTTAATAACGTAGGGGAATGGAGTCTTGAGCCCTGGAAACAGATTTTTTTGCAGCCTGAGAGTAGAACCATGCAGCTGAATGGCTGTTTAGCACATAGCATTATGAGTTTGTGATTAATCCAACTTAAATTAATGCACCAATATTGTACCACAGGTAATTTGGCAAGACGGAGGTGCCAGAGTGAGAGTAAATGCTGGAGGTGTGATGCTGACAGTGAAGATTTGATACACATACGTTGGATTGCTTGCTTTTGAGAAGTGGCAACAGATACAGTTTCACAGACCAGTAGGAGAAGAACAGATGGATCCAAAAATATGTATCCTGGGCTATGTATCGGATGTCAAAGCACTGTTATGTACTTGTCGAAAGATACTCTTATCACTATTACAGACTTATTACACTGGCACAGAGATCCAAATCACAACCATCTGCTTCTCACTGGGAAAGTACAGTCTCAGAAAATAGTCATCTTCAACAATTGGCTTTCAGAAGCACAAGAAAAGCTGAAATTATTCAGATGAATCTGTGAAAAGTAATTGGATTGAGAGGTCTGTGTTCACCTTTCAGGTTATGTTCTTCGATACATACCTTTTGGGAGGTGAAGAAAGAAAATTAAGCAGTTCATGTTTTCCAGGCATGGGCATTCTTCAAATTTTGGTGCAGGGTGGGCGTATGGAACAGTCTTATTAATAAGTACTAATAAGTACATGTGTAAGCTGTGGGGGAAGAAGTTTTTCCTCTCTTATATTGTTAACAAATGCTAATAATATGTTATGTGGACAATCAATAAAATTTGAGGTTTTCACTGAGGTACTTGATCTGATGGGAAAAAGGCTTGCATTTATATAGCACCTTTCACAACCACAGGGCATCCCAAAGCGCTTTGCAACCAATTAAGTATTTTTGAAGCCATCATCCTCAGTCCCTTGAAACAGGGATGGCGTCTGCCAGGGTTCATGATTTGCGTGCCCTCAGGTGCCTCAGCAGGCCAACCTGGAGCCATAAGTCTTTACACAGTGAGGATAACTGTTGACCTGGGGGAGGTTCTTGAGCCAGGGTCCTGCTTGCCCTCCTTTCGCTTTCGAAGCTTCTCCACAAAAGAGTTTACGTGGTCAGTTTCTGATTGTGTTGTGTCTTGTTGGATGAGACGTGGCAGCATAACACAGTTAGCAGCAAGTTCCTCCCATGCACTGATGTCAATTTATCCCCTTTTCAAAGAGGCCATCAGCGTGCCATCCTTAAGTTGTGAAAAGAGGATTTGTTTCGGAAGCCGATTAGTTGGCATGCGGATGCAGTGTCCAGACCAGCGGAGTTGATTTCACATGATCATGGTTGCAATGCTGGAGGAATTGGCTTTGTTGAGGATGCTGGAGTTGTTCACATGTCTTCCCACTTGACTTTGAGTTTACTGTGGAGACACTGCTGGTGGAAATTCTCCAGCGACCGGAGTCTTACTGCCATATAGAAGAGTGGTGGTGGCAACAACAGTGTTGTAGACTAAAGCCTTTGTCCTCTTATGGAGATCTCTGTTTTGAAGACAGGGTTACGCAATTTTTGGAAGGCTGTGCTGGCACAGCCGATTCTGTGCTAGATCTCTACCTCAATGGTTAACCTTTTGAGAAAGGTAGTTGCCACAATATGGGAAGTATTCAATGACTCCTAAAGTCTCCCCATCAATAACAGGAGCTGGAGATATAGATGCTTGTCTGGGGGAGGGCTGGTGGAACATTTTGGCCTTGTTGATGTTGAGTGAGAAACCAAACCCTTTGTATGTGAAGTTGAAGAGGTTGTGGGTGGTCTGAATGTCAACTTGCAGTGTGGGCAACAACTGCACAGTCGTCAGCATATTGTAAGTTGTGAATGTGCTGGAGAGTCACTTTAGTCTTGGCTCGCAGCCTGTTAAGGTTGAAAAACTTCCTGTTGAACTGAAACTCAATCATGACCCCTTGTGGAAGTTGGTCACCAATGAGTTCCATGACGAGTCTGAGGTAAATAGTGAAGCGAGTTGACACAATCTCACAACCTTGCTTGATGTCCATTCAGATACGAAAGGGCTCAGTCTCTAATCCATTGGAAAGGATGATTGCTGTCATACCGTCATGCAAGAGTCGCAGGATAGTAACATATTTTGCTGGACATCCAAATCTCTGGAGGACTTTCCAAAGAGCTTTGCAGATGATGGAATCAAAGGCCTTTGACAGATTATAAAGGCCACATAAAGGTTTTTGCGTCATTCCAAGCACATTTCTTGGATTTGTCGAGAAGCAAAGATGAAATCCTAGGTTCCCCTTTGAATTTGAAGTGTAGTCACTGTTGTAACGTAGGAAACGCAGCAGCCAATTTGCACACAGCAAGCTCCCACAGACAGCAATGTGATAATGACCATATAATCTGTTTTTATGATGTTGACTGAGGGTTAAATATTGACCAGGAATACTTCTTCTGCTCTTCAAAACAGTGCCATGGGATCTTTTTCATCTACTTGAGAGGGCAGATAGAACCTTCTGTATTCTGGCACAGAATAACAGTGCTTTAACATTGGATTCATAGCCCAGGATACATATTTATGGATCGATCTGTGCTTAGGCTATTGGTCTGTGAAACTGTATCTGTTGCCGCTTTTTAAAAGCAAACAATCCAACGTATGTGTATCGAATCTTCACTGTCAGCATCATACCTCCTGCATTTACTCTCACTCTGGCACCTCCTTCTTACCAAATTACCTGGTGTATCCATAAAAACACATAAGTAATCATGGATTTTATTCAAGGAACTTTGAATATTTTAGCTGAGCAAAGACCTGACATTGTCAGATCTCTTGACTTCTTGGCTCTGCAAGTGGCATCAGTGATTAAGAGAAGCCTCGTGTGGCGAGATTGTCCCATCCTGTTAAAATATACCGCTTGGCTATACAACATATATACCTCGCATCATTTTGTCCCAAGACCCAATATCTTCGGGTCATTTCCCAAAGTGGCAGCCCTAATTGTGATCAGTGGAGCTATCCCTGGACACTTGGCTGAGAGTGGTATACCAGGAGTGGCCGAGAGGTGAGCAGTCCCAGTATGACTCGGGGAAAGATATTTGGCGTGTTTAAAGACTGAATATTCTTCGGGGTTTTCTTTCCAATAGACTTTGGAAAAGTTCTTGCAATAAAATATTCTCCTCAGTATGTACCTGAAGTGCCATAAACTACAAGGCTACGGACCAAGAGAGGGAAGCCGAATTATGTTGAATTGCTCTTTTTTGGCCAGCACAGACACAATGGGCCGAATGGCCTCCTCCTGTGTCATAAATTTTTAAGATTCTGCGATTCTATGTCTTTCCCCTTTAACAGTGGTTGAACTAATATATGGCTGAAACACCAAGTATATTTAAACGGATGTGGGCTTTGGCTACAGGATAAGGAGGTAATGACAAGGATCAAAACACTTTTAATTAAAAATCACGATAGCAGTCTCCAATGTTTTTCTTATTAGTAAACTAAGTTCTATGATGGATTTCCCCCTAAGAAGAATTTAAATACAATGTGGATATGAATTAAGGCCTAATAACTTCCTACTGACGTGGAACGTTTCAGGAAAAATTATAACTTCTGTGTTCAGCAACATCTTGTATTTATATAGCAGGAAGATGTCTCAGAGTATTTTAGGACAAGGATGTAGATAGGGGAACATTGGAGAAGGATGATCTTGCAGGAGAATTAAGAGGATTGGGGAGGATGAAGTGTTTAAATGGAGAGAAGGAACTGGATGATTTGAGAGAAAGGCTAAGATGAGACCTCAATATGAGCACTGAACTACCATGGGAGGCGTGGCATGACATAAAGCCCGGCGGAGTGATGGGGGGATGGTTTTGAGAGCGGGAAGGAATGGCCAATGGTAAGCCATGTTTTGGTCGAGGCCTGGCTATGAAAATGTTCAACCAAGATGAGACTGTGGATGGAGTAACGCCTACTTTGCAAGTGAGCAAGCATTTTGCAGAGCACTTCTGAGGAGGAGTGTGGCTGAAGGATCATGGTGCAGCTGGGAGTCGATGAGGGAAGATTAACTGTGAAGGCAAAAGAAGTGAGAGTGGTGGGAGGTGGGACAGAGAGCAGCCATTTTGTGCACACAATGGGGCAGGACTAAAAGGAAGGTTACAGGAAAAGCAGCAACAGGGGTTCAAAGTGCAGGAGCGAGCAGAAGTCAAATTAAGAGGAGTCCAGAGAAAGTTGGATAGAATACGTGGGCGTTGTGGCAGTCAGGAGCGGTGCAGTTTGTTGTCATGGCAACCCAATTGGACAGGGGCAGGGGGGAAGCATTTGAGCTGTGAAAGAAACAATTACTGATACGGGGAAGGGGATACCTTCATTATTGTAGAAAGTATTTGAAATAAATTCAATTCAGAATTTTGCAGTTCATTAATGAAATTAATGTTTTGTGAATTGAGGAATTTTCAGTCGGGAGCAGTCCAAAGACAGCCTGGGCTAATAGCCGAACTCCAAAGTCACCACGCTGACTGCCCTGGCAGCTTTACACTGTGACAGATGCTACGTCTGCTGCAACACATCATTTTTTTTTTAATGTGGTTTTTATGCTTTTATCTTTGCTCAGTTTTCTCCCTCTTTCAATTTTCTCCCCATCGCTTCCTGACTGCTGTAGTGATTTTTAATGAAGGGGGTTGTGATTCTTAGCACCCATTTGGCATGAGTAAGCCCAGACATGAATACTGGTAGGCGGTTTGCCCACATAGATCATCCTGGTGATAACCCAATATCCTCAAACAACACCAGAATCTATTGTCCATCCCAATTGCCCTGAAGAAGGTGGTGTGAGCTGCGTTCTTGAACTGCTGGGGTGTCCTTGGGGTGTAGGTACATGCACAATGCTGTTAGGGAGGGACTTCCAGGACTTTGCCCCAGCGATAATGAGGGAGCAAGTCAGGATGGTGTGTGGCTTGGAGGGGAACTTGCAGATGGTGGTGTTCCCATGCATTTGCTGCCCTTGTCCTTCTAGGTGGTAGAGGTCGCAGGTTTGGAAAGTACTGTCTAAGAAGCCTTAGTGAGTTGCTGCAGTGTGTCTTGTAGATGGTACACACTGCTGCCACTGTGCATCAGTGATGGAGGTCACGGAAGAGAAACAAGAAACTTTGACTGATTTCTCCTCTTCTTCTTCCCTCTCCACCCCTGCATTACCAGCAATTTATTAACCTCCCAGCTGAAATCTGCCAATTCAGGACAGACCAGGCATATAATCTGTTCTAGATGGCTCAGTGTAACACAGCAATGTGCATTGAATCACCTAAGTGATGGGTAAAGTTTTTAAATCTTAGTTTATGTTAAAAGTATGTGTGAAGTAGCCAGAGTCTGTTTACCATGGTAGGGGTGACTAAAACTAGAGAACATAGATGTAAGGTGAGAGGGAGGAGGTTTAAAGGGGATCAAAGGGGTACATTTTTCACAGAAAGAATAGTGGGTATCTGGTATGAGCTGCCTGAGGAGGTGGTGGAGGCAGGAACAGTAGCGACATTTAACAGGCATCTGGACAGGTACTTGAATGAGCAAGGCATAGAGGGATATGGAATTAATGCAGGCAGGTGGGATTAGTATAGATAGGCATTATGGTCGGCATGGATGCGGTGGGCCGAAGGCCTGTTTCTATGCTGTACGACTCTATGACTCTATTATTGGGTCATGTTTGGAAGTACTACACAAATCTAAGTGAGATACAATCAGTGATGTGATAATACCTTTTTGCCCTGGTTTTGTCTTCCATACGTAAAAATTTTACCATGATATCACTGCCCCTTTAAACTGGAAATACATTTTCTCCATTGTTGCCTCCAGTTAAGTGTGTGTTTTATTTATAATTGTCATTGTTCCTGGACTCCATGTTAGCATGGCTCACTGCAACATCGTTTAAACAGAACCTCTCCACCTCTTGATTTTCCAAACTCTTTGTGGCAGCACTGTACTTTGCAGAAAACAAACTGGCTCCACATATTTACCGGCCAGTTTGGAATTTAACACACAATTGCAGCAGCTATTTAAGTAGTTACATTTGAACAGTCGTGGGTTGATTACTATACATCCTGTTGGTTAGATTGTTGGGGCCGAATTTTCAAATATTTGTGGGATCAAGACCGAGTGCGAATGTGATTTTAAAACCATGCAGTCCTGGAGACTGGGCTGAATTTGTTCTCAGCCTGACGTCGGGTTTCATGGTGGGGGGTGGGGGTGGGGGCACAGAATTGGAGTGATAGCGACCCGCCACGGAACCCGACACCGGGATTGCCAGGCCCAATCTTCTCGGCTGCGGGGAAACACTGTGACGGCCCCTCTGCCACTCTGTGACAGGACCCTGGTTTAAATATTTAAAATACTTTTCTGCGTACATTACCAAGTCACCCACCGTGATCTTCCCATCCATTCCCAATCTTCAGCGACACTTGCATGCCTTCGTTTCCCGTTCAGAACAAGGTAGTGCCACCGAGCAGGGGGGCAGGAAGGGCCAACTCTGCATTCTGAGTATTGTTGAGGGGGGAAAGGGGCAACTCTGCATTATTTTGAACTGTTGCAAGGCTGGCAGCCTTTTAAAAATGGCACCAGCAGCTGCTCTGGCATCAGTTGATGTTGTGAGTGGCGTTGCCAATGCAGCCCCTGCCACGTGATTGTGGGGGGGGGGTGGCCATTGTGTAATCGCGGTGGCGTGGCTCCCCTGCAGGGCGCCCACCATTTTCTGCTCCCGGCAGTGGGACAATAATATCTAGCCCAGTGCCTCTGGATCCTGATGCCTCCAAGACATTTTTAAAGTGAGGGCGGGGGGGCGAGAATGGGGAAACTGCTCACCTCCAACTAACGCCCCATTAAACTCTGAGCGGAGCTTGTTAAGGGGCTAGTGAGGCTGGGACTGGAATTTTCAACTTGGATTCCAGCAAACCTGAACAGTCGTGCTCAGCTGTCAGGTCCACAGAGGGGTGAAGGCAAACTTTTCTTCCAGGTTTAAAATTATGGGCTCCTCGGGGATCTCCTATTTGGATTTTTCGACAGCGACATCGTCTTTTATGCTGCTGGCCCTCAAAAGAGCTGCCTGCCCTCTTCGGCAAGGCAGCTGCAGGCCCCATCATGGCTGCCTTTGCCACTGGCAATTTACGGGCAGCCCCCGCCTCCCGGAGACCCTCGGTGCCACTAATTGGGCACCAAGCTTGCCTTCTGCCCAATTGGGGCATTAACATATCAAAATAGCGTCGCGTGAGCTGGGCAATTGAGGCACGGAGTTGGGACCTGGTAATTATCCGGGTGTCGTGTTCCCGATCCTGTTTTGAAAATCTGACCCTTGCTGTCTGAAATAATGAAACACTTAAGTGCTTTTGATTTGATTTATTTGTTTAAAAAAAAATTCTGGTATGACATTTAATTACTAGAATAATCATCAGCTTCATTTTATAACTAATATTTTATGAGTTCTGTCTTAAACTGTAACAGTTTGTAGTGCTTAACCACCACAGTTATGGGATTGCTGACCTCGAAAGAATCCTTAGTCTGGAAACGAATGAATCAAGAGTTATTAGTCTAAGGAATTGCCTGTGCCCACAGCACTGATGAAAGATGCCTATTTTCTTTGGAATCTCACCAGCCAGTTTATTGTGGTGGTTATTTCAGGCTGGGCCAATTAAGTAAATGGGCTGATGAATGGCACATGGAAAAGTAAAAGGATTTGGGTGTGATTATATGCCATTCACTGAAAGTATCCACTGTGACTGATCTGGACAATATGAAACTCTTATTCAGCCATCTCATAACAGGTTATTCTGATTTTGAATGCTTAAGGGTTGGATCGCTTTTGGAATATCTTACAATTTTAGCAGGATTTTAAAAGGATGTTGATCCTTCCTTATAACGCTTCTTCAAACTTACATCTTTGGCCAAGCTCTTAGGCACCTGTCCCAATATCTCGTTATGTGGTCCAGTGTCAAATTTCGTTTGATAATCTTTCCTGCGAAGCACTTTGGGATGTTTTGATTCGTTCAAGGACTAAAGAAAATCGAGCTGATTCTTGATCCAGTTTTTTTTCAAATTCAGTTCTGAGGGAATTAATAACGATTAGCAGGATATTTAACTTGAAGTGTGAAGGCAAAAGTAATGTATAAGAATACAAAGTTAACAAGCCTGAGAAAAGGTGAGATTAAAAGGATTTTCCACCTTCAGTACAGTAGAAATATATTCAACCGTCCCAGTGTTAACACTGTTAATTGTGTGATGCTGATATGTGGTTGGGAATAGGATTAATGGTGCTGAGGTAGGCAACCAGTCTAGAACAGGTTTAAACTATAATTTGACTCTTATAAGGAAAAGATTTCCTCTGTGCACCAGCTGTAAAATAATTGTAAACTTCTTTATTCAGGAAGATTTACTATTTTGCCACACATATCAGGCAGAGAAAATCCTCCTTCATGAAAAAGAAGAGGAGTTTTTACTTAATTTTCGACTCTCCAAATTCCTTGATGACTCTGAGGTACTGTTCAGCAGGTCTGGCAGCATCTGTGGGAAAAACAGAGTTAATGTTTCCGTTCTGATGAAAGGCCACAGACCTGAAACGTTCATTCTGCTTCTCTCTCCACAGATGCTGCCAGACCTGCTGAATATTTCCAGCACTTTCTGTTTTTATTTCAGGTTTCCAGCATCCACAGTATTTTGCTTTTATATTGCTGAGGTATAGCTCCACTGACTTGATGGCACACTGATACCTCATCCAATAGTCTTTCTTTAACTTTGAATTTAGGGGTGAATTTCACCAATTCAAAAGGGCCATCACAGACAATTCAAATCTCTGCCTCACACCCACCTTTGTGCTTACACACAGGGATCGTCCATTGTCCCACCTTCCTACTCTAGGGCAGCGCAGTGGTTAGCACCGCAGCCTCACAGCTCCAGAGACCCGGGTTCAATTCTGGGTACTGCCTGTGCGGAGTTTGCAAGTTCTCCCTGTGACCGCGTGGGTTTTCGCCGGGTACTCCGGTTTCCTCCCACAGCCAAAGACTTGCAGGTTGATAGGTAAATTGGCCATTGTAAATTGCCCCTAGTATATGTAGGTGGTAGGGGAATATAGGGACAGGTGGGGATGTGGTAGGAATATGGGATTAGTATAAATGGGTGGTTGGTAGTTGGCACAGACTCAGTGGGTCGAAGGGCCTGTTTCAGTGCTGTATCCCTAAATAAATAAATAAAAAGATTTGAATGTATTAACATTCCTTGGCCATCTCTTTGATTGTTGCAACTTTTTATTTCTTTGCTGCTCTCTGATACACATCAAGACTGACAGTGGGGTCTGCAGCCCATTGTGGGCTTCACATTCTTCTTCTTTGGCCTCCTTGTCTCGGGAGACAATGGGCAAGCGCCTGCAGGTGGTCAGTGGTTTGTGGAGCAGCGCCTGGAGTGGCTATAAAGGCCAATACTAGAGTGACAGACTCTTCCACAGATGCTGCAGATAAAATTGGTTGTCGAGGCTGTTACACAGTTGGCTCTCCCCTTGCGCTTCTGTCTTTTTTCCTGCCAACTGCTAAGTCTCTTCGACTCGCCACACTTTAGCCCCGCCTTTATGGCTGCCCGCCAGCTCTGGCGATCGCTGGCAACTGACTCCCACGACTTGTGATCAATGTCACAGGACTTCATGTTGTGTTTGCAGACGTCTTTAAAGTGGAGACATGGACGGCCGGTGGGTCTGATACCAATGGCGAGCTCGCTGTACAATGTGTCCTTGGGGATCCTGCCATCTTCCATGCGGCTCACATGAACAAGCCATCTCAAGCGCCGCTGACTCAGTAGTGTGTATAAGCTAGGGATGTTGGCCGCCTCGAGGACTTCTGTGTTGGAGATATGGAGATACACTTCACATTATTGTGCAATAAACCCTGAGGCTTTCTTAGCACCCAGTTTCTGCAGATCCAATAAAGCAGGACCTGCTGGCAAGCCACCTAATGCCTCAAAAGTACCTGATCAGTGCTTCAGATTAAAGGCCCACTACCCGACCCGAGCCCGACGGGACCTGACGATGTGTCGGGTTCGGGTCGGGTTGGATCGCTCTTCCGGGCTCGGGCCGGGTCCAGGTCAGGTCGGGTCCGGGTCAGACACACGTAGTACTACCTTTTGCTCTGCTGGGAGGAAAAGGGAAGTTGAGTAAGTAAGTGTCAAAATTTGAAAAGCCTGCCTGAGCAGGGAGTCCAGGACATCAAGGAGGGAGCCTGCGCAGTGAGCGAGCGAGTGTCTGCAGCTTCCTTCCATTCCATCCATCCAAAAGTGGTAAGTACAGTGAGTGCACTATGGATGTAAAACTAATGCTGTCAACTGGATAATCGGGTCGGGTCGGGTGCAGGAAAAAATGGAAGGACTCGGGCCGGGTCGGGCTCGGGTCCGATGTGGTTCTGTCGAGTTCAGGTCGGGTTTTTTTTTCCCAGATCTGAGCAAGCCTTTACTTCTGATGCTCAGCACCTGTTGAAATTGGTGGTCTAAAGAAGGCCTTCAACAACATGTATCTCACCTCATCGCCTTGCTCTTCACATAGGGCCAGAAGTTCATAGAATTATTGAATGGTTACAGCACAAAAGGTGGCCATTCAGCGCATCGTATCCTTCTGCCTTCTGGTCTCAAACGCCTGACTTAACATCAGGCATTTCTTGTGGAGTTTTTTGTAAGGTTCCCCCCCACCCCCCGCAAAAAAAAATACATCTTTTGGAACCACCAACAACCCTTAAGCAGTTGCTGTCACCCAGCACCCTAACACCTTGATCTCTGCATCTCCCTGAAAGTTGTGCACTAAATACTGTCAAAATATTTGAAGTATCTGGCTTTGTTTTATAGGATTTGTTCAACTTGGAGTTCCAAGAGTGGATGCCATTTCTTGGTGTGAAATGATGCAGGCGCTAATTAATTATTGTTGATACCTTTCTGGGGAAAGTCCATGACAATGATGCCCTCCTGTACCTCAGGAAACTGGCCATTATTCAGCAATGAGACATCACCCTGGAAGCTTTTTACTTATAGCCTGCGATCGCGAGTGAGAGCCCTGAATGATTTTCCTTCTCCCTATCTTCCTGGCCTGTGGTGGATCACTGCTCACTGAATAAATTCGCCAAGGCACTGTTGAAGTTGACACCTCTGGTGTGTGACTCGCAGTTGGAAAAAACTCATTCCCAGATGGAACTGGCAAGAATTCTATCCTTATTCACTTACAACACAATTCAGAGCAAATGTCTCTGACCTTGGCTGGGTGTGTCGGCTTTCATCCACTGCTCATGAGAGTCATGTTTACATTGCTTATTCCCAATAGCGATATGTTTTACTATGACAATAAACAGGTCATAGGCTAAGGGAAACATCTGGGCAGTGACCAGACATAGTGCTTCATATGGTGCGTCCTTGCATCTACCCAATGGATTAGCAGAACCTTATCCTCCTACACATATTATCTCTGCTCGGGTGCATTCCACTTTATTGCGCTACTATTTAAATACAAAGTATAATGTAGTGCAAGGTTGAGATAATTGCAAGGATTAGTCTATTGGACTCAAAAAAATTGGCAATCCTGCAGTGTTATTTAAATCATGGAATTAAAACATAACCTTACATGACCTGCTGTGAAAATAAGATCATTTAATTATTACTAAGCACTGTTCTTTTGTTTTAATATGTGACCTTTATTGTAAGTTATCACGGTTGGATGAGTCTCAGAAGCTGCCAAGTAATGGCAGGGAGACCTCATACTGCTAAGGATTAAAGAGGACTTTTATTTATACAGAGAGAGAAAATTAAACGTCAAGTACTCCACCTTTCCTTGCCCCCTCCTCCTCACAGTTAGATATTCGGAGGGAATAATCAGTAAAATATCATACCCAAAGTTTCTTCATGCATTTACCTTCTTCTTCCCCTTTGTTCAACTCTCATACTCTCTAAGCAAACCACCATTTTGAGTTTCTCCCTTTTATGTAGGAAGCTTCTCTCTCACTGTCAACAAATGGTTCCTCAGTATATCCCACTAATAATTATTCAGCCTTGGCCCTGGGATTTCCATTGAGATATTGGGGGGCCGGGGGGGGTGGGGGTTGGGTGAATAATGTTAGTGATTTTGCATTACAATATAGCTGGGAGGGAAAGCGTGCAGAGAGACAGTGGAGGGGTCAAGTGAGATGGTGGAGAGGTAGAGTCAGTGGTCATCCGTGTACGTTGGAACTTGCATCATGTCTTCAGAAGATGTTGCCAAGGGGCAGCATGTAGATGAGAAATAGGAGAAAGACCAAGCATAGATGCTTGGATGTACTCTAGAGATAACAGTGTGGGGATGGGAAGAGAGGCCATTGCAGGACTTTGATGAAGATACTTGACTGGAGTGTTAAAACATACATTGGAAAAGGTGAGCATGGATTTAAGAGACAACAAGGCATTCAAAGACTTTGGAGACAAAAGGGAGGTTGGAGATTGGACGGCGGTTTGCAAGGACAGAGGGGGTCAAGGTGGATTTTTTGAGAAGGGGTGCTACTGATGGCAGTTTTGCAAGGTAGGAGAACAGTACCTGAGGAGAGATAACCATTTACAATATCAACTAGATTGGAGAAAGATGCAGAGATGTAGGCCAGTTTCTTTACGGATTGGAGCACTTGCTGAGAATTGTATTAGCACATATCAGAGCTTGAATTCCAGCGTAAAACAAGCACAGCCCGATAAAAGTGCAGAACACTATGCCAACTGCCTTCAAATGCCTCTTTATCTTATTGATGTTATGAAAATTACAGGTTGAAGCCATCAAATCATCACTTATGCATATTGAGCACAGCATGTTGAGAAAAATGCATTTGGGGAAGCTTTTTTCTTTTTCATGTAACAAATTCCAATGCCAAAAAATATTCCAAGATATAGAAAATACAGTGCAGATCCAAGAAGGAGAAATAACCAGAAAAGAATCTCTTTAAAAAAAATTGTCATGAAGCAGCAGAAATGAGGGACTTTGAGACCTACCGTACCTGAAATTTGGGGCTTAAATTTACACCCATTTAGAACAGCTACGGATGCAGGAACTTTGTGTTCTATGGTCGTCTACATGGGGCCAGGGTTATAAGGAAGAAAGACAGACTTGCATTTATATGGCGCCTTTGATAACTTCAGGATATGCCAAAGCACTCTATAGTCGCTGAAGTGCTTTTTTTTAATGTTGAAAATGAGGCAGCCAATTTGCACACAGTAAGCTCCCACAAGCAGCAATGTGATGATGACCCGATAATGTTCTTGTGATGTTGATTGAGGGATAAATATTGGCCAAGACACCAGGGATAACTCCTCTACTGTTCTTCAAATGGTGCCATGGGATCTTTCACATCCACCTCAGAGGCAGACGGGGCCTTGGTTTAAACGTCTCATCCAAAAGACAGCACCTTCAGTCAGCCTTGCTTTTTATGCTCAAGTCCTACAGTTTACAAGGTTCCAGTTGTAATATTTTTCTCTGCAGTTCCCTCAGCCTAACCACATGCAGGGGAACTGCCATGAATGAAAAATGGAAGCTGGATATTTTAAAACCCACCCCCTCCTGGATTCAGCACAGCGTGACAATCCTGCAACCATCCTCAAACAACCACTTTTACTGTGCAAGTTCTGTGCAGCAAGCCAATTAATTCTTTAGTAAGTTCAAGATATTTTTATTACCCAGAGTAATTTTAGAAAAGGGGCAAGCTGAACTGAGCTGTTAATATTTAGAAGTAGTATTTTCTCAAATTAAAAATGAGAATTTTGGTTTTGATAAACCATTGCTCTGCAGCATACCAGTGGGATAATATCATTATTGAGTTAATTTTTATGTTCCTAAAGGAGCTTTCAGCTCCTTTTACTTCACGTGTGACCATTTTACACGTCCAAGCCAACAGAATGAGAGCCCACAGGATGACAGGATTACAGATACGTGGATAGACAGAAGAAGCTGGGATTGTCTTCCTTAGAGCAGAGAAGGCTAAGAGGAGATTTAATAGAGGTGTTCAAAATCACGAAAAGGTTAGATAGTGTAAATAAAGAGAAACGGTTTCCAATGGCTGAAGGGTCGATAACCAGAGGACACCGATTTGAGGTAATTGACAGAAGAACCAGAGGCAGCATGAGGAAAAACATTTTACACAGCAAGTCATTAGAATTTGGAATGCACTGCCTGTTGGGGTGATGGACACAGATTCAATTGCAGCTTTCAAAAGGAAGTTGGATAAATACTTGAAGGAGAAAACAATTGTACGATTATGGGGAAAGAGCAGGGGAGTGGGAATAACTGGATTGTTCTTGGAAAGAGTCGGCGCACACATAACGAGCCGAATGGCCACCTTCTGCTCTGTACTAGTCGATGATTCTGTGATGCTTGACTGTAGACAATCAAGGTGGGTGGGGCATCAGTGCTGGGCACAGTCCCTTCCTTATCTAGCATATCCATACGTGCCCTTTCCAGTAGTTGGCACTGGACAGTAATTTGGGAGTAGAAACCCAGGCTGATGTTCCTTCACTCAACCTCAGGCTCATTATAGCAATCTCACGTGCAGCCAGCTAGGATTAGTTAACCAGTGCAGACCAGAGATTGAATTTGGGATCCTTCTGATTTGTGATGCCTCAGCACCACATTAGACTGCGATGAACCATTGAGAGAGGCTATTCATGACAATATTTTTAAACAGGGTATGTTTTCCAGTAATGGGATTATGGAATGTTATTTGTGTGGTACAAGTCCCATATTACAGTCAGATTTAACCTCGCTATCTTTATTACCTTTTCACCATCCCCCACCTGCACTACACTAAACACTCCTAACATGAATGATGAGGAAAACATAACATGAACTGAATAACCCAAGAGCTATAATATAATGAGCAACAAATATTCAGTGTGTTTTGTGCAGGAAATCAGTCTCTGCCTTCAGCTGATGTACGTAAGCCTCCTGGGCTTCATTCTTGCTGTTTCTGTAGTCAACGAATCTACTCAATTGAATTATTGCCTTGTAACTGTTGTGGGTCATCCATTATATTTTCTAGTCTTCCAAGCAAAATATACAGGAGCTGTCTTGAGCAGGTTAGTTAAGCTTAAATGTTTGGTTATTCTAGAATGTAGTAACATCTGACTAACAGGCAAATCACTGAGTTAAAGCATTGCCTTTGTTAGCATTAACAAAAAAATTGCATGACATTGCACCAATTCCTCCTTTATAAGGGTAAGATTGTTTTCTAACTAACTTTTTCTTTAAAATAGCGTCGTTAATGCTTGAGGGGAGGGTTATGAAAGAAACAAAAGACTTTCATTTATATAGCGCCTTTCACAAACACAGGATGTCCCAAAATGCTTTACAGCCACTGAAGTACTTTTGAAGTGTAGTCATGGTTGTAATGTTGGAGACGTAGCAGCCAATTTGTACACAGCAAGCTCCTACAAACAGTAATGCGATAATGACCAGATAATCTGTTTTTTTGTGATGTTTATTGAGGGACAAAGATTGTCCAGGACACTGGGGATAACACCCCTGCTTTTCTTCAGAATGTAGGATCTTTTACATCTACCTGAAAGGGCAGATAGGCCTTAACATCGCATCTGAAAGACAGCACCTCAGCCTAGTTTTTGTGCTTAGCTCCTAGAGCAGGACTTGAAACCACAACTTTTTCACTAAGAGGCAAGAGTTCTCCCAACTGAGCCACAAAGCAAATGAATGAGTGAGTTGCATGTAACGTTGCTCCTCTGTTGATGTCACTTCTAAGGCAAATTAACCTGAGCCAGTTTTGTACAGGTGGACTGTTTAACAATTCTTGGACGCAACATTCACCCATGGGTTGGAAACATCTGATATTGGAGAAGTGGGTGGCACAGTGATTGACATTGAACTCTGCAGCCTGGGTTCAAATCTAGTGCAAACTATTGGGATGAAAGTCTCTTCTGTATTCTAGGCAGGTGAATAACAGTCCAAGTTAGAAACTCAGCCACGGCTCCAGAAAAGAAGCAGTTTAATGGTGAGGCTATTTTAACTCCTGGGTCTCAATTATATCCTGCGAAGGAAGCAGTAGAAAATCGCGTGGCCTGGAGGTCACTTGCACACATTGGGTATGTGACAGGTTTGTTATTAGGGCCCTCTCGCAGGGAACCTGCGTGACTGGGGAGGTCTGAGCTTTCCTTATGGGGCCTGGAATGCCATCTCCCGCTCCTCCTGATTCCACTAGAAAACTGTCTGGGTCTGCTCTGGCTCTTCCTGATGTCTTCACCTGGCAGGAAAGGTACAGAAGTCCCCCCCCCCCCCCGCCTCATTGGGACATCAATGTGCGTTTGTAAAGAAGAACTGGCATCTTTCCATTGGTAAGTAACCTGGCCAATTTTGGATTTTGGCTGCCCATCTAAAGGCATTATGTGGAATGAGTTTGGGTTGTCTCATTACAGTTCTCCATGACTTACAACAATAAACTAGCCCTCTTTCCATGTTAATTTATTAAGCCACTCTGCCAAACCTAAGGATGGTTGGTGCTTGGAAGTAGAAAAACATGCCTCAGTGGTGCATGAGGGAGATGGCCCTCCAGGAATGAGGCCGAGCCATATTGTTGGGGCACAGTTGACGGCCTTCCCTGTACATCTGGCTTCATGTGTACCTGACTTGGGAATGCTCGATGCCTGAAATGGAAAAAAGTTCTATTCCTCAGTGTGGACATTTTAGATATCGATGAGCCACAGGAATTATCATTCATCACTCATCTATTAAGTGGTTATGTTCATCCACGAATTTGGCCATGGCCTCATCAGTAGGTCCCCAACTATGCCGTTTTAGCACAGTGCTGTTTAGCTCACAGGGGTGTGTGGAATGTTTGCACTCAGTCTCTGAAATTCACAGTTATGAGCATTATAGATGCAAAAATCTGTTAAGCAGGCTGCCTGGCTATGAAACCTACTTGTGATTGGCAGCTTTCTTTAATTGTGAACCACCTCCCTCTGAACTTCCTTTGCCCCAGTTTGAACTGAAATAAAGATAGGGAATAATTGGCCTCCCTGCTTCAGGGTTTCTTCAGTGAATATCTGCATCACCAGGCAGTAATGACTTAGGGTGGATGGATTCATCCATAAATAACCGATTTCATGAATAAACGTCATCACTTGGAGTTTGTTGTTAGCTACGAGATATCTGAGAGCTGCAAGACATTCCATTGTTATGGAACAGACTTTCAAAAGTAGATGAACGACAGTGATTCATCCATCTCCTGTTATTTGACATTTTCTTCTGCTAATTTTATTTCTTAATAAACGTGATTCATTGTTGTAACCTGCGATATATGTCTCAGTGTATCATTTGTCTGTTAGTTGGAGAGATCTGGAGTTTCTATTTTCCGTGTACATGTATTGGGTAAATGGGAAGGTGTATTCTGTACTTGGGTGTGTTACCTCTCAGATTACATCATACATAGTATCACCTTTCACTGGATGTGATTCTTTTTGTTGAGCACAAGAGCAAAGTATTTGGAGAGCACCTGAATTATTCTCTTTGGCCTCCTTGTCTTGAGAGACAATGGGTAAGCGCCCGGAGGTGGTCAGTGGTGTGTGCAGCCATAAAGGCGGGGCTAAAGTGTGGCGAGTTGAAGAGACTTAGCAGTTGGAAGGAAAAAAGACAGAAGCGCAAGGGGAGAGCCAACTGTGAAACAGCCCCGACAAGCAAATTTTTCTGCAGCACCTGTGGAAGAGCCTGTCACTCTGGAATTGGCCTTTATAGCCACTCCAGGTGCTGCTCCACACACCACCTGAATTATAACACGCTTAAAATTGTTCGCTTCCCTCTTCTGAAGGCGTTGAGTCTCTCAGGAGGTCTAGCTCCACAGCAGGTGGAGGTCTTTGTTCACTCACCAAAAGTTTTCAGATTTCCAGCATCCGCAGTATTTTGCTTTTATTTATTATGACAATTAGTCAGGCCTGAACCTTGATATAATAAAAGCAAAATACTGCGGATGCTGGAAATCTGAAACAAAAACAAGAAATGCTGGAATCGCTCAGCAGGTCTGGCAGCATCTGTGGAAAGAGAAGCAGAGTTAACGTTTCGGGTCAGTGACCCTTCTTCGGAACTGACAAATATTAGAAAAGTCACAGATTATAAACAAGTGAGGTGGGGGTGGGGCAAGAGATAACAAAGGAGAAGGTGCAGATTGGACCAGGCCACATAGCTGACCAAAAGGTCACGGAGAACAGGCAAACAATATGTTAATGGTGTGTTGAAAGACAAAGCATTAGTACAGATTAGGTGTGAATACGTTGATATGTTGATATGAACCTTGATATGTTAGCCTACTGTGGAGGAAATCACAGCCAAACCTGATCAGGTCCAATTGCCATATGTATTGACATCCAATAAACATTTTGAGGTAGGAATCAGAAGTGGAACTATGGCTGATTTTTTTCTGGGCCCAAAGGGCCTTGTACCTAATTATAGTGCCCTAACTAACTCCGTGCAAATGAGGGATTGAACCTGGCACTTTCCCAGAGAGAGATTTTAACTTAGAGCTCTCAGGACAGCTTCTGTGTAAAGCTATTTAAAAATTACTTTCTTGCTAATGGAATTTACTCTCCAGTGATGAACGCTCTGAATTCTCTCCAAGTGTTAATGGCTCCTGCCTTGTCCTGTAGATCATGTGTTAGAGGCATAGAATTCCACGTTGGCCAGCTTCTGAAGAGACTTGCAGCCTAATAATGGATACCCTCCCCCCCGCCCCCATCTGATTTTCTGTTCCTCCCTGTATCAACTGACAATCAGTGCCTTGAAATCCCTGTCAAGTGTGGCTCAGATTGGAACCTGAGCAAAGCTGAGAACAGTTGCCTTTCATTTCAGGGAGCTATGCAAGTGCGTGCCAATGCTCAGTACCTGCAAATGTACAGCATCTTGGGTCTCAGTTATATAATTAGCTGTTAAGTGTACCATGTGTTGTGTTCCTGAGTTATAAAGCCCAGGGAACGAATCAAGTTGAATCCTCAGTCAATTTTGAGTTGGGCAAGGTGTCAGAGAAGGCACTGGCATTGCTGCTGTTGGAGGCAAAACATCAGCAAGCTTACTGCTCCACCACTATCTGATGACCCCAGCTGCACATATATGCGTGTTATTGTGAAGACAGGCTCAGCTGTGTTGCCTCCAGTGTTCAAGTAACCTGTCAGTCAAATATGGAACTGTGTCCCAATGAGGCAACTTGATGCCTTCAGAGGAAATAGAGAGGAAGAAAGTGATGGATAGCCACTTGGGCAAGGTGCTGTACCGACACCCCTGGAGACAGACCTCAGCCAAGAAAGGAGGTGAGAAAACAAGCAAAATAAAAGCAAGGGCGTAGAAACAAAGTCAGAGGGGAAAATAATCATTAGCGAACAGCCATTTCAATATGACCTGCATGAGTACAGTATGAGCATTTGTTCTGGTTGTTGTCTGAATCAGTGATGCATGATTGAAATGATTGGAGCTGGTTCAAAGTCTGGCACTATATTAATCTTTTACGTTCACAGACAGCTGCTGTTAACTTACCTTAATGACCCCAGGCTTGCATGAATGAAGAGAGCTGAGAGTGGAAATTTGTATTCCACTTGTGTCAGCATTTGGTGGATGGTCCCCATGACTAATTGCACTGTGGACTGCTAAATAGTAAAACTTTCATGTAGGATCGTTTCATCACGCAATCTTCTTATGATAATGTGGTAGTAACAAAATATGTTGAATTGATTTTAGTATGCTCATGTGATAACATGTACCACAGAGCTGTCTCTGGTGAGATGCAGCTGCTTTATAAGGCATTTATGATCATACTAAACTGTATCTGCTCAGCAGAGTATAATAAATATTAAAGATTGAGCTGTTGTAATGACTTAGCTGATAAACATATTAACCTGCCCAATGCAGTACTAAGTCTTGTTCATGTTAACTGTGGTGCAGTGGGTAGTACACTTGCCTCTGAGTCAGAAGGTTGTGGGTTTAAGTTCCTCTTCAGGACTTAGTGCAAAAATCTAGGCTGACTCTCCAGTGCAGTACTGAGGGAGTGCGGCACTGTTGGCGGTGCTGTCTTTCAGATGAGCTATTTAACTGAGGCCATCTCAGTTAAAAGATCCCATGGAGTTATTTTGAAGGAGAGCAGGGCAGTTATCCCAGGTGTCCTAGCAAATATTTATCCCTCAGCTAACATCAAAACACCAACACCAGAAACAGATTATCTGGTCACTATCAATTACTGTTTGTGGGAGCTTACTGTGCACAAATTGGCTGCCACATTTCCCACATTACAACAGTGACTACACTTCAAAATGTACTTCATCAGTTCTAAAGCACTTTGGGACATCCTGTGGTCGTGAAAGACGCTATGTAAATGCAAGTCTTTCTTTGAGTCGCACAGACGAGGCAGGTCCCAGATTCAAACCTCTGATTTAGTCTCTCTCAGCCAAGGTTGGCCTTTTACAATTGATCTCAATACTTCTGGGCAAGGCAGGGAAAAATGAGACTGTGTTTCCTTCCACTTCTGAGCTGAATACACCGCCTGCTGCTGGAAAGCACTTGTACGGGCAAGTCAGTTGAGGATCAGGATTAGCCTCAGCTGCCATCTTCCCCACACGCTGGACAGTTTGCTGATGCAGCTTCGACCTATGCATGGAACCTGAGGGATGAGGGATCGGAGGGTGGCAAGTGTCCATGGATTTGGGCTCCAATCATACCTGCAATTGATATGCTGTTGCATTCCCTCGAGTGGAAGCCTGTTGTGAGGCAACTCCCATTATAAATAGTCTGTCAACATTTCCCTTCAAAGTTCAAGCATGAGTAATGGACGATTGAGCGAGGGACTGAATGACGATTTGTGCAAGTGGAACTGAAGCAATCTGAAGCAGCCACTAGTGGATACAGGAGAACATCATGTGACTGACTGTGTTTGGTATTTTCTCCTTCGCTCTAAGGAAACGTTCCTCATGACTGCTCATCACTTCCTTCTCCCACTGAGACAGAGATGTGGAACTAAAAAGAGTGCAGGGACAAATCCACAATCTGTTCTTTGGTGCTTTCGTGGACACTGCTAGCACACTTGAGAGGTGTATGCAAGCAGTTTAGTAGAAGAACTACTTATATGGCACAAATAACACCTACTCTCAATGTCCTCCTGTTTTAGTCTCTTGTGTTGAAGACACTAATTCAAGTCTGGTTACAGCTCCATGTGACAATGGTATGAGGGATGCAGGACTTTAGTCATGTGGAGAGACTACAGATGCTGGGGTTATTCTCCTCGGGGCAGAGGAGTTTGAGGATGTACTTCATAGCAGTGTTTTTGTAAGAGTAAATGAGGAGAAACTGTTTTCATTGACAGGATGTTCAATAACCAGAGAACACAGATTTAAGGTAATTGCCAAAAGACCCAGCAGGGAGATGAGGAGAAATTGTTTTACACAGCAAGTTGTTATGATCTGGAATGTGCTGCCTGAAAGGGCAGAGGAAGTAGATTCAATAGTAACTTTCAAAAGAGAATTGGATAAATACTTCAAGGGGAAAGAGCAGGGGAGTGGGACTAATTGGATAGCTCTTTCAAAGAGCTGGCACAGGAACAATGGGCCAAGCGACCTTTTGTATCTTACTATGAACAATCTTCCAGTGTTTCACCCAAAGAGGATAGTGGTCATGGGCGAGGGAGGAAGAGTTGAATACCCGCTGACACTGAGAAGATCACAGGCAAGCCTCTGTTAGCTGAAGGCTGCCCATATGACCTCTCCAGCAAGGCTGAGTGGATAGCACGAAGAAACGGGAATGCTGGCTGACTTTGATTTCCTCTCTTGAGCCTAGGAATACTGAAATCAATTGCAGCAATGCCCAGCAGCACACTCTAGGCTGAGGACAGTTAACACAGCAAAGACCTGTGATCAAACTTGGGATTTTACTCATCTTTTTGGTTACTACCTCACCAGATGGTGCATTTTATGCCTGGAGAAGGCACATAGATAAACTCCCATTGGGGAATATCCACAAATCCACTTACTGAAACAGCTTTTCTTCTCCTTTCAGAAAATATATTATTTCTTTTCCACGGTTGCCACAGTGTTTATTGGGACAAAAAAAAAAGAGATCTATTTCAACATGTATTTTCTTGAACAGGCATTAGACACGAAAGGCAACGATTGTGAAAATTAGTGGGGTGCACGTTACCATAGTAATGATGCCATCCATCTGCTTCCAGGGGCTATGTTGCACTGTAGTTTGAACAGAAACAGCCAGCATCGAAGAGGCATGCAGAGTACAGCAAATGCTTAGCTTTTAACAGTGAACATCTGAATAAATTATCGCATCAAACTCACATTATTAACTTAAAAGCAAAACACTGCGGATGCTGGAAATCTGAAACAAAAATGGAAACTGCTGGAAATACTCAGCAGGTCTGGCAGCATCTGTGAAGAGAGAAACAGAGTTAACGTTTCAGGTCGATGACCATTTTTCTGATTAAACGTCATCGACCTGAAACGTTAACTCTGTTTCTCGCGCCACGGATGCCGCCAGACCTGGCTGAGGATTTCTAGCAATTTCTGTTTCTATTTCGCATTAATAACCATTGGATTCAGGTTCCTTCCCGTGACCCTCTCTGCTTGAGTTCTTCATTTCAACTCGGCCATGTGAGGCGACAGTTAGCCAGAAAAACAGAGAACAGAGCAGACTTCATCATTGAAAATTATTACTTCCTTGCCCAAAAGCTGGGGTATTCCATTGTCACAGAATGTTTCAGGTCAGGGCCTGATCAAAAATTGGTATGGGCCACGTACCATAGAGTTATCAAGGCTGACTGAGGCAGGGGGCAGAATCTTCACCACTGGCTGGCAAGCCAGTTTGCCAGCACCATCCCGCCCCCGGCCATTTTCCCAGAATTTTCCAGTCAGTCTCCCGGCCTCCCTGCGGTGTCGGGAATAGGCCACCTGCATAGAGGCAGCCTCCCGGTGGCAGACCAGAAGGCCAGCATTCCAGGCAGACCTACCTGGCCACAGGCCGCCCAGTGGAGGGGCTTCCCCCTCCACAATGGTGGCCCGGCAGCTGGGACCATTTTTGAATTCAAAATTTTTTTTGAAGTTGCTGACAGGAAACTCTCTTCCTTACCAGTTACAGCAGACTGCTGCTCCTTCCAAGCTGGAGGGCCTCCTAAAGGCCCTCCAGCTTCAAAAGCCCACTCGCCGTCCTTAATTGGATGGTGAGCAGACCCTGTGGTCACTAATTGGCCAATTCAGGATCACTGCCAGGTGATTGTTCCCCACACAGTGTGGGGTCAGCAACCCCATTTGACCCCATAGTCCGGGTCCCGACGCAAAACACAAAATCCTGCCTATGGTTTCATACCTCGATTTACCAATGCTGTACTTACCTTTGTGGAGAGGTTGCCATGAAAAGCCAGACACTTCTTCACAGGGAGGAAGAATATACCAGAGATACAGTCATCTTTGAATTGCTCTTGTACAGCTCTTAACAACCATTTTTAGAGCAGCATTGGCCGAAGATTATGAATGGCTCACCCACGGGCCCACACTGTAGGCCTATGGAAAGACTAAGATGTTTCTCAGCACTATCTGCTCTTTAAGGTGGTTATTGAATCCCTGAAGAAAATGTTCCAGCAGGAACTAAAGGGCGGAATCTTTTCCATCCCGCCGAGGCAGGCTTGAAGGCAAGACCGAGAGGAAATTTAGAAGTGAGGGCATCGGGTCAGGGGATTGGCACGTTCCTGTGTCAGAACACTCTTACCAGAGGCAGATCATCACCGGCAATGGTTGTCCACCTGGCAGTGGCAGGTAGCCAATTTGAATAATTAAATGCCTAATTGTGAGCAGATTTGGGACACCACCAGGCTCTTCCCAGCAACGGGTGCCCCCCGCCCTCCCCTGCTGAGGCCAAAGCCCGGCAGGTGGGTGGAGGCAACATCTCAGCATCAGGTCAGGAGCCAGTGAAGCCTCCTGTACTTATCCCCACCACTGGAGCTGCAGCTACATGCCAAGCAGGGGTTCCCCCTCACCAGGATGGCTTGGCCGCTGTGGCCCCCATGTACATTTAATAAAAAAATCACAAACCTCTTCAAAGGCAACCTCAAGATGTCGGCGGCCTCATGATCCCCATCCTGCGGTGGCAACACCCTCCTCTGCCAATGGGGCTGTCGTCCTTCCGAGGCTGCAAGCCCTCTGATTGGACCTTCAACCTCAGGAACACGCCCACTGCCCTTAATTGGATGGCGGACCCAGAGGCAGCCTCTTAATTGGTCACCTCCAGGAAGGTCTCCCAGGCGGGCGCACTGCCAGCGGGGTCAGGACCTGGAAATGATTCCAACCCATGATTATTTATAAAGAGTGTAAGACCCCACCCAAAAACATAGCTCAACAGTTCCAAAATAAACCCCAGAGTCATTCAGTGTCTTTGAGCCCTGAAAGGTGAAGAAAGTCTGAACTGGATTGTAAAATATTTCATAGAATAAATGGCACTTAATCCCAGAAATACTTTTACTTGAAAATTAAATTAACGGAACTGGGTGGAGAATTGGGTTAGAGACTGCCTTCTTAGTTCTGTAACCTGGGTTCCAATCTGACTAATATTGATGGAGTGAATGTCTTCTTGTCTGCTGGCTACAAGGGTTTTATGTAACGTGATTTTGGCCAGTCTCAAATGAGTTCCTAATGAACACGAGTCCATAGCACATAACTATCACTCAGGTGGCTGTTCCCTTTCTCGTGTCAATGTGCTGCGAATGTATTGGGGGTTCACTTCAATTTGGGGGTTGAGGCATATTACTCGGGCAGAATATAATGAGCTTTACTCTGCACTGGACGCGACTTGGAAGCATTTGATGCTGATGAAAAGTGTTCCGATTCCCAAGACTAACCGTATTTACCTTGAGGAACACAAGTTTCAAAAGCTAAATAAAAATGATTTGCTAAGCAAATACACGTGAACTTTATATTCCTGCAGGAGAAATTTCTGCCTCATTTTCTTTACAGCACTGAATAACCTTCCAAACCAGAAATAGAGGCTACCCTGTTTTCTGAGAGCCATCCAGCTGTGCTTGCCTGTAGATGCTGTTTCCCGTTTGCTGGCCTATTCGTACCTTCCCAGTCAGAGAAAAAACTGTAATGACTAGAAATATTGTGATGCCCAGAACATGTGATGGCCAGAAAATGCTTCTGAGGTGCAAATTGTGACTTTAGGATGGCTGCACATGCACATTTTTATTTTATATTTATACTCCAACAATGTGGTATCTGTTCCACAATATCCACAGCACCAGGGGTCTTGGTCAGTATTAAAGAACTGCCTAGAGAAGCAGCTTCGCATTATAAATAGACCATTAGAAAGAGGTCACATAAACTTTATGCCGAGGGTTTTATTCCTCCCTCTTTGTACAATAAATAGATTTGCCAGCTTTTGCTTGAACTCCAAATTCTATAACGTGCTGTTTGCCTCCTATTAATATTGTTCAGGGTCACAATCTGTTGTAAATGTAGTTTAAGCCAGCTGATCTTTTTCTCTGTAGATCCATTGACTGGAAACATAAAAGATTTGTATTAGTGTTTCATGTTTTGAACTTTAACACCTTGCTTCACTTTCCCTTCCTCTGCTGTTGTAATAACAGCTCTGACTGTGCTGCATCACACAGATGCAGTGCCATACTGTGGAATATTTGATTAGCTTTAACGCATCAATCTAGACATTCCTTCTATAATGTGGTGTTCAGCACATAGGTCTTGCCATGGCAGTAGACAGCAGGTTCCTGACCACCCTATAGCTAGCCCTGGACAACCCATTAGTTATTGGAAGTGTTTACAACACAGGATATGGAAACACTGAAATAATTTTTCACAAAATCTCTGTGGAAATATCATCAGACATCCTAAAACACAGTACATGGAATAAACAATCATTCAATTGTTCTTGGTCTTTAAATGTATTTACAGTATATGAGTCAAATAGTTCAAAAGGTTCACCTCTGCCTCCTGAACAGCACCTTCCGCTTAAACAAGAGAAAGGAAAGTACAATATAAATTTTGTCACATTCCCACTACATTTGGATCACTTAATTCTGTGGGAGCTGTTAATTCTCACATTAAAAGAAGTGGGATAGCTTATAAGATGGGGAAATGTGAGCCAAGGATTTTCAGTGCAATTAATGTGATGTTATTTTGTGCAAATTTTGTTTTCTGGAACCTTATATATTTAACCATTTGGAAAATATTAGTTTGTTATGCTACACATGATTTATAAAACAAGCCAGGGAGTTGGTGTTTTTTAATTTTCTTTTTTGGGTTATTTGCTCTGCTACAATCCTCTCGCAAGACACTCACTGTGAATCATCCTCATATAACTGGGCTGACCCACTGAATTTCTGTTCAGTCCCCACTTGGTGCCACTCTGTGATTAGCCTCTAAGAAGTGAAATCCAAGTCAAACGAGATACAATCTTATAAAGTATGTGATGAGAAAAAGGCCAACCAGTCCACTCTTGCTATCAGGTATCTTTAACTCGGGACAGATTGCCATGTTTCGGTGATGCACCTTTGGTAGCCTAGACATGAACCGATAAAGAACTCACTGATCTGTGGTGAGAGTTAAATTGATGAGCAGCGGTGGGTGGACCCTTCAATTGTGTTACATTTTTGAGATGCAAATTATAGACAAAAGAAAAAAACAGTATTGAAAATTCTTATGCACATTTTTCTGCACAGTTCCAGTATTAGACTGAAACAAAGTTAGCAATGATTAAGACTTTTGGGAAAGAATGCAGGATTGCCTAGATAAAAATGGGGTTGATGGTTATAAGGTTAATGTACAAAACAACCAATCATGAGTCACATGGACAGTCAATGGTTTTGGAGTCCATATCTGCTTGACTGTATTTCTCAATGAAAACCAACAGCAGCTGAGCACCACTGCCATTCCTACCTGCTGCTTGGAAGGATGTAAATCTGCTGCATGCTGTGGGTGGGAATTCTTGTGATTGTTTTGCAAAAGCATGAGTTCCAATGTATACCCATGTAGCAGACTTCAATCCTATGGAGAAATGGCAGCATCAGGTAGCAGCCAGGAGTGTTGGTCAACAGGAGAAGAAAAGGGTCATAACTTTAACTGGTTGGGGGGCGGTGGGGGGGAATAATAATGTGAAAGGGAGAAGGGTGGCAGCATAAACTAAGGAGCGAGTAGGAAAGGAATGTGTGAGAGCGAGCCAGGGGAGACAGAGAAGAGTGTCCCATTATTACTGTGACAAATGTACAAGCTATTTTAAATCCCTTTAATAATCAAACTTGGCAAATGATTGCACCAATACGTTCCCAATAGCCTGCAATTTCTCTGCAAGAGTTAAGGGAAAACTTTTCAATTTTTGTCACAAGTTTATACAGTACACTTAAAGGTTTGTGGGTATGCCTGCAGCTTAAGTTACGACAGGCCTGTACCCTACAATATGTTCAATGCAAGTGCATGGTAAGGTGTTATATTCAGAGCTTTAGGGTATTGCACACATTGTCCGACTGATCTTAATGGCCTGTGGATTCATTCCAGGTCAAATTAAATGGCCTCTCCATTTGAGTGATATGTCTGCTTGGCTCAGTGGTGCAGTATCACCTCCATGTCAGGCAGTTGTGGGTCCAAACCCCACTCCAGGATTTGCAGGTAAGGTTTTGAATTAACACTGTCGATGCAGCACTAGGAGAAGTGCTGCATTGTCAGAGGTGCTGTATTTGAGATGAGACATGAAACTGAGGTCTGCCTATTCAAATGGATCCTAAAAACAATTGTGTGCATTGAACTGAAGAGCAGGAAGTTCTCCAGGTATTCTGCCCAAACATTTTTCTCTCAACAAACACTGCCAAAAGACAGATTAATGATCGTTTGCTCTTTGTGGGATCTTGGTGTGCACCCATTGACACTCATTTTTTCCCACATGACAACAATGACTAAACTTCATTGGAGTGAGTTCTTCCCTGAAACATTTTATATTAGGAATTATATTTTGGACACATTTGTAGTTTAAATTACGGTGGGGCAAGTTTTCAACAGCTCCTTCAGGTGCCTAGGGTCTCCGACCTGGTCAAAATGAGGTCTTGTACTGAGCATTTAGACCAAGATGCCACCTTGGTAAAGGAGTTGAAGCTTGCACCAGGAATGACTGCCCAGAGGATCGTTAAGCTGCTGATTGCCACATAAATTGCTTGCTAGCGTTTACTCGCAATGTTGCACAGCATTTTTGTGGATAGCACTTGAACTAATGCCCTCTCCTAAAAGTGACAAGTTGATTGAGAGTAAACAAGTCATTGCTGAGGATTTTGAGCATTACTTAAAAGCCTATCACCTTTCACAGTTCACTTGCTGCTGGAGGTGTGAAGAGAATTTTTGAAATACATGGAGAATTTCTGGGACACTGTCAAGACTCCACTGACACCCTATCACATTCAGTCTGGAAAGTCTCAGAGGACTTGAGCTAAAAAGAGTAAGGGCTGTCCTACTGTACCTTATAGGAGTCAGCAGGAGAAAGCGAGTGCTTGGTCATGGGCATCTCGCTTGGGGGGTGGGGGCTGGGGGGCGGATCCCCTTGGCCTGCAGGAGGAATGGGAGGAGGAAATGAGGCCAGGCAGAGCAGCAACAGCTGCTGCATGAAAGAGACACAGGAGGGCGAGGTGGGCTCCTTCCTCCTGTGGGTACAGGACATCCCTCCTCCTCTGGACCTTCTCCACCAGGACCTCTAGGACTACGTTTGAGAACCTGTCCGCCCTCTCACTGGGTCCCAGAGCCATCCTGAAACCTAATGCTGTGCGTCTGCTAGCCTGCTCCAGACCTTCCGTGAAAATGGGTGAGCGGAACCCACATATACTGCTCCATGGAAATTCCATCTAGTCAGTATTTGAGTGCCAAACCTTCAGGTCTCTGTTTTAGTGCCTCCAAGCAAGTTCAAACTATGGTAATCAGCAATTGACCAAAACTGCTTGTTAAAACCAAACTTTCAAACAGGCATGTCTTTATTAATAGAGCAACCATTTGGTGTGTGTTTTCACCCTTTGGGCAAAATAACCCCCAAAGTTTTTATTTCAAAGGCATACATCCCATTCACTATAAAGGTATAAAGGTATTCACTATAAAGGTATACATCCCATTCAATATAACATTTAACCAATGACTACAAATAGATAGACTTTCCATATTGGAACTTCAGATAAAAGTGATTCATAAATGTTCTTTTCCAAATACAAAGAGCCTGTTAATGACAATCTGAAAGTCAAACCGGTGTTTGGCGTAGATTGTGACAGATTGTAACACAAATTTGAGATCATCCATTTGCTTCAATACATATTAAGAGCTTGGTGTCTGAAAGCATTTGTGACCCAGTTAGGGGTGGTCCCAAATGTTTTCAATTAGCCTCTAAACATGCGGTAATTGATATCATTATTAACCAGAATCCCCTCTCATTGAAATAAAATAGGACATTTTGGAACACAAAAAGAGCAGTGGTTTGTTCTGCTACTTTTCCCCATCTTTTATCCAGTTTCGAGCCATTGTCCATCCCCTTGGCTGGTTCCTGAAGTTTGGATTGGTTTCTACTTATTTCCTGTGGATAGATTTAAGATCCTTTAACATATTAAAAGAGGTCAGTTATGTATTAAGAAACTCAAAGGACCAGGGAGGTGATAGTCCAACTTGTGGGTGTTTAAGATTCTTAAGGCAGATATGCTGTGGTACATATTTTCACATTGTAGTGTGCTGCAAATTGATTTGGCAACATCTTAACTTCCCATTGGCAAAGCAAAGCGAGTTGGAACTGTTGAAATGTACCACTTCAAATACTGAGAACGAGGCACAGTGCTATTCTTAAAAAGTGATAAACATGATGCTGGAGGTGATAAAGGGCACAAAATGGAGACAAAGCTAAATTACAAAGGCAATCTTGGTAAAAATGAGTAACATTCCCTTAGCTGAAAATTAAAATGCAACTATCCCTATAGGGAATGATGGTTACCTTTTTAATGTAATCTTATACCCTCTCCAAAAAAAATCCCTGAAAATATTTTATTATCTGAGAATGTTTACTTATGAGTTAGATGTAATGAAGAGGGTAATTTTTTCCTCGATACCATCTGTATTGGGAGCCATAACTATGCCTTAAAAACCTTCTGAGATTAAACATTTTATGTGGATTTTTTTCAATACAAAGGTCAAATTGTAATGAGTGCAGTTCTTTAATTTCTTTGAAGAATGCAATTTCCAAGAGTTTGTATGTACCAGCATATATATAACCAAAACAGGGCTTTCCAGTTTAAGGAAAAGCTGAATGAAGCTTAATGTTCTGGGATTTAGAAGCTTCAGGCGGGATAGAGGGGGATGTAAAAGGGATGGGGGAGTTGCATTACTAGTTAAGGAGAATATCACAGCTCTACTGTGGGAGGACACCTTGGAGGGGTCATGCAGCGAGACAATATGGGTGGAGCTCAGGAATAGGAAGGGTGCAGTCACGATGTTGGGGGTTTACTACAGGCCTCCCAACAGCCAGCGGGAGGTAGAGGAGCAGATGTGTAGACAGATTTTGGAAAGATATAAAGGTAACAGGGTTGTAGTGGTGGGTGATTTTAACTTCCCCTATATTGACTGGGAGTCACTTAGTGCTAGGGGTTTGGATGGGGCAGAATTTGTAAAGCGCATCCAGGAGGGCTTCCTGAAACAATATGTAGATAGTCCAACTAGGGAAGGGGCCGTACTGGACCTGGTATTGGGGAATGAGCCCGGCCAAGTGGTCGAAGTCTCAGTAGGGGAGCATTTTGGGAACAGTGACCATAATTCCATAAGTTTTAAGGTTCTTGTGGATAAGGATAAGAGTAGCCCTTGGGTGAAGGTGCTAAATTGGAGTAAGGCTAATTATAACAATATTAGGCAGGAACTGAAGGATTTAGATTGGGGGCGGCTGTTTGAGGGTAAATTAACATCTGACATGTGGGAGTCTTTCAAACATCAGTTGATCAGAATCCAGGACCGGCATGCTCCTGTGAGGAAGAAGGATAAGTTTGGCAAGTTTCGGGAACCTTGGATAACGAGGGATATTGTGAGCCTAGTCAAAAAGAAAAAGGAAGCATTCGTAAGGGCTAGAAGACTGGGAACAGATGAAGCCCTTGAGGAATATAAAGTAGGAAGGAACTTAAGCAAGGAGTCAGGAGGGCTAAAAGGGGTCATGGCAAACAAGATTAAAGAGAATCCCAAGGCTTTTTATACGTATATAAAGAGCAAGAGGGTAACCAGGGAAAGGGTTGGCCCACTCAAGGACAGAGGAGGGAATCTATGTGTGGAGCCAGAGGAAATGGGCGAGGTACTAAATGAGTACTTTGCATCAGTATTCACCAAGGAGAAGGACTTGGTGGATGATGAGTCTAGGGAAGGGAGTGTAGATAGTCTGGGTCATGTCATTATCAAAAAGGAGGAGGTGTTGGGCGTCTTGCAAAGCATTAAGGTCGATAAGTCCCCAGGGCCTGATGGGATCTACCCCAGAATACAGAGGGAGGCAAGGGAAGAAATTGCTGGCGCCTTGACAGAAATCTTTGTATCCTCATTGGCTACAGGTGAGGTCCTAGAGGACTGGAGAATAGCCAATGTTGTTCCTTTGTTTAAGAAGGATAGCAAGGATAATCCAGGAAATTATAGGCCGGTGAGCCTTGCGTGAGTGGTAGAGAAATTATTAGAGAGGATTCTTCGGGACAGGATTTACTCCCATTTGGAAACAAATGAACTTATTAGCGAGAGGCAGCATGGTTTTGTGAAGGAGAGGTCGTGTCTCACTAACTTGATTGAGTTTTTTGAGGAAGTGACGAAGATGATTGATGAAGGAAGGGCAGTGGACGTTGTCTAAATGGACGTCAGTAAAGCCTTAGACAAGGTCCCTCATGGCAGACTGGTACAAAAGGTGAAGTCACATGGGATCAGACGTGAGCTGGCAAGATGGAAACAGAAGTGGCATGGTCATAGAAGACAGAGGGTAGCAGTGGAAGGGTGCTTTTCTGAATGGAGGGCTGTGACTAGTGGTGTTCCGCAGGGATCAGTGCTGGGACTTTTGCTGTTTGTATTATATATAAATGATTTGGAGGAAAATGTAGCTGGTCTGATTAGTAAGTTTGCGGACGACACAAAGGTTGGTGGAGTTGCGAACAGTAATGAGGATTGTCAGAGGATACAGCAGGATATAGATCGGTTGGAGACTGGGGCGAAGAAATGGCAGATGGAGTTTAATCTGGACAAATGTGAGGTAATGCATTTTGGAAGATCGAATACAGGTGGGAAGTATACAGTAAATGGCAGAACTCTTAGGTTCTGGGCGTACAGGTCCACAGGTTACTGAAAGTGGCAACGTAGGTGGATAAGGTAGCCAAGAAGGCATACGGCATGCTTGCCTTCATCGGTCGGGGCATAGAGTATAAAAATTGGCAAGTCATGCTGCAACTGTACAGAACTTTAGTTAGGCCACACTTAGAATATTGCGTGCAATTCTGGTCGCCACACTACCAGAAGGACGTGGAGGCTTTGGAGAAGGGTACAGAGGAGGTTTACCAGGATGTTGCCTGGTCTGGAGGCATTAGCTATGAGGGGAGGTTGGATAAACTCGGATTGTTTTCACTGGAACGACGGAGCTGGAGGGGCGACATGATAGAGGTTTACAAAGTTATGAGCGGCATGGACAGAGTGGATAGTCAGAAGCTTTTTCCCAGGGTGGAAGAGTCAGTTACTAGGGGACATAGGTTTAAGGTGCGATGGGCAAAGTTTAGAGGGGATGTGCGAGGCAAGTTCTTTACACAGAGGGTGGTGAGTGCCTGGAACTTGCTGCCGGTGGAGGTGGTGGAAGCAGGTACGATAGTGACGTTTAAGAGGCATTTAGACAAATATATGAATAGGATGGGAATAGAGGGATACGGACCCCGGAAGTGCAGAAGGTTTTAGATCAGACAGGCATCAAGATCAGCGCAGGCTTGGAGGTCCGAATGGCCTGTTCCTGTGCTGTACTGTTCTTTGTTCTTTGTTCTTTCTTAAGACTGGACACTTTAGAACATTAATCTTCCTCCTAATTAGTTGTAATGCAGTCTAATTGCTTACCAAGAATATCTTATTCTCTCTTTTTTGAGAGAGTACAATAGCCTTGATCTAATGTGAAATCTTTTACACATTTGACTAACAGTTCAGCTGCAAAAAAACTGAAAAGAATGAAGGAGAAGTCAAATACCTTTCCGAGCACAGATCTTGGAGAAATTCCATCATTGAGTCCAGTGGAATTCGTTATGTCTTCCTTAGAAATCCGAATGAATGAAGTTGGCAAATGGAACAAAATCAAAAGAGGGCAGAGGATTCGACACGGGAGGATGTTCAATGGAGTCAGAAGTCCTGTTAAGTATATCAGTCCTGATAGACATGGACTGCACAATCTCATTCTCAGCTGGATGTAGTTACTTGGTCTGCATTTACACTTTAACAGGCAAAAGACCAATAGGTCCATCAAGCTTGCCCCAAACCTCATGATGGTTGGAGCATTGTGACTAGACACAATGAACCCACACCACCCCTTGCCTGTCTCTGCAGCCATGATAACTCCTAGGAGAGGTAAAAGAAACAGGGCCAATAACAACAATATCTTCTATTTATATAGCATCTTTAATGTAATAAAATGTCCCAAAGCACGTCACAGGAGCATCACAAAACAAAATATGATAGCCACATAGAAGATATTAGGACAGTTGACCAAAAGCTTGGTCAAAGAGGTAGGTTTTAAGGAGCATTTTAAAGGATGAAAGAGAGGTCAAGAGGTGGTGTGGGAACTCCAGAGCTTAGAATCCAGACAGCTGAAGGCACGGCCACCAATAGTGGAGCGATTAAAATTGGGGGTGCTCAAGGGGCCAGAATTAGATGAGCACAAATATCTTGGAGGGTTGTGGGGCTACAGGAGATTACAGAGATGGGGAGGGGCGAGGCCATGGAGGGATTTGAAAACAAGGATGAAAATTTGCAGATCAAGACATTGCTTGACTGGGAGCCAGTGTGGGTCAATGAGCACATAGTGGAACGGGACTTGGTACGAGTTAAGACACGGGCAGCAGAGTTTTGGATGACCTCAAGTTTACAAAGGGTGGAATTTGGGCGACTAGCTAGGAGTGCATTGGATTAGTCAAGTCTGTAGGTAACAAAGGCATGAATGAGGGTTTCCCGCAGCAGATGAGCTGAGATAGGGTGAAGTCAGGCAAAGTTACGGAGGTGGAAATAAGTTGTCTTAGTGATGTGGTCAGAAACTCATCTTAGAGTCAAATATAACACCAAGATTGTGAACTGACTGGTTTAGTCTCAGACTGTTACCAGTGAGACCGATGGAGTCAGTAGCGAGGGAACGGAGTTTGGAGTGGGAACTGAAAACAATGGCATCAGTCTTCCCAGAATTTAATTGGGAATAAATACTCTGGAAAGTTTGTCTCTGATTGACCACTTAAGGCAATCAAAGCTTACCTGACTCCACAGTGAAGAAGGGCGAGACTCTCTTGTCCAAGGAGTCTCCTGCCACTTCGCTTTAAAGTGTGGTGGACGATAATTTTCACAGTAACTTCAGTACAGGAATACAGGAGCAAGGATGTCTTGATGAGAGCACATCTGGAATATTGTGTGCAGTTTTGGTCTCCTTATCTGAGGAAGGATATTCTTGCCATGGAGGGAGTGCAACGAAGATTTACTAGGCTGATTCTTGGGATGGTAGGATTGATGTATGAGGAAAGATTGGATCGACTAGGCTATATTCACTAGAGTTTAGAAGAATGAGAGGGGATCTCATGGAAACCTATACAATTCTAAAAGGACTAGACAGGCTAGATGCAGGGAGGATGTTCCCGATGGCGGGGGAGTCCAGAACCGGGGGTCACAGTCTCAGGATACGGGGTATGCCATTTAGAACCAAGATGAGGAGAAATTTCTGCACTCAGAGTGTGATGAACCTATAGAATTCTCTACTGCAGAAGGCAGTGGAGGCCAAGTCATTAAATATATTCAAGAAGGCGATAGATATATTTCTTAATGCCAAAGGGATCAAGGGATATGGGGAGAAAGTGGGAACAGGGCACAGAATTAGCCATGATCTTTTTTGAATGGCGGAGCAGGCCCAAAGGGCCGAATGGCCTACTCCTGCTCCTATTTTCTATGTTTCTATGTTTAATATCAGTGCACAGTAAAATCAATTTTTACCAATACTACAATTATGGTGTTAGGACGGGCTTAAAAGCAGGTGCAAGGGTTAATTTTTTTAAAAATTCTTTCATGGGATGTGTGCGTAGCTGGCAAGGCCAGCATTTGTTGTCCATCCCTAATTGCCCTTGGGAAGGTGGTGGTGAGCCGCCTTCTTGAACCGCTGCAGTCCATCTAGTGCGGGTACTGCCACAGTGCTGTTAGGGAGGGAATTCCAGCGACAGTGAAGGAACAGTGATATATTTCCAAGTCAGGATGGTCTGTGACTTGAAAGGGAACTTGCAGGCGGTGGTGTTCCCATGCATCTGTAGTATTGTTCTTTTAGATGGAAGAGGTCACAGGTTTGGAAGGTGTTGTCGAAGGAGGCTTGGTGAGTTGCTGCAGTGCATCTTGTAGATGGTACACACTGCTGCCACTGAGCATCAGTGCCGGAGGGAGTGAATGTTTAGGTGGTAGATGGGTGTTAATCAAGCAAGCTGCTTTGTCCTGGAGGGTTGAGCATCCTGAATGTTGTTGGAGCTGCACCCATCCACGCACGTGGAGCATATTCCATCACACTCCTGACTTGTGCCTTGTAGATAGTGGACAGGCACTGGGGAGACAGGAGGTGAGTTATTCACTGCAGAATTCCCAGTTTGTGACCTGCTCTTGTAGCCACGGTATTTATGTGACTGGTCCAGTTCAGTTTCTGGTCAATAGTAATCCCCAGGTTGTTTATAGTGGAGGATTCAGTGATGGCAATACCATTGAATGTCAAGTGGAGATGGTTAGATTTTCTCGTGTTGAAGATGGTCATTGCCTAGCACTAGTGTGGCACGAATGTTACCTGCCACTTATCAGCCCAAGCCTGAATGTTGTCCAGGTCTTGCTGCATATGGACATCGGCTGCTTCAGTATCTGACGCATTGTGAATGGTACTGAACATTGTACAATCATCAGCAAACTTTTGACCTTATGATGGAGGGAAGGTCATTGATGAATCAGCTGAAGATGTTTGGGCCTAGGACAGAACCTGAAGAACTCCTGCAGCAATGTCCTGGGGCTGAGATGATTGGCCTCCAACAACCACATCCATCTTCCTTTGTGTTAGATATGACTCCAACCAATGGAGAGTTTTTCCCTTGATTCCCATTGACTTCAGTTTTGCTAAGGCTCCTTGATGCCACATTTGATCAAATGCTGCCTTGATATTCAGGGCAATTACACTCACCTCACTCCTTCAGTTCAGCTCTTTTGTCCATGTTTGGACTAAGGCTGTAATAAGGTTGGAAGACAAGTGGCCCTGGTGGAATCCAAACTGAACATCGGTTATTGCTGTTTAGGTGACGCTTGATAGAACTGTCAATGACACCTTCCATCACTTTACTGATGATCGAGATTAGACTGATCAAATGGTAATTGACCAGATTGGATTTGTCCTGCTTTTTGTGGATAGGACCTGTCTGGGCAATTTTCCACACTGTCAGGTAGATGCCAGTGTTGTAGTTATGCTGGAGCAGCTTGGCCAGGGGTGCGGCTAGTTATGTAGCACAAGTCTTCAGTACTAGGGCCGGGATGTTGACAGCACCCATAGCCTTTGTAGTATCCAGTGCCTTCAGCCATTTCTTGATATCACGTGGCGTGAATAGAATTGGCTGAAGACTGGCATTTGTGATGCTGGGAACCTCAGGAGGAGGCTGAGATGGATCATCCACTTGGCACATCTGGCTGAAGATGGGTGCGAATGCTTCAGCCTTGTCTTTTGCATTGATGTGCTGGGCTCCCACGTCATTGAGGATGGGGATATTTGTGGAGCCTCCTCCTCCTGTTAGTTGTTTAATTATCCACCACCATTCAAGACTGGATGTGGCAGGACTGCAGAGTTTTGGTGTGGGATTGCTTAGCTCTGTCTATTGCATGCTGCTTCTGCTTTTTGGCATGCAGGTAATACTGTGTTGTAGCTTCAGTGGGTTGATTCCTCATTTTTAGGTATGCCTGTTGCTGTTCCTGGCATGCTCACCTGCACTTCTCATTCAACCAGGGTTGGTCGCCCGCCTTGATGGTAGAGTGGGGAATATGACGGGCCATGAGGTTACAGATTATGTTTGAATACAATTCTGCTGCTGCTGATGGTCCACAGCGTTTCATGGATGCCCAGTTTTGAGCTGCCAAATCTGTTCTGAATCTATCCCATTTACCATGGTGATAGTGCACAGAACACGATGGAGGGTATCCGGAGTGTAAAGATTGGACTTCGTCTCCACAAGGTCTGTGCGGTGGTCACTCCTGCCAATACTGTCATGGACAGATGCATCTGCAACAGGTAGATGGGTGAACACAAGGTCTAGTATTTCCCTCTTGCTGGTTCCCTCACCACCTGCCGCAGGCCCAGTCTGGCAGATATGTCCTTCAGGACCTGACCCACTAAGTCAGTAGTGGTGCTACCGAGCCACACATTGAAGTCCCCCACCCAGAGAACCTTCTGTGCCCTTGCCACCCTTAGTGCTTCTTCCAAGTGTTATTCGGCATGGAAGAGTACTGATTCATCAGCTGAGGGAGGGTGGTAGCTGGTAATCAGCAGGGGGTTTCTCTACCCATGTTTGACCTGATGCCATGAGACTTCATGGGGCCCAGAGTCAATGTTGAGGACTCCCAGGACAACACCCTCTTGACTGTATACCACTGTGCCACCACCTCTTGTGGGTCTGTCCTGCTGGTGGGACAAGACATACCCGGGAATGGTGATGGTGGTGTCTGGGACATTGGATATAAAGTATGTTTCTGTATGACTATGTCAGGTTGTTGCTCAATTAGTCTGTGGGACAGCTCTCCCAATTACCCCCAGATGTTAGTAAGGAAAAATTTGTAGGGTTGCAGAGTCAACAGGGCTGCATTTGCTGCTGTTGTTTCTGGTGCCTTAGTCGATGCCGGGTGTTCCATTCAGTTTTATTTCTTCTCAACTTTTGTATCGCGGTTTTGTAGAACTGAATGGCTTGCTAGGCCATTTCAGAGGGTAGGGCATTGCTGCGGGTCTGGAGTCACATGTGGAACAGATCAGGTAAGGACAGCAGATTTCCTCCCCTAAAGGACATTAGTGAACAAAGAACAAAGAACAGTACAGGAACAGGCCATTCGGCCCTCCAAGCCTGCGCCGATCTTGATGCCTGCCGAAACTAACACCTTCTGCACTTCCGGGGCCCATATCCCTCTATTCCCTTCCTATTCATATATTTGTCAAGATGTCTCTTAAACGTCACTATCGTATCTGCTTCCACCACCTTCCCTGGCAAAAAGTTCCAGGCACTCACCACCCTCTGTGTAAAAAAACTTGCCTCGCACATCCCCTCTAAACTTTGCCCCTCGCACCTTAAACCTATGTCCCCTAGTAACTGACTCTTCCACCCTGGGAAAAAGCTTCTGACTACCCACTCTGTCCATGCCACTCATAACTTTGTAAACCTCTATCATGTCGCCCCTCCACCTCCGTCGTTCCAGTGAAAACAATCCGAGTTTTTCCAACCTCTCCTCATAGCTAATGCCCTCCAGACCAGGCAACATCCTGGTAAACCTCCTCTGTACCCTCTCCAAAGCCTCCACGTCCTTCTGGTAGTGTGGCGACCAGAATTGCACGCAATATTCTAAGTGTGGCCTAACTAAGTTTCTGTACAGCTGCAACATGACTTGCCAATTTTTATACTCTATGCCCCGACCAGATGGGTTTTTACAACAATCAATGATAGATTCATGGTCAACATTGCTGACTAACTTTCAACTCCAGATTTTCAGTCATTAATTGAATTTATTAATTAAATTTCATTTTCACTATTTGAATCCACATCCCCAGAATATTAGCCTGGGTCTCTGGATTACTAGTCTAGTGATATTACCACTACACCACTGTCTCCCCTTTGGGGTAATTAAAGTTTTAAAAACTAAAAACCTTGCTGAAATTCTTCCCCAATATTTTATATACACCTTTTTGAAAGCTTTGGAAAGAATAATTACTGCATTCACTTCTATGGGCCATAGGCAAATTGGAACAGCATTAGAACTGTTACGAACATAGGAGATGGATCAAGTGTTGCACTGAACCGTTGACAGAAGACCATCTTCTTGTTCATGGGTTCAGAAACTAATGTTATGCAAATAGATTCCAAGAGCTGTTACAAAACAGTGTTTTCACATATCCAACAACTTTCAGCAATGCTGTCTCATTCCTTAAGAAATTTAAAATGTTCGACAAATTGCACACAGTCAACTATATTTTTTGAGTAGCTTGCGGCTATCTGTTGTGATGTGGAAGTTTATAATTGACTTACTCACAATACTTTTCCCTTAATGGAGCTGTACAAACTTTGTAAATTTCATGTTTCGCAATAGCCAATATCACCTTGAGCTCATATAGAATTGAAGAACGTATTTTGGGCAAAATGGCGTCCTTATATTTGATGAATTGTTCAATCAGAATTGATAAATCATATCCCAAAATTGTTACATTTTATCTTTTATCCTTTAGTGTCCCACTTTAATCCTTTTACCACCACCAGTATATAGCATCACAGTCGTATCTTGTTTTGATCCATTGAATTAGTGAAAATTTGAACTCTCATTTCTTTCAGTGTGTTAACTTACTATTAACAGTAATTTAACATGCTGTGTATAAAAATATGCAGTTTTGAAAGTGGAACAGTAGATATATAACTGTCTGAGACTAATCACTTCAAAATCACAAAAGTTAGAATGGTTTTAATTGGAGCTTATAGCAGCATTCCAACTCCAGACTTTTTGTCACCAATGATACATCTATTGGTCTGGATTTTGCCGTAATAATAAAACTAAGGCTACAGGATAAAGCTGACAGCAACTTCTGGCATCCGTAAACACACTCATTTAATTGCAGAAATCCAGAAGCTGCTGCCAGTGATACCCTACTCCTCCAAAGGGTATACGGTTGCAGTCCTCGCCGATGCATGTGGCACTGAAATTGCTCTAATGGCATGAACGTAGGGAAATAACTCAGTAAAAGTGGCTGGAAAAGTTAGGATTAGTGCATTCAGGAATAAATAAGTTTTTAATAGCATAATGACATTATTGTTGAGCCCTGAAAAATTAATTTTACAAGTGTGGCACTTCATTCCCTCTGAAGAAAATTAATGTTGCACAAGATTTTTTAAAAAGATTTCCTTTTTTATTTAGTTTTTCTGTTTTTCTTTTATTTTTCTCCCTTAATCCCATCTGTACATCCCAATCTTTGCTTCCTCGATAATGATTTAAATGTAAGTTATAGATCCTTTTTTTTAACTTCCTGGTTTGCAGTCTGCATGTCTCAGTAAGGTTTCTTAAATCTGATTGATTGAAGAGTCTACTTGCTGTTTAAGCTGCTCATGGACACCAGAGCAGCCCTGTAGAAGATACGAACTGGATCAGATGCAGGATTAGTAGAAACGTCTGCTGACTAGCCCATGAAAATCTCTGGGGAACTGTACGTGAGGTGAATGGCAAAGACCATTCCTTTGTCTCTAAGAGCAAAATCCAGGCCAATATTTGACTTCACTTAAACAGCAAAAAACTGCAGCAGCTATTTTAGTCAGTATTCCAAGAGCTGTATGTTGAGAAGTTGTTATTTAATGAAAATCATGCTGAGACTTTGCTAAGCAATTACCAAGCAAAATAACCTCTTCAAAAAAAACTTTGGACTTTTGAATCTTTATAAAAATAAGGGGATAAAATCCTTACCTAAAGGCTTGCATCATAAAACATGCCGGTGTACAAATTGTACAGTTATTATTCTTGTTAAAAGAAGAAAAACACTCCTAGTGTCTATAATATATTTGTGAAATACAGAACAAAATAACTTGAGCTCATGCAAAACTCTGCTTCCTGTGTCCTAACTTGTGTCAATTACCATTCACCCAACGCCACTGTGGTCGCTGATCAGCAATGCCTGAATTTTAAAATTCTCATCCTTGCATTCAAATCCCTCCATGCCCTACAAACATCGAAAAATATCTATGCTCCTCTAATTCTGGTCACTTGCATATCCACGATTTTCATTGCTCCACCATTGGCATCCATGCCCTCAGCTGCCTAAGTCCTTAGCTCTCCCTAAACCTTCCTGCATCACTACCTCTTCCTCCTCTGTTAAGGTGTTCCTTAAAACCTATTTCTCTGAGCAAACTTTTGTTCACCTTTCCAAATATCTCTTATATGTCAGATGACGCTCTTATGGAGCATCTTGGGGTGCTTAACTACATTATCGGTGCAGCGATAAATTCAAGTTGTCAGTGCTGGCCTGTAACTGGATTTGCAGCATTTGTTAATTGTGTTCCTGACGAGCCTATCTCCAACTCAAAGCATGATAAAACTGTTAACATTAACTGCGGTTCTCTTTAAACTGTATTTAAAATAACTTGCACAGCAGGATGAGTCAGCCAGATGCTGTTTCCCTTTTGCTTGCAGTTATTAACATGGGCATTTGTCGCTTTAAGAAAAATGAAGCAGGAATTGAATTTTCTGCACAGTAAACAGGCTGTGTCCTTTTGACAGTGAGGGATGAAAGCTTTGAGTGAGGAAGAGCAGCCTTGTTAGGTTAAGTAACAAGCTACACTTGGTAAGCAAACTGAATGAACAATTTTCTTCAGATAAGGCAGGTCAATTCAATTCATTTTGAAGAATGTCTAGGCTTTGGGAAGTATTTGTCCCATAATATAACAATATATTAATAATAATCTAACTCGAGTGGTAATCAGACCCCTGACTCACAGCCTGCAAAGTAAGAACTCCTACAAAATTCTACATCAAATGCTGTTGGAAACAACCATTAACTGGGTAAATTGGATGAATCAAAATGTTCAGTTCAGGATTTTTCCTGCAGTATTGGAATTATTTTGACATGAGTAAATGGTTTTCATGCCAATCAACCCTTTTCCTTAACTTGTTTTTAATAAGGTGCTAAAGTTTTGTGTGTGTCATTCTCTGTGTGTGAGACGAATCTGCAGCAAACTTGTGGGAATTTTCTTAAAGCTGCCTTCCAAAAAAGCTCGTCGGCAGTTCTCCTTCCCAATCTGGCAATTATTGGTCTAAGGCATCTGCCCTTCCTTTTCCAGAAGCTCTTGTGCCACCAAGTGTTGCATTTAATACTTGTGGCTATTTCCAATGGGTTGGATATTAACTTGGAGGCGGGGAGTTGCTCCGAGGCCGGGAAACCTGGGAGTACGGATTTCCTGCAACTCCAGCCGAAATTGACTGCAGGACCTGATAATTTGTCTCCATTTCCCAGCTGCAGCCAGCCAGATTGAGAGGGAGCAGAGCGGAGAAAAGGGGAGGGAGGGATCAGAAAGGCTGTCCTTAAACAACACATCAGTGACCTCCATTTTGAATCACCCATCAAAGGGCAAAGTCTCTAACTCCATCATGAATTAGATTAATTCTGCACATTTTGATGGATAATTATCATTGAATGATACAGCACAGAGGGAGGCCATTCAGCCCATTGTGTCTGTGCTGGCTCTTTAAAAGAACTATCTGATTTGTCCCACATTATGGCTATAAAATCTGCCCTTTTTGTTTTTGCTCCAGTCGTTATGGGAAACGGGCAGAATGTTCTTAGTTTTAAAGATTCAGATTGTCTGTTCCTGAAATTGAAAGAGTGTGACATTCAAATATTTCCTTTTATTCACATTCATACAACAGCTTGCAAAAGGGTTGTGTCTCTGGAGTAATGAAAACATGGTCCACTATTTATGTCTCCTTTATAAGGAAAAACCAGAACCAGTTCTGCAACAGAGTAATAATGCTGCTCATGCCGAGGAGCCTGTCCCATTCACTATCACCTCGTGAAGCTGACAGCAATAGAGAAACAAATGCTCAGTACTTAAGTATGAAAGGCACAGAGCTCCAAAAATATCATGGCTACATCTCATCGTGACCATCCTTCATTTAATATATCATTGCTTAGGCCAGTTCAGTCAAGGCATATTTTAATATGATCAGCCATACCATCACAAATCATCCTGCATATTGAGTTGTACAGTATCAAAGTGTATTGTAGTTTTGGCATGCATAGGAATTCATGTCTTTGCACTTGCACGTTACACAATGAGCTCAGTCTATATACTAAAGGGGTGAAAAAGGTAAAATTATGAGGGTAGGTTGCATAGACTAGGCTTGAGTATAGAAGATTGAGGGGTGATTTAATTAGGTATATAAAATGATGAAAGGAGCAGATGGAGTAGATCGAGAGAAACTATTTGCTGTGGTGGGAGAGTCCAGGTCAAGGGGCCATAACCTTAAAATTAGAGTTAGGCAGTTCAGGGTCGATGTCAGAAAGCAGTTCTTCACACAAAGAGCAGTGGAAATCTGTGACTTAATTCTTCCAAAACGCTGTCAATTGAAAATTTCAAAACCGAAATTGATAGATTTTTGTTAGGCACAATTACTCAGGGTTACGTAACCAAAGTGGGTAGATGGAGTTTAGATACAGATCAATCATGATCTAAATAAATGGTGGAACAGGCTCAAGGGGCTGAATGACCTACTGCTGTTCCTGTGAATAATATGAGGACTCAGTCCTCCTGCCTCATCCCCATCCACATGTGTCTGAGCCATAACGCCCCAGTCAGTAAAAAGAAAGTCTTGCATTTAAATAGCGCCTTTCATGAATACATGACGTCCCAAAGCACTTTACAGATAATGAGATACTTTTGAAGTGTCGTCACTGTTGTAATGGAGGAAACACGGCAGCCAATGTGTGCACAGCAAGATCCCACAAGCAGCAATGTGATAATGTCCAGATTACCTGCTTTTGTGATATTGATTGAGGGATAAATATTGGCTAGGGCACCAGGGAGAACTCCCCTGCACTTTTTCAAAGTAGAGCCATAGCATCTTTTATATCCACCTGAGAGGGCAGACACGTTTACTATCTCATCCAAAAAACAGCAGCTCCAACAGTGCAGCACTCCCTCAGAACTGCACTGAAATGTCAGCATTGATTTTTGGGCTCAGGACCTGGAGTGGGAATTAGACCCACAACCTCCTCATTCACTGAGTCATGACTGAGACACAGGCCTGGATTTTATGCTGGCGACAGGGGCCTCGATGCCCAGAATAGGTGACGCCGAGAACCCCCCTATGGAAGGCCCACTAAATCTAGTGCCAGTTAGGCACTTAACTAGACAGCGGCAGGCCTTCCACAGGATCAAGGACCCAGGTGACGGAATTCTGCCTGCGAAGAGCTGCTGGCCAATCAGAGGTGGTGGCTACTGCTGGTGGAGCACCTACCCGAAGCCCAGGAGCATCACTGGACCCAGGCCACAGATAGTTCAGGGCGGGAGGGGTCTTGTGGAGTGCGGGTTGTAAAGAGATTGGCAGCAAAGACAGGGCAATGGGTCTCAGTGGGCACCCCCCCCCCCCCCGCTTCCTGATGCTGGGTCCCTCATTCAGGCACTAAGTGCCTCTTGGGGAGAAAGAAAGGTCACAGAATTGATGCACTGCTAAAAGATGGCAGGAAATATGAAGCCATTGTAGCTGGACAACAGCACCTGCAAGCACTAGGTACAGCCAACGGTATCGGCATGATTGCCAGGTCAAAAAGACCAAACAAGTTGTGTGGTAAGTGTGGTTGGTCCCACCCGCCGCGAAGTTGACCTACATTTTGAGACCTGTGCAAGACATGCGGTGCAAAAGGACACTGCGCCCACCTATGCAAGAAATCTGGTTCCAAGGACGTAGCCAGAAGACACAATAAGGCACAAGCAAACAGAAGATAGGCAACAGCAGCAAGGACAGCTCCAGAGATCTGCGTAAATGCAGACCGATACATGAAGTCCACAGCGAAACAGACCTGAGACAGGACAAAGAGGGGAGTGATTCTCAGTCAGAAGACGATCAGGCGTTTCACATTGTGAACCTGACACATCATGTTGATGAAGTTAAACAACTGGAAGTTTTTGGTCACTATTAACATTTGATATCAACATCAGAAAGCTGGCAAACATACACTCAGGATTAAGACTGACACCGGCACAAGTGCAAATATCATACCAGTCTGAATACTGAAGAATATGTATCGGAGTCATTGGAAATCAGTGATATGGCTGACAACTGCCAAGTTATCTGCATACAACGGGTCACCCATCCCTTGCAGTGGCACATTAACAATGAAATGCAGCTATAGTAAGTCATCATGCAAAGCACAAATAGTCTACCTGGTAGATACGAGAGGACCAGCAGTGGAAGGACTACCAGCGTGTAAGGACCTCAACATTATAACCGTCCACGAGGTCACCAAAGTACCCATTAGAGGAGAAGAGGCCAATGGTATCTGCAATGAGTCACAGTCTCTCCAGAATCGCCGTGATTCTAAAAGCAAAATACTGCGGATGCTGGAAATCTGAAATAAAAAACAAGAAATGGTGGAAATACTCAGCAGGTCTGGCAGCATCTGTGGAAAGAGAAGCAGAGTTAACTGTTCCGAAGAAGGGTCACTGACCCGAAACGTTAACTCTGCTTCTCTTTCCACAGATGCTGCCAGACCTGCTGAGTATTTCCAGCATTTCTTGTTTTTATCTCCGTGATTCTGGTTTGGAGAGTATCAGCCTCTTCTCAGAGAGGCCACACCAAGAGAATGAAGATTCAAACTCAGACGGTGAAAGTTCTCTGTCAACAGGCAGTGTCTCTTCACGCTCCAGTGACTCAGAAGAAGAGATTGATGTTGTCACTACTGAGAAGCAAAGGCTGGCAGTGGGGAGCATTGACAAGGGGAATTCTCCAAGGACCAGAAGCTGCTCACAGACTCCAGCCAGCATCAAACGGTGCAGTCTGGAAACCCAGCAACAGCACAACTATGCCGCGCCCTCACCTCTGCTCTCTAGAGAACCGCCAGCACCAAAATGAGCCAGAACAGACAGGTATCACCACAAAGCCAAAAACTCCTCCCCAACAAGTCCTCAATCCCGAGCCCAAGGCGTTCAGACGCAGAGGATGAGGAGAGGCGATGGACACACAGTGTCCTGAGGAGGCAGAGGAGGAGTGAGTTGAAGCATTGTCTGTTGGTTCTTTGAGATGAGGTGCTGGAACTTTCCAAGAATAACAAGTCCTCAAAAGTGGTCATCCTGAGAAAAGCAACAGAGTATATTAGCAGGCTGAAGGCAGAGCAACAAAAACTGAATGCAGAGAGGGCGAAACCTCAGAACAGCAACAGCTGGGATGTCGATTCTCTGAGCAAGATTTTTCAAACAACGAAACGATATATGAACTTTTAAGCCTCTGCACATGTGAAGTCATAATATCCATCCCTGTGTAAATAATTTTGATGTTATCTAATTTTATGTGTTTTACTTTTAGCATACGATACTTATCTTTGGAAAGAAAGGGAAGTTGTGTGATTGCCTTAAGAGTGATGTCCCTTTAAGATCTTAGTATGCTAATAAGCTAAGTACCAGGATGCAGTCACGTGACTACAAGCCTGAGTCACTCTGTAACTGTAACACCCAGAGTAAGGTTCTATAAATAGTTTGTTCTGTACTGTACATAATAGTTTAGCTGTAATAAACCTGCTTGAGATCGTCATCCAACTGGACTCCATACAACTCATTTTTGTTGCATCAGACAACGTAAAGCATCCATTACACGCCGCATGGCTAATTGCGGCAGCGTCCGGATGAGGCCCTTAATTGGGTATCAATTGGCACTAGGGCAGGTAGGCCGTTCACAGGCCTTCCTGCCCCAGACTTAATTTTGGCCGAGGTGGGAAGGTGACGGTGTCGCCCCCCCCCCCCCCATCCCCAACCACCCAGCCACCATCACACCTGATTTTATGCTCTCCCCCCTACCCACCCACCTCCAAACCCACCCAGGGGAGAGCATAAAATTCCCCCCACAGTTTTTTTTTTACTATTATCCTGTTTTGACCAAGTCTCTGTTCGTACCATATAAAGACAAAGTAAAGAAAGGCAAACTTGAAAATCAAGAGTTGTTCTGGAAATGCAACTTCAGATCATAAACAATTGAAAGCGCTCTTGGTTTCCCACCAGGTGTGTGTGTGTGTGTGTGTGTGGTGTAATCACAGTATGTGCTAATCTTTATGCCATTTGCTCAGTCATGGGAATTATTTTTTTCTGACAAACGTGTAGAGCAGGTGTATCTTGGACAGGATGCACCATCTCAATCAATACCCTCTCCCCAAAACAACTGTCAGGACTGAGTCAGGGGATTCAGAATTCACAGCTGTTTTCATGATATGAGCTTGTTTGAGACTAAGTGCCCTATCTACACCCGAGGATGTTCGCTTGTAGTGAGTCTTGTGCTTCTTTTGTGAGCTAAAGAACATGTGGGCAAACCAAAAATCCCTGGGTGTTAACAGTTAATTAATTCAGCCTTGCGTAAAAAGGTATCATTGCTGGGAATGTAGACTTCCAGTTTATGGCTTATATTATCTTGTACTGTAAATGTGCTGTCATCTCTTCAATGGTTCACTTTTGAAGTGTTTAAACTGTGCTGAGAAGCGGCCATTACCTGGAAAGCAAACAACAAAACTGGCTTTGGTGAGAATAAGGTGTTTGACTTGCATTTCTGTCATCTTGGTGGATACAGCAGTTGCTATTGGTAACGGCTTGCTCTGTTGTAAGCTGTTAGCATAATTGCTAACCCTTCATCCTCCCCGGCAGGACACTGCTGCCTCTTTAAACTCTCATCATCACTGTCCAATTATTTACTTGTCAGTCTGGTAATTTGAAAATTAGCCTACTTTGTACATCGGCCGAGGACCAACATGATTAGGGCAGACAATTACAAATAAATTTTAATGAAAAATGGGCAGACTGATATTTTTAGTTAAATTTAAACAGAGCCACAGTAGTTTTTTTTTATTGTATATTTCAGTCCTGACCTCCAAAAAGTCTATGAGATACTGCTGCTTTCAATTAATCTCCTTCCTGCATTTGAACGTAATCATAAATTGCCCTTTGTGTTTCAATTATTGAAAATGTTTCTTTGTTAACTGAAAATGATTAATCAAAACAGTATGCCTGTTGTCTTGCTGTAATTAAACTCTATCGTTGACTGTCCTTTATTCTCTTCACTTCTGACAAAAGCTAGATCCCACAGTTTGGAGGTTGTAGTTAATTTGTATGCTGATTTTTTTAGAGACTTTTTATTCATTTATTTGGTATACCACAGTTTTGTCTTTCATTATAATTCCATTTTCATGTTTGTGCTGCATATGGAGCATTACATTGCATTAATTCTGCTTTCTTTGGTATCCTCTGTTTTAATCGCTCCACTATTGGTGGCTGTGCCTAGGCCCTAAACTCTGGAATTCCCTCACTAAACCTCTCCACCTCTCTACCCTCCTTCAAGATACTCCTTAAAACCTACTTATTTGACCAACCTGTCCTGATATCCCCTAATGTGACTCAGTGTCAAATTTTGCTTGAGAACGCAGTCACAAAGTGCCCAGGGATGTTTTACTATTTCAAGGGTGCTATGTAAATGCAAATTGCTGTTGTTTACTTGGAAGTGCCAAACTAATAGTCAGGATAAAGCAGCAAGTGATGCAATAATGAGGCACCAGGGTGAAGGAGAAATTGTACTTGTGCAGTGACCCTGGATTACTTAGGCGTCAGTGGCTGGTTACAGTGGCACAGGAGATAGTTTTTTGCTTCCTGGCCGTTTTAATTTGTCTTGGTGATAGCGGAACTGCTAATATTGCATCCTACCAAAAGGAATCTGCCAATTAACGAGCCCTGGGAGGCATAATGAAGTAGGCGCTGCTCATCCACCTCCGAGACCTCTGTTTGAATCCACCAGGTCTGATGGAATGACTCTTCTGTCCGTTGGCTACAAGGGTCCTATGTTGCCTATGTTTACCCAGTCTCTATTACAAAGGTCAGTTCTGCAGTCGAGCTGGTCCAGGCATTACACTGAGGAAATATTGCCGGATCTGATGCAATATGCTGGGGAGCTGCCAGTGAATAACTGAATACACATTAGCAATTCCTCACCCCAAAGTGTGCAGCAAAGATATCAACTGACCAGTATGATTCACCTTTCCCCATTAAAGCTGCGGCAGAGGACAGTTCCCTTCTTCCATTTATTGTGGGCTCTGTATCTGATGGGTTTTTTCAGCGTTTTAAGAGACAAGTAGGTAGTTACTTAATGTACAATAATCACAATCTGTTATTTTTAGGTTACCATTGCAGTAACAGATCATTTTATTTTCATTTCGGGTCAGTGACGAAGTTCCGAAGAAGGGTCACTGACCCGAAATGTTAACTCTGCTTCTCTTTCCACAGATGCTGCCAGACCTGCTGAGTGGTTCCAGCATTTCTTGTTTTTATTTCAGATTTCCAGCATCCGCAGTATTTTGCTTTCATTTTATTTTCATTATTTGTTTGCTGTGAGTTACAGTTTGAAAAGAAGTCTCAATCCACTCCTTTCTAGGCATAGACAGGCAGAACGGCCCCTTGATTTGGCAGTGAACGGGGCAATTTCACTCAGAGAGGCCAAAAGTGGTTGATGTGGGAACCCAAAAATTGGCACACTGGTGTTTTTTTGTGCTAAGGCACATTGAGGTTGATTTATGCTGCTTTACCTGACCTGGGGGGAATCCTAATGTTAATGCTGGATGCATGGATTGGGAAGAATTCCATTTCCCAACATTTGTCAAGCACAAAACTCAATTTTATTTTTTAAGTGAACTACCTGAGTTTCCTAGGGAGGTGTCACATATTTTTAAAAATGCCAAATATAAAGTGATATGTATTTTTAAAAAATCATTTATTCACAAGTGGAGCAGCACATGGTTTAACCCTCTGTTTCCCAAAGGGAATGTTTTGGATGTGGAAGTAGTGCCAAGACTGACTGGTCCTAGGCAGGATATGTTGCTGACAGACGCACCGGAGATTCAGTAGAGGGTGGTGCACTGTCTGCATTTGCGACAGTGAAAACTTTCTGTCAAAATGCTACACATTGTAATTTTAATGAAGAGCTGCCACTGCTGTTAACCACTGCTGTTAACCATGCTGGCACGACCCATTTTCTAACACATCCACGGTAACTGGTGTGATGTAAGACAAATGCAAAAAAAAATTAGAAAAGCAAGGGAACAGAGAAAAAAGATGAAGGGGAATAGAGAAAAGAAATAGAGTAAAAGAAAAAGTGAGGGAATGAGTTGAGAGAGAATTACACAGAATTAATGCCAGTTAACTGCCCCATCTTGTTACTTTTAACCACATTTACGCTTTTGCAATGAACCACTGGCTTAGGCTTTTGGCTTGTGACTGAAAATCTTTCACCTGGGATTCACCCAGTGTTGAGAGCTTTGCTTGTTTCTCTCTTCACAGCCCATCTGGCTGTGGAACTTTGCACACTGGCTATCCTACCACCCGTCATTGTAACAAAAATCTTTTGCAGGGTTTGCAATTTTAAGTTGACCCTTTTACATTTGTTGCAAGAGCATGTTTGTCTCCACACCTGTTTCCCCATAGAGGTAAATCTAGAAAATGAACATAAGTCAACCAACAGTTTCTGCAAACCCAACGTAGCCCCAGAAAAGCTGACACCGCAAGACTGACCTTGATGAAAAATCTAGTCCGCGATATGGCATTGTAACATTATCTCTAGGCATGTGCTGTATTCCTTCATTCATTACATTGGAGGCCAAAACATAGAAGTACATGGAAGCTTGAAGAGGAAATTGAAGCGCTGAAGGTATAAAATTAATGGTTCATTTCGAAGGGGGCATGTTCCCTCTGAAAGATTGAATTTACGTCAAATATTATACTTCACAACTGAGATTTATAAGCTTAAAAAATGGGCAACAAATGACGTTTGGATTTTCAACAGACCAAGCAGACCATTACACAATCAAAAATTACCCCAACAGTCAGATTCCTACATCGAACCTTGCCCCCATGCCCCAAGTTCAAAAAATGCACATTGCTCCCTCTGGACTCAGTTCACAGTTGTTTCATGATGATGCACCCCATCTAATCTCCTATCTTTCCACAGAGCACATTTTACTTTCCCAGCCTTCCCGGTTTATGCCGACAATCTTCTCTCTGACTATCCCCAATTGAACCTGACATTCTTTTCCTTCTTCAAAACTCCCAGATGACATTGTGTTCTTCCAGCACCCCCAACGGCACTCCCAGTATCTGTTATTGCTGGTGCTCTGCTCCTTTCCTCTCCACATCCAGCTTCTCCCTTCTCTCCATTCCAAATTACACACCTGGCTTCTGTCACTTTCTCTCTCACCTTCATTAGCAGCTTCATTTCTGTTTTGCTTCCCTATTGCTATCCAATCTTCCCTTTCAGTGCCACCGATTTACCGCAAACCTGCTACTGTCTGGATCCCTGGCTCCTCTCAGCACTGTTCCGAGCACTAATTACTACTTTATACACCAGGCAGGAACTCAGCTTCTATTGAGAGTTCTCATCTACAACATATAGAGGGCACAGTACAAGCCTTCAAGAAAGAATGAACTTAAGCTTTTATAGCACTTTTCATGACCTCACTGTCTCCCAAATTGCTTCACAGCCAATGAAGGACATTTTGAAGTGCAGTTAAACCAATCTCTCAAAATAAAGGTATTGATTGCTTTTGCTCCTGAATGGAAAAGATTGTTATCAAAAAATGCCCCAGCGCCAAAGTAAACTTTCTAACATTTCAAACTATTGGCTGTTGACATTAGATAGCACAGGATATGCAAGGCAAAGGAAACTGCCATTTATAATCTTAACGAGACAATAAAACAAATGCTGATAGTTTTCTGGCTATAAATGATGAGCATTTTCACTCCTGTTTGGAGAAGTGATCTTATTTAAAAATGTATTGATAGAAAAAGAAGAACAATCAATTATAGTAATAGCAATTTAGCATGTTTATCATTTTAATATTCAAGTGTAATCAATATTTGTATATATATCTAGGAATTATTGATAATATATTGTGATTTAGCAGCAAATGACCTGTGTTTTGTTAGTTTGAATAGTGTGCAGCCTCCTAGTTGCTAAGGTAAGGGACATAAATGGAGCATAGGATCATAGGAAATAGGAGCAGGAGTAGGCCATTCAGCCCGTCGAGCCTGCTGCACCATTCAAACAGATCATGGCTGATCATTTACATCCACGCCATTCTTCCCCACTATCCCCATATCCCTTGATGTCATTAATATTCAGAACTCTATCAATTTCTGTCTTGAACATGCTCAATGATTGAGCTTTCACAGCCCTCTGGGGTAGCAGTATAGAAAGGCTTGGAAAGAGGTATCTACTGGAAATTAGCACGTTACTGAGAGCATATTATGCACCATTGAACAGTGGAAACAAAATAGAGGATGAAATTTATTTATTTAGAGATACAGCACTGAAACAGGCCCTTCGACCCACCGAGTCTGTGCCGACCATCAACTACTATCTTCTTCTTCTTTGGCCTCCTTATCTCAAGAGACAATGGATAAGCGCCTGGAGGTGGTCAGTGGTTTGTGAAGCAGCGCCTGGAGTGGCTTTAAAGGCCAATTCTAGAGTGACAGGCTCTTCCACAGGTGCTGCAGAGAAATTTGTTTGTCGGGGCTGTTACACAGTTGGCTCTCCCTTTGCGCCTCTGTCTTTTTTCCTGCCAACTACTAAGTCTCTTCGACTTGCCACACTTTAGCCCCGTCTTTATGGCTGCCCGCCAGCTCTGGCGAACGCTGGCAACTGACTCCCACGACTTGTGATCAATGTCACAGGATTTCATGTCGCGTTTGCAGACGTCTTTAAAGCGGAGACGTGGACGGCGGTGGGTCTGATACCAGTGGCGAGCTCGCTGTACAATGTGTCTTTGGGGATCCTGCCATCTTCCATGCGGCTCACATGGCCAAGCCATCTCAAGCGCCGCTGACTCAGTAGTGTGTATAAGCTGGGGATGTTGGCCGCCTCGAGGACTTCTGTGTTGGAGATACGGTCCTGCCACCTGATGCCAAGTATTCTCCGGAGGCAGCGAAGATGGAATGAATTGAGACGTCGCTCTTGGCTGACATACGTTGTCCAGGCCTCGCTGCCATAGAGCAAGGTACTGAGGACACAGGCTTGATACACTCGGACTTTTGTGTTCCGTGTCAGTGCGCCATTTTCCCACACTCTCTTGGCCAGTCTGGACATAGCAGTGGAAGCCTTTCCCATGCGCTTGTTGATTTCTGCATCTAGAGACAGGTTACTGGTGATAGTTGAGCCTAGGTAGGTGAACTCTTGAACCATTTCCAGAGCGTGGTCACCAATATTGATGGATGGAGCTTTTCTGACGTTCTGCCCCATGATGTTTGTTTTCTTGAGGCTGATGGTTAGGCCAAATTCATTGCATCCATTTATGCTAATCCTACATTAATCCCATATTCCTACCACATCCCCTCAATTCCCCTACCACCTACCTACACTAGGGGCAATTTACAATGGCCAATTTACCTATCACCCTGCAAGTCTTTGGCTGTGGGAAGAAACTGGAGTACCCGGCGGAAACCCACACGGTCACAGGGAGAACTTGCAAACTCCACACAGGCAGTACCCAGAATTGAACCGGGGTCGCTGGAGCTGTGAGGCTGCAGTGCTAACCACCATGCCACTGTGCCGCCCAAATTAATGAACAAATTGGAGAATTGTGTGTCAACAGTTGCTTTAGGAGATTCTGGGGGTGTAATTGGTCAATGTCAGCCGCGGGAAACGTGCTGTCAGTGAATTGGCCCAATCTTCTTTCCACTGAAGTTCACAGGTTGATGGTTCAAGCTCTTTTCTTAGACTCGTTTCCTCGTCTCACTGTTGCTTTTACTTGGTTGGGAATTAAAAATCTTGGCACTATTTCCCATGTCAGTGGAAAATAAAAGCTGGCATGGTGAAAAATCAGTTGCTGATTGACACTGCCAGGGTAGACCAGCTTCACCCCTTTCCTCTGACACAGGGGAAAACGTATGATGAGAAAGGGGAGTTTTTTTCAGTGCGGTAATATTTGCTTTTAAACATAAGAGCGGTAGGGATTGAGACATGGTGATTTGGCTAATAGAATTTGGCGCATTCACTTTCCCATCATGGTTTCTGTATTGTAATATGCATAATCCTTATATTCTCATGTCTAATGCCTCATTTTTGATATCCTAGCTCACATTTTTCTTTAAGTACAGTATTTTTTCCAATTATCTTTACTGACTCGTAGATTTCCTTTCACATTGCTGACAGAGTCGGAGGAATGTGTGTTTTATAAAGAAAATAATGAAGCAAGAAGATGAATTGAACATTGAAGATTTAATCAGCGAATTTATAACAGGAATAAAATTGTATCTTTACTTAAGTACTGGTTGGTGGGTCCAGTGAATGAATAATTTATTTTAACTTGATAATTAGAGGCATTACTTTAGATATAGTCTGAGAGGAATCATGGAGTGGCAGATCAATTAAATATGGAAGATGCTATGAATTAATTTGCTGCAACTATATTCATTATTTAAAGTTTGAAAAGTAAATGGAAGAAAAAATGTTATTGAATTTTTTTGTATTTAAGAATATTAAAAAAAGATTGCTTTTTCTTCAAAGAACAAGAAATAGGATAAAAGTATCTAGTAGAAATAATCTTTTAAAAATTGGCAACTGAGTTTTTCTCCAGGAAAATTAAATGAAAAAATAAAGTTTCAAAGGGGGGAGGGGAAAGGTAGAGTGCAATTAGAGATGGGTATCATGAGGAAAGTCGAGCAGTTTTAGCGGTCATGGGAAGATGGTGAAGGTAGAAAAAGGAGAGAGGCTGGTGGAGGTGGGGAGAGGAAGTTAGAGGTTTAGAGGCCAAGAGTAGGGGAGAAAGCTAGAGTAGAGTTAGCGGCCTGTGGAACTGTAAAGGTAGAGCAGAGATACAGAATAGGACAGAGAAGGGGTAAGGTAGAGCAAGGTTGCAGACCAGGGAGTGGTGAAAGGATGGAAAAGCACAGTAAGACGCCTGAGGAGGGTTAGAGCTGGGGAATCTGGAAGGATTCACACAATATTGCCTCACAATATAAGAGCAGAGCTAGAACCTAGAGGAAGTCATCACATTGTTGTGACCAGTAGCACAATATGTTAAACTTGGCAACAGTGAAGTTGGGGGGAAAAGGGGGTAGAATAGGTAGAGAGGAAGGAGGGGGAAATGGGGCAATGTGAACAGAGTGGAATTGTGTGGGGAAGGGGTGGAAGGAGGAGAAAGGAAGATGGGCGATATGGGGTTGTGGAGAAAAAGGGAGGAGAGAAGATAATATGGGGAATACAAATCATGAAATTAAAAATTGAGCAAATTTTATTCCAAAAACTCAGTGTGGTCCATCGTAGAAGTTGACCTTTGGAAGGATAATAGGAGAAAGCCAAGAGAATTTGAGAGTCAGGATGCAGACGGGGAATCTCAGAGCAGGGCAGTTGAGGCTGAAAAGTGACTGAGAAGACTCAAGGTTGCAGTTGGGAACCTGTAAGGAAGAGGGGAGGCTGGCCAAAGTGGCAAAGGAGAGAGGAAGATGTTTGGGAGGGCAGGAGGCTGAAGGCTTGAAGTGTTCTGGGGTTGTGACGAAAGCCAGCTGGAGGCAAGTTTGGTCAACAGTATCCTGAAAGGAAAAATAGCATTAATGACTAATAAATAGAAATAAAATTTCCATTAATAGTGAGGTACTTATATGTACATTGAAAAATTCAAGTACTATATCAGATTAAACTATTTATCTTGTTACTAATCTTGCACTGGAGAAGTCCAAAATGGCAGAGTCAGATCTAAGAGGAAAATAAATTGCTCCACACTGTCACCCAGTGGTCAGTCCTGAAACTGTATCCAAGCGTCAAAGCACTTCTTTGCAAATGTTCCAGCTTATTGTCACACTAATTGGAGTGTTTTATGAAAAACAAGTGACAAATGTCACAGAAGAAAGGTAACATACAAAGATTGCAGGATAAATATTGGCAATTTTAAAGTGAGAAAGCTCACAGGCACTTGTTTACATAGAGTTTCCAACGGGCATACTGATTTTAACAAGGTATGGAACGATTGCTACTTTGCATCATATCCTTTATATATGTTCTCTGTTCTCCAGTAGAATAATTTTCGCACCTCATCTTTGTTTGTTGAAATCATGCAACTTTACTTTAGATCTCTAGCCAAGTCCTCCAAATAATGAAGACTGCATTGATAATGTCTTTGCATGTTTTGGTGCCTCATTTTCCCACTTTGGTTTTTTTTTCCTCTATCAAAATAATCTTTGCATTTCTCTGTAACATATACTATCATAATTCATACATTTCAAAGCCACACATCCCTAGAATTTTGTTTATGCTTTATTAATTATGATGAAAAATGGATACTCTAGATGAGACTCCTGTTGTTAGTGAATAATACAAACAGACGTTCATTTCCATTGTCAAATTGGCAGCATTTTGTATTGTAAAAATTTGACAGGTTAGCTGTAACTGAGTGGAGATAATCACTAACTTATTCATACCTTTAAAACAGTGCAATATTTTATTATTCACTGTTCTGTACTGTATACAATTGCCACTTCCTTCTGAGCTGGTTTTACAATGTTTGAGCATTTTTGGCCAGCCCAGTATCCAGTGGGACAAGGAAGTATACAATTCCAACATGTCTTTTGCTACAGATATTGGATGTTAAATGTGTATGACCACACAATCTTTTCTGTTCAGGGTGATAGCACTCAAGAAAATACCTGTGCCTCTTCTGCAAAAATTCTTACTTTATAGCTTCATTTTTTTTACAATGGCGCAGTGGTTAGCACTGCAGCCTCACAGCTCCAGGGACCTGGGTTCGATTCTGGGTACTGCCTGTGCGGAGTTTGCAAGTTCTCCCTGTGACTGCTTGGGATTTTGCCGGGTGCTCCGGTTTCCTCCCACTGCCAAAGACTTGCAGGTGATAGGTAAATTGGCCGTTGTAAATTGCCCCTAGTGTAGGTAGGTGGTAGGGAATATGGGATTACTGTATGGTTAGTATAAATGGGTGGTTGTTGGTTGGCACAGACTCGGTGGGCCGAAGAGCATAAATAAATGCACATTTTTCTTATGCTGCTCTCACTCTTAAAATGAATCCGAAGATTTGTTTACACAGCATAATTTTTTATTACTGAGGTAGTTTATAACCACATTTTGTTCTGGCTGAACACAGACACTGACTGACTGTGTGATAAAAGACAATCGAATGTTATAGAACCATATGACAACAACAACAGCTTGCATTTATATAGCATCTTTAATGTAATAATGTAATAATAATGTAGTGCATTTTACTAGCCCTCAGGTGTTCGGGGTCGGGGCGGGGGGGGTGAGGGGGGGGCGCGGAAAATCCTTCCGGGAGAGACCCGCCACGACCCCCAACGGCGAGAAGACCCCGCCACATTTTACCAGCGGCGGTGTGTCCTTGGGGTGGCCCGCCCCTCCCCCCCTCCCCCCGCTGCTCAGCTGTGGGATCTTCATTTTAATATGATAATGAAGTTAAAATCATTCAAATTAACCTACCTTGCCGTCCCACGCCAATATTACGGCCACCGGCCAAAACTCCCGCGCCTTCGGAACGCTGTTGGTTGTGGGGATGGTGGGAAGGGGTTGTGGGTCAAATGTTCTGAAGGTGGGAGGTGAAAGTTCAGCATATTCAAAAGTGTTTTTTTTTGTGGGGGTTGGAGGGGAAGGGGAATCCAAGATAAATTAAAATTTTTCTGCAATTTGTATGCACCTTTAAAAATGAAAATGATGGGCCTGAAGCCCTTTAAAAATGGCGCTGGCACCTGCGTGGTGACGCCAGACGCCGTTGCCAGGATGGAGCGGCCACCCCCTCTACATCATCAGGGGTGGCTGCTCCGCCCCTTCCATTCAAATTAGCCCCCGCGCGAATTATCGCAGGGGCTCAGCGGCGTATCTGAGCCAGAAAACCGCCAAGATCAGAGCACGGTACCGCGATTTGCAGCCCGCTCATAAAATTCAGCCCAAAATGTGCCAAGGCGGTTCACAGCAGTGTTATGAAACAAAATTTGGCATAGAGCCACACAGAGATATTAGGCTAGATGACCAAGGGCTTAGTCAAAGAGGTTGGTTTTAAGAAGCGTCTTAAAAGAGTAAAGAGATTCGGAGAGATTTACGGAGGGAATTCCAGAGCTTAGGATCGAGGGAGCTGAAGGCACAGGCACCAATGGTGGTGCAGTTAAAATCGGGTGCTCAAGAGGCCAGTATTAGTGGAGATATAGCAGAATACAGGAAAGATGCTCCAATTGTGCACAGTATGGAATAGCGATTAACAAAAGCATTCAATCATTTCAATAGTATGAAGATGTCAGTGATGGTTTCCAGTTAACCTGCCAAATCCTCAGAATAAATTACCTTGTGTCTTTCAAATAGTTTCATCCTGATGCCAGTGTTGTGACTGTTGAGCTATCAGTCATTTTTCTTCTTAGTTGCTTGTGTTTAAATCTCTATAAGTTAATCCTTTTCTAATTAGTAACTTTTGACTTTTGTCACATTATGCTAAAACTTTCACATTATTTCAGTTTTTAACTGAGTCACATTCCACTAAATTCTGCCCAGTTGCTGTCTGTTGTGCGAAAAAATAAACTACCAAATCAAATTCCAGCAGAAATATTTTTCTGAGAAATTTCTGTTCCTAAAACATATATGCTCACAAAAACGAAGAAGGAAGACTTGCATTTATTCTGCTCCTTTCATGACCTCAGGCCATCCCAAAGCACTTTATAGCCAATATGCACTGTTGAAGTGTAGTCAGTGTTGTAATGTAGGAAACACAGGAGCTAAACTGCACACAGCAAGATCCCACAAACAGCAATGAAATAATGACCAGCCAATCTGCTTTTTTTTTTTGCTAATGTCGGTTGAGGGATAAATATTGGCCAGAACACTGGGAAGAACTCCCCTGCTCTTCTTCAAAATAGTGCTGTGGGATCTTTCACATCCGCCTGTGAGGGCAGGCGAGGGTGTTGGTTTAACATTTCAGCTGAAAATTGGCACCACCAACAGTGCAGCACGCCTTCAGTAATGCATGGAGTACCAGCATGAATCTTGTGCTCACACACTAGAGAGGAACTTGAATCCGCAACTTCATGACTCAGAGGTGAGAATGCTACTTCTGAGCACTGGATTTGGAATGGAAATGCATCTAGACTGGTAACTCTTAGGTACAAAGAAAACAGCTTATATTGTGCTAATGTTAAGTGGCATTTATAATATTATAAAGGCCTGTTACAGCATAGCCACAGACATAACTGGTATTGTCGGGTAGATGTGGAGACTTTGAAACTGAATTTCTCACTGAGACTTTGTGACATAAGAGCTTTCTACAGATGTTAATATGTTTTGTAAAATGTACTTTTACAAAGTGGTAGAATTAGAGTTTGTATCACCTTCACTGAATATTGGAAACATGTAATGTTGCATTGTTTGTATGAATGAAATGCAAGTCAGTGAAATGCTGAATTACATAGAATTTACAGCAGTGAAACAGGCCATTCAGGCCAACAGGTCCACGGTGGTGTTTATGTTCCACAGAAACCTCCTCACACTCCTCTTTATCTAACCCTATCAGCATAACCTTCTATTCCTTTCTCCTTCATGTGCTTATCTAGCTTCCCCTTCAATGTATCTATACTATTCACCTCAACTACTCCTTGTGACAGCATGTTCATATTCTAATCACTCCCTGGTAAAGAAGTTTCTCCTGAATTCCCTATTGGATTTATTAGTGACTGTTTTATATTTATGGCCCCTAGTCTGGTCTCCCCCACAAGTGGAAACATCATCTCTACATTTACTCTATCAAACACGTTCATTATCTTTTAAGGTCACCTGTCAATCTTCTCTTTTCTGGAGGAAACAGCCCCAGGCTGTTCAAACTTTCCTGATTGATAAAACCTTTCAGTTTGGTATCATCTTTTGCACCTTCTCAATTAGGTTTCTCACTCCGGTGCAAGTGTAAGTCATTTTGATACTAATGCACTTGTTTTCTGCTTTGACGTGTAGAATAAATTGAGCAATACAATCCAGTGGTTTAATCCAGTGCATTTAAACTCGCAAAAGACCTGGATAGCTTCTATATGTGTCTGCTGTATGTGCAGATTATCCTACAGAATATAAAATGTAGACAATTTGAACCATTAGTGGGAAGAGCAGTACTTAGTGGGTAGACACGGCGCTCTGGTAAGGAGAAGGGAGATTCAGTATCCAGCCACAGGGCTAGGGGAAGGAAATGGAACAATCAACGGACAATCACAGACTCCGATAAGAAAGTGGAAGAATAACTATGCAGCCACAAGGCACACATAGTGAAATGCAGTGGTCTGGTCTTGCATGCAGTCCCAGTTGATAAATGTATCTAATCAGCATTCCGACCAACAACAAACCTTTCGTAGCAAGATTCAGAAGCTGATGTTACAGCCTCCCTCTATTAAATCTTTCCACTTGAATTTTCTCGTCCTTGTTATTGATTTTGTTTATTCTGAGTGGTCATTGATGGTGGGAAAGGCAATTTGCTAGCAAACTCAGCTGTCTTTGAACAAAATAAAATGTTGAACTAGAATAGTCAACTTGATGGGTGTGCCTGGCTCCAGGAAGGTGACGGGGAAATTGTGCTGAAATTTCGCAGACTGAATGTGTTGAGAAAAAGTCACAACAGGGGCTACATCTTTTGTGGTCTGTGGGTAAAATGGCCTTTTCTCATGCCATGCTTTTCTTATGTGTCCCAAGTGTTCAGTGGACCCAATATACAAGAGCAAAGTACTGCGGTTACCAGAAATCTGAAATAAAAACAGAAATTGTTAGAAATACTCAGCAGGTCTTGCAGCGGTGGAGAGAGAAATAACGTTAAGATTTTCATCATCTGCAATACTTTGTTCTTGGATTAGAGTTTAATTCACTGCCACTTCTCATCCAGGATAGCCCCCCTTGAAAAAGCTCTTCTCTCCGACAGAACTTCCATTTGCCTCTTTTACCTTGTTCTGAGTACTCTCCGTTCTGACAAAGGGTCATCAACCTGAAACTATTAACTTTGTTTCTCTCTCCACAAACCTGCTGTGTATTTCCAGGATTTTCTGTTTTAATTAAACAAAGGCTAGACTTTAGGTTGAAATGACAAGTAAAACTGTATCTTTCTCTTTAAGATAAAGCAGTGGAGATTGGCCAAATATACGTTGGAAATTACTGTGGACTAGTTGTAGCGAAGGGATGTTTAATGAACTCGTTTGACAATGTTCTGTCTGATCCTTTTAATGGAGACTTAACTGATACTGCTGAGCTGCCGGCCCTCTGATTGGCTGGCAGCTCTTCGAGGTGGAATCCTCTATCTCTTTAAAGTCTTGAAAGGGATGGGGATGCCCCTTCTAAAACTTTGATTTAAAAAGATCAGAGAATTGTTCTGGGGTGAGGGCATGGAAAGGCAGAGGTGGGGTTCCCCCAGCCTTTTCGGCCCAGTGCTGGGAGTCCCGCCTCAAGCACAAAATCCAGCCCCTAAGGGTACTACGTATAGTTTTGGTCTCCTTATGTAAGGAGAGATATACTTACATTGGAAGCAGTTCCGAGAGGTTCATTTGGTTGATTCCTGAGATGAAGGTGTTGTCTTATGAGGAAAGGTTGAGCAAGTTGGGCCTATAATCATTGGAGTTTAGAAGAACGAGGTGATCTTATTGAAATATATAAGATTCTGAGGGGGCTTGACAGGTTAGATGTTGATCGGATGTTGCCCCTCGTGGGGGAATCTAGAACTAAGCGGCACAGTTTCAGAATAAAGGAGGGGGTGGGGGGGCGGGTCTCATTTAAGAAAAACAAAGGAGGAATTTCTTCTCTCAGGGGGTCATTAATCTTTTGGGATTCTCTTCTCCAGAGACCAGTGGAGGCTGGGCCATAGAATATATTCAAGGTTGAGTTGGACAGATTTTTGATCTACAAGGGAGTCAAGGGTTATGGGGGGGACGGGCAGGAAAGTAAGGTTGAGACTTTGATTAGATCAGCCATGATCTTATTGAATGATGGAGCAGGCTCGAAGGGCCAAATTGCCTACTTCTGCTCCTATTTTTTGTGTTTCTTATGTTTGCTTCCCCAGTTACTGGCTAAAGCAATGAGCCTTGTAGATCAAGTTGATTCCAGGTTTGATTCTCTGGTCTAGTGTTGAGTTATCTGATTGAAGATCGGGATGCAACCATTGATCTCTGCACCTCTGTCTGGATTGCCATCCTGATGGTTGTCCAGTGACGGATGTACACATGCTAATATTTTCTGAGGATGGAACTGGCATATGCGCTTTGTAGTCAAATAGCCTACCAATAATCATTACTGAGGCTCCCATATGAAGAATGGCCAATTGAGTCGGGACCAGAGGGTACCAATTAACTGTGGAACCATGCCCTCGGAAGGAGAAAGTGCTTTCAAGAGAGGAAAACAGAAGAACATTGGAAAGAAGAAAAGTTCTAATGTAAGCAGGGCCATTGATGTAATGTCAAATACAATGGTGCATATTACTACTTCCAATTGCTCTTACCTGGATAATAATGTCCCTATTAAAAACACTCAATATGGGGGACTTGAGCTGCAGTGGTTTAGCTTTCAGTCTTCTTATTTCTAGATTCTTGATTTGAATGCAGCCCTGACTGCGGAACAAGAGTCTCCTCTCTGTTGACTGTAAGGCTCCTATTTGAAATGAGTTTGAGTAGGCATCATTCTATTGCAGATGAGCACAGAGCCACAGCATAAAGCTACTCCTTTATTAGGAGTCTCACTCAAGCAGGAGTATCTGTTTACGGTAACTGGATAAGCTGAGATCTGTTTTCGTTGCAGGGGGAAAATTACAGTTGCTTGGGCTCACATTCTGGGTTCTGTTCGCTCCCTGAAAAAAGAAATGGTGCACAGTTTGAATATGGCTACACCAGGCATTATATTGCATTTTCCCAATTCACCGTGCCAATTTATCTTCATGTAATGATTTACCACAACTGGAACAATGTAGCTTTTTGCTGGACTTGCAAAAGATTGAGCATCCTCAATGATTGCACAAAATTATTGTAGTGGGAAATGGAAATTAAATGGAAAGTGAATCATATTATAAGGAACAATATTTCTAAATTGGTACGGTTAAGCCAGGCAGAGTTCAGCATCCAACTCGTCTTCTGCAAATTTCTTTTTCCTTCTTCATATCTTGTGCTTGGTAAGATTGAAACAGGGCAACGCTTAAGGTGAGTTATCGACAGCTTTGCCTGTAGCTTTATTTAAGCAAGTGAACTTCCGAAATTGGAAATGGGGAAAAAATGGAATAGTTGCTGTTAATTATTAGACCGCTGGATCTTAGCTCCCAGTTTTTAAGTAGTTTATTTTGCTCTGCTGTGTCAGTGGTAGAGCAAAACACACTCTGCATTAAAACACAACAAATACTTGGCAGGAAATCCTGAGATTTTCAAATGATAATAAGGTATATTGAGGTATATTGTATAAAATACATAATGTGAAAATATTAGTTTGAGGTCAATAAACCCTGTGGGCACAATGTACTGCACATACAATCCAATACTTTTTGGTAATATGATGACAAAGACCAACTATCATTGTATCTTCATGGAGCACATTGTGGACAATGTACCTGCTATATTCTTTTTGGGAATGGTAGATTCTACTTGAAGAGGACTAATTTGCATGATTTGGGGGGAAAGCTGGGATGTGGAACTCAATTGGACATTTCTTTCAAAGATCCAACATTGGCCGAGTGCCCTTCTTCCTTGATGTACGATTCTATGATTACAACAGGCAAAGAGTAGTTAGTGGTCCAAGTACAACTAATAGGTATGTGTATTGTAAATTATACATGCAGGCTGGTGGAAATTTCAATCAAAGATCCACAGCAATTGGGTCCTGCGGCATTCCTGCATTGCTTTCTGATCATCTCCACAGCAACAATTCATCAAATCATCAGCACACAGCAATCTGAGTTCTCTGCTCAGAAGTATTATTAAGACAGGGAGAGTCGACTGAGAGAAATGGTAAGTTTGGTGAATCGGGTGGGAGTCGGCAGCACATCATAAAAGTTAGGCCGAAGCCAGAACATCAGAAGACCCTGTGCTCTGCTGACATCAAATTTGAGATTCCACATGGCCACTTGCATTCATGATTCGGTTTGTTTTCCCATGAATACAATAAACCACCAGTCTGGCCCATAATTACAGTTGGTCTGATAGGTGGGGGAAATACACATTCATGTAGATTGGGGGTGATGGGGGAGGGGTATTGTGGTTGTTGGTGGGTATGTTGCTGAGATTGAGACCAAAAAGATTCTGGGATAGAATAGATCATTGACAGATGCTATACCTGACCTGACGGTACTTGATACTGGCACTGTGTGCAAAAAAACATCTGCTTACCATTCTCGAGCATTTTCACAATCTCTCACCAGATTAAACACACCCCATTTGTAATTCTAAGCATTGTGTTTTCCTAGATTGCATTCCATTGTACAGAAACTGGCACTAGTTTATAAATCATTCTCTTATATTTGCAGCCACCCTCCATTTCTTAATCCATTTGGGTTCTGTCCACCAACAGGATCAGGCCCCATTAACAAAATGTGGGGGTGTGCTTTTGTGCCACTTTCAATGGATTGCATGACATCAGAGTTTGCACAGATTAAAAATCTATAGAGTTCATTTGAAAATTAATTAAAACACGTGGTCCATCTAGTCATAGTCTGGCACAGTTTGTGTATTAATTGAAAGTTCAGTTACCTTTGCAGCGCAGTTTATTATTTCAAGACCTGCACTCTTTGGCTTTATGACAGATTTTGCTTAGGTTGCAGCCAGGCATGATTTACTACTGTAGTATCAGCTTGATTCGGTAGAACCATTGAGTCATCTATTGATTGCAGTTCTCCAATTCAACAAGGTGTCGATAGCATTGATATGAAGCGGAGGGAGTGCTAGCACAGTGTGCTATCCAAGAACTTGTTAATTATCCTGACTCTTCCCTGTTGTATTTTGTAACCATGTAGGCTGAAATGCTATAAGCCATCTTGTGCATGATTTGCAAAGATGGTTGTTGATGAATTATTGAGACATGCTGATAAACTAAGGTCACTTGAGCACAAGCTTTGACCGCATCCTTCTATTTATTCTGTTGTGATTTTTGTTTCCAGCTCACTGCTTGGAGCTGTATCATCTCAATCTGAAGGGATGAGGGAGAAAGTGGAGTTGGAGTAGAAGGTCAGCCATGATCTTCCTGAATGGCAGAGCAGGCTCAAGGGACCGTATAGCCTAATCCTGCTTCTACTTCTGTTAACTAGCCCACATAGGCTGCTTTTCTTTACAGGCATTTCTCAAGTCACTTTACAGCCTTCTGAACTCAACATTGAATTCCACAATTTCAGAGCATAACCTTTGCCCCCATTTTTTCAGACAGCTGCTGTTGGTGATGGTTCTGCCATTCCCATTTACACCTCCTCTGGACCCACCTTTTTGTTTCTTTACTTGTCCCATTACCATTTCCTTTTGCCTTGCACCATCATCCCTTTTGTTATTTAATCCCCCCATCCCTCCTATCACAGAACTTCCCATTTGTTCTTTCCCCTTTCCTCCTTTTCCCTGCCACTGTACTTAATTAAAACCTGTTACATCTTTAACTCTTCCAGTTCTGAAGAGAGGACTATCATGAATGACTGAGCATCCCTTAAGCTTGGAGTGTCATTCTGTATGTGTAAGCATATATGTGAATAGCATGAGGCAAGGAATATGTACCTGCAGAGCTGCTTTTAAATTTCAGAGGAAACTAAAACACTACCGTCTATGCTCCCTCTAATTTGGAGGAAAAGTGGTTAAACTTGCTGAAAATGGAACTTTTGACTCCACTGCCTTATAACTTCTTAAAGGTCAATCTGTGACCAACCCCCTCCCACACCCCACCTGCAAGACAGCAGCACACACCTCTCTTTGAACCTGTATGGCCTACCCTTATTGGAAAAGCAAATACTTTTCTTGCTCTGCCATCTCTGGTACTCTTGCAATGTGATCACCTGTTCCTTAGCCATCCCAAACCCTGGATATAACTATGGCATTAATTGGTCTGGGATGAAAGTTTAGACCAGTCTTTATGGGTACATTTGTTCAGCCCACCAGTCTTACTTAGAAGCTGTTCTATAGCAATAACTTTGCAATGGACTCCTTGGGCTCAATTAATTATCACCATCAGTGCTGACAAGTAGATGGGTTGCAGAGGGCATGTCAGGATCCTACATGCCTTCCCAGCTTTGGATTTGTAACAGACATGCATTGGCCCGCCTTCAGAAACAGGAGAGAGTACGCTGGTCTTACAGACTGAGCAAGCTTAGTTTATTCACAGTTAAGGGACATCAGCAAGGATTGAGTTCCTTTGAGAATTTCGGTGGATAATGCTTCAAAGTCTTTGATCTTCTGTGGAACTGGAACTGAAATTAGCACTCACAATGTTGTCTTTGCTGCTCTGTGGAAAGATCTTTCTTTAGAAATGTGTTTAGAACTTTTTCAGATTCCTCACTAAAATAGGGTGTTTATAAAGTCCTTATGCAACTTGACATTTTAATAACTTTGGATACATGCAAAGTAGAAACAAACTGTAAATAACATATGAAAGCATAATTCATAGAGTTTTAAGACAATACAGTTCAAATTTCTAGGCTTCAACATAATGACCATCTTTTGTGATATATTGTTCAATCCGATTTTCCAAGAGTTCACCCTTTCCTCTCCTGTCCCAATTTTCAATCAGTTTCAACATCATTAACAGCAACATCAACCTTAAAAACCTTGTGAATTATGCCTTCTTATGCCATTTACAGTTTGCTTTTGCCATCCGTACACCCTGTTATGCTTATGGCGGGTTGCTGAATATATTATGTATATCTGATATATCTCAGAGCAATGCAGAGCAACTTGCATTGTATCTCCAACTAATTTATTAACAGTACTTTAAAATGTATCAGTTCTTACAAGATCTCAGTGCAGTGTCCTCACATGACAGTCACTGTGTTTACTGTACAAGATGCTCTGTCTTTTAGTTTCAGTTTTAACTCTTAAGCTCCATCCATAGGCTTTAAGCAACCAAACACAGTGAACACAGATAAGTGGACAGACTGATACAATCAAACCCAGATCAATCAAGCACTACACATCCAAAGTTATTAAAGTTTAAAGTTGCATAAGGACTTTATAAACACCCTGTATATCAATTTACATTGCATCTGTATTTATTTACTGTATACTGTATTTACTGCCAGACGTTGTAATAAATTTTCATTCTTCATGATCATTAAAAATTGTCATTCTTAATACCACTTTTCCAAATGAGATTCTATATGCCCTAGCAAAACTGGAGTCAATGGGAATCAGGGTAAAAACTCTCAGTTGCTTGGAGTCGTACCTAGCGCAAAGGAAGATGGTTGTGGTTGTTGGATGTCAATCATCTCAGCTCCAGGACATCACTGCAGGAGTTCCTCAGGGCAGTGTCCTAGGCCCAACCATCCTCAGCTGCTTCATCAATGACCTTCTTTCGAACATAATGTCAGAACTGGGGTTGTTTGCTGATGGTTACACAATGTTCAGCACCATTCGCGACTCTTCAGATACTGTAGAAATACAGCAAGACCTGGACAATATCCAGGCTTGGTCTGATAAGTGGCAAGTAACATTCACACCATAAAAATGCCAGACAATGACCATCTCAAACAAGAGAGACTCTAACCATCTCCCTTTGACATTCAATGGCATTCCGATCACTGAATCCCCCACTTTCAACATCCTGGGGGTTACCATTGACCAGAAACTGAACTGGAGTAGCCATATAAATACAGTGGCTACAAGAGCAGGTCAGAGGCTAGGAATCCTGTGGCAAGTAACTCATCTCCTGACTCCCCAAAGCCTGTCCACCATCTACAAGGCACAAGTCAGGAGTGTGATGGAATACTCTCCACTTGCCTGGATGGGTGCAGCTCCAACAACACTCAAGAATCTCGACACCATCCAGGACAAAGCAACCTGCTTGATTGGCATCCCATCCACAACATTCACTCCCTCCTACCGACGCACAGTGACAGCAGTGTGTACCATCTTCAAGATGCACTGCAGCAACGCACCACGGCTCCTTCGACAGCATCTTCCAAACCCACGACCTCTGCCAACTAGAAGGACAAGAGCAGCAGATACATGGGAACACAATCACCCCACCAGGGCGGGGTTCTTGAGGCTTTTGCTGTCCAGCTGCTGAGGGTAAAATACTAGCGGCAGTGGAGGGAGGCCCTTAAGTGCCAGTTAATTGGCCACTTAAGGGCCTTGATTGGGCCTGGGGCGAAGGGCTGTTTCTCGCCGCCCCGTGTAAAATTGCAGTGGGGGTGGAGGAGGTTGGGAACGGCACCTCCCACCTCCCATTCAATTTTACACCCCCCCCCCGCCCCGCCATCCTGCTACCAGCCTGCTCGTTTTCTGGGCAGTTAACTTACGGCCACTGTCTCTGAGCTCGACACTTAACAAGGAGACCTGTTATAAAACCAGTTAAATCATAAGTTGATGTAAATAGTCACCATCCATCCCCCATTGTATAGCAATGACTTCAAACTTCATATCATTCTGGGTGGACAATAGGAGTATTAATCAGTTGGTCACAAGACTGAAACTAAACACAGATAATGGATCTTATTACTCCAAGCACCAGGGAGAAACGGGTCAATCAGCAAACAACGACTGCAGAGAGAGCAGACCAGTACCATCATGCCTTAAAAGAACTGGAGGCTGTAACAACTTAAGGTCTCCAAGCCTGTTCCTTTTCAAGTGCACCAGTACAGAAAACTTATCTCCTGGTAATGAGGCTACAAGCAACTAACTTCATGACCTGCTGAAAATCTACCCTTTGAGAGAATCCTGCACAACTTCGATATACAACTCCGGTTATCGAATCCACCTAACTACACTTCAGGAGTGAAAATGCCATCTTCACTGGGCCTGCAATGCATGCCTTTTCCCCAGGACGAGCCAAAATCACATGATTTACAAACTGTTCCTTTGGTTGTAATTGGTAATCTCTTTAATGGCTTTCTTTCTCGAGTGTGTGAGTGTATGTGTGTGTGCGTGTGTGCGTATGTTTGTGGTGAGCGAGTTACGTAGTGTTAGACTTTTGGAGTGAATATGTGAATAATATCATCCTTCTTTATTTAAACACATAAAAAGCATACAGCTGGTTATTCAAATTGGCGATACAGTTAGGGGTTAATAAACACATACATCTTCCTTGTTAAAAACATGCTGCTTACAGACAGCAAAAAGTTGGGAACTGGAGTTTCAGTTTTCTCTCAATTCTGTCCGTAACATATGTAAGAAGGAGACTCCATTTTAAGAGACACACTCAACGCATGGCTTGCAGAGAGCATGCACCCACACAGCGAGGAAAAGACCTGGACCTGAGATTATGCAATATAGATAAGACAGACAATAAATAGCGTTTGTGTTGAATCCAAATATAAAGCCTGCATCTATCATTTAATGAAGATTTAAGAACACAGCACAACACTACAAGAACGAGAGTGCAAATCCCGCCATGGCAGTTTGTGAATTTGAAATTCTTTTTAAAAAAAAAAAAATCCGAGTAATAAGTACAAATCTGAGATCAGGTAAAGTGACCACAAAGCTGTCGGATTGTCATAAAAATCCAACCGGTGTCACTCTTGTGCTATAGGGATAGAAAACTGTTGACCTTAGTTGGTTTAGTCTATATGCGACTCCAGTCCCACACCAATATAATTGCCCTCTGCAGTGGCCTGGCGACCCCTTCAGTTATATCAAACTGCGATATAGAAGGATGCTCACTCACTTGCACCTTTTGTGATCAACTAGGGATGGGCTATAAAAGCTGCCCTTTCGTATGCCCACATCCCAACAATAAATAAAATTTTACAAAAATGTGCATGTGGTGGCAGATTCAGCTAGGGGGTCACTTCTTAATGATTAGTGACCTTTCTCCATTTTCTAATTGCAGCAGCTTTACTGTTGCCTTAGTGGAAAGTAGTGAGCTTGGCACAGAGAGTGACTGAGTCCTGCACTGGTGTTTATCAAAGTATTCTGTCGGAAGAAAACTGGCAGCAGTAGATGCAAAACTAGCTTATTTTAACATTAATTGTGGGTCATTACAACTGTTTAAATTTATAAAATATGCACATAGTTGTTGAGACTGGCCCTCCGACAAAAGATAAATATACACTGTTTCTTGAATCCACGTGCAATAAATCGCAATATCTGTTATTTCCTAGATATCATAAACATTTCAAATCATTCTTTTTTTTTACCAATCCAATGCATCATTTGTACCTTCTAGCCTGTTCTTGGATTTTGTAAGTATAAGGAAAGATTTCTACCACAACTGGTGCATGGAGACTTAATCCTTGGTTTTCCCTTTACTTTCTACATTGTGCTGGCTGTGATTCCATGGGGAAATCGTCTGCTTCTCAGTACCTCAAAAAAGTGTCCATTCTTCATATGTGAACCTAAATGATGAGTATTGACAGGCTGCTTGAATGTGCGGGCAGAATCAAACCTAATTCTGACCTTGTTCAATATCCACAGCCCATACTTTCCAACTGGGAGCACAGTGCCTTCCTGGCCCAGAGAGTCTGAAATCAAGTGTAGAATACGAAATATCACCTCATCAACAAACTAAAGACATAATGGGTATCAAACCTGAGGTCTCCTTGGCATGTATGGTTACATTGCAGTACAGGGCAGTGCATTTGCCAATTGACCCTTTAGAGATATAATTACTATTAAATAAATACCAATTAAGCACTTTAGCCTACTTTCAATCACATTACAGGATGTTTCCTGTCACAAATACACAATGGGTACTCCTTGAATAAACAGCAACATTCAGATCCGACAGCCTGTCAGTTTAGATTATGACGAGTTTCATTTTGCAGCCTTTAGTTAAGAGTGGAGACTACATTAATCACGCGAGGGAGTTGGGACTGAATCTTGCATAGAAACTGCATACAAATAGCCTGATTAAAGCATTTAGCAGACTGAGCTGTTAATCAGAAGGAAAATGACGGCCTGTTTTTTAAGGGATTATTTATCAGTTGGTGCACGTAATGAGATACTTTGTTTTCGTCTTCAAACTTTACTGTTTAGGACTGTTGGAAATCCAGTGCAGTGAACAGCTTCATCCAGAAACTATGAGAAAAGAGTCAGAGAAACTTACGTTTAGGATGGTGGTTTAAATAGATAAAGCATTACATAATATAAACAAGGTATAAAGATTATCACTCAATCGCATGCCAAGAAAGACGGACCAATACTGTGAATTTGTGAAAAGTAAATTTAGAACGGAAAACATCTTTACTCAGAGTGATAAGTATTTGGAATAATCCACAAGGCAAGGTAATAGAAGTACCTTGGGCGGCACAGTGGCGCAGTGGTTAGCACCGCAGCCTCACAGCTCCAGGGACCCGGGTTTGATTCTGGGTACTGCCTGTGCGGAGTTTGCAAGTTCTCCCTGTGACCGCTTGGGTTTTTGCCGGGGGCTCTGGTTTCCTCCCACTGCCAAAGACTTGCAGGTGATAGGTAAATTGGCTGTTGTAAATTGCCCCTAGTGTAGGTAGGTGGTAGGGAATATGAGATTACTGTAGGGTTCGTATAAATGGGTGGTTGTTGGTCGGCACAGACTTGGTGGGCCGAAGGGCCTGTTTCAGTGCTGTATCTCTAAATAAATAAAGTAAATCTGTCAAAATACAATTATATTTCATGATGAGAGAATTAGTATATTAGAGAGATGAGCTTCAAAGATCCAAATGGCCCTCTCTTATTCCTGATTATTCTGGTTATGAACCCTCCCTTAGGCTGCTGTCTGTCCCTGAATTGCATCATTACATTGACAACAAAATCTACATTTTGTTGGGTTAAGTCATGATTGTGAGAACTCTCATATGCCATTCTGGTCTATTTTTATTTAATCCATATCTGTCAGGCCCCAATTCAGTGCAACCAAAATTAACAAGACAAACCTTATTTTCTCTTTTCTATACACCAATATAGAATACCTGGTCTGTCACCTTAAACCTATTTATTATAAGTACTGATAAGTAATAAGTACTTTCTCATTATGTCTGAGACCTCCATAGCCAGCTACAAGGTGGAGCTGTGCCCTCTGCCTGACCTTTGTTTTTTTTGATCATATCTAAATGCCAACTCGCAGCGCTGGCTCAACCCATCCCTCGAACAAGAAGTTGGCATGTGCCCAACTTGAGTCTTTTGCCCCAACCTCAACCCATTACCATGGCCTTCCACCTGAAAACTGGCCTGTGGCAGTGGGCTGACCCTCTTCCTCCGCATCTCAAAGGCTGGCTTGTGGTTCTAGTTGGACCCTCCTGCTCCCTTAACAAGTCAGAGCTAGATGAGAACAAGAGAGAGAAGCAGAAGATGATGGAGGGTGAGAGAAAGAGAGGCAGAAGAACTGAGAATGTAATGGGAGAGAGGGAAAAGCAGAAGAGGGTGAAGAAAAAATAAAATATAGGGATGCTGAAGAGAACACAATAGAGTGAAAAAGAAGAGGGGAGAGTGAGAAGCAGAAACCAGAGAGTAAGAAGCAGAGAGAAACAGAAGGTAGAGATTAAAGGAAAGTGAAAAATATTGTGTGTGTCTGTAAGACAGTGAGAGCGGGTGACATGTTACAAAGAACTCCCTGATGCCAGTCTCCCCCACCCCACCAATCAAACATCTTCTGCCCAAATCTCTGTGGCACGTGTTCCCAGCTGTCATCCCTCCTTTACCATCCCACCTCCAGTTGTTAGGGCCTCCCTCTGCCCTACCTCTACCCTGTTGATGGACTTCCGTAAGCAGACTCAATCTATAACCCGACAACCAACTCTATGCTCTCAGATCTCAATGGCCCTCTCTCACTTTTCCCAAATTTCAGAACTTATTCCCCACTCAGTGCTGCGACCTGGGGGACACCCACCCCTTTAATACCAAACCCTGAGCCCATTCGTCGCTGATGCTGAGACCTCCCAGCCCATCTCCCCCCACCCCACCTCTGACACCTACTCCTAATGCTCTCAAATGCTAGTACCTCTCCCAGTACTTCTAGATCATGCATCACCACTCTCCGGTGCTTCAAGGCCCTAAGAATTCCATTCATGTAGCTGGGGTTCTGTACTTGCCCTAGTACTGTGAGCCCTGATATCCTCCATATTAGTCCGAGCACCATTTTCCACCAAGTGCAACGTGGAGTCGGAACTCAGAAATTATCTGTGTGTCAGGTTCCCGACCCCAATTTGAAAGTCAAGACCAAAGAACCATGCAGTAAATCAACTCCAAGTTCCACCCCCTCCTCTTCTACCAAATTCTGTGTTCCCATCTGCAATAGTGATATCCCTCAGGATCACTATTCTATACTATCAAAGCAGAGCAAACCCCAGAGCTGCTGCTAAAGCTCATAGCTGTTTTCCCCACGACTGCTAAACCTGCCATACTTATCTCAATCTGCTTTGTTACTTAGCATCCTGCTGTTATAATCAATTTTAAGAAAGCTAAAACATAACATTTGACTATGTGGGTAAAGGAATTTAGAATAATAATCAAGGGGCATTATTTGCACCCTGTATGCAAAACAGGCCAGAGCATTTTTGTAACATGGTGATGATGGCAAGGCTGTGTTCCTTGCCCATTCCTTGTTGCCCCAAGAAGGTGGTGGTGGGCCATCTTCCTGAACTGCTGCAGCCCTTGTGGTGATGACATCCCCACAGTGGGGCTAGATGGGGAATTCTAAGATTTTTGACTGGGTGACGTTGAAAAGATGGGGACACATGTCTAAGTCAGGATGGTGGGGAACTCGGAGGTGATGGCCTTCCCATGTTGTGGCAGCTCTTGTCCTTCCTGATGGTGAAGTCCCGCAGGACTGGAAGATGGTAAGATTGGTGAGTTGCTGCAGTCCACCAGTGGCGAGGAGAGTGGACACTTAGTCCAGTGAAACAAATGGACTTCTCTGTCCTGAATTATACTGAGATGCTTGAGTGTTGTTGCAGATGCATCCATCCAGGTGAGTGAAGACCCTTGATGGAGAGACTTTGAGGGATCAGGAAGTGAGGCACATCACAAAGTAGCCACCCTCTGCTCTGCTCTTGTTGCCATGGTGCTGAAAAGGCTGATTCAGGTAACTTTCTAGTTAATGCCCCAGCCTTAAACTGCTGATGCTAGGGGACATTACAATAGTGGTGATGTTGCAGTTTGGGGTAGGTGGTTGACCTATGTCCTGTTGCGTGTTTGATCCCAAAATACCGCTTAAAAATCCCAAATTGTCATGTAATGCAAACAGAATCGAACACAATAAATCAGTAGCCCCGATAACAATGCATTGTGAGTGAAACTGGTCTACATCAGCAGTGCAAAACAGGATTGTAGCGAATTGGCAGCCAATTCATCACTGTGCCAGTTTCTATTTTCCAGTGACTTGGAAAATATTGCCAAGATTTTTAATTTGAAACCAAGTAAAATCAGCAGTGTGACAAGCAAAAGAGTCTCTAAAAAGAGTTTGAGCGATTGTTCTGTGAAATTCAGTGGAAAGAGGATTGGGTGTGGTGAAAAATCAAATACCAGTTCGGTACGAGCCCATTTACTGCTGCTAGCATAAACCAATTTCACCCCCATCGTGTGTTACATTGCATTAAACCCTTATTATAAAACACAACCACCTTCAACTCGTCGCGGAAGATCTGCTAGTACTGTATGTCTGTAAGTTCAGAGACACATCCCTCACACTTCAGGCAGTGACATAGAGTATGATACAGAAATCTGTATCTATCAAAAAGGTATCACAAAATTGAAATAAAACCATGGAAACTTTCCCCATCAAGAGAAAATATCCTCAAATTAACCTCAGGATTTATGAAATTTGGACCAATGGTTGTAAAGAGACAGGCCAGGTTGTGCAGGATAAGAGTGCATCTTCTGAGGTGCTATGAAAAACACTATAGGAAAGCTGCTGCTATATTTTAGATTTGTGTTTTTATTTATCTCTTTTGGAATTTTAGGTATATTTAGACGACTGTTGCTCTTTCAAAACATTTACAGCAGGTCCCATTAACATATATTTATACCCCAATGATCTGGAAGTTGTACCTTTTCAGTCATCTGTTCCTGCAGAATAAATTCTGGGAGGATGAAGGATTAGCCTATTCTCAGTTGTCTTTAGAATATTGAACATCATTTTGCACCTCAGAGACTACTCCCTTCAGAAATGGCAGAATATTAAATATCGAGTCCTACAAGTTAAAACATTTATTCACTAATCAATAGAACTCTGAAGCAGAAAAATATTCAAGCTGAAATGTCAAACCTAAATGTAATAGATTATCAACAAAATATTAAACATCGAGTATAATAGATAAATTCCCTTTTGAAAATGTCTTTGGATAATAATTGTTAAATTGCCAATACTTCCTGTCTCCAAACGCTTGACCACTTTCAGTCTCACTACAATTTGGATTTGAGTTATGATACACACAGTACACGCCTCAATTTTCAGAGTCCATAGCCCCATTTTAACTTGGTGCAGCATAAACCGTGAGGCCTCAGGCTGTGTGAGGCCTGCAGGAAATTGTAGGTTCTGGGCCTCATTGAAATGATTGAACTCAGACTTGTACCTGAACCCAGCAGAAACTGCTATCCAGCTGGTAGATGGGAGCAGGATTTTGGGCGATATGGGTGAAAGGCAGGCCATGGAAGTGGGGGTCCGGAGACGATTACAGTCATGGACAGGGGGAGGCTCAAGGTGTCCTTGTTCCTTTCGGCCTACAAGTAAACCTAGTTTTTTAAAAAAAACTTTTGGGACGCACTTACAGCTGCGTTACTGCTTTCCACCATGTGGTTACTGGTGGTTAGGGTACGGGGCATGACTAAAGTTAAAATTGCTTCAGGATCCAAATGTGTCGCCAGAGCCCCACATTTAAATATTAATGAGGGCCGAGCCAGCCTGTGTCGTGCCTCCCGAAACCCAGAAGTGAAAATGGTGGCCAATGGGAGCGCTGTGTGAGTGCAGAGGTAAGGACGCCACTCCCGTTTCAAGGCACTGCCTGCCCCGTTCTCATCGAGTGTGCTGAGGTTAACATTGGAGCTCATGTGTTGGACTGTACCTTAGAATTCAGGTTGGTTTGTTAAACTGCAAACCTTGCTGTCTTTAAACAGAAGGCTACTCTTGACCCATCAGGATAGAAAATTTAGAACACTTCCATTCTCGGCATGAGCAAATTATGATTTATGCACTCCAGTTAGTATATTAGATTGCTTTTAGATGCTGTAAATGAATATCCAGGAATATTATGCATCAGTAAAATTATCCTTACAAAATGCAAGCATTCTTGCAGTATTCAATTAAACACAACATGCGACAGAAGCTAAGATACAAATTTGTCTCCATATCTTCATTTCACTTACAAATGATCAGACAAACACAATAGATGAACCTTGATCTCGTTCAGGCTGCACGAGCTATAACACAACTGCCTGAACCTTGCTTTAATTTTACATTTAACGTGGGCAAATCACTACATTGTGACACTCCCCATCTCCTCCTTAAGCTACCAATACAAGTACATTTTCCAACCAGAGTCACTGTAAAGCAAGCAGGAGCAAAAGCTCTTGGGTCACTTGTTCCCTCTCTGGCCCAATGATACTGAGATTAACTGTAACATTTCCTGTTACTACTCTGGCTGTAATCAGAGAACTCAGCACAGACTAGTGATCATTGTGTTTAGGCAATGCACCATTCCTTATGACCATGTCACCATTCTTCCTGATGCCCATGCTCATTCGAGGGTGGGCAAGAGAACAGTTACAGCAGTAAACTTGTCTCACCCGTTCAATAAGCCACTGGGGAAAGGGAGCAAAGCACCCAAGAAATGATTTCATGTGCTGGTTGAGTTCCATATTAATGCTGCGGGCAGATGAATATTTTATGCCATGTGGCTCAGCCGGTAGCACTCTGGCCTCTGAATCACTCCAGGGCTTGAATATGAAAATTAAGGCTGACACTCCAGTGCAGTGCTGAGGGAGTGCTGCACTGTTGGCGGTGCCATCTTTTGGTTGAGACGTTAAACTGAGGGCCCATCTGCTTGGGTGAATGTAAAAGATCCCATGACACTATTTCGAAGAAGAGCATGGGAGTTATCCCTGGTGTCCTGGTCAATATTTATCAACATCACAAAAAGCAGATTATCTAGTCATTATCGTGTTGCTGTTTGTGAAGTTTGCTGTGTGCAAATTGGCTGCCGCGTTTCCGACATTCCAACAGTAACTACACTTAAAAAAAAAAGTAACTGATTGGCTGTAAAGCGTTTGAGACGTCCGGTGGTTGTGAAAGGCGCTATATAAATGCAAGTCTTTTTTTAAATGAATATTTTAATGATCAATTTTCTAACTCTCTTCCCCTGTTGCTGAAGGTGTTGATCCTTTGCACCTTGCCCTTTGCACCTTGCCCAAGTGGCCATTCTTGGTGTGAGATTGCAGTGAGTGCTTGTAGGCAATCCAGGGTCAACAGAGCCTCAGGGACAAACTCAAACTTCTCCTGATCCCATATCCACACTTGCTGGCAGGAGTCAGTAGATAGTGATCGGTGGTGCAAACTCTGGCTCCTTTCCTCCTTCCTCATTTAAGGACCCTGAAACTAATTGTCATGTCCAACTGTTGCCCTGGTTAACACTGGCTAGCTGTGTACAGGTGGTGATTGTAACCTAGGGCCTGTTGGTTTGTATAGCATGGTCTCATGACCTGGAGCAGATTTACCCACTCAGCCACTGGGGCTGTTTCCCTTGCACAATCTTGAGTAAGGAGGCAGCGATAATTTTTAAATTGAGAAAGCTAGATAAAGGGCCAAGTGTAGAGGCATCTCTCTATAAAGGTGACAGTGTCTGATGGGGTTGTTCATTAATTACCATAGTTCGTCTGGTATATTCAAAAGCACAACACAGCTTGTTAAATTATAATGATGCGCTAGAACTGTACTGGACACTAAGACTCTCAGCTGACATTCATGCGAGGAATCTGCGATGCTTTTTGTTCAAAATGCAGTATGAGGATGCACAGAAACAATTGGCTTTGCATTGGCTGTTTATCTTTGAGAGTGAAATGAGGCCTTAAATAGTACTGTTGCGGGAGCAAATGATATTTTTGCTTCAGGAGCTCATTAATCTGTGGTTTGATCTTTAATGGCATTTCCCTAACATGCTGTTCAATGCGACACTAGCATGCCAGTTAGACTTGTCGCGCAGACAACCACTGCAGATTTCACCCCATTTAAAAACAGATCATGTTTACTGCCTTGTTGCTAGGTAGCTAGCTGGCCGAGTATGGTTTCTAGGCATGCAATTCATGCTTTGCGCATTTAAATGTAACCCCTGTGAAGTGTACAATTGATTTTGTCCAAGCAAGCTTCAACTCTCCTTTTGCGTGTTTCCATTTTTAGTAGCCAATGATGTTAATGAGCTCTTTACGAGTGCCACATTGCTTGAAGCAGAGGCTTTTCACCATGCATGAGTACTGTGGGGAAGGTAATCAACTGTAAACATGGAAGGTGCGGAAGGCTATTAATAGCCAACAAACGTCTCAGCCAGTTATATATAGAAGCTTAAATTTTATCTACTAAAGATTTTTTTTTCATTGAAACCATAGAAAAATCGCTTCTCGATTGTCCAATTTAGCACTGGCCACGAACCACCTATTGCAATCAGTGGAAGCATTAAGAAAAGACTTGCACTTATATAGCACCTTTCACGATGTCCCAAAGCGCTTTACAGCCAATGACATACTTTTTAAAGTGTAGTCACTGTTATAATGTAGGAAGCCCTGCTGCCAATTTGTGCACAGTGAGATCCCACAAACAGCAATGTGATAATGACCGGATAATCCGTTTTTAGTGATGTTAGTTGAGGGATTAATATTGGCCAGGACACTGGGCAGAACTCCCTGCTCTTCTTAAATATAGTGCCATGGGACCTTTTACATCCACCTGAGAGGGCAGACAGGGTCTCGCTTTCACATCTCATCTGAAAGACAGCAAGTTCTCCCTGTGACCGCTTGGGTTTTCGCCGGGTGCTCCGGTTTCCTCCCACCGCCAAAAGACTTGCAGGTGATAGGTAAATTGGCCATTGTAAATTGCCCCTAGTGTAGGTAGGTGGTAGGGAATATGGGATTACTGTAGGGTTAGTATAAATGGGTGGTTGTTGGTCGGCACAGACTCGGTGGGCCGAAGGGCCTGTTTCAGTGCTGTATCCCTAAATAAAATAAAAATAAATAAATAAACCTGAAGTAATGCACTGCAGTGTTCGCCTAGTTTTTTGTGCTCAAGTCTCAGGACTGGAACTGTTAACCCACAGCCTTCTGACTCAGAGGCAAGAATGCAACCCTCTGAGCCACAGCTGACAAGAGGTGGCACAGTGCTGCCAAAAGTTGGCACTGTAGCCCAGACAGATTCATGTAGTGGGAAAATGGATTCACAACCTCATATATTGAGTTCACCATCCTAGCAATGTGGATGTGGGAATAGAGTGATTCGAAGTCAGGCCCCTCCTCAACGCAAAGAGGGAGCAAGGGAAACTTCAAGGGAAAGCTGCTGTATCAGGAGCTGGGTGCAGATTGGCAGAGGTCAAAGAGTAGGTCATATGCCATCCTCTCTGTTCATATATGCTGCTTTGTGTGAATAACCCAGAGAGTGAGAAATGAAGAAGTACTTCACCACCATAAGCAAACTTGTAAATCAGTAAAAGTCTAATTCTTTTATTTTGTAAGCAGATGTGTTTTCCTCTAGTTGAAACATGGGATTAAGTCAGCGAAATCAAATGAATATATTGACAAAATTGGGATACTTGTGATGACAGCTCCTGGAAACAGCTGAATAAACACTGCTTTCTTTGCTATGTGATGATGTAGCCATAACATATATACTGCAGCATTTCTGTTTTGCTCTTAATTTTACCACCAAACATTTCTTTTGAGGTGGCAATATTCCATCATTTCATTTATACAATGTGGACACAATACTCAATGTCTGGTCCAAACAGTGTATTACAGACAGGCATGACTCCCTTCAACTTCTTCTCCACTGTTTGACTATATAGTCTAGCATTGTATTCGCTTTATGGATTGCTATTGTGCAGTGACTGAACTTATTAACTCCCAACTCTCCTAAAACCCCAACATCTCTTTCTACTTCCCCTTCAGCTATTTTTTTTTATACATGTAATAATTTACACTTGTCCATGCAGAATTTTATTCCCCCCTACTCAGTCAACTAAAAGAATTTATCTAAATTATTTTATGGGCCTTTGGCTGCCCCTTCAGATTTGGCAGCCACCACCGCACCACCACTGCCAGCACCCCCGCCCAACCCCCCAGACTTCAACAACAAAGACTTGCATTTATATAGTGTCTTTGATATAGCAAAATGTCCCAAGACTTGCGCTAAGTTTCTGCATCCAGGTTAAATCCAACTGTTCTATGGCCTCACCCTTCCTTACCTCCATGATCTGCTCCAGGCCTCTGTCCTTGCATGCACACTTCATTCCTCCAACAATGGCCCACTTCTCATTCTCTGTTTCATCAACAACAGCTGGTCCTTCAACAACTATGACCTTGCCTATTAAAGCTCCTTCCCTCTGCCATTCCATCTCTCTCTATACCTTCAAAAACTACCTTAAGACCCTCCTCTCTCACAATTGTTTTGCTCCTTCCTGACCCTCTTCCTTTTTTCTTTAGCCAGCACCACCCCTCTCCCCCCCACCCCCACTTCTCTCCTTAATGGTTTCCAAACTATCCAGCATCCTATAAAGCACTTTGAGATGTCTCTCCAAATATAATGAGCACTATTGAAATTTGAGTTGTTATAAATTATCTTCCAATAATTTCGTATGTTACCCAAGGTCCAGTAGCCTAGTGGATTTGGTCCTTGGCAAACAACCCAATAGTCACATGTTCAAATCCCATCATGGCAAGTTGTGAGATTAAATTCAGTAAATCCAATAATTTTTATACTGGCATCAAAAAACACAATGGAAGCTGTTGGATTGGTGCAATAACTTCCGCAGGGAAGGGACCTTGTCATCCCCACCTTCCATGTGACTCCAGTCTCACAATACAAAAGCAAAATACTGTGGATGTTGGAAATCAGAGAAATTGAGAGTTTGGGTTGGGTTATAGGGCTGGAGGAGGTTAGAGAGACAGGGATGGGTGAGGTCTTGGACCGATGCAAGGATGAAAATTTTTTTTAAATTATGAGTATAACATACAGGAGGATAATATGTAAGAACATCGGAACATATTATTCAACCCCTCAAGCCTATAAAGAAATCTGGATCAGCAGTAACTCTTTGGGAGACTGATAAATCTGTATTTCACAATATCTTTGCCTCAAACAGGAAAACATTTTATTCACTGTGCTTCAGCAAGGTTGAACCCAAGCTCTTTTGGAAAAAAAAAAGTTTTTTGAATGCTTAATAATTGGTTGGAATTGAAAAGTTGACATTGAAAATTGCAGTTTTATCTCTATGAGTTTTTAAAATCAAAATAGTGGATAGTTTAATTGTATGCTTTTCGGTGTGACTAAGCAATGAACAAGAACTTGCAGGCTGGAAGGTACTTTTTCTTTAAAGACATTCTGTTGTTGCTGTAAAAGATTTTGCAAAAGGCTGAGCCGTATTTATTCCTCCTCGACAGATGACATCAGCGAGTTCACTGTTAAACCCATTACACAAATAAACTATATTGCAGTATGAGCAAAAAATGTGCAGTCAGACAGATTGTAATCAATGATTAAAGGAGCCCACTAGTTAGATAGGTGATTTAGCACAATGTTTATGAAGAGTTCATTTAACAGCAGCAACTTGTCGAAAGTCCTTTGAGTAATAATCTACATTGGCAGACAGAGAGGGTGAGAAATGTTTGGGGAGGAGGAAATGTGGGGAAAAGTGGAACTTCTTCCTGGTTTAATGCCTATGGGCTGAACTTTTAAGCTGCGATGGGGCAGCCATGGAAGTGGGGAGGGCGGGAGTGTAAATTTGCACCACCGGGCAGGCTTTCGAAGCCAGATGGCCAAAAGGAGACTCTCCAGCACTGAAGAAGCAGCAGGCCACCCTGTCAGGTAGGTGAGGGAGATGGTTCCCAGGATGGAGGCACTCTTGCTCCAACTATTTTAACTGTAAAATAAAAAAATCCCCTTAGCAACCAGACCACCATTGTGGAGGGGAAACCCCTCCACAGGGCAGCATGTGGCTGCAGCTGAACCCAGGCAGGAGGGCAGATCCTCGAAGCCAGCCTGGCACTCTGGAGCCCCCCTCACCACCCACCCCAGTCTGCCGCTGGGAGGCTGCCTCCAGGCAGCTACAATGTTCCCTGATGCCTCCAAGGACCTGGAGTGAACCCGCACTCTCACCGCTAGTTGGTCAATTCGAGGAAAATCACAGCTGGGTGACTGTTCCCTACACCGTGTGGGCTTCTGAACCACATTTGAGCCTGACGGCGGGTTCCTGAATCCCACAGGGAAAATCCTGCCCAATGTCACTGACCACCGCACCCCCCCCCCCCTCCCCCCCACCCAAAATTCCAGGATCGGGCATATTTTTCCTGGGTGCCGATGCTGTTCTAGTGAGGTGCCAATCCCAGCGGGGTTTGGTGAGCAGGAATTTCATCGCTGCCTCTTTCCACAGAGAATAAGAAGGGCTGAAAGATCCAGAACTTAAATTTTCCGCTTTCAGAGTGGCTGATGCATGGAAGCAGACGTTGAAAAAGCTGTTATGCTCCACTTTCACCAGTCTGTGGTTCAGACACATATTGTATCCATTGATTGAGCAAACTGAGGCAGATTGATGGTATTTAGGACAGCTGAGAATGTCCCACCGATTCCCCTTCTTCCTGGAGAAGTGCTACGCAAAGGAGCGGGTACAGGAAATGCCTTTCATTCGCCTCCTGCAGACTTGGCACCAGGGTGAAAAATGTTGGTGGAGTCCCAGCAGAAATAGGTCCTACCTTCCAAATTCTACTCTCACTCTCCCCACCTCAACCCCTGCCACTCACACCCTCATTCCCTGTCCACCCATGCATTTTGGATGTGACATTAAACTGAGGGCCCTCCTGCTCTTGTCAGGTGGGCATAAAAGATCCCGTGGTGTTATTTCAAAGAAGAGCAGGGGAGTTCACCTCGGTTTCCTGACCAATATTTATCCCTCAATCAACATCACAAAAAAAAAACAGATTATCTGGTCATTATCACATTGCTGTTTGTGGGAGCTTGCTGTGCTCAAATTGACTGCCGTGTTTCCTACATTACAACAGTGACTACACTTCAAAAGTGCTTCATTGGCTGTAAATGGCTTTGGGACATTTGAGGCTGTAAAAGGCATGATATAAATGCAAGTCTGTCTTCCTCTTCACTGCTTTCCCAGGCCCACGAACTTTATACCCTCATTGTTTACTGGGATGTAATTTGTTCCTTAGTTCCAATGTGGTAACTTTTACTCTGGAGACTACCAACAACAGAGGACTTTCAAATACTGTAAAATGAATGCCACCAGTGGAACAGTTTAAAGTGTACTTCTGGGGTGCAGTGAAGTGAGAATGTTCCTCATCTCTGCTCCTCACCCCAGTTTCCTGATTTTGGCGAGGTGATGTGCAGAGATGAAGAAATCCCTCATTTTGGGAAAGGAGAACTGAGACCCTGTTAGCCTTCCTGTGTACTTACTAATGTCTATCTTGATAGCATCATTAGCAGAAGCCTAAGTTCCTTTAAGGTTGACTAGAAAGTCGCTGCATGACTGAGGGTGAGCTAAGGATGGAAAGGAAGAAGAAAAGTTTAGAAATGAAGCATGCAGTTCTTGAAATGATGTTGAGGGACAAGAAGTGCAAATGCTTAACACATCTGTCTGAAATTCCTCTCTCTGCGATTCTCATGGCAGACTTTTTATTGAAACTGATTAATAGTACTGCTTAAATAGTAGAATGTAGAATTTCAGATGAATGTAGCAAGCATTCATATCAATTAGCCCACTATATAGTTTGAGAAACTGCTGTCGCATGCTTATCTCTAGGATTAAAAATGCAGTCTACAATATGAATGAACTTCACAGCAAGCAGCCATGAGAATGTCAAATTTACAAACACTGTGCATTGCTGATTTGTACAAAACCAACTTCATGCAATTGAAATATGTAGGTTTGCAACATTTATCATCAGGACGTGAATCGGGGCAGACACTTCAGTTGATTTACAAACTGTTCCTGCTGCTGCTTTTTTGAAATCAGCTCTCTGGTGCATGACCAGCAAGATTGTTTTTGAAGTGAGTGATAGTTACTTCAATTATTTTAATGCGATTTTCCTCCGTTATAGTTTGTACTCTTAGCAGTCAACGAGGCAAGTGGTTTGCAGAATAAGTGTGCTTGCTACCAAATGCACAACAGTCAGCATTCAAACTGTGAATAAAGCTCTGGACTAAATGGTCCTAAATGACATTGTATTGAAGCCTCAAAAGTGTACATTTTCCTCCATCGATGGTTTGTGATGGAAAGTTCTGGCCAAACAGTTACGAGTGCAACATCACTGGTTCAACCTTATTGTGGCCAAGATACAGGTGGATGTGTGATGAAGTCAGATGAATCAATGAACAATATTTTCAATACTAAAGAATGATCGAGCAGCTCCCCCAATTGGTTCAATGGATAAATTCACCACCTGGTGTGTACTGACCCATACAGACCCAAACAATCCCAGAATCAGCGGGCAGAGTTAACATATCTCAGCAAGCAATTTAAGAGTAGCACTATATAGCTGACCACAGTGTCAGTGGCTAATGTTTCTGATTGCCTATCAGTCTGATTGCCTATCAGTAATCCTTTGTTGGAAGTTATGCAAATGTAGATGTCAATAATGACATCTTAATATAATGCCTTTAACAGAGAAAAACAACCCAGCATCACATGAGCTCTTAGTGACTTTTCTCATGTCAGCTGTGGCTCAGCTGGGAGCACTCAAATCTGCTTCAGAAGGTTCTGGGTTCAATTCCCAGTCTAGAGACTTGAACAACAAAATCAAGGCAGATGCAAGTACTCCAGTACTGAGGGAGTGCTGCACTGTTGGCAGTGCTGTCTGTTGGATGAGATGTTAAACCAAGGCCCCATCTGCCCTCTCAGGTGGACATAAAAGATCTCAATGGCACTATTTTGAACAGCAGGGAGTTATTCCCAATGTCCTGGCTAATATTTATCCTTCAATCAAAATCACAAAAACAGATTATCTGCTCATTATCGCTTGGTGATTGTGGGAGCTTAAATTGACTGCTGCGTTTCCTATAACAGTGACTACACTTCAAAATTATTTCATTGGCTGTTAAGCACTTTGAAACCTTTGTGGTTGTGAAAGGCGCTATATAAATGCAAGTCTCTTTCTTTATGAGGCGATACATTAATATACAAAATAAAAATGATTGAAAACCCTCTTTAGTAAACAGAATTTTTTTTCTTTGCTGTCAAAATGAGATTTTCACAGCTACATTCAGCTAGTACAAGAAAATAAATGACCGTTATTCAAGTTTTGAGGTGGGTTTCTGAATAAAACTACTGCATAAATTTATTTTGCGAACAGTAAGTAGTGTTGCAGAGATATATTAGATAAAGAAGAGAAAAATGCAGATTCGATGGGTCAAATTAAATTTTTGACCTTCACTGGAAAATAAACCACACAAAAAACACAAATGAACAGAAAATTGTTTATCTTCCATTTTCAGTGTGAGACTATTTATGTAATTGTTGTACATGGGGGAACAGTTATGGGTAAGCATTTATTTTTTCTGGGACCAATCAAAAAGTACATTTCTTATAAAGCCTCTTTGCAAATGATTTCAGGTGGAGATGTGCAGCCTAGCCCTGCTTCCATACCCCAATGAACCTTCTCCTTACAACAGTAAAAGCTCTAATTCACTAGAGCAATGCCATGGAAGATATGCTTGTATCTATTAATATTTTAAAAGTCTTGACATTTTTCCCATTCCTCTTGTCACACTTATATATCACAAATTTGTTATCCCTGGTGTTGCAATCAGGTGAGGAGGGATCGACGGGCTCCCCAGTTTTCTCTCTCCTTGTTTGACCGCAACAGGTTTATTTCTTTTTGAAGTGGATATACTTGCCAATTCAGTGAGTGTTTAACTGTTTATTTGCTGTAATCATAAAAAGAACCAATTGGACAGCTTTTCTTGAAGTTTAGCAAAGAAAGAGGCTAGCTTTATTGTACTTAAACTGATCTAAGTAAAATAATAAAATACGCTCCAACTTTCACACACACACACAGAGGTTACAGAGTGGGGAAGGATAGATTGATCGAATTACAGTCCAAAGAAATAAAAAGAGTACACAGTTTGTGGAGGTTGGTGACTTGGCTGGCTTCAGGCTGAATTCGGTGGTCGTGTGACTTTCCTTTGGTGGTCCTGAGGCTCCCGGTTTGAAGATGTGGACACTGATTCGGTGATTCTCTGGGAGGCAGCAATGTGGCTGATTTCCTTCAAGGGGATCTCTGTCTGTTCTTTCCGGAAACTTCTCTACTCTCAGTAGCTCTCCCCTCAGGCTTAAATAATTAAGAACAATGAGCATCGATTGGTGAACAGACTGACATAATCAAACACAGATCAACTAAACTACTGAATATGACAGTCTGCAGTAGAGAACATGACTTAGTGCTCACAGTCAGCAAGCTGAGCTCGAAACTTGTAAGGTTTGAGTGGTTCATCTTCACCAGTTTAATATTCAGGTTTCCAGCTAGTGGATTAAGAAAATCATCATTCAACCTGGCATGTTTTTGTTACACTGGGCATTGCAATATTTTCATTCCTCAGTAACAACTGGAAGTATTTAAATAACTCAAAAGACTTTTAAACCCACATATTTCCTGTTACATAACTTGAAAGCCTCCCGCTACTAGGTGGCATTACAGTGCCACTCAACTGTGTCACCCAACTAAGAAGAAAGATTGGGGGAAATGGGAGAGATTGTGTTGGTGAAACAGAGCCCAAAACCCCCTTCCCAATACTCCCGTGATCCCCAAGCCATCTCAACTACTCTCAGATTCCATAAACTAGTTGCACTTCCCCACACCCTGGCACCAATCTTGTACCAGTCTCTCACATCACTGCTACATCTTGGACCCCCAGCTAGTAGGTCAGAACAAATTGATAGGTCATTTAGCTGAATTAAATCTATGGCTCCACCTGTGGTTAACATTATTTCATGTTTAAGACACTGCACTCGTCCATGTCAAGTTGGAAACTCTAGGCACATACTTACCATCCAGGGTTAAAGGTAACAGAGAAGGAAAGAGGCCTGGGGAATTAGTCATTCCCTCTTTAAAGGTGCACAAGCAATGTTGAGTTTACTATAGGGAAAGTAAAAGCATTCAGATTGTATTTCTAAGACTGTTGACTACGAATCAGAGAGAGCTAAACTTTTGCTATATAAAACTCTGATGCAACTACAGCTGAAGTATTGAATCACTTTTTAAAACTGGATGCTACTGTAAGTCACTGATGAAGGAATCAGGACATGGGTCAAACTTGTAGCCAACGGGAGTTTGTATATGTTAAGAGTCATATGAGTGGGCTTCAATGTATTTTGTTAGCAATTAAATTACTTTTATTGTAAAATTGCTCCAGTGTTACTTCAGGTAGTGTGTGATGTGTAGCTAATTAATTCATAATTGGACAGCCTGTTATACGTGCTGTAGTTGGAGCATCAGCTCATGAAATGCAAAATATCACATTGATTAATCACGGCTTTGGCGTCTGTAGGAAATTATTTTTCTTCCATGAGGTGAAGCATTTACAGCTTGGATCGTTTGTTAAGGTGAGGAGTCATTTAGTCGAATTGGCATGTCCTGAAATTTTAACCTACAAAACCTCTTTTATGTGTCGTTCTCCTGAAATCTAAGACACTTAATCAGCGAGCACTCAATAAAATAATGCAAAAAAAAACAAGTATCCGTTTTTAGATTCATTAAAATGATACAGCTGATCCCATTTTTGAAGAGATTGCATATGTGAAAGATCTAAGATGTAAATTGACTTTTTAATAGTACTTTCTAATACAGTTGGATAAGGAAGAGAGGCTAGATCTTCAGGCTGTGCTATTCAGAAGTGTTAGCGAGTTTTAAAGATAAAAATCCAATATTTGAGAAGAATATGATCAATTGTTCCTTACAATAAGCTTAAAAAGTCTATATAAATAATGTAGACTAAGATATGGCAGAGCAGTGTTGTGGGAGTTTGTGGACAACAAGACTGCCCCGAGTGAATACATCTGAAGTTGATGTCTCCATCTTGAATGCATCTGGCTTGGAGTCATTGAGCTGGTATGTGAGTTGGAGACACTCCGACACATAAAAAAGGAGGGAAAGCATCTAGGCAGTTGCCTCCAGAATCCAGTCACTCCTCATAGAGAGGTGCAGGTTCAGAACGGGCTTGGTATGATCAGAGAAAGGGAACCCAGGTGCAATAGAGAATGAGGATCTGTAGAAACTGATCCTATCCAACAGGTACAATGTACTTGTTACCTGTGAGAGTAGAAATAAAGGCTGTCAGAGGGACAGCCAGAATGTGGACCATGGCATCTTGGACCAGGAGGCTGTCCAAAGGATGGAGGACGAGGAGGAGAGGAAGCCTAATGTAGTATCTGTAGGAGATTCAATAATAGCAACCTTCAATAATACCATCTCCCCTTGATGTTCAATGGAATTACCATCACTGAACCCCCACTGTCAACATCCTGGGGGTTAGCATTGATCAGAAACTGAACTGGACCAGCCACATAGATGCTGTAGCTACAAAAGCCGGTCAGAGGCTGGGAATTCTGCGGCAAGTAACTCACCACCTATCTCCCCAAAGTCTGTCCACCATCTACAAGGCACAAGTCAGGAGTGTGATGGAATACTCTCCACTTGCCTGGATGGGTGCAGCTCCAACAACACTCAAGAAGTTCGACATCATCCAGGATAGAGCAGCCCGCTTGATTGGCACCCAATCCACCACCTTCAACATTCATTCGCTTCACCACTGACGCACAGTGGCAGCAGTATGTACCATATACAAGATGCATGCCGCAACTCAAAAGATCTCCTTCGACAGCACCCTCCAAACCCGCAACCTTTACCACCAAAAAGGACAAGGGCAGCAGATGCATGGGAACACCACCACCTTCAAGTTCCCCTCCAAGCCACACACCATCCTGACTTGGAACTATATCACCGGTTCCTTCACTGTCACTGGGTCAAAATCCTGGAACTCCCTTCCTAGCAGCACTGTTGGTGTATCTACACCTCAAGGACTGCAGAGGCTCAAGAAGGCAGCTCACCACCACCTTCTCAAGGGCAATGAGGGATGGGCAATAAATTCTGGCCTAGCAAGCAACGCCCACATTCCATGAATGAATAACAAAAAAAAAATCCTTTGTAAGCATAATTGAGGGTCCAACATGATATGTTGCCTACCTGGTGCCAGGGTGAGGGACATCTCGAGCCAACTTGAAAAAATATTGGAGAGGAAGCGTGAGGCTCCAGTCATTGTGGTCCATGTTGGGACCAACAACACAGGGAAGAGTAGATAAATGTACTAGGAACTAGGAGATAAAGTGAAAGAAAAAAGGACATCGAGTGTGATAATCTTCAGATTATTTTCCAAGCCAAGTGCAAATTGGCATAGGGATAAGCAGGTTAGGGAGATGAACTCATGGCTGAAGAAGTGGTGTGGGAAAGACAGATTCCTTTTCAAGGGACAGAGAGTAACCGTAGGGTTGGGATGGGCTCCAACTGGACCATGACGGGGTGGGGTGGGGGGTGGTGGTGGAGGACTCAGTTGAGAAAGGTGGTATAAATAATAGCTCCAAAACAAACAAAAGGGAAGAGTAAAGTAACAGTGAGAAATTGTGCTTTAGGCCACACAGGCGAAGGGAAAATATAAAGTAATTAAAGGACGAGAGGGAAATGAAAAAAATTGAGTAAAACATTACAGCAGGACAGGTTAGGGTATGTGGCCCAAATAAATATTTTTTATTCAAACGCCCTGAGCATTAGGAACAAATTGAATGAGTTACAGGCATAAATTCAACATAGGGTGCATGACATGGTCACTATTACTGAGACATGGCTACAAGATGGTCAGGACTGGGAACTAAATATACCAGGTTATATGGTCTACAGGAAAGACAGGGCAAGTGGTAGAGGGGGAGAAGTAAGTAGTCAAGGACCCATTTGGGATTTGGACCAGCAAGCACAGGTCAAGGTGACCTTGAAGGTCAATGCCAGTGGAGCCATCATCCACCCTCCCTCCAGCTTCGCTATCTGGGGAAGTTGAGGCTTCTAGGTCTACACTAGGCAGCCCAGAGTTTGTTGCACCTGTAGCAAATGTGGTCACATGGCAGCTAACTGCAGCACGGTTGTCTGCAAGAACTGCAAGAAGGAAGGACATCTGACCAAGCACTGTAAGCAGAGTAAGTGTTGCAACTTGTGCGGTGGGGCAGGCCACCTCTACAAAACCTGCCCCAAATGCTGCCTCAGCTTTGCTCAGGCGGCAAGGTCCAAGAAAAGGCCAGGAGAAGGAACGACGAAGGCGTCCAGTGCTGGAAAGGAGACAAGCAGCCTTCTCCGCAGCGAGGAAAGTCTACCTGAGAAGGAGAAGAAAGGGAGGCAGCTGAAACAAGCGACCCAGCACCTACCCTGCGCCTGGAAACCCCTCCTCCACAGATAGGATCAATGGAGGAGGAGGCAGCAGATGGATAAACAGGCCAGTGGCAAGTGGTAAAAAGGAAAACCACAAAGAAAAAACCTCCAAAAAAGGAACAGGCCACCACCCAAACCAGTGGCAAGAGGAGGTTACCGTCTGAGACAGACTACAGCAGCTCCTCTTCACTGGACGAGGAAGTGCCAGAACGACGGCACCTTCAAAAGAGGCGGCAGAACTCAAAGGAGCTGGAAGATAAAGCCCTCCAGCCCCTGGACACTGGAAGCTGTGATGGGTCCAGCGCGCCCCAAACCCAAAGCGCCAAACCTAGCCACATGCCCAGTGCATCCCAGCTCCGGGACACCGAGAGCAACGACACGTCTGGCTCACTCCAGATCCGGGAAGCCAGGAGCAGTGATGTTTTCGAGGAGGAACAGAGGGGAACAGCAGAGGACAGCCCAATGCTTGCTGCCTACTAGACCCCTCCCCCCCCTCACCCCCTGATGTCACCCCAGCGGAACAAACCCTGCATGAAAAACCAGGAGGGGTTTCTGAGCCCGATGATTGTGAAACAGCTTGTGTACACAATGGTATGCAGGAACATCCCGAAGGACTGGGACTAGCAAAGACAAATGGTATGGGAAGCAACAACTAACTTTAAAAAATTGGGTATAAGGATTGCTTCAATTAATGTGCATAGCATTAAATCCACTACACGATGTGTTTCAACCTTGGATTACCTCGCCAAAGTCAAAGTCGACCTACTGTTTCTGCAGGAGTGTGGAATACCACACCTTAGCACCTACAGGCAATGGTTGCAATGGTGGTCCCACGGACCATCGATCTGGTCAGGGGGTAATGATTGCCATTCCTCCGGCCTGGGTATTCTGCTGCGGGGAGGTAACTTCACCATCTCTGAAGTTAAGGTGATGGTGGGCGGTCGCCTCCTCGTAGCAGATGTAATGTACAACAATGCTACACTCCGGTTGATCAACGTGTACGCCCCGGCTCAATGCAGCAAGCAGCTGACCATATTCCAGCAGCTCCCACTGCTGCTGGCGACAACCAGGCCGGTCAGTCTAGGCGGTGACTTCAACTGCATCATTGATGCAGCTGGACGATCCGGCAGAGACGACAGCAAACTGGACACTACGTCCAGATTCCTAATGGAAACAGGAAAAGATGCCAAACTGCACAACTTCTTCAGAAACCCTGCAGACAGAGCGCAGCGTAGATACACCTGGTCAAGAACGGACGGGTCTGCCCGTTCCAGGATTGACTTCCTGTTTGTGTCCCGTGCTGTCACGGTCAAATCCACTGACGTTCTTCTCCGACCATTGACTGTCACTTACAGGATGACCAGCAGGTTGGCAGGGGGACATGGAAGCTCAATGCTACACTGCTAACCCCAGAGAACGTTGAGGAACTCCAAAGGGATTACAAGGGTTGGAGGACCGTGAAACCCCTCATCAATTCGGCACTTCTGGCTGAAGATTGTTGCAAATGTTTCAGCCTTAATGGCGCAGTAACATCTTTGCAGTCCAGCATACGAAGGATCAGCAAATCCTTTAATGCTGGGTTGTACGACGTGAAGCCCACTGACAGCACGGCATCCCAATCCTTCCTGTCATCTATCACAAAGGTCTTAGATGACAGCATGAGGGAGAGACTGGACAAGCCGCTAACTCTGGATGAGCTGACAAAGGCCGTCAAGTCCTTCGAGACGAGTAAAACTCCCGGAAGCGATGGCTTACCGGTTGAGTTGTATTCGGCCCTGTGGGATTGGGTCGGCCTGGACCTGCTGGAAGTATACGAGAGTATGCTTCTAGCCGGCAGCATGTCAGAATCCATGAGGAAAGGCATCATCACCCTCATCTACAAGCGGAAGGGGGAGAGGGCAGAAATCAGAAATTGGCACCCCATCTCACTGCTTAATGTTGACTACAAGATTCTGTCCAAAGTCATAGCCAGTCGAGTCAAGTTTGCTCTGGAGTTGGTGATTCACCCTGATCAAACCTGTACTGTACCCAGCAGGAAGATCTCTGATAGTCTCACGCTATTCAGGGATACGATCGCCTATGTACGGGACAGGAGGGTGGACACCTGCCTCATCAGCCTGGACCAGGAGAAGGCCTTTGACAGGAAATCGCACACCTACATGATGGACGTGCTCTCCAAAATGGGGTCTGGGGAGGGAATCTGCAATTGGATCAAACTGCTCTACACAAACATCAGTAGTGCAGTCTCAATCAATGGTGGGAATCAGAAAGTTTCCCGATCCAATCTGGAGTCAGACAGGGCTGTCCTCTCTCCCCTGTCTTGTTTCTTTGCTGTATTGAACCCTTTGCTGAGTCTATTAGGAAGGATGTGAGCATAAGAGGGGTGACAATCCCAGGCAGTGGAGGCACTCAGGTAAGAACCTCCCTGTACATGGATGACATCGCCATTTTCTGCTCCGACCCGCTGTCTGTTTGCAGACTGATGAGCATCTGCGACCAGTTCGAACTGGCCTCAGGAGCCAAAGTTAACCACAGCAAGAGCGAGGCCATGTTCTTTGGGAACTGGGCTGACCGATCCTTTTTCCCCTTCATCGTTAGGTCAGACTACCTAAAGGTGCTGGGGATATGGTTCGGAAGGGCCGGGGCGGCACAGTGGTGCAGTGGTTAGCACTGCAGCTTCACAGCTCCAGCGACCCGGGTTCAATTCTGGGTACTGCCTGTGTGGAGTTTGCAAGTTCTCCCTGTGTCTGCGTGGGTTTTCTCCGGGTGCTCCGGTTTCCTCCCACATGCCAAAGACTTGCAGGTTGATAGGTTAATTGGCCATTATAAATTGCCCCTAGTGTAGGTAGGTGGTAGGGAAATACATAGGGACAGGTGGGGATGTGGTAGGAATATGGGATTAGTGTAGGATTAGTATGAATGGGTGGTTGATGGTCGGCACAGTCTCGGTGGGCCGAAGGGCCTGTTACAGTGCTGTATCTAAAAAACGAAAAAAACTAAAAAAAGTAAAAACCTGGAAGGAGCGAGTAGCCAGGGTACAATACAAGCTGAGCATGTGGGAGCAGCGATCTCTCTCCATTGTGGGTAAGAACCAGCTCATCAGGTGCGAGACATTCACCTTGTTACTGTACGTGGCGCAGGTCTGGCTCATACCCCACTCCTGCACTGTGGCGGTCACCTGAGCCATTTTCCGCTTCATCCGGAGGGACACGATGTTCAAACCTCTGGATAAGGACGGGAAAAATGTACCCAACATAGCCCTCATCCTGATGACTACCTTCATGTGCGGCTGCATCAAGCTGTGCGTAGACCTCCAGTACGCAAACTCCAAGTGTGCTGAGGTTCTATCTGTCCCCGGTGTTGCGAAGGATGGGCCTGGTCACATTGCCGTAGAATGCTCCATCCAGTTGGACTGTGCCGTACCACCTATCCTTCATGGAAAAGTTTCTGCGGAAAAACACCTTTGACCACCAATCCATCAGGCAGTGGTCTGCACGGAATGTCCTCAGGGCCCTACGAGAAAAGGAGATGGTGGATCCTGTCGGATGGTTCCCCGAGCAGACTGCCAAAGTCATTTGGCGGAATGCCTCATCACCAGAACTTTCAAACAAGCACCAAGATGTAGCTTGGTTGGTGGTGGAGAAGAGCCCTCCCTGTCAGATCCTTCCTGCACATCCGAAGCCTCATCCCCTCCGCACAATGCCCTTGAGGTGGCTGTGGTAGGGAAGAGATGGTTGCCCACCTGCTTCTGGAATGTGTCTTTGCAAAACAGGTGTGGAAAGAGTTGCAGTGGTTTTTGTCGAAGTTCATCCCAAGCAGCTCTGTAACACAGGAGTCTGTGCTCTACGGGCTGTTCCCAGGGACGCACGTCGAGAAAAACATCAACTGCCGCTGGAGGACTATCAATTCGGTGAAAGATGCCCTTTGGTCGGCCCGAAACTTGCTGGTCTTCCAACGCAAAGAGTTGTCCACGACTGAATGTTGCAGACTGGCACATTACAAGGTCCAGGACTACGTGCTGAGGGACGCACTAAAGCTTGGGGTAGCCGCAGCAAAGGCTCAATGGGGAAAGTCTACTGTGTAAGGTCCCCCCACCAAGCTGAACTGAGAGACTCGATCTATGGAAAACCCCTCGAACTGTATCCGGAAAATTTTTGTTTGCTGTAAAATGTATATGGCATGAAAAATGAAATGGAAGGGTTGTGAGGCAACTCACTCCTGTATTGAAGGAAACTGACCTCCTTTGCACTGTTTGTATTTTTTGACTTGGTGCTGTTTGGAACTGTTTTGTAATGTATTTTTTACAGATTCTTATGAATAAAGTATATTTTGGAAATAAAAAAAAAGAAAATGGAGAAGTAATCTTAGTGATTCAAGACAAAATCACTTCAATGACAAAAGATATAACAGGAAGTAAGCAGGAAGTGGAGACTTTATGGGTAGTACTAAGAAAGAGAAAAGGATTTAAGACTGTCATGGGAGTTGCATATAGGCCCCGTGGTATCAGCTGTGAACTGGTAGATTGTATAAATTCAGAGATTGAACAAGCAAAAGGCAAAGTGGTTTTAATATGGGATTTTAACTTTCATATAGATTGGAATAAGCAGACGAGCACATGTCAGAAAGATAATGAACAGCTTGAGTGTGTCTGGGATAGTTTTTTGGAACAATATGTCCTAGAACCAACACTGGGGCATTCCGTATTAGATTTAGTAATGAGTAATGAGCCAGATTTAGTTTCCAGCCTAATGGTGTGTGAACATTTACCTAATAGTGCTTATAACATGACAGAGTTCAATGTAGTGTTTGAAAAGGAGAAACAAAAAATAGCTACTAAGATTCCAGATTTAGGTAAGGCTGACTTCAATGGGATGACACGGAGACTGTCCACAATAATTTGGGAAAATCTGTTAATGGATAAAACAATAGATGATCAGTGGGAGGTGTTCAGGAAAAAAAATGTGATACAGAACCAGTTTGTACCCCTGAGGGGCAAGAGTTCAACTTGTCAAAAAAACAGCCATGGATAACTATAGAGGTAAGACACAACATAAAATTAAAAGCAAAAGCATACAAAAGTGCAAAAAATAGCACAGATCCTGGTCAATGGGAAAGATACAAAGAACAGCTAAGGGTGACAAAACAGATCGTAAAAACAACAAATTGAGTATGAAAAGAAACTTGCAAGGAATATCAAAATCAACACTAAAAATGATCTATATTCTATTCCTCTATTTATAAATCTTAGTAACCCATATGTTTTTTTTACCACCATATCGGCTTGTCCTGCCATCTTTAAGGATTTGTGTATATGGACACCAAGGTCTTTCTGCTCAACTACGCTTTTCAAAATCGTGCCATTTATTGTGTACTCTCTTTCCATATCGGTCCCCTCAAAGTGCATCACTTCACACTTCTCTCTGTTGAGCTCCATCTGCTATGTTTCTGTTCATTTCAACATCCTATCTATGTCAGCTGGAAGCCTAGAACTATTGTCATCACTATTACTAAGGCAAGTTTTGTACCATCTGCAAATTTCATAAAGCTGCTCCCTCCACCCAAGTCTAGGTCATTTATAAAAACTGAAGATAGTAATTGATCCAAAACTGACTCTTTGGTCAGCTGATTTTATATCTCAGATTGACAGTTTCCTGGACATTTTAGTTCTGTGCTACGTGGTCTCTTGGGTTTGGTGTCACTTCTGTAAGCAGACTCCACTTCCCTTATGAACTGGAGAGCACTATTTTCCCAATAACTAGATAAACAACAACATGAAGAGGACTGTCCTCTGTAGATTGGCATCACATATGTACTTTGATTTTTCAGAAGGCTGATTGATAAATATTCTTGTGAGAAGAGGTCATTTGTGAACTAATTAAGTTGTTTATTTTGCATGAAGTATATGTATGAGCAGGTTAAAGTTTTCAGTGACTGGCATTAGCCTTATAAAATGAGACGTCTGTGCCTCACTCTGTTTCCAAGATTCATAACCAGACATAACTGTCCTTTTCAGAAAGAGAGAGGGAGAGAATAAAAGACACAAGGTGACCTCTGATCCTTCCCTCAGCTCTCTGGGTCAAAGATTGGCTTGTTCAACCAATTAAATTTACAAAGTGACTCCTGACAACACATCCAGCGCCCCGACATCATCAGAGCTCCCAGCTGCGCACATGCGCAGAAAGGTCTCTTGCTGTTGGTAAGGCGCTGCGCATGCGCAGCCTACGTTCTCGCATGTGCACAAAAATGTCATCGCGTACTGGAACATCGCCCTCTTCCCCGGTGCTGCCTCCCGCGCCCGTCTGCTCGCCGCTTGCTCACGGCCTTGCTGCTACCTTCCCTCAGCCACACGCTCCCCGCTTCAATCCCCCCAAGTTTCTTCACCCCCCCCCAGCTCCCTCCTGCTTCTCCCCCCCACACTCCCTCCCACTTCCCCCTCTCCCCCAGTCTCTCGCTCGCAGTCTCCTACCCCCTCCCCTGCCTATCCCTATCTTGCCACTCTCTCTCTCTCTCCCCCGCTTCCCATGTGGGGAGCAGGGGTGGAGGGAGAAGCGGGAGGGAGCGGTAAGAGGAGCAGTGGGAGGGAGCGGTGGGGAGGGGGGAAGCGGAGGAGGAAGGAGTGAGGCCTGGAGCGAGTGGCCGACGAGAGGGGAGCTGTTGGTTGGGGGGGGTGGGGGGGTGGTGTGAAGCGGGAGCGACTGGACGACGGGGTTGGGGTTTGAAGCAGTGAGTGGAGTGAGCCACTGATGAGGCGAGGAGGAGCAAGTGGCCGACAGGTTGTGGGTGGGGGGGGGGGAGGTGGTTGAAGCAGGGAGTGTGAGGCTGAGGGAAGGCAGCAGCGAGCAGATGGGTGCAGGAGGCTGCACCGGGGAAGAGAAGCGGGATATTGTTCGGGATGGAGTGGGATTACAGCGATTGAATTTAATTTTTTTGTGATAAATTGAGCAGCGCGATCTTTAATCCTGGCAGCTGCCTAAAATGTCACAGACAGTGATGTTTCAGTGCATGAGGCTGCATTTGCACATGTGCAAGTACTGCGCCACCCAGTGGTTGCGTTGTCAGCAAACAAAGCCTTAAATTTATCACCCTAAATGAGGAACCTTACCCCTTTGTGTGAGAGTCACAGCAAAGACGTTGTCTGTTTAGTTAAGGACCCTTGCTGTGTGCCTCTGAAATGAAACTTCTATCATCAAACGTGTGATCACCCCGAGTATGTGTTGGATGACTCGCCAATGTCTCAAACTAATAGCTGCTTTGTCTGGTACTCTAGCTAATGTTCCTAACCAACATCCTGTAAAACCATTGTGTTACTACGGGAACTTAATGTAACTTCATAACTAGATCATAATCTGCATTAAACCAAAATCCCTTTCAGGCCAAATAGGTAAAAAAAAAGGTCAATATTACAGATGGGCTGAATGCAGTTTTCACCGCTATGGATATCTTCATCAGAGAATGAAAGTCGCAGTCTCAACTTGCAAATAGTTATGCTTTCTTGCCCATGAGCAGTTATCTGGCTGCTGCCCCTAGTACCCAGGAGTCTGCCATGCAATGTAAACAAGATAAATTTCACAGAAATGTGGGCTTCAGCTGAGTGTACTTATGAACTCAGCACTGATACTTGACACCATCAAATAGCCAACAGCTGCTCATTGTCGGTATTCACATGAGAAGAACAGTCGAGCTACCAGAGTTCAGACAGAATACGTGGAACCGTAACCTCCGGAGTCAGTTCTCCAGAAAAGCTCCCGCCAAAAATGGTAGAATTGCGGTATGTGGAAGGTAGACGATGTATGTTTCAGTTATCCAAGATATGCGTTGGAACAACTTCCAGAACGCCAAAAATACTTCTGGTATCAATTGTGCCATTACTTCAAAAAAGAATGTACCCAGGAAATGGGTAACTTTGCGTTACTTAAATCTCATTGTTAGTGCTTCAAACACCAACCAAAATACCATTTCAGCCACTGCAGTAATCCTAGGTTACATGAGGCTGCCTGATCCCAGAAAGTGGGCTCAAACCAACAAATTGCAAATTCCATCTGCCAGAGATCTGAAGAGCCTGTGTGGCCCCATCGAATCGTACTTTAAAAATGACTACTGATGCTATGGCCAAGGGTTCATGGTGATATAACAAGGTGTGGACAGTTTCCGGAGAGTGCTTTGAATGGCTGGAATTTTACAGTGAGCAGGTGGCCCCCGTCCACCGGCCGAAAATTCGGTCGCAAGCCTGCCCCCGCCGGGCCTTGGGATCCAAACAAGATCTTACGTTCCCCAGGCCCTTAATTAGTCTTGGGCGGGACTGCTACCTCATTAAGGCAGGAAGTCCCACCTAATAGAGCTGCCGGCCAATCAACGGGCCGGCAGCTCTTAGTCCCAGCAGCGCCACTAGGAGCAGTGGCCCCTGCTGGGACTACACCCAGCTTCAGGAGGAAGATGACGGGCGGCCCCAGAAAAAAGGTAGGTTTTTAGGGTCTTGCCGGGGACAATCGGTCAGGCAAGGGAGGGGTCGGTTAGGAGGGGGGCGGGGGCGTGTTGTGCGTTGGGGGTGGTTGGTGTTTCTGGAGCGGCCCTCTGTGGGACACAGGGTGCCCAATCAGGAGGCCCCCCACCTCCAGCCCGCCAGAAGTCCATCTAGTTTTTTCAGGCGGGTGTTCTGAGGCCTCAGCCACCCACCAACCAAATTTAAAATCCCTATGGCGGCAAGCGGAGGCCTTTAAGTGGCAGTTAGTTGGCCACTTAAGGGCCTTAATTGGCCTGGGGCGGGCGGGCCGTTTCACGCCGCCACCACCCCGCGTAAATTAGCAATGGAGGCGGGAGTGGGTCAGGAAAGGGCCCCCAACCCCAGCCTCCCACTCTGTTTCCCCACCACAACCAGCCTGCTCTTTTGAGGGGTGTAAAATTCCAGTCAGTGTTTTGAAACTGAGATGAATACTTTGGTTGTGGTCTGAGTTCCAGTTGATAACTGACAAAAATTGGAATCAGTTTAACTGTACCACAGCACAAATCATTGATTGAAGTTCCCTGGTGAGGGCCTTTTTGCCTAATTTTCTTTGCTTTTCCTGAATTTACCTCTTTTGGATGCTATATCAGCACTTCTATGCCTGGCCCAAGTTTTTCATATTTGATCTTAACTAATGAATGTCTGGGGGCTGTTTGGCCCTGGTTGACTTGACAACCAAACTTGATCTTGTCCCCACCCACATACTAACTTCCTGGCAGAGTTCGCAAGGCAGTGATAGGAGTGGAATCCTAGGGCTACTTTTTCTCAGGAATAAAGTTTAAAGGGGATTCTTACCGATAAGAGCAGAATGGGAATTAACCCAGGGTTGTTTTCAATGTGATGGTGCCATAGGGTTACCAACTTTGGTCAGACATACTCCTGGATGTTCGACGGATGTGACACTTTATCACGTGACACTTGCCTGCAGTTTTCAAATGTTAACAATGAGGATGAGAAAACTTCCTGTATGTCTGGTTGAAATAACAATGAACAGTACAAAGAAAGACTTCCATTTATATAGCGCCTTTCATGACCTCTGGATATCCCAAAGCGAATGAGGTGATTTTGAAATGTCATCACTGTTGTAATGTAGGACAATTTTTGCACAGCAGGATCCCACAAGCAATGTGATAATGACCAGATATTTTGTCCTCAGGTGTTCTTTGAGGGATAAATATTGGCCAGAATACTGGAGAGAATTCCTCTGCTCTTCTTCAATTCTTTTACGCCCACACAAGAGGTCAAACCTGGCCTCGGTTTAATGTTTCATCTGAAAGAGGCCACCTCCGACAGCGCAGCAGTCCCTCAGGACAACACTGAGACGCTGGGCTATACTTTGTTCTCAGGTTCCTGGGACTTGAACCCACAACCTTAGAGAGATAGAAAATTTACAACAACGATGGAGGCCATTCAGCCCATTATATCTGTGCTGACTGAGAAAGAGCTATCCACCCTAGCCTCACTTCCTCTAGGTTATGGCACCTTAAGTGCATATCCAAAGATTTTTCAAATGCAATGAGGGTTTCTCAACCTTCCGACTCAAAGACCAAAGCACGGAACCACAGCTGGCACCACTGATCAATAAGAGTATCTGGAATTTTCAACCTTTCTCTATAATCTGCTGGAAAAAGAAAAAAAAAACAGCGTAAGATTAGCCAAAAACATGATGGGTCAAATGGTCTCCTTTGCTGTAAATTTCTACATTTTATCAGCCTGTCTCTACCTCACAATGCTACAGAACAGAGAAATCAGTGGTTAAATGAATTGTAGTTTTAAAAAGATGAATTGTAGATTACATATCACAAAGCACAGAGTTCTGGCAGTGAGTTTAAAGCAGTTAGTCAATCTCAAGGATTCTGTAGCTTCACTCCTGTGGTCTATGACATCATCAGAACTGCTCAATTGGATTAGTGCCTTGTTACTCACTGTCAGCCATCTATTATCCCACAGCTATTTTGGTAGAATTACAGTTCCTGGACACAGAGCACAAATGACAACTGTAGCTCATTTTGATGCAAACTACTTCAGTCTGGTCGAAGGTAATTGGACCTTAAGTAATTGAATGTACAGACGGGCTATCAGTCCCAATACGCTTCATGTCAGAGAGTTGTTACCTTGCATCAGCATAAGCTTGTTTACTTTAACGAAGTACACAGTTCTTTTTTGATTTTTACATTAAGAGCTGATGGGCATGATATTGATGGATGGCTTTACTGTTTCTGTGCACACACAACCATTTCATGCTGTTTAAATATAGCTATACTGAAGGTGCGTCAAAACATGTGTGGGTTAAAAAGCAGGTTATAAACCCTACAACTGGATATTAACGCATTGATTTATTTCCGTTATTATCTTCTGGCACTCTGTGCAGTGCCTCTGGCGCCTACACAAGTAAGGAATATTAGAGTTTAAAGAAGACAGAAGTTAGTTTGCATAATATTTTTGTTTCTGAAAGATTAGTTGGGGATAAAGCCTTCAGAAGATTTCTTCGGCTCATTACATTCTGTAAAGTTACCAGCAGCTCTTGAAAAGTCATGAGTGCATGTTCAGAATCGAGGTAGCAAAATGTTGGTCATGCCTATCCTGAGGTTGACCAAGCCAGAGAATGGCACTCTTGGTATTAAAGCTGTTTTGACATTGTAAACGCCGGGTAGCATCTTTCCATATGAAGTTAAGCGACCAGTAACTTCTCATTTCTGCTGCACTGTGCCAATCAATTAAGCCAATTACTATAAGAAGGTCTACTTAAGTTGATAAGTGTGCCATTTTCAACTCTTTTGAAAAGCCAAAGGCCATTTGCCCTATAAATCCCACTGAGGCAAGGGTTTAATATTCCCCCTAGCCCCTGTGAAAATTGAAATATAGGTGGTCTTAAAGTAGTATTTGTAGTCCCTTTTTTTGTATTTCTGGAGCAAGAGAAAAGGCAATTCATCCATGACGGAGAGGATTAGTAAGGACTAAACCTAGCCTCGGGCAGAATTTGCATCAGCCAAGTTTGAAATACCTGAATATGCCAGAGGATCAGTACATCTGGAGTTTTAGGTTCTGTTGGGAGATCAATGTTGGACCTGACCCTAAGGCTGGCACCTGATTTTAGAGAGGTTCTCAGCAACTCCAACTGCATGGGTTGTGCAACTGCATTAGGGTGGCTGAACTGGCTAAGGCTGGCAGTAGCTAAGTCAGACTGACCTGGAAGTTCCCAGCTTCAGCTATTAGCCCGTATTGAGTTATGTAATCTCAGACAAGACAGTGATGCAGGGACTATAGCAGCCCTGGGTTAGAGAGGAGAAAATTGGCAGGTGTCCTGCTCTTGAAGGCTTTACAGTGACTCCTGTGAGAAGGAGGAATGTGGAGATGTTTGCTAAAGACTCCTACCCTTTCTGATGTTTGAACTACCCTCAGTATTAACTGTCATAGATCACCCATGAAGAATGGCCACTGTTGTGAGATACTGGAAGGTCGCTAGGACATGTGGAATCCTTTGTCAACAAGAGGTCACCTCCTTGAGGTATGGAAACAAGGAAATGAGCAGGAAGAGTAGGAGGGAGAAGGACCTAAGCAGCTGAAGACACAGCCACCAATGGTAGAGCAATTCAAATCAAGGATGCTCAAGACGCCAGAATTAGAAGAGCACAGATATCTCAGAAAGTTTGTAAGATTGCAGGAGATTACAGAGAGAGGGAGGTCATGGTGGGATTTGAAAACAAGTTGAAAATTTTAAATAAAAGCAAAATACTGCAGATGCTGGAAATCTGAAATAAAAACAAGAAATGCTGGAAATACTCAGCAGGTCTGGCAGCATCTGTGGAGAGAGAAGCAGAGTTAACGTTTCAGGTCAGTGACCCTTCTTCACAACTTCTTCTGAAGAAGGGTCACGGACCTGAAACGTTAACTCTGTTTCTCTCTCCACAGATGCTGCCAGACCTGCTGAGTATTACCAGCATTTCTTGTTTACATTTGAGAATTTTAAAATCAGGGCATTGCTTAACTGGGAGCCAATATAGGTCAGCGAGTATAGGAAATGGGTGACCGGGACATGGTGCGAGTAAGGGCACAGTTTTTGATGACCTCAAGTTTACAGAGATTAGACTGTTGGAGGCCAGCCAAGAAAGTGTTGAAATAATCAAATCTAGAGATAGCAAAGGCATGGATAAGGGTTTCAGCAGCAGATGAATTGAGGCAGGAGCAGAGTCGGTCGTGTTATGGAGATGGACATCGGCGGTCTTGGTGAAAGCACGGTGATATGATCAGAAGCTCATCTCAAGGTCAAATATGTAATTCTGAATCATTATATACAAGTTATTGAATAACAAGAAGAAAATTATAAAGCACCTTTAACATAATAAAATGTCGCAAGGCACTTAACAGGAGTATTATAAAACAAAATATAACACTAAGCCACATAAGGAGATATTAGGTCAGATGACCTAAAGCTTGGTCAAACAGGTAGGTTTTAAAGCGTGTCATAAAGGAGGAAAGAGAGGTGGAGAGGCAGAGAGGTGGAGTGAGGGAATTCCAGTGGCCGAGGCAGTTGAAGGCACGGACACTAATGTTGGAGTGATTAAAATCAGGGATGCTCAAGAAGTGAGACTAGATGAGTGCAGATATCTCAGGACGTTGGGGAGCTAGAGGGTTTTACAGCAATAGGGATCAGAGGGCCAAAGCCATGGTGGGATTTGAAAGCAAGGATGAGAATTTTCAAATCAAGATGTTGCTTGACCTGGAGCCAGTGTAGGTCAGCGAGCACAGAGGCGATAGATGAACGGAACCTGGTGCAAGTTAAGACACTGGCAACAGAGTTTTGGATGACCTCAAGTTTATGGAGGGTAGAATGTGGGAGACCAGGAGTGCGTTGGAATAGTTAAGGCTAGAGGTAACGAAGGCATGAATGAGGGTTTCAGCAGCAGATGAGCTGAAATAGGGACGCAGTGGGGCGATGTTATGGAGGTGGAAATAGGCTGTCATTAGATGGCGTAAATATGTGGTCGGAAGCTCATCTTAGGATCAGGTATGACACCAAGGTTGCAAACAGTCTGTTGCCAGAGAGAAGGATGGAGTCACCTCCGCTCAGTCCGAAAGCGTGACCCCGAGCATCCGGTTGCTTGCCGTTTCAACACACCCCCTGCTCTCATACCCACATCTCTGTCCTGGGATTGCTGCAGTGTTCCAGTGAACATCAACGCAAGCTTGAGGAACAGCATCTCATTTACCGATTAGGCACACTACAGCCTGCTGGACTGAACATTGAGTTCAATAATTTCAGAGCATGACGGGCCCCCCATTTTACTTTTATTTTTAGTTTTTTTTTTCTTTTTTGTGTTTATTTTATTTTAGTTTGTTCAGTTTGTTTCTACTGTGCCTACCCACGGTTTTATTGTCATGTTTGTGCTTGTGGCTGTTCAGTTTTCAGTCCATTAACACCCTATCTGTATGAATGCTTTGTCTTTCAGCACACCATTAACATATTGTTTGCCTTTGTTCCATGATCTTCTGGTCAGCTATTCTGTGACCTTGTCCTATCAACACCTTCTATTTTGTTATCTCTTGCCCCACCCCCCGCTTTACTTGCTTAGAATCTTTTACATTTCTTATATCTGCCAGTTCTGAAGAAGGGTCACTGACCTGAAACGTTAACTCTGCTTCTCTCTCCACAGATGCTGCCAGACCTGCTGAGTATTTCCAGCATTTCTTGTTTTTATTTAAGAGGGATGGAGTCGGTAGCTAGGGAATGGAGTTTGAAGAGGGGACCGAAAACAATGGCTTCAGTCTTCCCAATACTGGTTGTCAGATAAGAAGTCTAATAATTTAGCAACAGTGGAGGAGTTGAGAGATGTGGTGGTGAGGTAGAGCTGGGTGTCGTCAGCATATGTGTAAAAATTAACACTGTGCTTTCCGATGATGTTGCTGAGGGGCAGCATGTAGATGAAAAATAGGAGGGGGCCAAGGATAGATCCTTGGGGGTCACCAGTGGTGCGGGTGCAGAAAGAGAAGCCATTGCAAGTGATACTCTGGATACGATTAGATTGATAAGAATGGAACCATGTAAGAGCATTCCCACCCAGCTGGACGACAGTGAAAAGGCATTGGAGGAGGATGGTGTGGTCAACTGTGACAAAGGCTGTAGACAGGTCAAGAAGGAGAAGGAGGGATAGTCTGCCTTTGTCACAGTCACATAGGATGCCATTTTGTGACTTTGATGAGAGCTGTTTTTGTATTGTGGTGGGGCGGAAACCTGATTGGAGGGATTTTAACGTGGAATTCTGGGAAAGATGGGGACAGATTTGGGAAGCGACAACACGTTGAAGGACTTTGGAGAGGAAATGGAGGTTTGAGATGGGACGGTAGTTTGCAAGGACAGTGGGGTCAAGGGTTTTTTTTGAGGAGAGGGGTGATGATGGCAGATTTAAATATGAGAAGGACAATGCCTGAAGAGAGAGAACCGTTTACAATATCAGCTAACATGGGGACAGGGAGGGAAAGTTAGAGTCATCGAGTTATACAGCACAGAAACAGGCCCTTCGGCCCATCGTGTCTGTGCCGGCCATCAAGCGCCTAACTATTCTAATCCCATTTTCCAGCATTTGGCCAATAGCCTTGTATGCTATGGCGTTCAAGTACTCATCTAAATACTTCTTAAATGTTGAGGGTTCCTGCCTCTACCACCTCTTCAGGCAGTGCGTTCCAGATTCCAACCACCCTCTGATAGTTGATGGGTGATCAGCAGTTTAGTGGGAATAGGATCAAGGGAACAGAAGGTGGGTCTCATGGACAAGATGAGCTTATAGAAGGCATAAGGAAAGATAGGAGAGAAACTGGAGAAAGACGTGAGTTCAGGGCAGTGGGGAGCATTAGAGGAAGTTTGGCTCGGTGATCTCGTGGAAGGGGGGGATGCAGCTGATCGGATAGTCTCAATCTTGGTGACAAAGAATTTCGTGTGATCCTCACACTTATTATTGGAGGCAAGGATGGAGAAGACAGGGCAGCGGGGTTTAAGAAGACAGTTTGCAGTAGATAAAAAGAAGCCAGCCGTTATCTTTGCATTCCAGGATAATCCGGGAATAGTGAGCAGTGTTAGCGGACGAGAGCAGGGTTCTGTGTGGTCTGGCCAGATTTGGCAATGGATGGCTAAACCAATTGTCTGCTATATCCTTTCAAGTCTGCATCCCTTGGGAGTGGAGATGAGAGCCAGACCAGGGGTAATGGCCAGGCTAAGAGAGAGTAATGGTTTTACTCGGGGCTAGGCATGAAAGCAAGAGTTTTTGGAAGATTACAACCAATACATCTCCGCAACCACTTCTTTTAAGATCCTAGGTTGCAGCCCATCAGGTCCAGGGACTTGTCAGCCTTTAGTCCCAGTAGTTTTCCAAGTATTTTTTCTTGAGTGATAGTGATTGTTTTAAGCTCCTCCCTCCCTTTTGCCTCTTGATTATCTACTATTCTTGGGATATTTTTTGTGTCTTCTATGAAGACAATACAAAATAGCTCCGTGGAGAGCAGGCATGGACTCGATGATGGGCCAAATGGCCTCCTTCTGTGCCGTAAATGACTCTGTGACTCTATGCGAGGGTGCAGTTGAGCAAATCAGTAGCTGCAGAAATGTTGTGAGCAGGCAACCAACTACAAGGCTGACTTTTGGAGGAATGCCTAATATACTTTAATGGCTAAAATGCTAACAACATAACCCCTAACCTGAAGACCTGTTAAGTAGCACTGTCACACCTTGGTGGTTAACAGCTTTTGACATGATCATACTTTTGTCTTCTGCAGTACTGGCTTACCATTTTAAAAGTAGATATACCATCAGTATCACAATAGTTAGTTGTAAATCTTATTTTAAAAATTGCCTTTTTTAAATTAAAGTCTTTAAAATACAAAACAAGGAAGGAGCTATTGAATCTTCATTGACCATGCCCTTTTGGAACAGTATCTTCTGTGTCTGCACTGTCTTAACCCCGTTTCCATGACTGCCTGCAGTGCCAGGATAGAAATGTTCATTCCCATTAAGACAAAAATGGAAGATGGGAACATTCATTTAAACGGAAAGTGCTTTCCTTTCAACACAGGAGATGAAATTCTGTCAAGGTTATTTCCTATTTATCATAAAATCATGGCATGAAGAGGCCATTTGTCCCATTGTGTTTGTGCAGGCTCCTTGAAAGAGTCACCCAATTCAGCCCATTCCCCTGCTCTTTGCCCTTCAAATATTTAAGCAATTCCCTTTTAAATTTAATATTGAATCTGCTTCCACCACCCAGATCATAACAGCTCATGAATACATTTCACTCATCTTCGCTGACTCTTTTGCCAATTATCTTATGTCTTTTGATGTTAAGTTTCCATCTCCTTCTCACTCCTTCTCAATGTCTCTCGGTTGTGTATTCACATGTGTGCATATGTGTATGTGGATTCCTGAGAACCTTGTATCACTTTCATCAAAGGAGGAACGAAATGAGCTCTGGATAAAATCACCAAATAGTATGATTTCTGTCCATGATTCTTCATAGACAAAACTCTCAGGAAATGCAGTGCAATATTATTCAAAGATAATGAAATAAAGTATATTGAAAACCAAACATCCTTACAGTGTAGTTTCCCGAAACAGTAAACCTTGCTAATTTTGATTTATATTTTTACCGTGACATTATCTTCACTGCAGTGTAATTGTTTTCCCCTCCCTTCTATTATTCTTAAACGTTTATTTTAAATGCTGACCATTTGTCAATGATTCTGCAGCACATAATTCTGTCAGTCCTGCTGAACAGTACTGGACATTGGAGTAGTGCGGTGCCATTTTGTGCTGTAGCAAATTGTTACTTGTATTACCTTAACAACTTTGAGCAAATCTTGCAGTAGGCAGCACTTCCTATTTAAATAAACTTTGAGTAACTTATTTAAATTGCCTGCAGGAAGCAATAAATAAATGACGGTAAATCTACTGTCTGATCATTTTGAGAGAGGAAAAGGAAGGGAGAGGGACAGAGGAAACATATACCCAAGGGATTTTTGGATGGACAACCACACAAATAATTTTGAGCCTTCATTTCACTTATCCTCTAATTGGGACAGTCAGAGCCTTACACAGAATTTACAGCACAAAAACAGAAGCAGGCCATTTGGCCCAATGCTGGTATTTATGCTCCTCCCACTTTTTTTCATTTCGCTCTATCTGCATATCCTTCTATTCCTTTCTTCCTCGTGTACTTGTCTAGCTTCCCCTTAAAAGCATTTATAATATTGGCCTCAACTACCCCATGTGGTAGCAACTTCCACCTTCTAACCTATTTAAGTATTTAACCCCCGGGAGAGAAAATTGCCCTTTCCACAGAGTTCATTGGGAAGGACAGTGGTCCACATCTATAATACAGACTGGAAGCAATTTTCCAAAGAGAAAAATGTGAGTCACTTAGTATGACCTGGTACAGCTGTAATCACAACTGCTGAAAACAGGCTTTGAGCCATTGAAAGGAGCTCTCTAAAAATGTAAATTGCCAGGGCACATTCAAGATCATTTTGATTTTTATTCCCTCCTCCAGCTTCCAGTTTTATGCAGAACAGTCACAGACCTTAGAAATTTCCATCGCAAAATGCAATAAACTCAGTACAACCAGCCAAAAATTGGATTTTAGTTAAATTGCCCTTCTGAAAATAGGCTCCTCAGTTTTCGGATAATCTCTTTACTTCCTCCAATCCATCAGGGAGGCATATTTACTCAAATTAACTGTCGTTCACACTCTGTACAGAGATGTAGCCAAACACTGAATCATTCAGTCCTGGTATCAGACGTTTTATTAAACTTATTTATTGTTAATTGAGAAACGAAGGTGAAGAGTTTATGTTGTGTTTATTCATGGGATATGGGTGTCAGTGACAAGGGCTGCATTTATAGCCATCCGAGTTTCCCTTGAGAACCTCTGCAGTGTTAAGGCAAATAGTGCAGGACTTCAGCAAGAAAAGACTGGGAAAGAAGATGAGGTTAGTGGTTACCTAGTGTATTTTAGTGCATTTGTATAACGTCTTTCACCACCTCCGGACATCCTAAAGGCCTTCACAGCAGATTCTTTGCTTTTGAAGTGTTGTCACTGTTAATGTAGGGAAAATGGCAACCAATTCGTGCACAGCAAGCTCCCATAAACAAGATTGAGATAAATGACCATATAATCTGTTTTACTGATGTTAGTGAGGGATAAATATTGTCCAGGACACCAGGGAGAACTCTCCTGACATAGTATCTTTTCCATCTATCTGAGAGGGCAGACTTTATTTTAATACTTCATCCAAAAGACAGCACCTCCAGCACTCTCTCAGAATTGTGTTGAAGTGTTGGCCTGGATTACGTGCCTAAATTCCTGGAGTGGGACTAGAACCCATGATATTAGGGCTCAGAGACAAGTGTGCTAGGATTGAGCCAAGCTCGCACCGGTAAATGGAAGGATGAAGAAGGGTAGACTCGGGGCATTAAGGGCTTCCAGAGTCATGTGGACCTGGGAGAGGATACATTTAGAGTTAGATACTGCTTGATAGTCTCTATTTCTTGGGAGTATAGGAGGACCAAGAAACCACAATTTAATTAATCACTGGCCGTAGTTGATCTGATTAAACAGAGAGAGAAAAAGCAAGAAAAATTATGACAGAGAGTGGGGTCTTTCTGCATCTGAAATGTTGCATACACCTTCCAAAAGCAGCCACTGTACAAATAAAAAAAAGTAATAGCCCTGGATTGTCCAATAACTGGTATTCCATTCTGTTTACCAATCACAGCTCAGAAGCATTAAGGTGAGAAGACAATTCAATACCAACTCAACAGAATTAAGAGAAGTGCTGTTACTTGTCATTTCAAGCAATTAAGTAATTTGGCAAATGTGAATTGGAAGGTCGCATGAGGAGTTTGAATTCCAGCCGTCCTCTCAATGTTGTTTGCATGTATGTACCCATAGTGCAAAACCAACATTCATGTACTGAGTACTTAAGCATTTAAGGACATAAATGAGGCCATTAAGTGAAGTATCATTGAATTATTTAAGGAGTTTGTGAACAATATGGTAATAGATTGACACAGTGCATTTTAAAATGTGTGAAAGCCAGAAAAACCTGCCTTTCCAGCTTCTGTTTTTCAGCCCTCTTTATTTGCAAGAAGAATTAAGAAAGATATCAGCAATATTAGCTGTCTTCTATTTCTGTCATTATCGAGGGTGCCATGCATTTTTACAGTGACATAATAAGGAGAATGTTAAAGACATTAAAGCACAGATTGCAACCTCATGCAAACTGAAGAAGCTGAAAGGTCACTTACCATTATAATCACTTTTAGTTTGTATCTGACAGAGCAAAATTGTTATTGCTAAAGATTGCATTTAGCTTGTCTGGATTATGTAGAGATTAGATTGATGCCATAATATCTTGCATTTTATTTCCTAAGATTAGCAGAACATGACTTGTAAATTTTTCTGTAATCAAATTTATTCATACAATCATTTAACACATTTTTAGAAGTCAGTTTTGAGGAGAAGGTTTTCAGGGCTGGGGAAATGGATTATTTTGCGCACATTGTCATCACACAGTATTGGGTCATTTACAGCTCAGATCGAAGTCAGAGAGCTTGATCTTAACTGTTGCAATGAGTCTAAGAGTGTTAAAATGGCACTGCAAAACTTACTGCCCTGTTTGCACCCGGACAGTATTATTATTTAAGCAAAATATTGCAGATGCTGGAAATCTGAAATAAAAACTACACTTGACTATTTCAATAAGGTCCTATAATGCAATAGGACTCCTACTGTTACTTTTGCAGGAAATAGAACAGCCACTGAGTGCGGGATCCAGCCAGAGAACTAGAAAGTACAGAAAGCAAACAGGCCATTTCGGAGGATTCAATTAGATCATGATTGATCTGTATCTTAACTCCATCTACCCACCTTAGTTCTGTAACCCTTAACATCCTCGCCTAACAAAAATCTATCAAGCTCAGTTTTTAAAATTTTCAATTGACCCTTTTTAGTCTCAACAGTTTTTTGGGGGAGAGAGTTCTAGATTTCCACTACCCTTTGTGTGAAGACATGCTTACTGACATCATCCGTGAATGACCTAGCACTAATTTTAAGATTATGCCCCCTTGTTCTGGACTCTCCCACCAGAGGAAATAATTTCTTTCTTTCTACCCTATCAACTCCTTTAATCATCTTAAACCACGCCCCCCCCCCCCCCCATTAGATCATTCCTCAATCTACTACACTCAAGGGAATGCAAGCCCAGTCTATACAACCTATCCTCATAATTTATTCTTATTAGCCCCGCTATCATTGTGGGGTAATAGTGGCTCTGAACTATTGTTGCCATTGATCGCTCCAGACTGCAGTCGGTTGCTTGGCACACATCAACCAGTTCGCCTATTTCTCCAGATTGTGGACATTGATTTCAGGCGTGCCATCTGTTACGCCCATGGTTTTATGCCAGCTTGCGGTTGGATGCATTGCAACACAAAGCCAACTTGAGCATTAGCCAAATTTGGTTGTAAGCACTTACAAAGGAGACCAAAATCACAGCAAAGCCAATGCTAAATCTTCTGTAAATCCTTCTATCAACTGCAAAGCGGTGTGTTTATATTATGTGTTGTGTGCTGATATGTCCATTATCAGAGCTTCAACTGTAAAATACAATAAAGACTGAGCTACAAAAGCTCATTGTGAACTTTATTGTGGTGTTAAATAGCAGTATGCAATTCTGCAGTACAGTCGTTTGAAGCTTCAGAAACCAAGGCAACTTGTCTTTAATAAAATCTTTGGCCTTGCTTATGATTAAGGTCACCTGTGTCCAATTCCTTTCCTAACACGAGATTAATTCATTTGCTTTCTTCCAGCGTTCTACCCTCCAATTTGGCACAGAGAACAGTTAGATATAATGGTAAAAAGAGCTTTATCTGATTTATTTGTCTAAAGAAATGTTTCCTGCTTATCCAGTACCATTGCTCAATAGGTGATTAGTTTATGGTACATTCTTTTGTATTGTCTATTAGATATAAGACTAAATTTGAATGACTAGTTTTAGCTTCAGAAACAGTGACTCATACGTTCCATTACTCAGGAATGTATTGCAGTAGGAGGAATTTGAAAGCCTGTATTCCCTTTGTGACACATGAGAATTGATTCATTTTATTTCCATAGCTTTTATAGTGCCTTGAATGACCTCTTCAATCCAAAAGTAAAAGCGTGGTATTTGACAATTGGTGAACAAGTTTCAGAGCTGTTAAATCAGTGTCACTAAAGAGTGCAGTATATTTCTGGTCATTTCAAAATCTGATACGTCAGTGTTGGAGTGCTGATAAAATGTCCTGTTAAAAAATCAGCAAGTACCTAATACAAAAAAAAGTTTCGCACAACTCAAGGGCTTCATAAATAACATCAAAATATCCTGCAGTTGTCACCTGCATTTTATGCACTTTGTACATAAATTCATGGTCACAATTTGTTTTTGCTTTTGCTTTGTGACTGAACTAGGATTACTTGACCTGTTAGTTTGAATATCTGTGGATAACTGCTGCATTATGTTTCAGCTTATCTCCATAATACAGTGCATTATAGCAGACAGCCCAGTAGCTGATGTTATGGCTGTGTATTGTAAGCTGTGGCTCTGTTGGTAGCACTCTTACCATCTAGAGTCAGAAGGTTGTGGGTTCAAGTTTCACTCCAGGGATTTGTGTACAAATCTAGCCTGATGCTCTTGTGCAGCACTGCATTGTTGGCAGGGCTGTCTTTGTTAAACCAAGGCCCCAACTGCTGTTTGTATTGGATGTAAAAGATCCCATGACACTATTTTGAAGAGGAGAGGAGTTTTCCCTGGTGTCCTGGCCAATAATTATCCCTCAGTCAACATCATAAAAACAGATTATCTGGTCATTATCACTTTGTTGTTTGTGGGAGTTTGCTGTGTTCAAATTGGCTGCCATGTTTCCTACATTACAACAGTGACGACAATTCAAAAGTACTTAATTGGCTGTACAGTGCTTTAGGACATCCTGAAGATTTGGAAGGCGTGATGTAACTGCAAGACTTTCTTTCTTGACTTCACTAACATGCTGTGCAGTGGCTTTAAGTCACATTTCTGTACCTTCAGTTTTCAAGCTCAGGCTATCAGGAGAAGGTATCAGGCCTCCTTCAAGGAAAAAGTAAGAGGGCAGCTCCCTTTGGGCTGCTTTGGTGCATTTCTTAATGGCAGGTTAGACATTGATATGAATGCTACACTAATCTGGCTGCCTATCGTCACTTGGGGAAGGTTGTTCATGCAAACTGAGTGGGAGAAAATGCTGAAAAGTTGAGAAGTAATGCAAAGTATTAATGCATTTTGAAAAGGTGCATTTTAATCTGAGATGCGGCTTTTTAAAAACGTAAGACTGCTTAAAAGATGGTAAAGTTTGTTTGGCCCATCAAGCCCTCTCCTTCCACAGATAAGTATGCTCTGTTCTGGTATCAGTCCCACACATTTAATGCTGTAATACGCACATATTGCACACAGCAAGACACAACGAACAGTAGTGCGATCATCTGTTTTTTGGTGTTGTTGGTTGAGGGATGAATATAGACGAAGAAAATGTGGATAACTCCCCATTCTTCAAAATAGAACTATGGGATTGTTTACATCCACCTGAGAGGGCAGGTTTAACATCTCATGCAATCCTCCCTCAGTACTGCATTAGAGTGTCAACCATGATTATGTGCTCAAGTCTCAGGAGTGGGGATTGAACCTCCAATTGTCTAACTCAGAGAGAGGTGAGAGTTCTTCCTGAGCCACAGCTGACAACAAAAACTCACTTATGAGCTGTCATTGGTGCTTATTTTAAGTCAGATTCCAGGAGACAGCTATCAACAAGCCAGATCCCCATGTCGAAGTTACTAAATCTTAACAACTGAGTCTATGATATTGCAGCCTGATTAAGGGAGCAGTTTAAATCTGGCGGATCCTGGTTTCCAAACTAAGTGAGCATCAGTGCAGAAGTAGCTGCGTGCAAACTTTACAAATTAACTATAGTAAACAACTTTTATTGAGTCTTTTTTTTCTTTTCAGTTCAGTACTCGTGCATTCTAACTGGTTCTATTAATTATGTCCGTGTTAAATCATCCATATTATGAATGACAAAACTCATTAAAGTGGTGAAACAGTATTGGTGCAGGTAGACAAGTCACATTCAAGTTCTGCTCAGTAATTCTTAAATGGTTTGTTTTAGTATTCTGCATTCTTATGCATTGCAATATAATCTCACTTCTGGCCATGTGTCACTTCAACATGTTATCTTTAGCACCTTATGGGCAAGTATTATTCAAGAGCAACAGATTGTGAAATGGCAACTTTTCATATTTGTTTACCTCCTCCTATTTCCTCTTCACAGTTGAATGATTTAATTTGACAGCGTTTACTTGAATGTATTTACTCGTCGTATTGCTGTTATGGGAGTGATAAGCACAATCTCTGTTGTTTACCATTTCAGTCATTCACGTGTTAAACTGTTAGCTTGTGCATTTAATGAGAAAGGGACTTGGTGATGATTTTACGAAGAAGATTGAAGAGGGATTAACCATGCAAACATTGCACTTGTATGTCCAGGAAAACATTGAGATTGTTAATGTTCAGGCTGTCTCTTTACAAATATTGCATTATGGTGCCAGTGATATGCTCTTTATGTGACTGTGATATCTGATCGAAGTTCACTGTTCCGACCAAGTTATTGTGTTAAAGCCAAGTACTTTGTGTTCCCTCCTTCCCCCTGCCAAAAATGATTTCCAAATAGTTTAAGAAGATGCACCTGGTACTTTAACCTTTCCAACAAATACTGCCATGTTGAAATAGGAATATGAAGTTTGTAGCTCACCTCTGGGTTAGTCGACCACCCAATGTGTTATAAAGCTATAGAGAGAAAGAAAATACAAGGGCTGGTTCCTGTTTGTGCCAAGTTAGTTGATTTCAGCAGGGGTTATTTGGAGATGTTACAATTAGCCTCAGTAATGTTGTTGTAATAGAAGGGAAGGATCAGCTAAGACTCCTGATCATTAGTTTGTGACAGGCTTTATATAAATATAAGCTTTTTCTATGTAGGCACCCCTACTGCAAACTGTACTTGCGAGGATGTTGGGTGAGGACAGGGTCAGGCTCATTCTATTGCCATCCACCATCACATAATCTGCTGATGTTCACCACCCAGGCTCACCTAAAGAGTGGCCATTTGAAGTGAGGATGGTTGGTGTTATTGCAGCAGTTAAACTCTTTAAGGAGGGGGGAATCGACAAAAATTGAAGGAGAAACAGAAAACAAAACATAATGGCTTCATTATTACTACCCCACCACCCCCACCACCCTACCCCAAGGGTCAGAAGGTGGAACGTGACCCCAACCAGCCTCTTACACCCCAGGTACCATTTTTACGGCGTGGGGGTTTTGTATTGTGCAGACAAGACATATTTAAATCAAGGGGAGCCAGGTTTAAATTTAACAGTTGCAGCATGGGTATCCCAGTCTCGTTCTCTCTCTTTCTCTCTCTGTATCTGTATCTGTCTCTTCTCTCTGCCTTTCTGTGTCTCTCTGTTTCTCTCTGCCTCTGTCACTCTCTCGCTCTGTTTCTCTGTCTCTGTCTCTCTCTCTCTGTTTTTCTTTCCTTGTCCCTCTGTTTCTCTCTGTCTCTATCCCTCCGTCTCTTTCTCTCTCTGCTTCCCACTCTCGCTCTCACTCTCTCTCTCTCGCTCTCTCTCTCTCCAATTCTCTGTCACACTCTGTCTCTTTCTCTTTCTGTCATCTCTCTGTCTCTATGTCTGTCTCTCTGAGTCTCTGTCTCTCTCAGTGACACAGAGATGTCTCAGTCTCCAGTCAGTCAGGGAGGTTGGAAGATTTTGAATTGAAATATGAAAACATTTGGCCTGTAAGAGAAAAGGTTAGTGCAAGTCAGCTCAGGGACTATTAGTTGTTTTATAGTATGAGGGGTTGTAGGAAATAAAGGTTTCTCACTGCAAAGTTATATTATGTTCAACAATTCGCAACTTCTGTCACCTCACTCGAGTACTTAGTAGTCCTCTTCTTAGGCAGTCGCTCGGGATCGAAGATGACTGGCTTCCACTCCAGTTCTATGGGTTCTGAGGTAGCTGATAAGTCCAATGTATGATCTGCAGAATCTGCCACATGAGGGGCAGGTGGTGCTTCTAGGGTCAGGTGGATGAGTAGCTTGGAGGTTTGTGCATTTCTTCCGATGCTTCGACTTCGCAAGTTCCTAAAAAGATGGTGAAGCTAGGGGCGAGATGCCATTTTTGTGAAGCTAAGGGCGGAATGACACAACATGGACAGACATTTACAATCACATCATCTCAACTGTAGGTACTGTACCATTTACCCATAAACAACAGTGATCGTCAATAGCCTCACCATTGTTTTGACGGCAAATTCAGGCTGAATATGTTCAGAATATTTTGTTAATTTAGTGGAAAATGTTAAAAGAGAAAAGATCAGTTCAGTGCCTTTTAATCCAAGCACTACTGGATATATTGCAGATGCTGGTGAAGTTAGTTTTTTAATGTGTTTGCTGAGGTGTTGTCAGGATTACTGTCCCCATTAGATTTCCCTTGATCACCTAATTTTTGAAAAATAACAATGGTTTACAATTCTCAGGCTCATGGCTCACGGGCTTCTAATAAGGTGCATCTGGGTTCTAAATCCAATCATTTTGTACCTAAATGTAGTTACTGTCATGTAGGGAGTGTGACTATACTTCAATTCCATTCATGGTATAGCAGGTGGATGAATGACAGTATTTTATTTTATTTTATTTTTTCTTTAGAGATACAGCACTGAAACAGGCCCTTCGGCCCACCGAGTCTGTGCCGACCATTAACCACCCATTTATACTAATCCTACACTAATCCCATATTCCTACCACATCCTCACCTGTCCCTATATATTCCCCTACCACCTACCTATACTAGGGGCAATTTATAATGGCCAATTTACCTATCAACCTGCAAGTCTTTTGGCTGTGGGAGGAAACCGGAGCACCCGGAGGAAACCCACGCAGACACAGGGAGAACTTGCAAATTCCACACAGGCAGTACCCAGAATTGAACCCGGGTCGCTGGAGCTATGAGGCTGCGGTGCTAACCACTGCGCCACTGTGCTGCCCAGTTACCTTCCAGTTATATAATGCTGGAATGTATTAGCTTTGTGACGTATATGATAATTTGCAATATATTTGGTGCTTTTTCTTATTACATTTGGTACTTTAATGCCCACTGTCTGTCTGTCTTGCTTGTATTAGAGGTGCCAACCTCTACCACCTAGAAGAACAAGGGCAGCGAGCGTGTGGGAACACCACCACCTGCAAGTTCCCCTCCAAGCCACACACCATCCTGACTTGGAACTATATTGCCGTTCCTTCACTGTCGCTGGGTCAAAATCCCGGATCTCCCTTCCTAACAGCACTGTGGGTGTATCTACACCACACGGACTGCAGCAGTTCAAGGAGGTGGATCACCTACACCTTCTCAGGCACAACTAGGGATGGGCACGAAATGCTGGTCTAGCCAGAGACACCTACATCTTGTGAATGAACGCGTAAGATCTTGGAACTCCTGAGTGGTCCTGAAAATTAATAAGATGCAGTTAGGCTCTCAATTGAATCGTACCATGATGCGAAATGCCCAACCTGTGCAGAAAGGCAAGACATTGGGTTGGTGTAGTATCATTCTCAACTTATTGCCAAAATGCATTGCCGCTCAGGCACCCATTATAGAAACCACTTGATGTAGAACATAGGAACAGAAGGAGGCCATTTAGCCCCTCAAGCCTGTTCCGCCTTTCAATTAGATCATGGCTGATCCATGACCTATCTCCATATACCCGCCTTTGCCCCATATCCCTTGGTTAACAAATATCTATCAATCTCAGATTTAAAATCAACAATTGATCTAGTATCGATTGGGGAAGAGAGTTCCAAACTTCTACCACCCTTTGTGTGAAGAAGTGTTTCCTCGGGCTGAATTTTATCAGCGTACGATGGCACGCTGTGAAAGTGACAGCCTTCCGACACGGAAGTGCCACCGCTGAGCCCCCGCGATATTACGCGCGGGGGCTCATTTAAATGGAGGAAGCAGAGCGGCCACCCCCGATGATATAGAGGGGGCAGCCGCTGCGTCCCCGGCAACGGCGTCTGGTGCCACCGCGCAGGTGCTGGTACCTTTTCTAAAGGGCTTTAAGCCCTTCAGCGACATTTACATTTTTAAAGCTCCCAGTCTCTTTCAACTTTAAATCCCCTCTCCCACCGCGCAATGGGTAATATATATATAAATTGCTCTCTGCCCCCAGAAAAAACATTTATTGATATCCCGAACTTTCTCCCCCAAAATCTGTTCCCTTTGACCCTCAACCCCTTCCCACCATCCCTGCAACCAATAATAAGTGTTTCCCCATTCCCCCCCTCCCCCCACCACTCTAATAATTTTATTCCTCCCCCCTCCCCACCAGTGTCTCATCTCAGAACTCCAACGGAGTTCCAAAGGCATACGAGTTGTGCCTGGTTAACCGTAGAATTGCGTGGGACGGCTGCCGTCAGCAGGTAAGTTCATTTGAACGTTAATTATCCTTATTTTAATATTGTAATGAAGGCCCGCCGCCAAGCGACGGGGGCCGCACCGAGGCCTTGCAGCCACCGCTAATATTTGGCTGGGCCTTCTCGACGTCGTGGGTCGAGGTGGGCTGCTCCCACTAGCATTTTACAGGCCTCCCTGCCCTGGCCCACGGTGTCGAGGGGCTGCTAAAATTCATCCCCTAATTTCACTCCTGAAAGGTCCAGCTCTAATTTTTAGACTATGTCCCCTGGTCCTGGATTCCCCAAGTGTTGCCTCTTAACACAAACATGCCAAATACTATAACAATGATTGGTAGACTAAACAAAGGGTTCGTTACTGAAGAACAACAGGATTCTAGGAGAGCTCTTCAATACTTGTGTTACCTGCTGACTAACACTGCTCCAACTATTGCATCACATGCTGACTTGCATCATTTCCTGTGATGATGTATACTAAGCTATTTACCTATTCAGTCGCCTGCTAAACAAAATTAAAGCAATCTACCCTATCTGTTTCCCTTATTAGCTTGGAAACTTTGATCAAATCACTGCTTAACCTTCTACATTCCAGGGAATGCAACCCTAGTTTGTCTAATCTCACCTTGTAGTTTAATACTTGGAAGTATCATTCTAGTAAATCTATGCTGTAGACTCTCTCCAAGGCCAATATATCCTTCGTAAGGTGTGCTGCCCAGAACTGTTCACAGTACTTCCTTTTCACTGATTGTGCTGGTTGTCTCTGTCTCAAATGCACCTTGAATTAAAATGCAGTGCAGATACACAGGGGGAATGTAATCTTGAATGGATCACTTTGGATAAAAGGTACTTTCTCTCTTGTTGCCTCCCTGAAGGGGAGGGCTTTTAAATTGAAAAGTCTGCTACTCAATCTGTTTGTTATTTTACACCATGGTTGTGCATTTCCCACTTCCCTCATTAGTCGGATGTGGGAAGGAAGGCTTATTCACCTTGCAGATAGTAACGGTGCAGCAATTACATCATGTGAAAATTGGCTGTAAATGTGACACACAGCAGTTGAGAAATCCTAACCATCTATAATTATCAACACTTCTCAAATAGAATTTGTCTGCTGGCTTTCATCCTCCATAGCCCCACTGCCCCTTTCATTCTGTAAAATCACCTCCACTGAGGTTTATTAAAGGACTCAGGGAAGGTAATTCACCGTTGTTGCACCCATTTTACACTGCGGCTCACCGCAGAAACTAGCAGGTAGGTTTTATTACGTTTACCTGAGTGCAGAACCAGGAGCAGCAGGTGTGGTCATCCTGTATTCACATTAATACTGCGAACCACTGCCGACTCGCTGTCAGCCTCCCCCTCCCCCAGGTCATGCCCTCTCCCAATCACCCCCTTGCCAAATCTTCCCATTCCCCAATTGCCCCTCCCCAATGGGCCCCCCAATCATCCCTCCTCTTCCAATCGCACCCCCTCCACTCAGGCCTCGTGTTAAAAGTGTGTTAGGCTCTCATGGCATCATCAAAGTATGATCTCCACATTTTAAGAACGATCCCGCTGGTTTCCAGCATGTGACCCATTCACCTGCTCAAAGGAACAGGTGATGATTGCAATGTACGGGAAAGCAGCAGGGTCAGAGAGCGCTAGTCGCTGCAGCCATTTTAACAGCCTGCTCGGTTTCCGCTAGGGTTAAAAAAAACTTGCATTTATATCGCACTTCTTACGACCACTGGACCTCTCAAAGTGATTTACAGCCAATGAAGTACTTCTGAAGTGTAGTCACTGTTGTAATGTAGGAAACGCAGCAGTCAATTTGCGCACAGCAAGCTCCTACAAACAGCAATGTCATAATGACCAGATAATCTGTTTGTGATGTTGATTGAGAGATAAATATTAGCCAGGACTCCCGGGACAACTCCCCTGCTTTTTTCCGAAATAGTGTTTTGCGATCATTTACATCCACCCAGACAGCTGGGGCCTTGATTTTTGTGCTCAAGTCCTGGAGTGGGACTTAGACCTTGTGACTCAGAGGTGAAAGTGCTACCAACAGAGCCACAACTGACACTGACCTTTTAAAATCAGACTGTTTATGTGAGACAGGATACAGGAACTGAATTTAGAACAAGGTCAAGTTTATGGAGAGTGCTGGGTAGAAAGCCAGCAAAGAGGGCCTTGGGATAAATGAGTCTGGAAGTGGCAACTTTGGACTAGAGCTTGGCAGTGAAAAGGCTGAGGTCAGCGTGGAGGCAGGCAAGGGAGCAGAGGTGACGGGAGCTGAAATCGGTGGCTTGAGTCTGCTGCTGAGCTGGAGAAAGTTGTGCCTCATCCATGACTTGATGTCAGACAGTCTGACAGCCCGGACATGGTGATGAGGTCAAGGGAAGCAGTGAAGAGGCAAAGCTGACCCATGCTTGTGGATGAGTTGACAACAGGTTGCTGAGAAAGAGAAGAAGCCTACGGTTGTTTTTTTGACAGACTCCAGAAGTGACAGTGCAGGAGAGGCCATTGTTGGAGATACAGTAGCTGCATTTCAATAGATTAGGATTGGAACCATACAAGTGTAGTCCCACGGAACAAGACAACAGAAGAGATAGGCAGTGGAGGAGCATGCTTTGGTCCCCCTTATCAAATGCTGCAGAGAGTTCGAGGAGGACAAGGAATGATCAATCACCATGGTCATTGTCACAGAGGATGTTCCTGTTGGCTTTGGGTAGGGCACTTTCAATGCTTTGCTGGATTGGATGGACATGGGACTGGAGGTCACTAAGAGGTGCTGTGCAGAGAAGCAATATTTCCTGACAGGGAGGGAGTGCCTCCCTTCAAAGCACAACACACACTTCCTGGCAGGCAGTTTCTAAGCGGATGGATGCAGGCTGTCTGCCAGTCTACTTGAAGTTATACGTGAATTAAAGGGGCGTTAAGAATGAATAATAAGAAATGAATAAAAGTGCGGGGGAAAGAAATGAGGAGAATCATTTCACATAGCAACCAGCACAATTATCTCATAGAGAATTGAAAGTACAAAGACACCATTGTGTTTCCAAATTTAATAGACCGTGGCTTTTGAATTTCTTCTGTGTGCAGTGACCCAATGTAGACCTGTGAGTTGCATCCAAACTGCTATAATGTTTGATATAATTTGCACTGTACTTATTACATTTTGAAAAGGCCAACTTTATTGCAAGGGAAGAAAGAAACTAGGGTTATAGGGGAATGATCTGCAGCAATTGATGAGTGTATTAAATGCTTTATGTACAGAGTAACAGATACCTGCGAATGAGTTACAGGCTGAAATCTGATTAAGAAGGTATTGTAATTGAGGTGAAGAGCATAGATGCACTTTAGGGGAAGCTGGATAAACACATTAGGGAGAAAGGAATAGAAGAATATGTCGATAGATGAATAAGGTGGGAGGAGACTCGTGTGGAGCATAAACACCGACGCGGAGCAGTTGGGTTGAATGACTGTTTCTGTGCAGTAATTCACTGTGATCTGTGCAATATTTGCTCTCTATAAATTTCAGAATTGTATATGATAGAAATCAGAAAAGGCCGACAAGGTAAAGTACAAAGATAAAAGAAATAGGTAACAAGATGCAGTAGGGAAAAGGGGAGAAAGCAATAGAAACAGGAAGAGCAGAAAGAAAGAAAAATACTAGAAGACAAGGGGAAAATAAAGAATAGGGAATCAGAAAATACATAAAATAAACTAACAAAGAAAGCAAAACGCAGTGCAAAAACGAAGAAGGCATCCCTTTAAAGGAGCAAACTATCAGAATTGGAGAGACATTCTTTTATTAAATTTAGGCCACAGTTGTTCATGTTTTGATATCAGAGGGATCACTATTTGGAAATATGAAGACTTCTTTCTTGGTTAAACAGACATTTCTGAGTGAGTAGAGGCCATTACATTTTGAGGAGCGGAGTAGAGTAACTACTCCTGTGTGGAAAGGACACAAAGGATGACATTGTGCTGTAAAAACCTATCACTTTTGATATGCAGCAGTACAACAGAATGTGCTTTCATATAGTGCAGTCCGACTCAGTTGTGATGTAATTCTTACCAGTCAGACAGGCACTTCATTTAAACAAAAAGAATTTATTGATAATTCTAGAATGATCATATTATTATAATGCACACCCCCAATTCAGAGGCAATCTGGAACTATCGTACAATATACACAGGTTGGATAACTCCTATATCAGTAAGTTCAAAGAAATTCCAAGTAGCACGGAGGTGGTGGCATAGTGGTATTGTCATTGGACTAGTAACCCAGAAACCTAGGGTATTGCTCTGGGAACATGGGTTTGAATCCCACCACAGCAGAAGGTGGAATTTGAATTCAAATAATAAATCTGGAATTAAAAGCTAGTCTAATGATCGCCATGAAATGATTGTTGTAAAAACCCATCTGGTTCACTCATTTCCTTTAGGGAAGGAAATCTGCTGTCCTTACCTGGTCTGACCTACATGTGACTCCAGACCCACAGCAATGTGGTTAATTCTGAAATGGCCTAGCAAGCCACTCAGTTGTGTCTAACTGCTACGAAGTGAATGAAACCGGATTGACCTCGGCACCGGAAATGACAACAGCAAACCCAGTCCTGTCGATGCTGCAAAGTCCTCCTTGCTAACATCTGGGGGCTTGTGCCAAAGTTGGGAGAGCTGTCATACAGCAGAGAAACAGGCCCTTCGGCCCATTGTGTCTGCTGGCCATCAAGCACCTACCTATTCTAATCCCATTTTCCAGCACTTGGCCCGTAGCCTTGTATGCTATGGCGTTTCAAGTGCTCATCTAACCACAGACTAGTCAAGCAACAGCCTGACATAATCATACTCACGGAATCATACCTTACAGGCAATGTCCCAGACACTGCCATCACGATTCCCGCGTATGTCCTGTCCCACTGGCAGGACAGACCCAGCAGAGGTGGCGGCACAGTGGTATACAGTCGGGAGGGAGTTGCCCTGGGAGTCCTCAACATCGACTCCAGACCCCATGAAGTCTCATGGCATCAGGTCAAACATGGGCAAGGAAACCTCCTGCTGATTACCACCTACTGCCTCCCCTCAGCTGATAAATCAGCACTCCTCCATGTTGATCACCACTTGGAGGAAGCACTGAGGGAGGCAAGGGACTTCAATGTCCATCACCAAGAGTTGCTCGGTAGCACCAATACTGAGCGAGCTGGCCAAGTCCTAAAGGACATAGCTGCTAGACTGGGTATGCGGCAGGTGGTGGGGGAACCAACAAGAGGGAAAAACATACTTGACCTCATCATCACCAATTTGCCTGCTGCTGAAGCGTCTGTCCGTGACTGTATTGGTAGGAGTGACCACCGCACAGTTCTTGTGGAGACGAAGTCCCGCCTGCATTCTGAGGGTACCCTCCATCATGTTGTGTGGCACTACCACCATGTTAAATGGGATAGATTTCAAACAGATCTAGCAATACAAAACTGGGCATCCATAAGGCGCTGTGGGTCATCAGCAGCAGCAGAATTGTACTCAACTACAATCTGTAACTTCTTACTTTTTTTAAAAAAAGTAAGTAAAAAAAGTAAGTAAGTAAAAAACTTCATGGCCCGGCATATTCCCCATTCTACCATTACCATCAAGCCAGGAGACCAACCCTGGTTCAATGAAGAGTGCAAGAGGGCATGCCAGGAGCAGCACCAGTCATACCTCAAAATGAGGTGTCAACCTGGTGAAGCTACAACACAGGACTACTTGCATGCCAAACTGCGTAAGAGCTAAGCGATCCCATAACTGACAGATCAGATCTAAGCTCTGCAGTCCTGCCACATCCAGCTGTGGATGGTGTTGGACAATTAAACAACTAACTTGATGAGGTGGCTCCACAAATATCCCCATCTTCAATGATGGGGGAGCCCAACACATCAGTGCAAAACATAAGGCTGAAGCATTTGAAACAAACTTCAGACAGAAGTGCCGAGTTGATGATCCATCTCTGCCTCGTCCTGAAGTCCCCAGCATCACAGATGCCAGACTTCAGCCAATTCAATTCACTTCGCATGATATAAAGAAACGGCTGAAGGCATGGATACTACAAAGGTTGTGGGCCCTGACAATATTCCGCCATTAGTACTGAAAACCTGGTCTCCAGAATTTGCCATGCCCCTAGCCAAGCTGTTCCAGTACAGCTACAACACTGGCATCTACCTGGCAATGTGGAAAATTGCCCAGGTATGTCCCGTACGTAAAAAGCAGGACAAATCCAACCCGGCCAATTACTGCCCCATCAGCCTACTCTCAATCATCAGTAAAGTGATGGAAGGTGTCATCAACAGTGCCATTAAGCAGCACTTGCTTAGCAATAACCTGCTCAGTGACACTCAGTTTGGGTTCTGCCAGGACCACTCAGCTCCTGACCTCATTACAGGCTTGGTTCAAACATGGACAAAAGAGCTGAACTCAAGAGGTGAGGTGAGAGTGACTGCCTCCAAGGCAGTAATTGACTGAGTATGGCATCAAGGAGCCCTAGCAAAACTGAGGTCAATGGGAATCAGGGGAAAAGCTCCCTGCTGGTTGGAGTCATACCTAGCGCAAAGGAAGATGGTTGTGGTTGTTGCAGGTCAATCATCTCAGCTCCAGGACATCACTGCAGGAGTTCCTCAGGATATTGTCCTAGGCCCAATATCTTCAGCTGCTTCATCAATGACCTTCCTTCAATCATAAGGTCAGAAGTGGGGATGTTCGCTGATGATTACACAATGTTCAGCACCATTCGTGACTCCTCAGATACTGAAGCAGTCCATGTAGAAATGCAGCAAGACCTGGATAATATCCAGGCTTGTGCTGATAGGTGGAAGTAATATTTGCGCCACACATGTGCCAGGCAATGACCATCTCCAACAAGAGAGAATCTAACCATCTCCCCTTGACATTCAATGGCAATACAATCGCTGAATCCCCCATTATCAACATCCTAGCGGTTACCATTGACCAGAAACTGAACTGGAGCATCCATCTAAATACCGTGGCTACAAGAGCAGGTCAGAGGCTAGGAATCCTGCAGTGAGTAACTCATCTCCTGACTCCCCAAAGCCTGTCCACAAGGCACAAGTCAGGAGTGTGATGGAATACTGTCCACTTGCCTGGATGGGTGCAGCTTCAACAATACTCAAGGAGCTCGATACCATCCAGGACAAAGCAGCCCGCTTGATTGGCACCCCATCTACAAATATTCAGTCCCTCCACCACCGACGCACAGTGGCAGCAGATACACTGCAGCAATGCACCAAGGCTCCTTCGGCAGCACCTTCCAAACCCGCAACCACTACCAACTAGAAGGACAAGGGCAGCAAATGCATGGGAACACCACCACCTGCAAGTTCCCCTCCAAGTCACACACCATCCTGACTTGAAACTATATCGCCATTCCTTCACTGTCGCTGGGTCAAATCCTGGAACTCCCTTCCTAACAGCACTGTGGGTGTACCTACTCCATATGGACTGCAGCGGTTCAAGAAGGCAGCTCACCACCACCTTCTTGAGGGCAATTAAGGATGGGCAATAAATGCTGGCCTAGCCAGCGATGCCCACATCCCATGAATGAATAAATTTTTAAAAAATCAAGCATTGGTCCATCTGCCATAAAACCCCCAAGGTCATCCAGCAAACATCTAACACTAGACTGGTAAGACATCACTAAGTTTCTTTTCTTTTGCCCTCTTCTGGTCTGAGGGTGAAGACCAATGCTTGGGTAAAGCTTCCAGCTGCATGCTTTCCACTACCTCACCCATTCTTGATACTTAAAATTTTAAATTGTCATCCTTAATTTCAAATCCCTCCATGGCCTCACCCCTCCCTATCTCTGTAACCTTCTCCAGCCCCACAACCTTCTAAGATCTCTGCGCTCCTCTAATTCAGGTCTCCAGTGCATCACCCATTTTAATCGTTCCATCATTGGCGGCTGTGCCTTCAGCTGCTGAGGTCCTAAGCTCTGGAATTCCCTCCCTAATTCTCTCCGTCTTTCTACCTTTCCCCCTTTAAGACGCTCCCTAAAACCTACCTCTTTGAACAAGCTTTTGCTCACCTGCTCTAATATCTCCTGATGTGGCTGGGTGTCAAATTATGCTTGATAATTCGCCTGTGAAATGGCTGCAGATGTTTTGCTTTGTTAAAGATGCGTGCACTTCCCAATTCGAGTTACTGGACAGCAATCAGGAGTGGGAACCGTAGCTGATTTCTGCACGCTTGCCCCTTCCTACAACAGCGATGCTTCAGCCCACCTCTGCTGCCCTTGCTGGGAGAACACCGCACGGACCAGGGTTAAAACTGTATCTCCCAGTTCCTCATAAGAGGATGTGATTACCAAGTAAGCTATCCGAGAAGTCGTTGTATTGCTATGTGTTATAGTGAGTAGGATTGTGATCTCTACCTCCAGTGGAAACTTATCTTGACTGCTTCATATCTGCATGCCATGTTGCTGGGATTTCCATGGTGTTTTCGCCCATGTTGCACACTATTTTAGCAAGTAACCTATAAACCGTAACCAAGGAATTAAAGCGCACATGGCAAGCAAAAAACACTTGCACACTTTGTTGATGTAATGGTAAGACAAAAAGTAAACACATAAAACTGTTAAAGTTCGCAGATGTACACCCTGTGAATATAAAAAGGGAAGACTGGTATTTATTTCCTTATAGCCAATGGAGTGCTTTTGAACTGTTGCGATAGGAAATGTAGCAGCCAATTTGTACACAGCAAGATTCCACAGACAGCAATGTGTTGTAATGCCCAGATAATCTGTTTTTGTGATGTTGATTGAGGGATCAATATTGGCCAGGACTCACTCCCCTGCTCTTCTTTGAAATAGGGCCATTGGATTTTACACATCCCAAGTGTACAGTCAGGGCCTCAATTTAACTTCTCATCTGAGAGACAGCATCTCCAACAGTGCAGCACTCCCTCAGTACTGCATAGAGTGTCATCCTTGATTTTTGTGCTCAAGTCCTGGATTGGGACTTGAACCCAAAACCTTCTTACTCAGAGGCAAGAGTGCTATCAACTGAGCCCATAGATCATCTGCCTGACACTATCTATTATTCATTTTTTGTTTAATAATCAAAAATATAACTAGCCACATCTGCAATCCCAATTAGCCACATGTGGACAATGTAATGGACAATCCTGCTGTAGAGTTTTGTGTGATTGTATGTAATTCCATGAGCATGTCTTTCCTGCTCTCTGTCCTGTAATGGAGCTCACTACCTCCCTCTTGTGACTGACTCATGTTACTATTTTTTTGCCATTCATTTCATTGGCAGAATTGTTGCTGTGTAAAACAACCTCCAGCTACACCAGTGTGACATTTGTCATTTGCCACATCATCCATCTTCATGGCGTCTGCATCCCTAGGAGAGGAAAGAAGTCCTGCCCCAGGGCTGAAAGTGGGAAGCAACTCCACTTTGGCAGGCAACAGGACCCGGGGTGGCAGTTTGCCGCCGGCAGCTAATTAAGGACAGTGGCCCGCCCCCAAGAGCTGCCGGTCCAATCAAAGGGTCAGCAGCCTCAGCAGCGCCACCACTAGTGGTCACCAATTTGGAGGCTGCAGCTCCAGGGAGCAGGTGCCTCAATGGTGGGACACCCTCAAAGAGGGTTAAGTATTGTTAGGGGAAGCCGGGGCCAGGCAGGGAGGTACTGGTGATTGGGAGAGGGCTGGTTGTCCTGTGCTAGCAGCGGAGACTTAGGCGCTGAGATAGGAAGTGGCCAATTGACCTCCTGGCAGGCAGTCGATCCGACAACTTTGCCGCTGCTGACAATATGGCATGATCGTATTGAATGTTGGAGCAGGCTCGATGGGCCATATGGTCAACTCCTGCTCCTATCTCTTGTGTTCTTGTGCTCTCAGCATCTGTAGTACTTATCCTTTGTTGTGGGCTGGGGAGTGGTGTCCTTTACATTGGGACAGCCTGCCTCAGCTCACTATAAAGGTCCATGCTCGGAGAATAGGTGACCTATCAAAGAGTGACCACTTCCTGAGCGTTTGTAATCCGGTAGGGGAGTTGTTACAGATGCAAGTTTAACCGAACAGGTCAGGCAGGAAACTGACAGGATCATGTGGAATGCCCATTTCACATCCCGCCCAATATTAGGCTGCATTAACTTCGATAGAGAATAAAATGTGGCAGGTGGAGATTAAAATTGACCCTGTTATGTTCACAAGAGCTGAGGAGAAAATTGAAGGAAAAGAATGGAAGAAAAGCACGCTCTCAAAAAATTTGCCCAGTTAGTGACCAGTTATTTTCTGCTATGGACTCATATTCTCTGGAAGTTGAACTAAGATCACCTCAACTAACTCGCATTAAAAATTCTCACACCTAACGCTTCACTTAACAGAGATAAAAGGTCAGGCTCATGCTGCAATCCAAATTCTTAATTACGCCATCAACCTGTGTTTTTCTCCCAGTACCTCAGTCTGCTTCACAGCAAAATGCTGACCTCTCTCTTTCTCCTATGTTCAGGCCCCCCGCCATATACTGATTCCCTTCTCATTGCTGAAGCAAAGTTAAATAAAGAATTCTCAGCATATATGCACAGTAAATGGGCATGCACAGATTTGAACAAAATGCATTTAACAATATTCCAGCAAGCACAGAAGAGAATAACATTGGTGTGGTGGGTGAATTGGAGCTTCTACATCTTCAAGGGGCAACTCCTCTGAAATAAGTTCAAAAAATCATCCGAGGTATAACATCAGAACCCAGCATCAATTAAGCAAGAGCAGGAGATACTTCTCTCTCTCTCTCTCTTGGGGTTCAAACCCCAGAGGTCTGACCCATTCTGCACCTGTTTCCTAAATTAATACTTAGGAATATAGAAATACAGGGTCAACTCCTTGACCCTGCACCACCATTCAATTAGATTACGGCTGATCTGAACCTGAACTCCATTTACACGTCTTCGCTCCAAATTCTATGAAACTCTTGCCTAACAGAAATCTATCGATCTCGATCTTGAAAGCTCCAATTGCCTCAAAGCTCTAAATTTCCTGGGCAATATCAAGAGATTAAAGGAAGAATCACTTTATCGTTAACATTTGGAACCTCGGGATTAGATATTCTCGGTGGGTGAACTTTTCTCACAAATGATAGGAGAATAGCTATTCTTTTACTTTATGATTGACAATGCGCTAATAAAAATGTGGGAGAGTGTGGCTTTGAAATGTGTGATATCTCAGGCTGTGTTTTTTTTTGGATCCGGCCATTAACTTTGGAGAAAAGCGTTCATTCTCTCTCAGTGAAAAACAGAGAGTTTGGGCTGTTGCAAAGATCAAAGGAAAGGAAATCAAAGTTAAGCCTAGGGGTGGAGCATAGATAAAGGAAGGGGCAAGTACAATATGGCTCTGAAGGTTGTGGAGGGGACAGGGGTCTCTCTCTGCAATTTTAAATGGAGTTAGTGGGTTGTGTAGATAATGTCTACTATTTTATTGCTGGGGAATTTATAATAATTCGCTCATCCCAGCACTCTCAATACCATTATCAAATATTTTCCTGTGAATTGAAGTGGACTGGGGCTAAATCTTGAAGAAAGTTTATTTTTGCTGCAGATGATGGTGTATTTCTTTGGCAGGTGAATGAATAGGAGGAGTAAGTTGGGGAGAATAATGTTGTATGATATAGTCGATTAAAGAATTTTAAAAAATAATCAATTCGAAGTGAGGGGATTAACCAATGAGAAACAAGAAGTCTTAACCAATGATAAAAAAGAAAAAGACTCGACGGAGACAAATTAGGTAACAGGCACAAGCAAAGTTACTGGAAAGATAATATCTTGATTCGCAATCTTGTTTACCATTGAAGAAAGTTCAGTTTGCAGCTTTGAAAGCGTGACCATGCGCCTCCTGTACAGACTCTCATTCAAAACAGATGTTGCAGCAGAATATTTCAAGCATTCGGTTTCAAGAACGGAAATTAGTTTTTCTCTTCTCTACACGGTTTCCTCTCATTTTAATGGCGTCCCCCAGCTCTAACATCTGATTTATCTTAAAGGCACTAAAACCTTTAGTCGCCACCATTTTATCCACTTCTTGTTATGGCAGAATGTGTTGGGTGGGCGATCTCGAATTCTTGGGTTGGCTATGTCCAGACAATGTAAAAGATGCCACATATTGGGGAGCTGTGAGGAAAGCCGTCTCCTTGCCATGTGAACAAGATGTGGAGCTGTAAGAAATCCCACAGCATTTTCTTTCTTCTGCAGATCTTTTACCTGCACAAGATCACAAGAAAGTTGTGGACGAGCAAAACCATTTGGCCCATTCTACTTTATCCATCCAGATAAAGATACATTTCCCCTGTCATAGCATCCATCAGGTTCTTGAAGGATCTGAATGGTCTTGCCTCCACTGGCTTACCTGTAAATCTGTTCCAAATGTTAATTCATTTTTTATGTGAAGAAATTCTTCCTGATATTAGTCCTAAATTTACCTTTCCCCAGCATGAATATCTGCCTCTTTGTCCACTTGCTGTGGTTTATCTTGAAGTGGCCTTCAAGGTGTTGACGTTGGCTCAGTAGGTAGCACTGTTATCTCTGAGTCAGAAGGTTGTAGGTTCAAGACCACACTGCAGGATTTCAGCACATAAACAAGGCTGATACCTGGGAACACCGCACTGACAGAGGTGATATCTTTTGGATGGCACGTTAAACCAAGGCAACACAGTTGGATGTAAAAGACCCCACAGCACTATGAGGTGTTCTCATGCTATCCTGGCTACTATTTATCCCTCACTCAACCCCACAAAAATGGATCATCTGGGCCTGAATTTTATCAGCGTGTGTCGGTGGCCTTGTGGCCATCGCTGGTAATATCGCGTGGGGCGGCCACCATGACCAGCTAAGTTCATTATCATTTAATTTACATGAAGTTGATTATTCAAATGAAGGTCCTATCGCCAAGCGGCGGGGGGAGGGGGGGGGGGGTGAGGGGGGAGGGGTTTGCTGCACCGGGCCTCGCCGCCTCCGGTAATAAGCGCCGGGGCTTCTCGATATAGTGGCGGGCTTCTCCCACAAGCATTTTATGGGCCTCCCCACCACGATCCACGATATCGAGGAGCTGGTAAAATTCAGCACCTGGTCATTATCACATAGCTCTGGGACCTTGCTGTGTGCAAATTGGCTGCTGTGCTTTTCTATTTTACATCAGTACCTACAATTCAAAAGTAACTTGTAGACTGTGGAGTGCTTTGGGACATCCAGAAGTCATGGAAGATGCTAAATAAATGAAATTTTGTTCTTTCCCGATTTATGTTTGCACATTAAAACAGAAAATGCTAGAAATACTCAGCAAGTCAGGCAGCATCTGTGGAAAGAGAAACAGAGTTACAGAGTACTCCTGTGTATCTTTATCAGGTCACCTCTCAGTCATTTATTGAGGGTAAAGTTGGTTAAAGGTGCCACTGGATGCAGGTCTATATGTAATTGTAATTTTTCCCTCGCTACAAACTCAATCGCTCTCCCTGGCAACAGTCTCTGAGACTAAACCAGTCTGTTCACAACCTTGGTGTCACATTTGACCCCAAGATGAGATTCCAACCTCATATTCATGCCATCACTAAGACTGCCTACTTCCACCTCCGTAACGTCGCTCCTGTCTCAGCTCATCTGCTGCAGAAACCCTCATTCATGCTTTCAGTACCTCTAGTTTTGACAATTCCAATGCACCCCTGGCTGGTCTCCCACATTCTATCCTCTGTAAACTTGAAGTCATCCAAAACCGGTTGCCCGTGTTTTAACTCGCACCAAGTCCCGTTCCCCTATCACCCCTGTGCTCGCTGACCTACATTGGTTCCTGGTCAAGCAATGACTTGATTTGAAAATTCTCATCCTTGTTTTCAAATGCCTCCATGGCCTCGCTCTTCCCTCTCTCTGTAATCTTCTCCAGCCCCACAACCCTCTGAGATATCTGCACTCCTCTAATTCTGGCTTCTTGAGCATCCCTGATATTAATTGCTCCACCATTGGTGGCCATGCCTTCAGTTGGCTGGGCCTTAAACACTAGACTTCCCTCCCTACACTGTCTGCCTCTCCACCTCACTTTCCTCCTTTAAGACACTCCTTAAAATCTACCTCTTTGACCAAGCTTTTGGTCATCTGACCTAATATCTCCTTTTGTGGCTTGATGTCATACTTTGCTTTTATAATGTACCTGTAAAGTGCCTTGTGATGCTTCATTACATTAAAAGTACTATATAAGTATAGATTGTTGTTGTTTCCTAAGTACATCTAAGGGAGTGTAAATCATCTCGTGCCCAAAAACTTTGAGTCTCTACACTTTCTACCATCTGCTGGATCCAACAACACTCAAAAGTATTGAGCGCCATCAATGGACATCAATTTTGACCGGAGTTACAGAGATAAATATTTACAGGCTTTATATGACTGAAAGCGAAGTCGAGTATTTGGAGAGACACGTTGCAGCTGCGCCTGGATTTCCAGTGAACGCTGAGCATTCAAATGAAAGGTTGTTGATTGAGTGTTGTGCATCCATCGTGACAGCACCAACAGATACACCACGGGGCTTAGTGTGAAACAGAGAATAAAGGACAAACTGTCATCGTTCTGTCACTCTCTTGTTAACAGCATTGCATATGAATTGTATCTTTGCAGCCTGTGATAGCTTTTGATGTTTTGTCATAGAATTGACCTTTCCTGAAGCACAGTAGCTTAACAGACACAGATCATTTTATATACAGATGTGGTGATAACACAGTCAGCTCACAATTGCTCTGTAACTGAGGAAAAAAATAATCGAATTTATATGAATAAAGTATTTCACAGCCTTTCTTCATGTGTCCAATTATGAGGCAATAATTACACTTGCAAAATATGTCACGTTAACAAACTGTATTGCTCTTGTACAAATATCAGAAAAGATCTATGTTTGTCAGATCTATGTGTTTTCTGATGTCGAACGCCTGGTTCACATGAGCATGATTACCTTTAACAGTGCATTCTCGCTACAAGTTTAGAGGTGGTGGGAAGCCGATTTTTGCTTCACGCTGGTGCTTAACCTGTCACGGGAGATTTTGATGCATTGGAAGTAAAACAACAACAACTTGTATTTATTTATATAGCGCCTTTAATGTAATAAATGTTCCAAGCTGCTTCATAGAGGTATTATCAAACAAAATTTGATACTGAGCCACATAAGGAGATATTAGGACAGTCAACAAAGTAGGCATTAAGCATCATCTTAAAGCCTCTTGTAGATGGTACACACAAAAGCCACAATGAACCGATGGTGGAGGGAGTAAATGTTTAAGGTAGTGGATGAGGTGCACATCAAGCAGGCTGTTTTATCCTGAATGGCCTTGAGGTTGATCTTAACTTTGTTACCTTAGTGTAAAGTGGGTGACAACGAGAGACCGTCATGTTTTACATCTCTGATGAGTTGTATTTCCATTGAAGTCCGGATCTAACCCCATGTGCCTTTTTAGAGGTGCCAATGTGTTGGTTCCTGCCTTTCTTCCTACTTGTCATCTAAGCTCTGGTTGTGCTATTTTTTGCCTCTTGCGGACTTTAAACAAATTCATATTTCTCTTCAGAGTCATCTCTGCTTTCTGCATGCTCTGATGCTGCAGCAGATTCACCCTCTCAACACATCCCTTGTTTTGAAGCTGGATTAATCATCCATGAAGATATCAACACAGAAATTTGGAATTTATTTCTTCATCAGATTAGTATATCTGAACACATTTTTTAAGACAATTGGATTAGATTTGTGTGAGCAATGCATCATGATGACATCTCGTATTTGAGTTGCTAGTGGAATATAATAATTTACCTTGTGTAATACAAAAGGATCCCAGCATCATGTAATCTAACGGCAGCTTCACAAAGTCAAAGCGTAAAATTATGTAACCCTGCAATTTTCTCCTTTTTTAATTTTGAGCTACTTAAGCTAGCCCCTGACTTCAAAAACAACTAGAAGCAGCTTGCATTCCATATAATAGTGGAGAGCAATGAAAAGGCCATCGTCGGTTACATTTGGTGGTAAGTAACATCACGTGGGTGTGACCAAGGCCCCATGCTATTGTTGATCTGGAGCAAGAACAAGAAAGAACAAACAAACTTGCATTTATATAGCGCCTTTCATGGCCTCAGAATGTCCCAAAGTACTTTTGAAGTGTAGTCACTGTTGTGATTTAGGAAACGCAGCAGCCAGTTTGTGCCTAGCGAACATCAACAAACACTAATCTGATAATGACCATATAATCTGTTTTTAGTGATGTTGATCAAGTTATAAATATTGTCCAGGACACCAGGAAGAACTCCCCTGCTCTACAAATAATACAGCTTTTATGTCCACCTGAGAGGGCAGAGTGGGCATTGGTTTGTTATCTCATCTGAAGGGCAGCACCTCTGACAGTGCAGCACTTCCTCAGTACTGCACTGAGCTATCAGCCTAGACTATGCATTTAAGTCTTTCAAATGGGACTTGAACCCATAACCTTTCGACTCAGAGGAAAGGGTGCCATCACTGAGCCACGACTGGTGTAGGAAACTGACTGTTGTGTGATTGCCTTTAAGAGTCATGTACCTTTAAGATCTTAGTATGCTAATAAGCTATTAATAAGCTATTAAAAAATACCCATTAAGTCATCCTGGCTTGAAGAGCTTTCATTCACTCAGCCGAAGTTTAAAAAAAAACTCATAAAACCACTCAACGGTGAAAAATTGTCTCTCCAACAGCTGTACTAATAAACCCTAGTTAAAAAAAGCATATGAAATGCCTATTACACAGTTGTATAACCAGACAGACTAGAGGCTGGAAGCTAGATAAACAGACAAGCTCCTCCTGTCAATTAAACCAGCCAGTCTACAAAACAGAGATTTTGTTTTGAAGGGAAAGCAGTACAAAGTCACAGAAGCAAGTTTTAAAATAAAGTTTTAACGCAATAGAACAGCAGGAACATGGATACCAATTTTCCCCAGCATGAACTGGAAAGCCTTGGATATCCTATCCGAGTTCAAACTGTTCCAAAAAAATTGCACTTATGCTTTACAGACCAAGTAACTGTAGAACTAGAAAAACAGGCTGTAAAAATAATGATAGCAATTGGAAATGAGGGATTGCACAGAATCAATACCTCTGGATTATCTGAACAGGACCAAAAAGTTCCCACAAAGATATGGAACGTACTGGAAGATCAGCTCCAGTTGAGAGTAAAATTTTCAAATTCACCACCTGGAATTGATGTCCTACAGGCAACAGCCACAAAAATCAATAGACCAGTTCATCAGTAGATGCCATAGGAAGGGCAACGAATGCAATTTCTCAGAAGCTGAGCTGTCAGACCAAATAATGGAGCTGGTGATTGTATCAACACCCATTAAAGCGTTTAGAAAGACCTCTTGAGGAAAAAGAAAGGTCACAGATTCGACACATTGCTGGAAGATGGCAGGAAATATGAAGCCATTGTAGCTGGACAACAACACCTGCAAGCACTAAATGCAGCCAACAGTATCGGCACCATAACCCGGTTGAAAAGGACAAGCAAGTTGTGTGGTAAGTGTGGTTGGTCCCACTCACTGCAAAATTGCCCTGCATTTCGAAACCACTGTAAGGCATGTGGTACAAAAGGACTCTGGACCCGCCTATGCAGGAATTCTGGCTCCAAAGACGCAGTCAGAAGTCATGACAGGACACAGGCAAACAGAAAACAGGACAGCAGCAGCAAAAAAAAAATGCCAGAGACCTGTGTAAATGCAAGCAAATACACGAAATCCACGGCAAAACAGACCTGAGACAAGACTCAGAGAGAAGTAGTTCTCAGACAGAAAAAGAACAGGTATTCCACATTGTGAACCTGACACATCACATTAATGAAGTTCAGCAACTGGAAGCCTTCACAACTATCAACATCATGTGCCCAAAGATAAACATACACCCAAGGTCAAGATTGACACTGGCGCTTGTGCAAATATCCTACCAGTCCGAATCCTCAAAGATGTGTACCAGAGTCGTTGGAGATAAAGGGCGGCACAGTGGCGCAGTGGTTAGCACCGCAGCCTCACAGCTCCAGTGACCCGGGTTCAATTCTGGGTAGTGCCTGTGTGGAGTTTGCAAGTTCTCCGTGTGTCTGCGTGGGTTTCCTCCGGGTGCTCCGGTTTCCTCCCACATGCCAAAGACTTGCAGGTTGATAGGTAAATTGGCCATTATAAATTGCCCCTAGTATAGGTAGATGGTAGGGATATATAGGGACAGGTGGGGATGTGGTAGGAATATGGAATTAGTGTAGGATTAGTATAAATGGGTGGTTGATGGTCGGCACAGACTCGGTGGGCCGAAGGGCCTGTTACAGTGCTGTATCTCTAAACTAAACTAAACTAAACTAAACTAAACTAAACTGACAACTGCCCAGTTATCTGCATACAATGGGTCACCCATCCCATGCAGTGGCACATTAACAATGCAATGCAGCTATGGCAAGTCAGCATTGAAACCACAAACGTTCTAACTAGTACACATGAGCGGACCAGCAGTGGCAGGACTACCAGCGTGTAAGGACCTGAACAACATAACTAACCACAAGAGTATTGCCAAAGGGAAATCTCCAAGCAACGGAACCCGCTCATAGACTCTGGTCAGCATCAAACGGTGCAGTCCAGAAACCCAGCAACAGCACAACTATACTGCACCCTCACTTCTGCTCTCTAGAGAACCGCCAGCACCACAATGAGCCAGAATGAACAGGTATCTCCATGAGACCGAGTACTCTTTCTCCCAACAAGTCCTCAACCTTGAGCCCCAAGCCTTCAGACACGAGGATGAGGAGAGGCAAATGACAGGCAATGCCCTGAAGAGGCAGAGGAGGAATGAGTTGAAGCATTGTCTGTTGGCTCTTCACGATGAGGTGCTGGAATGTTCCATTAATGACAAGGCTCCAAAAGTGGTCATCTTGAGAAAAGCAACAGAGTATGTTAGCAGGCTGAAGGCAGAGCAACACAAACTGAATGCAGAGAGGGAGAAACTTCAGAAAGAACAGCAACAGATGAGATGCAAACTCCCTGAGCAAGAGTTGTCAAACCATGAGATGATTTATGGACTTTTGAGCTTCTCTATCTGTAAACTTCACAATCTCTATTCATGTGTAAATAATTTTGATATCTAATTTTATATGTTTCTTACTGTTATGAAAGTCCTTCTATATTTATGCTAAGTATATGTTTTGAGGATTTATATTTAAATTGTGGAGATGGATTCATTGGGAGTCTGGAGATTTCATTGAAGCTGGATTTAGCTTTTGTTGTTGACAGTTCATTGAAAGGACATTGAGATGTTGTTTAAAAACAACCTTGCTGGAAGTCATGTGCTTTAAGTAATAAACAACAGAAACTTTGATGACCTGGGGAAGATGCTTACAGAGAAGTGACAGGTCAAGATTTATAGGGGTCAGGAGGCTTGACTCTTGAGATATTGTTTTTGGTTTCACTTTGGACAGTGTGTTGGGGTGTGAATTATTTTGAAGACAGTTGGAGAAAACCAGCCAAGAGAGCAGCCACCATCAGCTCACCCTCTTCCATCTCTTTGAGAACTTCCTGAGAATCAAGTGTAAGAAATAGAGAAACTGATGCTGCATTTCTCCTGAAAAGGCTGCCAAACTGATCCTCAACATCGCCTGAAAAGAACTACTCTAGAAAGTTCCCAGTGACAACCGTCTACATGTATTTGGGATGCCAGACCAAAGAGGGACAACTGACATCTTTCCAGTCTCACTCTGTAACTGTAACACGAAGAGACAGGTCCTGTAAATGGTTAGCTCTGCACTGTATATACTTGTTAGCTGTTTCATAAACCCGTTAGAGATCTTCAATCAACTAAACTCCAAGCATCTCATTTATATTGCGTCAGACAACATAAAAAGCTTCTCATTACACTGACAGCTCTAAAGCAATGCAAACCCAGTGAACTTTACCTCTGTTTTCCCATGCTTTCCCTTCCTACTTCATTGCATCTTGGAGAAATTGTGCTCTTCACCTCAATAACTAATGGATAACGGGTTATTCACAAATGTTCTTTAAGAGTTTTTGAGGTTTCTTCTTACTTCTTATGCATTCCCTCGGGATCGAGCCTGGCTTGCTTCTACTCCAATTCTATACATTCCAACATGGCTAACAAGTCTGATGCGTGATCCACAGACTCTATCACACGTGGGGCAGGTGGTGTTTGGAGAGTTGGATAGGCGAGTTCCCTGGGGGGCTGTGTGCTCCTTCTGCTGCCTGGACTTGGCTTCCATGTGCTCCAGTCGAAATCTCACAAGCTGCTCGGTGCTGTCCTGAATGCACCTTCTCCACTTTGACTGGTCAAGAGACAGGGACTCCCATGAGTAAGTAGGTATGTTGGATTTCTTCAGGGATGATTTGAGAACATCACTCAAATATTTACTCTGTCCTCCTGGGAGTGTTTTGCCACGGCCAAGCTCAGAGTAGAGCTGTTGCTTCGGGAGCCTGGTGTCAGGCAGGTGAGTGCATGTGGCCTGCCCAGCGAAGCTAGTTTTGGGTGATTAGCACCTTGATGCTGGGAATGTTCTTGGCTTGGGAGAGGATGCTGTCATTAAACTGCCTATCAAACAGCTAACAAGTATATGCAGTGCAGGGCTAACCATTTACAGGACCTGCCTCTTGGTGTTACAGTTACAGAGTGAGACTGGCATGTAGTCGTATGACCACGTCTGGGTACTTAGCTCATTAGCACAGGAATGTGAAGGATTTTGTGGAGACAACGTTGGTGCTTTTCTCCAGTACCTTGAGATGCCTGCTGTAAATTGTCCAAGTCTCTGAAGCATATAGGAGCAAAGGGATCACTGCTGCCTGGGACACAGTGACCTTAGTCCTCCATGAAATGTAGGTTTAACCCGGGAGCAAAAGCATTATCACAATGTTGTTAAAGTAGAAAATACTTCCAACACATAGGACAGAGTCAGCTATGAAGTGTATGCCTGTGCGTGCATTGATTTCTCTCACAATCACATGTTTTATCATTCTCACTGAGTGTATCAATAATGAATGAGAAAGTCTTCTCACTGATAGTGATAGTCAAAATTCTAGGTCAGATCTCTGTCGTGCCATGACTGAAGTTCTAGGGAAGTGGTAATAGAAACAAAGGTCAGCTATGGAGCAACATGCTATTTGCAGCTAGGAAGAAGAGGACTAAGAGCTTTATTAGATAAGTTCAGTCTAAGCTGGCCTAGAACTCTGCAGAAATGAAAGGCAGCCATTCATTACTTGAATGTATAACTTGGTGAAATGAGGTACAACTGTGCCACAAATAAAAATTTTAGCCACCTTTCTTTGGAGTGTTGCCCAAGCAATGAAGAATTTCCAGGCAGATTCAGTTTCTTGCCCTGTTGTGGCTATCATTTAATAGCAGACGTTGCAGAGGTCACACTTGCTCCTCAGTAAGCTATTCCAATGCAGCTGTGATAATGTTTTGCCTTAGTTTGTGTTACTTCCCTCTTCAACTTAAGAAGCTGAATTTCTACTTGGCTATTTAACCCAAAAGCTAAAACTTCCAGGAAATAGAGCAAACAACACCCGGGACAGTCAGCAACTTGGAGAACAGGGGGCAATCTTTCAGTTGCACAATTATGAAGATGTCACAAACCACAAGAACAAACCTTGAACGATTTATAAACCTCAGCATAATGTGGGATTGAAATGCTGCCTTAATCTCACTGTCGGCATCTATTATTAGTTACATATACTGTCTGTGAGTTTGATATTTAGTTTTAAACAGTGATTTTGACCTGGTGAGCATGATATTTATGTGGTGAGCAAATCCAGTTGCAAGGTAGAGTGTAAGAATTGTAACATGGGACCTGAAGTTTTGTTTAAAAGACAGTTTCAGAACTACGGTTGTACATTTTTGATTGCACTTAATGCCTCCAATCCTATACTTCTGTTCACAGCTACCACACTTTCAGCTCTGTTCTGCTGAGTGTTCCCTGCTCCCTCCACCCTACCATCAGTAGCAGAGCCTTAAGACACCTCAATCCCACTCTCTGCAACTCTACCCCTAAACCCCACTGCTTGCTACATTCCTCCTCACCTTTGAAACCCTCCTTAAATCAAACCTCTTTAAACATGCCTCATCTATCTCCCTTCATCTCTCTTCTCCTGCCGCTCAGTTTTCTGAGGACATAATCAAGGCTGACACTCCAATGCAGTACTAAGGGAGTGCTGCACTGTCAGAAGGGCCCGTCTTTCTGATTAGTAGTTAAATCGAGGCCTCATCTGCCCTCTCAAGTGGACATAAAATACCCCACCTTTGAAGAAGAGCAGGGTAGTTCTTTCAGTGTGCTGACCAATAGCCTTCAACCAACATCGACTAATTAGATTATCTGGTCATTACATTATTGCTGTTTCTGGGATCTTGCTGTGCACAAATTGGCTGCCACGTTTCATCGCCTGTAGGATGATTTGGGACACCATGAGACTGTGAAAGGTGCTATATAAATACAAGTCTTTTTTTGACGTTGAACTATGAAGCCCCTTGGAACAGTTTGCTGAGTCCAAGGCACTCGATAAATCTAAGTTGTTGTTGCAGCAAGAGGCTTCTGTATTTGATTGCTACAACACCCTTAAGAAGTCGATTAGTTTTGGTCAGTAAAGTTAAAGATTCTGACTTTACCATTCACAGAAGGTTTGGGGCAATATGCAGTGCCTGTACTCGAACCAATCCAATTAACATTGGCAAGCCAGACAAGTGAATGCAAGCAGTCTAAATAATGAGTAATGAGCATTTTTATTGGAGCTGATAAGGTCAAGTAGAATGGTTCTTTAGTTAATTAGATGCTGCTTTTAGTACAAGCCAACAATGCCTTCAGCATGGAAGCAATGCAGTCAGATCTTTTCCATATTCAAAGGATATTTGAAAGTGAAGTGCGTTGCACTATATTTGGAAGAAATAAAAATTCATTGCTGTTCTGACATCTGAACTTTGCTAAGCAAGAGGATCAGTAATGCAGGCTGACTTAAAGGAAATGCTGAAGTAAAATGCATCATTATTCAAGCTATAATTGTACATTATTATTGTTATGCTTGTATGTATTCCTTGCGGCAGCTCGGGAGTACCGATCTATGTCCAATTTGGTACATTTAACATACTAGACTATGAAAAATCACTCAAAAGAGTGACTGTATCAGTGCTTGAAAGTCTGAATATATCATCTTAATTTGGTGCATGACTACAAGTATTGAAATGTGTGTGTGTGGGAAAAACTGCAGAGCAAACAATATATTTTGATGATTCTCACAATATCCTTTGCAGTTGCTTTCCTGAGATTAATATTTCTGTGGTAATAATTCCCATCTGTTGAGATTTTCTCTTTTAATAAGTGAATTAACAAGGACAGAAAATCGTCTCTGTAATTGAACTTAACAGTGCTGGAACATTGTTCGAAACTTACTTCGTTGTAAGCTCATTAAAATGTACTTAAAGGCTCCTCAATGAGTAAATTCAGTACACAGTAGTAGTGTGAGCCACATGTAGCAGAGAGGTCCTCAGATTTGATCTCCATCTCCATTCAGGACAGCTGTTGTCCTCGGTGTCCCTGAAATAAGGAAAATCTGTTCCCAGTCACTGCTCAGTCACCCCTACTGGAAAGTGCATATGTGTAAGTTTTGGGTGAGGGTGAGAGTGGACTCGGCTTTGCTGCGGTCTGATGGTGCTGTGAACACTCACCATCCATGTCTGAAAAATACCCACTTAGGCGAGTTCCGAATACCAGTTGGCATCAAGGGAGCTGTGCCCAGCATGAATCACCCCTTTCAGGAGACGAGAGGGAACAATCCAAATCGTTTCAACCAACAAATGCTATACATTATCGTTTTGAGGCTTGCATGATGAGAGAGAATATAAAATATGATACTAAGGCAAGCCATCAGGGTGCTGCAACTTCACAGGAAGGCCTGGCATTATTGTGGTACAGTTCAGTGCCTCAGATGGCAACCTTGTGAATTGCAGAGTAAGGCTTTTCATGGAGGTACCTGTTGAGGATACTTTAAAACATAATTCCGTCCTGTACTGCCAGTTGGCAATTTGCCATTATTTGGGTTGTAAGTTATTTTGGTTTTCCCGGTTGCAGTGCGGCTTTGTGGTTTCGCTTCAGTCATTTTGGTGTTTCTAACAACCGCTGCAACAGTCCAGTTATGTGTGTAATACACGTGGTCAGATAGTCAAAGCTGAAAGTAACTTGTCATGTAGCAGAGCAAATTACCAGCTCCCACAAAGTTCTATTTAATAAAGGATTAATTAAACAAACATAAGTATCTCACACTTGGTAAACAAACACGATGAAGCATTCTTCTTCTTACTTCATTTGTGTAAAGCATTTGGGAATGTCTTGAAGTCATGAAAAGTGCTGGATAAATACAGGTTTCTATATTGTTGGCTCATTTTTGCCTGATTGACAATTGATTTCACAATACAAAGGAAACATTTTCTAGAGTCATGGAATGATACAGTGCAGAGGAGGCCATTCAGCCCATTGTTCTTGTGCTGGCTATTTGACAGAGCTATCTAATTAGTCCCATTTCCCTGCCCTTTTGTCATAGCTCTGCAAAGTTTTCCCCTCCAAATATTTATCCAGTTCCTTTTTGAAAGTTATTTTGTATCTGCTCCATTACCCTTTCAAAGCAGTGCATTCACTATGTCAAAACGAAGTTCTCCTTATCTCACTTTGGGTTCTTTTGACAATTATCTTCAATCTGTTCCTCTGGTTACTGACCCTTCCATGACTTGAAACGGTTTCTCCTTTTTTGCTCCATCAAAAGCCTCGATGATTTTGAACACTTCTGTTCAGTCAGCCAGAAACCTTCTCTGCCCTAAGGAGAACAATCACAGATTGTCTTGTCTCTCCACGTAACTGAAGTCCCACATCGCTGGTACCATTCTGGTACATCTCCTCTGCACCCTCTAATGCCTTGACATCCTTCCTAAAGTGCGGTGCCCAGAATTGGACAAAATACTTCAGCTGGTACCTAACCCGTGATTTATAAAGGTTTAGTATTTTGCCACGTCCTGCTATATCTCAAGAATATGCAAGTAATATCTATGCAAAGAAAATGAAAACACACATGGATTTAAGTTGCAGTATCCTGTACCTTTGAAATATTTCAGATGAGTTATTATTGAATCTGCTTCCAGCAGCCTTTTGGGCAGTGCATTCCAGAAGTATACCAAGTAGCTGTATAAAAAAAAAATTCTCCTCATCTTGCCTCTGATTCTTTTGCCAATTACTTTAAATCTGTGCCCCTTGGTTATCGACTCTTCAGCCACTGGAAACAGTTTCTCTTTGTTTACTCAATCTAAACCCTTCATGATTTTAAACGCCTCTATCAAATCTCCTCTTAGTCTCTGCTGTAAGCAGAACAATCCCAGTAGGAGAAGGGTCACTTTCCAGTGGCTGAAGGCTGATAACCAAAGGGCACAGATTAATGATGAATGGCAGAAGAACCATAGACGGCATGAAGAGAAACCTTTACACGCAGCAAGTGTTTAGGATTTAGAATACATTGCCTGATAGGGTGGTGGATACGGATTCAATAGTAGCCTTCAAAAGGGAATTGGATAAATGCTTGAAGGAGAAAAAAAATTGCATGGATATGAGGAAAGAGTGGGATTAACTGGATTGTTCTTCAAAAGAGCCAGCACGGACTCAATGGGCAGAATGGTCTCCTGTGCTGTACTATTGCATTATTCTATGGTGAAACAGATTTCTTTTAGCTGTTACACAAAGTTTAACACAATCAACTCAACACAGTGCCTTCAGTAATGTTTAAATGTTTTTAACTTTCCACAGCAGATTTGGGGGGCTTTGAAGTGGAGAAACATTTACCCACTGTGGTTAATTGCAGGGGAATTCTATGAGTGGGTGTCGGGGGTGGGGGAAAGAGTGGCAGCTATCTTGCAACGCTGTCTGTCTCCCTGTTATTTATGTCTGTTTCTCCATTTCTAACATCGGTAGCTTGGAACTGGTCAAGTTATATTGGTGCTGAATTTCAGAACTGACCTCATTATAGTCTGAAGTTCTTTATTGCAATGGTTACACTAGGAAGAGCATTGCACTTTCTTGTGCAGAATAGTAGGGGGAGGTGGAGGGGAGGGGGTCTCTATATTACTGATGAGTTGTCTATTAATTATACTGTAATGCATAAGCAGCTCGGCAACCCTTCCAGCTGTGTGTCTGCTTGTCAGCAGTATAGGATTCAAAGTTTCCAATGCCACCCACTCTCATTCATTGATCTTTATTTTTGCATAGAGAAATGTAATTAATCCATGCACTTTCCTGCACTGACAGAAACGAATGTATGGTTCCTTCCCTCCAGATTTAGTTGCTGTCGTTTTTAAGTATCTCAGTACTCAGATAAGCTGCAATTTTCCTGGCATCACTTGCTTTTGAAAATGCTTGCTGTTTGCATACAAAGAGTAAGTTGGATCACTGGCTTTCTCTCAGTCTCCTCTCCTTGAGAAATAACTATCAATGATACCAGGTAATTCTTTGCACATTCATAACTGGGCTATTTACCCTGGCATAAAGAGTGTCTGAGCCCAGGAGAATATCTCAATACCAATCTGTTGCTTTTGTTAAATCTGATGCTAGTCGGGGAAATGATGATGCATTGGGCCCAATCACTATGGGACCTGGGCTATGAATCTGTTCCAGGATGAATGTATTCCCCTCTGTTAAGGGTAAAGGGTGGTGGTGGGGGGGGGGGGGGGGGGGGGTGCGGGGCTGGGGTCAAACTGGAACATTTTAGTGTGGCAAATGGGAAAGTCACACCACTGTGGTGTGAGGGTGACACTGTGGCACACTATTGTTAGAGACAAGGGAAGTTTGTTGTCAACACTGGGTGAAACAAGTTCTATTCTCTTGCCTTGTGACTTCCCTCACAAAAATTCCCTGCAACAGTTGAAAACCTTGATATTAAATCACCCTAACTTCAATCCTCTGTTCCGTTACAGTCTTTCTGTGTCATCAGCCGAGACTCTAATCAGCTTCCACGATTTAAAATGGATACGTTAGGAACTATTGCATCTGGCAAAGTATGCAGCTGGGAAATAGCGACAAAACAATTTTTAAATTTTTAAACCATCCCAAACAGTTTAAAAAAAAATATATCATTGCATGGCTGTGTCTTTCTTCTGTTTTATTCCTGCATTCTCTCCCCACTTACCTTTCAATCCAGTTTCCTCACATGGCAACAGCGACTGCACTTCTAATGTATTTCATTGGCTGTAAAGTGCTTTGAGACCTCCTGAGATTCTGACCAGCGCTGTATAAATACAAGTTCTTTTTTACTTTTTCAGATGAGACAATGGTTGGCTAAGTGGCAGTGAGCACTGTGACTTAGCCAGTAAGGCAGGTGTGGGTAGAACTCATTGCTCTTAGCTGGGGTCTCTGGTTGCCCCGTTCCCTATCAACCTCTTATTTCAGTTCAGTATTTATTGCACCTTAGTAAATTGTTTCGACCAGTAATTCAACATCTGGTGGAAACCTGAGTGTGACTGTTACAGTCAAGTGAAGAGAGGTTGAAGGGCATCCCTCTTTTCCTTGTTTGACCACAACAAGTTTAATTGTTTTCTGAAAGTGGATGTACGGGCCAATTCAGCAGGTGTTTGATTTCTTTTTTATTCATTCATGGGATGTGGGCGTCACTGGCTATGCCAGAATTTATTGCCCATCCCTAATTGCACTTGACAAGGTGGTGGTGAGCTGCCTTCTTGAACCGCTGCAGTCCATGTGAGGTAGGTACACCCACAGTGCTGTTAGGAAGGGAGTTTCAGGATTTTGACCCAGCGACAGTGAAGGAACAGCGATATACTTCCAAGTCAGGATGGTGTGTGACTTGCATGGGAACTTAAAGGTGGTGATGTTCCCATGCATCTGCTGCTCTTGTCTTTCGAGGTGGTAGAGGCCGCGGGTTTGGAAGGTGCTGTCTAAGGAGCCTTGGTGCGTTGCTTGGTTCTTGTTATGATTATAGAAAGTAAGTAATCGGGCAGGTTTTCTTGAGTTTAACAAAGAAGGAGGTTAACTTTATTGTACCTAAACAGAACAAATAAAAATAATCAACAATGCGCCAACTTTCACTCACACACACACTGGAGGTTTACACATACACACAAATAGGTTACATAGTTGGGAAAGGTAGATTGGTTGAGTTAGAGCCAATAGAAAGAAAGGGGTATAAAATCTGTGGCATTTGGTGATTTGGCTGGCTTCTAGCTGAATTCGGTGGTTCTGAGGTTTTTAGTTTGAAGAGGTAGATGACTGGTTCGGTGGATCTCTTGGAGACAGCGATGCGGATGATTTTCTCCAACAGGGTTTCTGATTGTAGCCGAAATATGCAGAGGTGGTCAATCAACAGGCTTGAAAGCTTTCAAGCTGGAATGGAGGGAGAGAGAGGGGGGGGTGGGTGTCCCCCACTTGATTCTGAGTCCAGTTGATTCTCCTCTCTCTGCTGCAGAAAGACAAGCTTAAAACCACAGATGGGGAGGGGTTTGTCACATGACAGTCACTCAGTCATTCAAACATAGCAGTTAGCGGCATTTCTGTCTTGCTAAAAAGAGCAGGTAGTTCATTTAAACTTATTAGGTCATGGTTCTTGCTGAGGCATGAGCAGAATTTTGTCTTCCTCCTCACAAGCATTGCAGTTTAGGATACAGTGTTGCAACTTAGGTAGCCTTCTTAAGCTGCCAGCAAAGTCATCCTTTTAGTTGGTCTTTTAAAAATGTTTAAAAAAAAAAATTCAGATCTTCAGTCAGTGGATTAAAGAAAATTATCATTCAGCAGTGCACATTGGCGTAACAGTGACTGTTAATTGAGGTTGGGATGTGGACTTTGGTTTTCTCGTCTTTGATAGAGTCTGTTAGATCACTCATTAAGAATATATTTAAGTGTAAAAAATGAAGTGAGTCAAGTGGGGTGTGGGAACAGAGAGATTTGGGGGTATATGTGCATAAATCATTGAAGGTGGCAGGGCAGGTTGAGAAAGTAGCTATAAAGGCATACGGGATCCTGGGCTTTATAATTAGAGGTATAGAATGCATAAGTAAGGAAGTTATGAATAAAAGCAAAATACTGCAGGTGCTGGAAATCTAAAATGAAAACAGAAAGTGCTGGAAATACTCAGCAAGTCTGGCAGCATCTGTGGAAAGAGAAACAGAGTTGACGTTTCAGGTCAGTGACCTTCCATCCGAACTGGTATAGGTTAGAAATGTAATGAGCTTTGAGCAAGTGAAAAAGGGAAGGAGAACAAAGTGGAAGGTGTGTGATACAGCAGGGGGCAGGAGAGATTAACTGACAAAGATGTCATGGAACAAAGGCAAAGGGAGTGTGAATATTTATATGAAAAGAAAAATCATTAGTTCAGAGAGAGTGTTAACGGCAGAATAGTGAACAGCTCTGTCCAAAAGCAAAAACCTGAAAAACAAGTTTAATACAGGTCCATGGTTAAAAAATGGAATAAAATAATATAAAATAAAATTTTAAAAAGCAGTCATGCTCTGAAAGTTTTGAACTCAATGTTGAGTCCAGTAGGCTGTGGAGTGCATAATCGGGAGATGAGGTGTTGTTCCTCGAGCTTGCGTTGAGGTTCTCTGGAACACTGCAGCAGGCCAAGGACAGAAATATTGGCATGGGAACAGGGTGGTGAATTAAAATGACAAGCAACTGGAAGCTCGGGGTCATGCTTGCGGACCGAGTGGAGGTATTCCACAAAACGGTCACACAATCAGCATTTGGCCTCTCCAATGTAGATGTGACTGCATTATGAACAGTGAATACAGTATATTAAATTGAAAGAAGTACAAGTAAATCACTGCTTCACCTAGAAGGAGTGTTTGAGGCCTTGGATGATGAGGAGAGAGGAGGGAAAGGGGCAGATGTTACACCTCCTGTGATTGCTTGGGAAGGTGCTGAGGGAAGGGGACGAGGTGTTGGGGTGATGGAAGAGTGGACTAGGGTGTTGGAGAGGGAATGATCCCTTCGGAATGCTGAAAAGGGAGGGGAACATGTTTGGTTGTGGCATCACGCTGGAGGTGGCAAAAAAAGCAGAGGATGATCCTTTGGATGTGAAGACTGGTGTGTTAGAAAGTGAGGACAAGGGGAACCCTGTCGCAGTTCTGGGAGGGAGCGGAAGGGGTGAGGGTGCCGGAAATGGGTTGGGCACGGTTGAGGGCCCTGTCAGCCACATTGGGGGGGAATCCTCAATTGAGGAAAAAGGAAGACATATCAGAAGCTCTGTTGTTGAAGGTTGCCTCATCAGAACAGATGCGACGGAGACTGAGGAACTGGGAGAATGGAATGGAGTTCTTACAGGAGGCAGGGTGTGAGCAAGTGTAGTCGAGGTAGCTGTGGGAGTCGGTGGGCTTATAATGAATATTAGTAGAAAGCCTATCCCCAGAGATGGAGACAGAGAAGTCAAGGAAGGGAAGGGAAGTGTCAGAAATGGACCATGTGAAGGTGAGAGAAGGGTGGAGATTGGAAGCTGGAAATTGGAAATTCAGCTGAAGGGAAAAGTTTGCAGGGCTGTGGGGAAAGGGTGGGGGAGTGAGACTGGGTGAGTTGCTCCTCAGAGGGCCTGCACGGGCATGACAGGCGAATGACCCCCTGTGATGTCAGCATTCTATAAGTTAGCTCGATATTTAATTCATTTAGGAGGTGTTTGGTCTTGACATGACTTACCTTAGCTTGTGCTCAAAATTCAACCTTCAGATCTTCTCATGGTTGAGGGGCGAGGGGGAACTTACTTCTGGATTGTTGTTTTCTTTGTAAATTGTTTATCTTCTGGACAATTGCACACAAAGAGCTGGCTGTTCAGAAGAGTTAAACACGTGGCACCTGATAACAAACATTCAGTTGGAGGTGAGAATTTTGCAAAGTTGGAGCACAGGCCACAGGAGATCTCCACTCTCGGTGCAGTGCTGCTCATGTACTTCATACTTGGAACACAGGCCAGAAAGAATGTAGTTATAGCAGGCTTTGCACACCGGACTCACAACGGCTCAGTTGAATGTGAGATGTCTTTCAACGTCTGATCTATAACAGTTTCCAGGGCAAGATTTTTTCATACTCCTCGCTCTGGATTTGGATCCTGCCCTCTACTTTTCTGAGGCTTTTGTTAGTTTGTTGTAGCACCTAGCTGCTTTAAGTGGGAAATATGTTTTCAGCTCCACTTTCGTGGAGGAATAAGATGAATAGGGTGCAGTTTCCAGGACAGATGGCAGAGAGGGGTCGGGCAGTGAACTATCCTTGTGACACCCTGCTTTCACACCCCAGTTGGAAAGTGATCAGCTTCCTTGTTACCCATTTGGATGAGTCTTGCCTGCCACTTTGTTCCCCCTCATCTCCAATATTTCTATAACTAATAAGTGAAGCTGTTCAAAGAAAATTTAAAAAAAACACTTTTCTAAATGCCCCAGTTATTTTTCTCCTGAGTTGCTTACAGCATTATTCTGCTGAGGATTAAGCTTTAATTCCCAGAGACTCATAAACAAACCTGGAGGGTTGGTAACCCTAGTGAGGGGATGGGGGAAGGCGGTGGTGGGTGGGGGGGCGGTGCTGATGGGGGGGGGGGAGTCTTGGATTTACATAGCACCTTATCACATTTCTCAGGTACAAAGCATTGTAGATTCATTTACGGCACAGAAGGAGGCCATTTGGCCCATCGAGTCCATGCCAGCTCTCCACGGAGCTATGCTGTCAGTCCCACTCCCCAATAGAGTCATAGTCATTTATGGCACAGATGGAGTGGGAACACATCTCCGGGTGTTTCACATATTAGGGGGGAATAATTGATCCCATTTTCCTATGTCAGCCATGTCCGCAGGGAGTGTCACTCAAAGCATCAGGGCTGCAGTGTTGCAGCCTCACCGTACCCCTACCTTGAGCTAAGTTCACCACTGTGAGATTGTGGAAGTGTCCCTGTTACTGAATTGGTGTTCCTATGTGAAGTGAACATGGCTGCCATTTTGTGCACAGCATGTTCATCAGGATGCCAATATCCAAATATTGCCCTGCGCTTCTTAATGTCTACCTGAATCACTAGAACAAGCGGGTGGGACCTTGATTTAACATCTCACCCAGAAAATGGGACCTCTGACAATGCAGCACTCCCTTACCATTGCACCAGAGTGTCAGCTGAGATTATGCATTCCGTTGTGAAATGGGCTTAAAGCCTTGCAGTTTCAGACTGTCAACTGCAGACATTTCTGCCAAATGCATGCCTTAGGTAGAATTACAACTCAAACATTGCTGTCATACTGTAAATTCCAATCTCAAATTCCTCTGGACAGCTGACCTAATGCAATGTAATATTCAATTTGCTGAGGCGTCTGTAAATTACTGAAGATTCTTGGCTGAGTTGATCTTAAAAGACCTCTGCTCAATCAGTAAATTTGTTTTCTATTGATTTTCTGATGGCAATTGGAAGCTATTGCACTTTCAACTTAATAGTAGCTTGACCTAGTCTTTTTGATTAAGTTGTATAATCTGGACACTGCTCAGCAAATTATAGCTGAGGAATGAAACATGAACCAAATACCTACCTCAATTACACTTAAGGCTGGACTTGTTACCATTCTGAAGCCCTTATATGATTGCTGATCATCTCAATACAGACCAGAGCAGTGCCACTAAATCATTGCACTGGACAACCCCTGTTGGTTGTTGCCATACTGTGTGCACCAAAGTATAGTGCCATTATTGTGCTAGTTAGTTGTCATTTAACACGAAAGGTTTGCCCTTTAAATGTTTAGTTTTCTGCGCAGGAAGAAAAAACTGACATCAATACTTATTTTCAAGACACATTCACCGTAACCCAGTGAGATTAAATTGTAAAGTTATTGAAATCTTAAGATTAATAAAGTGCAGTTACATTTTCGAAATTGTCAACAGTATCTAACTCAAATCCATTTTTTTACTCTGTCCAAATAATTCCACAATATACCAACTCTACCCTGTCTTCTGACAGGATTTGCTCTTTGTGCGTTAAGCTTGTTGGAAATCAAAGCCTTTGGTACAAGTTAGAATAAGTCACAGCACGTTGACACTACATTTTAGAATTCTTTCTGACCAAGAAATACTGCAGACAATGTAATAGAGGAACACAGGCCAATATATCAGCAATAATGTTGACCATTTCTCTTCTCGTCCCAATATCACTGATTATGTGAAAACTGAAAATGAGATTTCAGCAGCTCCTTTTCCAGCAATTTAATTTGGCAGTAAATTCCTCCTTGCTGCTTTAAACAGGGAAAACAGTAGCAATGAGATTTCTGGAAGGAATTGGCAATAAGGGGCATTTTGAATTCAAGGAAAAAGCACATGCCTCCCACTAGTTTTGTGTAAGAGCATTCCAATACCCCGTCGCCATAATGCTGGTTTCCAATTTCCTTGGAGGCGGCGAAGTTTCGTGGCGGCACCTCTGCCGCTCTGCAACAGGACCGTCATTTAACAATGTTAAATACCGTTTTTCATTAATTAGCATGTAATTCGCCACAATCCTACCAGGCATTCGTAATCTTCTGCATGATGTGCGGCACTCACTTTGCCTTCACGTTCCCATCACTGAGAGTCCTCGGTGCCTGCAGAGGTTAGGTAAGTTGTGCGTTGTTATCTTGCTGAGTTTGTTGTACCATCACACATTGCCACTAAGGTCAATCTGCAGATGTGAGGGAAGGGGGGAACCCTGCAAGTGGATACTGTTGGGGGGAAAGGGTGGATGCTGTGGGGTGGGGTGGTGGGGGGGGGTGGTCTGGGAAAGTGTATAGGTTGTTTTTTGTCAGAAGTATAGTGCAGGCAACTCAAATGGTATTCTGATGGTCATGATGGCTCGGGAATGTGTGTGGTGCTCTCACCAGCTTGTGACCCTGATTCTAATGCTGAACGGATACCCACCAATGTGAGAGTATCTGCGCTGATAGAAGGTGCAGGAGTGTCATGGGACGGTGCATCCTCTAAGTGTTGCTCGTCCTCAGTGTCTGCAAGCATTTGCAAGTGCCGCCCTGCAAGATACAATGTGAGGAACAGAGATTTAGGTGTTATGGTACACATGTCACAATGGTGAAAGCATTGGGTTTCTACATAAAATGTAATTTCGGTTCGTTTCATATTTTTCAATAATCACTCTCTTCAATTGGGACCCCTAGCTCGATGTCCAATATGGCACATGTTCCTTGGCTCCCTGCTAACTCTAGCACCTCCTCTTCGGGCTGAGACAAAGACCGAAGGTCGATACCCCGCCAGCAGTCATGGATGCCTCCCTGCTGTTGTGGGCCCTCTTTTCCTGAAAGATTAAGGATGCAGTTACTGTTAAGTTCCAAATATCTCCACAGCACGTCAATGCTAACACGGGCCCCTCTTCTGCACCTGGGAGATATTGCTGTTCTCATACTGACTCAATCTGTCATGAGTCTCAATTGGGCTGAGATAGAAACAAGGGAGACTGGTCTCACTTATGCAGTCAGTAATCTGCTCTCATTACATTGTGACCTTCCTATCATTAGAATAGCTGTGTCCACCGTGCGTCTTTACGCTTGTGGGCAAGCAGATCGCAGCAAGCTATCTGGAACCGCACAACTTACCTTGGCTGAGCGTAGGACATCATTGACCCTCTTCCTGCAGTTATGATGGGTGACTCCATGGCTGCTAACCACCTCTGCAAACTCCATCCAGGCTTGGGCGGGAGGACCTCTTCTTGCCATTGTTAGGGAAGAGGATCTTCCGCCTTTCCCTTACAGCCTGGAGGAGAATCAGCAGGGATGCATCACTGAAACGTGGGGCCACTCTTGCTCTGACATATGCTATGTTAGTAATGATGCCCAGGCGATGTTTGCTGAGATGCAAACTGACAGTAAACTAAAGAAGTGTTACTGCAGCAAACTGGTATTGAATGCAAGGAGAGTAAATGCAGGACTGGCAGCCCTTTAAAGATGGCACCAGCAACCGAACAACATCAGGTGACACCCTTCATGGCATCACCAGTGCCACCCCCACTATGTGATTAGGGGAGTGGCCGCTGTCATTATGCCAAGTGATCGCCTGCCATGTAATCACAGCAGTGAACGTCACGTGTAACGGCCAACATTTTGCCCGCCCGCTGCCGCTCCCGGCGGCGTGATTACAAAATCCAGCCCATAGTTTCACAGTGTGCCACGTTAGGATACTACGGGGGCAATAATCCTATGAATAACTATGTTCCACACTGGCCTGCTATTACAGCAATAGCCATGTTCCACATTTGCACAGTATTACTGAAATGTTCCTGCATGTAACCATATCCCATATTAGGACAGTATTAATGCAGTATCTCTGTCTGTGTGTAGCCATGTCCTTTTCTGGTAATGTATCCATTTTCTAACGAGGAAATTATCTATGTTTATCCTGTGTTATCTGCTACAATAACTCTTACTAAGGTTCTTTAGAAAGAGAGCCGATTTTATATTACATAAATTACTGTCATAAACCTTATTGCTGTCTGTACTTAACTTATTAATAAAGTGAAAGAACAGTCTGAATAGATGTAGATTAGCAGTGATGCTATTTCAGATTGATGCCTTGAGAAGATGAGGTAAATCTCCCTTTCGCTCCATGGAATTATTCGGGAGCTGAACTTGACTTCTATGTCCTCTCACACAAATTAATACATTCTTTCTGGCACTGGGCATTTACTGTTCTGATCTTAATTCTATCATGTGTCAGTATGCTTATCACAGAGCAGACAAGCTAAATATAGTGAAGACTGTTTAACATTGCGAGCAACCACAAGAGCACTGTAAAACCCACTGTGACCATTTGTTGTAATGGGCTTTGCTGTGTATATGTTGAAGCTTGTAATTTCTTCTTTACGTGTTTGGTTACCTGAAAAATAGCCCTGCAGCTATTCAGAGGATCTCATCCCATCATAAATCACCCTTAAGATGGGAAGAAGGGAGCATAGAAAAAAAATTGTAAAACAAAAAAAGACATGATTTCTCCATTATTGAAAGGGAATGTGGAATGAATTAAACTGTAATCTTTTATTAAATGTCCTCTTTGTCTTTGCAGTACTGCTTATCTTAAAATAGCCTCCCAACATCAGACATGTTTCTGAGCACTGAGAAACCTTTTGAAATTTCAAAAGAAGCATCATTTCATTCATCAAGGTGATTTCCTAGATCAATTCGTTCTGATTGGTTAGTATCCTCAGGGAATAAGCGAAAAAAATTATAAATATTTTTGCTCTGGCTATTATTTTTTTTGATGCAGGAATGCTGGTTTGAAAAAGCCTCAGCTTAACTTGCCCTATTGCTTTTTGAGAGGATCCCTAAAGGCTCAGTAGGGGTTGGAATGTACAGAACTGGATTGTGCCTGTGTGAAATAGTCTGTTGACACACATTTGTATGGCATGTTACAGGGTTGTGGATACCCATGGGACCATATTCCAGTGTGATTCCGCATTTTCTGATGAGAGCATTGTAAATAGAAAATCAAATTGAATAATTTATTATTTTTGTTTAAATTGAACTTCCTGAAAAGAGCAAAAATTTCGACAGATCAGCTTGATGTTCTGTTTATCTGTATTTTTAAAATTAGTATGTTTATCCAGGTCCTATCCAAGCACATTCATATGGACATTCTCATGTTGAGAAACTTGAGGTCATCCAAAACTCTGCTGCCCGTGTCTTAACTCGCACCAAGTCCCGTTCCCCTATCACCCCTGTACTCGCTGACCTACATTGGCTCTCAGTCAAGCAACGTCTTGATTTTAAAATTCTCATCCTTCTTTTCATCCTTCCATGGCCTCGCCCCTGCCAATCTCTGTAATCTCCTCCAGCCCCACAACCCTCCAAGATATCTGCACTCATCCAATTCTGGCCTCTTGCTCATACACAATTTGGCGGTCCTGCCTTCAGCTGCCTAGACCCCAAGCTCCAGATTTTCCTCCCTAAACCACTCTGTCTCTCCACCTCTCTCTCCTTTAAGATAATCCTTAAAACCTACCACTTTGACCAAGCTTTTGGTCACCTGTCCTAATATCTCCTTACATGGCTCAGTGTTAGGTTTTGTTTGATATAACACTCCTGTGAAATGCCTCAGAACATTTTACTAGATTAAGAGCACTATATAAATGCAAGCTGTTGTTGAATATTCAGCCTGAAGCTGTAGGTCTCCCTCACCCACCCACTGATAGTTTATTAGCAGTGAACCAGTTTGGGCAATCCGAAGGACAGGATAAGATGCTGTATCAGTGCAAGTTCTCTTTTATTTGTATTGAATGACTGAAACTGATGAAGCCAATGTGGGATTTCTGATCAGCCAAGGTTATCAAATTATGACCAGCTTAGAAATGGTGCAGAGTTTGAAGCAGGACAGTCATGTGACTGAACCCTAACCTGAACAAAATGTGAATCCAACTCAGAAAACATCAACTGAGTTGCTAAAATGTGTGTATACAGATCAAAACTTCAAGTGCACAAATATATTGTCAAGATTAAGGTTTCATGCATTACACCCACTCTATTTCTAATGGAGAAAAGAATGAAATGAAGAGCTTACAGCAATAGAGAGACCATGGAGGGATTTGAAAACAGAGATGTTGCCGGACCGGGAATCAAAGTAGTTTAGCAAGCACAGGTGTGGTGGGTGAACAGGACTTGGTATGAGTTAGGGCAGTAGAGCTTTGGATTTGCTCAAATTTATGGATGATACAAATGGCAGACTGGCTAAGGGAGCATTCAAATAGTTGAGTCTAGAGGTAACAAACCATTATGGTTTTTGGCATGTCCAATGTTACATCTCAGTGTTCAGATTGACACTGGAAATCTTGTTACAGCATGTGTCATAGATAAGCATAACAGGTAAATTTAACAAATTTAACATGAGACTGTCCATATGGATGTGTTTGGAGAAGACTTCCAATAGAACATGGGACAGACTTAGCAATTTTAATGTGTACAAATAAACAGAACATCGAGCTGATCTGTCCAAATTTGTGCTATTTACCGGAGTATTTTCAATTAAAATATAAACAAATTAGACTTTTTTTCAATTTCTTTTCCCCCTTGGAAGGGTGAAATATGCTTGGAGGAGATTCCATGGCCAGCTGTTGGGCTCCTATGCCTCACCGTAGAGGCTACCTTTTCAGGTGTGATCATAGAAAAATAGGAAATAGAAGCAGGAGTAGGCCATTCAGCCCATCGAGCCTGCTCTGCCATTCAAACAGATCATGGATGATCATCTACCTCTATGGCATTTTTCCCCACTATCCCCATATCCCTTGATGTCATTAGTATCCAGAAATCTATCGATTTCTGTTTTGAACATGTTCAATGATTGAGCTTCCACAGCTCCCAGGGGTAGAGAATTCTACAGATTCGCCACCCTCTGAGTAAAGAAATTCCTCCTCATCTCAGTCTTAAATGGCCTGCCCCTTATTCTGAGACTGTTGTTCTAAACCCCTTGTTCTAAACTCACCAGCTGGAGGAAACATCCTATCCACATCTACCCTGCAACGCCTAAGTAAGTTTCACCTCTCATTCTTTGAAACTCTAGAGAATACAGGCCCAGTTTCTGCAGTCTCTCCTCATCCCAGGGATTAGTCTGGTGAGCACTCCCTCTAGGGCAAGTATATACTTTCTTACATAAGGAGACCAAAATTGTACACAATATTCTAGGTGCAGTCTCACCAAGGCTCTATACAATTGCAGCAAGACATCTTTACTCAAATCCCCTTGCAATGAATGCCAACATTCCATTTGCCTTCCTAATTGCTTTCTACACCTATATACTAGGTTTTAGTGACTCATGAACAAGGACACCCAGGTCCCTTTGGACATCAACACTTCCCAACCTCTCACCATTTAAGAAATACTCTGCCTTTCTGTTTTTTCTACCAAAGTGGATCACTTCACACTTATTCACATTATATTCCATCTGCCATGCTCGTTTCCATTCATTTAACCTGTCCAAATCCCCCTGAAGCCGCCTTGCATCCTCCTCAGAACGTACACACACACTGTGTACTGGAAGACTGTGTGAACGCACAAGGTATCATTACTGAGCCTTGTCATGTCCTCAACCAGCGTCTGCATGCACTTTCTGGTAGCAGTCATTGGCTATCACAGTAATCTGATCTTTTTCCCTCTTCCTCCAGCCCAGGAACACTTAAGCCCAATTGTTGTGTTGTCAATATTGTTCCAGTTGAAACCATCTCAATCGGGACCTCCCTGAGTGATATATCACTGTCATAGCCCATATATTTATAATGTTTCTGCATTACCAGGAAGGAACCGCCTGAAAGGTGGTGGAAGTAGATTGAATAGTAATGTTCAAAAGAGATATGGGTAAATACTTGAAGGAGACAATATTTGCAGGGGTATGGGGAAAGAGCAGGGCAGTGGAACTAATTATTTAGCTCTTTCAAAGAGCTGGCTCAGGCATGTTGACCGATTGGCCACCTTCTGTGCTGTATGATTCTATGATTTGTAAATTATTACTAAAATGCCTTACAAATACATTCTCATTGCATTCTTTATGTTTAATTTCAATTTAGTGTCAATCTTGGAACGATCACTGTATTGCATGGAATATATTACAGTGACATGTTCTGTATCCATGGCTAGGACAGAAAGATAATGTACTTCTTTGTGGCATTTCACAATCTGATTCACACATCAAGCCTTATTCACCAGGATTTGATTAAACAGTGTGGGTCCTGTCTGATTTTGCAGCATATTTGCAATGCAGTCAGGACTTGTTAGGCACCTTGCTGTATACCTCATGTGAGTGTGATAACATGCAGTCTATTTAGCCTTGACTCAAAAGCCATAAATAGGTTCAATGATTATACACAGTAGTGTGCCTTAAGTTGTGTCCCAGCATGGTCTCCTGTTTCCATTCTTATCTGTCTAATCATAGCCAGAGAATCACTTGCAATGGCTTCCTGCTCCTGCATTGTTACCTCTTGATGTCCCCCAAGGATCTATCCTTGGCCCCTTCCTATTTCTGATCTACATGCTGCCCCTTAGCGACATCATCCAAAAGCACAGTGTTAGTTTTCACACCCAGCTCTACCTCACCACTACTTCTCTCAACTCCTCCACTGTTACTAACTTATCAGACTGCTTATCCTACATCCAGTACTGGATGAGCAGAAACTTCCTCCAATTAAATATTGGGAAGACTAAGGCTATTGTTTTCGATACCCACTCCAAACTCCGTTCCCTAGCTACCGACTCCATCCCTCTCCGTGGCAACAGTCTGAGATTAAGCCAGTCTGTTCGCAATCTTGCTGTCACATTTGACGCCGAGATGAGCTTCCGATCTCTCATTCGTGCCATCACTATGACCACCTATTTCTACCTCTGTAATATCGCCCAACTTTGCCCCTGTCTCAGCTCATCTGCTGCTGAAACCTTCATTCATGCCTTTGTTACCTCTAGACGTGACTATTCCAATGCTGTCCTGGCTGGTCTCCCGCATTCTACTATCTGTAGATGTGAGGTCATCCAAAACTCTGCTGCCCGTGTCTTAGCTCGCACCAAGTCCCATTCCCCTATTACCCCTGTGCTTGCTGACCTACATTGGCTCCCGGTCAATCTCTATAATCTCCTCCAGCCCCACAACCCTCCGAGATATCTGTGCTCCTCTATTTTTGGCCACTTGTGCATCCCTAATTTTAGTTGCTCCACCATTGGTGGTTGTGCCTTCAGTTGCCTCAGCCTCACGTTCTACACCTCTCCACCTTGCTTTCCTCCTTTAAGACTGTCCTTAAAACCTACCGCTTTGACCTAATATCTCCTTTTGTGGCCCAGTGTCATACATTGTTTCATAATTTTTCTGTAAGGTGCCTTGGGACGTTTTATTGTATTAAAGGCACTATGGGCTGGATTTTACCATAGGCGGACCGGACTGCGCCACTGACATAAAAATCTGTGGCAAACCTGTTTCCGCCTAGCCTGGGGATCCGACCCGCATTTTACGGGTCCCCAGGCTTTAATTGTCCCGAGGTGGGACTTCCACCTGCCTGTGGGAGGAGGTCCTGCCTCAGTGAGCTGCCGGCCTATCAACGGGCCAGCAGCTCTTAGTCCCAGCAGCGCCACCAGGAGTGGTGGCCACTGCTGAGCCTGCAGCCCAGCCGACCAAAGAGGATGCATGGTGCCGGGATCCAAGGTAGGTTGTCAATGCCTGGCCGCACCCCCGGTCAGGCAAGGGTGGTCGTTTGGGGGGGGAAGGGGAGGCATCTTGGGTCCCGGGGGTGGGTTGGGAGATGGGGACAGCCCTCAATCGGGCACCCTGTGCCTGACTGCCATGGCACGCCCCCTGGCACGCGGAAAGGCCAGCAGTTATCTCTGGGCGGCCTTTCACGTCCCCGGCATGCCCGCTTGAGTAAAATGCCCGTGGAGGCGGGCGAGGCCCTGTAAGTGGCTGTTAAGTGGCCACTTAAGGGCCTTGATTGGCCTCGGGTGGGCAGACCGTACCCGCCCCACCCCTGCCCCGCCCGACTGTTGTAAAGTTGGCTGGAGGCGGGAACGGGGCGGGTAGGCCTCCCGGAGCTTGTGGTTATTTTAAAAAGTACTCTTTAAAAACACAGATTTTGCCCTTTTGTCAGCTTTAAATTGCCATCATTTTTATGTTCTTAGTGTTAATTGCATATTAATTTTAATTGTGTTTTTAATTGTGTGTAATCGTTTGTGCCCCTCTAAAAGGGAACAGACTGAAATTGTGGTTGTTGGGTGAGGAGCTTCATGTTTGTAATGTGTATCCTTGTAAATAAATGTTTATAAAAGTGTGCAAAGATTGTCTCCAGTTCTATTCTTCACCACCTGGCTTTCTGGAATAGAACGCTTAGGACATGTCACACGTGGAAAATGCATGTTTTATCAATAATGATCATCATGACAAGACAGATTGTAGAAGATAGTCACCAAGCTCAGAGAGAGACACAAGATGTATACTAGTGTTAGCCCTGATTCAATGGGTGGCACTCTCTCACCTCTGCGCCAAAAGGTTGTGAGTTCAAGCCCCTGATCCAGAGATTTTAGCACAAAACCTTGGCTGACACTCCTGTGCAATACTGCATCCATCCAGTTCTCGTCACCAAGAAATCAGAGAGTTATTCAAGGACTGGGGACAATGCGAAGAAAAGCCCCAAGCTTGATTGATCTGCAGTGTTGGGGCCTGAGTTATGAGGAAGGAACTGGAGAAATGTGGGCTATTCAGCCTAGAAAGGAGGCTGAGTATGATTGTTAAAGTTTTAGAAAAAGTTAAGCAAGACGATTATGTTAAAAGTATTACTTTAAATTAAAATTCTGCACTGGAACAGTGGGGTATTGATTCAAACTGGTAAAAGGTCATTTTCAGACTGATATCAGCAAATTCTTATTCAAAGAAGAGTGATTAATATGTGGAATAAACTTCTAGACACAGTAGCGCAAGCAAAAACCCTGGATTTATTTAAGAGCAGGTGTGGTTATAACTCTATGGATGATGTGCCAGGACAGCCAAATGGCCTTTGTTGTCTGTCGTTATCTTGTGATGACTGAACACAATTCTGCAGAATGATGTGACAATGCAATTGAAAATCTCCATCTGTCATTTCTCAATGATTAGATGGACTGGCCTGAAATGTAAGCCTTTCCATAGCCTCGAAATCTATGTACTGTGCAGTGGGCTCAGATCAAGCAGGCTGTTGTTGGGCTGTCATTTATCCACATCCACCTGACAATCAAATAATCACATCAGTGTTTCACAGGTGAGACTGCCTTTCTGCGCTCGGATTGTAACTTCGGGCTGCAGCGTGATGAAATGAGCTGCTTCTCCCTGATCACCTCATTACTTCAGTGACCCAGATGAGAACAGCTCTCGAGCATGTGCTTCAAGGGACAATGACTTTGCTGGCAAAGTTACTCCTAGGCTCTGTCACACAAGGTGCCTGTATACTCACCCTGGGGTTTATGACGGGCAGTGCCAAACTGACCTCTTGTGTGTTGCTGCCCATGATTATCACCATCCTGGGCTTGCAAGAGGTTTATTGTACTGTGAACCTGTTAGCCTTCCAACTTAAAAAAGAATCTACACACAGATCGGGAGCTCATATACTCCATCTCACAAATTTGCATCATTAAGTAATTTTATGTTCTGATGCAAGGATGCTGCAGTCTAAGGATGGACCACAGATTATTCCTCGAATCATAGAATAATACAGCACAGAAGGAGGCTATTCGGCCCTTTGGGCCTGTGCTGCTTCTTTTTCAAGATTTAGACCCATTCCCCTGCTCTTTGTCCATAGCTCTGTAAATATTTTCCCCTTCAAATATTTATCCAATTCCTTTTTGAAAGTTACTATTGAAACTGCTTCCACCAGCCTTTCAGGCAGTGCATTCCAGGTCACTGTGTAGACCAAATTTTCCTCATTGCGTCTTTGATTCTTCTGCCAATTACCTGAAATCTGTGTCCTCTGGTTACCCACCCTCCTGCCATTGGAAACAGTTTCTTTCTTATTTACTCGATCAAAATCCTGTTGGTGGCAGATCAGGAATCGGGATAAAGTGGGACTCTACTGCCAACAGCTGAACAGGAGGCTGTAAGTTTACTGTTTTAGTCGTTCGGAATCTACTCCTCAGGAGTCAACGGCACTACAATCATGTAAAAGAGCCTAGGCCATCCCAAAGCCCATCTCTCTGCCAGAATTACTCCTTTCAGCTGAAAGAGCTAGAATTGAAATATTTAAGCATTTCTGGCTCAGTCAGGACAGGGAGCCTCTTGTTAAGTTGAAATTTATTTCACATTCACACGTCTCCCAGTTCAGAGGCTAATGATACAAAAGGCTGCTGTCTCTGTTTGCCATGGGCTCCCTCTCTACTGTCCTTTTTCCCTAGAGAATGTTGCCACAGGCATCTCCTTCCCACCCGCAACTCCCTACCCCCGCCCCCCCCACCCCCGTTATTCACTTAAGTCGTGGGATGTATACTGAAACAAAACTGCTGTTTCCTCTGTCTACCAGCTTCAGCAATCCCAACCTCCATGCCCTCATCACATCCCAGCAATGAAGCAGGAAAATAATGATTCAATACAGCTTAAGAAGAAAAAGAAAGGCAGATTCCATGGGCAGGTATGTCTTCAACTCACTGGCCTGCAATGCCTGATTTCAGTCCGTTTAAATGATTGGTTGAAAAATCAGGCGCTGCAGGCTTGCAGTTTCCAAGCCTGTGCTCCCTGCAACAGCCATTCCTCAACCACTATATCAACCCTTCAATGAAAAGTTGGCCAATTTAGCCTGTTTCTTCTGACAAACTCTGCACAATTCTTGGCTGTAATTTCCTTGACCTAATTAAACTCCTGCCAGAATTAAATAATAATAGGTATTAATATTTGGGGGAAAATTCTGCAACGTTCCTCATGAATTTCTACAGGTGCCTGTAGACTAGCACATGTTTAGCTCCCTCATTAACTTTGGCAGGATCATGTGCTCAGACAAAACTGTTTCTGCTGGCTGGATACAGGATTAGCCATGTAAACACGGGGACACAGTTCGTGAATGTGGGCTTCCTGGAATCCAAACTAAACAAGTGCCAGTGTAAAAGCCCCTAAAGGTATTTGCAGCAGGAACGTAAAAGTCCAGGCAAAACTTCAGTTTTCCCTCTTGTATAAGCATGAGCTTTCATTATTCATTTGAAGCTGGAGATTACAGAGAATTACATAGAATTTACAGCACAACAAAAGGCCATTCGGCCCTACAGGTCTATGACGGTGTCTGTGCTCCGCATGAGCCTCCTCTCATCTTAATTTATCTAATCCTATTGGCATAACCTTCTACTCCTTTCTCCTTCATGTGCTTATCTAACTTCCACTTAAATGCATCTATTCTATTTGCTTCAACCGTTCCATGTGCTAGCAAGTCCCACATTCTAACCACTCTCTGAGTAAAGAAGTTTCTCCTGAATTCCCTATTGGATTTATTAGTGACTATCTTATACTGATGGCCCCTACTTTTATTCTCCCTCACAATTGGAAATGTCATCTCTATGTCTCCCCTATAGAGCCCTTTCATAATTTTAAAGAAATCTATCTGGTCGCAATCTTCATTTTTCGAGAGAAAAGAGTCTGTTCCATTTTTCCTGATGGCTCAGCCCTCTCAGTTCTGGTATCATCCTTGTAAATCTATTTTGCACTTTCTCCAGTGCTTCTTTATCCTTGCTGTAATATGGAGATCAGAACTGTGCACAGTGTGGTCAAACCAAGGTGGCACCATCAGCAGGGTTAGGGGAGATCTACGTGAATCACTGATGTTTTGTGTTGTTTCTAGCTGCCCAAACCACCATATGGTACGAGTAAAAGCCTGTTTCTCTTCAGTAAGTCAGTCAGGGAGATGCTGTTTCCCTTTTGGAAGAATTTAAAGACTGCTCCAACAGCAGTTTGTGACACTGAATTCCACATTATAACCAACTTCTTTGTAAAGAATTTTAATTTAACCTCCCCTGTAATTCTTTTCAGAATTATATATTTGTGCCCCTTCTTTGCCATCTTTCTGACCATTGGAAACAACATATTATTGTAAAGCGATTGGCAAGCCCTGACTTCATGAAAGGCATATCAAAGCCTTTATAATCTTGATGACCTCCATCAGATCATCCCCTTAATCTTCACAGTGTTAGTAAACTAAGCTTTAATTACTCAAGTCTCTCTTTATAAATGTAAACCTATGTAGCAACATGTTTACAACATCACTATTTTGTTTTTATGTTTACAACGTCACGAGTTAGCAACCAGAGCATTTGTTCCACCAGTCCCTCCCATTGGCTTGTTTATATTTAGCCTCTTTAATGTCTTGTGTCAATCTCTTCATTCAGTCACTGTTCCTTTCCCTATATCTTTCCCTGAACCATTTCTAACCCTTTTCCATTTTTGGTTATGTAACTTTTGAATTGTTACATTTGCAGTCCTGGTGTTGGTGCCGTGCACAACTTTGTACCTTGTAATGTTGTTGCATTGTTACCTCAGCAATCTCAACATAAAAAATGCCTTCTATACTGAGAGTCCCCATTACAGTCATCCCCGTGCTGTAATTATATGTGATATCAGCAAATAAACCGCCTCCATATGACACATTTCCATGAAAGTAAGTACAGCTGTAGATGGAGGACACATAACAAGGATCAACCAGAAAAATAGGTTGTTAAGTAACATCAGCATATGTTGTTCTTAAGTGCTAGGGGTAGAGTTGAACCACAAGCTGTTTGGCAGAATTAATCTTTCTGTGATCTCCAGTTTTCTATTGTGTATTTTGTTGATGTAGCATGTCGCAGTTTTCTCCTGAAAATGATTAAGTATTCAAGTATAAGTTCCCCCTCTAATGGAAGAAAGCTCTATTGCAGAGACTAGAGCTGCAGTACACAGAGGAACATCCATTAGCATACAAACTGTTTGAAAGTAATGCTTTAAAACACACTTCCGTCCACACGGACTCCTGAAAAGTCTGAATCACGATGCCAGTCAGCCAGTTATTACAGATAATGTATCATTTGCTACAAGGCAGCTCCATCACTGGGTTATAAGCAGCATAATGGACTGCTGGAGTACCTAACACAAGCAACAAAATGACATGTTTTAATTGTCACTCTGGAGCATCTGAAGTCCCAAATATATTATTGTCCACAGTAAATATGCTATCAAATCCATATACAGAGCATTGTCTTGTGATTGGTTTTGTGTTCAAAAGTATAGTAAGCAGTCATTCAATAAGCAAAGGAGCTGTACAAGCTTGATTACAAAGGTAGATCTGTACCTTTCATTTTCGATAATTTTAAGTTTTCCAAGAACACAGCTACACATTTTACAACCATGAGTACAAAACAGATATTTTTAAAAAATACAGCCTTTATAATATAGTTATACGTTGCCTAAATTGGGGTTTCACCCACCTTCAAAAAACATTTGACTTTTTTTTATTATTTCAGGGGATGTGAGCATCGCTGGCAAACCCAGCATTTATTGCCCATCCCTAATTGCCCTTGAGAAGGTGGTGTTGAGCTGCCGCCTTGAACCGTTGCAGTCCATGTGGGATAGGTACACCCACAGTGCTGCTTGGAAGGGAGTTCCAGGATTTTGACCCAGTGACAGTGAAGAAATGGCGATATAGTTCCAAGTCAGGATGGTGTGTGGCTTGGAGGGGAACTTGCAGGTGGTGCTGTTCCCATGCATCTGCTGCCCTTGTCCTTCTAGGTAGTAGAGGTCATGAGTTTGGAAAGTGCTGACAAAGGAGCCTTGGTGAGTTGCTGCAGTGCATCTTGTAGATGGTACACATAGAAACATAGAAAATAGTTGCAGGAGTAGGCCATTTGGCCATTCGAGCCTGCTCTGCCATTCATTATGATCATGGCTGATCATCCAACTCAGTAACCTGTTCCGGCTTTTGCCCCATACCCTTTGATCCCTTTAGACCCAAGAGCTATATGTAACTCCTTTTTGAAAACATACAATGTTTTGGCCTCAACTGCTTTCTGAGGTAGCGAATTCCACAGTCTCACCACTCTCTGGGTGAAGAAATTTCTCCTTATCTCAGTCCTGAAAGGTTTACCCCGTATCCTTAGACTATGACCCCTGGTTCTAGACTCCCCCACCATCAGGAACATCCTTCCTGCATCTACCCTGTCAAGTCCTGTTAGAATTTTATAGTTTTCTATGAGATCCCCCCTTATTCTTCTGAACTCCAGCAAATATAATCCTAACCAATTCAATCTCTCCTCATACGTCAGTCCAGCCATCCCAGGAATCAGTCTGGTAAACCTTCACTGCACCCCCTCTATAGCAAGAACATCCTTCCTCAGATAAGGAGACCAAAATTGCACACAATATTCCAGGTATGGCCTCACCAAAGCCATATATAATTGCAGCAAGACATCCCTGCTTATGTACACAAATCCTCTCGCTATGAAGACCAACATACCATTTTCCTTTTTTTACCACCTGTTGGACCTGCATGCTTACCTTCAGCAACTGGTGTACGAGAACACCCAGGTCTCGCTGCATATTCCCCTCTCTCAGTTTATAGCCGTTCAGATAATAATCTGCCTTCCTGTTTTTGCTACCAAAGTGGATAACCTCACATTTATCCACATTATACTGCATCTGCCATGCATTAGCCCACTCACTCAGCTTGTCCAAATCACCCTGAAGCCTCTCTGCATCCTCCTCACAACTCACCCTCCCACCCAGTTTTGTGTCCTCTGCAAATTTGGAGATATTACATTTAGTTCCCTCATCTAAATCATTAATGTATATTGTGAATAGCTGGGGTCCTAGCACCAATCCCTGCAGTACCCCACTAGTCACTGTCTGCCATTCAGAAAAAGACCCATTTATCCCTACTCTTTGTTTCCTGTCAGCCAACCAATTTTCTATCCATCGCAATACACAACCCCCAATCCCATGCGCTTTAATCTTACATGCTAATCTCTTATGTGGGACTTTGTCGAAAGCCTTCTGAAAGTCCAAATAAACCACATCCACTGGCTCCCCTTCATCAACTCTACTAGTTGCATCCTCGAAGAATTGTAGTAGATTTGTCAAGCATGATTTCCCTTTCGTAAATCCATGCTGACTCTGCCCAATTCTACCACTGTTATCTAAGTGCTCAGCTATAAAATCTTTGATAATGGACTCTAGAATTTTCCCCTCTACCGACGTCAGGCTGACTGGTCTATAATTCCTTGCTTTCTCTCTACCTCCCTTTTTAAATAGTGGGGTTACATTAACTACCCTCCAATCTGTAGGAACTGTTCCAGAGTCTATAGAATCTTGGAAGATGACCACCAATGCATCCACTATTTCACACTTCCTTAAGTACTCTGGGATACATACTATTAGGCCCTGGGGATTTATTGGCCTTCAATCCCATCAATTTCCCCAACACCATTTCTCTACTAATACTAATTTCATTCAGTTGCTCTCTGTCACTAAGCCCTGTGTTCCCCAACATTTCTGGTATGATATTTGTGTCCTTCTTTGTGAAGACAGAACCAAAGTATGCATTTAGTTGGTCAGCCATTTCTTTATTCCCCATAATAAATTCTCCTGTTTCTGACTGTAAGGGACCTACATTTGTCTTCACCAATCTTTTTCTCTTCAACACACTGCTGCCACTGTGCGTCGGTGGTGGAGTGAATGTTGAAGGTGATGAATGGGGTGCCAATCAAGCGGGCTGCTTTGTCCTGGTTATGTCGAGCTTCTTGAGTGTTGTTGGAGTTGCATCCATCCAGGCAAGCGGAGAGTATTCCATCAACACTCCTGATTTGTGCCTTGTAGATGGTGAACAGGCTTTAGGGAGACAGGAGGTGAGTTACTCGCTGCAGAATTCCCAGCCTCCGACCTGCTGTTGTAGCCACTGTATTTATATAGCTGGTCCAGTTCAGTTTCTGGTCAATGGTAACCCCTAGGATGTTGATAGTGGGGGATTCAGCAATGAAAATGCCATTGAATGTCAAGGGGAGATGGTTGGATACTCTCTTGTTGCAGGTGGTCATTGCCTGGCACTTGTGTTGCATGAATTTAACTTGTCACTTATCAGCCCAAGCCTGAATGTTGTTCAGGTCTTACTGCATCTGGACATGGACTGCTTCAGTATCTGAGGAGTCGCGAATGGTTCCAAACATTGTGCAATCATCAGCTGAAGATGGACGGGCTTAGGACATTACCCTGAGGTACTCCTGCAGTGATGTCCTGGGACTAAGATGATGGACCTCCAATAACCACAGCCATCTTCCTTTGCGCTAGGTATGACTCCAACCAGTGGAGAGTTTTCCCCCGATTCCCATTGACTCAGGTTTTGCCAGGGCTCCTTAATGTCACATTCAATCAAATGCTGTCTTGATGCCCAGGGCAGTCACTCTCACCTCACCTCTTGAGTTCAGCTCTTTTTTCTATGTTTGGACCAAGACTGTAATGAGGTCAGGAGCTGAGTGGCACTGGCAGAACCCAAACTGAGCATCAGTGAACAGGTTATTGCTGAGTAATTGCCGCTTGATAGCACTGTCGATGACATCTTCCATCACTTTGCTTTACTTTTGTGACTATACTTCACATGGCAGCCTTGATAGTGTGTGTCATCAGGCATCATTGTCACTTCACATCTACATGTGTGCAGTGCGCTTTATATTGGTGGCCCCAAGGCATCAGGATCTAGAGACACCTTCCAAGGACGCAGTCTTCAATCTGTGCCCGCACCCGTGCTCGCCCCCAAAGCGCTTTGAAATTCCAGCCCTGGGTCTCTTAATCTAACAGCAGCTTCATAGATCCACATTTTCATGGCTTATGCCATTGTTCCTAGCACCCATGTTTATATGATGGCTTTAGCCTGACGGAGGGAGACCCAAGTGCCTTGTGTCAGCTGTACACCAATAATAGGAAAGTGCCTAAAGAGACTAGCCTGAAAACGCTGGGGGTGGGGGTTGGGGGGTTATCTTCTGATCTCCCACCATAACTTCAGCAGCGGATTGGCAGGACCCTTTGGCTGTTTATGCCATATCGTTGGAGATTCTGTTGGTTTCCTGCTGGAGTTGAGATCGGTATAGCAACACCTGTGGAATTTTAGGGGCCACAATAATTACTCAAATTATGTGGATTCATTTGTGAAAACAGCAAGAGATTTACTAAATAGTGGCAATTTTTTAAAAAGATTGACGCCGTTTATTTCTGATCACAGATTCCAATTAAATTTTAAACACCTCTTGAATGTTGGGATTCAATTCCATCTATCCATCAATGTGTATGGAAGTAGATCATGTAAGAAATGATTTTGTTTCAGGGATTGGGTGCTTTAGGCATTTGTACCGATGTCACTCAAGATTTGTAAATACTGCAACATTCAGTCATCAGTGTATTTTTAGGGTGGTATTTTTAGGACCATTTCAGCTTTCCTGTATATGAATTCTGCCTAACTCATTCCAGTAAACACACTTATCTGATTGCAATAGGGCAAGTGATTCGTTGCAGCACAACATTTCACAACAAAGGCCTGAAATTTCTAAACTGGACATGTGTAGCATGATTAGTTGCCTGAGTATCCACAATTTTGCACTAAGAAAGCAACAGAAATGGCAGCTTCAGCAGATGAGAGCAATGTATTGCTTGGTGCAATGAATCGCTTGCCCAACCAATTAGTATAGATTTGAAAACTTCTCTGGTTATTAGGACAAAGTGTGCAGACAAAAGGGATTAGATCCTTTTCACTGCATCCTTTAAGCCATAGAGTATATTAATTTAAAAGCACAATTTGTTAAATTCATGAGCACATTTTAACTATGTGGTCGGAAATCGTGCTTAATTTGAGTATGATGTAATCCATAAAGCACTACAAGCAAAATGTTTATCTTATCCCTTGTCCTTGGACAAACCTTCTATTGTGAGTCAATGTCTATATTAGATGGTGTTGCAGTCATTCTTGCTAATCTTTTGGCTAGAAACAAAGAGAAGTAGCATAAATAAACATGAGACTTTCCTCTTGAAATGAAAATGCATTTACTGTGAGTGGGGCTGATAAATTCAGATTATGGAAACACAGTGTCTGAGGACTGACAAACTCATGCACCTTAAACTTGTTAAAAATTGTAAAATTCTCACTCGTCTATTCACAATTAGCTATTTGGTTTGTCTCCTGTGGTGAATTTATATCGTGTTTTTATTTCATTAAATTTTTATTGTTGGTTAGGATCTGTTGTTTATAGGAAACATTTATTGACAAAGACAGCAATCAGCACCATCCATTTTTTAGTACTAACCTGTCATTTGAAAGAAAGGCACAACCAAACCCAATTACACTCTGTGTCCAACCATGCATATTTCCAGCAAGGGTCACTGGAGAGCGTCTAGCAATGGGAAGCCCGGCTAATTTTCTTCTCTCTCCTTCAGATTTGCAGTGATAGCAGCCCAACCTTGCATCTTAGCTACCTCATCCCAGAACAGTGATCAAACCTGGAATCTTCCTGACGTGTGTAGCTCAACTACTTTTTTTTTAAAGAAAAGTATTAGTATCATTAGGCACATTTACAACATTGTTATAATCCCACTGAACTCATACAGTCATTACTTTGCCAGTTATTAGCTTCAGAAATTAAAGCTCACTTTGTCTCCTATGACTTATGCTAATCTATTGAACTTCAAAAACTGATATAAAAAAACACCAGAATAATAAATCCACAAAGCTGTATACTGCCCTTTCAAGTCCATATTTGAAATATTCTTTCAGGTTTATTCTTCTCTTGAAAATCAGAGCATTCCTTCCATGAACGGTCATGGATCTGGCTGGCTGCCCTAAGTGGCTGAGCCATCGGGAAAGTCTATCCTATTTTTTCAAGTTGGATCTGCCCGTGGTCTTTTGGTGGGGGTGTCTTTCACTTGGACTTCTCAATATTTGGAGATTCACGTGTATTCTCCCATCAGCTCAGTAGGTAGCATTCTCACCTCCTGAATCAGCAAGTCCTGGGTACAACTTTCATTCCAGGACACGAGCACAAAAATCAAGGCTGGCACTCCAGTACCGCTCTGAGGGAGTGCTGCACTGTCAGAGGCACTATCTTTCAAATGAGGCGTTAAACCAAGGCCCAGTCTGTCATAGAACCATCAAAACATAGAAATAGGAGCAGGAGTAGGCCATTCTGCCCTTCGGGCCTGCTCTGCCATTCAAAAAAGATCATGGCTGATCGTTTAATTCGGTACCCTGTTCCTGCTTTTCCCCCATATCCCTTGATCCCTTTGGCATTAATAGAAAAGGTGCAGCACAGAAAGAGGCCATTCAGCCCATCGTGTCTGTGCCAGCTGAAAAAACTAGCCGCCCAATCTAATACCACCTTCCAGCAGCTGGTCCGTAGCCTTGCAGGTTACAGCACTTCGGGTGCAGGTCCAGGTACCTTTTCAATGAGTTGAGAGTTTCTGCCTCCACCACTGATCTGGGCAGTGAATTCCAGACACCCACCACCCTCTGGGTGAAAAAGTTTTCCTCTCAGATGAATGTAAAAGATCCCATGACACTAGTTTGAAGAAAAGGGGTTTTATCCCAGTGTCCTGGCCAATATTTATGCCTCAATCACCATCACCTATCTGGTCATTACCACATTGCAGTTTGAGAGAGCTTGCTGCGTGCAAATTGGCTGCGGTGTTTCTTCCATTGCAATCGTGGCTCCACTTCAAAAAGTACTTCATTAGCCATAAAGCACTTTGAGACGTCCGGTGGTCGTGAATGGTGCTATATAAATGCAAGTCCTTTTTCTTTTTCATTTTGTAGACTGAAGGGATGATCTCCAAATGGGGATCTCCCAGCGTAGAACAGCACTTTGCAGGAGTGCCTGAATGGGGAAATCAGACCTTGTGTCTAAAAACGGAAAAGTATTAACCTCTACAAGGTCAGGTGCTGCTCTGCTACTTAATGTTACCATGATGGTTCTGAGTTAAGAAACTGAGGAATCTTCGTAGAGCTGCACCTGCTCCTCTACCATAACATTACCTTTCTTAAGCCACGCTTCCGGCCAAGTTACAATGACGGCTCTGGAATATCCTGGCCCTTGTGCTACTTATAAATACTGTGGAAGTGTATTGAACAAAGACACGAGTGGGGGAGATGTTTCCACTTGTATCCGTTAGTTTAGGTCCGGATTCCAGTGCACTCAGTGAAACAGTGCAAAAGATCAGGGAATTTTAAACATGACTGAGTTACTCCCAAACCCACTTACACTCATGTTTTCTGCGATCTTTTACACTGATTCCAGAATCAATTCGTCCATATCAGCCCTGCCCATGGAACTGGTCACGACTCCCCCCCCACCGCCACTCCTCCTCTCCCCCCTCTCCCCCACCCCCCCTTCTCCCTCCCCCCCCCCCCCCCCCCACCCCACCCTCCGTCAACATTGCAAGATTCTGCCAATTGCATTGGTTTGGGAAAACGCTTCAAATTACGCAAATTTCCTGAGGCACAGAGGCACTAGTCGAGACATTTTAAAAGTGTTTTCATATCAAAAGATATTTAATTTACAAGGATGATGCCGGAATAGGTGGGGGGTCGGGGGGCAGCATGGAGAGAAAATGAACAGGCTGAGTCTAGAAGCCTGAGGGGGTGACCTAATACAGGTATTTAAAATTTTGAAAGGTTTTGATAGAGTGGATACAGAGAGAATGTTTCCAAATGTGGGGAAAAATATATCTAGAGACCATCAATAAAAGGTAGTCACCAAAACAAAATAGAGAATTCAGAAGAAACTTCTTTACCCAGAGAGTGGTGAGAATGTGGAACTCACTACCACAGGGAGTGGTTGAAGCGAATAGTATAGATGCATTTCAAGGGATGCTGGACAAGAATGTATGGGAGTGGAGAATAGAGGGTTAGATGATGAAAGATGGGAGAAGGCTTGAGTGGAGCATAAACACTGGCTGGGTGGAATGGCCTGTTCCTGTGCTGCATACCTTATGTAATCTGATGTAATTTATTAAGAAACTGACCAGTGTTCTCCAATGCAGGTAGTAAATGGTTCAGTATAGTTTTCTAAAGTGGTTTTTAGTGATTTTTGTATCAAGTTCTGCATGAGTTGAGGACTGGATACCCTTATTAAAAATGTTTATTTTTGGTGATAAACCCATTTTCAGCTATATTAATAAAACTGTGCCAGTTACCACTCTTAAATGCATCAAGGAATGCTTTCTAATGGAAAGAAATAATAAAGAAATGACTAGTTTATAGTCCACTGACCAGATGCACTGGTCCATGGAAGATTTTACATCTGTGAATATACAAATGAATTTTAGTGGAAACTGGAATATTGAAGCATAAAAGATTCTGAAAGAGCTTGACGGGGTAATCACTGAAAGGTTGTTTCCCTTGGTTGGGGAACCGAGAAGACGGGGGCACATTCTCAGCATCAGAGGTCGATCATTTATAATTGAGATGAAGAGAAATTTCTTCACTCAAAGGGTTGTAAATCTTTGGAATTCTCTATCCCAGAGGGTTGGGGATGCTCCATCGTTGAATATATTTAAGATGAGGTAGACAGATTTTTGATCTCTCAGGAAATTAAGGGATAATGGGGAGTGGGAGAGAAAGTGGAGTTGAGGCAGAAGATCAGCCATGGTCACATTGAATGGCGGAGCAGACTCGAGGGGTCGTTTGGTCCACTCCCGCTCCTATTTCTTATCATTTTACGAGCTGGATTTTGAGCAAAGTTTGGTAGCAATTTCCCAATTGCACCTAAAGTGGAAACTCTACCCTTTGTGAGTGTAATCCAGTTAAGCAGTAGCTATGAAACAGCTGCCAGTGGTGCCCTTGTTGATGGGAAATGGCTCTGACCATTTCAAATCACTTGTATGATCCTGCCGGTTCATTGCATAAGTACTGCCGGTTCGTTGCAGTGGTTAGCACCGCAGCCTCACAGCTCCAGCGACCCGGGTTCAATCCTGGGTACTGCCTGTGTGGAGTTTGCAAGTTCTCCCTGTGTCTGCGTGGGTTTCCTCCGGGTGCTCCGGTTTCCTCCCACATGCCAAAGACTTGCAGGTTGATAGGTAAATTGGCCATTAGCAATTGCCCCTAGTATAGGTAGGTGGTAGGGGAATATAGGGACAGGTGGGGATGTGGTAGGAATATGGAATTAGTGTAGGATTAGTATAAATGGGTGGTTGATGGTCGGCACAGACTCGGTGGGCCGAAGGGCCTGTTTCAGTGCTGTATCTCTCTAAACTACTATCAGGTAGTTCACCCTTCCAAATCATACTTCACAACCCACAAATGGCTGCTCCTACTTTTTGCCTTTTCATTCTCTAAGGCGCTTCAACTAGGTTATCCTGTTTACCTAATATGTGGATACATAATATCAATGTCAGCTTATCTAAAGCCATTATCCTCGTACGCAATCCGGTCTCAGTAAACAGATTAATTTTCAACCAACTGCCCTGTCAACTTAAGTAGCATTGTGCAAAGCTTTGCAGCAAACCTTGTGACAACACATCAGAGGAAATTATGCAAACCTGAGCCAAGTAATGGGACCAGTAGCTGTTCTTTAAAAAGCTGACATGACACATGTCAGTTAAAGCTTATATTCTTCAACATTTTCCTGCCCTCGGATATTACACAATTGAGGATTATTTCCCATCGTGGTGCCTTGACTTTACAAGATGATAGAGGTGGTCTTTGAGGATCTGTTCAGCCGCAGTCTGACGTCTGGAGAGAGCAGTCTGGGGAAGGGCGGTTTTAATTTTTAGCTCTGCGGCATATCAGTGCTGTTGGCTCGTACTGCTCACTATCAGATGGAAATGTTTCCTGACATTGCCTGGGAATTCAGCTAGTTGTAGATGATTCGGGTGCAACAGTAATGACTTTATGCCATGAGGCACAACTAGTTCCTTGCCTTACCCTTCATATTGTTCGCCACTTCATGCATTGTGTGCCACATTAGGAAACATCACTTTAACTCTGGGTGTTTCGCCCTATGTTAATATAACCAATATACCGCATAACTTTTCAGTCACATTCACTGTCACCCTGGCTAAGGTTCATTTAAAACAATCCTTGCGCAATTTTTCAACGTGAAGACCAGTAGAGACATGTTCAGACCAGAATGATATACTGAACTGATTTGAACGGCTTTCACTCGGAATTTAAAGTAGGGAATGGCCAACTGACTAGCTAGTTATTAGGTTTGCAGATTAAGTTGACTGGATCTTCATATTTAGCTCACTTTAATGTGTTGTTACAATTATGTTTTTTCCTTCAGGGCAACTTTGCTATGCACCGCCAACTTCATTTTCTTCTCTTCTGAAAGTACTAACTTGTGCTAAGATATGGGTCCACCGGTGCCTGCGGTTTTGTGCCTATTCTGTATGTGTTAGCTTGCACAGTACGTGTCAGCATAGTATTCAACTGTGTGACACATCACAACTAAGTCCAACCCTCTCTTTACCTGATATCTACACATGCCCACTTTTCAGCAGAGGCAGTAGGAAGGGCGGTCACAGGGTAGTGATCTGGAAAAGGAACATTGGATAATTGTAGGTCAATCATTGCCGTCCTAATTGAGATGAACTACCTATGGACAGGTGAGGGATTTATTGTGCGACCTTTCTGGTCAGTACCATACTACCATGACTCATTATTCGGTACATCCATTACAATAACATTTCTTGTATTGCTATGGCTAGCACCTACAATGTATTTATTCATTATTTCCCTGTATGTTTTTCCTTTCTCATGGGTAATATTTTGCTTCAGCCACTCATCACTGTGCAAAACACTTATTTCCAATTATGAATTTCTCCCCAATCAAATTCCACCAAATAAAATTCTATCCTTTCACAATGCAACAAAAAAGAATCTTCAACATACATTTTACACCCATCCCAGTGGGTTAATCTGTTAATTGTGTATCAAAAGTTTGATTATAAGCAGGTGAAGGGTGTTAATTGGGGTCTTAGTTGAGCACTATAAGCAGACACTCACTGAGACTGGTGAAGAGTTTTGAGTGAGGAGCTACATGTTTGTAATCCTTGTATTTTATTTTATTTTATTTATTTAGAGATAGAGCACTGAAACAGGCCCTTCGGCCCACCGAGTCTGTGCTGACCATCAACCACCCATTTATACTAACCCTACATTAATCCCATATTCCTACCACATCCCCACCTTCCCTCAATTCCCCTACCACCTAATAATAATTTATAATGTCCAATTTACCTATCAACCTTCAAGTCTTTTGCTGTGGGAAAATACCGGAGCACCCGGCGAAATAAAATAAATAAAATCCGATGGCATGTCATGTGGGGCCTGGAGATGCACAGCGATCATAATGGTGAGCTCCCCTTGGGGGCTGCTGCTCACGACCGGGGGCCTCTACGTGGACCACATCTGCCTGTTGATTTTGGCTCCAGTGCATACCGATCTACAGGAGCAGAGGATCACACAATGTAGGATGAGCCATACCTATTTCCATGTGATAAATAAAGTTGAACGCTTCATTTATTCAAGGTTTCCTAACAGGGCAGGGATTGGTGTTGACGGGTACATCAGGTATTATTATTTGTTTTTATTTTTATTTTCGGGTGTATTCTGCACAATAAATGTGAAACTGAGTAAATATAGGCTCCAGCATTATCATTCCATAACCAGCTTTCTGGAGTTTAATACAGTGTGCACCCTAAAAATAAGAGCCAGAAATTTCTTCAGGGCTTCTCTCAAACGACAGCAGGAGCCCTGGATAACTGAAGTCACATCAGCTGATTGAAAGGGCACCAAGATTATAGAATTATAGAACAGTACAGCACAAAAGGAGGCCATTCATCACATTGAGTCTGTGCCAGCTCTTTTGAAGGGCAACACAGTTAGTCCCACTCCCCAGCTCTTTCCCCATTTTCCTGTAATTTTTCCTCCTTCAAGTATTTATCCAGTTCCCTTTTGAAGGCTACGATTGAATCTATATCCACAAGCCCAGCAGGCAGTGCATTCCAAATCCTAACCATCCATTGCATAAAAAGTTCTTCCTCATATCATCTGTGCTTCTTTTAAATCTTAAAATCTGTGCCCCTGGTTATCAACCCTTCAGCCATTGGAAACAGTTTCACCTTGTTTACTTTATCTAAATCTTTCATGATTTTAAACACCTCTATCAAATCTCCTCTTAGCCTTCTGTGCCCTAAGGTGAACATTGCCAGCTTCTCCAGCCTGTCTACTTAACTGTAATCTCTCAAACCTGTAACTATTCTAGTAAATGCCTTCTGTATCCTCTCCAAAGCCTTCACAACCTTCATAAAGTTTGATGCCCAGAATTGGACACAGTGGACCTGAGCTTGAGTATACTGATAAATCAGGCCTTAGTCTAAGATACCCAACTGAGTCACAGCTTAATCCAAAGCATTCAAGAAAGCACATGCATACTGTTCCCTCTGCTGGCTCATTTTGTCTTACACCTATGCACGTAAATAACATATGAATAAAATACTCCCCGGCCCTTGTCTGCCTCAAGTGCTCCCGAACCTCACATCTCTCCATGCTCCCAAAGTCCTTCACAGTACAAAATTTGACACCAAATCAATAAAGGAGACATTTGGATGGGTGATTAAAAGCTGGGTGCAAGAGGTCGGTTTTAAGCAGGGGCTTAAAGGCAGAGAGTAAGGCAGAGCGGCAGGAGAAATTCTGGAACTTAAAGCCTCCATGACTTAAGGCATGGCTGCCAATGGCGGGACGAAGAGATTGGGGAAGCATAAGAGGCCAGAGTTGGAGGAATGTAGAATGCGTGTAGGGTTGTCGGACTGGAGGAGATTACAGAAGTAGAGAGGGGCAAGGACTTGAAAGGATATGAGCACAAGGATGAGAATTTGGACATCAATACATTGGTAGACCAGGAGCTAAAATAGATCAGACAGCACATGGGTCATGGGTGAACTGACCTTGGCCCAGTTTAGGATACAGGCAGCAGAGATTTGGATGAGCTCAAGTTTATGGAGGGGAGAAAGTGGCAGGCCATCAGGAGAGCATTGGAATAGTCAAGTGTGGATGGAACAACAGCATGAATGAGGCTTTCAGCAGTAGATAAGCTGAAGCAGAAGTTGATACAGGCGATGTTATAGGGCAGATATTTATCTCCTACTCTGCTTTATTCATTCAAAAGCAGGGCCATCTAATTGTCACACACAGCCAGTAGGTCAGCTATTTCATACTCCAAAATGTTGTATTTGTTCATGACCATTTGCTTTGTGGTTGCAGCTTTTTCCTCTTAAAAAAATAGATACTAGCACCAGGGAATATGTCAAAATTTCGGAGATCATGTTGAGCTTCAGCCTCAACCCTATCCGCTTCTACATAATGAACTATATTTATATTTTTTAAATTTTAAAAATGATAAAATTATAACATTTTCAAGTTTTTGGAAATTCTGCAATTACATACAATTATGTAGATAGGCATGCTGATTAACCAATCAGTTATAATTCATTTTAATCATGTTTTCATCTAAAATTGTTTCATTTTTGAAAATTACTTTATGAAATATATAGATTTTTATATTGATGAACTTATTTATACACTTAGATATATTTGTGATTATCGTATATTTTCAGTTATTTATATTTGTAAAATACAACTCCTGTTTTAGTAGAACTCGTTCTTTAACATAGCAAAGGAGGAGTGGATGAATAAGAGATTTAGTTATGTAATGGTGTGCGTGCGGACTACAGATTGATGTATTGCTGTATGTATATTTGGGAACTGAGGGGGCACAAATTTATATATTTATGTATGTACTCATTTATGTCTTTTTATTTTGCATTCCTGAACACTGCCACAGAATAGTATTAAATATAATATACCTTCTTTAGTCTGGCATTCAATGTCTATCAAAGTGTCACTTCTCTGCACCCTCATTGGCTGACTATAGTATCTGCAATGTCACATCTTGATTTTTTGATTGGACAATCAGAATAGTTTTCCCAAATGCTACCTTTGAATTGCAACTTTGATCCAGTCGGCAAATAAATCTCTCTGAACAACAACCATCATAATTCCCACATCTTCCCATGTTCAACAAGTAAGACCCTAGAATAGTGGAGATCCATCCCCATACCAGCTCTTAAGTACTGCTGTGCTCTACTCCCTCATTCCCACTGTGCTGCATTTCCCTGCTCAGATTAGGGCACTGCTCAAATCAGCAATCGCAATCCAGATAATTGGCTGTATAGAAACAGAAAAACTAACAGCACGAAAGGAGGCCATTCAGCCCATTGTGCCTGTGCTGGCTCTTTGAAAAAGCAATCATCTTTAGTCCCACATCCCCTCTTCTTATTTGTCATCTTGTAAGTTCCTCATCCTCAAGTGCCTGTCCAACTCACAATGAAAATTATTTATGGAGTCAGCTTCCACCACTTTTTCAGATGGATTGTTCCAGATCCCAACAATCTAAGTGTATAAAAATGCTACAGGAGATTAACCAGTATTTTCAAACTCACTGACTTGCAATTTTCGCCTCAGAAGTTGCAAGCTAAAGTATATCATGGTGAAACCCCTTTCCCACTCCTGCTGAGTGATTGCTAAAATGTCACAATTAGCCATTTTTACGTGTTTCCCCTCTAAAATCTTGATGTTAAATACATGAACTTGTGTTTATAGAGCACCTTTACTGCAATGAAATGTTAACATAATGCATTAATGGTTTCATATTGGGTCATGACAGCTGATAACTTGCCATTGCTTATTCTGCCTATAGTCACCAGAATTAACAGAGATACATAGTGAAAATACAAGAAAATTTTAGGTGGTGTAAATATTGAATCAACTTTAGTCTGTACCTAGCCATGTTACACCCGGAATCCCCAAGGCTGTGTATTGGCAGGCCACGTGGATTTTCACCATGGAGTCTCAGGGATCAAATACAAAGTTGAAATCCATGTTCACATTGATTTGGGTTTATATGAAGGAATCCCTGACTTCTGATTTTAGGATTTATTAACCGATGAGATAACATCTCCAGAAAAAACTCAATGTCCTGGCATCCACCGCACTCTGGGGTAGTGAATTCCACAGACTCACGACCCTTTGAGAGAAGTCATTTCTCCTCATCTTTGTTTTAAACTTCATTGACTGTAAAGCACCTTGGGATGTCAGGCACTATACAAATGCAAGTATTTTTTTCTTTTAGACTATATGGTCAGTTGGGAGTCATTCATGACTATAACAAGGTGGAAAATCCTCCAAATATTACAAACACTGAGAATGAAATTGCACCCTTTGTTGTTTTTTGTGCACTAGTGAATGAATGAGCATCAATCTGCTAAATACATTATTTTAACAAAGCCAGCATAAATTCTCGAACCAGTGCACAAAAGTTGCATGGATAGACGCTGCCATCTGTGGTTTATTGTGCATTGGATTTTATTCTGCCTGTGTTTACCATTGTAAACAAAATTAACTAAATGCCCCTGAATGTCCTTTTATAATGTCATTGGTTTTCACTTCAAGCCGATCTTGAGAGCTTCATTAACAATGCTGTCAATCGCTGTACGTGCACCTGATTTAGCTGATATAAACCTGCTGGAGTATTTATTGAAAAGTACTTGGGTCCCAAATTAAATAAACCACAGAATAAATGAGGTCGACATACCTTGTCAATTATGTAGCCAATCTTTTTTCCAATAAACCAGCTGGCCTGGTCCTCTATATAACGTACGCTGACCTAGTGATTAATGATTGATTCTCAATAAGCTTCCACTGATTATGGTGCATCTGTTCTTCCTCAATGAGCTCATTATCCTACATCAATGACACGGAGCACACTGGTCTTACAACATGTTAGATGCTGGCAGTGAAACAATACTGTTTCGGGTTTTCTCACATGCTTTTAGCCGTAGTGGGCCTTTTCCTGAAATAAAGGCTGATTGAGACTGGGTTTTTTCAGTTTATGTTTGGTTCAATTATCTAAATAGGGAAAACGCTACTTTATACGGAAGGTAACATTGCGTACTATGTGCTACCATTGATATAACAAGTGGGTCTGAGGAAACATCTTAATTCACTTAACAGGAATGGCCAGCTCAAAGGGAGAGACTATAATAGATCTAGGTAGGAATATTTTTCTTATAGCAGTGTTGTTCAACAGATGTGGCTGTGACGACACCCGTTTGGTTGCTTGCACTCATTTTAGTAGAAAACGCTTTGTACAAAATGTGCTTCACATATATATTTACTGAACAAACATTCACCACCATTCAGTTACCAAGGAAGTAAAGCATCACGATGATCAAAAAACACTCTACTATTCATCTTACCGCTTTACCAAAAAAATGAACAGAGAAACTAAAGTATACATGCGTACACCATGCAAAAATCACATGCCCATTGCCGGTGCCTTATATTATTATTTTTTATTTATTGATCAGAAATGCAATTAGCCACATCTGGATTCCCAATGTGTGAAAGTATTGGAAATACTCAGCATGCCTGGCAGCATCTGTGGAGAGAGAAACAGAGTTAACGTTTCAGGTTGATGACCTTTCACCAGAACTGTCAGAACAATATAATATGTTTTTTCCTTAAGCTCCTCAAGGTGCAAAATCTTAATGCAGGGAAATCTTTTCTACTTTAGGCATTCCATGGCATCATCAAGCACTTCCAAGCCAAGTTAAATACTAAACAAAACTCCTTGTATTGTACACTAATAAATCAAAAAAGCATCTCCTATTGTACCAGTGTGATCTTTCCATTTGATCTTTCCATTTCCTTTTCAAGATGGCTCCTGGGCTGGAAGCTCCCTAGGAAGCTCCCTTGCTGTTCAACTCTATCCATGGCCATCTGCTCCCATCCCTAACGTTTTCTCCCCCAATCTGCCCTCTTAAACTGTTTAAATTCCCCTGGCTCTTTAAATCAGTTCATTTTAGCCCTATCTAAAAGTTAACAGTTAGTTTAGTGTATGTTACCTGGGCCCACTGCCCTCCCCCAGCCACACCTGCTCTTTGTTTTCTCAATGAAATTGATCCGGATGAAACTGACGAGAACAGCTGCCGATACTTTAATCTCCGATCCTGCTGTCTTCACAGTCCAGAGTGTCTGCAGCCACGGCATGCGGTAAGTCCATTGAGGTGAAGAAGGAGCTGCGGGACCCGAGAGAAGTCCTGTGAAAAGGTGCCCCGAACACCCAAAACATCCACGAACGGCCCCCCCGGCCGCAACTTCAAAGCGCCCGCGGGAGATGGCTCGGAGAGCATCTGCAGCGCACTGTCGGCAATGCTGCATGCCTTTATTTAAACCACTACAAAAAAAAACCCTTAGCAAATGTAATCACCTCTAAGTCTGCCAAATGATGCTTCACCTCCCGAAGGACGTGGATGAGCTTTCCGGACGTCGATGGTGGGCACTGAGGAAATGGCTTATTACCTGCACCAGATTCCACCCCCCCTCCCCCCCCCCTTTACCCCCCTTCCACCCCCCCCCCACCCCCGTCCCCTTCCCTGCTCCACCCTCTCAGCTCACCCCCTCACAACCCCGTCCCAGCCCGCCCCCCCCCCTCGCACCATCTTCACCCCGCACCCCCTTCCCCTGCACCCCCCCCCACCCCCTCCCTCTACCCCTCCCCCTTGCATCCCCTCCTCCCACCGGCACCATCCTACACCTGTGTAGGGGCCCCAACAACCCCACTGCCTTGTGGGCGTCTCGGGAGAGACCAAGGCTAAGGGAGTAAACCCTAACAGAAAATCCGGAGCGGAACCCCGTAGGCGGTCATGTGTCACCTTTGGCATGTTTCCGGCAGTTCCTGCAGCCATACTGGTGCCAAACGTCGTGTCCTGCACTCCTTTGGACCCCACCAGAAAGGCCGAGAGGGGGGTTTTGACGACTGGGCAACTCTCAACCTCCATAAATTTGCCCAGGCATGCGCCATGGAGAGGTCACTCCATAGTTGCCTCACAGCGACTGAAACAACACGGAAGGCAGCAGTTACGGGTTATAAGTCCAGATAAATTGGCGTAGAAACTGGGCGCCACGGGTTGCCTTTGTCGGTGGGAGAGGTCATTGCACCTCACTGGACAGCTACCGCCCGCCTCAAACCGGGCAGCCCCCGGTCAATAAGGTTCTGTCCCGCCACAGTCTGCCTGCTTCAATGGGTGCTTGGAGCTCAGGGTCATTGCCCGAAAGGTGGACTGATACACCGCACCAAACAACATGAAAAAAGGAAAGAAGGTACCAGCCCTTCGCTTTGCAAGCTGGAACGTCAGAACTATGTGTCCTGGCCTGTCGGAAGACCTTACACAAATCAACGATTCTCGGAAGACCGCCATCATTAACAACGAGCTCAGTAGACTCAATGTGGACATTGCAGCACTTCAGGAGACTCGCCTCCCCGCGAGTGGCTCTCTAGCAGAGCAAGACTACACCTTCTTCTGGCAGGGCAGGGATCCTGAAGAACCAAGACAGCATGGAGTGGGCTTCGCCATCAGAAACTCCTTGCTCAGCATGATAGAGCCTCCCTCAAATGGCTCGGAACGCATACTGTCCATCCGACTGCTCACCACCTCTGGTCCAGTACACCTACTCAGCATCTATGCTCCAACACTCTGTTCCGCACCTGAAGCTAAAGACCAGTTCTATGAACAACTCCATAACATCATTAGCAGCATCCCCAACACCGAACACCTATTCCTGCTGGGGGACTTTAATGCCAGGGTTGGGGCCGACCATGACTCATGGCCCTCCTGCCTTGGGCGCTATGGCGTTGGAAGGATGAATGAGAACGGGCAGAGACTGCTTGAGTTGTGTACCTATCATAACCTCTGCATCACCAACTCGTTCTTTCACACTAAACCCTGTCACCAGGTTTCATGGAGGCACCCAAGATCACGTCGTTGGCACCAGCTAGACCTCATTGTCACAAGGCGAGCCGCCTTAAACAGTGTTCAAATCACACGCAGCTTCCACAGTGCGGACTGCGACACCGACCACTCCCTGGTGTGCAGCAAGGTTAGACTCAGACCAAAGAAGTTGCATCATTCCAAGCAGAAGGGCCACCCGCGCATCAACACGAGCAGAATTTCTCACCCACAGCTGTTACAAAAATTTCTAAATTCACTTGTAACAGCCCTTCAAAACACTCCCACAGGGGATGCTGAGACCAAGTGGGCCCACATCAGAGACGCCATCTATGAGTCAGCTTTGACCATCTACGGCAAAAGTGCGAAGAGAAATGCAGACTGGTTTCAATCTCATAATAAAGAGCTGGAACCTGTCATAGCCGCTAAGCGCATTGCACTTTTGAACTACAAGAAAGCCCCCAGCGATTTAACATCCGCAGCACTTAAAGCAGCCAGAAGTACTGCACAAAGAACAGCTAGGCGTTGCGCAAACGACTACTGGCAACACCTATGCAGTCATATTCAGCTGGCCTCAGACACCGGAAACATCAGAGGAATGTATGATGGCATGAAGAGAGCTCTTGGGCCAACCATCAAGAAGATCACCCCCCTCAAATCTAAATCGGGGGACATAATCACTGACCAACGCAAACAGATGGACCGCTGGGTTGAGCACTACCTAGAACTGTACTCCAGGGAGAATGCTGTCACTGAGACTGCCCTCAATGCAGCCCAGCCTCTACCAGTCATGGATGAGCTGGACATACAGCCAACCAAATCGGAACTCAGTGATGCCATTGATTCCCTAGCCAGCGGAAAAGCCCCTGGGAAGGACAGCATTACCCCTGAAATAATCAAGAGTGCCAAGCCTGCTATACTCTCAGCACTACATGAACTGCTATGCCTGTGCTGGGACGAGGGAGCAGTACCCCAGGACATGCGCGATGCCAACATCATCACCCTCTATAAAAACAAAGGTGACTGCGGTGACTGCAACAACTACCGTGGAATCTCCCTGCTCAGCATAGTGGGGAAAGTCTTTGCTCGAGTCGCTCTGAACAGGCTCCAGAAGCTGGCCGAGCGCGTCTACCCTGAGGCACAGTGTGGCTTTCGTGCAGAGAGATCGACTATTGACATGCTGTTCTCCCTTCGTCAGATACAGGAGAAATGCCGTGAACAACAGATGCCCCTCTACATTGCTTTCATTGATCTCACCAAAGCCTTTGACCTCGTCAGCAGACGTGGTCTCTTCAGACTACTAGAAAAGATCGGATGTCCACCAAAGCTACTAAGTATCATCACCTCATTCCATGACAATATGAAAGGCACAATTCAACATGGTGGCTCCTCATCAGAGCCCTTTCCTATCCTGAGTGGTGTGAAACAGGGCTGTGTTCTCGCACCCACACTTTTTGGGATTTTCTTCTCCCTGCTGCTTTCACATGCGTTCAAATCCTCTGAAGAAGGAATTTTCCTCCACACAAGATCAGGGGGCAGGTTGTTCAACCTTGCCCGTCTAAGAGCGAAGTCCAAAGTACGGAAAGTCCTCATCAGAGAACTCCTCTTTGCTGACGATGCTGCTTTAACATCTCACACTGAAGAATGCCTGCAGAGTCTCATCGACAGGTTTGCGTCTGCCTGCAATGAATTTGGCCTAACCATCAGCCTCAAGAAAACGAACATCATGGGGCAGGATGTCAGAAATGCTCCATCCATCAATATTGGCGACCACGCTCTGGAAGTGGTTCAAGAGTTCACCTACCTAGGCTCAACTATCACCAGTAACCTGTCTCTAGATGCAGAAATCAACAAGCGCATGGGTAAGGCTTCCACTGCTATGTTCAGACTGGCCAAGAGAGTGTGGGAAAATGGCGCACTGACACGGAACACAAAAGTCCGAGTGTATCAGGCCTGTGTCCTCAGTACCTTGCTCTACGGCAGCGAGGCCTGGACAACGTATGCCAGCCAAGAGCGACGTCTCAATTCATTCCATCTTCGCTGTCTTTGGAGAATACTTGGCATCAGGTGGCAGGACTATATCTCCAACACAGAAGTCCTTGAAGCGGCCAACATCCCCAGCTTATACACACTACTGAGTCAGCGGCGCTTGAGATGGCTTGGCCATGTGAGCCGCATGGAAGATGGCAGGATCCCCAAAGACACATTGTACAGCGAGCTCGCCACTGGTATCAGACCCACCGGCCGTCCATGTCTCCATTATAAAGACGTCTGCAAACGCGACATGAAATCGTGTGACATTGATCACAAGTCGTGGGAGTCAGTTGCCAGCATTCGCCAGAGCTGGCGGGCAGCCATAAAGACAGGGCTAAATTGTGGCGAGTCGAAGAGACTTAGTAGTTGGCAGGAAAAAAGACAGAGGCGCAAGGGGAGAGCCAACTGTGCAACAGCCCCAACAAACAAATTTCTCTGCAGCACCTGTGGAAGAGCCTGTCACTCCAGAATTGGCCTTTATAGCCACTCCAGGCGCTGCTTCACAAACCACTGACCACCTCCAGGCGCGTATCCATTGTCTCTCGAGATAAGGAGGCCCAAAAGAAAAGAAGATCTTTCCATTTTTGCAGCCTCTCCAAGTAAAATGGCTAGAGCTCAGTGTTGAATTCTAGGGAGTTTTGTGTTGTGCAGCTTTATCAGCTACCGACTAGGCCAACACTATTTAAACTCATAGCTCATTGGGCCTTTAAGCCCATCAGAGGCAGAGGAGGCTTCCAATCCATTGTTCTACAGGAAACCCCAACCCAAGTTCCAGAAAATTGCATACATGTTCTGACTCACTAAGTCTCTGACGCTCCTGCCTTTTCCCATTTCTATTTAACTTGCATAAATATTTGCTGCTCAGATGTTCCTATTGAATTTTGTTGTCAGTGCAAGAATACTGGAAGAGGTTTTGCCACAGTTAACAGTAAAATGCATTTGAAAAATGGCTTCTGTCATGAAAATGTGCTCGGTCGAATGATGATTTTTTTTAAATCCAGCGGCTGGAAACCTGGATGTTAAACTGGTGGAGACGAACCACAAAAACCTTGCACGCTTCAAACTCTGTCTGCTGACCGTGAGCACTGAGGCATATTCATATGAACATATGAACTAAGAGCAGGAGTAGGCCACTTGGCACCTCGAGCCTGCTGCACCATTCAATAAGATCATGGCTGATCTGATTGTAACCTCAACTCCACATTCCCGCCTACTGCCGATAACCTTTCACCCCTCTGCCTTAAAAATATTCAAAGACTCTGCTTCCACTGCCTTTTGAGGGAGAGAGTTCCAAAGACTCACAACCCTCTGAGAGAAAAAAATTCGCCTCATCTCTGTCTTATATGGGCGACCCCTTTTTAAACAGTGACCCCTAGTTCTAGATTCTCCCACAAGAGGAAACATCCTTTCCAGATCCATCCTGTCAAGACCCCTCAGAATCTTATATGTTTCAATCAAGTGGCCTCTTACTCTTCTAAACTCCAGTGGGTACAAGCCTAGCCTGTCCAACCTTTCCTCATAAGTCAATCACTCATTCCAGGTATTAGTCTAGTAAACCTTCTCTGAACTGCTTCCAATGAATTTACATCCTTCTCACCAATGCCCTGTAAAGCTGAAGCATAACCTCCCTACTTTTGTATTCTACTCCCCTCGCGATAAACAATAACATTCTGTTAACTTTCCTAATTAGTTGCTGTACCTGTGCTTAATGATTTAAGCCTGAGTAGGGAGCTAGTGGGTAGAGAACTTTCCGGAAAGAGCAGACATAAACCTCCTTCAGCTACACAGTGTAGAGAACTTTTCAGAAAGGGCAGAGATCCCCCTCTCAAAGGAATTCATCTGCATTGCTGTCTCCCAGAGAACCACCAAATCAGCGTCCACATCTTCAAACTGGAAGCCTCAGGACCTTCAAAGGAAAGTCACTTGACCATCGAATGCAGCCTGAAGCCAGCCGAGTCACCAACCACTTTTTTATTTCTCTGGATTTGAATTCAGCCAATCTATCCTTTCCCACTCTATAACCTATTTGTATGTGTGTGTGTGTATGTGTGTAAGTTGGAGCGTATTTTATAATTTTGGTTTAAGTACAATAAAGCTAGCCTCTTTGTTAAACTCAAGAAAACCTGTCCGATTGACTTTTTTAATGATCCTGACATGTTAACAAGTAAAACACTCACTGAATTGGCAAGTTTATCCATTTAAAAAAAGAAATAAGTCCATTGTGATCAAACAAGAGGGAAAAGAGGGGAGATCTTTGACCCCTCCTCAACTGATCGTAATACTTTCTATCACAGGCTGTCCTTTCATATTGTTCCGATTTGCAACACACACAGCTACCTGTGAAATAATGGTCAATAAATATTCAGACAATGTGAGGTGGTAGAAGAGCGGGGTCAGGGAGGTTATTTATTATTTCACGAGGAATGTCTCTTGCTCCTACTGTGGTAGAGTGAGGTTGGAATGGCTGAAGAATGTTATACCTTTTTAAGTGTATAGACCATACTTCTTCTATCAAGGCAATTGAAAAGCAACTCTGGCAAGTACTCATGCTGCATTTTAAATATAAATGAAGCTTACTTGGATCGTGTGACAGAGGTGAAATCGGAAACGGCGGATTAGAAATTATTCACTAGGTGAAGAATGCGCAACTTGCATCTCAGTTCAAAACATTGACTTTATCTGTCACCAAGATGTTAAGACTTTCACAGGTTGAATTTATTGACTTCTGACACTCAATTTCAAAATGTCTGCATTTATCCTATTGTAAGTCAGCTCTGAGTCAAAGATGTATATTAGGCACATTAATTTCCAGCCAATTTGCCCCAGCTACATTGACTTCAAAGCAAATTTATTCACATCCTGTGCTTAAGAAGATATCTAATCACATGCAATGTGAGAGACTGAAAGGCAAGTGGTGACGCTTCTGATTCAGAAGGAATTCAAGGTGACTCACAGGAGTATTTTGGTCTGAACTGCACAAAATGCTCCCAACAGAATTTAGGCAAGTTGGATTTTCTCCAATATAATAAAAGCAAAATACTGCAGATGCTGGAAATCTGAAATAAAAACAAGAAATGCTGGAACCACTCAGCAGGTCTAGCAGCATCTGTGGAAAGAGAAGCAGAGTTAACGTTTCGGGTCAGTGACCCTTCTTCGGATCTGTAAGTAAAGGGTGTGGTTATGGGTACCTGCATGGGTCCTAGTTATGCCTGTCTTTTTGTGGGATATGTCGAGCATTCTTTGTTCCAGTCCTACTCAGGCCTCCTCCCCCAACTCTTTTTCCGGTACATTGATGTATCGGTGCCGTTTCCTGCTCCCGCCCCGAACTGGAAAACTTTATCAACTTTGCTTCCAATTTCCACCCTTCTCTCATCTTTACATGGTCCATCTCTGACACCTCTCTTCCCTTCCTCGACTTCTCTGTCTCCATCTCTGGGGATAGGTTGTCTACTAATATCCACTATAAGCCCACCGACTCCCACAGCTACCTGGATTTTCTCCAAAGCGTGCTGAAACTCATCTTGTTTATTTATTCACAATTCGATGAAGTATATATTTTTGCCTTAAGTTACTTAGTCATTGATGTGATACTTTGCGAGAATAAAATGCAATTTTACTGCCATGCTCATCTCATTTCAGCACCAGCAGTTATGGATTCCACTCTCCTCGGTATCCAGCTAGCTTCAGGAAAGCTGTCCCCAGAATTGTCACTAAATATGCTGTGTATTTTGAGTTGTATTTGCCTGAGAGTTTGTGCCTTTTAATGTAAAGTTAATAGTGTTTTGTGTACATGGCAAAATGTTTATTCTCGATGAATAGCCATGGTATTTTATCTTGATCTTGTCTTCATTGCTGATGTGATAAAAATGTATTTCACAGAACCTAAGAACAAACTGGGCAACTGAGGCTGACTATCATTAGATATTACCAGAAATCCATCATTTTTCTCACTGACTCTGGGTTGCACTTCACTGTTGAATTTTCTATGGATTGTATTCTTTGATAGTATTTGCGTTATTCATAGATTTGCAATGAATCCTAAAGTGTTTCAGGAAATCTGAGATGCTGAGCTCAAAAGATAGGGAGACTCGTTTGCTCGATTGTCTTACAGTAGAGGAAGAGGATAGCAGGCTGGACGTCCCAAGGAAATGAATAGAGAATCAGGGACTTGCTAGAATAAATGTAAGCAAATTAGCAGAAATGAAGAACATAATAGCATGAAAGAGTGACAAATCCCCTGGACCAGAAGGTTGCTATCCCAGGGTTTTAAAGGAAGTAGGTGAGAACATTGTAGATGTCCTAACTAGGGTCTTCCAAATAAATAACAGAAAATACTAGAAATACTCAGCAGGTCAGGCAGCATCTGTGGAGAGAGAAACAGAATTAATGTTTCAGGTCGACGACCTTTGAATTTTTTAAAGAGGTGACTATTGTAGTGAACTAGGGAATATGAATGGATATTATTTATCTGCACTCCAGAAGGCATTCAGTAAAGTCCCTCATAAGAGACAGTTAGCTAAAGTTGAAACTCATGGAATTGAAGGCAAATCATTGACCTGGTTAGGAAATTGACTGAATGGCAAGAGACAGAAAGTAGGGATAATGGGAAGGAACTCTTTCAGAGTACAATTTTACTGACCCCGGCTGGGAAGCAGGGAGGGTCAGTAAAATAACAGGGAGTCACATTGGGATGGCTCCCCAACGTTCTCCTGCCACTTGGGCATTTTTCCAGTGGTGGAACCGAATGCAGTGTCTGCCTGTCCCAAGGAGACGGGCAGCCGATTAGCATAATTATAGGTCCTGGTAAGGGCTATTTTCCGGTACTGTTGGTATTCTGCCAAAGGTGGGGTGACCCCTGCCAGATGGGGAGCCCACCAGCTTAATGGAGGCAGCCTCCTTGTGGCAGCCCGGGGGGGAGGCCCATCAGAACTCAAGGCTCGATGGCCCAATGAGGGGGCCGCGGGGAGGGAAGGAAGGCATTCCCCATGGCCCCAACAACTCCCTGGAGGGGTTTCCCCTCCAACCCGTGGCCCTCTGAATTTTTTTTTAAGCTGAGGTGTCCTGCATGTCACAACAGTGGCCACCTCTCCTGGAGGGGCTGCTGAGCCTTCAAAGCTGCCAGCCCTCTGATTGGGCCAGTTGCCTGCCTGCCAATTAGGAGGATGACTGTGGTGCTTTTCGCCCTGACTTCGTGTCCTGATGCCCATGGTAAAATTCAGGCCTAATTAGCAGGATGTGATGAGTAGCATTCCATAAGGATGTGTGTTGAGACCTTAACTATTCACTATATTTATTAACAGCTTAGATGATGGGCTAGAAAGCTACATATCCAAATTTTCCAATGACACAAAGATCGGCAGCATTGTAAGCATTGTAGATGGAAAGCATAAATGAAATATTAATAGATTAAGTGAATGTGAAATACTGTAGCAAATTGATTCCAATTGAGGCAAGTGTGAGGACATTCACTTCAGACCTAAAAACAATAGATCAGAGTACTTTCTAAATAGTGAAAATCTAGAAGCCGTGGAGGTCCAAAGAAACGTAGGGGTACATAGATCACTAAAATCTGGACAGGTACAGAAAATAATCAACAAGGCTAACAGAGGTCTGGCCTTTATATCTGAAGGATTAAAATACATGGGTTCAAGGTCATGCTGCAGCTATATAAAGTCCTGGTTAGATCATAGCTGGAGAACTGAGTTTAGTTTTGTCATCACACCTTAGGAAGGATATATTGGCTTTGGAGGGAGAGCAGCGTAGATTTACTAGAATGGTACCTGGACTCCAAGGTTTAAATTACAAGGAGAGATTACACAAAATAGAAACACAAACAAAAAGTGTTGGAAATACTCAGCAGGTCTGGCAACATCTGTGGAGAGAGAAGCAAAGTTAACGTTTCAGCTCTGTGACCTTTCATCAGAACTGAGACGTTAACTCTGCTTCTCTCTCCACAGCTGCTGCCAGACCTGCTGAGTATTTCCAACACTTTTTGTTTATGTTTCAGATTTCCAGCATCTGCAATATTTTGCTTTTATTACACAAAATAGGGTTGTATTCCCTGGAATTTAGAAGACTAAAGGCAATTTGATCGACATTTTCAAGATACTAATGATAACTGATAGGGTAGATAGAGAGAAAGAGAGACTATTGCTGCTGGTGAGGGAATCTAGGACATGGGGGCATAGCTTAAAAAATTAGAGGCAGGTCTTTCAGGAGTGAAGTTAGGAAACATTTCTACACACAAACAGGCAGTAGAAGTTTGAGACTCTCTTCCGCCAATGGCAATTGGTGCTAGGTCAATTGTTAACTTTAAATCTGAGATTGATAGATTTCTGTTATAACCAAAGATATTAACGCACATGGATATGTCTCAACTCAACAACCAATGCATCAAATGGTCCAGCTCCAAACTCATCCATCACACATTAGCATGCTAGCCGTGTTACAGAGGTCATGGAGATCTACCAACAACACACTGTCCTCAAAGACAGTGGCCTATACATCAGTGACATCTGGCTATCCCTACTCAAGAATCATACCACCACCCACTGTGCAGCCAACATACCAAAGTGCAACCAACTTTAACAACATACAAATCTCCATACACTCAAGATCCATCACAAACAAGAACATTAGCATGTACTGACCTACCACAGGATAGATTAGCCAACCAATCAGGAGCAAGAACAACAGCATATACTGACCAATCACAGAATACAATAGCCAACCAATCAGCATCAAGAACAATAACATGCACCGACCTATCACAGACACTCTAAGCCTGACCAATCATCAGCAATATCCCGTCCACACGCCCATCCTCGACCACATATAAACCCACCTCTTCGCGAAGGTGGGCAGTGTGTGTTGTCCCAAATGTCAGGTCCTAACAGTTCTTTTAAGAACTCTTTCAAGAAAACAACTGCTTTTTTCAGAGCAATTCACATGGTGGAAACTGTAAATAGTCTTACTCAACTTTGATTTTTTTTGACTTGTGATGATTGTAGGTAGGGCTGTATTTTAGGAGGTTACATTTAGGCTCAGCAATGTTGTGGGTCGGGAAGAAAGGAAATCAGTCATGGTTCATGCTGCTGATCATTGTCCATTGATTTCCCTGTGCTGGGAAGTGTTGGGTGAGGGCAGATGCAGTTGTCTGGGCTTACATATGATAGCACTGATGAAATTGTACCTTAGCATGGATTCAGTGTTTTCAGGAGAAGAGGATAGCAAATTGGAGCAAGAGAGAATTAAAGGGTTAACAAGTCAAATAATATAAACGAGCAACTGTGACTGGCATGACTGCACAGTACATTAGTATACACATTGTAGTTACAGTGTGGTAGGATGCAATTGTAATAAATTTCACGCCAGCATTATAATCTGTTTCTGCTTTTGAGACAGCAGTCCTGTGAATTTACTACTTCAGTTCTGCTTAGGAGATTTTCACGATGGTACCAGCCATTTCTGCAGAGGTGAAAAGCAGCTCAATTGGCCTAATGGGAATTGTTAAAGTGGCCTCAATGCTCATTGGAGTACTCATTAAAGTAAATTACAAAGGAAAGGTGAATAAAAGCAATGGCTGGAAAATAATATTTATGTCCTCTTGAGTGTTGGAGGTAGAATAATCTATAGCAATCTGTATTTGTGCAGTCGGAGTTTTCTTTCCACTACTAAACTCGCAGTTTATAATTCCAATCATAGTAGTCATTCTCAGAGAAAGAATTGAAGAGCATACATTTCTCTGTAGAGGCTCAATATGTATTTGTAAATTCAGAGGAATTTAGGAATGAGAAAAGGCAATTCAGCCCATTCACTTTGCTCTTCCATTCAGATCTCATTTGAGATCTCGCAATCTCCTTTTCATCTGCTTCCCATCTCAACACCCTCCCATTCCTGCCACATCAAGAATCTGCCCTTTGATTACTTCACCCGACCTAGATTAACTGTGCCCATCAAACAAGAAGATATTCCTCAAATCTCCCTGGAAGATTTAACAAGATATACCTTGTGCTGCTTTAGCTCATCTTGATTAAGGAGGCTGTGGGGTTCTGTGGTTGGTCTCAGCATTCCTTCTACCCCCAAGCTGAGGAAGGGATCCTACATCCCTGCTGCAGTTATCCATTCACTCCCACTTGAACGTCGTGTATGTGCAGATGTTGCATGAGGGCCCAATGCATTTAACTGTAATGCCCCATGATCGAACAGGTCACTGAACTCACATGAAGACTCAGCATTTGAACAAGCTTTGGAAAATTGCCTGGTCCGGGTTATCACCACATGAGACGTGGCTTGAGGGGACGAAGGGGAAGGGTGAACAAGCCAATGAAATTATTGAGTAATAAGTGAACAAGTGAATATCTAACGAGCTGAAGGTGTCGAGCCATGACTTAGTGATAGCACTGTCACCTCTGAGTCAGAAAGTTGGGGATTCAAGTTCCACTCCAGAGTCTTGAGCATAAAATTGAGGCTGACACCCCCAGTGTAGTATTAAGGGAGTGCTGCACTGTCAGAGGTGCCGACTTTCAGAAAAGAATACTCAGCCCAGTTCCTGCCTACTCTCTCAAATGGACATAAAAGGCTCATGGCGCTATTTCAAAGAAGAGCAGGGAAGGTATCCTGGCCAGTACTTTTCCCACAACATCACGAAAGTAAATTCTCTGGTAATTTCCTCAATGCTATTTGTGGGAGCTTGCTGTGTGCTGTATTTCTTGCATTACAACAGTGACTACACTTCGAACGTATGACTATTGGAGAGCTTCAGAGTATACCAACTTGTTATTTTCAGATGTTTTAAAAACTGAATACAAGTTCTCAAACTCTCATGGTGGCATTTTCTAGGTTGTTAGGTCTCTGAATTAGTAACATAATTGTTACAATAGCATACCCCTGAACAATTACCTTAATCTCCCTTAATGCATATGGAACGAGTTACTTTAAGAACTTGTTGAAGTTCCTTAACTAGTAAAGGGTTTTGTCAAGTCTTCCTATTTTGTTTTCTAGATCAGACAAAAAGCAAAGAGGCAAGCAGCAGATTTCTGTGCAAAATGTTTGCTATTCCTTAAATATCTATATCATAAAGGATATATTGCATGAGAACAAACCTTTCCTAATCTGATTTAGCATTATTCTACTCTTTTGACAAGTCTGAACTATGGGGATTATTTATAATTTAACATTACTGCAGAGGGAGTTATCAAGACAAAAGGATTCATAAAATGGAAATGCTTTCTTTATGAGGACAAGAGCCTATCTGGCTACATTGAAAAATAGGACTAAACTGTTATTGGGTTATTCTTGAAGTAGAGAGTATGAATTCAGAGAGCCGCAGTGTCTGTTTTGTAACCTCAAGCTTCTAACAAAATAGCCTTGTGGATCAGGTAGTGGCAGGGTGCTTGAATGTGACAGCAAACATACATCAAAGAGGTCAAGATTATTAGATCCTAATGATGGTTATTCAGCTTCAAAGAATGATGCAAAATCAGAGGGAACAGTGCAGCGAACCTACTTTAAATGGAGGCATCAGAAATGAAGCACAGGTCTGACACAATTTAAATCATTCTGTTGGAAGTGTGTTGCCTGATTACAATACAATAAAAAAGGAAATAGTACCATTCGTTCAGAAACAAGACAGATAAATCTATTAACAAAGATACTTAACATTCATTTCTGTGATTGAAAAAATAAACCACTTTGCAGCATAAATGAGCCCTAATACTTGCTTAAACTTAAGCTCATTTTGACTCATGCCCATTAATACGTGAGCAAAGAAAACATGTATTTTGATCTTCCATCCTTCATAAATTGAGCACATCCAAAATTCTAACTCGCATCAAATCCCATTCACCGATTTTCCCTGTGCCACTTGATCTAAACCGATTCCCAGTCCGGCAACAGCTTAATTTTAAAATTCTCATCCTCGTTTACAAATCGCTCCATGGCTTCGCCCCTTTTTACCTCTGTAGCCGCATCCAGTCCGACAACTCTTCGAGATCTCTGCTTTCCTCCAATTCTGATCTCTTATGCATCCCTGATTTTAATTGCTCCACCATTAGCTGCCTTGGCCCAAAGCTCTGGAACTCCTTCCCTAAACCGCTCCACATCTCGACCTCTCTCTTTCCTTCTTTAAGACACTCCTTAAAACCACCTTTTTGACCAAATCTTTGGTCACCTGTTCTAATATCTCCTTATGTGGCTGGGTGCCAAATTTTGTTTGATAATCGTTCCTGTGAAGCACCTTGGGGTGTTTTACTGCGGTAAAGCTGCTATATAAACACAAGTTGTTATTGTGTCAAGATGAACCAGTGAACTCTGGATATTGTAAACATTTCATGTGCATTCAAGGCAAAGTTGGTGCACAGCTTATTCCAGTTGTAAGAGACCTGGGCCGGGAGTTTTCCCTCGGTGGACTTAAAAGTCGGTGGCGAACCCACCTCCGCCTGGCATGGAGATCCGATCTGCATTTTGCAGTTCCCCGACCTTTAATTGGTCTGAGGCAGGACTTCCACCCGCTTGAGGCAGGACATCCCGCCTAATAGAGCTGCCAGCCAATCAGTGGGCTGGCAGCTCTTAGTCCCAGCAGCGCCACCAGGAGTGATGGCCACAGTTGCGACTGCAACCCATTAAGTGGCCACTTAAGGACTTTGGACTGAGGCGAGCGGGCGGTTTTTCGCTGCCACCGCCCCACGTAAAGTGGCGGCAGAGCGGGGGTCGGGAAGGGCCGCTCGAGCCTCCCACTCCATTTTACCTCCCCCCCACCCCGCCACCATCCCGCTCTTTGCAGGGGGAGGTGTGTAAAATTCCGGCCCTGAGCTTAGTTCACTTGTAGCTTCTTTGTCCTAGCCTCCAGGATCAATAGGGTTGATGTGCTTCTTGAGATCAATGGAAAAGAAGTTCAAACAGAGTTCAAAATGGGTTGCTGAATCACTGTGGCCCATTTTGTGATACTGCCCCAAGAACAATTTATATGCCAAAGTTTCTAAACATTGTGCACAATATGTTTATCAACGAAAAGAGCAACAATGCAAAGTTGAACTGGATTTTCGTCTGTGTAAACTTAGGGATGGGATTTTATCCGCCGGCCATTTTCGGACAGGTTTCAGTTTGATCCGACTCATCTGCATCCATGGTGATTTTTATCTGTCAGACCTCATTAACATGCCACTGTCCACTTCCTGGCCATAACAGGCAGGAAGTAGGCAGGATGCGGTTGCCAGCTGCTGGCACTTGGGTAAATATGGGGAAGGAGGATCTGGTGGCGGGGTGTGGGCAAAGGGGGAGGTTTTTGGGGGAGAGGTGTGTCTGCTGTGGTGGGGTGGGGGCGGGTGGGAAATCTAGAGTAGGGCAGGCCTCAACTTTCTTAATAGGCTCCACAACGGAGAGTAAAGAACTTACCTGGAGGGTCTCTACAGCTTCCCAGTCCTTTGAAGAGAACAGGATTTGCAGGGTTATGGGGGAGAAAGCTGGGTGTGGGAACTTTAAAGACCGACAAGGGCACGATGGGCAAAATGGACCAGTCTGTGCTGTAAGATTTTATGATTCTTCATGTTGACCTTCATCTGTTGGGAAAGCCACTCAAACTCAAGTTAAAATCGTCGTCAAAGCCTGATGATGTAATCGGGTCCAGATTAACATGTGAATTAGGACTTATGTCGGTTTTGGTTAGGCAGTTTACCCGCCTGCACAGAAGCCTGCGTTAAAGTCGGAAATGGTGGGATCAGGGCAGCTTGCTGGTGGATAAGTGATCCGAGGCATTTTAATTGTGTACAGACCTAGTTTCCACTGTGTGAATAGGGTTAGGATCCCCCTGCTACCATAGTTTCATTCTGGCCAATGGTTCACATTACACCCTCTTTAAAGACAACTTCTATCTGAACAAAACTACACTGTGTACTGCTTCTCTGGTGTAGTTCACTTGGAAATAATCTCCAGTTTTAGCCTGTGCAAAATGTTAGGCTATCAGAAAAATCGATTATGTCATCTGTGCTCCCAATGACAGCTCATGTTCCTTCTTATGCTCTCTTCCCTAAGCTGACGACTCTTATACAATCTTGCGTTCAGTTTCCTTATTTAACATCTCACATCCCACCTCATGCTGTATACCCATAACTAACACTTCATCCCCATCTTATACTTCATTCGTTAATTAACAGCTTGCCTTTCTCTTCCGTTGTGGCCTAAAGAAACAGCTCACACCCCATCTTGTACGGTGTACCCTAAACCAACAGCTCTATACCCAGTTTTATGCTGTCTACTCGAAACTAACTGTTCAGATCATTTTGCACAGTGTATGCTGGACTGACAGCTTGTCTCATCTTCTGCTATATCCCCCAATCTGACAGTGTACGTCCTATCTTCGGTTGTGTACCCTAAGCTCATGAACCACGTCCCATCTTCTGCTGTGTACCACTGACCATTCATATCTACCTTGTAATCTATATCATGGGCTAAGGGCTCATCTCCTCCCTCAGGGTCATCGCCCCATTCCTGCTGAATAGATCAAGACTAAAATTAGAAGATCTGTCATCCCTGAATTTGTTCTGTGGAGCAATTTTGGATTCCTTTCTTCTGAATTCTAATCTCCTTGCTTCAGCTGCATACACACCCGTCACAAGATACAGATCAATATGCTGTACAATATGATGGTAACATCATCTATTGAAACTTATGTAGAATGTCATAGATTTAACTGGAAAGAAACAAAACTCTCTAAATATTATTGACAGTTCAATTAATCAGAATTCCCTCAAGCCAACAAATGAAAAGGCAAGTATCAGTCTTAATCATAATGTCTCATTTTACCCTGCCATTAATCTCAGTGGTAGATTTATGGGTGTAATCCCCTTTCTGCGCTATTTTTAGTGTATTAGTTAACATGCAATTGTAAAGTTCCAGTCTGTGCTACTTGAATGTAATTGAACTGTGTAACTCAAATGGGTAAAGAATTGTGTTAAAACAATATGGACAGAATTCAACCTGAACACGTTAACTAAGCTATTGAAAATAGTGCAAAGAGCCTTTAGGTTAAACCTGTGAGAAATCAGAAGAGGAATTGAGCAAACCTTTAATTTTTCCAGAGATTATATCTAATAAAGGTCTAGTCATTGAATAATCTTGTTAATGTTTTTACTTTCTCAGTAATTACCACAGAGGGCAGCACAGTGGCGCAGCCTCACAGCTCCAGCGACCCGGGTTCAATTCTGGGTACTGCCTGTGTGGAGTTTGCAAGTTCTCCCTGTGTCTGCGTGGGCTTTCTCCAGGTGCTCCGGTTTCCTCCCACATGCCAAAGACTTGCAGGTCGATAGGTTAATTGGCCATTATAAATTGCCCCTAGTATAGGTAGGTGGTAGGGAAATATAGGGACAGGTGGGGATGTGGTAGGAATATGGGATTAGTGTAGGATTAGTATAAATGGGTGGTAGATGTCGGCACAGACTCGGTGGGCCGAAGGGCCTGTTTCAGTACTGTATCTCTAAACTAAACTAAACTAAACAGATCTAATTTGCCCTTTGCAGTCATTCCTCATCTCCCCCATCCCATACTGATGAAACACCCAGGCTCATTAAACAGTAACTGCAGCACTTAACTCACCCCCTTTCCAACTTGGATTGCCAAGCTTCCAGGATTGTCCTGGAGTCTCCAGGAATTAGCTAGGAATGTAGGAACAGAGGGAGGCCATTTAGCCCATTGAGCTTGTTCCACCTTTTAATGAGTTCATGATTGATTTGTGACTGAACTCCAGATACCCACCTTTGCCCCATATCTCTTGGATTTTTCTTAACCAAAGGTACTATCAGTCTCAGATTAGAAACTTACTATCCATCCAGCATCAATTGCCAATTGCAAAAGAGAATTCCAAACTTCCGGTACTTTTTGTGTGTAGAAGTGCTTTCTGATTTCATTCCTGAAAGGTCTGGCACCTTGTCCTAGACTCCCCAACCAGTGGAAAGAATTTCTCTCTATCTACCTTATCTGTACCCCTTAATATCATAAAACTTCGATCAAATCACCCTTAACTGTCTAGATTCCAGGGAATGCAACTCTAGTTTGTGTAATCTCTCCTCGTAATTTAACCCTTGGAGTCCAGGTATCATTCTGGTAAACTTCCGCAGCACTCCCTCCAATGCCAATATATCCTTCAACCTCTAGAACATTGCTGTGAGCAATACAGGAGAAAATAAAATGTGTTTTTTTTCATTAGCTTTGAACACTCTTGTTCATTAAATGAACTAAAGGAGCTGTTTGCTCTGTTCCCCAGCAAGCACTGCAATTACATCATGGCCACTCCTGACAAAGATCCTGCAGCAAGGTGGAACACACAAGTACAGTTAGGATAACCACATTCTGCAGTACAATATGGAAATTTTGTGGGGGGTGAATACATTTATTATAGTTGCAGGAATCATGTCAGGTTTTGTCAAAGAAAAATTAACAATTCTGTCTTTGAGTGTCGCACAAACCAAGAACTAATTGACCTCTTGTTTTTTTTAACCACCCGCTTTTGCCTTGCACTATTGTCTCTTTTGTCATTTAATCACTCATATCACAGACCTTCCCTTTTGTTCTTTCCTCCCATCTCTTCCCCCTGCCCTGCAGACTCTTTCAAGCATTTTGCTGCTGTTAGAGGTCTTTGAACTGTTGGTTCTGGCTGCATCATCGCAGGACTTGCATCAGCATAGGGCTTGCCAAGCATGAGGCCGTGCCAACGTGGCTGCATCAATGTTAAGGGTGCAACAAGAGCTGGGAGTAGTGTTGTTGCCTCTGGTTGGACATATTCCTGGAGGTTTCACCATATGACCTCCTGCCTCCAAATGCTCCGCCCAGTCTAGCAGCCCTTTTCCTCCTCCCCTCCCCCACCATCTCTCATATTTTTATAACTAATAAACAAAGTGGGACAAGTAAATAAAAACACAAATTCAACGAGTTCTTCGATTGTGCAACACTCAAAAAAAAATTATTATTTCGACAAAACTTGGCACGATTCCTGCAACTATAATGAATGTATGAATGTATTTGTCACTGCAAAATTTCCATTATGCTGCAGAATGTGGTCATTCCTAACTGTACTTGTGTGTTCCGCCTTCCTGCAGGATATTGAGCAGGAGTGGTACTTGCACTGCATGCTGGGAAACAGAGCAAACTGCTCCTTTATTTCATTCAGTTGTCATATTTTTGATATTTTATGCCATTCTCTGTAGTAAATACATGCGCTGCTGGAAATGGTCTTAACTATTCTGGAATATTTAATTAGCAGTTTGAATTGATTACTTCATTTTTCAACACCTGTTATGGAATCACAGCACAGAAGGAGGCCATTCGACCCATTGAGTCCATGTCAACTCTTTCGAAGAGCAATCCAATCCCCTACTCTTTCCCCATATGTCTGCAATTCCTTCTCCAAATATTTATTCTATTCCCTTATGAAGGCTACTATTGAATTTAAACACCCAATCGGGCAGTGTATTCCAAATCCTAACCACTCGTTCCCCCCCCCCCAAAAAAATCCTCATGTCAACTCTGGTTCTTTTGCCAATCATTTAAAATTTGTGCTCTCTAGTTTTCGACCCTTCAGTATTGGTGGCTTCTTTTGAATTGCTGTTATTAAGGTGGCTTTGATACCCCTACTGTGGGCAGCATATTTTAGGGTGTCAATTGTAGTTGGGCCCATTCCTGGAGGTTTGATGATAGCATGATTGATCATGTGACAATCGGTCAGTAGGTTGCCTGTAGTTGTGTGTCTTGGCTCCCACAGAACCAGATTTCTCAAGTAGAGGATAAACAAAAAGGAAAAAAATGCAAATTTGTGCGTTTGGGTCCTATAGTCATGAACAGAATGAAATAGCGATTTTACTTCAAGCTGTTCATCTGTAGCACTTTCAGGCAGGTTTCTTGAAATCATTAGAAAATATAGATATTTTAAGTTTATAAATAATAAATGTATACTGAAAGTCAACAATAGGTATGAATAAAAAGTTAGAACAGCGTACCTACAGGCAATCGTCAAAAATAATTACTTTCACAGTAACATTTTATAAGTGGTTCTGGCTTTTATGAAAGTGCTGCTACAACTAGATTATCCTATAGATGCATTAGGCTGTGCCCATAAACCGTCTGAAATTCCTCATGAATTGGATTTAGAGTGTGTTATTTGTGGCGGTATAAATAGAAGTCATTTGATACATCAATTTACTCTGAGCATTTCTGAAACACATCATCTCCATTGATTGGATCTTGCTGTGAAATGTTCTCTGATGGGCTATTTTTCTCCATTCATCATGGACCAACAAATGCAATTTATTTCCCCTGCCTGCTCTTTCGCCTGGTCTGCTGGACATATCCAGGGCAAAAATAACCTGCAAAGCTGAAGTACCCGCCTGCTGCCTGGTCATTCTCTGAGGTGGGATTTCTGTTTAACTGGACAGCAGGGGCACATGCGATCCCACAAGTGCAAGCCAGACATTTTCACTTTGCAAAGACCCGCTCGTTCATTTCAAATAAAGAAGGCCAAAGCAGGGCCTCAATATCAACTTGTATTTATAGTGTCTTTAATGTAATAAAATGTCCCAAGATGCTTCACAGGTGTGTTATAAAGCAAATTTTGATACCGAGTCACATAATGAGATATAGGTCAGATGACCAAAAGCTTGGTCGAAGAGGCAGGTTTTAAGGAATGTCTTAAAGGAAGAAAGAGGGTTAGAAAGGTGGGGAGGTTTAAGGAAGGAATTCCAGAGCTTAGGGCCTGGGCAGCTGAAGGCACGGCCACCAATGGTGGAGCAATTCAAATCTGGGATGCTCAAGTGGCCAGAATTAGAAGAGCACAGGTATCTCAGAGGATTGTGGGACTGGAGGAAATTACAGAGTTAGGGCAGGGCGAGGCCATAGAGGGATTTGAAAACAAGAATGAAAATTTTAAAATCAAGTCATTGTTTAACCGGGAGCCAATGTAGGTCAGCAAGCACAGGGGTGATGGGTGAGCGGCACTTGATGTGAGTAAGGCACCAGCAGTAGAACTTTGGATGACCTCAAGTTTAACAGAGAGTAAGATGTGGGAGCCCAGCCAGGATTGCATTGGGATAGTGAAGTCTAGAGGTAACAAAGGCATGGATGAAGATTTCAGCAGCAGACAGGCTGAGGTGGAGCACAGTGATGTTACAGCGGTGGAAATGGGCGGTCTTAATGATGGTGGGCATACATGGTCAGAAACTCATCTTGGAATCAAATATGACACCAAAGTTGCAGACAGTCTGGTTCAGCCTCAAACAGTTGCCAGGGAGAGGGATGCAGTTGGTGGAATGTGTCAGTGGACCTCATGGAATATGCAGGGACATCACAAGCAGGGACAAAGCAGTCTGGAGAAAAAAGGCCAAATCCCAAAGTGTAAACTCTATTTCGCTATGATCTTTCTCCTGGAAGATGACCCTCAATTCCTGGAGACTCTCGACCAATCCGGGATTTATGACCCACTGCCGAGTACGAGGACCTGGCACTTCCAGGTGAAGGTATAACTTGGCTCAGATGCAGAGTAATACTCCCTGTACACTGGTCCAACAAATATGCCATAGCTAAAACATCCTCAATGAACTAAATTACTAGTTTAGCACTAACTTGTGCCAAATTGTGGATTTCCTGTGCCGTGAGCTCATACTGACCAAGAACTTGGTTGAGATCATCTAAGCTCATTTAAGACCCTTGTAGCCTGCAGAAAGGAGGTTTTCATCCCGCTAATCTGAACTGGATTTAATCTTAGGTCCAATCAGTAAAAGAGTCCAGTCCACTGTGGCACACCATTGCTTTACCTCATTGGTTGCTTAAGTCATTGAGAAGGAGATGTCTTTAGGTCACATTTTACCCACTCATGGGGCTGAATTTTAACATTAAAAAACGGGCGGGGTTTGGGTCAGGTGGGGGGTTAAATTCTCAGAACATATGTACATAGGAATTAGGAGCTGTAGTAGGCCACTCGGCCCCTCGAGCCTGCTCCGCCATTGAACAAGATCATGGCTGATCTGATTGTAACCTCGACTCCACATTCCTGCTTACACCCAATAACCTTTCACCCCCTTGCTTATTAAGTAAATATCTATCTTAATTGAGGTGTACAAAATTATGAGGGGCCTAGATAGAGTAGACAGAAAGGACCTGTTTCCCCTAGCAGAAAGTCAATTACCAGGGGGCACAGATTTAAGGTGATTGGTAGAAGGAATGGAGGGGACATGAGGAAAAACTTTTTCACCCAGAGGGTGGTGGGTGTCTGCAATTCACTGCTTGGATCGGTGATGGAGGCAGACACCTTGAACTCATTTAATAGGTACCTGGACATGCACCTGAAGTGCTGTAACCTGCAAGGCTACGGACTAGGTGCTGGAAGGTGGGATTAGATTGGATGGATAGTTTTTTTCAGTTGACGCAGACACGATGGGCTGAATGGTCTCCTTCTGTGCCATAACCTTTCTATGATTCTATCTCGGCCTTAAAAATATTTAAAGACTCAGCTTCCACTGCCTTTTGAAGAAGAGAGTTCCAAAGATTCACGACCCTCTGAGAGAAAATATTTCTCCTCATCTCTGTCTTAAATGGGCGACCCCTTATTTTTAAACAGTGACCCCTAGTTCTAGATTCTCCCACAAGAGGAAACATCCTTTCCACATCCACCCTGTCAAGACCCCTCAGGATCTTTTATTTTTCAATTAAGTCGCCTCTTACTCTTCTAAACTCCAGTGGATACAAGCCTAGCCTGTCCAACCTTTCGTCATTAGACAACCCACCCATTCCAGGTATTAATCTAGCAAACCTTCTCTGAACTGCTTCCAATGCATTTACATCCTTCCTTAAATAAGGAGACCAATATTGTGCAACTCTGTTTCCCGACCCAAACTTGCCTCACAGCTGTCTATTTCCAGCTTTAACTGGCTACTGCCAAATAAACTTCTATAAAACAGAGTACAAATAACTGCTTATCCTGTGCAACAGATATTATTATTGCAAGAATCTTTTTGTAAGCCAGATGCTAGCTGCCTCAACAAAGCAATTCATCTTGTTAGACCAGTCATTGCTTAACGATGATAATTGATTTACATTTAGCATATTTTTTTTGTAACAAAAGGTGGGGGAGGGGGGTGGTCACCCAAATTTTAATAGTGTGTAATTAAAAGCACCATATCAATGTAAGTTGTTGTTATGCATCAGTTCAAGTGACCTTTTACTGATCAGCTTAATAGTCACAGAATGGTCTCGCCATGAAACATCAACTGATTTGTGTTCACTCAACAGAGGCTGTTCTGAGGCACTGCTGAAAGTCTCCAGCAATTTCTGTTATTGGCTGATTCACACTGATTTAGCCAACACACCAGATTTTGTGATACATATAATTAAAGAGGAAGTTTCACAGCAGCAGCCTGTTTTAAAATAAGAGTTGACAAGAATCGTGACTATCCTTAGATTCTTCTGTGTGAAATTTGTTAATGATTTTCAAAATATTTTACACCAAGGAGTGGACTTGTGTTGATTTAGTAGCACGCTGGAGTCCTTCACAAAGCTATGCAAAAAGGTGAAAACTAAACAATCCTTTATGTGTCAGCAGTCGGCACGAAAAATCCTTTTATCTGCATCTTTTAATTCCTCCAGTTCAATTTGTAAGTTGTCTTCTGGTGTTGGCTCGGAGGTTTTATTGGTTCATAAACTGTAGATGTTTTTTGACTTGTTAGCTTAATGGAAATGAAAGAACCAGCAAACACAGTGCTCTCAGCGGATAAGGTGAACTGAAAATGACAGATAAGTTAGAAGAATTAGACCTCGATGCAGGCGACTGGTTCACAACATGAATATAAAAACGTGGTTTACACAGAGTAGCAAACCATATAGAATTTCTATTGGCTGAAAAAGAGATTGCAATTTAATCTTTAATTAAGAGTTGTAAAGGAGGAATTTGTTACGGTTTGATCAGTAATCTGCTGCTCTCTATGAGAAATTCGGCAACAACTGTGACAAAGAAGGCAGCACATCACTGGGGATTTGTTCGAAACAATTTTGCATGTAAGGTGGTTGCGGAGAGCAGTGCTCACAATGAAGGTGCAGCAGTTGTTCCTTTGCACAAGACGAGAACAAGAGTAGCTGATAAAGTCCACAGCAATTGAAAATGGGTGCAAAACTCTCATTTAAACAAGACTACTTTGCCCTCAGATTACGCTTGTCTGAATGATATTATTCAGAATTCACATTTAGTTGGTAATTGATCAACTAAAGGAGCCAATTTCCTCTGCCAGCTGTATGAAGTGAACCTATCTACAGTACCAATACTCAGTTTTTGTCTGTCCGCACTGTTTTGATTGTTAAGTGGCATTGGTGGGTTTATTTGGTGGGCAGTGCCTGGGGTACATGGGGCGTTCGGAGGACTGGAGTGCGTGACATACATGCGGCTACCAATGGTTGGTGGCAGTAGGGCGGAGGAGATTGGTGGAGAACAAAAACAGGAAGGCAAGGGGAGCTCAACAACAAAGTTACCCTGGCTGGAATGGGATGGGGATGGAATGATGGGGCTGGCATGGGAGGGGTGGAATGAGAGGGAGGGGATGCGATGATGGAATTGGTTAAGTGTGGCAAAATGGCGGGCACAATTATTTGATACAACTTATTATTCATAAGCTAGTCTTTATCCTAAAAATGAAGACTCACTAGATTTGAATGAAAAGAGGTTTTGGAAAGCTGTCAGGTGAATTAAAAGAATACATCAGCATGGATGCAGTAGATGAAGAAGATGATAACAGTCTATACCCTCCAGAGTTTCTACACAGTCTAACTCAAATGGACGTGTCACCACACAAACTTAGATTAAGGAAGGAGCAGTTATAATGTTGCTACAAAACTTGAATTCTAAACAAGAACTTTGTAATGGCACAGGATTGGTAGTTAGGAAGCTGTTTTCTTCAATGATAGATGCTGAAATTATAACAGGCAGATTTCAAGGAAAAGAGTGTTTATTCCTTGAATAATATTGAGCTCATCAGATGTAGACCTGCCTTTTCTAATCAGGAGAAATCAATTCTCAATTACACTTTCATATTCTATAACTATAAACCAGTCACAAGGCCGGACTCTTGACAAAATTTGCATTTATATTCCTTGGCCTGTTTTTACGCACGGACAGCTTTTCCCAGAGTGAGAGGTTTTGGGCTGGATTTAGTGCTGGTGGCAGGAATCCCGCCACCGGGCCCGAAAGCAGGGAGGCAAATCAGCTTCAGCGGTCAGCAGGACCCGGGGCCACATCTTGTCAGTGTCAGCCAATTAACTGCTGCTGCAGGCTGGCCATCCCTATTAAAGATGGCTGCCCACCCCCAAGAGCTGCCAGCCTCAAACAGTGCCACCAGAAGCAGTGGCCGCTCCTGGGGCTGCACCCGGAGGAAGAGGTTGCAGCAATGGGTGTGTGCCCTCACAGCCAGATAAGTGAGGTGTGGGGGTGTCGGAACCAGTCAGGCAGACCCTGGGGAGGGGTTTCGGCAAGGGCAGGCGGCGCCATTGCTGCAGCAGTGGCCATTGCCACCAGGGGGCTCCTTTGTGGGCCAAAGAGTGCCCAAAAAGGAGGGCCCCTCCTGGAGCTCACCGGGAGGCCACCACAGTTTAGCTGGTAGTCTCCCACATGGTGTAGGGAACCCCCTCCCCCCACCCCCCCCCCCCCCATCCCGTGCTGATAAAATGCAAGTGGAGACAGGAAAAGGCCCTTAATTGGCCACTTATGTGGCTCAGTTGGTCTCTGAGTGGGAGTGATTGTCTGCCACCTTTCCCGCCGCTGGCAAAATGTCATGGCAGCAGGAAGGCAATGGGCACACCAGCTGCCGCCTTCCCAAACCTAGCCCTTTGATTCTGTTAAAGTTTTGGTGAAAGAATAACTAGAAATCCTGTAATTAAGGAGGTAGTGTTGCAATAAGGATACTAATTTGACCAAAAACTTTTGTGGATCTCTGCTAGTCTGTAATATATGCAGTACTCTTCAGTTGTCCAAATGATTAGCATGCAAGTTTGTCCAATATTAGAGGTTGTCTCACAAGTAAACTCCTAGAACCTAATCTGAATAAGATGTACAAGATACAGTATTCTAAAGTACATATTGGTTTAAGCTATAAATCATGTTTGTGAGTTTAAAATTTTGGGTTTAATCAGTGAACATTTTCAAAAGGAGCAAATGAAATATTTTACATAATGACAAACACCCATGACAGTCTCCGCAAATTGTATCGCTAAAATGATCGGACCGGAAATATTACCTGCTTTACACCGGGAAACTGACATTGATAGTTTGGATTTATTGGGTTTAACCCAGATTTTGGAATTGATCCTTTGGTGATTAATGAATGAGTTTATCTGTAATCCTAAAACCAGATGCCTTCATTTTAAATAAGGTAAAGCAGTTTGATAGCCCATTTCCACTAGAATCTCAGCTTGGAAATAAATTGGGTACATGCAAAGAAACATAGCAATGTGCAGGTCTAGAAAAGGGCATTAATCAATTGGGGTGGACCCATAGTCCACACCTGAAAATCCATCCATCTAACTCTTGTGTTTACCTAGATAATCTGCCTCTCTGATCTATCCGTTCCCTACATTCACCACTCGTTGTGTAAACTGAGTAAATCTGAAACATTTCATGGAATCGTAGAATCATAGAATAGTTACAGCGCAGAAGGAGGCCATTCAGCCCATCGTGTCGATGCCGGCTCTCTGCAAGAGCAACTCAGCTAGTCTCACTCCCCTGTCCTTTCCTCGGAGCCCTGTACATTTTCTCTCTTCAGGTACTGATCCAGTTCCTTTTGAAAGCTCCAATTGTCTCTGCCTCCACCATACTCTCACGCAATGCATTCCAGATCCAAACCACTCGCTGTGTAAAAAAAAAATCCTGTCTCATGTCACTGTTAGTTCTTTTGCCAATCACCTTAAATCAGTATTCTCCCTTCCGCCAATGGGAACAGGTTCTCCTCCAGACCACTCATGATTTTGAACACCTCCGTGAAATCTCCACTTAATCTTCTCTTCTCTACTCTATGGAGAACAACCCCAACTTCTTCACAAGTATCCACATAACTGAAGTCTCTCATACCTGGCATCAATCTCATAAATCTTTTCTGCACCCTCTCTAAAGCCTTCACATCCTTCCTAGAGTGAGGTGCTCAGAATTGGATACAATACTCCAGTTGAGACCAAACCAGTGTTTTATAAAGATTCATCATAGCCTCTTTGCTCTTGTATTGCCTCTACTTAGAAAGCCCAGGATTCTGTATGATGATTTAACTACTTTCTCAACCTGGCCTGCCATCTTCTGTGTTTTGTGCACATGCACCCCAGGTGTCTCTGTTCCTGCACCCCCTTTAGAATTGGGCTCTTTAATTTATTTTGTCTGTCCTCATTCTTCCTACCAAAATGTACCACTTCACACTTCTCTGCATTAAGTTTCTTCATATTGTAGATCTTTAACCTATGTAGCTATGAAGCTATGATTCATCCACAAAGTATGAAGCAGTACCTTACGATTCACTGTGTAAAAAATTAATAAATCTCTTCACTTTTCCTTTCAAAGATTCAGTCGTATGCTCTTGTTTCAGAGTTTGTGATGATATCAAACATATTCGGTTTTACTTTGCCTATACCCTTTGAGTATTTCAATACTTTTCAAGCATAAACATTTTGCGTTTCTTTTGCTATTTCTGGATCAGCGATTTAGTTACCTTTCTCAGTACCTTCTCCAAAGCGAAGTGTATCTATTGTCATATGGCAACCAAATTTAGACAAAAATACAACAGTTGGTGCTTAAACATTTATCTCTGAACCAACACCTATAACAGATGATCTGGTCATTTATTTCATTACTGTTTTTGGGATCTTGCTGTGCACAGCTTGGCCGTCGTGTTTCCTCCATTACAACAGTGACTACTCTTTAAATAAAAACTACTTCATTAACTGTGATGTGCTTTGGGAGGGTGGTAGCAAATGTGGTGAACATTAGTGGCAGGCCAGAGATTGTGAACATTTTAGAAACCAACAAAGGATGACTTTAAAAAAAAAGAGGGAGAAATTAGATAATGAGAATATACTATCAAGAAATGATAAAATAGACAGTAAGAGTTTCTACAAGTATATAAAAAGGAAAGAGTAACTAAAGTAAACGTTGGTCCCTTAGAGGATGAGACTGGGGAATTAGTAATGTGAAAGAAGGCAATAGTAGAGACTTTGAGCAAATATTTTGTATCAGTCTTCATGGAAAAAGATACAAAAAAATCCCAAGAATAGAACAAAATCGAGGGGCAAAAGGGAGGGAGGAACTTAAACCAAGCTTGATCACTAGACAATAAGTACTAGGAAAACTAATGGGAGTAAAGGCTGACAAGTCCCTTGGACCTGATGGCCTGCATCCTAGGGTCTTAAAAGAAGTGGCTGCAGAGATGATGATGCATTGGTTGTAATCTTCCAAAATTCCCTAGATTCTGGAAAGGTCATAGTGGATTGGAAAACCACAAATGTAACACCTCTGTTCAAGAAAGAAGGGAGACATAAAGCAGGAAATTATAGGCAAGTTAGCCTAACGTCTGTCATTGAGAAAATGCTGGAATCCATTATTAAGGAAGTAGTAACAGGACATTTAGAAAATCATAATATAATCAAGCAGGATCAACATGGCTTTGTGCAAGGAAAATCGCATTTGGCACATTTATTAGAATTCTTTGAGGATGTAACAAGCTGGGTTGGTAAAGGGGAACCAGTAGATGTAGTGTATTTGGATTTTCAAAAGGCATTCAATAAGGTGCCACATAAAAGGTTACTGCACAAAATAAGAGCTCATGGTTTCAGAGGTAATAACATGGATGGAGGATTGGCTAACTAACAGGAAACGGAGAGTCGGGATAAATGGGTCATTTTCAGGTTGGAAAACTGTAACTAGTGGGATGCCACAGGGATCAGTGAATTGGATGAAAGGACCCACTGTACTGTAGCCGAACTTGTTGACGATACAAAGATAGAGAGGTAAGCAAGTCATGAGGAGGGTACAAAATGTCTGCAAAGGGATATAGATAAGTTACATAAGTGGGCAAAAATTTGGCAGATGGAGTAATATGTTGGAAAAATGTGAGGTTATCCACTTTGGTGGGGAGAATAGAAAAACAGAATATTATTTAAATGGAGAGAGACTGCAGAATGCTGCATTACAGTGGGATCTGGGTGTCCTTGTACATGAATCACAAAAAGTTAGCATGCAGGTACAAGAAGTATTTCGGAAAGCAAATGGAATGTTGGCCTTTATTGGAAGGGGGATGGAGTATAAAAGTAGGGAAGGCTTGCTACAGCTGTTCAGGATGTTGGCAAGACCACACCTATAGTACAGTTTTGGTCTCCATATTTAAGGAGAGATATACTTGCATTGGAGGCAGTTCTAACAAGATTCATTAGGCTGATTCCTGGGACGAAGGGGTTGCTTTATGAGGAAAAGTTAAGCAGGTTGGACCTATACTCATTCGAGTTTAGAAGAATGAGAGATCATCGTACTGAAACATATCAGTATCTGAGGGGGCTTGGCAGGGTAAATGCTGAGAGGATGTTTCCCCTCATATGGGAATCTAGAACTAGGGGGCACAGTTTCAGAATAAGTTGTTGCCGTTTAAGATGGAGATGAGGCGGAATTTCTTCTCTCAGACGGTTGTTAATCTTTGGAATTCTCTTCGCCAGGGAGCAGTGGAGGTTGGGTCATTGAATATATTCAAGGCTAAGTTAGACAGATTTTTGATCTGGAAGGGAATCAAGGTTAGGGTGGGACAGGCAGGAAAGTGAAGTTAAGGCCACAATCAGAATGGTGGAGCAGGCTCGAGGGGCCGAATGGCCTACTCCTGCTCCTATTTTGTCCTGAGGATGTAAAAGGTGATTTGTGAATGCAAGTCTTGCTTTCTTCTTTCTTTCTTAGAATAATACTCCATACCAGGTCTGGGGTTGAATTTCCATGGGGGCTCTCCTGGTTGCCCACCATAACTTTAGCAGCAGATCTGTGGAAACCCCAGAGGAACTCATTAGGACGGTGGCTCTTCCACTCAAGTTATAAAAGGCTATCAGAAGAAAACCCACTTCTGAGTTCTGATAAAAGGTCACAGGCCTGAAACGTTAACTCAGTTTTTCTCACCATAGATGCTGCCCATTTTCCAGAATTTTCTGTTATTGTTTCAGATTTCCAGCATCTGCAGGATTTTGCTTTTATAAAAACAGACAATGCTGATAAGACAGTCAAAGCAGGTCAGTTAGCAGCTATGGAGGGAGAAATGGAATTAAAACATTTCAGGTTAATGCCTCGTTAACCTAAGCTTGCATTTGTGGAGCCCTCTGAACTGAAATTTGCCCAACAATGTGCAGGTTATTTTGAAGGGAGTGGCATAAAGGTACAGTTGTAATTTGTTGAATTATTTCCACTTTCCTTTCGACATAAGGTATCTATTTCTTTGTATCTTAGGTGCAGAGATTTCAGCAATCTGGTGCTTTAATGCACAAAGCAGGTTCGATGTCACGACTGGACAACTGAAAAAAATCTTCTTAAGTGAATATTGGAATATGCATTGCGATCTAGCAAAATACTAATTTACAACGTTGTTTGCTTAGAGGTGTGCAAAGTAGTAGATAAAGTGGAAGATTGCAGCCCCATTCATTTCATTCCGTGTCTGCTCCACACACTACTTCAATATAGAATTTTACACATGGCAGCACCCCATTGTCTATTGTGCCATCTTTCAGCCTGTTCAGCTAAATTATAGAAATCTCCTTGGCTTTTGTCCTTGAAATGGATTTGTCTGCGTTTATTCAAGGTGAGGACTCTCACAGATTAAGTGACAAAGCTTTCGACTTTAGAGTTTAGAGCAAGAGAGGTTTGATTGATATAGTTTGATGAGATCAGCATTCAAATTGGTGAAACCTTGGCCTTAATTGTTTCCTGCACATCCAATCAGTCTTTGTATCTCAGTAATTATACAGATAATTTTTTTTATTCAGCACTCAGCATGCACAGTTAACAAATGGCAATTTTTCTAACTCAGCTTTCCTAAGAATTTCAATTAAATAAAAGCAGCAAAATAAAACATTGGATCATAAAGTCAGATCTTGTACTTAATGCTGCAGTGTGCTTTAATTTTGAAGTACTGAAACAGCATCAAAATAACAACAACAATAACTCACATTTATATAATGCTGTTACGGCCAGCTGAGAAAGGGGTCTAGGGGTTCTCTCTCAGCCTTCACCTGGTCTTACCGTAACAGGGTTTAATTTTAAACACACCGTTTTTTTAGCTCCCCCTCAGTGAATCCTTGTTCACTAACTTCCAAGTATAAGGCAAAGAAATTAGCCAAACAGGTTTTCTTAGGTTTAAAGAAAAAAGGTTGAACTTTATTAAATTTAGACTTGAATTCGGTTGACGCCTACAGATACGCAACGCGCTCACGCTAGCATGCATATGCGATACACACATGCAGATAGAAACAGAAAAGAGCAGAAGAAATAAAGTGGAAAAGCTTGAGACAATACCTGAAGATGGTTTTGGTTACTGTTCTTTGAGTCCTTGATTGTAGGTGGGTCTTGCTTTTCATTGGGGCCCAGTATTCTTCTTAAACCTTGTTAGATGTAGAAGACTTTTCTCTCTTGTGGTTTATGTGTCCTCAGTGGGTCCAAAGGCTGTGAGAAAGAGATGGGAAAAGACAGGAGAGGTCTTCTCACTCCAGGAGCAAACAGTCTTTCTGAATTCAAAAACTCTGTGGCCCAGTTCAAAAAACCCTGGACCAGTCAGTTAGTTGTGTGACCAGCTGGTTTACCCAGCTCTGGTTTTTGTGGATTGTATCATTTAGCACTCTCTGGAATGCTCTTCCTTACACCTTCAATATCTGGTGCCCAAAATCCAGTGTGGGTTGAATGTGTCAGGGAATGATCCTTTTGTCTCCACAAGCACTGTCTGTTAGCTGAAAAACATTTGCGTACTAAGTGTCTGGCAGCCCTTGTAACAGGCCTTCTCTTCTTCCCGGCAAGTTTAAAATCAATGTTCGCATGACAAAATTAATATGCCTCATTCTTGGCAGGTGGGGGCCTGCATGACAACGCCTTTAAGATAGTAAAACATTGCAAATGGTTCACAGGAGCGTAATCAGGCAAATATTGACACCAAGCCACAAAATGAGATATTAAAACAGATGATCTAAAGCTTGGTCAAAGAGGTAGGTTTTAAGGAGCCTCTTAAAGAATGAAAGAGAGGTTGAGAGGAATGTTAATATACATATATAAATGTTTATGATTATAAATTGTTGATTATAAATATAAATTCAGTGCAAAAGAGATTCATAAGGCAGCTGAAAAGAAAGAAAGATTTGCATTTCTCTAGTGCCTTTCACAACATCAGGGTGTTGCAAAGCAAATTACAGCCAATGAAGTATTTTGAAATGTGCTCACTGTTGTTTAATTTAGGTAGAAAATTATAAGCAAAAGGCTGGAAATCTAAATCAAAAACAAAAAATGCTGCAAGTCTCAGCAGGTCAGGCAGCATCTGTGGGGTGAGCAAAGGAGTTGACTTTTTGGGTGATTTTTGATTTTGACAAATAGTCCACACCTGAAAGTTGAACTCCTCCATTCTCTTCAAAGGTGCTGCTTGGTCTGCAAAGTGTTCGGAACATTTTTTGCTTTCGATGGAAGATTGTGCTTGATTCATTTTTCTTTGATAATTTGTATTCGTGGGTTTGAGTAGTTCAGTGTGCTGCCAGATCTGGAGTTACTGCCCATGATATTATCACATGAGCACATCATATTTCTGTCAGTTTTCTCTCCCTGTCATTTTAATGGGAGACATTAATCCAGTTGTCAATAGTCAGGCTACCACCTCTGTTATAAGAAAAGAAGGAGCTTGTATTCATATCGTATCTTTCATGTCATAGGAACATTCAGTTAACAGCCAATTAATTACTGTTGAAGTGTGGTTGCTGTTTTGTGAGCAAACATATTGTCTAATTTGCACAAGCAGGATTCTACAAACAGTAATAAGATAACCAATTAATCCAGTATTTGGTGTTCTTAGATGAGAGATAAATATTGGCTAAGATAACAACAGTTTGCATTTATATGACGCCTTTATATATTAAAATGTCTCAAGGCGATTCCCAGAAACGTTAAACAAGATATCAAGAGAAGACCCTTACTCTTCTTCAAATAGTGCCATGGGATTCACCAAAAGAGGCAGACAGGGTCTCAGTTTAATGTTGCATCCAATCAAACAGAGGAACTTGATGCAAGTGCATTAAGCATTCGTATAACAAGTGTCACAGACAGGGTTCTGTTACTTTGCCACAGGGCCGGCTTTTAAGTTTGACTAGGAATGATAGAATAAAGGTTTCCTCACTCGGCTCCTTTGTAAAATGGCTTCAAGAAATCTCAGCTCCATTTCAAGAAGACTTAGGACTGAATTTTACCAGCCCCTCGACACTGTGGGTCGTGGCGAGGAGCCCTGTAAATTGCGAGCGGGAGCGGTCCGCCACAACCGACGATGCCGAGTTGGCCCCACCGAATATTAACGGCGAGGCCTTGGTGCGGCCCCCTTCATTAAACTATTAAAATGAGGATAACTAAAATGCAGACGAACATACCTGCCGACAGCGACTGTCCCACACCGATTTTACAGCCAACCAGCCGCGCGCCTTTGGAGCTCCCTTGGAGTTCTGAGGCGAGACACTTGTGGGGAGGGGGGAGGAATAAAATTATCAGGGTGGGAGGGGGGGTGAGAGCGGGCAAAGCTATTCCTCTTGGGTGTAGGGATGGTGGGAAAGAGTTGTGGCTCAAAGCTACTGAAGTTCGGGAGGGTGAAAGTTCGTAATTTTACATATTGGTTTTTCGGGGAAATTGGTTAGTTTATTAATTGATAACTCAGTGCGGGGGGGGGGGGGGAGAAGGGTTGGAAAGGGTATGAAAAATTTGATAGTACCTTTAAAAATGGCGCAGGCACCTGCACAGTGGCGCCGGACGCCGTTTCCGGGGATGCAGCGGCCGCCCCCACTATGTCATCGGGGGCGGCTGCTCCGCCCCCGCTATTTAAATGAGCTCCCGCACGTAATATCATGGGGGTTCTGCGGCGGTAATTCCGTGTCGAAAGGCCGCCGACTTCACAGTGCACCGCCGCGGAGCTCAGCGCGCTGATCAAATTCAGCCCTTAGGTTCACAGTACAGTATATAGTTCCAATGTAAACTGACACCAAGCTGACAGTTTCACTGAGAAAGATTGTTTAGGTGAATGCTGTGCAGGTCAGCACTTTTTACAGATGCAGTAGTGGGTGTTCCAACTGTTATTGGGACCCAGGCATGTTGTTAGGAAGAACAGGAAGAGCTTTACTGTGTTTGATCTATGCTATCCAGTGAGGAATTGATGCTCACATCAGAAGCAGAATGTCTTTCATCTCCCAGCATTGCCACCACTAACCTTGATAGGGTGAAAAAATTACAAGTTTTCTTTTAAGGGAGAAACTTCCATGAATTTTAATACATTCCTTTGAATAATATAATGAAACTGATCGTATCTGCCTGCTATTGAATAATTATTTTGTTAATCCGAATCAGAGAAGATGCATTGCGCTCCAACCCACTTTCTCTCCGTTTTTTTTTCTCACCAGGATGCCAAGCTCCGAGAGTTGTTGGATGTTGGAAATCAGGGGAGTCGTCTGGAGAACAGGATGGTTACCGTGGTTTATGGCCCAGACTTGGTCAACATTTCCTATCTCAGCTTCATGGCCTTCCAGGAAGATGTAGCAAAGGTACCTTGCACATTCCCATACTCTGTCCAAACCAGCACAGTGCCTTGAGCCTGGAATGCCTATCCTCATGCTCCACTGCAGACAGACATGCTTTGAAAGGGTGGCATTATATTTCCGGGGAGATGTACCTCGTGTCTTTCTGCTGGCTGCTGAATACATTCAGTTGCCATTATCTCTGTGGCCTGAAAATTAATTGAAAACCACTTCCTCCACCTTCAGTCCTTTCCAACCTGACAGTGTCGCTGCAAATGTTGTTTCAAATTTGAAGTCTCCTTTCTAAAAAAAAGATATCAGCCATGAATTATTTCCTATTCTAATATTTTATTATTTCCATGTTTTTTTTATTGAAAAGCTAAGTTATGATCTGGAATGCAATGGCTAACATTTTGGTGAAGCATATTCAGTGGTTTGGATTTTGCAGTGGTAATGCAGGTGAAACTGTCAGTGTTCGCTGTCATTAATCCACTGAAACTGACAGCAACTTTGGGAGTCCACACATGCACAGAATAACGTGGAAATCCAGAACTTGTTGCCAGTGATTCTAGTTCATCCAGAGAGTGTGTTGTTCAGGTCCTTCCTAAGTGAATTCCAAAGCAATCAGTGAATCGATGGAAACTTCCATATTTATGCTTAGTCTCACTATAAAAACTCTTGAAAAAGTTGCAACTTGTTAATCAAGATGTAACTGGGCTTTTAATGGCATAGTAACTTTATAATTACTACTGAACAACCTATCTGGCCCTGGAAAGCAAATCTCTCCATTAAAATTTTAAAAATCCACATATTTTTTTAATGAATTTTTAAAAAATGTTTGTTTATAATGTTTTATTTTCTATCTTAATCTAATCATAATTATTTACTTTGCTATCATAAAATTGAAATTAAAGTGAAGAAGTCAGTGCTTTTAAGTTCCTGGTTTGCTGTCTGTGTGAATACTTCAATGTCATTGGCTGCTGCACTTACTTGATGACATCACTGCTGCTGCACGCCTGGAAGTCCTCTTGACTGTGCCAGATTCAAACTGCTGTCGGGAAAGGGAAAAATCCATGGCCAGTTAAAAATATTTAGCATCAACAAGAATTCTAATTCAAATTTGTTCTATTACGAGTGCTTCCATTTTTTTTGTTAAATTTTGAAGATTTGTGATTTAAAACTGAAAAGGAGTCCATGGATTTTTTTTTACAAGGGTCACTGAGAGATCTGGACTGTAAGCAGTTACTGGAAGGCACCTGTCTTCAAACAATTTCCCAGCAGGGGTTGTTTTTGACATGGGAAAGATGTCTACAGAGATGTGACAGGTCAAGATTTATAGGGGTCAGGAGGCTTGACTCCTGGCATTGTTTATGAATTTGCCCTGGACAGTGAGTTGGGATATGGACAATGGTTTGAAAAGACAGTTGGAGAAAACTTGCCAAGAGAGCAACACCCAGCTCAGTCTGTTCCAGCTCATTGAAACAGCCTCCAGTTTTCCATCTCTTGAGAAGCTAAGAAGCAAGTGTAAGAAACTGCCTGAAACTCCTGTTGCTGCAGTTTTCCCTGGAAAGCCTGATCAAACTGGTCTTCAACATCACCTGACAAGAACTGTTCTAGGAGGATCCCAGTGACAGCCATTTATACGTATTTGGTATGCCAAACCAAAAAGGACATCTAACGTCCTTTCATATCTTCTCATTTTTTTCTTCAAGAATTAGCAAGTATTTTTTGCCAACATATTTTTGTACTAGAGCTCTAAAGAGTAAATCTCGATTTTTTTTTTTGATTAACCGGTGTGTGTGTGTGTGTGTGTGTGTGTGTGTGTGTGTGTGTGTGTGTGTGTGTGTGTGTGTGTGTGTGTGTGTGTGTGTGTGTGTGTGTGTGTGTGTGTGTGTGTGTGTGTGTGTGTGTGGGGCTAAGGTAAAAAGGGAACTTCTATGTTTCAATCTGTGTGTTAATGCTTTGCTTCATGACTGGTTAAGACTTGTTTTATAATAAACTGATAATTTTGTTGTTTATTAAAGCAACCTGGTTGGTGTGTTTTATTCTGCGATAAAAATAGAGTCTGTGATTGACCGTATCGGTGAGTGGGAAAAAATGTACATATATTTTGTGACCCGTGGAGAAGTGGAGCTAGAATAAACAGTGAACTCCTTCCACCTCAGTCGTAACAGTTCTGGTTGCGACATAGTTGTCGGGTTTTGAGTTGAACTTATAGCCTGTCCTGTCATGGTGCTGTGTTGTGCCCAAAAGGCTATGTGTTATGCAGCATAATTGCTTTTTAATACTGCACTGTTCACTGAACAGGCTCTGTGTCATCGGGATAAAAACAGAAAATGCTGGAAATACTCAACCAGTCAGCAGCATCTGCGGAGAAAGAAACAGAATTGACGTGTCAGGTCAACAACTTTCCTGTCTCTCTCTCTCTCTCCCTCGCCGCAGATACTACCTAACCTGCCAAGCGTTTCCAGCATTTTCTGTTTTTATTTCAGAATTGCAGGGGCCGCTTTAACATCCTTTAGTTTTTTTAAAAAATCAGCGTCATTGCATCTCTAGATTTTTCCTGTGATCTCTTGTGGACAGATTTAGTGGTTACAGCAGGAAGTTTGGTTGGAAGCAAGTAAACAGAAATGTTTTAGGCCGTTTTCTGGAACAATGTCAGTGTTGATTTTGGTTAATAATGAATTTTAACTCGCTTCATACTGAATTCAACAGAACATGAATTAGGTAGGGTAATACAATTTTATGAATCTCTTTTATGTCTCTATGACAAATTAATCTCTCATATCAATACTACAACCCTTCTCAGCCCAATACCTTTACATGGCCGATGCTGCTATTGAGATAACTGCTGTATGGCTGCAGCCTCATTGATAAGGAGTATGAACAATAATCACTGGTATTTTGATTTTCCTGTCATGAAAACCATAAGAAAGAACAAAAGAAAGATTTGCATTTATATAGCACATTTCATGACCTTGGGCTGGACTCTATGCCTTTTTATAAAGCTAAGGATCCCTTTTTGTAGCAGCTTCATCAATTTGCCCTTCCACCTTTAACTATTTGTTTATGTGCTCCCTCAGGTGTCTTTGTTCCTGAAGCCCCTTTAAAATAGTACCATTTAGTTTACATTGCCTTCTTCCTCCCAAAATGCAGCAGTCCACACTTCTCTGCATTAAATTTTATCTGCCATGTGTCTGCCCATTTCACTGATGTGCTACTAACCTCCTCACTACCAACCCCCTCGCAATCATCTGTTTTTAGTTTTTGGTTGAGAGATAACTATTGGCGAGGACACTGGGATGGACTCCCCTACTCCTCCCCTGGACTCCCCTGTGCAAATAGTGTCATGTTCTTTTTTAATCCAGCAGAGGCAACTATGTCTGCGGGTTGAAGTGTCGTCTGAAAGACAGCACCTCAGATGCATGAGACTGTGGGCTGAATTTTACTTCGACGCACGGGTCGCGGTGCAGGGGCCGGTAAAATTCTGCGGGGAGAGGACACCTCGACTCACGACGTCGAGAAGGGCCCGCTGCATATTACCGGCAGCGGGGGACCTTGGTGTTCCCCACCCCCACCCCCACCCCACTACCTGGCAGCGGGTCCTTCATCTCCATATTACAAAGAACCCTAATGATATTTAAATTAACTTACCTGCAGACGGCAGCCGTCCCATGCCAATTTTACGTCCTCCATTTGGCCTTCGCATGCCTTTGGATCTCCATGGGGATTTCGGAGGGGGGAACTTGGTGGGGATGGGGAAATAATAAAATTTTCAGAGCGGGAGGGGTGGAGGAGCGGGGAAAACATTTTTGATTGGATGTGGCGATGGTGGGAAGGGGTTGTCGGGCAATGAAATGGCTGTTGGGGGGTTTGGGGAAGGGCCTCCATTACGTAATTTTATATTTAATAAAAATCACTACTGATGTCCCTTTAAAAATTAAAATTAATTATCAGGGCTTAAAGCCCTTTAAAAATGGCACTGGCGCCTGCACAGTGGCGCCGGATGCCGTTGCTGGGAACGCGGCAGCCTCCCCCACTATGTCATCGGGGGCGGCTTCTCCACCCCCTCTATTTAAATGAGCCCCCGCGTGTAATATCGGGGGGGGCGGGTACATCAAGGACAGTGCATCTGCACGGGATGCATGCCGCCATTAGAGTGTACTACCGCGAACTGCGGCGCACTTGTAAAATTCAGACCTGTGAGTCTATATTAAGTGCACAAGTCTTGGGAGTGGGGCTTGAACCCACAACCTTCTGACACAGAGGCGAGAGTGCAACCAACTGCTGGCATTGTAAACCTACTTCCTGCTACACCCTGGCGAACTATGGGGCATTGGACAGATGAATCAGTGTCAAGGCCAGAGAATAGGTGGATTCAGCAACAACAGAAGACTGCCCACCTTCTTCTCACTATGCTACCAAGGATTAGATGGGCACATTGACAAAACAAGACCTTCTCCATCTCCGTTTACTGGGCTAATGAGGATTGGCTAATGCATCTGCATTATAAAGCCTCAGATGTTAATTGGATACTAATTGTGTTTAATTGTAGGCACTTGGTGGCTATTAACTGGGAATTCACTTGTGTCCCTATAAATGAACACTGACTTGGTTGTTGGGTTAGGAGGTGCTTGTTTGTAATCTGTAACTGTGTAAATAAATGCTTATCAAAGTGTAAAAAGATTGGCTCCAGTTCTATCCTTCACCAGCTGGCTTTCTGGAATATAATATCATATCCCGACCCAGTAGATTGGCATTAATGGAACATATATATCCCCATTATAAAATCATTTGCATCACCCATTTCACCAAAGCTAGCCAGCTTTTAATAGGTGCTTCACTCAACCCGCTATGCTCTACATAAAGCTATCGAGCTCAGCTGCACTGGCGTAATGAGGATTGAACAAATCCATCACCATTAGAGCACCACTTACCCCCTCACAAGCCTAATAAGGATTGTAGAGATGCATAACCCTGCAAAACTATTTATCTCCTGCACATGAAATGCGCATTTAAAACATAGTTTAAAAACAAAGGGCCAGAGAGGGTCACGTATGTTTGGGGGTGGAGGGGTGTTAAACTGGCAAAAATGTGAAACCCAAACCTAGCCTGCCACAAGCGTGCCTACTTCTGGTTTAACCACAGCGGGTTTAGGAACATAGGGTTTGAGTAACCTGCTCTGGAGAGACGAGTCTGCTGTTAAAGTATTTATGTGAGGCTGTGTGCCTCAGATTTTTGTTCACCAATTTGAATTTAACAGCTGCAGCCCAGGTTTCCCAGGGTTCGGGAAACCCAGCAGCTAAAGGGAGATGGGATATGCAGATACTGCAGCTAAGTGGTTTTCCAGCACTGCTTGAAGGCCAGGAGGAGCAGGAGCACATCACCCCCGACCCCCGCCGGTGCCTCCCCCTCTCCTCAAACCAATCTCTCCATCCGCACAATCTCTCTCTCTCTTCCTCCTTCGCTGTAGTGCTCCAAGCCACCAACCCCCAATCTTCTCTGGTTGTTAGGGATCGTCCGCAGTGGTCCCCGGCTGCAGCCTTCTACCCTAGGCTGTCCTGCCCAGCAGTTGACCAGCCTTTCAGTCAGCCTTCCAGTAAATATTGGGGCGAAAGTTTCCGACAGCCCACATCGAGCTGATGGAGAGACTTTGGAAATGGTGGTGGAGTACAATATTCTCAAAGTGTTAGGCCAACTAAATGGTTACAATTCAGATATGTTGGAGAATTCAAGTGAATGCCCCCAATTTGAATCATTGAGATATACGGGGCTAATAAGTTTTGGATAGGTGCTTCATCTAGGAACTAGGAACTGATGGAATTGTGGTCATTATAAAACCATCGACCCCTCCTCCCCAAAGACTAATGAGGAATAAGCAAGTATTATGGCTCATGTCAATGCTGCTTATAAGGGACAAAGAGATGAAGAGGAATAGTTTTTATTCAACGTACTCCCCTTTTTATATTCCAAGTTAATAATCTATATCTGAAAGTCTGGGGGCTTTTTTTCCAACGGAGATTTCAATTTTGATGCTGACATGGAAGTGCTTGAGTCAGATTCCCTCCCTGCCTCACCACTTTGACGTAAGCTGTGGGATGAAAGGCCTGAAGTGGCTCCATTGTGAGCAGTGAGGATTATGACTACCTAAGAACCGTTATGAAACCTGCAAACCCCAAGAGATCACATTATAAGCCACAAATTTCATCCTAAGTTATTGTAAAACTTTTATTAGACTTTTAAAGCACTATACTGAATGTAATGTTATTAAGTGTAAGTAGAGTGAAAGCTGGCAGGAGCTCAAAATACAGTGGAAACGTTTAAAGATTGGAAATTGAAAGTAGCCAATGTTTGAACTACAAGCTTGCCTTCAACTATAATATGTTGATGTGGCTAATTAAACAATTGCATTAAATACAATGCTTTATGCTCTTGTATTCAGCATACTGCATTAGTTTATTACAAACCCATTTAACGGATCAGGTGTTGACAGTTGGGATTATAAAATTACTTACTTAATGTCATGCAAATATTTCAGCAACAACAGACAGAATTCAGGAAGAGTGGTAAATGCTTTGTTGTCAGCTCCCTGGCAAGTTATTTTGCAGTAGTCCACTGTTCTGAACTCAGTTAATATTTTTTATAAAACATCTGAATGTGATTAAGCATTATATAAATTATTTTCATGTCTCCCGTTTTTCCTCCTCATCATCTCAAATGCCCATGCTTGGATACAATCCCACAAGTGCTGGTTGCCCTCCAGGTAACCATTCTGCACATGTGCACTGGTCACAGTGCCCTCGTAGATTATTCAAGCAGTGGGGTGCTTCAAAATTGAGACCGAGCCTGTCCTATTCTAATATCCACACACGTCCTTTCTGCCAGTGGTCACTGATGTGGAGCATGAGTTCACTGCACCCCAAGAGCTGCTGCATTCAATTGATACCTGGTCTGAGATGAACTAGCTTAGCACAGGCCAAGGGTGGAATCTGTAGTCATGTTGGTCTGTGCGGGGAACAGATTTACCAAATGTGCCACTGAGGGAGCTGGTAAGGCACCTCTCTCCCGAATGCTGGCACAGTTGGTAATTGCACTATCAGCATGGAACTATGCCAGATAGGATCCCAGGTTGAATCCGGCCTGCCTTAAGTTGTCTGATTTTGACTACAGCTACAGATGGGAAGCTCAAATCAGCCTCAGTACTTTCACCGAAAACAGAAAATAATCAACCAGGGTTTCAGTGACACCTGCTGGAAAGTATGTAGATGTTGTTCAAGCATAGCACTGGGCCTAGTTGTAATGCTTTCACAGTCAAGGGGAGAAAATTGTGTGGAAAATAAAATCTAAAATTGATGTAATGGACTTGAGGAGCCAAAGACCTCCTTCTGTGCTGTTATGACTCTATGGCTGGAATTTTAAAGCCCCCCACCCACCCACAGGAGTGGGCTGGTAGTGGGGGTGGGTAGGGGGGTGGGGGCGTCGTAAACTTGAGTGGGAGGTGGTGGGGGGGGGGGGGGGGGGGGTGCCGTTCCTGACACCTTCCTGCCCCTACTGCAATTTTACGAGGGGCGGCGACTGCGGGCAACAGCCCGCCACCCCAAGCCAATCGAGGTCTTTAATTGGCCAATTAACTGCCATTTAAAGGCCTCCTCATGCCGCCACTAGTATATTACCAGCAGTGGGTCGGCGGCTCAGGACCCCCAGGAGACTGCCCAGTAAAACCCGGCGGCCTCCGTGGGGGTGGGTGTGGCGCGCCTCCTGATCGGGCATCCTGAGCCCCACGGAGGGCCCCTCACAGCCCAACCCCCACTGCACAACGCTTTGCTCCCCGCTCCCCCAACCAACCCCCAATGCCTCGCCGGGGCCCAGCCAATTGTCCCCGGTGAGGCCCCAGAAACCTACCTTTTCTCCAGGCCGACATCCACGATCCTGCTGATGGCTGGGTGCAGTCCCAGCAGTGGCACTGCTCCCGGTGTTGCTTCTGGGACTGAGAGCTGCCGGGCCGCTGATTGACCAGCAGCTCCATTAGTCGGGACTTCCTGCCTGAGAGGGGCGGAAATCCCGACCGAGGTTAATTAAGTGTCTGGGGAGTGTAACATCCTGGCATGGCTCCCCAGGCCCAGCAGAGGCAGGCTCGGCCCCAACATTTTGGCCAGTGGGTGGGGCCTCCTGCCCAATGTAAAATTCCAGCCTGTGGCTCTTACGACTATAATGTTGGTTGAAGACCATGATACCTCTCAATCAGAATTCTGGGGTGAGACAAGAGAGGGGAAGATTTCAAAATTACCAAAACTTTATTTTAAACGCAGAGGCTGCGTGTTTATTTTAATTGGAGAGAGAAAAATTACTGATTATACATCTGTTGTAGGTTTTGCTTTGAGTTATGTAAACTTTAGAAAGTCCATTAAGCTCAGAGAGGCAGTGTCCTTCCTCATGGTATTTGAAAATACTGAGCAGGTCAGTCAGTATCAGAGAGAAAGCAGATAAGTTAATATTTCAGGTGTGGCACCTTCTTCAAAACTGGACTAAAAAGAAACAGAACAAAGGGAAGGAGATGAAGACACAGACACACCCATCCTTAAATTGCCTCAGTGGGAGACAGGGGAGGGTTAAAATGGTTGAAGTCATAGTAATATGAGTTATAACATGAAACCGCACCTTATTTTTCTACTAAACTCACCACGACTCTCTGGCCTTAATATTGACTTTATTAACTTTATAACTTCCATTTCTTCTTCAGCAGAATGTATTGATGGGGTGGGAAAGGAGACTATTTGAATGTTGGGAGTTTTGGGGGGGGGGAGGGAAGATTTAATGCCTGGGGTGGGGTTGTACCCTTGATATAAACCTGCTTTTTCAACTCTCAGGCAGCTTTGCGACTGGATCCGACTCCATGTAGCCTAGGTTTTAGTGCTCCCATTTCTACATGCCTTCCCCCCGCCCACCTGTTCCGCATCACTAGCTAGTCACACATTCTTTGTCTCATAAATGTCCTTCATTTCTCCTTATATCTCCTGTTGTCTCAGGCTAAAATCGCTTAAGCCATCATTTAATCAGTTCCTGATTTCCGCTTAAACTGTTGGAAACTGCAAGATCTAATCCACCTTCTTTCATGGCCTTCCTGAACACTTTCAATCCTTGCATGTTGCATTCATCTCCATCACTGAGGGTTAACCATGTCTCTCAAGTCCCAATCACATCATATTTTGCACTTATTGCAACAGCCTTAAATTCAGTTATCTAGTTGCCAATGTCTCTAGCCTTCTTGTATATGAACTTTAATATAGGATGCTCCTATCCTTTGCAGCATTCCTTTTCTTATTTGATCTTGCTGTTATTGATTTATTTTCTTCCTGATTATATTTTGTTTGCCCCTGACCAGTATTATATCACATAAAGGTATACTTCTGAGCTTGATGTCATAGTACTGCAATTGTCATTGTTCCCCCAATACCCATTGTGAAAATTATAGAAGTACAATTGAATTCAAATAGCATTACATAGAATATACAGCACAGACACAGGCCATTTGGCCTAACCAGTTCATGCCAGCGCTTATGCACAGCTCGAACATATCAGAATTGGTATGTCACTCCCATTTGTATTGTTTGATCCATCCAGTGTTATATAAATGCTCTTTAGTAGGGAATTCTGTACGCTGTAACAAAAACGTATATATTATCTATGACAGATATCGTCTCTATGACAGTGCAGATGGCTTAAAGGTGTGGCAGGATCAAGTCTGTTGTCTTCAAAAGTTGGCATAAGAACTACTAACACTTGGAAAATACCTTCCTCTGTTTGTCTTTCCAGGAATGGACTGATGCACTGTTCAGCCTGGCAACTAACCTACTGGCACAGAACAGGTCAAGAGACACTTTATTGCACAAAGTGTAAGTTCGATCATTGTTCTTTTTTGCTTTTTGGTTTCAACATTTTCTAAAACACAGAAAACATCACAACCGTAAAGATTTTGTACCTTTATTCCCACAACTGGAATCAATACCATGGGATTTAGGTTGATGTGTCTCACTGCGTAAATTCGATGTTGTAGATTTTTGGTTTTGTGAGATAATGTGAAACGAATGATGGAGTCTTGACCATCCCATCTTACATCCCTTCTCATTTTTACTTTTCATTGACTTCATAGCTGCCGATTTGCTATCACTTGTTTTGGAGTGTTGACCACTTAGTTTACTTGTCTTTTATTATTTTTAGGCTTCATCATGATCAGTATAATAGGACCCAAATTAAATATGGGAATATTTTGGGGATCTAGGTAACTTGGGCATTTGGTGGAAATATTCCAAATTGACAGATTGTATGACTGTAAGTTTACCCCCCACCCCCAACCTCTCCGGGTCCAGGTAAGCACGGTGGGGGAGGCATAAAATTAGGTGGTGCTGGGGTGTTAGGGTTAGGGTTCATCAGGTGATGAAAGGTCATTGACCTGAAACGTTAACTCTGTTTCTCTTTCCACAGAAGCTGCCAGACCTGCTGAGTATTTCCAGCACTTTCTGTTTTTACTTATGATTCATGGATTCAGTTGTATGAACTGACTCACTGGGTGGCATTTTATGCTTTCCCCTATGGCAGGTTTGGAGGCGGGGAGGGCATTTAATCAGGTGCGACGGTGACGGATGAGGACCCTGCCTCTTCCCGCCTCCACCCCGATTAAGTCTGTAGACGGCCTTCCTGCCCCGCCACCAATTGAGCTCCGTAAGGGGCAATTAATACCCATTAAGGGCCTCTTATTGCCACCACAGGTAGAAGCCCAGCAGCGGGCAGGCCTGTCAGCAGGTGGGGAGCACGACATGCAAACCCGTGTGGGGTTGCTTGTGGTCTCCCGGGGGGTGGGGGTGGTGGGGGCCCCTTTCTAAGGCACTCAGTCCCTGATCGAGGGACCCGGCATTGGGAAGGGGGGCTCCTGCTGAGAGGCATCCCCCTGCCTCTGATTGGCCGGCAGTTCTTGGCGGGCGAGAGGTCCCGGCCGCAGGGTGCTGATCCCGGGAATGTCCTGCTCAAGTGCCTGATTGGCCCGTCATTCAACGGGCCTTTCCTAAAGGAGGAAATGCGGTCTCTCGCTGGTTGCCCAGCCAGCGGCCAAGACCCCACATTTGCCTCCATAAAAATCCCCCCATTGTGATTAACTTTGTAATAGCATTGAAGCAGCCATTTCCACAGATGGAAAACAACTGATGTACATAAAGCAACTGGGAGCAAACTGCCAATAAAATTGCTCCTAAGCATATTTGAAATAAAGTGATTTCAAGACAACACACTAAACCATAGTTTGATCAGGCCTACAGGACTTACAGATATGAAGAGGTAGCATGGTACCAGTGGCATAAGCAACCATGTTAACAGACTCGCCATGTGTTTACTGTGATTTGAGAATAAATAAGGAAAATTTTACTTGATTATATCTCTTCTTTGCTTGTTGTCAAGTTCTGAAGTGGCTGATTAATCAAAGTATGATTACACATTAAGCTGTTGCTGTCAAATCGTGCATGAATTAATGGAGATGTCGACTGTATCCAAAAGCTATAAATCTTATACCACAGCAAACACCAAAACAGGACTTTTGAATGACTCTTTGCTTCCAAATCACAACCAAATGATAGAGGCAAATGATAAGAAACATAGATGTTATTCCAGCCATGTTAACATCAGGGTTTGTGACTGAAAACATCACTTACTGCTTTTGGTGAAAGTAAGTTATTAAGGACACACAAAGTCATTGTCTGACTAATCAAGATGTGTATATTTGAATCAGTACGATCCTTTTTAAGTTCTTTCTCTTTGGAGTGAAGAAGCAGAACTTGCCCATTGGATGGAAAATTGCAAATATTGGGCCCAATATTTATCGGGAGATGGGGAGGGGTGGAGCAGCACGGGCAAAACACAGTAAGGCTGGGATATGGAGGCACTGCCAAATTTAACAGATTTTTCCCTTCTGACGTTGGGAAGACAATTGTTACACCTTACTCAACTGACTAACAAGTCCTTTGGTCAGAGGTGGAAAATTGTATCAGTCTGTGTCTAGCTTTGTGTAGTGTCGTCTGCCACCCATTATTTACACATTTTAGGTTGCAAGATGTGAAAGAAATCACCCCTTCTCTGCATAGTGTGGGAGAGCTTTTTCTGGGTAGTTTTTACTGATTCTTTAGTGGCTATACAATAGCTGCATTGCAGCAGAACTGTCACCTTGAAGCAATAGTTTAAAATGCTGATTTGATTTTGCAATCCTGTCAGAGGTTCTAAACGCTGATTAATAAATTTATTCTTGCCAACGCGCATGGCGATTAGCATTGACAGATATAATTAGCCCTGTTAGACTGCTGTGATAATATTTGATTATAATTTGAAATAAAAATAAGTGGAATGAAAATATTACAAGTTATATGTCACACACTCTCCTTGTGTTTGCCTGACTCCTGTGGTGGAAACAGGGATGGTCGATTCAACACTTAAGTCGTATTTTAGTTATCTCCCTCCATTTATAGCACCATTGAATTTGGACTTCACTCCAAATTTAACCAACTGTGCCCTTAATAAAACTCTGACTTGGTGCATATTTTCCCAGAAATTAGTTTGCACTTATTTTTGCAGACTAATTACCACTTTGCAGTACCCCAAATTTCTCCAGACACCTTCTGGATGGTTGAAGCAGCTTGTTCTGTAGTTCCTCCCAAACCTTGCAGTAAATATGGCTGCTACCATTATGTAATCCCATACAAACCACAATCAGCTTCTGTGTGATAAGGCTGCTTAAGTATGCCAATAAACAATTCTTGTTGTCAGACTACTGCTGTTGCAATCTTATGTGCTGCATTTTTAATCTGGTCCCAGTTCCAAACTTTGTTTCCTAGCTACAAACTCCATCCCTCTCCCTGGCAACTGTCTGAGTTTAAGCCAGCCTGTTCACGACCTTGGTGTCATATTTGACCCCGAGATGAGCTTTCAGCCTCATATTCGTGCCATTGCTAAGAATGCCTATTTTCACCTCCGTAACCTCGCAGACTTCCGCCCTGTTTGAGCTCATCAGCTGCTGAAGCCCTCATTCATGCCTTCATGACTTCAAGACTTGACGATACCAATGCACTCCTGGCTTGTCTCCCATATTCTACTCTCGGTAAATTTAAGGTCATCCAAAACTCTGATGTCCATGTCATAACTTGCAGCAAGTCTCATTCCCCTATCACCCCTGTGCTTGCTGACCTAGGTTGGCTCCCGGTCAAGCAACATCTTGATTTTAAAATTCTCATTTTGTTTTCAAATTCCTCCATGACCATGCCCATTCCTATCTCTGTAATCTCCTCCAGCCCCACAACCCTCCAAGATATCTCTGCTCCTCTAATTCTGGCCTCTTGCACATCCCTGATTTTAAACGCTCCACACCGTGCCTTCAGTTGCCTAGGCGCCAAGCTCTGGAATACCCTCCCTAGACTCTCCGTCTCTCCACCTCACTTTCCTCCTTTAAGACACTCCTTAAAACCTACCTTTTTGACCAAGCTTTTGGTCATCTAACCTAAGATCTCCTTTTGCAGCTCAGTGTCCTATTTTGTTTTATAATGCTCCTGTGAAGCACCTTGGGGCATTTTATTATGTTAAAGGCGCTATATAAATATAAGTTGTTGAAAGGGGCATTGAGGACATCATTCAAAGTCACACTATGATGTAAGGCATAATTCACACGCAGGCCTCCATGAGCTATTACAGAAATGCACCCATTATAACTGAAAATAATAGATCTCATTGTGAGACGCATACACAAGAGACTGAACATTTCCGATGCACTCGGGGAGTAGAAATTGTAGTATTATTTGGCATAGTACCACACTTTAAATGTTGAAAAAGTATCATAAGTTAATGGCTGTGTTTGCTGACAACGCAACCACTAGGTTCAAGTTTATCCAGATAGGAATGAGGGAAAGTACTGATTCCATCCCATGCCCAGAATTAACTCAAATTGCCCCAGATCTGCGCAGTCTAGTTACCCTATGAACACATACGTCATAAGTTGCAAATCTATCAAGTACATCTCAATCTGCAGAATGTTAAATTGGTGGAATTCAGGGGATTGATTGGAGTGAAAGGCCAGGTTTCTGTAAAACTGGGAAATCAGCTGATTTTATTTATCAGCTTGGGGTTCTTGTGTGCCATTGTTGATGTTCTCATTGACATTATTGGATGTCGAGGCTTCACTGTTAATGCAGGACTGTTGATTGATATATACAATACATTTGTTACGACCAGGTGAGAAAGGGGTCTAGGGGTCCCTCACAGCCTTCACTTGGTCTTACTGTAATTTTAAAGACACCTTGTTTTTAAGCTCCCCTTTGATGAATCCTTGTTCACTGACTTCCAATTATAAGGCAAAGAAACCAGCACAAACAGGTTTTCTTAGGTTTAAAGAAGAAAAGTTGAAATTTATTAAACTTAAACTCTAATTCGGTTAACGCCTATGGATACACGACGCGCCCACATTAGCATGCATAGGCGATACACACATGCAAATAGAGACTGAAAAGAGCAGAAGAAATAAAGTGAAAAAGTTTGAGGCAATATCTGAAGTTATTTTGTTCCAGTTCTTCGAGCTTATTGTAGAGTCCTTGATTCTGGTAGATCTTGCTTTTCGTTGGGGCCCAGTATTCTTCTTAAACCTTGTTCGCTGTAAGAGACTTTTCTCTCTTGGGGTTCATGTGTCTTCAGTGGATTCAGAGGCTTGTGAGAAAGAGATGGGAGCAGACAGACGGGGAGGCTGTGGCGAGCCAGCCAGGAGAGATCTCAGTTCAGGAGCATTCTGCTTTCTACCCAAACTGTTTGTACAAATTCAAAAAACTCAGGTTGCCCAGCAGGTTAGTCATGTGATTGGCAGGTTTGACCATGTCCATTTGTGTATTCGGCCATCTTAGCAATCAACCTGGAATGCAAGCACCCCCACCTTCAACATCTGGTGATCAAAAGTCCATTGTGGGTTGAATATGTCAGGGAATGGTCCTTTGTTCTTTCCAAGCACCGTCTGTTAATATGCAAATGTCTTTCCAGCCAAGGGTTCATTGTGAGTTGAATGTGTCACGGAATGGCTGCTTTGTCCTTCCAAACACTGTCTGTCAATATGCAAATGTCTTTCCAGCCAAGATCTGGCATTTGTTTAAAGCAAGTCCTTTCTTCACTTCAACAACAGTTTGAAATGTAATGTCCATGTGGCAAAATTAATATGCCTCATGCTTGGCAGGTAGGGGCCTGCATGACACATTGTATACTTGAAATCTAAATTAACATCTCATGAAGCTGCCTGTGGTAGAATTTATTCTTGTGACATGACAGTGGTGACAGTGAGGCAGTTTGAATATTAATGAGTTCTCTGAACTATAAATAGAATTAACTCAAGAAATGCACTTTAATATTAAAAGGGGTCTTTGAAACTCAGCAGCACATTTTGTTTATGTGAAGATGCAACAATGCTTTCACAACAGTAGGAATAACAATGCATTGAATATATAAATTAATCATGTTGTATACAGTACATTTTATAGGGTATGTACTTTGTTAATGGTTAATGTATATGTGTTAGAATATGATAAAGACTAAAGTAATCCAGCCTAATTGGAAAGATTGGTATTTTTGACTGACATCATCTCATTGTATCATGACTGAAGTCAAAAGTCACAATGTGTTTTTTATTCTTTCATGGGATGTGGGCATCGCTGGCAAGGCCAGCATTTATTGCCCATCCCTAATTGCCCTTGAGAAGGTGGTGGTGATCCAACTTCTAGAACCACTGCAGGCTGTGTGGTGTAGGTGCATCTACAGTGCTGTTTGGGAGGGAGTTCCAGAATTTTGACCTCGTGACAATGAAGGGATGCCAATATAGTTCCAAGTCAGGATGGTGTGCGATTTGGAGAGGGACTCGCAAGTGGTGGTGTTCCCATGCTGCCTTGTCCTTCTAGGTGGTAGAAGTCACAGGTTTGGAAGGGCTTACAAAGAAGCCTTGTTGAGTTGCTCCAATGCAACTTGTAGATGGCGCACCCTGCAGACACAGTGCGCCGGTGGTGGAGGGAGTGAATGTTTAAGGTTAGACAATGCCCCTCTACTTGTCAGATAAGGCAGAAGTCTGTGAGTGTAGTGGGAATAGAGTAAGGTGTAGTCACAGACCTTACAATAGAAAAGGTCAAAATAAGTGAATTGTCTAAAATACAATTTATAAATATGATTGGAAGGGTGTTCAAGCCAGTTGCATTCATAAGATGTTTATAAAATGTTTCAGCTTCCCTCTTTTGGCCTTCTGAACTTCTAGATTGTGACAGAGCCCCAAAACTTACTCTTGATTATTATGTTCTTGATAATGCATACACTTTGGTATGTCACAAAGCAAGACGGATTGTGAGATGAAGCAGCTAGCTCAGATTTTAATTCAATACAGAACCATCTCGTGGACAGGCTGTGCAATTGTCAGTCTATCTAAACATATTTAAATAGCAGCTGCCTCTCTGGGAGCTGGAAAATAGTGGGCGAGTCAGCAGCGACTGAGCCAGTTGTGACTTTTATTGTAAATAAGTATCATTGTGAAGATGTAAGGTTGTATTTCACTTACTGAAAGAACCAAAGGGGTCTAAGATGTTCTGTAACAGTAATATTTTGAGTAAGTGATGTGTGCATTTCAATATATAATGTTACTTTTCCGTGTATTCCACATATGCTGCATGCATTTGAGTGAGTGAATTTCTGTGTGTGATATATTCATGTTATTATATATATCTGAATTCAGTGTAGGTTTGTACAGACAAATGCTCCCAGGAGCTCTTTATTTAAATCATAACAAACTTTAGTATCCACATATATAAAAATGGAAAAATTGGAAAATATAAAATTAATTCACTCCATTGTGTAGTTTTCAGAAGAGTATTATGGTATTTGGATTTTTAAAATACATTTCAAAGAAAAGTTTAAAATGAATAGTTGGCAAGAAATGTAAACAGCCTATCAAACAAATAGTGCTCTGTTTTATAGGTACACCAAGCTGAAGCTTCAGACAAACCAAGATGCCCGAATCCCTGTGAAAAAGTATGTGCTTCTACATTGCCATCTGGGCAGAGCTGACCATTTCATAATCTTTTGAATACGATATGTTGTTGGGGCAGAGGCCTGTAATTATATCCCATAGTTTCCGCCAATGGCTCAGTTGATAAGTATGAATCTGAGTGAGAAGGATCAGTAAGATCCCAGACCGCAGCTAAAGTACTGTGTACAGTTCTGGTCACATTACAGAAAAGATCTGATGACATGAGAGAGGGTACAGAGGAGATTTATGAGGATGTTGACAGGAATGGGAAATTTTAGCTATGAGGAAAGATTGGATCGGCTGGAGTTGTTTTCTTTGGAACAGAGGAGGCTGAGGGGAGATTTAGTTGAGGTGTATAAAATTATGAGGGGCCTAGGTAGAATGGATAGGAAGGACCTATTTCCCCTAGCAGAGAGGTCAATAGCCAGGAGGGCATAGATTTAACTAATTGACAGAAAGATTAGAGGGGAGTTGAGGAATGATTTTTTTTCACCCAGGGGTTGGTGGGGATCTGGAACTCACTGCCTGAAAAGGTGGTAGAGGCAGAAACCCTCATCGCATTTAAAAAAACACTTGGATATGCACTTGAGGTGCCATAACCGACAGGGCTATGGACCAAGAGGTGAAAGGTGGGATTAGGCGAGATAACTTTTTTGGCCACGCAGTCACGATCTGTCGAATGACCTCCTTCTGTGCTGTAGATTTTTCTGTTTCAATGTCAGATTGCTGTTTTGTGCTGAGTCAGACAACCTCAATTGGGGCAATGCTGATAGCTTCACAATTGGCCTCACAATCTCAAGCTGGGCCGAGGAAGAATCAGCTGCTGTTCCTGCTTCTAATTGTCATTCAGTGATTCCTGTTGGAAGATACTGGTGTGGACTTCAGACAAAGACAGGATCAGATTTCTTTGAGCCACCCGTTTAGTTGAATAGCCTGCCACCATTCATTGACTAGACCTATGCATGAAGAGTCAACACTCAGATAAGGTACTGGAGGGCAGCTTGTGCCTGTGGGGCCCATGATCTGGTGAAAGTCAGCACCCAGCAGGGGCAGCACAGTGGCGCAGTGGTTAGCACCGCAGCCTAACAGCTCCAGCGACCCGGGTTCAATTCTGGGTACTGCCTGTGTGGAGTTTGCAAGTTCTCCCTGTGTCTGCATGGGTTTCCTCCGGGTGCTCCGGTTTCCTCCCACAGCCAAAAGACTTGCAGGTTGATAGGTAAATTGGCCATTATAAATTGCCCCTAGAATAGGTAGGTGGTAGCGGAATATAGGGACAGGTGAGGATGTGGTCGGAATATGGGATTAGTGTAGGATTAGTACAAATGGGTGGTTAATGGTCGGCACAGACTCGGTGGGCTGAAGGGCCTGTTTCAGTGCTGTATCTCTAAAAAATCTCTAAATCTCTAGATGGAGAGAAATTTCATGGGAACCGATACTGCATTCAGCAATTTTGTAATGAGTTAAATAGTTGGTCGAGTTCCAGGATACATGATAATCATAAATCTAGACAAAATAACCAATATTCTGGTTGTATTTTTTTTGTATCCTCCAGATATTATTTTGTTTCAATTTTTTTATGTTTATAGAAGAAAACTCACTCTGTTTTGTTCTAAGTCTTCCATGACGTACCCTGGGTTTAAGGGCAGGCTGGCAACCTATATTTAGGCCTCTGCGTAGCCAGGCGCCAGAGATTGGCCTGTGATCGTTTGTGTTTTACTGACCCATGGGCAGTGGTTGGTTGCTATTTGACAGTTCGTTTAGACTGGGACAACTGAGGTCAAAACTACATAGGGAATGTAGGTATGAACCTAAACCATTGCACGAATGCTCTGTGGCTATTGCACACCGATGCTTCACATCTTCTATTTTGAAATTATTTCAGAACAATCTCATCCTTGTATTCTTCCTTTGAAATTCAGAATCCATTCAACTATGCACAAACAGCTGTAACTATCCATATAGGGTAGCAGATCAGAGTTGAGCGGCAAGGATGGATGAATACGCTTGAGTTTTGCTTTATAACCTTTGGAGAATATGCAGTATTTACGTAGAGTTTCCTTTCAGTCGAATAAATGGGTGGGGTAGACTCGATGTAACAGTAGATTGTAAATGGGCTGTAGACTGGGTCAAAGGGCATTTTCTTGACCACTGTTTTTTTTTAGTGCATTATAAACACGTTTAAATTCAAGCATCACCAATGTTGTAATTTTCTTTCTTTTTTTCCTATGCAGCATTTTCCGCATGTTTTCTGCAGACCGAAAACGAGTAGAAACTGCGTTAGACTCCTGTGGTCTTCCTTCTGGCAGAGTAAGCACTTCAGCCATCAACCTTGTTCTCAGCAAATTGTTGAAGGCAACAGTAGATCTATTTGTTTTTCTAGCTAGCCACTCTATGAGATTGCATTTTTTTTTTCCAGAACTTTTTTGTGCAACCTCTGTTGTATATTTTCAGTGGCAACTTCATTTTAATCTTGAGATCTTATCTGCAACAGCAAACCATCACTGTAGGATATATTTTCCTCTGTGTTTGTAGAGCTACAGAAAAATTATCTCACTAAACTGTCATTATAAAACAATAAATGTCTTGTGAAAGAATTTAAAGCAATCATTAAAAGTGAATTTCACCTCTATGAAGAAATCTGCAGCTAGTATACAATACAATATTTCTTAATCAATGTAACATTTCCACTTCTTTGCATCTTCATCAACATAATACATCCAATTACTCTAGAGATGTATGAATACCCTAACAATTATGACCTTAAGAAATTTCCAGGATTGCAATTGGAGGGAATCTCATGATTAAAATTTTAAGAATCAGACAATTCAAATTCCTGTATAATTCTACTTTATTTTATGTGTTCCGAAGAAGGGTCACTGACCCGAAACGTTAACTCTGCTTCTCTTTTCACAGATGCTGCCAGACCTGCTGAGTGGTTCCAGCATTTCTTGTTTTTATTTCAGATTTCCAGCATCCGCAGTATTTTGCTTTTATTTTATGTGTTGTTGTGCATTGAGAGAAGTGGCTTGGAGGAATTATTTAACTAAATATGTTTGAGGGAGCTCAATTCATGGGCACTTTTGCAGTGATGAGACCTTCTGAAGCATCATTGAGTTTAACTGGCTGAATACCAGATCTCTCTCACCCACTAATTATGCATGAAGAGGTAGTCATTTTGTCGGCATTATTAGAGTGGGCACGAACTTTTTGCCCAGGCAGAACCCAAACTGAGCATTGGTGGGTAAGTTATTGGCGAGTTAGTGCCACTTGATAGCACTGATGACAATTCCATCCGTCACTTTGCTGATGATTGAGAGTAGGCTGATAGGGCGGTAATTGGTCGGTTTGGATTTGTCCTGCTTTTGTGAACAGGACAGACCTGAATAATTTTCCACATTGTTGGGTAGATGCCAGTCTTTTAGCTGTAGAGGAATGGCTTGGTTAAAGGACCAGCTAGTTTTGGAGCACAACTCTTCAGCCAGGCTTCTGTCAGGCAGTGGCCTTTGCTATGTTCAGTGCACTGAGTCGTTTCTTGATATCACATGGAGTGAATCTAATTGGCTGAAGACTGGCTTCTGTAATAGTTGGGGACTCAGGAGGAGGTTGGGAAAAGATTATCTACTCGGTATTTCTGGATGAATATGGGTGCAAAGACTTCACCATTGTCTTTTGCACTCACGTGCTGGGTTCCACCATCATTGAGGATGGGGATGTTCACGGAGCCTCCTCCTCCTCCTGTTATTTGCTTAATTCTCCGCCACTATTCACAACCGTTTGTAGCAGTGCCTCAGGGCTTTGACCTGATCTGTTGATTACAGATCATGTAACTCTGTTCACAGCATGTAGGTAGTCCTGTGTTGTAGTTTCACCTTACTTTCATCTACGCCTGGTCTGTTTCTGGTATCCTCTTCGCTCCTTATTGAGCTAGGGTTGGTCACCTGACTGGATGGGGATAGTGCGAGGGACATGCTGGGCCATGAGATTATAGATTGTAATAGTATGCTGCTGCTGACTTTGTTTAACATGAAGGAATGAGACTTCAAGAGGTCCAGAGTCAATGTTGAGTACTCCCATGCCCACTCCCACCTGACTGTATACCACTGTGCCAGTGGGACGGAATATTCACCGGGCTGGAGGAGTATTATATGATTCTGTGAGTATGCTTGTATCATGGGCTGCTGTCTAGTCTGTAAGACAGCCCTCCCAACTTTGGTTCCAATTCCTAGATGATAGTGAGAAGAACTTTGCATGGTTGACTTTATCATGGGTCTGATTCAATGGGGGGACTTCTATCCTGGTGGCAGAGGTCTCAATGTCTGGAGAAACCGACGCCAAGATCCCTGCGCGCTTATTCTCTGGAAGGCCTGCCAAATTTAGTGCTAATCTGGCACTTAAGCGGATAGTGGCGGGCCTTTCACAGGATCGCCGTAAGTCCCACTCTTGCCGAGCTGCGGGCCAATCAGAGGCTGGCAGCTGCAGCGCCACTACAGAGGCGGTGGTTGCTGCTGCAGGTGCACCTAGCAGAGGCCAAGGAGCGTCGGTGGAATCAGGCCTCTTGTACATCAGGGCGGGGGGGGGGGGCGTCTTGCGAGGTGGGGGTAGCAAGAGGGTGGAGCGGGGTTGGCAGCAAGGGCAAGGAGGTGGACCTCAGTAGGCCCCCCCACTTCCCAATGCTGGGTTCCTCGTTCAGGCACTGTGCCTTTTAAAAAGGGAACCCTTCCCCTACCCCAGAGCCAGGTAGCAGCCTGCATGGTTTTTCGTACCATACTTCCCGTGGTTTGACAGGACCGCCTGCCGCATGGCTAATTGCGGCTGCCGCGGGAAGAGGCCCTTAATTGGGGATTAATTGTTCAGTTAAGGGCCTCAATTGGCAATGGGGCGGGAAGGTTGTTCACAGGTCTTCCCACCCGAGACGAAATTTTGGCGGAGGTGGGATGGTGCGGGACCCCCATCCCACCTGATTTTATGCTCTCGCAGCCTCCAAGCCCGTTGCAGGGAGAGCATAAAATTACCCTCAATGTCTGTGTCACAGCCGAGTGGTCTGTTTGGTTTTATTCTTCTTAGCAGTTTAATCCAATTAAGTGGCTTGCTAGGTCACGTCAGAGGGCATTTAAGAGTAAACTATGTTGATATAGGCCTGGAGTCACATATAGGCCCGAGTGTATGAGGAAGGCAGGTTTCCTTCCCATAAGGACATTAATAATCTTGTTAAGTCTTTACAACAATTGAACGCTTAGTAGTCACTTTTACTGACACCAGATCTTTATCCTTGTGCCATTTATTTGGAGCTCACAGATGAGAAATGTTCAAAGAGGCTGTGCCTTGATAGGAATCCAACCTGAGTCATGGAATGAGCCTTGTCAGAAACGAGCAACATCTGCACAGCAGTGGCAGTGAAAATGGCCACTGCATTAAACTTCTACAGCACTGAGCGTTGCCAGGGACCAACAGGACATTCCACTCATATCAGCCAGTACGTGGTTGACTGCTGAGACAATCAGATACCAGATGCTCACTTTCTCCGTGTGTCAGCATACGTCAAGTAGAGCATTGGCACACAGCTCCAGCTGGAGAGGCAAACTCAGTGTTCTAAGTCATGTGTCATTCCCAAGAACGATTGCAAGTGTATCACCTATTATGCACCTGCAAACAGTGCCATCCCTTTTATCAACAGAAGGGGTTTGTGCCTCCCTCAACATTTAGATGGCATGCAGCCACTGGAAATACAAATTACGCAAATTGATGCCTGCTTTTCCAGAGAGAAGCTCACGATGCATTCGTCAAGACTCAAAGACTCAAACTGTTCAATCAATTGTCTGTTCCTGAGAAAAGACAAACTTCCAGTGTGCTGTTATGATCTGAGATGCGCTTCCTGACAGGGCATTGGAAGCAGGTTCAATAAGAACTTTCAAAAGGGAATTGGATAAATACTTGAAGATGAAAAATTTGCAGGGCTCTGGGGAAAAGGCAGGGGATTGGGATTAATTGAATAGCTTCTTCAAAGAGCCAGCAGAGGCATGATGGGCTGAATGGCCTCTTTCTGTGCTGTGTCTTTCAATTATATTGGAATACCAAGGGTACTTGCACCAACTGGGTGACACCTTTGCAGAATTCTTTGGCCTTACAGGAAAGCGCCTTGAATGACACATTTTGGCAGAATTTTAGCATGCTGAATGCTGCATAATATTCCCACTTGAAAGAGGCAATACGCATGTTCAGCAATGAGTAGCTGCTGACAGAGGATGAGATGGGAACATGATCCCTTGCAGAACATGAGCCAGTGCCCAATGGGTCACAGGGCAACAAGCACTAATCAGTGATTTATTTTGAGGCCTGCACACAGCATTTTTTGTAAATTGGAAGAGTTGAATGCAGAACTATAAATATATTTTATCCAGAATTGCACAAATGTGTCTTTTTGGTACAAGACTGTATGTGGATTTTTTTTATTTTGAACAGTACAATTGCAATTATTAGTGAGGAATATTTGCTTTTACAAATGTACAGGTGAATGTGTGAAATAAACTCTGGTTTTCTCTTATTGTGCATTATGTACTAATGTACTGTATTTTTTCCCCCTGTATTGCTCTGAAGAATTCCTGACAGGAACTGAAGGATCTGTTTCTGATTTCACTGGCAGTTCTCCCTTACTTTTTGTAGACACATATGGTCCTACATGTGTGTTAGAATATAGCCTCTACTATTGCAGATGCATTAAACAACATGCTTTGCAGTCTCGCGTCTGTCATTTGCTCACAGACTGTTGCTGGCGAAGGACCAGCATTGACTTGGCAGCTCCCGGTTGCTGTGTTTCTGCATGTGCGCTGCGGCTGGAGGTTGAGTATCTCTCTGCTCCGAAAGTCCTGTGAGTTTGCCACATCCCTCGGACATGGCTTTGTCCAGTGTGTTTCCAAGCATATTGAAAACTAGTCTTCATCACAATAAGGGTACAGTGCTGAAAAATGCTCCACCTGTGATTACTCCTGATGTGCCTGAGGGTGTCCTCTGAAAATGCTACTGATGCTGAATACTGTTCAGTAGCAGTCTGCAGGGCAGCAAATCCTTGTCTGTCACTGTCCACAAGTAGATGGTAAAATCTTCACTTCTACCTAGTCCACCTTGCAATGTCTTCTTCAGTGAAGAAGTGACTTGCTCACCAATTCGGGTCATTTCATCATTGGCTCCATGAAATGGACACCTGACAATACTCTACCTTCACAGAGCAAAATGCTTTACATTCTACCTCACCCCGTTTCTTAGCTCTGCTGCCACATCAACCTAACCTGAATTGCATGGGACTAATTTTAAATGGGTGGGTTGGGGTCGAGTGAGATGTTAAAACTTAAAATCTCAAACCTGATACCGTCCAGCCCACTTACGGCTCTTATGGAGGTGGCACCAGGGGCGGGCAGGCTATTTAAATATTTTTAATGCGGTTAGCAGCCTCACATTTACAGGTTTAACTCTGGCCAGCCGGGTTTCCCAGGCCTTGGGAAACCTAGCAGCTCATGGGAGGCGAGGACAGCTTTGTGAAAAGCTAAGTCCCCTTACAGCACTGCTTCTGGGCCAGGAGGGGCAGGAGTGCTTCCCTCCACCCTCGCCCCACCAAGCTTACCTCTTTCCCTGGGATCGGGCAATCCCCACTCACTAGATTCCCCCCCAACCCCGGCATCCAAAGAGCCATTCCACAGGGGTGGGAGAATTAGACGACCAGACCCCACCCGCTATGCTACCACTTGCGGCAGGCTCCTTACATGTAGCTGCAGCTTGCTGTGGAGTGCTGGAGTGTTCCGAGTCTGTCAATCAGACTGACTTCCAGGCGGGAATCCTGTTAAAACTCCATAGCATGCCGGGAAACCTGGACCTCTGGGTTTCCCAAACGAAACTGCATCCCAAAACGCACCCGTCAATATTGGGTTCTATGTATCGGGACTGGTGTCTGCTGTAGACTGCTGAGCTGAGCATGATGGTCCCATATTACTGTGTACAGTACTGGTCTCTTTATTTAAGGAAGGATGTAAATTCATTGGAGGTAGTACAGAGAAGGTTTACTAGACTAATATCTGGAATGGGCGGGCTGTCTTATGAGGAAAGATTGGACAGGCAAGGCTTGTATCTGCTGGAATTTAGAAGACTAAGAGGCGACTTGATTGAAGCATATAAGATCCTGAGGTGTTGTGACAGGGTGGATGTGGAAAGGATGTTTCCCCTTGTGGCAGAATCTAGAACTAGGGGTCACTGTATAAAAATAAGGGGTCGCCCATTTAAGACAGAGATGAGGAGAAATTTTCTCTCTCAGAGGGTCATGAGTCTTTGGAATTCTTTTCCTCAAAAGGTGCTGGAAGCAGAGTCTTTGAATATTTTTAAGGCAGCGGTGGATAGATTCTTGATAAGCAAGGGCGGGGGGTGGTGGGGTGGTGGGTGGAAGGTTATCAGGGGTAGGTGGAAATGTGGAGTAATCAGTTCAGCCATGAGGTGGCTCGAAGGACCGAGTGGCCTACTCCTGCTCCTAATTCGTCTGTTCGTACATGTTTGTATGGTTTCCTTCTCTGATATTTGTGAACTTTCTGTGAAATAATACCAACTCAATAGTGCATGCTGTTTTTCAGTGGCAGAGTACAAACATTTTTTGCACCAGATGACTGTGAGCATTAGTACCCTTCTCACCATATATGCAATTATCATTTGGCAAACCAGGAATGCTCTCATGTCTACAAACCTCAGTGTTTGTCCATGCAGTATACAGTTCCTAGCCAGTAATTTCCATGATCACTTCCTCATAGGAGGTGAAAGTTTCTTTTATTTGTCGATTGCCAGTACCAGCGCCTAATGGTGGGGGTGTGGGGTCATGACTGAGCATCTCTCCTCTCCACTACACCCATCGTTTTGAGGTTCGCCAACATTGCTTTGGTAGATCACTTCTATTTGACTCCCAGAAGCAACGATCACATATCTTTGGCCTCCAGGTTCATCCTACAAGTTTGTGCATTTCCCAGTTGGCTTTCAGCTTAGGTAACTGCATTCCCCAATTCCCAGCTCAGTTCCCTTCCTGCCAAGTCAGATATATCTTCCATTTGTCCACCTCTGGCACTGGTGCCACCTGTTCAAAAGCAAGAAAGACAGACATGCATTTATATAGCACCTTTCACGACTACAGGACGTCCCAAAGTGCTTTATAACCAATGAAGTACTTCTGAAGTGTAGTCACAGTTGTCAAGTAGGAAAGATGGCATGCAGAGCAAGCTCCCACAAACAGCAAGGTCTTAATGACCAGATAATCTGTTTTTTGTGATGTTGATTGAGGAATAAATATTGACCAGTGCCCTGGGGATAACTCCCCTAGTCCTCTTCAAAATAGTGCCACAGGATCATTTATGCCCACCTGAGAGGGCAGACGGGGCCATAGTTTAAGATTTCATTCAAAAGGTAGCACTTACGATAGTGCAACACTCCCTCAATATTGCAGCTGAGCTGACTACACTATTCAGTCTGCTGGTTTACTTCCATCTTCAGCTTATGAAGTATTTTCCATTTATATATATATACATACACATAGTTACTGAACAATTCTTCCCAGCTATTAGTAAGCAAGAATGTCTTTTCTAGGCTGTTTTAATATTCCTGAAATTTCTTCATTACCTCCACCGATGGCACTGTACTGGCTAACTGTGGGCCATCAATGTTTTCTTTTAAACTATTTAGGCTGGCATGACTGGCACAGTCATATCTTTGAATAGGAATTTCTTTCTTTTAATTTGTTTGTTGCCATCGCTGGCCAGGCCAGCATTTATTGCCCATCCCTAATTGCCCTTGGCAATTGAGTGGCTTGTTAGGCCATTTCAGGGGGCAGTTCAGAGTCAACCACAGTTGGAGTCACATGTAGGCCAGACCAGATAAGGACAACAGATTTGCTTCCCTAAAGGACATTAGAGAACCAAACGGGTTTTTACAACAATCGACAATGGTTTCATGGGCACCATGAGACTAGCTTTTTTAATTCCCAGCCTAATTGAATTCAAATTTCACCACCTACCATGGTGGAATTAAACCCAGGCCCTCAGACAGTAGCCTGGGTTTCTAGTCTAGTGACATTACCACTACGCCACGGCCTCCCCACTAATCTCTACCAATATAAGATAATTGGTTCTCAATCCTATAAATAGTAATGTAATCTCCTTCAATCTTTAGACTTTAAGTACTAACCTTGGGGTCAACTAATCAAGTCATCATGATTTACTTTATCTATACTTCTATATCTTCTTTGTTGGTGGCATCTTGCACGATATGGTCAATTTATGGACAGGCTCCCTACTGGGATAGTGGAAGCAGTTAGTAGGAATTAATTCAAAAGCAAATTAGGTAGATTTCTTTCAGAAAAGAACATTTTGAGATACAGACTATGAGTAATTTGAGACATGACACGTGCCAAGTGTAACATGCGTGCGAGGAACAGCTGCCTTGGTATCTGTGATTCCCAAAACCCTTCACCACTGGGGTTTTCCTCACATTATGCAAGAAAGAAAGACAGACTTGTATTTGTATGGTGTCTTTCACTTCCTCAGGATGTCCCAAGGTGCTTTGCAGCCAAAGAGGTACTTTTGAAATGGGGTCACAGTTGTAACGTATGAGATCCACCAACTAATTTGCACACAGCAAACCACCACGACCAGCAATGTGATAATGACTAGACAGTGGTTTTTAGTGATGTCAGTTGAGGGATAAATATTGGCCAGGAAAATGAGAAGAACTCCCTTATTCTTCAAAATAATGTTCTTGGATATTTTATGTCCAACTGAGAAGGCAGTTGTTGACTAACTGATAGAGATTGATTCCTATCATCAGTAATCAATTATCTTTAGTAAATAGCTACATTATTGTTATATCATGTGACTACCAGAATGGAAGGCTAACTTGGTGGACCTTGGTCTTTCTACATCCAGCAATTCCTAAGCCTCTATCGGCTTGGACCTTTACCTTGACGTTTCAAAATATGCAGATGTAGTGCTATTAAAGGCTTTAAGAAAAACCTTCCCGATCCAAACTGAACCAGGAAAACCTTGCATTTAGCTTATAATAATCAAACTGTTTCATTTTCCAAAAGTTACATATGAATTAGGAGGAGGAGTAGGCCATTCGACCCTTCGAACCTACTCCACCATTCAAGGCTGAACTGACTACTCCACATTTCCACCTACCTCCGATAACCTTCCACCACCACCCCCCCCACCCCCCCCCACTTGCTTTATCAAGAATCTATCTACCTCTGCCTTAAAAATATTCAAAGACACTGCTTCCACTGCCATTTGAGGAAGAGAATTCCAAAGACACACGACCCTCTGAGAGAAAAAATTTCTCCTCATCTCTGTCTTAAATGGGTGACCCCCTTATTTTCAAAAAGTGACTCCTAGTTCTAGATTCTGCCACAAGGGGAAACATCCTTTCCACATCCATCCTGTCAAGACCCCTCAGGATCTTATATTTTTCAATCAAGTCGCCTCTTACTCTTCTAAATTCCAGCGGATACAAGCCTAGCCTGTCCAGTCTTTTCTCGTAAGACAGCCCACCCATTCCAGGTATTAGTCTAATAAACCTTCTTTGTACTGCCTCCAACACATTTACATCCTTCCTTAACTAAGGGCGGTACAGTGGCGCAGTGGTTAGCACCGCAGCCTCACAGCTCCAGAGACCCGGTGTCACTTCTGGGTCCTGCCTGTGTGGAGTTTGCAAGTTCTCCCTGTGTCTGCATGGGTTTCCGTCGGGTGCTCCGGTTTCCTCCCACCTCCAAAAGACTTGCAGGTTGATAGGTAAATTGGCCGTTGTAAATTGCCCCTCGTGTAGGTAGGTGGTAGGAGTAATGGTGGGGATGTGGTAGAGAATATGGGGTTAGTGTGGGGTTAATATAAATGGGTGGTTGTTGGTCGGCACAGACACGGTGGGCCGAAGGGCCTGTTTCAGTGCTGTATCTCTAAATAAAATAAACTAAATAAATAAAGGAGACCAGTACTGTAACCGTACTCCAGATGTGGTCACACTAATGCCCTGTATAGCTGAAGCATAACCTCCCTACTTTTGTATTCAATTCCCCTTGCGATAAACGATAACATTCTATTAGCTTTCCTAATTACATGCTCTACCTGCATACTAACCTTTTGCGATTCATGCACTAGGACACCCATATCCCTCTGCATCTCAGACCTCTGCAATCTCTCACCATTTAGATAATATGCTTCTTTTTAATTCTTCCTGCCAAAGTACACAATTTCACACTTTCCAACATTATATTCCATTTGCCAGGTCTTAGCCCACTTACTTAACCGATCTATATCCCTTTGTAGCCCCCTTATGCCCTCTTCACTTATCTTTGTGTCATCAGCAAATTTAGCAACCGTACCTTCGTTCCCTTCATCTAAGTCATTTATATAAATTGTAAAAATTTGAGGCCCCAGCACAGATCCCTGTGGCACACAACATGTTACATCTTGCCAACCAGAAAATGACTTATTTATGCCTACTCTCTGTTTCCTATTAGCTAACCAATCTTCTATCCATGCAAATATGTTACTCCCTACACTATGAGCTTTTATTTTCTGCAATAACCTTTGATGTGGCTCCTTATCAAATGCCTTCTGGAAATCTAAGTAAAATACATCCAACAGCTCCCCTTTATCCCCAACACATGTAACTCCCTCAAAGAACTCCAATAAATTGGTTAAACATGATTTCCCTTTCACAAAACCATGTTGACTCTGCCTGATCACCTTGAATTTTTCTAAATGCCATGCGATAACGTCTTTAATAATAGCTTCCAAAATTTTCTCTAAGACAGATGTTAAGCTAACTGGCCTGTTGTTTCCTGCTTTCTGTCTTCCTCCCTTTCTGAATAAAGGAGTTACATTCGCTACTTTCCAATCTAAAGGAAACTTCCCCAAATCTAGGGAATTTTGGAAAATTAAAACTAACGCAACTATCTCACTAGCCACTTCTTTTAATGCCCTGGGATGAAGTCCATCAGGACCAGGGGACTTGTCAGCCTACAGCTCCAACAAGTTGTTCAGTACCACTTCCCTGGTGATTGTAATTTTCTTGAGTTCCTCCCTCCCTTCCATTTCCTGACTTACAGCTAATACTATGATGTTATTTGTATCCTCAATAGTGAAGCCCGATGCAAAGTCTCTGTTCAATTCATCTGCCATCCTTATTATCTATGATTAATTCCCCAAACTCACTTTCTATAGGACCAACGCTCACTTTGTTAACTTTTCTTTTTTAAATATCTGTAGAAACTCTAACTATCTGTCTTTATATTTCTAGCTAGCTTTCTCTCGTACTCTAATTTTACCTTCCTTATCAATATTTTAGTCATTCTTTGCTGTTTTTTATATTCTGTCCAATCTTCTGACCTGTCTCCAATCTTTGCGCAATTATATGCTTTTTCTTTAAGTTTGATACTATCTTTAACTGTTTTAGTTAACCACGGATGGCAGGTCCCACCTTTGGAATTTTTCTTTCTGGTTGAAATGTATCTATTCTGTGTATTCTGAAATATCCCCTGCATCTCTATTGACCTATCCCTTAACCTAATTTGCCAGTTCACTTTAGCTAGCTCTGCTTTCATGCCCTCATAATTGCCCTTATTTAAGTTTAAAATACTAGTCATGGATCCACTCTTCTGTCCCTCAAACTGAATGTAATATTCAATCATATTATGATCGCTACTACCTAGGGGCGCCTTAACTGTGAGGTCATTAATTAATCCTATCTCATTGCACAATGCCAGTTGGGCTCAAATTTGAGGGTTCACTTTGTGTTCCTAGCTGGTTTCCAATGCTTTCCTCCCACATTCCAATTACATGTTTCTCTTACAAAGACAGAAATGAAGGACTGCGACACTGAAAAGTTAATGCTCTACTCATGTCATGTTAATTGACAGAGGACTTTTTGTTTACAAAGTCTTTACACAACTTCTCACCTGGATTTGCAGTTACATATGGGCCAGACAGGGTAAGAACAACAGCTTTCCTCTCCTAAAAGACATAAGTGAGTCAATTGAGTTTTTACAATAATCCAATAGCTTCATGGTAGGAGCTTTTTAGTTCTAGATTTATTTTTTGAAAACTGAATTAAAATTTTCCAACTGGGATGCAATTTTTGTCATGCTGTGGGAAATCATAGCTAGACTAAGACGGAATAAAAAGGCTGTTGCTGGTGCTTCTAATATGGTTGGGGACCTTTTACTGTCGTTCTTGCAGACTTGTTTTTCCATATCTCTTTGATCACAGTGGATTTAGCTGTGAGACATTTGAATCATAGAACTTTACACCACCAAAGGAGGTCATGCAGCAGATCGTGCCTGTGCCTGTGCCTGCTTACTAATTAGTCCCATATCCCTGCTCTTTCCCATAACCCGGCAAATTTTTTCTTTTCAAGTATATAACCAATTCCTTGTTGAATCAACTTCCACCAGCCTTTCAGGCAGTGCATTCCGATGTGTTGTAAAACTAGGATTTAATGCTGTTGCTTTTCCTCTTATTTTTCAGTAATTATAAAAAGGATGACTCATAGATTGAGGAGGAAGCCATTCAGCCCATCGTGGCTGTGCCAGCTGTTTGAAAGACCTATACAGTTAGTCCCACTGGGCTGAATTTTACCAGCCCTCTGGAGACAGGCAGGGAGGCGGGAGAGTTCATAAAATGGCGGCGGAAGGCATCAGGGGGGCAGTCCATTGACTTCCCGCCGCCACGAGAGAGTCCCAGAAGCTGGGATGGCCACGTAGTGGCTGCCTGCTGACCAGAGGCGGACAGCCAATTAATTCAATTAAGTGGCCAATTAACAGCCACTTTACCACCCTGTCGGCATTTTCCCGCTGTCAGGACGGGTCCCCGCTGTGTGGGGAGACCAGCAGGTATAGCAAGGCAGCTCCCCAGGGTGGAGGATGGGCCTTCATTTCTGACCGCTCCATGTCCCACGGAGGGGCCCCCGGCAGCAATGGCTGACCCCGCGGCTCTGACGCTGCTGCTGGAGTGTTCACCCCCTCCGATCGCCAGGGCCTGCCTGCCTGGCCCTGGAACATACAAAAAAATTCTTAACCACCCTTCGAAGACGCCTCAACGTGGATGCACCTTTTCCTTTTACCTGCAGCCTCAGAGAGGCAGGCTGCTTTCCTTAATTGGACGGCAGTCCTGGCGGATGGCTGCCTCTTATTTGTCCGCCGCCGGTAATATCACCCTTGCAGTCCTGCCCTCTGCTCACGCGGGCTCAGGTCCTGCTTTCAGTCCTGGCAGCAGAACTTCCTTGATTTCTATAAAATTCTGGCCCCTAACCTGCTCTCTCCCCAGAGCACTGTAAATATTTCCTTTTCAAGTATCTATCCAGTTCCCTTTTGAAAGTTGCTACTGATCTGTTTCTACAACCTTTCCAGGAAGGGTATTCCAGATCATCATGACTAACTGCGTTTAAAAAAAATTCTCCTCATCTCCTTTCTGGCTCTTTTGCCAATTACTTCAAACCTATGTCCTCCTTTTTCCGACCCTTCTGCCACTGGAAACAGTTTCTCCCTATGTACTCTGCCAAAACCCCTCAAACCGTAACCTTCTCTGCTCTAAAGAGAACAATCACAGCTTCTCTTATCTCTCCACTAATTGATGTTCTTCTTCACTGGTACCGTTTTATAAATCCCCTCTGCACCCTCTCCAAGACCTTGACATCCTTCCTAAAGTGTGCTGCCCAGAATTGGGCACAGTGGGCCGGATTTTGGGGTTGAAAAAACAGTGTGGCTATCTGCGCTTACCAAATTGGACAGCAACTTCTGGAGAGCAGAGATGTGTGGCTAAACAGGGAAATCAGAAAGGCACTGTCTGAGATGCCCTGCCCCCTCCAAAAACTTTCCAAAAACAGCATCTCACCATCTTGATTCATCACTGAAATACATTGAATGGCGTGAAGCCGCTGTACTTACCTCATAAGATACAGAATAAACTCAACAGAAAAGGTTAGAGCTTATCCATTCCAATCCAAGTACCATTTTAATGATGCAGTAAGTCTTAATTACTGCCAAACAACTTCCGTGGCACTGACAATTAACTTTTACAAGTGTGGATTCCATTTCCTTTAGATCTTAATTATTGCTGGCGATGTTAAAAAAAAAAATTTTTTTTACTTTTTAATCTATGTCTTTTTTCCTCTTTCTCTTAATCTCATCGTTCTTTCCCTCTCTTTATTTTGGTTTCTGTGCCTGGTTTGACATTGAATTCGATATTGGAATCGACACTTACTGATTCAGTCTCTGTGCTGCTGATTAATGATCCTTCAATGTGATTGGTTAAAGAGGTACACATTTGTTTGTCCTGTTCCCACAGGTTCCAGGTGCCCTGTAGAGAGGCTGTGTTTGGCTAACAAGAATTTCCAGTGCAAAAGCACACAGGAAGTTTATGTAATCGATGACTATAGCTGAGGCCTAACCAATGATCTATCAAGGTTTAGCATAACTTCCATGCTTTTGTACTCTCTGCCTTTATTCGTAAAGCCCAAGATTCCAAGTGCATTTTTTAACAGTCTTAGAAATTTGTCCTGTCACCTTCACAAGATTTGTATACATAAATCCCCAGGACTCTCTGTTCCTGCACCCATTTTAAAATTGTACCATTTGGTTTATTTTTCTCCCCCTTATTCTTCTTGCCAAAATGCATCACCTGTATTAGGGAGGAGAGCTGTTCTGGCAGAGCAAGTGAGCAATTGGTCACTCCTAGTGTGGCACAATTATAACAAAACACTGATCATTTGTGACATTACAGGAGCTAAGACACTCCAAAGTACAGCATCTATTCCATAACACAGCTTTAGAGAATGTGCTTCAAGCAAGCGACTGCTTAATATTGTAGATCTCAATAAAACTTAGTAACACTGGTGTGTTACCCAAATGCTTCCATGCAGCAATTTGAGATGCAGGGGCCCGAGGAAAATTGATAACATGGAAACATTGCTGCAAAATAGCAGGTGAACATCAGCTAAAGCTATTGGGGTGTCTCACAAATATGAATCTGTCAAGTTAGGTAGAGGAATGACATTACTGGTAAAAGGTAAAATTCTGCCAATGGCAGAAGTAATTTGAAGAGTGATTTGTAATGATGAGGGCAACAAAGTAATGACTGATTGTCAATTCTAAGTGAGCATTGTTTGGGTGAGAAAAAAGGAAGTCTGCTAATCCTGGTGAATTTTGTTATTCATGATGTAAATTGTACAGATCGGGAAGAGGGACGAGTGGGGTGGGAGTATTTTATAGAGGTGGTTAAAGTCTTTTTTTAAACATTTGAAGCAGGGTACAAGGGCAGATGCCACATTAGATTTAGTATTTTGCAGTTCGCCAGAATTGGTGGTGACTTGCTTGCGGTTTCTGGCGATTATTGTGCAGTTAGATTTGATCCCAAATTAAAGGCAGAGGCCAAAAATAACAACACAGTTGTACAAGGTTTTAGAAAAGCAAATTGTGAGTCAGTTACAGAAGTTCTGGATAGGGTTACAAAAGAAGCAGAACTCAAAAGAGAAACAACTGAAGAACTATAAAAAAAATATTTGTAGAGCCCGCTTTAGGGCATGTGGGAGACAAGAATGTCATTTTCCTCATAATGTTAAGTTTAGTGCAGAATTCACTTGGCATTAATAACTGAAGTTTACAATGAGTGAAAATTGTGAATAGAAAAAGATTCCTTTGGCACCATTAGTAAGATTCTTCCAAGACACTAGAGTTGCAAAGTAAATACTGGAAAACCAACATCAAAAGCCTGGTTAAGAGCTTGTTAATGTTGCAGGACTTTGTTGGAAGGTAATTCTGCCCAAGTTGTGCTGATTTTCTCAGGGAGCAATGTTGCAAGATTCTCGATTCTTCTTGTGAGACCAGGGGATTGGTTTTCATTTTAAGGTGTTAATCGGCATTTAGAACTGGTGAAAATCTTGCCTGAGCAGTCAAGGACATATGGTGCTCAATTCTCTGCTCTGAATTAATTAACGTAATTATTCACAGTACCAGGTAGAGATTCTGGTGTGTCTCGGGATAGCACAGGTGGCAAGAAAGGAAAATTGTAAATAAAATTTAAAGAGATACGGTCAACTCTAAGGCCCATTTCTACGCTAAAACACTGGCTTAGATAGTGATGTACAGCTGAGTCGCAACTGTCAATTGGGCCACCAGCCCACTGTAGAAAAAGGAAGTCTTTTTTTATTCATTCGTGGGATGTGGGCATCACTGTCAGGCTAGCATTTGGTGCCCATCCCTAATTACTCTTGAACTGAGTGGCTTGCTAGGCAAGTCACATGTAAGTCATACCAGGTAAGGACAGCAGATTTCCTTCCCTAAAGGACGTTAGTGAACCAGATAGGTTTCTACAACAATCAATGACAGTTTCATGGCACCTTTACTGAAGCTGGCTTTCAATTCCTGATTTTTTATTAATTAATTGAATTGAAATTCCACCAGCTGCCATGTTGGGATTTGAACCTGGCTACCCAGAGTGTTAGCCTGGGCCTCTGGATGACTAGTCCAGTGACATTACCACTACGCCACTGTCTTCCCATAACTGGAGGCAATAGAATAATTACCAAATAGTCATTTGGTACTACAGAACTTGAGTATTGCTGAAAATAGAGACATGTTGTCGAAGCTTTTCATCTTGCACTCATCAGGACAATCCACACGAATACCAATGTAAGGGAAAGCAACAATTTATACTGTATAAGGAGAGAGTGCTCTATTTTCAGAATAATTAACAACAGTTGGTACAGCAGTTCACAAATAATTGCCAGTAGGAAATAAAAATGGGACCCCCCCCCCCCCCCCAAATGCTTTAAAACATGTTTGAATTACTGGGGACTTTTTAAAGGCCCTGCTATCTGACGCTTCCATGCCACCAGATGTTCTGGCCTTGCTGCAGGACAATTTGCCATGCTTCCTCAACCCCTTTAGAGAGATTTAGGTGGTTCTAACACCCACGGCAGGCCTCACCAGAAATTGGTGTGGGGCTGAAATTAGGTAGCAACCTGACAGAACTGAATGCTGCAGATCATAATCTTAAAATCAACCCCAGATGTACTTATTAAGAAAGGGTGGGCACCTCACTGCAGTTGTAGCACGGTGCTTTTGTGTTGTGAAGGCCATCGCTGACAGCTGTCAGCCAAACCTTGATCATACTCCTGAGCTCCTTACCACTAAACAGCTGAATTGTTGCACCTTCTCCTCCCCATCACCACCACCACACTACTAATACCAACTCAGATATTCAGTTCAACCATCAACTCAACCCACTGTGCTGATAACTCTTAATGATTTAAAGCAACTGAAGTTACTGCAACTTATTTAGTAACTGTCAGTCATTTTTCTGTAGCTGACACTTATAAAAAGCTTACTCATCTCCATACTAGAAATGTCAGCCATCCTTAAATTGAGTGGAATGGCATTCACCAGGGGACGGTGGGAGGGGGTGGTGCTAAGGGTTAATCTTAGAAGTATATGAAAATATGGACACTATGCCAAAAATAGTGAATTCTGATTCTGGTCTCTTGTAGCCTTTAATACTTTCAAGACATGGCTGTCAATCAATCATGATTAAAGCTACAGTTGTACATTTTACTTCAAAATTTGACCTTTTTAATCTTAAGACACAGTATTATGAGATGAGCCTCTGGAATTATAATGAGAAGATGAATGCAGATATCCCAGAGATTATCATCTGACTGCTTTCACGTACATCTGCTAGATATTATCAACACAGAGCAACAAGAAGACACATCCATGAACAAACTTGTAACAAAATGTTCAGACGCACAAAATTGCGAGCTGTGACAGTATGCACATTTTCAAAAATGTGGAGGACAATTTGTTCCTCTCAAAGGCTCTAATCTGGTTATGTTCATTTAGCATGGAATGTTTGGGCCCTTTGAAGTAAAAAAAAATTCTTCTGAGTGTGGATGATTTATTTTTAGAAAAAAAAACGTCAATTGTAACCTCTGGAGGTATGGTTGAGTAGTATAGTGCGATCAGATTTGGGGCTGTATTGGTAACAGGATTTTCCCATTTAATGGTCGTGAGGGAGAGCTGACAACGGATACGAGGGAAGTCCTGTTGGTGAGTTTGTGGGATGGGGAGTGGAGAACTATATGCTGCTAATGAGGGAAAGATGAGGACTGCTAAAGCAGGGGTCAGGTGAAGGCATTTATCTGAAGGAGAGAATATGGATCAGGGCAGTTAACATCGATGGACAAAATATCCTATCAGCACTGCTGGATTTGAGTGGGTAATCACTGAGTTTACACATTCTCACATTCCTCAGCTGGTTAAGTAGTTTGTTGGTTGCTGGAGAAATGTGACAATGAGGATCATTATGATGCCTTGTGATCGTGCATTCTGGAAGATTCTGTTGGGCAAATAACTGACAGAAAGAAACTCAGAAGGGAGCTACATTTAGTTACCATGGACAAGATAAGCCCAAAAATATAGCTTACAGAATTAGCATAAAAGAGGAAAACATATACTAGATTCCCGATGAGAAGGAGTAGCAGGCTCAGGCATAGACGGGCCAGGAATCCACATAAATAAATTTAGAAGTTTATGTGGTCAACAACCTTTACTTCCCAGTACAAAGTTCACTTAACGCTGCGAATAACCTTCTGCATTCTAAGTGCAACTATTTCTTACTGCCGTGTCTACCCTTCATGCCGGCTATCTCATGCCAACTAGCTTTTAAATATTGTTACTTTAAGGATGTCCCTGAGTTTAGTGTTGAGAGAGGGTGGCTGGCAAAATTCCTCTGGAGCCTTGAAGAACTGTGGTGACTCTCGTCTCAGTGAAGCCATTTCCCTTGAGGAAACTATTATTGCTCACCCTTTTCTTATGGTGTTAAAAGGGGCTGGACCCAGGTCTGAAGCTCCCTTCGGTAGTGCCATTGGAAGGGGACCTGAAAGAAGAAGTCACATTGTCACTACCCTATGAGGCATCAACATCAGTTCCCATTCCTTGCAAATGTGTTCCTGATCAGTGCCGATACAGACTGAAGAGTTCCAATGATTCATGCAAGCCATATGTAAGTGTTGTGTTCCATTGAACTAGTGGTAGCTGCCACTCCAGATGCCACCAGTGTCCTTCGAACCATCTCTTGCCACTTTGTTAATGCTGAAATCTCCTGAAAAAGCTTGTTACAATGTGTCGCACATACAGTAGTAAGGTCCTCCCATTGCTCCATCATTTCAACCATGTGCACAGAAACCGTCTCCACTGACTGCACATCCAGCCTATGCTCCTGAATCATTTTAAAAACTCGATCCTTAAGATTTGGGTGCATTGGCTCTCCAGTCAATGATCAGAATTTCTGCACTGTTATCACGAACTACTCCTTTCATTTCCCAGGTCTATATTACCTTTTCCTTTGCAACAAGAGAAAGCAGAATTAAAGGAATATTACACGTACGGCGTTATACATACTGTTGCTAACAGCCGAGCAAATGACGGCTCCCTTTAAACATTCTCCTTCTAAACCAGCACGACCCATTGTGCCAGGCAAAGTGAGTTCTGGCAGGGGTTTGGTTACCATGGTGTATCACTGCCTCTGGATGCTCTCTGTGAATAGGACATTTTTCCTTTCACACGGGTAATGACTTCAAGAGGGCCTGAGAAGTAAATCGGTGAGTCACGAGTTCCATTATTTCTTCAGGATGTACACGGGGGACAGTGTCTTCACTGGATAACCTTTTCCTGCACTGCGGAGAAGTTCATGGGGTTTTGGAGTTTATAGTAACTGGTGTAAAATTCTTCTTCCATAATGTTTGCACCAAACTCTTACGTGGACTCCTGTTCACAGTGCCCAGGAGTCTGTAACCTTCTCGCCCTTGCATCTGCTTGTACCACTTAACAGATGAATCGGAAAACCAGGGATTCCTTCCTGAGGCTGCCCTGTTGTTTGTCCCAACACCATCCCCACCACGCAGCCTCTTTCTCGGTCATTACTGCTCTTTTAAGCTGCTTCATACAGAAAAGAGTGTGTTTTAGTTGCTGCTCAGAACTCACCATTTTTCCCAATAGCAGTAAATCGATTACCAGTGGTTTCATTGCTGCCCTCCCACCTCACAGGCGTTTTGTGAGACCTTTGCTCAGAAACTTAAATGGATTGATACAGTCTGTTCTGATGAAGAGTCATCGGCCTGACACTTTAATTCTGTTTCACTCTCCACAGATGTTGCCAGGCCAGCTGAGTATTTCCATCATTTTCTGTTTTTATTTCAGATTTCCAGTATGCACAGTATTTTGCCTTTGTGTTAACACAGTCACACCCTGCCACTGTCACACTCGTTAGGAGAGCAATATAGACAATCGGGCTCACAGAGAAACATTTCAGTATATATAGGCACACGTCTTGCTTGTCAATCTTCAATCTCCTTTATGCATGCAAAATCTCAAACAAAATTGTGATCATTCATTTGTCCTCACACACTTCCATGGCTCAGCTGTCTGATGATAACCATCTTTGACAGCCAACTTTTTACTTATTTATGGTAAAGTTATTCCTGATGTGTTAGTTACAATGTAATGAGCAGCCTTTCAAAATAAATTAGTTTCCACATTTCAAATTTAACGACACCCGGGGAGAGGGATTTTCCCCAAATTTGCATTCACCGTAATCGAAAGCTAGTTGTTTGATGGTTTGTCGGCTCCAATTTCTTTTGCAGAGTTTGATGTGTTTTGCAAGACATCTCTAGAAGGATTGCAGCATGTATTCAGTATTAATGCCCTGCTTCTTTTCCTCGATATCAGCTGGGGATTTATCTGCATCACCCATGCTGTGGGCTTTTCTGTTGATATTGGACTGAATGGTTCTCTTGTGTATTTCCATGAATTGACTATTAATGATATTGGTGGTCACATTCAACTAAGGCAAGGGCAGAAAACAGGCAGTAGCAGATCAGCCATCTGCCTGTATACCTGTACACCTGGCCTGTACACCTGCGCATACCTGTATACTGCACGACACCAGTACACCCTGCCTGTATAGCTGTGCATGCTGGTACACCTGTACACCATGCCTGTACATGCCACCGTATGCCCCGCCTGTATGCCTGTGCACACCACCTGTATAGTCTGCCTGCACACTCCATCTTTACACCTGTGCACGCCTGTATGTCTGTACACCATGCATGTACACTTTGCCTGTATATGCTGCTATACACTCTGCCTGTAGCCCCCACCTCTATATCTGTACATCCCTTCTGTACACCTGTACATGTCACCTGTATGCCCCTCCTATATGCCTGCACTTGACCTGTGCGCCCTGCCCACATGCCCTTCCTGATTTGGGCTGAGGGGCATGACAGGTATTACTTGTGATGCATCCTTGCTGTAGTTGAAGATGACCACCATTGTATTAAGATTATACAATTGAATAAAAATCCAGTCTGTTGGTTAATGTTAAAATCATACAAAATTACAATTAACAAACATCAACTGAGGCAAGATATGAGGAGAAACTTATTTTCTATGGAGTAGTGGTGAGTTAGACTGACAGTAAAGTTGCTGATGCTGAATTCCTTCAAATATTGTTGGGTAGATATCTGGCTAGGAGTGGAATGGGTAGTTATAAAAGTGGTTGTACATTAAATCCCCCTTTGCATCAGAGAGTTGCTTTACTTGAATCGTTTTCCAGTGTGCTGGAACTTCCCAGGCTCAGGATCCACCCAATTTACCAGCACCATTAATGATGAGAAATAACTATATGCATGGGAATGTATGTGCATATATGTATCTACATGCGCACAGTTGTTTCAGAGCTGTGATTGTGTTTTTGTGCCCCAAGCATGGACCTTAGAGTCATAGAGAGAGATACAGCACTGAAATAGGCCCTTCGGCCCACCAAGTCCACGCCGGCCATCAACCATCCACCTATACTAATCCCATACTCCCTACCTTGATTTCAAGGAAGGATCATCCAGGCTAGCCATGCAAAACCTGACTTGTGTGAACAGTTGACCAGTCAGCTGACTTAGAGCCAGTAAGCATCTACCAGCTAGCCCTGTTACTGCCTTGGTTTTAAAATTCTCATCCTTGTTTTTAAATTCCTCCATGGCCTCATCTCTTCCCTATCTCTGTAATCTCCTCCAGACCCACAACCCTCTGAGATACCTGCGCTCATCTAATTCTGGCCTCTTGGCAATGCCTGATTTTAATCGCTCCATCATTGACGGCTGTGTCTTCAGCTGCCTGGCCCTAAGTTCTGGAATTCCCTCCCTACCTTTCGACGTCGCCTTCCTCCTTTAAGTCACTCCTTAAAATCCACCTCTTTGACCAAGCTTTTGATCATTTGCCTAATATTTCCTTATGCGACTCAGTTTCAAATTTTGCTTTGTGATGCCTTGGGATGTTTCATTACATTAAAGGTGCAATATAAATGCAAGTTGTTCTTGTTGCTGATTATTACGAATCAAGGACCTTAAACTTTAGACTGTTATGAAGAAGCTCCTTGCAACATACTCATAACTTTAGTGCTCCTGAGTAAAGTGTCTCCATTGCTTGTATTCAACACCTTCCTGCACAGTGTGCAACATATGTACCACAAATGGGTATTTAGTCCAGCAACATTTTATTGAAAGACGTTTTAGACACAAAGCAGAAATATCAGGCCAGTACAGAAACAGCTTAGGTCTTGGGACTGAGAGCAATCTGTTTTTTGCCCAGTCTGCACGGTGTCACAAAGAATTTGCATCCCACGAGTCTTTAGTGTGTTGAAAGAAATGAATTACTGGACAGGCTTTTGGAGCATGAACAGCTTGAAGTCCTGACAACCAACAAGTTACTTCATTTGCATGAGCTGCAGGTAGATGTGTGCATAAATCTTATTGAAGTTGCAGAGAAATGTTAGAGCCATTGATGGCACATCGGCAATGATGCATTAATGTGGAAGCTTTGGAATTGCACAGAGTATTATTGAGCTGCCAAAGTATAGACTGCTTCATTGTAAGTGACTGAAATCCAGCAACAAAATAAATAAACGAGCCAAAGCAGAGGATGAACAGATCTTGGCATCAGACTACATATTACCACTGTTTCTACAGCAAAAGGATTGCAAGGTCACAGTGACGTTTTGGTACATTGGAGGCACAAAACACATTAACTCAACTAATTACTTGAAGCATTGGCAAAGGCATTGTTGTGGCCCTTGGAGCAGTCACTCAGCCCGTGCTGAGAATAAAAAAAAGAAATCTACTTTTGAGAGGAAATCTAGCTATTTTACTCATTATTTCGCTTGTGTTGCCTCGTTAAGGCCGTCATATAACATAAGGCATACATCACCCAGCAGAGTAAAATGTCTGGACAGAGAAAAATGTCTCAAGGTATCAATATAGAAAGAAAGAATTTGACCATATCTCTCAGAAATGTTGCAAAGCACTTGCATTATATTCATGATGTGCACTGATGACCAGTCTATGCAGCTTGATAAATGAGAGGAGTTTTAATTGAAAGAAAATGGGTGGTTTTGGGTCGAGTGGAGGGTGGGGGAGGGAAGGGGTGTCGGTGTTTAAAGTAAAGTAAAAAAAAAATTGGCTTCCCAACACAAACCTGCCTCCAACCTGCCCATTTCCAGCTTTTAAGTCGCCTGTTGTTGCTAGTCGGTGCATGGGTGGGCTCCGATTCCGGTGATTGTCCAAACCCCGTGGAGGAAGGGGTGGGGGTGATGTATGACGATGTCTGCTGAAGGGGGGGTGGGGGTTTTGGGGGATCCGGGGGAAGCATTTAGTTCTTCCTGAAGCTGTCCTAGGAACATAGGACTTAGGAGCAGGAGTAGGCCATTCGGCCCTTCAAACCTGCTCCGCCGTTCGATAAGACCATGGTTAATCTGGTTATAGTCTCAACTCCACTTTCCTCTCTGCCCTCCATAACCCTTGACTCCCTTGTCTATCAAAAACCTATCTAACTCATCCTTGAATATATTCAATGACCCAGCCTCCGCTGCTCTGTGGAGAAGATAATTCCACAGACCAACAGCCCTTTAAGAAAAAGAAATTCTCCTCATCTCTGTCTTAAAAGGGAGATCTCTTATTCTTAAAATAGGAACATAGGACATCGAACTTATATCCCTTCAGCTGCTGGGTTTCCCGAGGCCTGTGAAACCCAGCCAAACAATGTTAAACCTGCAAAGCAGGTTAAATCAGGGGTTTCCAGCCTCATTGAAATATTTAAATTGGCCAACCTGCCTCCTCAGAGTGGATTGGCTGCCCCGTCCCTGTCTTGCCTCCATTCAACTGGAAGTAGGTGGCTTGAGGTCGGGTTTGAGCTTTTAAAAGTTTTAAAGCCTCACCAACCCCAACCCACCTGATTTTGAGGGTTAAGAATCTGCTCTTTCTTTGCCACGTGAATAGTTTAAAATGCGTAAACAGGGTTTTGCATTACATTGTCTGAAATACTGAGGAACTGCCAATTTAAATTCGATGTATAATTGGCAGTGTAAGGTGCAGTTGATTCTTTGGGCTGTATTTTTAGGCCCTAATGGGGGTGAGCACAGAGGCGGGCAGGCACGTAATTTCACATCACCGGCCAGCTTGTGGGTTTGCAGGCTCCATCCCGTCCCCGGGCCATTTACCCAGACGTGGGATAGAGGGTGGCACAGATACCCACCTGAAAACGGCAGGTAGCCGCTTAACGCTAGTTGAAGGCCAATTGTCAGAGGCCGACTGGAATTTTCCAGTCAACCTACAGGCCCCACAAGGCTGTTAGGAACAAGCCAGTTGCTTGGAGGTAGCCTCCCAGCAGCAGACCGGAGGACAAGTGCTCCACATAGGCTTTGAGGCCCTCCCTGCCTGCCTGGTCTCAGTTGAAACTGCAGGCTGCCCGCCCGATGGAGGGGCACCCCCTCCACAATGGTTGTGCGTCTGGTGAAGGGATTTTAAAATTGAAAAATTAAAAAAGTTGGAGGTGCCTTCTGTCACTTCCTGGAAAGGCAAGCTTTTCCTTCTTCGGTGCTGCAGGGCACTCCTACTGGCCCTCTAGCTTGGAGAACACTCCCACCATCTTCAATTGGATGACCAGACTGCCCTTGCTACTAATTGGCCAATTTGGGGGGAAATCACTGCTGGGTGACTGTTTCACCCGCAATGCAGGCTTCTGACCCCATTTGACCCTAACGTCAGGATTCCGAAGTTCACGGGGAAAATCCTTCCCTTAATATCAGTGGCACTGAAACCCTCTCAGAATGTTATCGGTGCTACAGAAGTATTAAAACTGCCCAAAGATTCAGTTGTTTCTGATGCAGTACCATAATATCATTGTTACACCTGTTTATTTCGTCTGTTACTTCACCAACAATGTCGTTGTAATCATTTTTTTAAATACAATGTTTTCCAGTCCTAGTAACATGTTTCTTTTTGCATTTTCACTAACAGAATGACTCCATTCCACAAGAAAATTTCACAGCTGAAGTATTCCAAGCGTTCTTGAATAACATTTGTCCTCGACCTGAAATTGACACCATCTTTTCAGAATAGTAAGAAATACATTTTCTTGTTTGATTCAATATTGGAGATTTGATAAGTTATCTCTCATCTTACGTTTGGTCTTGAACTTTTTTGTGGCTGCAATATTGATGACTTATAAATAATACCTCCCTTGTGCATGTGTTTCTCTTATACAGCGCTAAGCAAATACAGAACTTGGGGCTTGTACTCACAAGATTAGATGGTTGGCCAGACTCTACTATAGATTGGATGTGTCTGGTTTTTGGAAGGATCAATCCTGTTGTGCTAAATAGTCTTTTTTGTTGTTCAATGCCTCCTTATGTTCTGACTGTCTTCATTTACAGATGTGTGGTCAATGACTTTTCATACCACCCTCACTTCCTGCTCCAGCCAGGCATAGTGCTCCAAATATGTTTCTGCTACACTAGGCACTGGAACTGTTCCCACTCAAAACACACGTGCTGCATTTTTATTTTAACAATCCCGTACTCTTTTAAATTTGTTACAGATGGAATTATTCATCCAATGACATTATTGCATTGCTCCTGTTTACCAAGCTGTGGTACTTCCGAATGTCAGATGTACTTAAATCATAAATGCCTTGTTTATGAAGTCACATGATGTTGCTAGCACACATCCCTCCTCATTTGTTATCTGAAAGGATAATTTCCAAGAGTGTAATTTGTCTCTAAAGCAATCTTTTCCAACTGATAGACAAGTTTTCTATTTTTAGATTTAATGCCAGCAGTCCAATTATAATGGCCCGGATTTTGCTGTGGGAATGACAGTGAAACTGACAGCAACTTCTGGATTCTGCCCATGAGCAGAATAACACAGAAACCCAGACGTTGCTGTCAGTAATCCTAAGCTTCCTCAAAGGGTGTGCTATTGAGGTCAATCCTCTATCACCCCACAAAACTGCAAACAATGGGAAACCTAAGAACTGATGAGAACTTTCACTCTTAGCTGTTCATCTCGCTGTTAAAGCCCTTGAAAAGGTTACACCTTATTGAATGAGGTGTAAATAAGTTTTTAACGGGGTTCTAACTTCACAATTACTGCTAACCACCCTCACTGGCCCTGAAAAGCTAATTTTATATTTGTAGAATGTCCAATCTTTCCATTATGATAAAAAACCCACATTTTTAAAATAACTTTTAAAATTTTGTTTATTTTATCTTATATCTTAATCCAATCATAATCATTTATTCTGCTACATGAAGATTTAAATTAAAAGTAAAGGGATGCAGTGCTTTTAACTTCCTGGTTGGTTGTCTGTGAGAATACTTCAGTGTGATTGGCTGCTTATTCTGCTTACTGACATCACAGCTGCTGCACGCCTGGAGGCCTCCTCGATTTGGCACCAGATTTAAACAGCCATCGGGAAAGGGGCCATCCAGGCCATAGAGATCACTAGATCTTTGTGGCAATTTTCTTTGAGGTCTGTGGTGAGCGTCGTTCCTTTGCCACTGACTGCGAACTCCAGGTCTATATGAATATACCAGAAGCCAATGCTTAAAAAGATCAGTCATATTTCAAAGTCACCATTTTTCCTGTATCTATATCATTTGGATTCACTTAAAATAATTCCTAATCTGTAATATTGGTTGTGCAAAAGTTGCAAGTTATTTAAGTCTTTTTCAACCAAAGTGTCATCCATTGCTATCTCCATTCAAGTTCCTTCTTCTCCATCTCACATCACATTGGATTTTTCAGCATTGCCAATGCTTGTGATTTATTTGCATGTCCTGTGATCTTGAGAACTATGATTCATGCAGAAAATTTAAACATAGTTTTCTTTAAAGTTCCAGTAAGAAAAGTGGGCATCAAAGTAAATCCAAAAGATGTGACTCGCGAGTGACCTCTGACTGTTGCTTTTTAATGGCAGCACATTGAATATTTAATCCATCAACACTCCCAAAGCCTAGTGATGCATTTTGTTCTAGTGAAGTTTAGATGGTTTAGATTTGTTGAAGCCTTGGACATCAAACTCCAATGGGATTGGAGGACACACAGCAGGCCAATCCCTGGGTGAGAGTAGGTCACTGACATGTCAGCACACAGATTGGTGAGAGTGTCCCCAGGCTACCTGAGAAATTTCACCCGATACACCATTAATAGGTCTGGCAGGATCAATATTTACCAGAATGAGGAACTTCAGTTATGCGGAGAGATTGGAGAAGCTTGGATTGTTCTCCTCACACAAGAACATCAGAAAAAGGGGCAAGAGTAGGCCAAATGGCCCTTTGAGCCTGCTCCACCATTCAATAAGATCATGGCTGATCTGATCTTGGCCTCGACTTAACTTTCCTGCCTGTCTCCATAACCCTTGACTCCCCTACAATTCAATAATCTGCCTATCTAAGCCTTGAATACATTTAGTGATTCAGCCTCCACAACTCTCTAGCTTAGAGATTTTCAAAGATTCATGACACTCTGAGAGAAGAAATGCCTCCTCATCTCTGTCTTAGAGCAGAGAAGGTTAAGAGGCGATTTGATTGAGGTGTTCAAAATAATGAAGGGGTTTGATAGAGTAAATAAGGAGAACTTATTAACAGTGGCAGAAAAGTTGATAACCAGAGGACACAGTTTTAATGTGATTGGTAAAAGAACCAAATTTGAGATGTGGATTTTTTTTTAACACAGTAAGTTTTTGTGATCCGGAATGCACTGCCTAAAAGGTGGTGGAAGCAGATTCAATAGTAACATTCAAAAGGGAATTGGATAAGTATTTGAAAAGGAAAACTTCAGAGAAAGAGGAAGGAAGTGGGACGAATTGTATAGCTCTGTCAAAGAGGCAGCACAGCTTTGATGGGATGAATGGCCTCCTTTTGTGTTGTTTCATTCTACGGGTTCATTCTGCGGCAAGTGAGAGCTCGTGTAGGCCCCATTCTAGGACCCAGAAAGTTTTGCTGGCAAAAGTAATTGATCCTAAGAACTCCTTTGAAAGATAATCTAGTTCTTTCCTGTTATCCCTAAAAGTGCCTTTAACTTTGCCATTGAAGCAGCATGGTGCCACTATACAGGCATGGACTGTGGGCGTTAATTAAGAAAATGAGTACACATCAACTGCTCAAGATAGTGCTTCCACCTGAAAAGAAAGCCCCTGAAATGTTGTGACCTGAGAGTTTAATTTTCTAATAGCCTGCGCGGGGAGTAATGCCCATTATTGGGGTGCTGGATGGGTATACATTTGTAATATATTTTCTATGTTGGTATTCTATTTTTCATGTAAATTTTGAGATACTTTAAAATCAGCATTAAAATGGATAGCTGGAATATATAGAGGTGGCTCATTAATTGATGTTCAGACAATTTTGTGCTTGCACCTAATGAAACCTAGTGTATTAATGGAGAAAATAATCAATTAAAACAAATATGTTCATTAAGGGTGATCAAAGCACTTAACCAATGATTCAGAAACCATTGTTAATTGTCCTTTTTTAAAAGTTCAAAATGTCACATCCTCCCTCATTCATTCAGCCCCCACATGCTATCACAATTCAGTGAAGCTTCCCATTGTGAAGATTACTGGTGGTATTGAATTGACAAAAATGATGTGCAATTTCCCTCAACCCTTATTTAAATAGCCAAAAGCTGCATTTTTCCACATGATGCAGTCATTAAAAGTAGCAAAACCACACTCCTAATAAATCTGCTCGTAGTACAATCATTTGGGGTATAAATTCAACATTGTTGTGCCTGCCTAAAATGGATGCAACAATAACCAATTTAGCAGGGCAAAGGCCTGGAGGCCACTGCTACACTGGCTGGGGCCTTTCTGTTAGGCAGCCCTGGCAACAGTCTGAAATATGCACAGGCTTCATTTCAAAATTGAAATAAGGCTCCTAGGCCATTTCCGATCTGGATGGCTAAATACAATCAGACTAAGCAGAGCTAGCGTCGTGCGAGCTGTGACTGGTTTTTCCAGGTCTTGAGTGACCTATCTTGCAGTCTTTAAAAGGATTGCCTTAGGTCACTTGGAAAAGGGCCCCAAATCTTTGAGGAGGATGTCCTAGGATCCACAAAACAATCGTGGGCCTCTGCCAGCCCAGGCTTTCTTGCTCTGGACTGGTGAGCTGCATCAGGGTGCCTGAAGAATATTACAGTTCTAATGATAAGGCCTGAGGACTAACTTAGGATGGTCTTTGGGTTCATTCTGCTACACCCCCAATCCACATCGCTGGAAGCAGGCCTAGTTTTGGCTCTAATCAACTTCTACCCCTTTCAGTCATAAATGAGGCCATGGATAGGGCGGCGCAGTGATTAGCACTGCAGCCTCATAGCTCCAGCAACCCAGGTTCAGTTCTGGGTACTGTCCGTGAGGAGTTTGCAAGTTCTGCTTGTGACCACGTGGGTTTCCTCCAGGTGCTCCGGTTTCCTCCCACGTGCCAAAGACTTGCGGGTTGATAGGTAAATTGGCCATTGTAAAAATTGCCCCTGGTGTAGGTAGGTGGTAGGAGAATTGAGGGAAGGTGGGGATGTGAGAGGGAAAATGGAATTAATGTCGGATTAGTATAAATGGGTGGTTAATGGTCAGCATGGACTCGGTGGGCCGAAGGGCCTGTTTTGGTGCTGTATCTCTCTATGATAAAGGGTTGATGGCAAACTTAAGCAGCCAGTTTTAACCTATTTTGCAGACGCTATCAGATAATGTTTGAACAACTAGCATAATTTAAAAAAGGGATCCAAAATAATGGCTGGTCTAACTTTCACAATTTGTACTATCACCCTGAATCTCCTGAGAGAGGTGAATAATTAAAAATAACATTTCCAAAAGATAAACCCTTTGATATTTCTCTGTGAACTCCAAATCTAATTTAATGAAACTCCAGGATTTTAATCTAACATTATGGGCTACAGTGACCTTCCTAACCTGAGATCATTTCCACAATCACAGTGAAACAACAATTACATTCTGTAGAATATCTGATCATCTCTGTTTACATTTAATCTTATGATCTTCAGTCTTGTCCTTAAACACATATTTATTTAAATTATTTTCTCGTGGAACTAATCTAAAAGCAATCGCTTCTTTTTCTGGATGTTTATTTCTCATATCCACAGTCAAATGGTAAAAACATCCAAATCGCCAATCATACTTGAGGCCTGTCAGTTGTGTACCCATATCCACTATTCTGTGATCACAGGCTAAGTTAAATAACAACAACTCGTATTTATATAGCACCTTTAACAGAGTAAAATGTCCTGAAGCTCCTCATGGGAGTATTGTCAAACAAAATTTGTCACCATTGTTAAGCCAATGTGTTTTGCTGAATGATAATTGTCTTTGGTCCACTGACTGGAGATCTGAATTTATATTTTTTTTAAAAAAGACATTTTTAAAATACCAGCTATAAAGATGATTTTACTGGCAGCTTCAGTTGGCTACCTAATTTGCAACACTGTGTCCTACACTGCAATGCTGTGAGGAGGGAGACAAAATGTCTGCTAATTGCCCAGCAAGATCCAGGAAGTTTAAAGGAACTGCTTGTTCTCTTTTTGCAAGAGAGAAATACTACTAACTGCTATGTTTTGAATCATTGAATGACTGTCATGTGACAAGCCCTTCCCCAGCTGTGGCTTTAAGCTGTTGTTTTCTCTGCAGCAGAGGAGAAGCAACTGGACTCTGACATGAGCAGACTCTGACTGGGGGTCCCTCTCTCTCTCTCTCTCCCCATTCCAGCTTTCAAATCCTGCTTGTTGACTGACCACCTTTACATACTCCGACAACAATCAGAAGCCTTGTTGGAGGAAATCATCCGCATTGCTGTCTCAAGAGACTCACCGAATCAATCATCTATCCCTTCAAACTAAAAGCCTCAGGACCACTCAATTCAGTTAGGAGCCAGCTGAACCACCAAACTCCACAGACTGTATACCTTTTTTATGGACTCTAACTCAATTAAACTACCTTTCCCACTCTAACCTATTTGTGTGTATGTAAACCTCTAGTGTGTGTGTGTGAGAGTGAAAGTTGGTGCATTGTTTATTATTTTATTTGTTCGGTATGGTGCAATAAAGTTAACCTCTTTCTTTGTTAACACGAGAAAACCTGTCCAATTGGTTCTTGTTATGATCATAGCAAGTAAGTAATCAAACACCTAATGAATTGGCCAGTATATCCACTTTAAGAAAGAATTAAACCTGTTCTGGTCAAACAAGGAGAGGGAAAAGAGAGAAGCCTTCAACCCTTCCTCACTTGACTGTAACACCATATAAAGAGATATTAGGACTGGTGACCAAAAGCTTGATCAAAGAGAGAGGGCTTAAAGAGTGTCTTAAAAGAAGAGAGGTAAAGAGGTGAAGAAGTTTAGAGAGGGAATTCCTGAACTAGGCAGTTGAAGGCACTGCCACCAAATGGTGGAGTGATGAAAATTGGGGATGCGCAAGAGGCCAGTGTTGGTAGAGCACAGGGATCTTGAAGGATTATAGGGCTGGAGGAGGTTGCAGAGATGGGCAGGTAACAACCTTGTTACATCCAAGTTATCCACATCTCCCTTTAACTTAAAAGTCTTGGGTCACATTGTGGTCCCTTCTGTGAATGTTTTCATAATTTAGAACGTGGAGTCCAAGAATCCTCCTTATTGCTTTTGTTACAGCCAGCTGAGGAGCGGGTCTCAGGCTATTCTCTTGCCCTCCCTCTTGTTTGACCGCAACAGGGTTTATTCCTTTTAAACAGTAGTTGTGCTTACCACCTTTGTGAGTGTTTCACCTTTTACCTTTACTGTGATTATGAAAGAACAAATTGGACAGGTTTTTTAAAATTTAGACAAGAAAGAGGTAAGTTTATTATACTTAACATTTTAACCCCGATTTTAAAAATGCTAAAAAAATATGCTACACATTCACGCACACATTCACATGAGAATCACACACCCACAAATAGATTACAGAGGGAAAAATAGATTTGGTGGTTGGATTAAAGACTAGAATAAATGGAATTTAAGTACACAGTCTATGAAGTGGGTGATCCGGTAGTCCACCGACTGAAGCTGTATTCTTGAAGTCCTCGCTGGTCAAAGTGCACTTTATGGTTGGCCTGCTCTGCTCAGGGGTTTCCTGAAGGCAGAATTGTAGTTGGCTCTCTTCCCCTGGTCTCTGACTGTCGCAGTCTGTAGGCTTGGAGGGTTCGCAGTCGCAGACAGTTTTCAAACTTGATGTTTTCTGGAGAGAGAGAGGGAAGCCCACAGCTTTCTCTGCTGCTGCAGTCTCTGTTTCTGCTTGTCTTCTCTGTGCGACAAAACTTCCCAGTTTTCAGAGATGGACAGACGGTTACCTGGTTCTCTCAATCCCGCTTGTTTTTAATGACGTCCATAGTTGAAAACCCAAATGCTCTTTCAGGTGGGGTTGTCCGTGTTTATCCTCTGGAGAGACGTCGCCACTTAGTAATGCCTCAGGATGACTTTGAATGGCCCGCTAATGAGGATGATCTGGGTAAGCTACTCAGTTAGCCAAAACATTGTTCTGGCTGGGCTTCTTGTTAGACTTTTGTCTCCAGTTCGATTTCCAGGTATTTCAGATGCAGATTGCAGTGGCCATCTTGGCTGCTAATTTTTGAAAAAGTTACTGTAGGGTTTTTTTTGTTAGAAGTCTAGTGTAAGTTTTCAACCAATGAAATTAAATATTTTTCATTTGGCATATGCGGTTTCCTTGACACTTTTCTCTGAATCCTCTGCAAAGTATAGATGTCCTTTTGAAGAATAAGTTGCTCAAAACTGTAAACAATATCTTGCATGTAGCTTTATCAATGAGTTACGCAAGGTTCAAACAACCTCTAATTAAATCGTCTTAAGATGTATTTCACTATGTAGTACTTGATTAGTTTTATGAACACCTGACTGGATGCTATCAATGGTAACATTCACCTGAGATCCTTATCGTCCCATATTTACTAATAATCTGCATATGTTTGATGTATCTGTACTAATTTGCATTGTTTGATATTTAAATTAACATTAAAATCCATCGACTATCTCATTTGCATAATTGATCCATTAAATTTTCAGTGTTGTCAACTTCTATTAGATCCATTAGTCAACTGATCAAATAGCATTAAAAGTGGTTATTAAAGTACAATTTTAGATCATAGATTTATAGATTTTTGTTAGCCATTAAGGGATAGAAACATGGAAAAATAGGAGCAGGAGTAGACCATTTGGCCCATCAAGCCTGCACCACTATTCAATATGATCATGGTTGATCATCCAAACTCAGCACCCTGTTCCTGCTTTCTCCCCATATACCTTGATCCCACTAGCCCTAAGAAATGTATCCACCTCTTTCTTGAATATATTTAATGATTTGGCCTCAGCTGCTTTCTGTGATAGAGAATTCCACAGGTTCACCACTCTCTGAGTGAAGAAATCCCTCCTCATCTCAGTCCTAAATGGCTTACCCTTTATCCTTAGACTGTGATCCCTGGTCCTGGACTCGCCCGCCATCGGGAACATTCATCCTGCATCTAGTCTATCCAGTCCTGTTAGAATTTTGTAAAATTCTATGAGATCCCCTGTCATTCTTCTAAACTCTAGCGAATACAAGCCTAATTGACCCAATCTCTCTTCATACGTCAGTCCTGCCATCCCAGGAATCAGTCTGATGAACCTTCGCTGCACACGCTCCATAGCAAGAATATCCTTCCTCAGATAAGGAGACCAAAACTGCACACAATATTCCAGATGTGGTCTCACCAAGGCCTTGTATAATTGCAGCAAGACATCCTTGCTCCTGTACTTGAATCCTCTCGCTATGAAGGCCAACATACCATTTGCCTTCTTAACTGCCTGCTACATCTGCATGCTTACTTTCAGCGACTGATACACAAGGACACCCAGGTCTCACTGCACCTCCCCCTTTCCCAATCTATCACCGTTCAGATAATAATCTGCCTTTCTATTTTTGCCACCAAAGTGGATAATCTCACATTTATCCGCATTATACTGCATCTGCCATGTATTTGCCCACTCACTCAACCTGTCCAAAATTACACTGGAGCTTCTCTGCATACTCCTCACAGCTCACACACCCACCCAGCTTTGTGTCATCTGCAAACTTGGATATATTACATTCAATTCCCTCATCTATAAATATATATAGTGAATAGCTGGGGTCCGAGCACTGATCCCTGCGGTACCCCATTAGTCACTGCCTGCCGCTCGGAAAAAGACCCATTTATTCATACTCTTTGTTTCCTGTCTGCCAACCAGTTCTCTATCGATGTCAGTACCTTACCCCCAATCCCACATGCTTTAATTTTGCACACTAATCTCTTATGTGGAACCTTATCAAAAGCCTTCTGAAAGTCCAAACACACCACATCCACTGGTTCTCCCTAGTTACATTCTACTAGTTACATCCTCGAAGAATTCCAGTAGATTTGTCAAGCATGATTTCCCTTTCGTAAATCCATGTTGACTTTGTCCGATCCTGTCATTGTTTTCCAAGTGCTCTGCTATTACATCTTTTATAATGGGCTCTAGCATTTTCCCACTACTGATGTCAGGCGAACTGGTCTATAACTCCCTGTTTTCTCTCTACCTCTTTTTTTATATAGTGGGGTTACATTAGCTACCCTCCAATCCATTGGTACTGTTCCAGAGTCTATAGAACTTTGAAAAATGACCAGCAATGCATCTACTGTTTCTCGGGCCACTTCCTTAAGTACTCTGGGATGTTGGTTATCAGGCCCTGGGGATTTATCGGCCTTCAATCCCATCAATTTCCCTGACACCATTTCCCTACTAATATTGATTTCATACAGTTCCTCCTTCTCACTGGACCTTATGTTCCCAACATTTCTGGGAGGTAGTTTGTGTCCTCCTTAGTGAAGACAGAACCAAAGTATGTATTTAATTGGTCCCCCATTTCTGACTGTAAGGGACCCACATTTGTCTTCACTAATCTTTTTCTCTTCACATATCTATAGAAGCTTTTACAGTTTTTATGTTCTCTGCAAGCTTATTCTCATATTCTATTTTCCCCCTCTTAATCTATCCCTTTGTCCTCCTTTGCTGAATTCTAAACTGCTCCCAATCCTCAGGTTTGCTGCTTGTTCTGGCCATTTTATATTTCTCCTCCTTGGATCTAATACTATCCCTAATTTCTTTTGTAAGCCACGGTTGGGCCACCCTTCCTGTTTTATTTTTGCGCCAGACAGGAATGAACAATTGTTGTAATTCATCCGTGCGCTCTTTAAATGCTAGCCATTGCCTATCCACTGTCAACCCTTTAAGTAACGTTCCCCAATCTATCATAGCCAACATGCGTCTCATATCTTCACATTTTCCTTTATTTAGATTCAGGACACTAGTCTGGGAATCAACTCTCTCACTGTCCATCTTAATGAAGAATTCTATCATGTTATGGTTGCTCTTACCCAAGGGCCCAGCCCAACAAGATTGTTAACTAATCCTTTCTCATTACACAATACCCAGTCTAGGATGGCCTGTTCTCTAAAATAAAAGCAAAATACTGCAGATGCTGGAAATCTGAAACAAAAACAAGAAATGCTGGAATCACTCAGCAGGTCTGGCAGCATCTGTGGAAAGAGAAGCAGAGTTAACGTTTCGGGTCAGTGACCCTTCTTCCGAAGAAGGGTCACTGACCCGAAACGTTAACTCTGCTTCTCTTTCCACAGATGCTGCCAGACCTGCTGAGTGATTCCAGCATTTCTTGTTTTTGTTGGCCTGTTCTCTAGTTGGTTATCTAATTGGATATGAAGACAAGGCAGGTAAATAGAGTTAGGAGACATATCAGCCATGATCTTATTGAATGACAGAACCGGTTCGAGGGGCTGAATGGACTGCTCATGTCACTATGTTATTTGCTAATAGGAATCTGGATGTTGGCTTTAGGGGCTGTGGTGGGCTTCCTACTGCAGTCATCTAATTGCCATCTTTGCCATTTTCATTCATCTGCTGTCTGTTTGTGATCATTTCTGGCTGTGAGTCAAAGGAATTGGATATGGAGAGGTGAAGAAATATTTTCAGTAATTGGAGTTTGTACAGGCAGTCTCTGCTAAAAGACAGAGAGAGGGAGAGACAATTTTTCACTTTGTATGCAACACGCATTCAATGTAATTTGTAAGAACCTATGCAATAGATGGCTAGAAACAGTTTTATACATTACATTCATCACACAGTTAAAGCCATTATCGCTGCCTTTGGAACAAATGTAATGCATGAGCAAAATTTATAGCCACTCAATGGAAATACTGCTGAAAATCTGTGAACATTGAGATGGGGCTGGATTTTGTGCAGGAGGTGGGGCTCCCGGCACTGGGCCATAAAGATGGGGGGAAGCCCCAGCTCGGCCTTTTCATGCACCCCCGGAGCAATCCTCCCTCATTTTGCTGCTTAAGTGTCCTATGCCGGGATCCCCATCTTTAAAGGGACAGGGATCCCACCTTCAAGAGCTGCTGGCCAATCACAGGGCCAGCAGCTCAGCGGTATCGGCAGCGCCACTGCTAGCAGAGGTCACTGCCGCTTCTGCAGAGGCCTGGGACACAGGCCCAGTGCTAGAACCCCAGGCCTCAGGTAAATGAGACAGGGTCGCCGGTACCAGTCCAGAAGGTCCGGATGAGGTGGTGGGGGGGTGGTGGGGGGGCGGTGGCGTGAGAGGGTGGGCATGAAGTCCAGGGAGAGGGAGGTCCATGGAAGTGGAGGTTTCGCCGGCGGGGGTCCGCCATGGGCTACAGATTGCCCATGAAGGAGGGGCCCCCATCCCAAGCCCACAGGGAGAGTGCCTCATTTTACAAGGCACCCTCCCCACATGGTGGAGGCAGCCCCCGCCACTTGTTACATCCCAGTGGCAGCAGGAAGAGACCATTAATAGGACAATTAAGGGCCTCAATTGGCCTCGGGGTAGGAAGGTCTTCTTCGGCCTACTCCGCCCCTGGCAAAATTGTGACGGGCTCTGCACCCTCGCCACCCATCGTGATTCTATGGGCGCTTCTGCCCCCGACCAGGCCTCGGGGGCCCATACAATACGCCTTATTTGAATTGTTTTTGAAAAGAACATATCGAAGATTATAATCAAGACTCCAAGGGATTTATGGCTTCCTTGCCTTTATATTGAAGTGTTTACTTTACACTTTTTCAATGAATAGAATCTTACAACACATGAGGCCATTTGGCCCATCAAGCCTGTGACAGCTCATTGAAAGAGCTTTCTAATTAGTCCCACCACGCTCCTCTCCCCACCCCCCCCCCCCCCCCCCCCGCTCCCCCGCTCATTGTCAATAGCCCTGCAAAATTTGCCTTTTCAAGGAAATATTCAATTTCCTTTTGAAAGTTCCTATTGAATCTGCTTCCACCACCCTTTCAGGCAGCGCATTCCAAATCACGGCAAGTAGCTACGTTTAAAAAATCTCATCTCCCCACTGGTTCGTTTCCAATAAAATTACCAGATTTATTCAATTCAATTTCACAACTTACCTTTGCAATTTGAACTACAACTTCCAAGTTACTTGTCCAAGATCACAACCACTAAAACTAATCCACCCCTTTTTCTGACTAAAAGGGACCTTTTTGCAGGAGGAGGACACCTTGTGCTTCACTGGAATCATAGAGAGATACAGCACTGAAACAGGCCCTTCAGCCCATATTCCCTACCTTCCCTCAATTCTCCGACCATCTACCTACACTAGGGGCAATTTACAATGGCCAATTCACCTATCAACCTGCAAGTCTTTGGCTGTGGGAGGAAACCGGAGCACCCAGCAGAAACCCACGCGGTCACAGGGAGACCTTGCAAACTCCACACAAGCAGTACCCAGAACCGAACCCAGGTCACTGGAGCTGTGAGGCTGCGGTGCTAACCACTGCGCCACCAAAGAATGATTTCCCTGAATGATATTTTAAGTTTCAGCAATGCTTTTAACATTAGTATGTTACCTGTGTCCTCTGGATTTCTAACTACCGTAACAAACCTTAGTGCGTGGCAAATGTCCTTTAACCACATGTTTGTAGCAGGAGGATTTGGATTGCACCAATTGAAAACGCTTTACAGCCAGTGAGCACTTTTGAATGTAGTCACTGTTGTAATGTAGGAACCGCGGCAGCCAATTTGTGCACAGCAAGCTCCCACAAACAGAAATGTGATAATGACCAGATAATCTGTTTTTTTGTGATGCTGATTGAGGGATAAATATAGGCCAGGATGCTGAGGATAACTCCCCTTCTGTTCTTCAAAATAGTGCCAGGGGATCTTTAACATCTGCCTGAGCGGGCGGATGGGGCCTTGATTTGATGCCTCATCTCAAAGACAGCACCTCTGACAGTGCAGCACTCCTTCAATCCTCCACTGGAGTCTCAGCCTAGATTTTTGTGTTCAAGTCCTGGAGTGAGACTTGAACCCACAAACAGCTGGCATAGAGGTGAGAGTGCCACCAACTGAGTCATGGCTGACATAGCCCCCCTCTGCTTCCCCCCCCCCCCCCCCCCCCATCAAAGTGAAACTTCAGACTCTGCCAATATATGTTTGGGATCATAAATATCAATTTTTTTTTATTATGAGCAATGTCTTATGACTATGGGCATGATTTTCTTTTCTAAGTGACTGGCAGTGAATGTTCTATCAGTTTTTCTCATTAAATATCTGAGTACTAGCAGGACTGAAGATGAGACAGAGGCAAGGGAAGGTCCTTTTAAAAGGAATATTTAATAACACTGTTTTCAAATTATTGCAAGTTCTTCCTATGTAACAGAAACCTCCTGGGCTTTATTCCTTCCTTTATTTCAGTGGTGCAAAGAGCAGGCCGTTTCTAACAGTGGACCAGATGACAGAATTCATCAATTCTAAGCAGAGAGATCCACGTTTGAATGAGATACTCTACCCTCCGGTGAAACCAGAACAAGTGCAACAGCTCATCGAGAAATATGAACCGAATATCAACCTTGCGAAGAGAGGTTTGTTTATTTTGGAGTTTATTTATATGGTTGCATGCTTGTTATATTGTACAGGGAAATTATAAGATGATGTTGTTTGACTGGTGTTGCAATACTTTCCAACTGATTTATACTGAAAAGAATAACACACACATTGGAAATGACAATCTTGCGTTTATATAGGTAACAAGCAATGGCTTGCACTATGTGACAAGCTGGCAGCACATCAAGTGACTCCGATAATATCACAATTCAGGAGTGCAAGTTATTAACATCTCTTCACTCTGAGATATGTTTCACCCTGAAGCACATTTCAACTTGTCACTCTATGTAATATATGCAAAGAAAGTTACTGTAATTTCTCAGTAGTTTTCCAAAACACAAGTGACAGCAATTAATTCTGTATTCCATGATTCATACTGGAGTATTGTCATACCATGTAACTCATAATGGACTGGTGCTTTTACTTTACAGAGTGCTACATATAGAATAACACACAGGCTATTGTATGTTCCAAGGTGGTAACGCATCAAGGGATGAAGGTGACAGCATTAACCATTGTTGTTTCTCAGTGTCACAGTGTGTAATATACGGAAGTGGGTGTGAGTTAGGTAACTGCTGTTAACAATAACAAAGAAATGTTATTCGCTGTGATGAGTGTCCTGATAGTTAACAGACATCGGCCATCAAAACGTGACCTGAACTGAAGTGTGACACTGGGTGATCTGAAGCGTAGTAGTATCCAGTTTTATTTCACAGCTTGTTACAGGTGAATAGATCACTTGGGTATCAATGATGGGATAATAAGGGGTGATTTGTCAGAAGCTGGCTGGAGCAGATTGCAATCTCAAGGGGAGTGTGAGGCATAGAGTAACAGCCGGCCTGAGTTCCAGGCCGCTGGTCAGCTGCTTGGCCATTTGGCCATTTCCGGTGGAAGACTGTAGCTGGCTGGCTGGGAAGGTTGAAAATCCGAGCCACGACCCTTCCCCCCGCACCCCATCATCGGCACGAAGTTGCGGGCAGCAAGATAAATCCAGGAGGTGGAGTGTTGCAAGGGCCCATGGCTGGGGGAAAGGGGTAGCCTGGGGCCAAGACGTTCCTTAAAGGGTCCAGAGGAGTGCACATGCATTTTTCCGTAGGGCTCACTTCAGAGTGGTAAAGTTGGAATACTGGCTGATTTCCGCCAATACCTTCCATCCCAACCCACCCCTCTCCTCTTCCCTCCCCTTCTCCCAGTTGTATCCCACTGATGGTCCAGCTGAGATTACTTATCTGAGCACAGACTTGGGGAATAAATCTAGGACTTCCTATTCAGCATGGTTCAGTAACACACTGAACAGTGCAATTCCACACTGAATTAGCAGGGAGAACTCTCTGACAAACTACCGCTTATCAAGGGCTCATCCTGTGTTTGAATAATGTATTAGAGTTCTTTAAGGAAGTAACAGGCAACATGGATAAAGGGGAACCTGTGCATGTGGTGTACTTGGATTTCCAGAAGGCATTTGACAAGGTACCACATCAAAGGTTACTAAATAAAATAAGTGCCCGGGGTTTGGGGAGTATCATATTAGCATGGATAAAGGATTGATTAGCTAACAGGAAACAGAGAGTAGGCATAAATGGGTCATTTTCAGGTTAGCAAGATGTAACTAGTGGAGTGCCACAGAGATCAGTGCTGGGGCCTCGACTATTTACAATCTATATCAATGACTTGGATGAAGGGACAGAATGTATGGTTGCTAAATTTTCTGATGACACAAAAATAGGAGAGTAAGCTGTGAACAGGACATAAGGAGTCTGCAAAGGGATATAGATAGGTTAAGTGAGTGGGCAAAGATTTGGCAGATGGAGTATAATGTGGGAAAGTGTGAACTTGTCCACTCTGGCCAGAAGCAGAGAAAAGCAACATATTATTTAAATGGAGAGAGATTGCAGAACTCTGAGATGCAAAGGGATCTGAGTGCCCTCGTACACGAAACACAAAAAGTTAGTATGAAGGTATAGCAAGTAATTAAGAAGGCAAATGCAATGTTGTCATTTATTGCAAGGGGAATGGAATATAAAAGTAGAGATGTTTTGCCACAGTTGTACAGGGCATTGGTGTGACCACATCTAGAATATTGTGGACAATTTTGGTCTCCTATCTTAAGGAAGGATATAATTGCACTGGAAGCGGATCAGAGAAGGTTCACTCGACTGGTTCCTGGGATGAGAGGGTCGTATGATGAGGAAAGGTTCAGACTGTATTCATCGGAGTTTAGAAGGATGAGAGGTGATCTTATTGAAACACAGAAGATCCTGAGGGGTCTTGACAGGGTGGATGTTGAAAGGATGTTTCCCCTTTGGGGAGAGACTAAAACTAGGGGGCACAGTTTAAAAATAAGGGGTCTCCTATTTAAGACAGAGATGAGGAGAAATGTTTGTATGATCGTATGTTTTATTCCTCTGCGGACTTTCTACCAAGGTTAGCGAAACATATTATAATAGCATGGTTGTGATAAGACCCTGAGCTGGCGGGCAGCCATAAAGACAGGGCTAAATTGTGGCGAGTCGAAGAGACTTAGTAGTTGGCAGGAAAAAAGACAGAGGCGCAAGGGGAGAGCCAACTGTGCAACAGCCCCAACAAACAAATTTCTCTGCAGCACCTGTGGAAGAGCCTGTCACTCCAGAATTGGCCTTTATAGCCACTCCAGGCGCTGCTTCACAAACCACTGACCACCTCCAGGCGCGTATCCATTGTCTCTCGAGATAAGGAGGCCCAAAAGAAAGAAAAAGATAAGACCCAACTATATCTGTTATGAATACGTGACTGCAGAAGATGTCTAAGTTAATTGATTTTAGCAGGATGGTGGTAAGGACACAACAGTCGACCTCAGCATCTCTGGGAGATGTTGGGGAAAACCAACATTCTCATTCTTTTTTGCCATGCAGTGATCTGTTACTGTAATGTATGCGGTCATCACGTTAAAGCAGGATTGGGCTTGGGTGTGCGGTTTTCTGTGTTCAGATAGCCTGCTAACATTCAATGTGTGCTCACACATAAAGAATGCTTACCTGGGTGAGGTAATGGAGACACTTATTAAACAGCACCCGGGGACAGTTGATGCTTTCAAGAAATGAGAGGGGGGAACAGGTGAAGAAAGTTTGCCGGTGAGGGGACATGGGAAAAAATTGGTCCTGTCAACTTCAGTCATCCCTTTCCCTTAGGAAAGTATCTGAACTGCAGCCAACAACTGCCCAGCATGGAAATTGGGAACTCATTGTGTGGGGAACTGTTGGTGGAGATCTCAATCCCATCATAGCACACAGAATATTGGAATGTTCCTGAGAGTTTTTAGGATTATGGCCCTTGACAAAAGAGTGATGTGGACAGAGGCAGCCAAAGAGGAAGAGACAGATGATTCCTTTCCGGGATATAGCAGGATTATCGAGAGTATTGTGACTAGCGACCCTGAATGACTCACTGAAGATCCAAACAAAGTAAGTAATGACTTCCTCAAGGCTACTGCCCCCATAATGCTCAAATAAAATCATTATTAGCATGAATCTCAAGCGCGATCCCATTTTGCAGCTTTTAGGGCTGCTTTTTGAGGTTGAAGTGCATTCATGGTAACCCTCTTGAACGCTTTGATGATTGAACGTTGTCATTATTAGGCCAAATGTTTACACAGACCAGTGTGTCGGTGGCTTATTCATCTTGTTTCCAATATTTTAATCTCCAGCATATGATTATTTTTAATGGCAATGGATGTTACTGTTGAAGTGGTTGCAGTACTTACCTTTGATCTCTGTACCAGGATTAACACACGAAGAATGTATTTTCTTGTAACAAGAAATGACTTAGGTGCGTTCCCCGTCAACCTTTGGATGAGCCTTTGCTACAGTGCTTCTTCAAAGACTTTGTTATAAATCTCTCAGCCAATAATCCAACTATTGACACAACGGCTGAGGACACAAGACCCCGGCCTTTCTCGCACACAGTCACCTCGTACATCCCAACCGCAAACAAGGTCACATACTTAATACTTCTCATTTGATTTCCTTGGTAGATATCATATTCAATAAACACGCCTGTAATTTCAACTTTCTGGAGTCACCTGCTTGTCTGAAACCGTTGCTGTTTTTATAATCTTCAGGAGTCCTTGATCCTGGACTTGGTGCTCGGATTGGTCCAATATATCATGTTCAGAGTCCTGGGGAAGGATGACATGCCACTAATTCCACCAGACAATAGATCTCAGACTCACACTCCCAGTATCAAGGGCACAAACCTTGCTTTAGTGTACTTTAGATGCTACATTTAAGGCTTTTTTTTGAACTGTCAATGTTTAGGGGCTGTTATTCATGTTGAAACAATTGATCAGCTTTTACTAGTTTGGATGTACGGACTCTGGGAATTGTAGGTCTCCCAGCTTACATTAAAAAGAGTTGTATATAAACGCTATCAGTGATGTTGCTGTCATACATCCAGAGAGAAAGAGAAAAAGAAAAAGGTGGAAACTGCATGAGAGACTTGAGAAGAGAGGAGACAGAATCAAGGAGGGACTGACACAGAGTGATAGAATGAGACATACCCAGAGATATGCAAACAACAATAAAGGCATACAGAGTAAGGGTGGCAGAAAAATTAGAAGACAAAAATAGCAATAGAGAGTGAATAAAAATTGGAGAGTGAGAGACAGGTAGATAGTGAGAGGGAGAGTTGTAAAGCCAGAGGTAATCATCTATAGTTAGCAGAAATGAATTGGCATGGTGAAAGCTTCTGAAAACTAGGGGATGGTTGTGTGAAAAATGGCTAAAATCTCAAACAATTATGGGGATACTTTTACATGATTACAGTCAGATGGTCGATGAGGTAGCATGCTTTCAAATTGCCCTCACTGGTCTGCCAGATATTGAATGAAAGTTTATCACCGGTTCCCTTAACAACTGCCTGTAGAGTTGAGCACCACTGCTTAACATTAACATGCTGTTCAGTAAGGAAGAGAAAGATGTGCTTTAGGATGTAAGTCACAGGATTTGTTACAGGATATTGAGCTGGAACAAAACATTGCTCTAGCAATAATATTGCTTTCTGCATTTTTTGGTGTAACGCTGCTTCCAATATAAGGCCATGTATCCTCTGACTTGCTGTGAAACTAGTTGTTTTTAGATGAGGAATGGTTGAGGTGTGAATATTTCCTTTAGTTTCAGTTAGAGTATGGAATCATTCAGTCACAAATAGCACAGATTGACTGTTACGACCTGGTGAGAAAGAGGTCTAGGGTTCCCTTTCAGCCTTCACCTGGTCTTACTGTAACAGGGTTTTATTTTTTAACACAATGTGTTTTAGCTCCCCCTTGGTGAATCCTTGTTCACCGCTTTCTAATTGTAATACAAAGAAACAAGCACAAACAGGCTTTATTACGTTTAAAGAAGAAAGGTGAAATTTTATTAAACTTAAACTTAAAAACTCTAATTCGGTTAACACCTACGGAGACATGCCACGCCCCACGCTAGCATGCATATGCGATACGTACATGCAAATAGAAACAGAAGAGAGCAGAAGAAAGATTAAGTGAAAAGGTTTGAGGTAATATCTGAAGAGTTGTTGTTACGGTTCTTCGAGCTCATTATAGGGTCCTTTTGTAGGTAGATCTTGATTTTCATTGGGTCCCAGTATTCTTCTTAAACCTTGTTCACTGTAGGAGACTTTTCTCTCTTGGGGTTCATGTGTCTTCTTTCATTTTTTGGAGTTCCGTGAGAAAGAGATGGGAGCAGATAGGAGAGGAGGTCTGCCTCAGTCCAGGAGCAAATAGCTTTCTGCCAGTTCAAACGCTGTCTCTCCAATTTAAAACTCTCAGTTCAAACTCTGCCACAGCCTGGTAGCCATGTGACTAACTGGTCTGATGGTGGATTGAATTGGAGCAGGGAGTGGCTCCTTTGTCTCCAATCCTGTCTGTTAATATGCAAAAATGTCTTTCTAGCCAGGGGCCTGGCAACCCCTTGTATCAGGCCTTCACTTCTTCCCAGCAACAATTTGAAATTTAATGTCCATGTGGTGAAATTAATATGCCTCATTCTTGGCAGGTGGGGGCCTGCATGACACCTCCACACCCAGGGGAATGAAATGCGATTTGGAAAAAAGGCGCAATTCATTAAAAGGGTTGAGAGAATATATATGATACAGAAAACCATGCATTTCTCTTATTTAGAACATAGAACATTACAGCGCAGTACAGGCCCTTCGGCCCTCGATGTTGCGCCGACCTGTGAAACCATCTGACCTACACTATTCCATTTTCATCCATATGTCTATCCAATGACCACTTAAATGCCCTTAAAGTTGGCGAGTCTACTACTGCTGCAGGCAGGGCGTTCCACGCCCCTACTACTCTCTGAGTAAAGAAACTACCTCTGACATCTGTCCTATATCTATCACCCCTCAACTTAAAGCTATGTCCCCTCGTGTTTGCCATCACCATCCGAGGAAAAAGACTCTCACTATCCACCCTATCTAACCCTCTGATTATCTTATGTCTCTATTAAGTCACCTCTCCTCCTCCTTCTCTCTAACGAAAACAACCTCAAGTCCCTCAGCCTTTCCTCGTAAGACCTTCCCTCCATACCGGGCAACATCCTAGTAAATCTCCTCTGCACCCTTTCCAAAGCTTCCACATCCTTCCTATAATGCGGTGACCAGAACTGCACGCAATACTCCAGGTGCGGCCGCACCAGAGTTTTGTACAGGTGCAGCATGACCTCGTGGCTCCGAAACTCGATCCCCCTACTAATAAAAGCTAACATACCATATGCCTTCTTAACAGCCCTATTAACCTGGGTGGCAACTTTCAGGGATTTATGTACCTGGACACCAAGATCTCTCTGCTCATTTACACTACCAAGAATCTTCCCATTAGCCCAGTACTCCATTTATTTCCATTAATTTATAAATCCTAAAGCTTATTAAAATTGCCTGTCTTTTCTGGGTGCCAGTGCTGCTTTAATTTCCCCTTTTTGGCATCCCAGTAACCATGTGGTTCTTTGGGGAAGTTTTTCTCCAGTTTGCCCATTGCCATAACTGCCTAGGGTTTTGTTCCTGTTGAGGTCGACCAAGTGGTGGGGGTGGGCGGGAATTATATTTAATTAGCCCTAAGTTGGGGTTTTTTCCAAGAGAGTCAGTCGTGGGCGGGTCTATTCTGAACACTCAGTGCTTTGCTGAGTCATGCAAAGGCTTTTGACTTCAAGGATGGGTGGCTCCCTTTTACTCTGACTGTGGGGGAGGATTCTTTGCCAATCTCCCCTTTGTCCCAGAGGACACTCCTGCCTGCAGGTATTTGTGCAGACTCTACTGCACTCCCCTGTGCCACTTCAACTAGGTGAAACATCACCCTCATGGTTTCTCTGCCCCCAGAGGTCTTTCTTTGTCTCTGCAGATCCCTGTAGGTGCTGTTAGCAACTCTGGTGGGGTCCTTCTAGAGTCTGCATTTACGTAGGAGGATGTGGGGGTCTAACTTTTCACATTTTTTGGGGTTGGCTGACCAGACACTAGAGGTTTTCATCCAGGATTCCTCCCAGACTTCCTTTAACCTGCCCTCTTGGTCACTTTTTCCCCTTCCCTGTCTAACTTTTTACAGCTGTGTGCCTGTCTGTCCCCTTTTGTTCTTGGCTAGGGTGCCTTATAGTTCACCAGCCCTCTGCTGAAGGGTCCTCCTAACACCAGTACAGGACTTAGGCGTGCAAGTTTCACTGTAGGTTGGTGTTTCCCCTCGACCTGGCACACGTGGAACTTCTTGCAGTACTTCACCACATCTTTGTGGAGTTTTGACCAGTCAAACTGCTGTTTTATGCAGGCTTTGGTCGTTCGTATATCGGCATGTACAGCCACTGTAGTCTCGTGGGCCCTTTTTAATATATCTCTCCGGTACCTCTGCAGCAACAGCGGCTGCTTACCAGGCTCTTTGAACCTGCTGCTCCTCTACATGGGTCTTTATGGAGAGTGGGACAGAGTGTTTAAATTCCTCTAACAGAATTACTTCCCTGAGATTCTCATAGCTGAGCTGTACTTTAAGAACCTTCAGTCACTGGTTAAAAGCCAGCTGCTTACTTTTTTCAAACTCTAGATAAGTTTGATTAGCTTACTTCTTGAGGGTTTTAAACTTTTGGCGATAGGCTTCAGGTACTAATTCATATGCCCCGAGGATAGCATTTTTGGTAAGTTCATAATTTTATGAACTCTCATCTGGCAACAGAGAATAAACCTCATGGGCTTTTCTAGTTAGCTTGCTTTGTAGTAAAAGAGACCAAATCTCAGCTGGCCATTTTAGCTGCCTTGCCAGTTTCTCAAAGGACACAAAAAATTCCTCCACATCTTCCTCATTGAATTTTGGGATTAGATGAGCGAGTTTTAGCAATTTTGTACCCAGCCCTGAATTATGTTCCTCCATATTGGCCACGCTTTCACTGGGGTTACTCTGTCGCCTGCAGTTAACTCAAACCACTTCAACTCTCTTCACATTCTTTACGGAATATTTTTTCTCTCTCTCCTCGCTCTCTCGTTCCTTCTCCTGCCTTTCTCTCTCTCTCTCTCTCCTGCCTTTCATTTTCTTCATGTTCCTTCTAGAAGGCTCTCTCTTTCTCCCTCTTTCCTCAAATTCAAGTTTCCTTTGTTCCAATTGTATCTTTGCTAACAATACCCTGTTGGAGTCTGTTTCTAACACTGCTTCTGCTTCTTCAAATTCAAGGGAAAATTAGCTGACCACTAGCCTTAGGAGTTCAGACTTCCTAGCCTTGCCACATACAGTGATCCCACACTGCTCAGCCATTTTCCTCAACTCCTCCATAGACAGTGCTTTTAACTTATCTCAAGTTACTTCACCCTGGCTTGGGGAGCTACGAGCATCAGTTGCAGACATGTTGCTATTCAATCACACACAACCACAAGAAAACCTGTATTAATCTTGCTCTTTTTTTGATTGGGAACAATTTGGCTTCCCGCTTCCAATTTCTCTCGTTTGTCTGTGGGTCAATTCTGGACGCTAGCACCCAAAGTTCTGTTACGACCAGGTGAGAAAGAGGTCTAGGGTTCCCTTTCAGCCTTCACCCTGGTCTTACTGTAACAGGGTTTTATTTTTTTAACACACTGTGTTTTAGCTCCACCTTGGTGAATCCTTGTACACTGCTTTCCAATTGTAGGGCAAAGAAATGAGCACAAACAGGCTTTCTTAGGTTTAAAATAGAAAGGTGAAATTTTATTCAACTTAAACTCTAATTCGGTTGATGCCTACAGATACACGACGCGCCCACGCTAGCGTGCATACGCGATATGCACATGCAAATAGAGACAGAAAAGAGCAGAAGAGAAATAAAGTGGAAAAGTTTGAGGCAATATCTGAAGAGTTGTTGTTACGGTTCTTCGAGCTCACTGTAGTCCTTTTGTAGGTAGATCTTGCTTTTTGTTGGGTCCCAGTGTTCTTCTTAAAACTTGTTCACTGTAGGAGACTTTTCTCTCTTGGGCTTTGTGTGTCTTCTTTCATTTTTTGGAGTTCCGTGAGAAAGAGATGGGAGCAGATAGGAGAGGAGGTCTGCCTCAGTCCAGGAGCAAAGAGCTTTCTGCCGGTTCAAACACAATCTCTCCAATTTAAAACTCTCAGTTCAAACTCTGCCACAGCTTGTTAGCCATGTGACTAACCGGTCTGACCACGTCTATTTGTGGATTGAATTGGAGCAGGGGATAGCTCCTTTGTTCCCAAACTCTGTCTGTTGATATGCAAAAATGTCTTTCCAGCCAGGGGCCTGGCAACCCCTTGTATCAGGCCTTCTCTTCTTCCCAGCAACAATTTGAAATTTAATGTCCATGTGGTAATATTAATATGCCTCATTCTTGGCAGGTGGGGGCTTGCATTACATTGACAAATACTGATAAACTGGCACAGTTGCTGAATGTCCAGTGTTTTGAGGTAATATGATGAAGTCATTGAATTAATTTGGGTATCCCAAGAGGACAGGGACAGTATATTTGGTAATGTTGCCAAAATGGGGAAAGTTTTGGGACAACAAAGTTGTTCTGAATGTTCAGTTGGAATAAGTTACAGTATTTTTTTTATCTCCTTCAAACTTTCCTCCAATTTTCTCCTCTCTTGTCTTGAAGAGATAGGAAATGGCATCACTGGTCTCTGGTACTTAACCTAAATGTCAATTCTTGACGTGTGAGTCTGGACAATGAGTATTGTGTTATTTGATCATGAACAGAGTCACTGCTGAGGCTGAGTGTGTTGTGACCCAATGTGCACGCACAGATTTTCTTCTTGTGTCATTGAGTCATAGAGTCATAGAGAGATACAGCACTGAAACAGGCCCTTCGGCCCACCGAGTCTGTGCCGACCAACAACCACCCATTTATGCTAACCCTACAGAAATCCCATATTCCCTACCACATTCCCACCATTCTCCGACCACCTACCTACGCTCGGGGCAATTTACAATGGCCAATTTACCTATCAACCTGCAAGTCTTTGGCTGGATTAATGGGTAGCGATCAGGTGTGGGAATCTCACTGAAATTTCTTCTCATATCCCGGAGAGAGTGTGACCAATTGTCATGGACCCACTGACCCTGAATGAAATCAGCACTCAACACTGTTTAGGGATCAAACGTTCTCGTTAGTATGGCTCGTCACCACAGCAGTTGGAGCTGAGAAATAATCATTTTACTTTTCAGCTTTTCACCTGCTGTTCGCCCATACCCTCTTTATTTTGGTCAGGCCGAGCAAGAGGTTTTCTTGCTTCTTCTGTTGAAGAGACTGCACTCAAAGAATTCATCGGTCTTCACTGCTTCTGATGCTGGCAGGCCTGCTGTGCATTTCCAGCATTGTTGTCTTCTTTCTGCTGGGGCTTCCTATCAGCTTTTTGTCTTACTTTATTTTCTTTCTTAGGTTTGCCTTAACTGCCCTGATTCTTTCAACAACAAAAAATTGGAATGATGACCTTGTCAGTCCTAAGCACTGAATGCTTTCCCAGCTTTGCTGTTCAGTATTCCCAGGTCAGCTGCAGTCAGAACTCCATTTGCAAAGGCCTAATTCCAGAAGTACTCTCTCCATTGGCCCATCTTGACCTCGTGTTGGGCAGTGACAAAGGCAACAGATAGTATAGACAAAGAGACAGTGGCCTCGATATTAACTGCCCCATGATGGGTGTGCGAGTGTCAGGAGTTATGAAGTGATAATTAGCAGAACCTGACTCCCCACCAGTTATACAATTGCTCACCACCATTTTTAGGCCGCTAGATATCGGGGCATCCAACTGTCCCATCGTGGAGATGCGAGGCACTTGATTAACATATTTAAATCAGGATCCCGCAGTGCAATTGAGAACCAGATTTAAATTGTAAAGCTGCTGCCCATCATTGGGAAACTGAGCGATGAAAGCGAGGTGGGAGCTGCTGACTCCTTGTGGGCCAGGACGATTAGAAGTGCTCCTCCCCAGCCCTCATAAATACCTTCGCCCTCCCCATGCCACCCGCCCGTCACCTCTGACCTCTAGTAGATAAACCTAGCATGGCACTTCACAGGCACGTAAGGTATAAAATGGACACTATCATTTCTAGGTAATACCTTAAATGATTCCAGGGTTTCTGCCTCCAATACTCTATCTGGAAGCTTATTCCATATTTTTGTGAAAAAACTTGCCTATAATCAGTCCTAAAATCACCTGCCAGTTTGAATCTGTACCTCCAAGTTCTTCTCCCTCAGTTCAATTCTAAGTAATATTCTGGCTTAACTTTCTCTGTACCCTTAACAGTCACCACCTCTGATAATACTAATGGCTCCTTGTTCACGTTACCGCATTGCTATAGATGGAAGCCATAAGATCAATGGCAAAGTAAGTAAGGTGTCAGTGCTAATATCCAGGAGAATTGATGTGACAAAAATGCAGTATGTTGTCCCTGGTGCATTATTTTTCTTTTCTCTAGCATTCAGATAGATTCCCTTAAAATAGCACAGCATGGAGACTGCACCTCTCCTTAAGCCAATGTTCCAGAGTAACCAGGTTGCCATGAAAAATTTATTTGAAAGGCTAATTGCAAGCTTGTTTATTTGTTTATTTAGTTCTGAAGTCAGTCAATGAAGAAAAGAATCACAAGAAAACAGAACTGAAGACCAGGTGGAATAGATTTGTGTTTGATCTATGAAAGGGGTTAACAGGATGGCCAGAGGGATTTATTTTGGCAGCCTTCGATGTTTTGTTTTCAGATCTTTTGCATTTATTGAGCTGGAGATGAATGAATGCCTGCAGTGTCTTAGGCATTTAAAGAGAGACTTCATTTATATAGCAATTATTTATGACCGCAGGACGTCCCAAAGCGCTTTACAGCCAACGAAATTCTTTTTTCACTGTTTTAGTGTAGGAAATGCAGCTGCCAATTTGCACACAGCAAGCTCCCACAGAAAACAATGTGATAATGACTAGATTATCTGTTCTAAGTGATGTTGGTTGCAGGATAAATAATGGCCCAGAACAGTATGTATAACTCCCCTGCTCTTCTTTGAAATAGTGCCATGGGATCTTTTATATCCACCTGAGGGAGCAGGCAAGGCCTCAGATTAACGTCTCAGCTGAAAGTCGGCACCTTCGATAGCACAGCACTCTCTCAGTGCTGCACTAGATTGTCAGCCTAGATTTTTGTGCTCAAGTTTCTTGTAGTGGGACTTGAACCCACAACTCTGACTTCGAGGCAAGAGTGCTACTAACTGAGCTGCGGCTGATGAAGCCGTATGCATACTAAGTTTGTATCAAAGACACTGGTCCAGGCTCAGAAGTGCTAGGATTTAGCCAAATATCATTTATTATTTTTGGAAGTTTAAGTCAAAAGTGAATTGAAAACAGCTGTATTGATTTTCCACTCCATATTTTTACTTTTAATAAACTCGATTTTTAGTTTAAAGCCTAAGTACACATTCCGACAGAGCTTAAGCCTCAGAGAGCACAAAAGTTCTCATGTAAATTCAGGAGCCAATTACAGTCACAAGGAATCTGTTCAACTTCAACTCATATTGTGCATCTAAAGTCACACTGCAGTTCGTAGAGAGAGAAAGCTCAGGTATGAGTGTGATGTTTGTCACTGAGCACAATAGAACATCTCTTTAAATGTCTGGAAAATGTAACACCACTTTTACTGAATCGCGTATACAGACGATATCCTACATAAACCTCCTAATTGGCTATCAGCAATTTTACAGTTCAGTTGGCACCGCACAGAACTATGTTTGTCCTGGTTGGAGACTGATTCAGAGCTGGGACACGAACTGAGCATAAAACTGACCTTTTAAACTCTCCCACAAGACACTTAGTAGACCATCACTTGCTGTGCGGAAATCTCTGACGCTCCTTATCTGTTCTCATAGGCATCTGGACTGTCAATAGATATCCTGCAGATATAATGGTGCATGATCTAAGCCATACGACAGATGCTAAAGACAAATCCATTCCACCTGATTCTAAGTTTTTTTCTCTCCTTTTGACTCAAGAACTAAAGAAGCAGATAAGAAAGGTTAATAATTAACCTCATAATTAAGCTGTTTCATTGCGGCCTGTTTTAGTCCATCAGTCCTTGCATGGCTGTGTAAGACCCTCTACCTGGTCTAAAGGTTCTAGCCTTTACTCTGGGTATCAATGGCACACAACAACTTGGATACTGTTCCACTAGATGTGGTACACCTTTATTATACCACTGGGCAAAAGTACATACTCACGCTGATACCGGTTGCTTAGCAGCCCTGCGAGCTGGAGTCCGTCTCGGCGGTCAACCGGCCGATGAATTTTCCTTGTGCGACTTCCGGATGGCCGACCACACCACCCAACCACTGCAGCAAATATGCCCCTGTGGGCTCTTTCTTTATACTTTTTTTTCACTATGCCCCTGTTGCATAAAAGGTAAAACCTGTTTTTAACTCCTTCAATTGGTCTGCAATTACCTCACTGTTCTTTTGGAAAAACAAAGTATATGGCTACAGGCTTGGGCCTCATGTAGGAGTTTCAAGGCCCACTGCTTCAGATAACAAAGACAGTTTCTCTGCTTCGTTATCTCTAGCACCATTATCAATCTTTAGCCTGGTACAGACAGACATGTTTTTTTTAGCTCTGAACGAGCAAGGCCTGGATCTCCTCCCAGGTGCCAGTACTTTTGCAGTTTAATTAGTTTTGCAGACCCTGCTAATTCTGACAAGGCACTGTATTGATCAGAATTGACCAGTTTGCCTTGTGTTTTCAAACCCACAATACAGTTCATTAGATGTCTTTGGTCTGGGTACTCCGATGCTCCATGTCTTGCCACCATGAGACGGACTCCACACACTCAGGACTCCACCACAACCAGTCTACATTCATTAATACAAAAGAAATAAAAGAACAGTTACATTGTAAATTAAATGGTAAAGTAATACATTAGCTTACAGCTGTCAGCTGGTATCAGTCTCAAATTGGTACCAATGATATAACCATGCCCCTTGACCTCATTAATTATTGTAATCATTTTTATTTTGTTTATCCTACTGTAAATTAGCTCAATCAAGTTTCCTCAACTCACTTACTGTTTTGAGGCAAAGGTATAACACATAGATCACATATAATCTACAGCACAGCAATAGGCCATTCAACCCAACCGGCCTGCACTGGCATTTATGAAAGAAAAGAAAGAACCACCATACATGCCAAAGTGCTTTGCAATCAATGAAGTACTTTTAAAGTGTAGTCACTGTTGTAATGTAGAAACACGGCAGCCAATGTTCACAAAGCAAGCTTCCACAATCAGTAATGTGATAATGACCAGAGAAACTGTTTTTTTGGATGTTGATTGAGAGTTAAATATTTGCTACACACCAGGGATAACTCCCCTGTTCTTCTTCAAAATAGTGCCACAGAGGGCAGATGGGGCCTCAGTTCAATATCTCATCTGAAAGACAGCACCTCTGACAGTGCAGCACTCCCTCAGTACTGCAATGGAGTCTCAGTCTACATTGTTGTGCTCAAGTCCTGGACAGGAATTGGCAACATGTCCGTACATGGACAACAGTGTCTGTGGTTAAAAATTTTGAGGCCCATGGTAATTTTAAATTCAGGGATGAAAAATTTCTGCCAGTGGCTTCTCCCTTTACCTGCTTCATATTTATTTCAGATTTCTAGCATTCGCAGTAGTTTGCTTTTGTTCTATTTAGAGACATTGGCTGAGGACTGATTGCCAGCTTTAATAATGGCGAAAGCAGTTCTAAACATTGGCTGAAGCTGGTTTGCCAGCACTAAAGATGGCGGTGGTTGTTATAAGTTGGCTATGCCAGTATTATAGATGGTGGTGGACATTTGTTTAGCAAAGGTGCAAAAGTGTATCTCTTTACGAGCTGAGGTCAGTAAACAGAGAGGGCGGACAGAGAGAGAGAGGGGGACAAAGAGAGAGAGGGGGACAGAGAAAAAGAGAGGGGGGCCAGAGAGCAAGAGGGGGGGGACAGAGAGAGAGAGAGTGGAGGGAGACTCAGAAAGAGAGGGAGACAGACAGAGAGAGAGGAAGACACAAAGGGAGTCACAGCGAAGGAGGGGGGGACACAGAGAGGCAGGGACACAGGGGACACAGAGAAGGTGGGGCACACGGAGAGCGGAGAGAGAGGGAGAGAGAGAAGGGTAGAGAGAGTGGGGGAAGAGATGGACACAGAGGGAGGGGGGAGGGGAGAGAGATCAAGATCACTCTTGACAATTGGAGATCTATCTGAATTTTCCACATTGCTGTATCAAGTGTGTGGGCAGAGATTGACTACTTGTGCATGCAAAAACAATGCCCGGTATCTCACTAAATAGGGAGAAATATGTTTTAAATTGGACACTGTTTTGATGGCATTAGGTTGGCTATAACTTTGTATACAAATTAATTTCCCCGATGTCTGTGGCTGAGTCAATAATTTTGTCAAATGTCTGTGGTGTAACACGTCAGTGCCTATTCCTGGTCCTGGAGCAGGACTTAAACCCACAACCTTCTGACTCAGAGGCAAGAGTGCTACCCACTGAGCCACAGCTGACATACACAAGTCTCTTCCCATCCTCTTCATCGAACCCGATGAGCAGATCCTTCTATTCCTTTCTCCCTCATCTAGCTTCACCTTAAAGGCATTGACACTATTTGCCTCGACTATTCCTTGTGGTAGCAAGTTCCACATTCTAATCACTCCCTGGGCAAACAAGAAATAGACAGCAGTGGTGAATGTTTTTCAGTTTGGAGATGTTCCCCAAGGGCTGGTTTTAGGATCACTGCTTTTCTTGATATATATTAATGACCCAGATGTGGGCATAAAGGGCACAATTTCAAAATTTGCAGATGGCACAGAACTTGGAAATATTGTGAACTGGGGAGGATAGTGATAAACTTCAAGAGCACATAAACAGGCTGGTGGAATGGGTGAAAAAGTGACAGATGAAATTTGGTGCAGAGAAGTGTGAAGTCATTCATTTTGATAGCAATAACAAGGAAAAGCAATATAAAATAAAGGGTGCAATTCTATAGTGGGTGCAGGAGCAGAGGGACCTGGGGGTTTATGTGCATAAGTCATTCTATGATTCTATAAAGGAGTTTCTTCTGAATTCCCTATTGCATTTATTCGTGACCATATTTATGATTCCTAGTTGTGTTCTTGCCCACAAGTGGAAACACCTTCTCCACGTCTACCCTATCAAACCTTTCATAATCTTAAAGCCCCCTATCAGGGATAGTTCTCAATCTGTCCGTAAGACCTAGATAATGTGAACAAATACAATTAAAATAGATGAAGCTGAGAGTGTGGTCAATAAAAGTGCCATCTGATACATTTTATGATGAGTTTGTTTGTAATTTACTAATTCAATTTAAGTTAATAAAGGAACACTAGCAACACATTAAAACAGGGCAGACAGACTCCGGGGCGGGGGAAATCTTCTTTATTTCTGTGCCTGACAAGCCCACCTGGCAAACTGAGGCACTAAATCCTATTATCCTTGTATCTTGCTGAAGTTTAATCAGAAATACTGAGGTTATTGCATACTTTCAGTAAACAGCTTGGAAGAAGGAAAATATCTATGGCTTAGCATATAAAATATCACCAGAGGTATAACTGAATTAACCTATTATAGTACAGCATACCCACCGCAGCTCAGTGCAAATGATGGCAAGCTGTATTAGTGAAAAATGTATCAAATGTCCTAGCAAATAACTTGGGCTGTTCTCAAGACTTAACCATATTAATCAAAACTCAAATAAATGTGTATATTCACACTTTCGTTTACAGCTGAGTCCCGCTTGGCTACAAATCCTTGGATTTGCCATAAGTGTACCAGACAATCAAGAAACAATGACCTGTCAGCATATCCAGGGGAAATTTCATTGAATTTGAACAGACAAGCTGTGTTTCCCAGAAGATTTTTTTTCAGCAATATTTATTTGTTTACAGACAGCGCAAACAGCAGCATCTAACTCCTGGCAGTCCTAATTATACTTCAGAGCATGAATTTGTTGAATATGGATTGGGACATGTTGCTGTTGCTGTTTAAGAGATGAAATGAAACACGAGTTATTTGTGAAAAAGGAACTCATTGCAAATTCTACTAAAGCAACTCCCCCAGCAAGCTGAGGTCTGGGCACTTTGGGCAGACAGTTGCAACCGATGATGCAGATTTAAAAAATGCCATTTGGAACAAGCAAGTGACCAGTTTGGTCATTGCCAGTGCACACTCCAGTTACAGAGACAAGAAGGTCTATTGTAATGGTGACCAGAGGAAGGGAATGGGTGAAGCCTTTCTTTTACCATCACAGTCCTGCTTTGATGCCGTCTTTCCACTATTTTGCCCATGGCCATTACAATGGCAGGCCAAAAGCCAACGAAACTCAAATGGGAACCTTATCAAATCGTGCAAATCTGGGTTCTATGACATACAACGGACCCCGATAGAAATTTTAAGGTCCAGCACGCTGCCCATTTGTACCGGGCAGTTAGTGGCCTAACCATTGGCCCCTAAAGTAACATAAAACAGAAAGTGCTGTAAATACTCAGCAGGTTTGGCAGCATCTGCGGAGAGAGAAACAGAGTTAACGTTTCAGGTCTGTGACCTTTCATCAGGACTGACAAAGGCTAGAAATGTAATAGGTTTTAAGCAAGTGAAGGGGTTGGAGAAGAGAACAAAAGGGACAGTGTATGATTGGGCAGAGGGCATTTTAGCCCTTAAAGTGACCAATGGAGGCCTTTTACAAATGGCCCTAGGAGATATCTATTGTTTTTATGGGGCCAGGTGAAGCATCCCTCCCAGGCCCACACTAAAATAAAACGCTGCTGACCCATTCAAGGGCCACCCAAAGTCCTGACTATTGACCGGTTCAGTGTTGGAGCCGTGATCAGGAGGGCTGGGAGGAGGCTGGAAATTGGGGCTGGGTGGTAGGGTGTGGGTGGGAAGGGGGGTGGGTTTGGTAGATGGGAGATTGGGAGTGGATATGTGTATCGGAGGTTGATGATCCCGCTCTCCCAGAACCAGCAGCAGCAGGTGCCCATTTGGTGTCGCCAATGTACCACCAGAGCGGAAGTGAGGCCCAGGTGTCTTAATGGCTTCGGCCTTCCAGCAGCAGGAACAGATTGGCAGTGAGCCCTGTCACTCTCTGCCAGCTGCCTTAAAGTGTGGCAAGTAAAAATGACTCTGCTACTATTTCCCAGGGCAATGCCCGCGATCGGTTAAAATTAATTCTCGAGCTGTGGGACCAAGACCAGCATTTACGGCCCATCCCGAATTGCCCTTGAGGAAGTGGTGGTGGGCTGCCTTCTTGTACCTTTGCAGCCAATGTGGTGAAGGTGCTCCCATATAAGGCCTTGGTTGTCCCAATAATAAACATATCTGAGATTCACTAACTGAGCATAGATTGAGGATTAAAGCAGGGATTTCCGAGTCTGCAAGGCTGAATATTTCGTTTGGTACATTTACCCCCTGAGCCACTGGGGAAGATGCAAGTCATCTTCTATCAAAGTTGCATATTTTCCCTACCCCTTTCTGACCCTCTTATGCTTTATAGGTATTAAACGACTTTCTTTTGTGCCCAGTTAATAGACACAGTGACCACTCTCCTTAGTAGCTCCTTAGTAACACCTTGCAGCTGTTAAAGGCTCTTCTGCAATGAGGGATGGACTTAACTTTCATAATGTAGAGTGCTAGAGCTGCCTAAGATATTGATTTTCTGCCTTCCACCAGGGCAATAGACCATGGGCTCCAGAAGTGAACAGTAAAGATTTTGCACAGTTGGCCACATTTAAATGTAGAATTTTCCAAATCCCCTATGTGCTGGCAAATGAACAAGAAGGAAAATTGTTCAGTTTATCAGCACATGTTGAAGGGATACTGTCTTTATGGCACAGCAAGTGGGTGAGATAGCCCTACATGTCTTTTGTCATGAGATGTCATGTCAACAACAGCAACTTATATTTTTATAGTGCCTTTAGCAGAGCAAAGCATTCCAGGGTGCTTCACAGGTGTGTTAGCAAATAAAATTGACACTGAGCCACATAAGGAGATATTAGGGCAGATGCCCAAAAGCTTGGTCAAAGAAGTAGGTTTCAAGGAATGTCTTAAAGGAAGGAAGAGAGGTGGAGAGGTTTAAGGAGAGTATTCCAGAGCTTGGGGCCTAGGCAACTGAAGGCACTGTCACCAGTGATAGAGCAAATAAAATCAGGGATGCTCAAGAGGCCAGAATTAGAGGCTTGTGGGGCTGGAGGAAATTAAAGAGATAGGGAGGAGCGAGGCCATGAAGGGTTTTGAAAACAAGGATGAGAAATTTAAAATTGAAGCATTGCTTGACCAGGAGCCAATGTAGGTCAGCGAGCAAAGGGCAGATGGGTGAATGGGCTTATTACGAGTTAGGACATGGGCAGCAGAGTTTTGGATGACCTCAAGTTTACAGAGGGTAGAATGTGGAAGGCCAGCCAGGAATGTGTTGGAATAGTCAAGTCTAGTGTTAACAAAGGGAACGATGAGGGTTTCAGCCCCAGATGAGCTGAGGCAGGGGCAGTGTTGCGGATGTTACGATGTTACATTATGTTATGACATAATAGGAGGTTCTGTGGGAACGAGAGAGACTCACGGTTGGTGTGTTGCCTCCCAGGTGCCAGGGTACGTGATGTCTCCGATCGTGTTTTTGGGATCCTTAAGGGGGAGGGGGAGCACCCCCAAGTCGTGGTCCACATAGGCACCAACGACATAGGGAGGAAGAGAGATGGGGATTTAAGGCAGAAATTCAGGGAGCTAGGGTGGAAGCTTAGAGCGAGAACAACCAGAGTTGTTATCTCTGGGTTGTTGCCTGTGCCACGTGCTAGCGAAGAGAGGAATAGGGAGAGAGAGGAGTTGAACACGTGGCTGCAGGGATGGTGTAGGAGGGAGGGTTTTGGTTTCCTGGATAATTGGGGCTCTTTCTGGGGTAGGTGGGACCTCTACAAACAGGATGGTCTTCACCTGAACCAGAGGGGTACCAATATCCTGGGGGGGAGATTTGTTAGTGCTCTTCGGGGGGGTTTAAACTAAATCAGCAGGGGAATGGGAACCTAAATTGTAGTTCCAGTGTACAGGCTGTTGAGATTAGTGAGGTAGGGGATAAGGTTACAGGGACGCAAGAGGGCACTGGCAAGCAAGAACTTGGTTTAAAGTGTGTCTACTTCAACGCCAGGAGCATCCGGAATAAGGTGGGTGAGCTTGCAGCATGGGTTGGTACCTGGGATCCTGATGTTGTGGCCATTTCAGAGACATGGGTAGAGCAGGGGCAGGAATGGAAGTTGCAGGTTCCGGGATTTAGATGTTTCAGTAAGAACAGAGAAGAGGGTAAAAGAGGGGGGGGTGTGGCATTGTTAATCAAGGAAAGTATTACAGCGGCAGAAAGGACGTTTGAGGACTCGTCTACTGAGGTAGTATGGGCCGAGGTTAGAAACAGGAGAGGAGAGGTCACCCTGTTGGGAGTTTTCTATAGACCTCCGAATAGTTCCAGAGATGTAGAGGAAAGGATAGCGAAGATGATTCTCGACAGGAGCGAGAGTAACAGGGTAGTGGTTATGGGGGACTTTAACTTTCCAAATATTGACTGGAAATACTATAGTTCGAGTACTTTAGATGGGTCTGTTTTTGTCCAGTGTGTGCAGGAGGGTTTTCTGACACAGTATGTGGACAGGCCAACCAGGGGCGATGCCACATTGGATTTGGTACTGGGTAATGAACCCGGCCAGGTGTTCGATTTAGATGTAGGTGAGCACTTTGGCGATAGTGATCACAATTCGGTTAGGTTTACCTTAGCGATGGGCAGGGACAGGTATATACCACAGGGCAAGAATTATAGCTGGGGGAAAGGAAATTATGACGCGATTAGGCAAGATTTAGGATGTGTAGGATGGGGAAGGAAACTGCAGGGGATGGGCACAAACGAAATGTGGAGCTTATTCAAGGAGCAGCTAATGCGTGTCCTTGATAAGTATGTACCTGTCAGGCAGGGAGGAAGTTGTCGAGCGAGGGAGCCGTGGTTTACTCAAGAAGTTGAAGCGCTTGTCAAGAGGAAGAGGGCGGCTTATGTTAGGATGAGACGTGAAGGCTCAGTTAGGGCGCTTGAGAGTTACAAGCTAGCCAGGAAGGATCTAAAGGGAGGGCTAAGAAGAGCAAGGAGAGGACACGAGAAGTCATTGGCGGATAGGATCAAAGAAAACCCTAAGGCTTTCTATAGGTATATCAGGAATAAACGAATGATAAGAGTTAGAACAGGGCCAATCAAGGATAGTAGTGGGAAGTTGTGTGCGGAATCAGAAGAGATAGGGGAAGCGTTAAATGAATATTTTTCGTCAGTATTTACAGTAGAAAAAGAAAATGTTGCCGAGGAGATTACTGAGATACAGCCTACTAGGCTAGATGGGATTGAGATTCACAAGGAGGAGGTGTTAGCAATTTTGGAAAGAGTGAAAATAGATAAGTCCCCTGGGCCAGATGGGATTTATCCTAGGATTCTCTGGGAAGCCAGGGAGGAGATTGCAGAGCCGTTGTTGTTGATCTTTATGTCGTCATTGTCGACAGGAGTAGTGCCGGAGGACTGGAGGATAGCAAATGTTGTCCCCTTGTTCAAGAAGGGGAGTAGAGACAGCCCTGGTAATTATAGACCTGTGAGCCTTACTTCGGTTGTGGGTAAAATGTTGGAAAAGGTTATAAGAGACAGGATTTATAATCATCTTGAAAAGAATAAGTTCATTTGCGATAGTCAGCACGGTTTTGTGAAAGGTAGGTCGTGCCTCACAAACCTTATTGAGTTTTTCGAGAAGGTGACCAAACAGGTGGATGAGGGTAAAGCCGTGGATGTGGTGTATATGGATTTCAGTAAGGCGTTTGATAAGGTTCCCCACGGTAGGCTATTGCAGAAAATACGGAAGTATGGGGTTGAAGGTGATTTAGAGCTTTGGATCAGAAATTGGCTAGCTGAAAGAAGACAGAGGGTGGTGGTTGATGGCAAATGTTCATCCTGGAGTTTAGTTACTAGTGGTGTACCGCAAGGTTCTGTTTTGGGGCCACTGCTGTTTGTCATTTTTATAAACGACCTGGATGAGGGTGTAGAAGGGTGGGTTAGTAAATTTGCGGATGACACGAAGGTCGGTGGAGTTGTGGATAGTGTCGAAGGGTGTTGTAGGGTACAGAGGGACATAGATAGGCTGCAGAGCTGGGCTGAGAGATGGCAAATGGAGTTTAATGCGGAGAAGTGTGAGGTGATTCACTTTGGAAGGAGTAACAGCAATGCAGAGTACTGGGCTAATGGGAAGATTCTTGGTAGTGTAGATGAGCAGAGAGATCTTGGTATCCAGGTACATAAATCCCTGAAAGTTGCTACCCAGGTTAATAGGGCTGTTAAGAAGGCATATGGTGTGTTAGCCTTTATTAGTAGGGGGATCGAGTTTCAGAGCCACGAGGTCATGATGCAGCTGTACAAAACTCTGGTGAGGCCGCACCTTGAGTATTGCGTGCAGTTCTGGTCACCGCATTATAGGAAGGATGTGGAAGCTTTGGAAAGGGTGCAGAGGAGATTTACTAGGATGTTGCCTGGTATGGAAGGAAGGTCTTACGAGGAAAGGCTGAGGGACTTGGGGTTGTTTTCGTTAGAGAGAAGGAGGAGGAGAGGTGACTTAATAGAGACATACAAGATAATCAGAGGGTTAGATAGGGTGGATAGTGAGAGTCTTTTTCCTCGGATGAGGATGGCAAACACGAGGGGACATAGCTTTAAGTTGAGGGGTGAAAGATATAGGACAGATGTCAGAGGTAGTTCCTTTACGCAGAGAGTAGTAGGGGCGTGGAACGCCCTGCCTGCAACAGTAGTAGACTCGCCAACTTTAAGGGCATTTAAGTGGTCATTGGATAGACATATGGATGTAAATGGAATAGTGTACATCAGATGATCGGCGCAACATCGAGGGCCGAAGGGCCTGTACTGCGCTGTAATATTCTAATTCTAATTCTAATTCTAAAAACATCAAGAGTTCGACATTAGGTTTTTTCTTTTTATTTGATCGGCTAGGCATATGCCATATTCAAAAGCCTGTCACCTTGGTTTATAGAGTCAATACGGCACAGAAGGTGGCCATTTGGCCCATCGAGTCCACGCCAGCTCTCTTTATAGCAATCTAGTCAGTCCCATTCCTCCGCTCTATCCCCGTAGCCCTGCAAGTTAATTTCCCTCAAGTGCTCATCCAATTTCCTTTTGAAATCATTCATTGTCTCCGTTTCCATTGCCCTCGTAGGCAGTGAGTTCCAGGTCATTACCACTTGCTGTGTAAAAACTTCCTCACATTTCCCACCACCCGCCACCCCCCCCCCCCCCCCTCTCACATCTCTTGCCCAAAACCTTAAATCTGTGTCCCCAAGTCCTTGGACAATAAACTAATGGGAACAACTTTTCTTTGTCTACGTTATCCAACTCTAATCTTGTACATCTCTATCAGATCTTCTCTCAGCCTCCTTTACTCCAAGAATAACCCCAGCTTCTCCAATTTAACCTTGTAGCTAAATTCCTTCATCCATGGAACCATTCGGGTAAATCTCTTCTGTATTTAAGTGTGATGGTGGATTGTTCCTATGGCATTGATGAAAGCTTTGGGTTCTGTTTTCTTTTAGTGACTTTTTGTAGTTATCAGTCAGAGGGATTTTGTACAGCGGGTGTTAGAGGTTTATCACCCAGTACAGGAATGAAACACTGTCAGGTGCACAAGCAGATGAAGAATAAACCTCCATCCACCTTGCTGTCTGTATACACAAACAGTCTAACTAACCTCAGAAGGGTATAATCCACAGCTCCAGAGGGAATTTCTTTCCCATTTCCTTGTTTCCTTTAAGGGATCTCTGAGTATGATTACCAATTTAGCGCCACTTGGTGGCGTATTATGCATTTGATGTCATGGGATTGCAATTGCTAGGAGTGCTAGGATCGATACTGATCAAACTAAGTTCAAACATTATCCATTCAGCTAACAGAAAGGAAAGGGCTTTTCATCATACTAGCATGGGTTGTATTCCAAGCCAGGATCCAGTGCGAAAGGTCAGTGTATTAACTCATTATGAAGCCTAATTCCCTTATTTTTGGCTTTTACATTCATCTCTCTCCCAGTTCATTGCTTTTCCTCTCACTCTGTTACAGTAGGATTCAGGTTACTCTGCAGTGATTTTCAAATATGCCTTTAGTTACTGTTCACTATCGAAATATCTGCTGTAATGCATGTTTATGTATATTGAATTAATAGCCCCACAGATTTCTGAAGATGACAGTGAAATCAAATCAAAATACAGTTTATTTATTGTTGTTTAGAAGGCTTCTTTAGGGAAACAGTTTCGGAAAGTAGCTGTAAATCTGTTCCCCAATTTTGTTATTTGTAACTATTTTTCCCCATTTGTTTATGTTGGCAGCATAAATGGGATGTAATGATTGTGTATGGTTATATAAATTTAGACACTCCATGTTAATTCGCCCCTTTCTTCCATGGAAGATGTCTATATGGCTTCATGTCCAGTGCATTTTTTTGACAGGTGCTTTTTTGTTTGCGCAGTTTTGTGATTTTTATTTTCCCACTCAGTTCCTCCCCACCTCTATAAAAGGTGCTGATTCAGTACCACCTGCACTGGTCACATGCTGGTACTTTGCTACTTTATCAGCAGGGAGAATCTTACTGGGACTTAGCCCTCCGCTCACCAATGCCCACCTCTGTACAGGAGGACTGAAATCCTTTTCTACAGTATATAGTTATTGTATGGCCCATTTCTGTGCTGTAAATACTTTGTAATTGTACAGTGTAGACTGACTGTGATGAAGCCAAGGAAGGGACACTTTGATTATGAGGAGTGAGTTGGGATACTGGGATTATTTCCACTGGAGCAGGAAAGCATAAGAGGGGATTTAATATAGGTTTTTAAAATTATCAAAGGTTTTGATAGGACGAACAGGGAAACACAATTTTTTTCTCTTTGGGAAGTAAAAAAGGGGGTCATCAATTTAAAATAGGACTATGGGTAGAGAGCAGGAGGATCGGATTGGATTGGACTGCTCTAGCCAAAACCTGGCAATCACGATTGACAGAATAGCCTCCTCTGTTGTTGAAACTATGGACCTATGGCTTTTCTACAGAGCAGGAATGTCATTTCCCTGTTTGTCTTTTATCTTTACATATTCTGACCTTTCTGTTTATTTCCAACAATTTCTACTATATACCTATAAAATTCGAACAGGACTAGACAGGCTACATGCAGGGAGGATGTTCCCGATGGCTGGGGAGTCCAGAACCAGGGTCACCGCCTTAGGATACGGGGTATGCCACTGAGAACTGAGATGAGGAGAAATTTCTTCACTCAGAGGGTGGTGAGCCTGTGGAATTCACTACCACAGAAGGCAGTGGTGGCGCAGTGGTTAGCACCGTAGCCTCACAGCTCCAGCGACCCGGGTTCGGTTCTGGGTGCTGCCTGTGCGGAGTTTGCAAGTTCTCCCTGTGACCATGTGGGTTTCCGCCGGGTGCTCCGGTTTCCACCCACGACCAAAGACTTGCAGGTTGATAGGTAAATTGGCCATTGTAAATTCCCCCTTGTGTAGGTAGATGGTAGGAGAATGGTGGGGATGTGGTAGGGAATATGGGATTAATGTAGGAATGGTATAAATGGGTGGTTGTTGGTCGACACAGACTCGGTAGGCCGAAGGGCCTGTTTCTGTATCTCTCTATGACTCTGTGATTTAGACTAATAAAAAAAACTAATTGATCTTACTGAATATTTAGCCATTGTAAAGCATGCAGGTGTTTAGGCCAAGCAGCTGATATATCTTGAACATTTTCCAGTTCTGACAAAAGGTCATCAACCTGAAAGCTTAACTCTATTTCTCTCTCCGCAGATGCTGCCTGACCTCCTCAGTATTTCCAGCATTTTCTGTATATATTTCAGATTTCCAGCACCCGCAGTAATTTTGCCTTATTTAGTCTATTTTTATGCTGTGAATTTGTATGGTTCTACATTCCAAGGAAGTGTAGTAATGTCTGTAATTACTGTAGTTCTGTTGTTTGCGACAGTTAAATTACCGCTTCAATGTTCATAGAACTTCTTGGTAGTTTATTGTCTGATAGCGTTTATTCTATAGCTTTCTGATGTCAAGTAGTGTATCCGGTAAACTGTAATACAATGACAGCGGTTTCTGTTCAACCTCTTATTTATTCTGTTAACAGGCTGTTTAATTTTGCTACCTTGTGCTCTCCCTGTGGTGTCTTACCCATCATTCGGATGAAACATTAAACCGAGGCCATGTCTGCACTTTCAGGTGGATGTAAAAGATTCCAAGGCAGTATTTTGAAGAAGAACAGGGGAGTTCTCCCTGGTGTCCTGGTCAATATTTATCCCTTATCCAACACCCAAAAGCAGATGATCTGGTCATTATCACATTGCTAATTGTGGGAGCTTGCTGTGTGCAGATTGGCTGCCACACCTCCTACACTACAACAGTGACTACACTTCAGAAATACTTCATTGGCTGTAAAGCATTTTGGGACAACCCGAGGTTGTGAAAGGTGCTATATAAATGCAAGTCTTCCTTTCTTATTGAAATGTTAGATTTATCAGGACAGTCTGATCATTTAGATGTCTATCTCATCCCTCAGAAATAAATGTAAGGATTTTTTCTTGAATCAAAGCAATGGTGTCTCTCACTTTGCCATGTCAGTGTTAAAATAGTAGGAGCAATTTGTAAGAAAGCATTCTGCAGCAGTAATATTGTAACATCTCACCTCTTCCTAACCTGTGAGTCACAGCAAACTTCGTATTCCATGTGTTTCTGGGTCTTTGCCCAGTAATCGCCAACACTGGGATGTTGAATTAGATGGAATTAGATAGGTAAATAGAAACTGATATTGTGGCTGCCAATGAAGAGTTAATGGGTAATTTTGTTTCCTCACCATATAGAGTGCTACAGTGGAATTGAATTGTAGTGATTAAATTGGTTACTTACACAAATAATCACTGCAATTGTTCAATACAGGAAATGTGTACTCTACTGTTGTAACGCACTTACCAGCACTTTAAGCAATTGATTAATCAGCTGCTCAGGCTCTCCTAAACCACTATTTAGAATGTTACCTCTCAATGTTACGTTCTTCTATGCCCTATAAATTTAGCCCCATCTACTAGCCCTGCATTATGGCAGGCAGGAAACACATGCACGTTTCCAGACAGAAGTGTGCCACCCACCGTATTGACAAAGGAGTAAAAGGTGTCCAGGGCCCACACCTGAAAGAAGCATTAGGTCCTTTGCGTATGCAAATAAGGAGCCTGAGGCCTGTTTGAGGCCCCCACTGCAAGATTGGTTTGCCCCAAGGCAGCCCTCACCAGCACCAGCACCAACTGCTCTCAGTAAAACCACATCATGGGACCGCCTGCTACCAAAAGACAAGTATGAAATTTGAGAAAGCCCCCCGGCAGTGTCAATCTTCCTTGGATCTACTTCAGTAACTTTGCATCATGTGAAAGACCAATGCAACAGTAGAGGGTCGTGGATTGGTGGCAAGTCTCATCTGCTGAGCTGGCCAACTTCCAGATAAAGGTGATTTCAAAAGACGTCAACAGATCATTAAGTCCTGTGTTATCTCACTCTTGTAGGACATCTCAGGGCTCATCAATTTGAATAGATGTGTCCTTTAATTAGAACGTCCTTCTTTGTTCCTTCCTGATAGTGATATCTGGTTCCTTGCCATTCCTGCCACAGATCAGCCAGTTTAATTTAAAAGCAAGAAATCATTCTCTCGGCAGAGTTCACCGGTTCTTCGTGGGGCATTATGGTGAATATGGTCAAACCTCAACATTTCAGTCAAGCCATTACTGTCTTACAAACCAGAGTGCCTCTCCACTTCAAGAGGTGCTGGTAACAACAGAGATCCCCAATATCTGGCCCACTCCAAACAGATATGCATTGAATGGTTAGCACCGGAAGCACTGGCACCATGAGCAAGTGCTAGCAGGCCCATTTTCAGGCTTGATCAAATTTCTAGGCCTTGTTGTTCGAGAATAGTATACCACATACGAGAGGAAAAGTCCTGAGAAAGACATTGAATATTTTCTAATACTTCAGCCATCTCCTGGGCTGCTGGCACTGACCTACTTCGCCATCTCTCTCCTTGCCTGCTGACCTTGTTTAATGTTGCCACCTGAGCGAATCAGGACTTCCTGACAGGCATGAGTTGTTTGATAAGTACCTCCACACTAGTTTCCTGGCCATTGACATTGTGTGCCTGCCTCTTCAGAAATGCAGATTCCACATGTTAAAGGAAGTCTGGGAGGAATCCGGATGAAAACACCTACTGTCTGGTCAGCCAACCCTGAAGAATTTGAAAAGTTAGACCCCACATCCTCCTATGTAAATGCAGACACTCTAAAAGCACCCCAACAGAGTTTCCAACACATTTACAGGAACCTGCAGAGACAAAGAAAGACCCCTCGGGGGCAGAGAAACCAAGAGGGTGATGCCTCACCTAGTCGAAGTGCCACAAGGGAGTGCAGCAGAGTCTGTACAAATACCTGCAGGCAGGAGCGTCCCATAGGACAAAGGGGAGATTAGAAAAGAATCCTCCCCCACAGTCCAATAAAAAGAAAACCACCCATCCCCTGAAGTCAAAAGCCTTTGCATTACTCAGCAAAGAACAGAAAGAGAGTTCAGGATAGACCCACCCACTACCGACTCTCCTGGGAAAAAAAAATTCCAACTCAGGGCTAATTAAACCTAACCATCTCAAAGGCACCCTAGGCAGTCATGGAAATGGGCAAACTGAAGAAAAACCTCCCCAAAGAACCACATGTTTATTGGGGTGCCAAAAAAGGGCAGTTTAAAGCAACAATGCTAGCAAGAAAAGACAGGCGGTAATAAGTCTTACGATTTATGAATGAATGTGAATGACTGAGAGAGAGAGAGAGACGCATGCTTTTTCCTGTATCTTATATTTTCAATCTCTACCCTTTTTAATGAAATGCGATTTTCTCAAATTGCATTTCATTCCGCTGGGTGTGGAGGTGTTATGCAGGCCCCCACCTGCCAAGAATGAGGCATATTAATTTTGTCATATGATTTTAAACTTGCTGGGAAGAAGAGAAGGCCTGTTACATGGGCTGCCAGAGACGTAGCTGAAAAACATTTGCATACCAACAGACAGTGCTTATGGCGACAAAAGGACCATTCCCTGACACATTCAACCCACAAGGGATTTTGATTACCAGACATTGAAGGTGTAAGGAAGAGCATTTCAGAGACTGCTAAGGTGATACAATCCACAGAAGCCAGGACAGGGTAAACCAGCTGGTCACATGACTAACTGACTGGTCCAGGGATTTTTGAACTAGCCGCAGAGTTTTTGAACTCGGGAAAGGCTGTTTGCTCCTGGAGTGAGAAGACCTCTCCTGTCTGCTCCCATCTCTTTCTCACAAGTCTCTGGACCCATTGAGGACACATGAACTTCGAGAGAGAAAAATTTCCTACAATCGAACAAGGTTTAAGAAGAATACTGGGCCCCAATGAAAAGCAAGACCCACCTACAATCAAGGACTTTACAGCAAGCTCGAAGAACAGTAACCAAAACCATCTTCAGATATTGCCTCAAACTTTTCCACTTTATTTCTTCTGCTCTTTTCTGTCTCTATCTGCATGTGTGTATTGGATATGCTTGCTAGTATGGACGCATCACGTATCCATAGGCATTAATCAAATTAGAGTTTAAGTTTATAAAGTTCAACCTTTTTTCTTTAAACCTAAGAAAAACTGTTTAACTAGTTTCTTTGCCTTATAATTGGAAGTTAGTGAACAAGGATTCACTAAGGGGGAGCTGAAAAAAACTGTGTGTTTAAAATTAAACCCTGTTTTGGTAAGACCAGGCAAAGGCTGAGAGCGAACCCCTAGACTCCTTCTCACCTGGTTGTAACAAACAGACACACAAAATAAGAGGCAGAGAAGGGAAAAAGGAAGGAGACATTTAGTGTGGGGTGGCGGGGGGGAGGTTATGATAAACTGTTAAATTCTTTTGGAAATCAAGTTCTCAGTGGATGAAGGCCTGATATGATTGTAGTTTTCTCTATTCATTGAAGGTTCAGTTGAAGGTGGTGGGTCACTTCTAGCTCTCGCTGTTGAACAAAGAGCAAAGAACAGTACAGCACAGGAACAGGCCATTCGGCCCTCCAAGCCTGCGGCGATCTTGATGCCTGCCGAAACTAACACCTTCTGCACTTACGGGGCCCATATCCCTCTATTCCCTTCCTATTCATATATTTGTCAAGATGTCTCTTAAACGTCGCTATCGTATCTGCTTCCACCACCTCCCCTGGCAGCAAGTTCCAGGCACTCACCACCCTCTGTGTAAAAAACTTGCCTCGCACATCCCCTCTAAACTCTTCCACCCTGGGAAAAAGCTTCTGACTATCCACTCTGTCCATGCCGCTTATAACTTTGTAAACCTTTATCATGTCGCCCCTCCACCTCCGTCATTCCAGTGAAAACAATCCGAATTTTTCCAACCTCCCCTCATAGCTAATGCCCTCCAGACCAGGCAACATCCTGGTAAACCTCCTCTGTACCGTCTCCAAAGCCTCCACGTCCTTCTGGTAGTGTGGCGACCAGAATTTCACGCAATATTCTAAGTGTGGCCTAACTAAGGTTCTGTACAGCTGCAACATGACTTGCCAATTTTTATACTCTATGCCCCGACCGATGAAGGCAGGCATGCCGTATGCCTTCTTGACTACCTTATCCACCTGCGTTGCCACTTTCAGTGACCTGTGGACCTGTATGCCCAGATCTCTCTAGCTGTCAATACTCCTAAGGGTTCTGCCATTTACTGTAGACCTCCCACCTGCATTAGACCTTCCAAAATGCATTACCCCACATTTGTCCGGATTGTTGTACAATGTAGATGTAGGATTCTGCAGCAGGGCCTTCTGGTTTGGCCGGAACGAGGGGACATAGCTTTAAGTTGAGGGGTGATAGATATAGGACAGATGTCAGAGGTAGTTTCTTTACTCAGAGAGTAGTAGGGGCGTGGAACGCCCTGCCTGCAACAGTAGTAGACTCGCCAACTTTAAGGGCATTTAAGTGGTCATTGGATAGACATATGGATGAAAATGGAATAGTTTAGGTCAGATGGTTTCACAGGTTGGCGCAACATCGAGGGCCGAAGGGCCTGTACTGCGCTGTAATGTTCTATGTTCTATGTATGTTCTATTAGCATGTTACCTCTCTCTCTCTCTGGCCGTCTTTTTTTAAGGTAAAACTGTGTCACCTCTCACCTCCTAGTAGGAGACCTTCTCATCTCTTCCCCATGGTGATCGCACAATGGCCCAGGAAGTAGCTACTTCGCACCTTCTTTGTTTCAGAAGAAGACATTCAGTTCTGGAATGTTTTTAAGATGGGGTGCAGTTGACACCTCTTAGTTTTGAAGATTTGTCCGTTGTCTTTCTCAGACAGTTTGAATACTCAAAAGGCCAATCCCTTTTTCTTCAGTGGCCATTTTTGATGAATTGTTCACTTTTTAAAATAAAGGTTCATTTTGAAAGACAAAGGCAGTTTTTCATAACTCTTCAGAATTATTCTGTGATTGTTGTATCATCGCACTTCTGGTATGCATGATAACAACGACAGCAACAACTTGCATTTATCTAGCACCTTTAACAAAGTAAAACATCCCAAGGTATTACACAGGAACATTATCAAGCAAAATTAGACACTGAACCACATAAGGGGATATTTAGGACAGGTAACCAAAAACTTGATTAATGAGGTAGATTTTAAGGATCATCTTAAAGGAGGAGAGAGAGAGCTAGAGTTGAGGAGAGATTTAGAGAGGGAATTCCAGAGCATAGGGTCTAGACAGCTGAAAGCACTCAGCCAATGGTGAAATGTTTAAAATAGAGGATGTGCAAGAGGCCTGAATTGGTGAACTAAATGTGAGTTTGCATAGTTAACATCAAAATGGCGCTATTTTGTAGCAGAGGTTGATTGTATGAATTCATCCCAGCGGTAGCAGAGAATTTAGTTGTTGAATTCTGATTTAGAGTTCCATAAAAGGTGACGCCAAATTGATGATGCCACCTGCGTTTGGGCCTATCTGGGGAGTTGGCTTAACCTGGTCCAATATGGGACATATTGTGACATTCTGTGTTAAAATGAACATTTTGGTTGAATATCTGCAATTGAAGAACCTTTTTTTCTTGTCTGCTTCCAGGGCACATATCAATCGACGGCTTCAAGAAATATTTGAGTGGTGACGAAAATGGAGTCGTTCCACCAGAGAAATTAGATCTGAGTGAAGATATGACTCAGCCCTTGTCCCACTATTTTATCAACTCCTCACATAACACCTACCTCACAGGTAAGAAATCAAGACTGTCTATTGTGTCCTAGGTTTTTCTGCCTCAGAGATAAGTGCGCCATTAGAATCCTTGCACTCATTGCTAATTGAACAAGAAAAAGCTGCAAACATTTGCTCCCCTCCCCCATTCATCTCCTTCTGAAGGCACAGACTCATATTGAGTAACCTAGGAGTTTAGTGGCCTTCAGTGCCTCATCCATGTGGCAGTCATCAGGAGGGTACTCATGTAGGGAGAAAATTACAGCTGGGTTGGATGAGGTTAGGGCACAATATCTACTAATGTCTATTGCCCCGAAGTCATGGACGGAGATGAGAAGAAGTATGTTCCCCATGCTGAACCAACTAGCAGGTTGGATCAGGAGAGTGTGAGGGTGCGGGGTGGAGGGGATTCCGTCACATGAATTGGCAGGAGGATAACTGCTGCCTTTCCTGGTCCCACCAAAACAAATTAAAAATTTCCTCTGCCAGCAGTGTCTTTAAGGAACGTCAGCGCTTGGATGCTCAAGAGTACAAGCGGACGAGTGCACACTCCACCCTTTTGCACCTAAAAATGACAATCAGCATACCACAATCAGAAACGTGCTTTGCCTATTTCAGCAGCCTCCCACTTGTTTCAGGAAGGCATATTGCTTATTCATTTACAGGCTTGCATGCAAATTGCATCAGGTGGGCTTTGGGCATCGAGGGGTCAGCTGAGGTGTTCCCCCACCCCCCCAAACCCCAACTCGCTCACCTCCGTGCCTCTGCTCCCAATGCTCAACTGTCAGCTGTCCACCCAACCCCTGCACAGCCCCCCTCAATTTTTTTCACACGAGGCAGGTGAAATACACCCATATTCAATGTTTACACATGGCATCGTAAATATAGTTTGCCCATGGTATAAAAGATACTTCTTCAGGGTTTTCAGTATGTGCAACATGGAGGCTTTCAACAACCTAGGAACCAAGTTGAGAAAATAGAAAGAACTTGCATTTATATAGCACATTTCCCAACCTTCACGTCCCAAAGTGCTTTACAGCCAATGAAATATTTTTGATGTGCAGTCCACTGTTGTAATATAGGAAATGCACAGCAAGCTCCCACAGACAGCAATAAGATAATCACCAGATAATTTGCTTTTTAGTGCTGCTGGTCGAAGGATAAATATTGGCTGGGATACCCGGGAGAACATCCTTGCTCGGCTGTGATTTCGTGCCGTGGGATCTTTGAGGATAGCATTTTCCAATCAAATTTGCAAACCTGTGGCCAAGGGTACTCAGTCTGCATCTGCAGCCTGTATATTGTCACATGGCAAGGGATTTCCATATAAAATGTAGTTTTGCTTACTTAGTATTGCATAGTATTTATAGCACAGAAGCTGGGCATTCAGCCCAACAGGTCCATGCTTCCCACGAACCTCCTCCCACACTTCTTACCCAGTTTCCCCTTAAATGCATCTATACGAGTTGCCTCAGCTACTCATTATGATACGAGTTCCACATTCTAGCCACTCTCTGGGTCACAAAACTTCTCCTGAATTCCCTATTGGATTTATTAGTGACTATCTATTTATGATCTCTAGTTCTGGTCTCACCCGCATGTAGAAACATTTTCTCTACATCTATCCTGTCAAATCTATTCATAATCTTAAAGACCTCTATCAGGTAACCCTTCAGTCTTCTCTTTTCTAGAGAAACCTTACTGTTCTGGTTTCATCCTGGTAAATCTCTTTTTGCACCTTCTCCAGTGCCTCTACATCTTTTATATAACTACAGTCTGAGGGTGGAATTTTCCAGGACCCTTGGAGGCAGCTTTGAGGGGGGCCAGGAGGGGATTGAAAAATTCTGTCGGGACAGCTCCCCATTGTTGTCCTGCCTCCCGGCGGGTTTACCAGCGATGGGCTACCACAGGAATTGGCAGCCCGCTCCAGGGAGGCGGTCAGCCAGTCAATTCAATTAAGGCCCCAATCAAGGGCCATTATCCCTCGCTGACGGATCTTTCCTGGCATCAGACGGGCCTCATGCTGAGTCCAGAATCCAGCATCGACTTGGAGGTAGCCTCCCGGCAGCGAGTCAAAGGGACATTGGAGTCTCTTCTTGAGCCCCCAGAGATGAAGCCGCAGAAGCTGGAATGGTCAGCACTGTGGCCACAATCATTCCCGTGAACAGTGACCCCTCCACACTGATGGTCTTAACCCCTCTAGGCCTTCTTTGTTCAAAATGTTCCGCAGCCGTCCAAGAGCACCTTCATTTTAGTCACCCTCTTGCTCACCTACATGTCCCAGCAGTTCCCACCACTCACAGTGGGGCTGCCAGCCATCCAATTCTGCGGGTCCTCTCATTGGGCCTCCCACATCAGGGCCCCTGACCTGGATGGCAAATGTGGAGGTGGCCTGTTAATTGTCCGCCACCCAGAAGATCGTGACACCCTGTGGATGGCAGACACCCAGAAATTATTTTCTGTGTCAGGAAGATTTGGCCCAGAGAAACAGCACTTCAGTCACTCACTATTGGTTAAGTACTACATCTGGATTGCGAGATTTACCCATGGTATAAAGATACTTCTGCAAAGCTTCTTATGCACATGCAATCTGATGGCTTTAAATCAAATTATAACAGGGATGAGAACTGTGCTTATCGATTATATTTGAGGGCTGGAGAAACAATGGGTGAAATCAGGCCACATCATCAGAACCACAGTCAGCAAAGTCAGTAGTTCAGTAAAATCTGCACCTCTCAGTATTTCATGTCTCCAAATAGATTTATTTTGATGTGGCTACAATGTATATATAAATAAAGCAGAATGTGGAAAAAAATAGGTTTTTGTCCTTTGTTTTGAATCCAAAGATGAAATTCTAGGACTGAGATTAGTGTCAAAAATAGCATTTTTTTCCCCAACAGTTTGGCACACGTTCCCCACGGTGACCACAGCTTCTACCTTTCTTACTGAATGTAATGTTTTCATATATCGTTGGTGATTGCCACGACGATTGTTAAATGCGGCATAATTTTACTTGACATTTTCAAAGTGGCAATTGCCATGTTGTTGCAGATTGTAGATTGCAGATTGAGGGCTTGATGGGGTAGATGCTGAGAGGCTGTTTTCCCCTAGATGAGGTGTCCAGAAATAGTGATCATAATCTCAAGATAAGGAGTTAGCCATTTAGGACTGAGCTGAGGAGCAATTTCTTCACTCAGAGGGTTGTGAATCTTTGAACTTCTCTACCCGAGAGCGCTGTGGGTGTTCAGTCATTGAGTATATTCAAGACGGAGATCAATAGATCTTTGGGCATGAAGAGGAACTGGGTATTATGGGGGATAGGGCAGGAAAGTAAAGTTGTTTAAATGTTCAGATCTTATTGAATAGCAGAACAGGCTTGAAAAGCTTTATAGCCTACCCCTGCCCCTATTTATTATGTTCTTATGTCCTATTACTTATGTATACTTGCAGTGATTTTTAATGTTGTCTTCACCCCCTGAAATTTTAAATCAAATGTTAGCCTCATTTGCTACCATGTATAATATATCGTGGCTGGAAGTGATATCAAATTGCAAACAGAATTTCTCCTCGTGTGTCACTGGAATAGCTGCTTTCTATTCTGCATTGTGTTATCACAGCCGGACAGCTGGCTGGAAACTCTTCCGTGGAAATGTACCGCCAGGTCTTATTGGCGGGATGCCGGTGTGTGGAGCTGGACTGTTGGAAGGGCCGTTCAACGGAAGAAGAACCAGTCATCACTCATGGATTTACGATGACAACTGAAATATGTTTCAAGGTGAAATTTATTTTTTGTTGGTTTCATTAAGCTATCCATTCTCTGCTGAGTTCTTCCTTGTGGTATTAAAGGTTGGTCAGTGTGACAGAGCTAGTGCAAGCTATTCTTTAAAGGGAACTGAAGGCAAGCCTTGATTTTTAAAAAAAATTCTTTCATGGGATGTGTTCGTCGCTGGCAGGCCAGAATTTGTTACCCATCCCTAATTGCCCTTGAACTGCGTGGCTTGCTAGGCCATTTCAGAGGGCAGTTAAGAGTCAACCTCATGGCTGTGGGTCTGGAGTCATGTGTAGGCCAGACCAGGTAAGGATGGCGGATTTCCTTCCCTAAAGGACATTAGTGAACCAGATGGGTTTTTATGACAATCGGTGATATGTGGAAGAGTCTGTCACTCTAGAATTGGCCTTTATAGCCACTCCAGGCGCTGCTCCACAAACCACTGACTTCCTCCAGGTGCTTACCCATTGTCTCTCGAGACAAGGAGGCCGAAAAGGAAAGGATAGGTTCATGGCACCATTACTGAGACTAGCTTTCAATTCCAGATTTTTTAAAGTCATTAATTTAATTTATATTCCATCAGCTGCCATGGTGGGATCTGAACCCATGTCCCATGGCATTAGCTTGGGCCTTTGGATTATTAGTCCAGTGACATTATCACTACGCCAAGGTCTCCCCCAACATTATTATTGCTGAATTATTAGACTGGGCAACGGCTCTTTTTGAATGCTTCTAATGCTCACAATCTTAACTGTTTTTAAGTTACACTCCAGCACGGTTAATTGAACATACTGCATATGTTTTAAAGGACACAATTCAAATTCAACCCACTGTCACATCTCTAGTGCAAAATATCAAGTTATGGGAGATGTTGAAGCCTTAAAGTGAAAATTTTCAAGAAGACATTAAAAGGCAATTCAGCGAATTAATTTAATTGTGCTATTTGGAAAGATCTTTGAAATTTATTTTAGTTAAACCTTTCTTTTAGGCATTAGAAGTATGTATTACTAACGGAATAAGTGATGATTAAATAAATGTTCCAAAAACATTATGAATGAATTATGGGTACCTGGTGGCCAGACTGTGCAACCACAGGGTAATATACTCTCACTATAAAATAACAGTTATTGTGTGTCACATCAATAGCATTGAAAATACCTAGCACAACACCAGCTACGGAAGTAAAAGGCACTGCACGCAATTATACTGAGTTTTCAATAAAACGTGGACCAAACATACTGAATTTATTATTTAATAGTGGGGTATGGAAAGCAATGCTCCAATGATTGACTTCTACCATTGTGACTTTGGTTTTAAGTGACTGCCAGGAATGGCTGTAAATTGAACTACATCTAACATTTCTCAGATAGGCCATTTAGATACATAAGGGCCCTGATTCTGCAGTAAGAATCAGACAGCAACTTCCAGCGACAGCACATGTGGAAATCTGAAAGATGCCAGGGGGAATTTTATGCTTTTCCCCCTGGTGAGTTTGGAGGCAGGAAAAGCATTTAATCGGGTGGGAGGGTGGTGGGGGGTGGGGGGGAGGGGGAGATCCCTGCCACATTCCTGCCACATTCCTGCCACATTCCTACCTGCACCCTAATTATGTCCATGGCGCTAAGACCCGTGGACAACCTTCCGCACTGCCACCAATTGAGGCCCCTAAGTGGGCAATTAATGCCCAATTAAGGGACTTATCCCGCCTCTTCCCGTATTAGCCCAGCAGCAGGTGGGCCTGTTTTTCGGCTCCGGGTGGGGGGGGGTGGGTCCCTCATTTAAAGGTACACTGCCCGATCAAGGGACCTGGAATCAGGAAGGGAGGGGTCTGCTGAGAGCCACCCCCTGCCATTGCTGCCAATCTCCCCCTCGAAACCCCTCCCGCCCTGACTCACCTCTGGCCTGGGTCCTCCAGTGGGTCCATTACCAGCATCAGCCACCGCCTCCACAGTGATGCTGCTCAGTAAAAGAGCTGCAGACCTCTGATTGGCCAGCAGTTCTCAGCTGTCGGCACTTCCGTCGCCGGAGTCCTTAATCCTGGGGAAGGCCCGCCGCTGTCCACTTAAGTACCTTGTCATGCTAGGCCCCCACCTGCCAAGAATGAGGCACATTAATTTTGTCTAGAGCGAGGAAATGACTTGTTAAACTGATCAGCCGTGGCTGGACAATAAATTTGCATATTAACAAACCGTGCTTGTGTAGACGAAGGACCATTCCCTGACACATTCAACCCACAATGAATGTTGATCACTGGACAGTGGGTGGGGGGGGGGGGGCTGTGGGGTGAGCACATTCCAGGGCCTGCTGGGGTGATGCAATCTACAGGGGCCAGAACTGGTTGGACCAGTTGGTCACATGACTAACTGGCTGTTCCAGGGTTCTCTTGTGAACTAGCCACAGAGAGTTTGAACTCAAAGATTGTTTGCTCCTGGACTGAGAAGATCGCTCCTGTCTGCTCCCATCTCTTTCTCACAAGCCTCTGAATCCACTTGAAGACCCATGAACCCCAAGAGAGAAAAGTCTCCTTATTCTAACTTGCACTTCCTGGTTTAGACTCTGCATGAAGAATTTTAACACTCAAAAATATTCAACTCCACCACCTCCCCCATGATCACACACCCCAACCGTGATCACCCACCGCCCCTCCACCTCTGCTCCCGATATGTCTCTAACCCCCCCTCACAATTATCCCCCAACGTTCCAAGGCACAGTATACCCACCACCCACCCCATGATTTCTACTCCAGCAGCACAAAACCTACCTGCTGCTGGGCTGCAGCCTCTTCTACAGTGTTCCCCACCAGACAGGGAGCAAAGCTTGTCAATCAGGCTGGCATCTGGCTGGGGGGAACCTGTTGAGAAAGAACCATACGAATCGTCAACAAAACAGCTCCAAAACTCTGTTGCACTTTAACATAAAAGTGCAGCAGTGGAGTTAAAACTCCAGCTTTCAGAGAAACCCAAACTTCGAGTCCCAACCAGAACTCGCGCCCCCCCACGCCACCAACCCAACCTCCCCCCGACTCCCATCCCCTGCTGCCAGGTTTGGAAATCCCACCCTAATAAAGATGCACGTATCAATATGGATTCTTCAATCTGATTAGTTAAGAATATATTCAGTTGCTTGCACTGCTCACAGGCATCCCTGTAGAGAGCACTGCACTGTTCTGGATTTCTAATTATCGCAAATCACATTGCAAATGTTCACAGAAAGTTTGTGGACAAGCATAAGCGTAGCGAATGTTTAGTTGTGTTCATTCACCACTGACTGTAAAATCCAGGCCAATACATTACCCTGACATTGGGGACCTTAGACGTCGTACATAATTGTTTTAACTGAAGGCTTTGGGAGCCAAGTTAAGTCTGTGAGTTGCAAATGAGAAAGTTAAGAACGTGCTTACTTTGTTTTTTCATACTTCCCGGTGTATTGATGCTACATAGCTTAATTGAACAAGTTTGAAGTGCGTTTAATGGATTTTTGTCTGCAGTTTTTTAAAAAAGTCTGCTTCATTCGTTTCATTTCACCATAAATTTTGCTCCGGTAGATTCAAAGGTCGGGTCCAATTCAAAGTTGTGATTAATGTAAAGTCACAGCATGGTTGCTCATATTTTCAAAGTGATGTACAATATTTGGGCAGGGATTCCGATTTTAACTATCTGAACAGCTGCACTTTCATGTTAAGGTGCAACAGAGTTTTGGAGCTGTTTTGATTTGTTGACGATTCATAAGGTCTTCACATCACTCTACACGGGTTAATGAATGGGGGAAAATGTGCGTGCTGTGAGAAATTAAATTATCTCCTCATATTGTAGCAAATGAAATATTTTTGTTTTTTTAATTCTTTTTGCAGGAAGTAATTGAAGCAATTGCTGAGTGTGCTTTTAAGACTTCTCCTTATCCAGTGATCCTCTCTTTTGAAAACCACGTTGATTCGTAAGTGTTCACAACAGTTTTAAGCAGTGGTGAATTATAATAATTACTACACTCGCAAGAAGAATGAAAACACACATTTCAAGGTATTATCAGACTATACTTCAAACATCTCTATGAGATCCTTTTAGTGGAAGGATGAGCAAAACAACAACTTGTATTTATATAGCGCCTTTATATAGCCCTTTAAAATAAGCACATTAATGCACACATTTAAATAGCAAAGGAATGTTGTATGCACACATTAATATTACAGCAGTATTAAAGAGTTATTACAGTGGATAGTTTTAATGGTTCATATTTTAAAAAAGCTTTTACTGTGAATTATTGGCTTCATCGAGATGCAGGATATCAGAAGCAGGACATTTGTCACTTTCTAGTTCAAAGAACTTTGGACAGGGTAAAGTACTCACAGGTGAGGAACAGCAGTGTGACATTTTTTCATTTCCTACCATGAGTCATAGAGCCATAGAGTTATACAGCACAGAAACAGGCCCTTCGTGTCTGTGCCAGCCATCAAGCACCTAACTATTCTAATCCCATTTTCCAGCACTTGGCCCATAGCCTTGTATGCTATAGCATTTCAAGTGCTCATCTAAATACCTCTTAAATGTTGTGAGGGTTCCTGCCTCTACCACCCCTTCAGGCAGTGTGTTCCAGATTCCAACCACCCTTTAGGTGAAAATTTTTTTCCTCAAATCCCCTCTAAACCTCCTGTCCCTTACCTTAAATCTATGCCCGTTAGTTATTGACCCTTCCGCTAAGGGAAAAAGTTTCTTCCTTTCTATCTTATCAATGCCCCTCATAATTTTGTATACCTCAATCAGGTCCCCCCTCAGCCTTCTCTGCTCTAAGGAAAACAACCCTAGCCTATCCAGTCTCTTTTCATAGCTGAAATGCTCCAGCCTATGCAACATCCTGGTGAATTTCCTCTGTACCCTCTCCAGTACAATCACATCCTTCCTATAGTGTGGTGACCAGAACTGTACACAGTACTCCAATTGTGGCCTAACTAGTGTTTTATACAGCTCCATTATAACCTCCCTGCTCTTATATTCTATGCCTCGGCTAATAAAGGCAAGTATCCCATATGCCTCCCTAACCACCTTATCTACCTGTGCTGCTGCCTTCAGTGATCTATGAACAAGTACACCAAGGTCCCTCTGACCCTCTGTACTTCCTAGGGTCCTACCATCCATTGTATATTCCCTTGACTTATTAGTCCTCCCAAAATGCATCACCTCACACTTCTCAGGATTAAATTCCATTTGCCACTGCTCCGCCCATCTTACCAGCCCATCTATATCGTCCTGTAATCTAAGGCTTTCCTCCTCACTATTGACGACACTACCAATTTTCGTGTCATCTGCGAACTTACTGATCATACCTCCTATATTTGTGTCCAAATCATTAATGTACACTACAAACAGCAAGGGTCCCAGCACCGATTCCTGCGGTACACCACTGGTCACAGGCTTCCACTCACAAAAACAACCCTCGACCATCACCCTCTGCCTCCTACCACTAAGCCAATTTTGGATCCAATTTGCCAAATTGCCCTGGATCCCATGGGCTCTTACCTTCTTAACCAATCTCCCAAGCGGGAGCTTATCAAAAGTCTTACTGAAGTTCATGTAGACAACATCAACTGCTTTACCCTCATCTACACACCTAGTCACCACCTCGAAAAATTCAATCAAGTCTGTTAGACACGATCTCCCCCGACAAAGCTGACTATCCCTGATTAATCCCTGCCTCTCCAAATGGAGATTAATCCTGTCCCTCAGAACTTTTTCCAATAGTTTCCCTAGCACTGATATTAGACTCACCAGCCTGTAATTACCTGGTTTATCCCTGCTACCCTTCTTGAATAATAGCACCACATTCGCTGTCCTCCAGTCCTCTGTTACCTCTCCTGTAGCCAGAGAGGATTTGAAAATGAGGCTGATATTGAACCGAGATCCCAGAAGTGAAAAGTCAGGTTCAGACCCACTGTAGCATCACAGTTTATATTTTTCACTGGCTGTATAGGCAGATCACTAAAAGGGGAAATGAAAGGAATCTTCTTGTATAAAATTCTCTAGGTTAAAAAGGTTTGCAGCTGAAACCTAGTGGTGACAGTGCAATTGAACCAGTAACATGCAGCACCAAGCTGCAGTCCCTATTTCTCACTCTACCAAGTTCCCAATCTCAACCTTGGATGATTATTTCCCCATGGATTTGGGATGAGGGGAGAAAATTGAATAAGGAGGGCTAGTAGTAACCTATCTACGTTGCCTCTTGTATGCAAGAGGTGGAAACAACCAGCAAGAAGAGAAACTAAAGAAGAGGGCACTTGCTCTCATAGGAGATTACATGCGTTCCAGAATAAATTAGTGTACATGACAAATTTATCTTTGTGTTCCTTCAGTCCTAAACAACAGGCTAAAATGGCAGAGTACTGCAGGTCGATATTTGGAGATGCATTGCTGATGGAAGACTTGGAAAAATATCCAGTGAGTATATGATTCCTCTTCATTGCTCTGCAATGACGCACACTTCATAAAATCATAGACGTTGGTTCATTTTATCTTCTTCTACTCTCAGGTTCTAAGGGGTTGTAATTTCTCTATGAACAAAATATGAGACAATGCCTTTTTTCCCTCTTTGATTAAAGAAGTGCCTAGCTTTGATATTTGCAACTCGTTCAATAACTTATGCATCATACTTGGGCTGAAACTTCCCCTTGTCACAAACTTGAGCTGGTTTACCCCAAGACCCACCTGATTTCTTAACCTGACTTTGGGGGTAACTCAGAGAACCAGATACTCCACTTGCCGACATGTGACTCTGGGCTGTGTGTCCACATATTAGCAACTGTCGATGTCATTTGCATCAACATGTGTACATTTTATTTTGCATTTTGAACTTAATTTTTATAAATGACAAGACAGGGAAAAGAGCTCCTGACCTATCCAGCCTGTCCCACACAATTTTGATACCTTGTGTAGCACAATATATACACACCCCATCCACCCAAAAGCCCTGTCATCTCCTGGGGGAGGAGAAAACACAGATGAAAACCCAGGCCAATTGGGGGGGGGAAATCTGGGAGATTCTCCTCCATACAGATGATTGAAACTTGCTCAGCAGTTAACTCTGGCCCTGATAATTCTGTGCAATACCTATCTTTTATACGAGGTGATATCTGCCCCAGAAACAGGTCCAGCTCTCGCTTGAAGGAAATCAGCGAATCGGCATCTACCGCACCAGCCAACAGCCTGCTCCAGAGGGCTATCTGTGCATTGGACATGTTGAATAATTACGTTGCATCAGTATTTACTGTAGAGGAAGAGGTCAGCATGCCGAAAATCTCAAGACAACTAATATTGAATCAGGGACAGGGAATCACAAAAATTAACATAAGCAAAATAACAGTAATGAAAAAGATTGCAGCACTAAAGAGTGACAAATCTCCAGCACCAGATGGTTTCCATCCCCTCTGCTTGTTCCTACGTTCATCCAGATTGTATCGCTAGTCTCCTATATAGTGGCCAAAGTAAACAAGGGACAAGCTGCTAATCGGATTGCAGAGTGGCCATGGGTAAGATGGGAGCAGCTGTTGGGGAGGTTGGGGTAACAGTTCCATTTTTTTCTGTACCTGCTGGCTCACAGATAAAATTGGCTGGCAGCAGCAAACAATAGACATTGGAATCAAAGTTAGATTCCGCTGAATCTGGCAGCCTCTCTTCAACTAAATGCAGGAAGAGAACTCTCCAGCTGGAGATGAAGAGAGCCAACAGTATAACTGTTGAAGGCAGCTGCCAGCTTTTCAGTGCTGCTCGGTACTGATTGCCAGCCTAAATTCGAAAGCCAGGACACTCATAAACTTACCTCGTGTAAATCTGGCGCTCATCCATCTTTGACTGGGAGTCAGGGAACTACAACAGGATAGCAAGAAAAATGATGGACTCCAAATTATTTGTAATCAAACCTGGTTATGTTTTTAAATTCCCTCCCACACAGATTTACCCCATAATTAATTATTGAATCCTGAAAGGGACTAAATGGAATCGGACAGAGCATTTGTTTACATTGTCGTGTGCTGTGACGCACGTGAAGTCCCTTGGAGTTTTTTTACAACAATCATTTTTCATCCTACCACTTTGCTTTTCTTTGAAGAGAGTTGTTGCCTTGCTATCTGTCAGCTCAAAGTCGTTGAGGATGAGTTTGCAATTATCATTTAAGTCTAAAAAGGCATGTTAAAAATAAAATCTATCCAATTTATTTCAAGCTTCAGGGATCTGTGTGTGTGCTGGAAAGCCTTGCTTATTTATTACCTGTCTACTTTCCTCTCATTTTATTCTCTTTGTGATGTGCCTTTTATCTGCCCATATATTCATGTATCTTAATTTAAAAATAAAAGAAACTGCTGGAAAACACAGCAGATTGGGCAGCATCTGTGGAGAGAGAAACAGAGTTAATGTTTCAAGTTACATCAGGTCTGGAAGATTTTAGAGATTAACAATTCTTAAACAAGTACAGAGCAAGGGAAAAAATGGTGATTGGGGAGAGTGAAAGAAAAAAAGAGAAAGATCAGTCTATCTTGTTATTCCATTGCCCGGTGATGCCCAATATCAGGTTTATATTTTGAGCTTGTTTATATGCTTTGTAACTGACTAAAGTTTGAAATAAAAGGCTGAATTTTACAGCCTTCCCGACGTTGGGGGCCGGGGCAGTGTGGGGGGGCGGCGACGGTGGCGGAAAATGCCTCCAACAAAGGCCCGCCACAAGTCCTCGACGACGGGAAGGCCTGGCCTGATATTGCTGGTGGCGGCGAGGCCTTGTGGTGGCACCCCCCTCCCCCCCACCCCCGCCACACGGCGATGGGTGCCAAATCTGCATATTTAAAAAATGTAAATTAGTGAATAACTTACTTACCCACTACCACCATCCATTCCTGAACGATATTGGTGCCGGTGACCAGCACTCCTGCGCCTTCGGGAAGGCATCCGCGGATCCAAGGCCTGACACTAGTGGGGAGCGGGGGAGCAGTTACGTTTTTCAGTGCTGGAGGGTAGGGAGCGCGGTAAAACTCATATCATTTGTTTCGGGGCCGGTGGGAAGAGATAAAGATTAAAGTTTATGAACTTTGAGTGGGGGGAGGGTCAGGTGGGCAGGGATGTGTTTTCGGGGGCAGAGGGCATGTAGTTAATTACATGGTTATTGGGGAGAGGGGCAAATTAAATGTTTTCAAAATTTTTTTCCATCATCTATCTTTAAAAATTTAAATTAAATGTAAGGGCTTGAAGCCCTTTAAAAAAGGCATTGGCGCCTACGCAGTGGAGACTGATGCCATTGCCAGGGACGGAGCGCCCGCCCCCTCCACATGATTGAGGAGGGCGGTCCAGCCCGGCCATTTAAATGAGCCACCGCATTTACTATTGCAACAGCTCCGCGACGTGCAGTCCGCAGAGCGAGATCGGCGGCGAGCTTATAAGATCCAGCCCAAAGACACAAGACAAAAAAATTAAAGTCATATCTAAGTCTAAATTAAAATTGGTCCCATTTCACAGTTTCATCTCTTTTGAATTATTTTTGAAATCAGCATCTGAATCTGAAAAAGGTCAGAAACAGTCACAACTTAATGCACAGCTCGATAAAATATTACCGTTTTGATTGTGAAGGTTCTCCTGACTCCAATTTGGATGTAATGTCATATTTTTATTCTCCTTTCTATCTTAGCTTGAGTCAGGAATTCCCCTTCCAAGCCCGCACGATATGATTGGTAAAATTCTTATTAAGAACAAGAAGAAAGGACACAAATCTTCCGATGGAAGTGCCAAGAAAAAGCTGTCTGAGCAAGCATCAAACACGTACAGTGACACATCCAGTGTCTTCGAACCCTCGTCTCCAGGAGCAGGTGGGTTAACCCGCAGGTCTCTGAACAAGGAATTTGCTTGTTAGGTATAAAGAGTTCTTGGTTCTTAATCAGATAAGGATTGATCTTGATAATAGGATTGCAAGGTCACAACATAAGTGTGGATAAGGGAGCCATTCAGTCCATCTTTGATCGTGTGAAAAGAAACAATTTATCCCATCTCCCACCAAACTTTGTTTCTGCTTTCTTCTGCTATCCTATCTCAAAGTCCATTACGTGAGTTAATCACTCATTTAAGAAGAAATGTTTGGGCATCAGTCCTAAATTTGCCTTTCACTTATTTCAACCCATTCCCCATCTATTTCTCATGGCCCTGTTTACTTTGAAGTAGGCAATTGATGTCCCAAAGTTTGATGTGAATGAATTTTGTTGTGTGATTCCACAGTTGCATCTTACAATCTGACTGTGGCTTGTATTAACCTTGCGTTTGATGTCAACCCACAGCAGAATGCAAATTTCATAATTTGTTAGTTTTTCCGTTGTCCAATGTTAATGTAGCTTGCATCAACAGAGATTTCGGATCTCAGCATACAGGGGTGAAGGGGCACAGGGAGCATTAGCCACGAAGCTGGTGTGAGGCCAAGACTGATTGGAAGCTTTCAATGTAACTGCACCTAAAGTTGCATGATGCTGCATGCAGTAGGAACAGGGAAATTGGACATTGGTAAAGACTATTGGACTACACTAGGCCTGGCTATTGATGTTCCCTGGTGAAGTATAGCTGAGGAATTTGGCACCAAATGGCATGTACGATGATCCTGATTTCAAGAAGAAAATAATGGAGACCATTTCAATTTGCATTAAAAAGCTGTATAGTACAGACTGCAACACGGGGTGAAAGAATATGAATGCAAGAAAGTAAGTGGTTATATTGAATGAAAGAAATAGATATATGCCAGGAATAATATCTTTTTATAAGCTGTTCTGAGAAGGAGATGGATGGGGGTCAAATAAAAATTACTATTGAGACAAAAATGAAAGCTTTGAGAAGAACATTCATGCTGCTCGAATTAAGATTTAAAAATTGGTTTTGGTGATTTGACGACTCCACATTCTTCAACACGCTATCATACACAATCAAATAAATCAAGTCAGTTCCATTGTCAACAGCGCATCAAGAATAACAAAATACAAAACTCTGTACCAACGCACACTCATTTACACATGTAGGTGTCCAGAATATTTATAGCGGCTAATGTTGCATAACTTGAACCTTTGTGGATTTGTCATTGGCTCCTCCAGCTTACAGTAAGGTATTTTCCCCTTACGTGTTGACCTCTTGTGGGCATCAAGTCATTCCTTTCAAAAACTACAGCCTCCCACACTGTGTAAAATTGCCACTGTTAGCAGCCACTTCCATTGATGAGACTATGAGGACCATTTTGTGATGGATGCTCTGAGTATTAAAAGAGCAAATGTATGTAAAATACACTGCTTACAAAGTGGAGGTTCAGGGTGAAAGAGCCTGCATTGAGATTGGCTGGCAATTTTCTGGCGACTGCATCAATTCACATCGATTGTTAATCCCTAAGAAACTGGTGTCACTTAGGAGCTGGGGTGTAAATGGTAGTAATTTTCACTTGATTTATCATGGAGCAAGAAGCTCAACGTCTACACAAAGTGAGCCTTCTGTAATTAGATTATAATGTAGTTAGGGTAAGTTTTAACTGGAGTTTTCCTGCAAAGAACACATTCGACTCAATTGCTACAGATGAGGAATGAGTGGCTCCGTGGATTATAACTCTCCTTTCACTTTTGTGGACTAATTCAATTGAACTCTCCCCTCTCTGTCACCTGTCAGCGCCCTTAGTGAATTGAGTTATGGAATATCAGTCCATTTCCTAGTGTGCCAGTCCACAGTCTCAATCGGAAGTAGAAAAATTCTTCTTGATATAAAATCTTCCTGAATTCCTCTTCTGAAGAATAGGCTAAGGAAACCTTTGCAAGGTATTGTAAAGGCAAATTTACTGTCCAGCTGAGCTACGTTGCACCTTGCCCCAAAATGCTCAATACTGTTCGCACAGAGCTGTGCTATTTGCTGCAAGACACCTGCAACACAGGAATAACACTTCCATTGGTAAGCAAAATCACCCTCTGACAGGAGGACCGACCCCGGTCAGAAGTCCACTCTGCCTGCCTGGTTAGTGCCAATCCTGGAAGGCTTGTCGGGGTCAGTCATCACTCTTTTGAACAAATGAAATTGGAGGTTCAGTGTGCTGAGATGGTTAAATATATGTCATATGGCCCTAACAGTAGCCAAAAGAATTGATTTATATTTCATCAGAGCTGTTACTTACGTTACAATCATCTTGAAGATCCTGGCAGTGGGAAAATGTCGCTGGAAAGCTATTTATCTTATTCTGTCCATAACACAACTCTGGAATCCTCCAGGAATCCCTCACTGCAAGTGTTTTTAGCCAGCTGGTCCTTGTTGATCTGGACCCACAGTCTGAGAGTAGAAATAATTTCAAGCAACTGTTCTCACTTGCACAACATTCCTGTTTTGCATCCACCTTTGGTGAAGAAAATGAAGAGCGTTACCACTTATTAGAGATAACTCGAGGCTGAATTCTCCATGTTACCAGAGTGCAGTGACCTGGGCAAAGTTTGTCCTGTCGATGATTTTACAAAAAGTCACTGCAGGGAAGAAAACAAAATTTCCCATTTTGTACTTAGGCTGACTTTATTGCCAGGTAATATTTCACACCCTCAGTCCCAGAGATGCCAAGCCACACATTAAACTTGGGTGTTTGAGTAGGTGCAGAATATCTCTCCAGTGAAGACACTTTCAGAATGAAAGGGGCAGTTCAGAGCATGAAGGAGCCAAAATACTTGATCTTCTAGAATAAAAGCAGAAAATGCTTGATACAAAGATTAAAGAGAAAGATAAGATCATGTTTTGGGTGAGACCCTCCTTCAGAACTCAGCTGTTCCTAGCACTTTAGTTTTTTCTTTTGAACTTTGCTCTGAGAGAGTTATGATGCTTAATTGAATGCTCGTAGTTTGTGGAAAATTTAGTTAATTTTCCGACCATGCAACCCTTGGCCAAACCGTAAATGTCCCTTTAAATGAATTTAGGGTACTCTGTGCTGAGGGATAACCATTAAGTGTTATTTTCACACAAATGAATAATCATTTTTGATTTTCGTATATTGCTTGTCAGGGCCACTGTCACCCCAACAAAATTCAGCCTTCTGTCTGCTGGTCTAAACTGGGGTAGAAAGTAAGATACAGGTAGCTGACATTGAAACATTTTCAATGTCTATTTGTTATACTGATTCAGGAAATAAGGTGAGGCAAAACTGAGTCAGAAGGTTGTGGGTTCAAGTCTCACTCCAGAGGTTTGAGCACGATAATCTCGGCTGACACTCCAGTGTGGTACTGAGGGAGTGCTACACTGTCAGAGGTGCCATTGTTCAGATGAGACATTAATCTGAGGCCCTGCTTGCTGGCTCAGGTGGACGTAAAAGATCCCATGGCACTAATTTCGAAGAAGAGCAGGGGAGTTCTCCCCAGTGTCCTGGCCAATATTTATCCCTCAATCAACATCACTAAAACCAGATTATCTTGTCATTATCACATTGCTGTTTGTGGGAGCTTGCTGTGTGCAAATTGGCTGCGGCATTTCCTACATTACAACAGTGACTGCGCTTCAAAAGTACTTAATTGGCTAGAAAGCGCTTTGGGATGTCCTCTGGTCATGAAAGATGATATATAAATGCAAGTTTTTTTTTAATCTAAGGTGATTTATTTTGAAATGAAATCAGAACTAACATATATAAAGGATTTCATTTCATCAAATAAGAAATAGTCCAAAGTGCTTCATAGGCAATGAATTGCCCTAAGTGTAGACAGTATAGAATCAGGATCATAGAACAATATAGCACAGAAGGAGGCCATTCGGCCCTCTTTGAAAGAACTATCCAAATAGTCATTACTCTTTCCCCAAAGCCCAGCAATTTATTTTTTCCTTTTCAAGTATTTATCCAATTCCCTTTGAAAAGTTATTATTAAATCGATCACCACCACCTTTTCAGGCTGTGGATTCCAGATCATAACAACTTTAGGGCAGCACAGGGGCGCAGTGGTTAGCACCGCAGCCTTACAGCTCCAGCGACCCAGGTTTGATTCTGGACTAGGGCGCCAGCTTTTGTTATTTAAGTAATGCGAGAGGGTAAGAGTTCTCCCATCGTGTGGCAACATCATGAGTGCAGATTTCCTTTGTTCGGTGTTTCAAGCACCTTCTTTCCAGCCTTTGTTTACTTTAGATCAGTGAGAATCTTGAGGTATGTTCACTGCAGCCGGACTCGAATGGAGTTTGGATCAGAGACTTGCAGTTACAGTGTTATAGCCCTATTTCCGATCCCACACTCCCTCCTTCAATGGGAGCATTGGGAATCAGTGAATTTATCTTTAATGTGCTTGCTACAATTGTATATGGCTTTGGTGAGACCACACCTGATGTACCAGGTGCACAGTTTTGTTCTCCAGAATGAAGGAAAGATATACTTGCATTAGAGGTGATACAGCGAAGGTTCACTAGACTGGTTCCTAGGATGAGAGACTGAGTAAATTGAGCCTATACTCTCTGGAGTTTAGAAGAATGAGAGATGATCTCATTGAAACATACAAGATTCTGAAGGGGCTGGATAGGGTAGACACTGAGAGATTGTTTCCCCTGGCTGCGGAATCTCGAACACAGGGGCACAGTCTCAGGATAAAGGGTCGATTATTTAAGACTGAGATGAGGGGAAATTTCTTTACCCCAGAGGGTTGTGAATCTTTGGAATTCTCTACCCCAGAGGGTTGTGGATGCTCCATCGTTGAATATATTTAAGGCTGGGTTAGATAGATTTCCAGTCTCACAGGGAATCAAGGGATATAGGGAGTGGGCGGGAAACTGGAGTTGAAGCCAAAGATCAGCAATGATCGTATTGAATGGTGGAGCATGTTCCAGGAGCTGTACTCCAGCTGCTATTTCTTATGTTCATGTGCTTCTTGGCTCCCAATGATAAACTGACTTCAAGCATTACCAATTCAAAAGGCCCAAACATTTTAGCACAAATTATACACTGATATCTACATAGTTTGGATTCTGCACCTGAGCAATGTTGGCCACTGATTCATAACTCCTCAATATTGCCTTTGATTGGGAAGATAAGTGTTCTATTCCCACTCGTGTCATTTGCCAATTTAATCCCCATCAAACTGACAAAAAGAGAAAACAAATCATGTTAAACATTACTGTAGTACATTGAGTGACACAGAGGAGCAAGACGTAGGTGAGGGCATTGGCAAAATTATCTGTCTGATCCTGCTATGAAGTTTAATTTTTGATTGAATAAAAGTGACAAAAAGGGAGTCAGGCGTCATGCTGGTGATCTCGTTATTATGAAGATTTCACTTTATTTAGCTTGTACTGCCATCAGGTGCTGAACCCAGTGTAATGCAGGTAGTATTATAACTAAAAGTTTTTCGTTTTGTTTCGTAGTGTCATAGGCTGGGTTATCAGGGTGACAGGGGTCTCGATCTCTGGCGAAGGTGCCGCTGAGAACCCCACATCCCCTCTTCTGTGGGGGGCCTGCCGAATCAAGTGCCAATTAGGCACTTAACTGGACAGCAGTGGAGGGTTCCACCGGATCAAGGACCACAGTGTGGAAATCCTGCCCTCTGAGAGCTGCTGACCAATCAGAGGCCGGCAGCTCTTTAACTGAGCAGCGCCACCGTGGAGGCTGTGGATACTGCCGCTGGAGCAACTGCCCGAGGCCCAGGAGCGGCGCTGAACCCAGGCCACAGGGAGGTCAGGGTGGGAGGGGTCTCACAGGGTGGGGTGTCACGGGGGAGGGGGTGTAGGGGAGGGTCAGCAGCAAGGGCAAGGGGGTGGCTCACATTGGAACCCCCCGCCCCTCCACTTCCCGATGCCGGGGCCCTCGTTCGGGCACTAAGTTCCTTATAATGAGGGACTACCCCATGCCCCTGCAACCCACACAGTATTTCCTGCTGTGCTTCCCCTGCAGCGACAGGCCTGCCTGCCACTTGGCAAATTGCGGCGGCAGTGAGATGAGGCCCTTAATTGGGCATTAATTTCCCACATCAGGGCCTCAATTGGCAGCAGGGCAGGAAGGCCATTCACAGGCCAGACTTAATTTCGGCTGAGGTGGTGGGGTTCCCCACCCGCCACCATCCCTCTCGATTAAATGCTCTCACCACCTCCAAACCCGCCACAGGGGAGAGCATAAAATTCCCTCCATAGGATGCATTAATATAGAATGATGTATATTCGAAAATTGTTTCTCATGTATAATTGATCTCATTTAATATAAGCTTCCACTGTCACTTTTCAATTGTTAAAATAATGCAGACTTTCTATTCATTGACATAGTTTTGGTAAGACTGAGCTTGGAGTCATGGGAGCAAAGGAATAGGAAGAGGCCATTCAGCCCCTCGAGCCTGTTCTGCCATTCAATGAGATCATAACAGATCTGCATCTCAACTCCACTTACCAGTCTTTACTCCATAGATCTTAGTATCCTTATCAATCTTAGTTATTAATTTTTCAATTGACCCCCCAGCCTCAACAGCTTTTAGGGGGAGCGTGTTCTAGATTTCCACTCCTGTTTGTGTGAGGAAGTGCTTCCTGACATTACCGATGAATGGCCTGACTCTAACTTTAAGGTTCTGTCCCCTTGTTCTGGACTCCCCCACCAGAGGAAATAGTTTTTCTCTCTCTACCCCATCAAATCCTTCAATCACCTTAAACAACACAATTAGACACTGAACTAGTAATCCAGAGCCCAGGCTAATGTTCTGGGGAGATGGGTTCAAATCCCACCACAGCAGTTGGTGAAATTGCAATTCAATTAATTAATAAAAATTTGGAATTGAAAGCTGTTCTCAGTAATGGTGCCATGAAACTATCATCGATTAACGTAAAACCCATTTGGTTCACTAATGTCCTTTAGGAAAGGAAATGTGAAAGGAAAAGGCCGACATGTGACTCCAGACCCATGGCAATATGGTTGACTGTTAACTGCCCTCTGAAATAGCCTAGCAAATCAGTCAGTCATCAAGGGCAATTAGGAATGGGCTTTGCCTATGATGCCCACATCCTATGAAAGAATTTTAAAAAAATTAGATCACCCCTTCATCTTTATTCAAGGGAATACAAACATACGAATTAGGAGCAGGAGTAGGCCACTTGGCCCGTTGAGCCTTCTCCACCATTAAGTTCATGTCTGAACTGATTTCTCCACCATTAGCACCTACCCCCTTGCTTATCAAGAATCTATCTACCTCTGCCTTAAACATATTTAAAGACTCTGCTTCCACCACCTTTTGAGGGAGAGAGTTCCAAAGACTCACGACCCTCTGAGAGAAAAAACTTTCTCCTCATCTCTGTTTTAAATGGGCGACCCCTTGTTTTTAAACAGTGACTCCTAGTTCTAGATTCTCCCACAAGAGGAAACATCCTTTCCACATCCACCCTGTCAAGACCCCTCAGGATCTTATATGTCTCAATCAAGTGGCCTCTTACGCTTCTAAATTCCAGCGGATACAAACCTAGCCTGTCCAATCTTTCTTCATAAGATAGTCCGCCCATTCCAGGTATCAGTCTAGTAAACCTTCATTGAACTGCTTCCAACGCATTTACATCCTTCCTTACATAAGGAGACCAATACTGTACACAGTACTCCAGATGTGGTCTCACCAATGCCCTGTATAGCTGAAGCATAACCTCCCTACTTTTGTATTCAATTCCCCTTGCGATAAACAATAACATTCTATTAGCTTTCCTAATTATGTGCTGTACCTGCATACTAACCTTTTGCGATTCATGCACTAGGACACCCAGATCCCTCGGCATCTCAGAGCTCCGCAATCTCTCACCATTTAGATAATATGCTTCTTTGTTATTCTTCCTGCCAAAATGGACAATTTCACGCTTTCCCACATTATACTCCATTTGCTAAACCTTTGACCACTCCCTTACCCTATCTGTATCCCTTTGTAGCCTCCTTATGTCCTCTTCACAACCTACTTTCATACCTCTACAACCTATCCTCATAATTTAACCATTTTAACTCTTCAAAGAAAGGCAGTGTAAATCGAAAAAAAAAATTATTTCTTGAAAAAGATTATTTCCCCCTCTGAGGCTTGGTCTACTTCAGCAGGAGAGGTATCCAGTCTGTGAAGCATAAAGCGACTGATGATAGCCAGACACCAGATCCTAAAAGACATTTCTGATAATAAATTGGAGGAGCAAAAACTACTGGCAGGAAGGAAGATACTTGAAATTATGCTTGCTATACATTTTTCTCTTCTTTTTATGTGATTACTGGGTTCACCGCAGTGGGTGGCAGGGTAATGCTCAAGAAAACCAGTGTGTCCGCCCCCTCCCACACCCCCCCCCCCCCCCCCAACTTAATGCCATGTAGTGACCTCGATGTAAATGAAGTTCACTAAGGTGAGCTCCATTTAAAGGACTTGCTTCAGATCCTTAGAATCTCAAGAATATGGCCCCAAAAATCCATGATAGTTTTGTCAGTGTTCCACCATAACTGCTGAGCGGCCTGCAGAACGCACCCAAAACTGATGCACCAGATATGCACCGTTTTCTGGGATTTTCTGGTATGCCAGGTAAGGAATGGAACCTCCGCCTGCCTCTTAACAGGCAACTGGCATTTGGGGTGGGGGTGGGCTGTTGGTTACAGAGCCAGGGGTCAGGAGTCCCTGCGTTGGGAGCTCTCACTTCCCTGGCTTAGTCGGGATACAACGTTGGACTGGAGTTAGCCTGCCAAGTGAAATAGAGTGTAAATTAAAGAAAGATCTTGCATTTATATAGCACCTTTCACCACCTCAGGATGTCCCAAAGTGCTTTACAGCCAATGAAGTTCTTTTCAAGTGTTCGCACTCTTGTAGTGTAGGAAACCAAGCAGCCCAATTTGCACACAGCAAGCACCCACAATCAGCAATGTGATAATGTATGTCCCAATCTTTACTTTGCTCTCTGTAAAATGTATGAAGGATAATTAGTGCATTTTACTCCTGGTTTGCAGTCTGTGAGAATTCTTCAATGTGATTGGCTGTTTAGCGTGCTTGATGACATCACTGTTGCTGGGTGCCTGGAGAAAATATTACATATACGCAATTAATATTTTCTTGAACCACTTGCTGTGTCATGTGATCAAATGTTAAGTGAGGTGACACAGACTAGACTGCCAGCTTCACCCCATTCCTTTTCCCTGCAACGCTGCAGCCAAAACCTTTGGGGATCTTGGGCTCACAGTCTGTACTCCAATGTTAGTGGCAAAAGTTTCCCACAACCACTCACAACATAACACATCATTAAATTCTCAGTCACAGAAGTTCCTGGAGATCATTCAGCTCAGCTATAATCGTGATGGCACCAATGGAAGAGGTTGAAATTCCCCTTTTAATGAAAACAGCAGAAAGCCTGTCCTCCTCCATGATCAACAGCCCTGCTAACAAAATTGCTTTCTCAGTAAGTGCACATTTCCAGAATGAGTGTTCCTGCAATTTTGTTAGGGGGTCGTTAAGCACAGAGTGAAACAGGTATTATCTGCTTTTTGTAAAGAGAAATTTCACCGTATATCTGTTCCATTGTGGGCTGACCTCATTCACAATGATTTCTGCAGATCCTGTCAGAGGACATAAATCAGGGTTGTCTAACATACAGCCCATGGGCCAGCATCCAACCCACCAAACGTTTCCATCCGGCCTGCAGATGTAAACTGTTCCCAGGGCTGTTCCTCATCCTCACCGTGACTGGAGATGTGAAATTTCCATTGTCAGACCAATGATGGTAGAGGCATGTTTCTGCGAGTGAAAGCCTGTGACCAGTGGTGTACCGCAGGGATCGGTGTTAGGACCCCTGCTGTTTGTAATGTACATTAATGAGTTAGACGTGAATATAAGAGGTATGATCAGTAAGTTTGCTGATGACACAAAAATTGGTGGTGTCGTAAATAGTGAGGAGGATAGCCTTAGATTACAGGACGATATAGATGGGCTGGTAAGATGGGAGGAGCAGTCGCAAATGGAGTTTAATCCTGAGAAGTGTGAGGTGATGCACTCAGGGAGGTCTCACAAAGCAATGGATTATACAATGGATGGTAGGACCCTAGGGAGTACAGAGGGTCAGAGGGACCTTGGGGTGCTTGTCCATAGATCACTGAAGGCAGCAGCACAGGTAGATAAGGTGGTTAGGAAGGCTTACGGGATACTTGCCTGTATTAACCGAGGCATAGAATATAAGAGTAGGGGCGTTATGATGGAGCTGTATAAAACGCTGGTTAGGCCACAGTTGGAGTACTGTGTACAGTTCTGGTCGCCACACTATAGGAAGGATGTGATTGCAATGGAGAGGGTGCAGAGGAGATTCAGCAGGATGTTGCCTGGGCTGGGGCATTTCAGCTATGAAGACCGACTAGATAGGCTGGGGTTGTTTTCCTCGGAGCGGAGAAGGCTGAGGGGGGACCTGATTGAGGTATACAAAATTCTGAGGGGCATTGATAGGATAGATAGGAAGAAACTTTTTCCCTTAGCGGAGAGGTCAATAACTAGGGGGCATAGATTTAAGGTAAAGGGCAGGAGGTTTAGAGTGGAATTGAGGAGGAATTTTTTCACCCAGAGGGTGGTTGGAATCTGGAACACACTGCCTGAAGGAGTTGTAGAGGCAGGAACACTCACGACATTCAAGAAATATTTAGATGAGCACTTGAAATGCCATAGCATACAAGGCTACGGGTCAAGTGCAGGGAAATGGGATTAGTTAGGACAGGTGCTTGATGGTCGGCATAGGCTCGTTGGGCCGAAGGGCCCGTTTCTGTGCTGTAAAAATCTATGACTCTATGACTCTAAACCGGCTTTTAAACTATTGCACTGTCAGTTTCAAAGCTGACAACTGCTGACATTGGGAACAGCCATTTCCCAACAGACTCGTGGCTTTCCGGAGGGTTCAGACTTTTTTGTTAAAAAGCCCACCGGAAAACCCCAACTCTGTTGGGAAACAGCTGTTGTTGATGTCAGCAGCTGTCAGCTTTGAAACTGACAGTGATCTTTCTTAAAAGAACTGACCAACCATCTGCTGAACGTTCCACTCTCTGCAACTGTGTGAGAGAGAGCGGGGAGAGACAGAGGGAGAGGAAGGAACAGACAGGGAAAGGGGGGAGCAAAGAGAGAGAGTGAGTAAAGGGCTCAGAGAGAGAGAGGGGCAGAGAGAGAGTGAGAGAGAAAGGGGGATAGAGAGAGAGGGGGACAGAGAGGGAGAGAGGAGGAGAGAGAGGGGGGGAACAGAGAGAGAGGGGAGCCAGGAAGACTGAGCAGGGAGCGGGGAACACTAGAGACACGGAGGTGGAGAGAGAAGGGGGAGAGATACAGAGAGAGAAAAGAGAGGGAGACAGAGAGAGGGAGGGGAGGGAGATAGAGAGAAGGACAGACAGAGAGGGGGAAAAAAAGTCAAAGATTCATTTACTTACGGCACAGAAGGAGGCCATTCTGTCCATTGAGCCCATGCTAGCTCTCCACAGAGCTATGCAGTCAGTGACACTCCCTGGCTCGATCCCCGTAGCCCCGTAGCCCAGCAATCCCAGGACAGAGATGTGAGCATGAGAGCAGAGGGGAGTGTTGAAATGGCAAGCAACCGGAAGCTCAGGGTCCTGCTTGCGGACTGAGCAGGACATCTCTGTCCTGGGATTGCTGCAGTGTTCCAGTGAACATCAACGCAAGCTCGAGGAACAGCATCTCATCTACTGATTAGGCACACTACAGCCTGCTGGACTGAACATTGAGTTCAATAATTTCAAAGCATGACAGCCCCCCATTTTACTTTCATTGTTAGTTTTTTTTTCTTTTTTACGTTTTTTTCAATTTTTTTTTGCATTTATTTCATTTCATCTTAGTTTGTTCAGTTTGCTTACCCACTGTTTTTTTTTCAGGTTTGCACTTGCTGCTGTTCAATATTCAGTCCGTTAACACCTAATCTGTACTAATGCTTTGTCTTTCAACGCACCATTAACATATTGTTTGCCTTTGCTCCATGACCTTTTGGTCAGCTATGTGGCCTTGTCCAATTCTCCTTTGTTATCTCTTGCCCCACCCTCACCTCACTTGCTTATAACCTGTGACTTTTCTAATATTTGTCAGTTCCGAAGAAGGGTCACTGACCCGAAACGTTAACTCTGCTTCTCTTTTCACAGATGCTGCCAGTCCTGCTGAGTGGTTCCAGCATTTCTTGTTTTTATTTTAAATGTGTCATTACTTGGTAATACTTCCAGACAGATGTGTCTTTTTTGCCTTGCCTACAGGCTTCAAACTAACACAAGTAAAGAAAACTTGACAGCAGCACAAGCCATGGTTTCAGTTCAATAAATGCTAGTGCCCTAGCTGCATTGCAAGTTACATTCAAGGAATGTCATAACTTGAAACGGGTTAGATCCTCACTTCTGTCACAGTGGCATGATGGAGGATGTTCTGTCATCATTGGTTTTCCAATGATCAAACTGATGGTTTCTGTGAGGAACAGTTTGTTCCTTTGTACAAATAAATCTTGTTTAAAATTATTACTATTGATATACATTATAGCTGACTGTCGCTATCAAAAGTGTGCAAAATGACCCATTAACTATATGCTTTTCCATAATGCTGGAACCATTGCTAAAATTGGGATCTTTCTATTTTTAAGTACATGCTAAGCATCAGTTTCTGTATGTGTTGATAACTAATCATGATCTTAATTACAAACCCGGAGAACAGCTTTATTAAAGGTTTTGTTTGAATTAACTAAGCTGCATCTCCAACCCCTGTAGCACTGTCAGACATTCACTTTATTGTTCCTTCCCTATATGCTATACCACCTGAACTAAACCAGCATGATTCATCATTGCAGCTTACCCCAAGCACTAGCTGATCCTATTTTCTGGATGGATGTGCACACTCTGCTTGATCTATGTGGACAGGTAGGCAAGTTGGCAGTGTTTTAGATGCAATTGATTGAAGAGAAGTTTGGGAATTCAGTGGATCTCTATTCAGGGTTTGTGACTACAAATAATAATTGATCCTTATGGATGTGATGGATAGCAGCAACTGATGAGCAGCAAAGTGCTAAGTGACTGAAGAAGGCACAATACACACATAGTGACCTTGTTTACAATGCTGTTTATAACGAGCTCTCGGGCAGATATGAATGCCCCTCTAACCTTTCGCCTTTTGCCTGATTGGGCACTTCACTGCTGGTTTAACCTCAGACAGTTTGTCCTGCATCCCCAAGCGCATGGTATTCAATCCCTCAGAGCTTTCATAGTGATATAGAATGTTGAATGTTGGTGCTTGTTTCAGCACAATGTATTTTGCTTCTCTGGTAAATTTGGACATTCAATCTATCGAACAATATCTTTCTCCAATTTTTCTTCCACTTGTGTTTTGCAATTACATGAGCTGTTTCAAACTAGACACACAAGGCAGCCATTCTGATCAACCTTTCTATCTGTGCCTACCCCAGGACATCTCCAGGTCATAATAGGATGTCCTCTCTTCATTATAAGCTACAGTTTCTTTCCAGCCACCAGGGGACAATAATTTCTATTTAATCTCAGCCTTATATGTCTGCGTTTCACATTTGTCATCAAGTCGTTGTCACAAATATGGGCATTTCAAAGATGTGTAATGAGAAGCTTTTTATATTGTCTGATGCAACATATGAGATGCGTGAAGTCCAGGTTGTTGATCTCAAACAGGTTTATAACAGCTAACAAGTATATACAGTGCAGAGCGAAATATTTACATGACTTGCCTCTAGGTGTTACAGTAGCAGAGTGAGACTGACATGTAGTCACATGAATACATCCTGGTACTTGGCTCATTAGCATACTAAGATCTTAAAGGGACATCACTCTTAAAGGCAATCACACAACATCCCCTTTGTTTCCAAAGATAAGTCTCGTAAGCTAAAAGTAAAGGTACAAAAAAATTAGATAACATCAAAATTATTTACATAGGTACAGTGATAGAGTACCTTCAATCCCAAGTGTCATAGAGTCACTATGGCATGGAAGAAGATCATTCAGCCCATCAAAGTCCATGCTGGCTCTCTCTAAATTAATCCAGTCAGTCCCATTCCTCAGCTCTCTCCCTGTAGCCCTACAAGTTTATTTCCCTCAAGTGCCCAGACAATTTCCTTTCAAAATCATTCATCATCTCTGCTTCTACCTTGTGGGCAGCGAGTTCCAGGTCATTACCACTCGCTATGTAAAGAAGATCCTCTTGCCCGAATCTGTGTCTCCTAGTCCTTGTGCCATCAACTAATGGGAACAGCTTTTCTTTATCTACCTTATTTAAACCTGTCATAATCTTGTACACCTCTATCAAATCTCCAAGTGCTTTGGAAAGAGTTTTTTTTATATTTACACACAAATACTAAATGACTCGAAACCACCTCATGTACCCTCTTCCCTAGTCATGCTCATCTCTCCTGGGTGGAGAAAATGAGCCGTGGACCTGCTCTTGGGAAGAGTACCACGGCACGACACTAAATGATTCATGTGAAAAGGCGTTGCTATTTTATTATGGTATTGACCTTCTTAATTTAAAATGATTAATGCTTCTGTTAAACGAACAGATGGAAGAGTCTCATGCAAAGATGTTGAGCATCCAGGCACGATTATTTCAAAAGCCATATTTGAGGTGGAGAGTTCTGCAACTGAGCTTCGACAGTTGTTTAAAAACTACTGAATCTTGCTCATGTGAATCAGATTATTGGTGATTTAATATCCAACAGCTTCTATTTCAGTCTCTGACAACTTTATGTACAACACTGTGTGAGATTGCATAACAATTTGTACCCTACAGTTTGTTCAGTTCTTGTGGGAAAAACTAAAATTAAAAGTTATGTATTTTGTAAATATATATATATGCAAAATCTTAACTATTTATTATTATCTGCACAACAGCCTCATCCAACCCTGAGGAACCTGATGTAACCCAACAATCCAGTGTAGATGGATCAGATAAACCTGTGGAAAAAATAGGGAAGGAGGTGGCTGAGCAGAAAGCGAGTGGCAGAAAATCAATAGGTCAGAGTATTTGCAATCGTTTTCAATGTATTGTATAGCTCTTGGACAGATTGATTTATCTTGTGCCCAACCAGTAGAAGTGTCACTGGAGTAAATAGTTAAATCATTACAATGGAATGTTGTTCAATGCAAAAAACATGCATCCTAGTAGATGTGCATATTCCAGGGATGGTTAATAACAGTACTTCAGTAGAGGACTATAGTAATAGGAACAGAGGCTGGAATTTTATGTTACCCACAGGAGCAGACTGGAGATGGATGGGGGCATAAAATTGTGTGGGAGGCGTGGGGTGCCATTCCCATCACCTTCCCACCCAGGCTGCAATTTTACAAGCAGCGGGGGGAGGTGTCAAACAGCGACGGACGGGTACTTCGTCAACTGTGGGGGCTGCCCAGTAATAGCTGGTGACCTCCTTGTGGGCCTGAGGTGGGGCTCCCCTGATCGGGCACCCTGTGACCCATGGAGGGCCCACCCAGCAGCTTCTGCTGCTCCTGTTGGTGCACCTTCCCCTATCCCCCTGATCAACCCCCACCCCCCTCGCCGGGACCCAGCTGATTGTCCCCGGCGAGGCCCGAAATCCCACTTACCATTTTCGGCGCAGGTGTCCGTGATCCTCCTGAAGCTGAGTGCAGTCCCAGCAGTGGCCACCGCTCCTGGTGGTGCTGCTGGGACTGAGGAGCTGTCGGCCCGCTGATTGGCCGGCAGCTCTTGGAGGCGGGACTTCCTGTCTCAGAGGGGCAGGAGTCCCGCCTGCGGCCAGTTGAGGGCCTGGTCCATGTAAAATTTCTGAGTGGCTCACAGGCCCAACGGAGGCGGGCTCACCCCTGACTTTTAAGCCGATGGGCAGGGCCTTTGCCCCAACCTAAACTTCTGGCCATAGGATCAGGAGTAGACCACTCAGCCCGTCGAGCCTGTTCTGTCATTCAACTAGATTATGGCAGAGCTGATCTTAACTCCATCCACCCACCTTGGTTCTGTAACCATGCGTACCCTTAACAAAAATCTATCAAGCTCAGGGGGATTTGGACTGATTTTCCTATTTGTCTTGCCAGTTTTCTCGCCCACTCTACTCCTGAAGCCCCTGACTTTGTACTGAGCTACAATTCATTGGGTGCCATAGGTACTAACTTGTTTCTTTCAAATGGATTAATTCTTCTGTTAAAGTAGCAGAGTTAGGAATCTAACACAAAGATGTTAAATATTTATGACTAAGTGGCTGCTATTCATGTGTGGGCCCTTGGTAATCTCACTGGCTAACTTTCCTTGGAGTTGTGGCTAATTCATTAGAAATTGTTGTTGGGGCACTGACTGGGGATTCATTATGAGTGATTTAAAACATCTGGATGAGTTTACACCTGGTTTCCATGGCGATTTTCTGTTTCAGTCTGTGGGAAAAACATGAGCATTCTCTGCTGCACTGTTTGAGACGGCGGGGAGGGGGGGAGGGGAGGGGGGAGGGGAGGTGGGGGGAGCGGTTTCTGACGTTACAAAAGGGCATATCAGTTATCCTCTAAATCAACTGTAAACTGCAACTCGGAATCAGTCTAGCACACGAGGCAGCAATGGAAAGCATGACTTAGTGAGAAGATATGATCTGACAGGTCAGAAGCTACAAGCTCCTGCAAAGGATAAACGGCACAGCATTTACCAGCAGGATTCCAGCAGGATATTGGTCAAACCCAGCAGCAAGCCTGCCCTCTTACTCCCTCCTCCAGTAAATCAGAAAGGATAAGTGATATGGCAACATCGGAAGTGCAATATAGAAGGGAATCCTGCATAAGATAGTATTTGAAAGACCTAGTATCCAAGGTGGGACCTGTTGTTTGGCACTTGTTACTTGATTGATGCGCTTTGCCTCTTTAAGAAATGGCCTTGCTCTTCTTGAATGGTCTCTGCAACCTGTGCCTGGTGCAGCAGTGTTCCTTGTTGGGAGCTCATTGACCATTAACTCTCTTACTCTGTCTTTACTTTGTCATCCTGTGCAATGAGGTGCTGACAGAGGACTGGCTAAATTATGGAGCTTGCAGTAGATGATAATTATTCTGGAAATCTTTGACTAGGTGTTGCACTGTAAAGTTACACCCAATCAGTCCAGACATGAGGGGCAGGATTTTAGTGCCAATATGGGAGCGCAGGCAGGCAAGGAATTTCCTGACACCAGCCAGCGTGCCAGTTCCCTGACATGGTCCCAACTCCTGGCCATTTGTCTGGAGGTCAGCTTGGGCATGGAGCAGCTTCCCACCTGCAAGCAGCTTATTAACTCAATTAAGAGACCAATTCAGGCCATTGATCAGAGGTCGACTGGGATTTTCCAGTCAGCCAGCAGGCCCCGAGTGACTGGAAGATACTTGGAGGTGACCTCCTGGCAGCAAACCAGGTGGCCAGCGCTCCAGGATCACTTTGAGGCCACTTCCCTGCAGCCTACCTGGCCATAGCTGTGCACTTGGAGGGATTTCCCCTTCACAATGGTGGTCCGGCAACTGTGACCATTTCTTTTCTTCAGTTTTGTAAAAGGCGTTGAAAGGGCAGCTCAAGATTGGAGGCGCCCTCTCTTCCCCTTTAACTGCGACAGCTGGCTGCAGCTTCTTCAGTGCTGGAGGGTCTCCAACTGCCCTTCCAGCTTCAAGAACCCACCCGCCATCCGTAATTGGACACTGAGCATGCCTGCTGGCCTTTAATTAACCAATCCTTCCAAAATCATGTCAGCTAATGCGGTACAGGGTCAGAACCCGAATTTGATTCCAACGTCAGAGTCCCAACCCTAAATGGAAAATCCTACCTGTGGTGTTGATCATTCTGGCTGTTGGATGATCTTTGTGACTCAGTATGTAGACTGCCCGACCAGAGGGGAGGCAATATTGGATTTGGTACTAGGTAATGAACCAGGGCAAGTGATAGAGCTGTTGGTGGGCGAGCACTTTGGAGATAGTGATCACAATTCTGTAGCATTCACTGTGGTAATGGAGAGGGATAGGTATGTGCAACAGGGCAAGGTTTACAATTGGGGGAAGGGTAGATATGATGCTGTCAGGCAGGAACTGAGGAGCATAAGTTGGGAGCATATGCTGGCAGGGAAGGGCACGGTCGAAATGTGGAACTTTTTCAAGGAGCAGATAGTAGGGGCCATTGATAAGCATGTCCCTGTCAGACAGGGAAGGGATGGTCATGTGAGGGAACCGTGGTTGACAAGAGAGGTTGAGAGTCTTGTTAGGAAGAAGAAGGATGCGTATATAAGGTTGAGGAAAAAGGGCACAGGCATAGCTCTGGAGGGATACAAGATGGCCAGGAAGGATCTGAAGAAAGGGATTAGGAGAGCTAAGAGAGGGCATGAAAAATGCTTGGCGGGTAGGATAAAAGAAAACCCCAAGGCCTTTTACGCGTATGTCAGAAATATGAGGATGACTAGGGGGACCGTAGGTCCGGTCAAGGACAATAGCGGGAGACTGTGTGTTGAGCCGGAAGAGATAAGTGAGGTTTTGAATGAGTACTTCTCTTCGGTATTTACGAATGAGAAGGGGTGTATTACTGAAGAGGACGGTGTGAAACAGACTGGTAAGCTCGAGGAAGTGCTCGTTAGGAGGGAAGATGTGTTGGGGTTTTTGAATAACTTGAAGATAGACAAGTCTCCCGGGCCTGACGGGGTATATCCAAGGATGTTATGGGAAGCAAGGGATGAAATTGCAGAGCCGCTGGCAATGATCTTTTCATCTTCTCTGTTGACGGGGGTGGTACCAGGTGATTGGAGGGTGGCAAATGTTGTGCCCCTGTTCAAGAAAGGGAATAGGAACAACCCTGGGAATTACAGGCCAGTTAGTCTTACTTCGGTGGTAGGCAAGTTGATGGAAAAGGTGCTGAGGGATAGGATTTCTGAGCATCTGGAAAGACACTGCTTGATTCGGGACAGTCAGCACGGTTTTGTGAGGGGTAGGTCTTGCCTCACAAGCCTGATTGAATTCTTTGAGCAGGTGACCAAGCAAGTGGATGAGGGTAAACCAGTGGATGTGGTGTACATGGATTTTAGTAAGGCATTTGATAAGGTCCCCCATGGTAGACTTATGGAGAAAGTCAGGAGGCATGGGATAGTGGGGAATGTGGCCAGTTGGATTAAGAATTGGCTAACTGATAGAAGGCAGAGAGTGGTCTTAGATGGTAAATACTCAGCCTGGAGCCCAGTTACCAGTGGCGTGCCACAGGGATCAGTTCTGGGTCCTCTCCTGTTTGTGATTTTTATTAACGACTTGGATGAGGAAGTCGAAGGGTGGGTCAGTAAATTTGCAGATGATACAAAGGTTGGTGGAGTTGTGGATACCGAGGAGGGCTATTGTCGTCTGCAAAGGGACTTGGATAGGTTGCAGTGCTGGGCTGAAAAGTGGCAGATGGAGTTTAACCCTGAAAAGTGTGAGGTCGTCCATTTTGGAAGGACAAACACGAATGCAAAATACTGGGTTAACGGTAGGGTTCTTGGGCATGTGGAGGAGCAGAGAGACCTTGGGGTCTATGTGCATAGATCGTTGAAAGTTGCAACTCAAGTGGATAGGGCTGTGAAGAAGGCATATGGGGTGTTAGCGTTCATTAGCAGAGGGATTGAATTTAAGAGCCGTGAGGTGATGATGCAGCTGTACAGGACCTTGGTAAGGCCTCATTTGGAGTACTGTGTGCAGTTCTGGTCGCCTCATTTTAGGAAGGATGTGGAAGCCTTGGAGAGGGTGCAGAGGAGATTTACCAGGATGTTGCCTGGAATGGAGAATAAGTCTTACGAGGAAAGGCTGAACATTCTAGGCCTCTTCTCATTAGAACGGAGAAGGATGAGGGGTGACATGATAGAGGTTTATAAGATGATCAGGGGAATAGATAGGGTAGACAGTCAGAAACTTTTTCCCCGGGTGGAGCAAAGCGTTACAAGGGGTCATAAATTTAAGGTGAAGGGTGGGAGATATAAGGGGGATGTCAGGGGAAGGTTCTTTACCCAGAGAGTGGTCGGGGCATGGAATGCCTTGCCTGGGGAAGTTGTTGAGTCAGAAACTTTAGGGACTTTCAAACGGCTTTTAGATAGGTATATGGATAAAGGAGAATGATGGGGTATAGATTAAATTGTCCTTGACAGAGGACAAAGGATCGGCACAACATCGTGGGCCGAAGGGCCTGTTCTGTGCTGTATTTTTCTATGTTCTATGTTCTATGTTCTATCTGTACTCTGCTTCTGCTTGTGCTTGGTGCAGGGATGTCATGTGTCATTACTCAATGGGTTGCTTTAGCTTCCCTGGTATTATCCTTCCATTCTCAAATAAGGCAATTTAAGAGAGAGGGGTTAATGCCTCTGTTAAAATAGCAGATGGAGGAATATTGCATGAATGGTTCAGGCATCTGTCTGCTAGCATTGATAGTAGTCATTTCTTGGCTTTATTGTTTATGGTTGAATGGGTAGATTGTCGGGAATTGGGCTATTTTTAAACAGCTACTGCCTTCTGCTTTGTTAAACACATCTTGGACTGCATTTCGACAGCACTACTTGTCTGAGACCGGTCACTGGAGAGAACCAAGTGCAGTCACAGCAGGTTGTGAATGTCACTCTGACCCCTCAGAGAGAGCTCTGTGCATTTATACAGGAGTGCATCTTTTAAAAAAAAAATAATATTGGGAGACCACGAGTGAGAGGTTCCATTTTCCTGTTACATCCTAAAGTTTATAAAATGCACCCTGATCCATTTGGCTTCAGTTTGTTTGGAAGTCAGATTGTGGGGTAGTGGGGGAGGGAGACACTGAACTCCGGAATTAACATGCGTTACACCTGTTTTTAGGACACCATTCCTCAGAAAAAGAATTGCAACAGGCACCCTAAAATTAATATTTCTGCAAGGATTTGGAAATCTCAAAGAAAGATTCCAAAGTGATTGCAGCATAGCACAGGTGCAAATTTTAACTGAAAAGTAACCAGCATCTATAAACATTGCATTTCTCGTGCAGATGTCCAGCTGTTGGCTGGGAATGTGTGAGCCAATGCTGTATGTTTTCTAACACTATTAAGTTTTTAAGCAATTAATGCTCTATTCTGTATGGCCTCACAGCCTCTTATTAATAGTCTTGATGGATAACATTCATTTCTGCAACTCAAAAATAGTAAATCATAATCAACAATTTCTAAACATTGTTTTCTTGTTCAACATCTCCACCGATTTTCTGTCCTCCCCCTACCCTTTCATCAAGGTACTGACTCTTGCTTGTGTACAGTTCCAATGGCACTTGTTGCCCTCCACTAACTTGGCTGCAGTGGCTTTCACAATGAATGCTGGCAAGTCTGCAAGATGTCTTTACTGAATCTGGTCCTATCCTTCAGCTGGCATTCACACATTAGCAGTTCTGGCAGGGGTTGCTAGATAATAATGTGGAGCAGGAGTTCTGACTGACTTTCCTCTCACCAGCCCAGAGCATTGAAGCCACTGTAAGGCCCATCGACATGTTGAAAATCTTACTTATTTTTGCGCTAATGTTTCACTGTATTGATTGACCTTGGTTACAAGTAACATCCCAGATAATTCTTATCAATTTTCTGTAGGAGATGGAGAAGCAGAAAGTGAAGAAGAAGAAGATGATGATGAAGATTCCAAGAAATCTTCTATGGATGAGGTAGGCCACACAATTGAGTAATTCAGTTTGGCGACAAGGTAAATGAGAAACTGGGATTGACTTTATTGTCAAAGAGGTTCAATTTGGAGTTGTGATCTGGGTTGGTGGTTAGAACATCTTCCCACCTGGTAGCTGTTGAACTTGTTGCTAAAAGTCACAGTTTGAGCCAATGCCCAACATTCTCTGGAAGCTACTAGCATTGACCAATATGACTAGTATTGTCAGCCTTGGCCCAATAGTAGTCCTTTTACCTCTGAGTCCAACAGTCAAGGGTTCAAGGACCACTCCAGAGACTTTAGAACATAATCTAGACTGACACTTCAGTGCACTACTGAGGGAGTCCTGCACTGTCAGAGGTTCCGTCTTTCGGTTGAGACGTTAAACGAGGACCTGTCTGACTCCTCAAGTGGATGTAAAAGATCCCATGGCACTATTCGAAGAACAGCAAGGGAATTCTTCCAGTGCCCTAGACAATACTTATCCCTCAATAAAAATCACAAAAAAAAGCTTATCTCATTGCAGTTTCTGCAGCCTTGCTGTGTGTAAGTATGCTGCCATGTTTCCCTATGTGACAACACAAGAAATAGGAGCAGGAGTAGACCATATGGCCCATTGAGCCTGTTTCGCCATTCAAAACAATACTGTCTGATCTTAGGATTCAGCTCCACTTTCCCGCCCACTTGCTGTACCCCTCGATATCCTGAGACACCCAAAATCTGTCTATCACAGCCTTAAATGTATTCAACGATGGAGCATCCACAACCCTCTGGGGTAGAGAATTCTAAAGATTCACAACCCTTTGAGTGAAGTAATTTCTCCTCATCTCAGTCCAAAATGATTGGCCCCTTATCATAAGACTGTGCCCCCCTGTTTTAGATTCCCCGATCAATGGAAATAATCTCTCAGTGCCTACCCTATCCAGCCCCTTTAGAATCTTGTATGTTTCAATGAGATCACCCCTCATTCTTCTAAACTCCAGAGAATAAAGGCCCACTTGACTTAGTCTCTCATCATAGGACAACCCCCTCATCCCACAGACCAATCTAGTGAACCTTCGCTGCACCTCCTCCAATGCAAATATATCCTTCCTTTAATATGGAGGCCAAAACTGCACATAGTACTCCAGATGTGGTCTCAGCAAAACCCTGTACAATTGTAGCAATACTTCCTTATTCCTATACTCCAATCCCCTTGCAATAAAGGCCAACATGCCATATGCCTTCCTAATTGTTTGTTGTACCTGCATGTTAACTTTCTGCATTCCTTGTATAAGCATACCCAAGTCTCTTTGAACATCGACACTTACAAGTTGCACATCTTGTAAAAAATATTCTGCTTTTCTAATCTTATGACCAAAGTGCTTAACTTCCCACTTCCCTACATTATACTCCATCTGTCATCTTGTTGCCCACTCACTTAACCTGTCGAAATCTCTTTGCAGCCTCTCTGTGTCCTTCCCACAGCTTACCTTTCCACCTACCTTTGTATCATCAACAAACTTAGATACATTACTCTCTGTTTCTTCAACTAAGTCATTGATATAGATTGACAACAGTGACTACACTTCGAAAGTACTTCATTTGCTGTGAAGCATTTCGGGAAAATTCATTGACTTTTTAAATACCCATTTTGTGCAGTTAAAGAAAGACTTGCATTTATATAGTGTCTATCATGACCGCACGCCCCAAAGCACTTTATAGCCAATGAAGTACTTTTGAGTCTAGTTGTAATCTAGGAAGCACCAAGCTCCAACAAACAGCAGTGTGATAAAGAACAGATAAGTTGTTTTTTTTAGTGTTGATTGTAATGGATAACATCAACATTGGAGTTTGTGAAACATTGTTGTGTGTTCTTTTGCTTGTTTACATCTGAAGGACACAACAATGTAAACTGTGTCCAAGGCTGCATTAGATATCATAGTGCCAAAAATGTAACTTCTCTTTCCTGAAACAAAAAAATCTGGCAAACACTTTTTCATGAATAGTTTGATTGAGCTACACAGTTAATTCAAGCAGTGGAAGGCAAGTATTTGTCCTTTTAATACTGAAGATCTACCTATTTTACCCCCTGGTTCACTTATACTTTACACTGATAGTACTGTAATTTATAACAAGAGTTTACATAAATATCTCACATTTTGCTGAATGCACTGCAAATATGAAATGCTAGACATGCCACAAATGCATTTTAAATTGTGATGACGCAATTATGGTTGCAGTGCAGATTTGGTTGAAAAAAGTCATAATTTTCTTGGATGTGTTTTGTGGAAGCAGCCCACTATATTACATGCCGAAGGAATAATCATTAGCTTCAAGAAATGCAACATTTTAATGACTGAAAATGACAACAGTTGGTGAGAAAATGGTAGATCATTAAACTGAGATAAAAAGTCGAACTGCTCCAATATTTACATAACCTTTTAAGCACTGTGCTGAGATCCCTATACAGTTTTCAGAATATGCACTTTGACTACCAAGCAATATTTACCTTTGTTGTGCAGTTCTGAACCTGAACATCAAACACAATGGAATTAATTGACTGTTAGCTGTTGCTCAGTGGGCATCATTCAAAGGTTTATTTTATTTTATTTAGAGATACAGCACTGAAATAGGCCCTTTGGCTCACCGAGTCTGTGCCGACCAACAACCACCCATTTATACTAACCCTACAGTAATCCCATATTCCCCACCACCTACCTACACTAGGGGCAATTTACAACGGCCAATTTACCTATCACCTGCAAGTCTTTGGCTGCGGGAGGAAACCGGAGCACCCTGCAAAAACCCACACAGTCACAGGGAGAACTTGCAAACTCCGCACAGGCAGTACCCAGAATCGAACCCGGGCCCCTGGAGCTGTGAGGCTGCGGTGCGCGCCACTGTGCCACCTGTGGTGGTTCAAGTCCCATTCCAAGACTTGAGCACAAAAATCAAAGCTGATGCTCCAGTGCTGTACTGAGGGAGTGCAGCACTGTTGGAGGTGCCATCTTTCAGATAAGACGTTAAACCGAGCCCCTGCCTGCCCTCTCAGGCGGATGGAAAAGTTCCCATGCCACTATTTTGAAGTAGAGCAGGGGAGTTATCCACAGTGTCCTGGCCAATATTTATCCCTCAATAAATATCACAAAACTAGATTATCTGTTCATTATCACATTGCTATTTGTGGGAGCATGCTGTGTGCAAATTGGCTGCCTGTTTCCGACAACCATGACTACACTTCAAAAGTACTTCATTGGCTGTAAAGTGCTTTGGGACATCCTGTGGATGTGAGGAGCGCTATATAAATGCAAGTCTTTCTTTAACGTTAGTGCATCATCTGACTGAAAATGCTTTTAGATTTCAAGCTATATTCAGAATTGTACTCATTCAGAGGACTGATATTACATGGCTTGAAACGCAATGTGCTCTGTAGGACTTGCATATTTAGAACATTTTGCTCACTTGTATTGCAGGGGACTGCTGGATGTGAAGCCAATGCCACAGAAGAAATGTCCAACTTGGTTACTTACATTCAACCTGTGAAGTTTGAGTCCTTCGAGGTGGCTAAGAGTGAGTGGCTTTTTATTTGTCAATTTGCACACTGTAGAGGATCATAATTTGCTGCCATAATTTTGAGATTGCTGAATCAAGGTAATGTCATGCAGCAGAAAACAATCCAATGGGGAACTCAAGAGAAACTTCTTTACCCACAGAATTAGAACATGGAATTTGTTCAAAAGGAATATCCTTGTTTTTAGATCCCTCCATGGCCTCCCCCCTCCCTACCTGTGTAATCTCTTTCAGCCCCACATCTCTCTGAGATATCTACAGTCATCTAATTCTGGCCTCTTGTGCATCCCTGATTTTAATCACTCCACCATTGGTGGCCACCTTCAGCTGCTTCGGCCCCAAGCTCTGGAATTCCCTCCTTGCACCTCTCTGCCTCTCTACTTCACTTTCCTCCTTCAAGACGCACCTTAAAACCTACTTCTTTGACCAAGCATTTGGCCGTCTGACTTAATATCGCCTTATATAGCTCAGTGTCAAATTTTTCTTCATAACGCTCTTGTGGCGTGCCTTGGGACATTTTATTACATTGAAGGCGCTATTTAAGTACAAGTTGTTGTTGTTGACTGGCATAGATGCATTTCAGGGGAAGGTAGACAAGCACATGAGGGAGAAAGGAAGAGAAGGATATGCCAATTTGGTTAGAGGAAGAGGGGTGGGAAGAGGCTTGTGTAGAGCATAAACGCCAGCATCGACCAGTTTCTGGTCTGGTGATCTTTGCTACTCTAGTCACGCAGCTGGTCACCATCACATCTACAGCTGAGGTTCAAGGGTTACGGTGCCTCTCTGTACTGGCTCTGAAAACAGTGGAGTGCCTTTATAAACTTGTGGTTGGGGGCGGGGTGGGTGGAGGAACAATATTTGAAAGACAGTATATAATTTTAAATGTGTTGTCTACACCCCGGTCAAAATGATTCAATGGTTAATGAGATCTGGTTCAAATTCCTGTTTGGTATTTGACATTTCAGTTTGAGTATGAAAATTAATTAAAACTTTTTGCTTTCACTAATAGATTATCTGCAACGACTGGGAGCAAAAAGGTTTGAAATATAAAGAAAGACCTTTCATTGACAAAGTGCAATGTCCCTGTTGATTGTAAATTCCAAAATGGAAAATTCACCAAATAATGTATTAACAATTAAGGTTCTCTTTGGGGAGTGGAGGCAAGATACCTCCAGACGTGCCTTGAAAATAAATCTAATGCCTTCAACACTTGTATTCCCTTTCAGACTGTGATGTGCTCTTGTTATTTTTTTCTTCCAATACAAGCTGTTGGTCAGCAGTTGTTAGTTGTTTAGGTTGCCATGTATGTTCCATTGATGAACACATTGCTGACAGGTCTGTAAGGCTGCTTTTTCCTTTGAGACGTATTTTACAAAGGGGCTCTTCTTATTTGTCTTGGTAGGAAACATATGAAACTAGTTAATGTCCTGTTGCTTTGAGCATTTTTTACATATAAGTGCAATATTCAATGTGACTGCAAGATAATCAAAACGATTCTTTCAGACTCTTCAGAAATGGTTGGAGTGCATAGAATTACATAGTTGCATTATTCACAGTGCTCCATTACATGAGTATCCTTTTGGGTTAATTGTCTTTTAATCATTTTTTCCTATCTCTTTTGGAGCAGGAATGCTTGGGCCAAGTGTATCTTTGTTTTTGAATCTTAGCTGCCTGAGGCTGAAGATTAGCCTAGCATGATTGCAGTCCATGTAATGTCAGACATATGACCACTGGCATAAGACAGTCAACCACAGTTTCCAAAGACAGAGTTTTTTATTTTTTTTTTTAGAGATACAGCACTGAAACAGGCCCTTCGGCCCACCGAGTCTGTGCTGACCATCAGCCACCCAGTTATACTAATCCTACACTAATCCCATATTCCTACCACATCCCCACCTGTCCCTATATTTCCCTACCACCTACCTATACTAGGGGCAATTTATAAAGGCCAATTAACCTATCAACCTGCAAGTCTTTGGCTTGTGGGAGGAAACCGGAGCACCCGGAGGAAACACACGCAGACACAGGGAGAACTTGCAAACTCCACACAGGCAGTACCCAGAATTGAACCCGGGTTGCTGGAGCTGTGAGGCTGCGGTGCTAACCAAAGTTATCTTTGTTGAGAATTAGATATGATCATTACTTTTTTTCAACCTAAAGCATGTGATTCAGGAGACAAATAAGGAGTTTTACATTCTCAGGCTGTACTGATTTTTTGATGGTTTTGAAATGAGACTGTATTATTCTATAGTCACACACGAGGCTATGTACAGGTCAGCAACATTAGTAGCTTAAATACAAAGAAGATTGTATTTGCTGGCTAATCATGCTGTCATGCTAGGCCCCCACCTGCCAAGAATGAGGCACATCAATTTTGTCATGAACATCGATTTTTAACTGTCGCTGGAGCGAGGAAATGACTTGTTAAACAGATCAGCCGTGGCTGGAAAAATTTTTACATACTAACAGACATCGAAGGTGAGGAAGCGCATTCCAGGGCCTGCTAAGGAGGATACAATCCACAAGGGCCAGGACTGGTTAGACCAGCTGGTCACTTGACTACCTGTTCCAGTGTTTTATTTTGAACTGGCCGCAGTGAGTTTGAAGGAGAGTGTCTGTTTGCTCCTGGACTGAGAAGGTCTCTCTCCTGTCTGCTCCCAGCTCTTTCTCACAAGCTTCTAAATCCACTGAAGACAAATGAACCCCAATAGAGAAAAGTCTCCTACAACAAACAAGGTATAAGAAGAATACTGGGCCCCAACGAAAAGCAAGATCTACCTGCAATCAAGAACTCTACAGTGAGCTCAAACTCTTCAGATATTTCCTCAAACTTTTCCACTTTATTTTTCTTCCGTCTCTTTTCTGTCTCTTGCACATGTGTATCGTGTATGCATGCCAGCGTGGGTGCATCTTGTATCCGAAGGCATTAACTGAATTAGAGTTAAAGTTTAATAAATTTCAACTTTTCTTCTTTAAACCTAAGAAAGCCTGTTTGTGTTGTTTTTTTGCCTTATAATTGGAAAGCAGGTGCAGCTCCTCAAGTTTACGTTGAGCTTCACTGGAGCAGTGGTGTTGGCTGAGGACAGAGAGGTCAGAGTGGGAATGGGGTGAAGAATTAAAATGGTAAGCGACTGAAAGCTCAGGGTCATGCTTGTAGACTGAACAGAGTGTACTGCAAAGCAAATCACTCAATCTGCATTTGGAGAAACTATCTGTTTGAATACATATTGAATACAGTGAGACAGTGGTGTAGTGGTAATGTCACTGAACTTGTAATTCAGAGGCCCAAGTCAATGCCCTGGGAACATGGGTTCAAATCTCACCATGGTAGCTGGTGAAATTTCAGTTCAATTAATTAATTAAAAAAATTAGAGAGGGAGCACCAGGATTTTGACCCAGTGACAGTGAAGGAACGGCAGTATAGTTCCAAGTCAGGATGGTGTATGACTTGCAGGTGGCGGTATTCCTATGTGCCTGTTGCCCTTGTCCTTCTACGTGGTAGAGTTTGCAGATTTGGAAGGTGCTGTCGAAGGAGCCATGGCAAATTGCTGCAGTGCATCTTAGTAGATGATACACACTGCTGCTACATTGTACCTGTAGTGGAGGGAGTGAATGTTTAAAGCGGTGGATGGTGTGCCGATTAAATGCACACAAAATGCAGATTATGTAAGGTTGCCCATTAAAGACTATTCATTGACACACATTGCAGAAAAATGTGTTCTGAGTGAGCACAGTCAATGAAGGGCAGAAAGTCACTGAAAGATCACTGGCAGGAAGTCAAATATTAAGCAATGGAAATCAAAACAATAGGACAAGTTTGACACAAATAATATTATTTTCCTTGTGGTATATATCTATATAACGGCATGAAGACTTACTGGAAAAAATTATTCATTTTGTGCATTGCATTTCCTTGTGAGCAAAAGGTATGATTGAGAAGCAGAAACTAAGATGAAAATGTAGAAAGGCGTAGTATAAGGGTTTGAAAGGGTTAATGTTTGGGACAGTGTGAGTAACACATCCTACTATGATGATGCAATAAGAGATCTCATGTGAGTGAGACTTGAAGATGTGGTATGGCATCAGAGGATGTAAAGCTGTACATAGTTAATGTGTAATAAACATGTTAGTGTTAAACTTACTGAAGACTCAGTAATCTCTCCTAGCTAACCAAACATACAGCATAGTGAACATGGTGCTTCTTACCATACAACACTCAGGAAATTCCATACAACACTCAGGAAATTTTGAAAAATACTTTGAAGAAGTCAGATCTGTAAAAAGTTGCGCCAAAACTGCAGAATTGGAGAAGAGGCTGTGAGGAGCTCCAGAGCAGATTCACAGTCAAAGTGGAGGCACGGAGAGTCAGGGAGTCGGCTTGCAGAGACATTCAGGCTGCACCACAGAGGAGTGGTGGTCTGTGAAAAAATCCCAGTCCAGCAATGGCAAGCTTTGAGTCAGAGGATCAAGCAACAGTCAGGGATCTGGTGAGCAACCCTGCACAAGGGTAGAAAGTTGTTCTTAACGGCACACTAGGCAGGCAGCACTGGGAAAACCAAATCCCTAGCAAGGGTGGTTCTGAGGTTGGCGCCATTACACATGGCGACCGCGAGGCAGGAAAAAAAGAATGGCTACAAATACTTGATACTCCAGGTGAAAGGAGTTAAGAGATTGTAGAAATAACACTGGAAAACTGCATTTAAGAAATAAATAAATATGTCGTCTAGTGGCGAGATTTCTCAGGGAGAGACAATGATCGTAGCAGGAGTCAGTCTGAGGCTGAGAAGCGTGACAAAATTTCCGATACTGGTGTGAAAATTTTTTAAAAGAAAGTAAACTACCTAGAAAGCTTAGAAAAGCCATGCATCTTAAATTTACACTAGCAGAGAAATTTGGAGACATGGAAGGACCAAATCAAACTCAAAACTGGTCACTTTGGGGAAAAAGATTTCTGAGGTACAGAATTCCTTCAAAGTTAGACAGCAAGAGTGAAGCAGAACAAGTCAACACATTACTTTTTTCTATAGGAGCAATAGCAGACACTGTTATTGCAAGGCAAGGCATTAATGAGACACCAGATAAATTTGAAGAAGCTTTAAAAGCCTTTGATAATTATTTCAACCTGAGGAGCAACAAGATTCTAGAAAGGGCCAAATTCAACAGAAGCATCCAGAAATCAGGTGAAACAGTTGGTGCTTTTATTAATGACCCTTACAGACTAGCTGAGGGATGCAAATATGGAGACCTAAAATTGTAGTAGGTATTGCTGATGAATCCCTATCAGATTTATTGCAGTCTAAAGAAGACCTCACCCTGAGCAATACAGCTGGTGAGACAAGCAGAGGTCCAAAAGAAGAACAAAGCAATCCTGAGAGGTGAAGAAAAACCTTGGTTCATGAAACCTCCAACAACTGTACAGTTCCTTAAGCACTGGACTGTAAAAGAAGCACCAGAAAAGAAGGTACGCTTGGGAGGGAAAGTGAAGTGCAAAACAACATAAAACCCTGCCAGCACTGTGGTGCCAAAAAGACGCACAGGCACGAACAGTGTCCTGCAAACAAAGCAGAATGCATTCACTGCAAGAAAGTTGGCCATTTTGGGAAGTTGTGCCAAAGAAAAATCTCTACTTTCACAGGTTCTAAAGGAAAAGTCTTCACGCATAGAGCTATTTATGAAGTTGAACAATCTCCATCAGAAGAGAAATCAGAAAACTTCCTTGGTGAGATCAATTACCGTAATCATGCATTCTGGAATACAGATATATATGCCAATGGACATATCACCAACTTTAAACTAGACACTGGAGCAAGTATAACAGTTTTATCAGACAACGAACTGTGGTTATCAATGCATTGCCTGCAACGAACTGAAACTCAGTTACATGGCCCATGAGGGATTAAACTGAAAGCCAAGGGAAAGCTACTGGCAACACTCCAACAGAAGGAAAAGCAGATCTTGGAAACACTGTATGTTCTACAGAATCAAGATTTTTTTCTTTTAAGTAGAATATAAAGATATATATAGAAAAATATAGAAAAACCGTCATCTTATTAGGAAAGTGGAAGAAATTAAGCAGCGAGAAATCAGGAGTCCCTTCCAAAAAGACTTTCCGAAATTATTCACTGGTACAGGAAGACTTAAGATTGAATATAGTATTACTTTGCAAAAAGATGCTAAACCTGTATGTCTTTTCATGCCTAGGAAGATACCACACCCACTTATGAAGCAAGTCCAACATCAGCTAGAAGAGATGACCAGGATGGGAGTTATTTCTCCTGTCACTGAACCTACAGAGTAATGCTCTAGAATGGTTCCAGTTCCTAAACCTAAAGGTGACCTTCACATTTGTGTCGATGTAACTCAACTTAATAAGGCTGTGGCCAAATAAGTAGACGAAAGCTTGGCAAAGTTATCCAAAAGTACAATGTTCACAAAGCTGGATGCGAATAGTGGCTTTTGACAAGTTCCGTTGGATGAGAAGTCAACGTTATTGACAACCTTCATTACTCTGTTTGGAAGATTCTGTTTTAATTGTTTACCATTCGGTATAACGTCAGCGCCAGAAACAATCGAAAGAAATATGTTGAAGATTCTACAGGGCCTTAAAGGAGTAATAAGCCATATGGACGACATCTTAGTCCAAGGGGAATCTGTTGAAGAACATGACCTGAGGGTTAGAGCTGTTTTGAATTGTCTACAAAAAGAGGGCCTGGCATTTAATAAAAAGTGTGAATTCTTGAAAACGTCTGTTCATTTCCTGGAGCACATTGTCAGTAGCAAGAGCATAATGGCAGACCCACAAAAGACGAGAGCCATTAGTGAATTCCCAATTCCTACCTCTGTACAAGATATTCAACAATCCCTTAGAATGGTTAATCAGTTGGCAAATTTTTTGCCCAATCTAGCACAAGTTACTGATCCCTTAAGACAACTATTAAGGAAAGCTCAAGGGTAGTATTGGCACATTAGGAGCAAGCATTTCAAAGGATCAAGGAAATGCTGATTTCGCCAAATATCAGTGCATGAAAACCCCTCGTTATCAACCACAATTGCAGAGAAACCTCATCTACAGGGTTCAAGAACAGCCAGATGGATGACGAAGACCTGTTTATTATGTGTCTAGAGCATCGTCTGAGACTGAGACGTGGTACGCTGTCATAGAGAAAGAAGTTCTTGCAGTCATGTGGACTTGTGAAAAGTCCTCATTATATTATCAGCCTAAAGATTTTCATAGAGACAGACCACAAACCCCTAGTTTCCTTCCTTGTTGTAAAGGAACTCACCAGAATGCCTCCGAGAATCCAGAGATTCTGGTTGAGACTCATGAGATTCATGTATGGAATGGTATATGTACAGGTCAAGCTGCAAATGACAGCAGATGCATTGTCCAGAGCTACTGTAGAGCACAGGCTCAGTCGTTCATGTGGTGACCAGGAATATCAAGAGATATAGAAGAAATGATTTCTAATTGCCAGGTAATTGGCTTGGTTTTAATTTTCCAAAATTCCCTAGGTTCGGGGAAGGTTCCATTCGATTGGAAAATAGTGAATCTAACTCCTACACAATAGGATGTGAACGTCATTAATGAGATTGAGCCATATTCTCCGTTCACTGCATCTCAATGGCCAACAAGCTCAAAAAAGCTCCAAGAATTTCATCATGCTCAGATGCTAGATGAGGAATGCATCCATATCCGCCAATATTGCACACAAGATTGGCCACAGCAGACTTCCAATGGTAAGATGAAGAAAGTCTTCTTTGAGTACAGAAAGCACTTCACTATTGTGGATGATTTGCTGGTATATGATGAAAGGCTGGTAATTCTGGACTTACTCCAGGCAGATATCTTGGAAAATATACATCAGGGCTACATGGGTATCACGAGATGGAATGTAGAGCACAGGCTCAGTCGTTCATGTGGTGGCCAGGAATATCAAGAGATATAGAAGAAATGATTTCTAATTGCCAGGTAATTGGCTTGGTTTTAATTTTCCAAAATTCCCTAGGTTCGGGGAAGGTTCCATTCGATTGGAAAATAGTGAATCTAACTCCTTTATTCAAAAAGGGAGGGAGGCAGAAAGCAGGAAACTACAGGCCAGTTAGCTTAACATCTATCATAGGGAAAATGTTAGAAGCTATTACTAAAGACGTTATAGCAAGGCACTTAGAAAAATCCAAGATAATCAAGCAGAGTCAACATGGTTTTGTGAAAGGGAAATCATGTTTAACCAATTTATTGGAGTTCTTTGAAGAAGTAACATGTGCTGTGGATAAAGGGGAACCGGTGGATATACTGTACTTAGATTTCTAGAAGGCATTTGATAAGGTGCCACATCAAAGGTATTGTGGAAAATAAAGGCTCGAAGTGTAGGGGCTAACATATTGGCATCAATAGAAGATTGGCTAGTTAATAGGAAACAGCGAGTAGGCATAAATAGGTCATTTTCTGTTGGCAAGACGTAATGAGTAGTGTGCCACAGAGATCTGTGCTGGGCCTCAACTTTTTACAATTTATATAAATGACTTGGATGAACAGACCAAAGGTATGGTTGCTAAATTTGCTGATGACACAAAGATAGTAGGAAAGTAAGTTATGAAGAGGACTAAAGGAGGGTACAAAGGGATACAGATAGGTTATGTGAGTGGGCAAAGATCTGGCAAATGGAGTAGAATGTGGGAAAATGTGAAATTGTCCACTTTGGCAGGAAGAATAAAAAAGAAGCATATTATCTAAATGGTGAAAGATTGCAGAGCTCTGAGATGCAGAGGGATCTGGGTGTCCTAGTGCATGAATCACAAAAGGTTAGTATGCAGGTACAGCAAGTAATTAGGAAAGCTAATGGAATGTTATCATTATTTGCGAGGGGAATTGAATACAAAAGTAAGCAGGTTATGCTTCAGTTATACAGGGCATTGATGAGACGACATCTGGAGTACTGTGTACAGTATTGGTCTCCTTATTTAAGGAAGGATGTAAATGCATTAGAAGCAGTTCAGAGAAGGTTTACTAGACTAATATCTGGAATGTGCGGGTTTTCTTGTGAGGAAAGGTTGGACAGGCTAGGCTTATATACACTGGAGTTTAGAAGAGTAAGAAGTGACTTAATTGAAACATATAAGATCCTGAGAGGTCTTGACAGGGTGGATGTGGAAAGGATGTTTCCTCATGTGGGAGAATCTAGAACTAGGGGTCACTATTCAAAAATAAGGGGTCGCCCGTTTAAGAAAGAGATGAGGCGAAATATTTTCTTTCAAAGTGTCGTGAGCCTTTCTCTCTTCCTCAAAAGACGGTGGAAGCAGAGTCTTTGAATATTTTTAAGGCAGAGATAGATAGATTCTCGATAAGCAAGGGGGTGAAAGGTTATTGGGGGTTGTCAGGAATATGGAGTCGAGTTTACAATCAGATCAGCCATGATCTTGTTGAATGGCGGAGCAGGCTCGAGGGGCCGAGTGGCCTAATCCTGCTCCTAGTTCGTAGGTTCGTATGCGGAGTGCACAGACCAAAATCATACAGTCATAGAGTTATACAGCACAGAAACAGGCCCTTCAGCCCATCATGTCTGTGCCATCTTATGGAAAACAACAAGCTTATAACTATAACGGGAGAAATCGTACCAGGAACCTATCCAAGTTGATGGAAGGAGAAAAGGTATGAGACCAAGGCATCAAAGGAGTAATCGTCCAGGAAGATGATAATCAACAGGGACCTTATTTAGTACATACTTCAGAAGGTACTATAAGAAGAAACAGCAGAAATCTCAATTCTATTAATTGAAGACGTCAATCAGTCATACAGTTGGATGAACCAGATGTTGAACCTGAAATTCAGAATGCATCGGATACTACAAACCTCAATAAAGGCCATCCAAGTCAAGAAACAAGAGTTCAGGGAAAGACTATTGATCTTCCGAGTCAACCAACAACACGATCAGGGAGAGTTGTAAAGCCTCCTGACAGATTGAATCTGTGATGTCAGAAACTTGGCGGGGGGGGGGGGGGGCGGGGAGATGGGGTGTATGTAAAAGTAAAAATTAATATACAAAAATATATATATATATGGACAAAGACTTGGGTGGAGATGGAGTGTGAGGGGTTGAAAGGGTTAATATTTGGGACTGTGTGAGTAACACTTCTCACTATGGTGATTTAAGAGATCACGTGCGAGTGAGACTTGAAGAAGAAGTGGAATGACATCAGACGATGTAAAGCTGTATAGAGTTAATATGTAATAAACTAATTAATGTTAAACTTACTAAAGACTCAATAATCTCTCCTAGCTAGATTAAACAATCATATAACAAAGGGAAGCCACAGACTCTATGCTCATTAAAGGTGCATCAATTGTGTTCCAGACTGAAACTCAAATATAATGATTAATTCAACTTTCCTTAAATCTGACTGATGATTGTAGCTTCAAGGGAATTGAGCGGAGTGCTGATTCAAAGTGTAAACTACAAAAAAAGTTCAATGACTTTTTTTCAAAACATTTCTGATCTTTTTTCATAAATTGATGGGAATGATAGAGGCATAAGAGAGACTCACAACTTCTGGAGTATGCTGACGTGTCAGCCTTGGCTCTGTGGATCGCACTCTCACTTCTGAGTCCAAAGGTCATGGGTTCAAGCCCCATTCCAGAGATATTGCTGGATATTGGGTCATTTATCTCATTGCTGTTTGTGGGACCTTTCTGTGCGCAAATTGACTGTTGTGTTTCCCTACATAAAACAGTTTGTATTTATATAGTGCCTTTAATGTAGTGCAGCACTCACTACATTTCAAAACTACTTCTGGCTGTAAAGTAGTTTTCTGTCTTGCCTTTTTTCAAGCATAGTGTCGTCATCCTCCTAAACATAGAGATAACAGAAAAGTTGAAATTGCTGATTATCAGTAACGTTGCTAATAAAATATTTATGCATTTCCAAATACCCTCAAAGGCATTGTTAAACTGAAGGGTACACAGAAGGATCTATGTGGCTTTCAATCAGAGCACTCTCAAATGATACACTAGATAGAAATTTGGGATCTTACCTGTAGCTAAGGATCTCAGAATGTGATCCAGAAAAGTTGGCATCCCTGGAATCTTGAATGTGTCAGAAGCGATCTTGGTACGTCTACTCACTGTAGCTGAACAAAACGCTGGATTGAGAACTGAAATGCCTGAAATCTAAAGGCTCATCAAAATTCTAAATATAATAAGTAGAAACCTTAAAAAATCATAAAATTAAACAGCCCAGAAGGAGGCCATTCGACTCATCGTGCCTGTGCTGGCCCTTTGTTAGATTTATCCTGTTTGTCCCACTTCGCTGCTCTTTCCACAAAGCCTTGCAAATTTTCCTCCTTCAAGTCTTTTCCATTTCCCTTTTGAAAGTTGCTATTGAATTTGCTTCCACCGTCCTTTCAGGCAGCGCGTTCCAGATCACAACAAATTGCTGTTGGCTTGCTAACAGATGGTGGTCTGACAATAGACATAATGGAGCTGGAAGCTACCCAGAAGACAGTTCCCCCACCAAGTGCCACTGCAGTGAGAAGCTAAGTAGGGTGGTAACATACAGTCCGTAGTTTCTCCTTAAACCTCCTAAAGGCACAGAATTACTACAGGAACTAATAGTGAATGTTGTGGTTTTCTAGTTGTTACGACTAGTTGTGAAAGGTGTCTAGGGGTCTGTTACTATCTTCACCTGGTCTTATTGTAACAGGGTTTAATTTTAAACACAATGTTTTGAGCTCTCCCTTTGTGAATCCTTGTTCACAACTTGCCAATTATAAGGCAAAGAAATGAGCACAAACAGGCTTTCTTTGGTTTAAAGAAGAAAGATGAAATTCATTGCACCTTAAACTTAAACTCTAATGCGGTTAATGCTTACAGATATATGACGCGCCCACATGCACATGCAATACACACATGCAAATAGGGACAGAAAAGAGCAGAAGAAAAGATAAGTAGAACAGTTTGAGGCAATATCTTGTCACTGTTTCTCGAGCTCGTTGTAGTCCTTGATTGAAGATATGGTCTTGGTTTTCATTGGGGCCCAGTAGTCTTCTAGTTCTGTGGGAAGGAGATGGAAGCAGGCAGGAGAAAGGTCTTCTTGCTTCACTTCCAGGAGAGATCTTTACTCAATGAGCACATGGCTTTGTCTGAGTTCAAATCCTGTTTTCTCCAATTTAAAACTCTCAGTTCAAAACTCTGCAACAGCCATTTAGTCATGTGACTAAAACTGGTCTGACCACTTCTGTGTATAGGGGAAGAAACTGCTGGGTCCCCATTGTTTCAACATTGTCTGGTACTATGCAAATGTCCTTCCAGTCAGGGCTTGCAATTTTAAGTTTTTGTTCATGTGGCTAAATGTGTGCCTCAGTCTTGGCAAGTGGGGGGTTTGCTTGACACTCGTGCATAGCAAACATATCAAAACCTAAAAGCAGTTGGAAAATTTGCTTTCTAGTGATGCTGGTGTGTACTCTTTGATCTCCATTGGAGGTTTTCAAAATTATGCAAGGTTTTGAAAGGGTAAAGAATGAATCAAATTGGCCTAGAGTTTACTCTTTTGGGTGGAGTTAAGGCCAATTAAGTAAATTTGCACTGAAACAAGAGTATTAAAGTGGATTCATGTATCAATACTCTAACAAAGAACCTATTCAAAAAGACACTAAAGTCTTGTTAAAATCCTCATGGGATAATTGTTGGCTTAACACCAGTGTTGTATTCCTACATTTTTGTAATATTGCTATGGTTGTTTTAATGTAGAAACTGATACAAGTCTTTTAATCTATTACACTGTTAACTCTTGTGATCCTGCCAGTCAATAAAATTATTGAGACCAGTTTCCTCCCCCTCACAAGTGCTTCATTCTGTTTTATTAGTGTCACACATCACATGAATCAGACTCCCCATGACCAGCTCAGAAAATGGCCGAGCACAGACTAACAGGCCATCAGTTCCAAGGTTGTAAAACACTCTTGCTTGTTTCCCTCCCCCAGTTTATAATATGATTCACAGTCCTCTATTAGATTAGATCTTGTAACTCACTCCAAAGTATGCAGCATTCCCATGCCAAGAGCCTTGATATAAATCCTAAATCGTTCCAGTGTTGATGCCAAGTTGGCTGAATTAAAACACAAGAAATAGGAGCAGAAGTAGACCATATGGCCCATCAAACCTGCTCCGCCATTCAATACGATCATGGCTGATCTTGGGTTTCAATTCCACTTTCCTGCCCGCTCCCCATATCCCTTGAATCCCTGCGATGCCAAAAATCTATCTATCCCAGCCTTAAATGCATTCAATGATGGAGCATCCACAACCCTCTGGGGTAGGGAATTCCAAAGATTCACACCCCTTTGAGTGAAGTAATTTCTCCTCATCTCAGTCCGAAATGATCGGTCCCTTACCCTGAGACTGTGCCCCCCGTGGTTTAGATTCCCCGACCAGCAGAAACAATCTCTCAGCTTCTACCCTATCCAGCCCCTTCAGAACCTTGTATGTTTCAATGAGGTTGCCTCTCATTCTTTTAAACTCCAGAGAGTATAAGCCCCATTTACTCAGCCTTTCATCATGGCAACCCCATCATCCCAAGGGGGAAAAATAACTAAAGGTAACCATCTGTGAAAGATGAAAATTTGGTGTTGATTGGTTATTTATGCTTTACTTATAGAGAATAACAAGAGTTTTGAAATGTCGTCTTTCGTGGAGACAAAGGCTTTGGAACAGCTGACCAAATCTCCAGTGGAGTTTGTGGAGTATCCTTTCAATGTGATTGTGCACAGCCAAACCTCCTCTGGTGCTCCAACCGCACTCTCCATCACCATTGGTTAAAAGTAATTCATCAGAGTTTAATTTCACAGAGAGAAAGAGACGTTCACCAGAGGTTCGGGTTGTGCTGTGCAACATTCTCATACAAACAAGATATTAAACCATTTAAAGGTAACAGGTTAATGTCAACTTTAAAACAGCACAGACAAAGGATTTTCATATATGTGTGTTAATGATCTAATAGCACACAGTACAATTTCAAACCAAGCAAATGTGCTTCACGTTCATTCAGAGTATTTATGTCAGAGGTTTTGTTACATTTGGAGTTGGCTTGACATCAATGACATAGTTTATTCTGTCATTTAAGAAGATAAGAACATAAGGAATAGGAGCTGGAGTAGGCCATTCAGCCCTTCAAGCCTGCTCCACCATTCAATGAGATTTTCTGGCTTATCATCTACCTCAACCCCACCTCACGCACTATCCCCATATCCCTTAACTCCCTTAGTATCCACTTATTCTGAGACTGTGACCCCATATTCTAGATTCCCCAGCCAGGGAAAACATTTTCTCAGCTTCTACCCTTTCAAGCCCCTTAAGAATTTTGTATCTTTCAGTGAGCTCACCTCTCATTCTTCTGAACTCCAGGGAATATAGGCCTTGTCTAGTCAATCCCTCTTCATAGGACAATCCCTTCCTCCCAGGAACCAGTCTAGTGAACCTTTATTGCACTCCCTCTAGGGTAAGTATATCCTTCCTTAGGCCCAAAACTGCACACAGTATCCCAGGTATAGCCTCACCAATGCCCTGGCTGGCTAATTTTCAGACTCAACTAAGAAGAATCCCATGAAATGATGTTTACTATTGGAAAAAGATGTAAAAAAACGCATGAAAAATATGAGAAGCACCAATCCATTGTAATAGAAGCTGTGTGGAGGAGTTATGGCGCAGTGGGTTGCCTCTGAGTCAGGAAGGTTGTGGGTTCAAGTGCCACTCCAGAGACTAGAACACAGAAATCAAGCCTGACATTTAGTGCTATGCTGTCTTTCAGATGAAATGTTAAACTGAGGGCCATGTCTAGCCTTTCAGGTGATTGTAGAAGATTCCCTGTCACTATTTGTAAGAAGAACAGGGGACTTATATCTGAAATCCTGGCTGATGTTTATCTCTCAATTAACATCACCAAAGCAGATTATCTGGCCTTTGTTGTTTGTGGGAGCTTGTTGTGTGCAAATTGGCTGCTGTGTTTCCTATGTTACAACAGTTTATTTTCAAAAATATACTTTATTCATAAAAATTTGCAAAAAATACATAACAAAACAGTTCAAAACAGTTCTAATTTCACATTTCAGGAAGTACAATAGAAATCAGATTCCTTCGATACAGAACATGAGTTGCCTCACAACTCTTGCCATTCCATTTTATATGCAATGTACATTTGCATTATGCAGCAAGAACACTTTTGGTGCATACAGCCCGTGGGGTTTTACACAGGTTCTAGCCCCTCAGTTCACTATGGCAGGAGCATCTTACACAGTGGCCTACACTTCAAAAGTGCTTAATTGTCGTAAAGTGCTTTGGTATGCCCTGTGGTTGTGACAGACGCTATATAGTGCAAGCTTTTCCTTTAAATTTGCGGCGGGGTGGTATTTTGAATTTTAACTCACGTTTTAATGTGAGAGCATTAATGATTTTTTAATGATGTATAACAACCTTCTCATCCTGTGTCCAAATGACCAGTGACTCGGACGGACCTTGTTCTGTTTGAACAAGAAGAAAATATATTTTTAGCATCAAATCGGAAAGCTGTTTATTCAGACTGTGACCACTGGGTGGAGCAGTGTCTTAACAGACACGAGTAGTAGCAAGAAGCAAGTGTGATTCCAATAGTTAATTTTTAGTTACTCAAATCTTTAAAAATTATTTTCAATAAACATAATTCAGTAAGTTAAGGATGTGATACATATTTTAGGCAGTCTATTCAATATATGCTACGTATAACTTGCAATACTGATTGAAAAGAAAAACTTCTCAGTTTGGAAATTCCTTTAGGAAAATCCTGTTTTAACTTTTGGAAACTAAGGGGGAAAATAACAGGATCAGCAGTGTGCTCGTAGGATCATAGCTTGTATGTTCACCTTGACTTTAAGGCATTGTCAGAAAAGAAAGTCCAAAATAACATTTAGTATAGACAGAAAGTGCTGGAAATACTCAGCAGGTCTGGCAGCATCTGTGGAGAGAGAAACAGAGTTAACGCTTTCAGGTCGATGACCTTTCATCAGAACCCTGGAATGTTAGCTCACAGGTGAGTATTTCCAGCATTTTTCTGTTAATATTTTCAGATTTTCAGCATGGGCTGTGTTTTACCTTTTCCAAAATGAGGTGACGCTTCTTCAAAAAAATGAACATTACGAGATGGACTTTTTCGGACGCGTTTCATTTTAACAAATGCATTTTCCTGCTACGTCCAGTTTGCTGAGTCCCAACCTCTTTTGGTTTGCAGAATGTCAAGTATTTTGATGGCCTGTGCCTGTTTTATTGCTTTGGCAGGGGGACCATAGTTATTGGGAATAAGAAATTGTTCTGGAAGCTTCAACATGACATGAGCTTCAAACTGTGGGAGGGAGAAGGTCCAAGATAATCCTGTTGGTCATCTCGCTTGTGATTGTGCCATTCAAGTAATTCACTGATGTTTTGACAGTGACTGGCCCACTTTGGCCTGAGACATATTGAATGGGTAGTAATCTCACCAGCCTTGCCAGTGTTTTTACAGTGCACAATGTCAACCATCGCCACCTAAACAGATTTTTCTCCTGTATTGAGTACGATTCTTTGGAGGCTCCAAGGTCCCAAATTATGTGGAGCTCATTGACTTACACCTGCCACTCTCTGCAGAATAGTATAGCATTGGGGAGCTTGGTGTTAGAGTGTTATAGACAGTTGCCTTATGATGGGATTTAACAGTGTTCGAATCTGTTGAGCTTGGAAGGAGTGCAGCACAGATTCACCAGTATGTTACCAGGGCTCCAAGGAGAGATTACATAAACTAGGCTTGTACTCCTAAGAATATAGAAGGTCAGGGAGCGATTTGATTGAAGATTTTAGGATTTTGAAAGGAATTTAATGGGAGATAGAGAGAAACTTTCTCCACTGGTGGGGGAGTCTCGGACAAGGGGACATTACCTTAAAATCAGAGGCAGGCCATTCAGGAGAGAAGTTGGGAAAAAATATCTTCATGCAAAGATTGGCAGAATTATGGAACTCTCTCCCACAAAAAGCAGTAGATGCTACTTCAATTAATAATTTTAAATCTAAGGTTGATAGATTTTTGCTAGCCAAGGGTATAAAGGGATATGAGCCAAGGCAGGTGGAAGCAGTTGGGGGAACAGATCGGCCATGTTCTTTATTGAATGGCAGAAAAAACTCGAGAGACTGAATGGGCTCCTCCTGTTCTTATGTTCCTGTGTAACAGACAGTCACCTATTCCTCTGGTTCCTTTCATGGCGATTGTGTTTGTAGTGTCATTTATGCTTTCATCTGAAAAAAATACGAGTCCTTCATTTTCCATTTACCTTTCCTTAGCAAATACTCTGCAGATATAATAAGAGGCAACTGAGCCGCATTTATCCAAAAGGAACCCGAGTGGATTCCTCGAACTACATGCCTCAGGTATTTTGGAATGCTGGATGTCACTTGGTAGCACTTAACTTCCAGACATTAGGTGAGTACTACAAAGTATAACATTTTTAGAGGGCTTGACATGTAGGTGGTGAGAGGTTGTTGCTCTGACTGTAAAGTCTAGAGCTTGGGGTCATAGTGTCAGGATAAGGGGGTCGGCCATTCAGGACTGAGATGAGGGGAAGTTTCTTCATTCAGAGGATTGTGAATCTTTGGAATTCTCTGCCCCAGAGGGCTGTCATCGTTGAGTATTTTGAAGGCTGAAATTGATGCATTTTTGGGCACTAAGTGATGTGAGAATTGAGAAGAAAAGTGACGTTGGGGTAGAAAATCAGCTGTGATCTTATTCAACCATGGCTCAGTTGGTAGCAGTCACACCTCTGAGTTACAAGGTTGTGGACTCAAGTCCCACTCCAGGGTTTGAACACAAAAACAAATCAAGGCTGATACTTCAGTGCAGTACTGAAGGAATGCTGTACTAGCAGAGGTGCCGTCTTTCGGATGAGACATTAAACCGAGGACCCATCTGCTTGTGCAGGTGGATACAAAAGATCCCATGGCACTATTTCAAAGAAGAGCAGGGGAGTTATCCCCGGTGTCCTGGCCAATGTTTATCCCTCAATCAACATCACAAAAACATTGCTGTTTGTGGGAGCTTGCTGTGTAAAAATTGGCTGCTGCATTTCCTACGTTACAACAGTGACTACGCTTCGAAAAGTACTTCATTGGCTGTAAAGTGCTTTGAGATGTCTGGTGGTCATGAAAGGCGCTATATAAATGAAAGCCTTCCTTTTCTTTGAACGGTGCAGCCGGCTCAAGGAGCCATACAGTCTGCTCCTGCTCCTATTTGTTATGTTCTTTCATCGTGCTGTGTTGAAGGTTGAGTTACACAAAAATGGAGGCCCCGAGCAGAACTGGGCCTTTTACAGATTAGCTGATGGGGGAAGGGCATTCATTTTCTGAGGCTCCATCCCCAGTGTAGAGCCTTGTCTGCAACGAGTGCTCATCGGAAAAGTGGGGCAACAGCATTGCAGTCCTGAACCGACTGCTCTGCTCACACCAGGCCTGAACACTCACTAAATTACCCTCCAAACCTTTCACGCTTGTAAAGATGGATTAAATTTAGATCAGTGGAGCCTCGCACATTATCTTGGCATTGTCAGGAACAGAATCACCAACATTACAATTGAACCATCAAGCTATCTAATCAAACCAGAAGTATTTCAAAGGCTTAGTCAAAGTTATTGGAGGCAAATCAACAATCATATGGCCTTTCTCCGCCCATGGCCATAATTTAGCAAATAGGTGGCTGGGTTGACCAAACTATAACTATGGAAAATGAGAGTACAGCATGTTTATCTTTTACTTATAAAATAGATTATGAATAGATTTCCTTCAAAGGCAAATTAAAGGCTAAATACATAAGTTTTGTTTGCATTGAATATCTAACTCAGCCTATCAGAATAGTCTGGTGTGAAACTCATGGAGTGATGCAGCACAGAAGGAGGCCATTTGGCCCATCGTGCCTGTGCCAGCTCCCTGAAAGAGCACTCCAATTAGTCCCACTCCCCTGCTCTTTGCCTACGGCCCTGCAAATGTGCCCCCCCTACCCCCCCAAGTATTTATCCAAATTCTACTTTGAAAGTTACTGTTGAATCTGCTGGATTCCAGATCAGCCTTGCTGCTTCGTGCTGCGATAATCTCACCAGAGTTGGCCTGAGTGTTGCTGGACTAAGAGAAGAAGAGATTAAAAAGATACACTGGTGTGTTTCCACACCTGATTGTGCCTGAATGGCACCAATATAAAGTGTACTCCACACATGTGCAAGTGGGATGATGATATTCCCTGATGTCACACACTATCAAAGCTGTCGTGTGAAGGATTGTTGCATGGGTGAGATACCATAGAAATGCACCCTTGAAACACTATAGTCAGAAGAGCAGGGATAAAACTGAAAGGATAACGAAGCTGTCAATCATCACTGGCTCTTTTTGTCATACAAAATGTTGATGGATCCCAACTCCCGTAGTTACAGTGAAAATCCTGAGTGGAGTTTTAAAAAAAAACTTTTGTATCAACTTGATATGCTGTTCACACCAAAAGGATAAAATCAAAAATGGGATAAGTAACAAATGTTTTCATTTCTGCTTGAATGATTTACTCAGACCTGGCTATGCAACTGAACATGGGGATGTTTGAACACAATGGGAAAAGTGGCTTCCGCCTGAAACCAGAGTTCATGAGACGGACGGACAAGCACTTTGACCCTTTCACTGAGACCACCGTTGATGGAATAGTGGCCAACACCCTTTCAGTAAAGGTGTGAAACTCTCACTTTTGATGGTGATTTTTAAAAGGTGTTTATAATGTTGTGGAGACGCGGTTGGTTTTTGACAAATTGCAATATGGGTGACAGAATCATGGGGATTTTTTGCTGTCCGCTGTGGTGGATTTGGTGGCGTGCGGGGTAATATAATTAGGCAGGATTCCTGACAGTGGAATATTTTAGAGGAATTAAGTCGGCGGTGGGTTTGCTGCATTCCTGGGTTCCCCCAGCGCAGTGGCAAATTGCAGCTTTGCGTTCATTTAAATAAAATGAATACTCACTATCCTACGCATAGCTACCATTTAGTCCTACCTGCCAGATTAACTGAACGGCGAGCGATGTTCCCGTGCCACCCGGTTCACTAATGTTTCAGTGTGGCGTGCACCAGTCACGTTTGTGCAAAAGAGTCTCAGGACTGTACTCTTCTCTCTTTAACTCATCCGCTACACTAACGTCAGCACTGGAATGGACGTTTGCCTCCAGGCCAACATTAGCAAGGGTGAATCATCTCAGGGGAATGGCAGCGATGGTGTGGGCGGGGCTACATGGAGGAGCAGGGGAGGGTAGTCGGGTAGGGACGGGTGGGGTTGATTGGGTGCATGGAGGAGCAGGGGAGGGCGGAGTGGAGCGTCCAGGTAGTTGAATAGTTGATGTTGATATTGAAGATGTATTTTGTTGGATGTAGAGGTGGTGGATGGATTAGATCAGTACTGTGTGAGGATATATGGCAAAGACCTAAAGGGAGGGACGAGTGCTGTCAACGTCAGGGAGTTGAAGGGTAGAGCGAGGGTACTGGCTGTCATGTCATTCACTTTGGCTGCAGGTAAAATAAATGATGTGAAGTTGGTGGTGACTCACAAAATAAGGGAAGCAAAAACATTTTGATTTAAGTAAAAGCTTCAATTGAAATTAGTCTGCAGATACCTACATGAAAGGAAGGCTGCTGCTCCTTGAGGCTACAAGCACAGAATGTTTTATATCTGTGGCGATCATGGTGCTTGGGGCAGTGACAGTGGGTTCCACCAATGAAAGGCCACAGCGGACGCTTGATCCCACGTGTTCCCCGTGCCCATTGCCGCATGGCTAATTTAAATACAAAATCGCACGGGAAACGGGATTTGTGGCGGGAGCGGAAGTTGCGACAACTTCCGGTCCTGTCATCGGGAACACCGTGACTCTCATAAGATTCCACCCATAGATTGGTTACAACAAAGAAGGAGGCCATTCAGCCCATCGAACTCTCTGCAACTGCTAGTCAGCTAGTCCCACTGCCCCGCTCTTTCTCCATAACCCTGCAAATTTTTTTCCTTTCAGGTGTTTATTCAATTCCCTTTTGAAAGTCACACTTGAATCTGACTCCACCACACTATCGGGCAGTGCATTCCAGATCATAGCCACTCCTGCGTCAAAAAGTTTTTCCTGAGCCTTTGGTTCCTTTGCCAATCACCTTAAATCGATGACCTCTGGTTCTTTGACCCTTCCCCCAGTGGGAACAGTTTCTCTCTATCTACTCTGTCTCGACCCCTCATGATTTTGAACACTTCTATCAAATCTCCTCTCAATCTTCTCTTCTCGAGGAAGAACAACCCCAGCTTCTCCAATCTACCACCTTGTCCAATTAATGAAAATGGGGTGGCAGATTAGGCTGCCAATTTGCCAAAGACCAATTTCAACCCCGAAGGCTATGAGGGAAAAAAATAAAGGCCTGAAATTTACATGCAAAAACATGATTTCTGTCACACCTCTGGCCAAGTTGTGGTAATGGAGGGATAGCTGCTTTGAGAAGATTTTGGCCGTAGCTTTCTCATGCATTGTATTGCACATGGCATGTTGAATATTGGGTAAGTTTTGCAACTCTGAAGATCAGAAATATGATAGGTGAGAAGCAACAGACAATTTCAAAGCACAGCATGGAAGATGCATCTGCTGGACCACATCCATGGCACATCAGATGCAGTGAGTTTAATGTTTTACAATTGTCAGCTAAATATTAATGATCAATTGTACTGATTTGTGCTGAGATAACTATGCAACTGGATCACCTGGTGACTCTGTTTAAGTCACAATTATAGCCTTCCCCGGAATAACTCTTTCAGTTGAGTGATAATAGTTTTCTTTCCTATCTGTCCCTGAACAGTATCTGGTCCTGTGTCAGCTGTGACTCAGTAGTAGTGCTCTTACTTCAGAGTCAGGAAGTTGTGAGTGCAAGTCCCATTTTAAAGGCTTAAGCCCATAATTGAGGCTGACGCTCAAGTGCAGTACTGAGGGAGTGCTGTATTGTCAGAGGAGCAGTCATTCAGATGTTAAACGGAGGCCCCATTTGCCCTCACTGGTGGATATAAAAGATCTGAAGAAGAGTAGGGGTATCCTCCCCAGTGACTTGGCCAATATTTATCCTTCAACAAACACCACTAAGATATACTAACTGGGCATTTTGTCACATTGATGTTTGTGGGATCGTGCTGCATTTTCCTCATTACAAGAGTGCCTACATTTCGAAGATACTTCATTGGCTGTAAAGTGCTTTGGGATGTCTCATGATAGGTGCTATATGACTGCAAGTCTTTTTTTTTCTCATCATTGATTCTCTGGGTAACAGAAGTGAAGATACAGATGAAACGGTGATCTTCTCAGACAAAGCTCTTGCAGCGAGCAGTCATGTATCTGTACAGGCATCTCTGATTCTCATGGTTGCAGTGTTTAGCTTAACTGAGGTAGCTGGAACGTAGCTGAGTTCAGTGATCAATAGCCATTCCAACCTTGCTCAAGATATCAAATGTTCGATCTGTATTAAGATATAGTTTTGTTGTTTCCGTCAGGTACTCTCGGGTCAATTTCTTTCGGACAAAAAAGTTGGGACTTATGTGGAGATAGACATGTTTGGTCTCCCGGTGGACACGAGACGAAAAGCTTTCAAAACGAAAACTTCACAAAACAATGCGGTGAATCCAGTCTGGGAAGATGATCCTATTGTGTTTAAAAAGGTTTGTCCTTTAATTTTTGAGACAATGCAGCAGAACAATATTTTATTTAACACCAGTTAAACGTATTTTTCTTCCTTGTAACCCTGAGACACAAGGCAGAGAGATAAACAGAGTCAAGGTTTCAGATCGATGATCTCGTAGCAGAACTCTCTCCACAGATGCTGTCTGATCTGTTGAGTATTTCTAGCCTGTTCTGTCTTTATTTCTAACTTTTGCGTCCTCTTTGTTCTCCCAGGCATGAAAGGCATTGAGCACTTTTTAAATTAGTTCAGAGTTGTCCGCTTCATTTGATTCACATTCATTTGTGCATGAGATGTGCAGGCGTTTATTTCAGACTGATGAACAGCAGTCTGCATACATCCAGCTGATTCAACCTCAATAAATTCCTGCACACACGTCAGCAATTCCCTTTTTCCAACACTGTCCTGGCCTCTCATTTTCTGCCATCAATAAACCTGAGCTCATCCAAAACTCTGCTGCACATATCTTATCTCACACCAAGTCCCATTTACTGTTTACCTGTCACCCCTGTGCTCGCTGACCTACGCTGGTCAACCGATGCCTCAATTTTAAAATTTTCATCCTTGTTTTCAAATCCCTCGCCTCCTCCAGCCTTACAACCCTCCAAGAACTCTGTGCTCCTCCAATTCTGGCCTCTTGCGCATCCCCTATTTTAATCGCTCCACCATTGATGGCCGTGCATTCAGTCACCAAGGTCCCAAGCTCTGAAAATCCCTCTCTAAACCTCTCTGCTGGTCTCTCCTCCTTTAAGACACTCCTTAAAACCTGTCTCTTTGATCAAGCTTTTTGCCATCTGTCCTAGTATCTCCTCATATGGCTTGGTGTCAAATTTTGTCTGATGATTCTCCTGTGAAGCACCTTGAGACATGTTACTACGTTAAAGGTGCTATATAAATGCAAGTTGTTGTTGGTTGAAAAATGGTTCTGACTGTTGGAATATATGAATCTATCAGCGACACAAGATTTGGATTTTCCTTGCCACTCCTGTGACCAAAGGGAGTGCGATAGCGCAGGCAAAATTTCTGCATGTTATCATATTTTTGTTGGATTCCCACTGATCTTGCTGCCCATGCTTTGGAGCTTAGTACTGTGGGGGATGGAAAATGTCTGCAGCAGCTTAAAGGGCCAAGTAGCCTCCCCAAATGAAAATTATGTTGGCGCCCCTGATACAGTTGTCAGAAGAACTTGCCACTGTGGAATTGTTCACTGATCATTCCTGCATCACTTCACTAACAGCTGTGGCATCTAAATTCTTTAATGGGTATTTTAATGTATCTGCTGGAAGAGAAGCTGAGCAATCACTTACACGTGTAATGTGCAATGGATCCCAACCCATTGCTCCTGCATGCTTCATTAGCACGACTAAAGTAGAGTAGAGAGATACAGCACTGAAACAGGCCCTTCGGCCCACCGAGTCTGTGCCGACCATCAACCACCCCTTTATACTAATCCTCCACTAATCCCATATTCCTACCACATCCCCACCTGTCCCTATATTTCCCTACCACCTACCTATACTAGGGGCAATTTATAATGGCCAATTAACCTATCAACCTGCAAGTCTTTGGCATGTGGGAGGAAACCGGAGCACCCGGAGGAAACCCACGCAGACACAGGGAGAACTTGCAAACTCCACACAGGCAGTACCCAGAATTGAACCCGGGTCGCTGGAGCTGTGAGGCTGCGGTGCTAACCACTGCGCCACTGTGCCGCCCCAGCTGTGTGAATATAGCGGAAAATCCTGTCCACAGTCTCAATCAGGCTCAACCTTTGCACATGTCCATCTGTATTAAATTAATTAATAATTGGCAAAAGTTGGGTCTGCAATCCGAAAAGAACAAGTTTCCTAGGTGTATACCTTGCTACATTCATGGAGACTGAGTCCACTGAGCTGCTGGTAATGCACTCTTAATGTTATCCACATCAATATTAGACTGATCATAGGTAGAGGAGCAAGCCATTCAGCCCCTCAAGCTTGTTCTGTCATTCAATTAAAAGATGTCTGATCTGTACCTCAACTGCATTTCCCCAATTTATTCCATATCCCTCTATACCCTTAAGGCAGGCAATCAAACGGGCAAACTGGCAGGCCGAGAAACAATCTGGATGGGAATGGCCGGGAGGCACTCTTTTTGGGTGAACAAACACCAGTGCTGACATATAATAGGGATGGGAAAGTGAGCAAGGGGCAGATATGGAAGCAGTCAGGGGAGACAGGTGGGAGACCTTCACTAACTGCCTGCCTCAATCTTCCCCGTCAGTCTTCTCCTCAGCTGTATAATAAAGATATGGCCCCATCATTCATTTGTCGAGGAGCGTAGGGGATGCGGTGGGGGGGGGGGGGGGGGGGTGCGGTAAAGTGGCAATGTGTATGATTGCTGATCAGGTTTAGTAAGAACGCAATAAAGTCCAGAGACATCGAAACCCAGGCCTGCACATTCAGACCAAAAACCAAACCAAATTCTCCAGTGAGAGAGATGACAGGGAAAGTAAAACTCGTAACATACCTGTCTTGACTGAAATAAATTGCAGGAACAAAGAATCTCTTGTCATTATTTATTTGCCTCAGATAAAGTACAAAAGTTCTCTGTTTATGTTGTCTCGATAGTATTCAGTTGCCTTTCCGGCTGGTGGATTTGTCCATCAGTAGAGAAGTGGGAGCAAACAGCAAGTCCTGGTATGTTCTGTAAATGGCTAGACCTGCTACCAGTCGTTTAAAAATAAAACCATGATATGTGATGCACAGCAGCCCAATCCCCACCTCCAAAATGTGATGGTGTCACAAGATTCTGAAGGGTAGTCCTACATTCTGGACCCAAAATGAAGAGGAATTAATCAGGATGAACAAAGGCAATTGGGAAGTATTAAGGCATTTGTAGAAAGAAAATATTAGCAAAGCCTAACTGAGTCATTCAAACTCCAGCCAAAAACTCCAAATTGAGCCTGAACCTCCCAACACTATGTTAGACTTCTTCAAGAAAGTATTTTCCAGAGTACTCCTCCTGGCTCCACAAAAACTGACTATGGCCACTGCCAGCGTGTCCCCTCGAGGATCAGCTCCCCCTCAGCCTCACTTGCCACCCGCTTGATTATTCACATGAGGCTTGAACTTTGAAAATGGTTTGGGCCTCCCGACATTGTTCTGCTGAGTTGGTGTCCATTTAGACCACACCTGGAGTACTGTGGGCAGACCTGGGCACCACACCTTAGGAAGGATATGTTGGCCATTTACCAGAATGATACCTGGACCTCAAGGGTTAAGCTGCAAGGAGAGATTAAACAAACTAGGCTTGTATTCCCTGGAATTCAGAAGGTTAAGCAGCAATTTGATTGAAGTTTTCAAGACATTAAGGGGAACTGAAAATGTGAGCCGCATGGAAGATGGCAGGATCCCCAAAGACACATTGTACAGCGAGCTCGCCACTGGTATCAGACCCACCGGCCGTCCATGTCTCCGTTATAAAGACGTCTGCAAACGCGACATGAAATCGTGTGACATTGATCACAAGTCGTGGGAGTCAGTTGCCAGCATTCGCCAGAGCTGGCGGGCAGCCATAAAGACAGGGCTAAATTGTGGCGAGTCGAAGAGACTTAGTAGTTGGCAGGAAAAAAGACAGAGGCGCAAGGGGAGAGCCAACTGTGCAACAGCCCCAACAAACAAATTTCTCTGCAGCACCTGTGGAAGAGCCTGTCACTCCAGAATTGGCCTTTATAGCCACTCCAGGCGCTGCTTCACAAACCACTGACCACCTCCAGGCGCGTATCCATTGTCTCTCGAGATAAGGAGGCCCAAAAGAAGGGGAACTGATAGGGTAGATGAAGAGAAACTATTTCCGCTAGTTGGGAAGTCTAGGACTAGGAGGCATAGTCTAAAAATTAGAGTCAGACCTTGCAGGAGTGAAATTAGGAAACACTTCTTCATGCAAAGGGTGGTAGAAGTTTGGATCTCTCTTCTGCAAACGGTAATTGATGCGAGATCAGTTGTTAATTTTAAAACTGAGATTCATAGATTTGTGTTAACGAAAAGCATTAAAGGAAATGGGGCAAAGGCAGGTAAATGGAGTTAGGTCACAGATTAGCCATTGAATGACGGAACAGGCACGGGGGGGGGTGGGGGGGGGGTTGCTGAATGGCCTCCTCCTGTTCTTATTTTGGACAGAATTTGAAGATACCTTCCCGCCCTGTTTTATTTAATTTGTTGATTTGTTGTGATTTTGGGACCTTCACCTCCAGAAGTTTGCTGACCTGTTTGCCGAAATTACTGCCTGGTCTTCAGAAATAGTCCTTGTGTTGTAAAGTAGTTGGGACATTTAGAAGATAGTTTAGCGTCTCTAAGTAAAGTTTGGTTCCTTTGTTAATTCCTTTGGAATGGAGCCATTGTGCCATCTAGGCTATTTGAGAGTCATATGAGTGCAACTGATTGACTAAAGAATATTACAATAATAAAACTCGTCAAACAAGGGCAAGGGCAACAGACACATGGGGACACCACTGCCTGCTAGTTGCCCTCCAAGTCACAGACAATCCTGACTTGCAGCTATATCGCAGTTCCTTCATTGTTGTTGGGTCAAAACCCTGGAACTCCCTTCCAAACAGCACTATGAGTGTACCTATATCAGATGGACTGCAGCGGTTCAAGAACGTGGCTCACCACCACCTTCTCAAGGGCAATTAGGGATGGGCAACAAATGCTCACACCCATGCAAGAATAAAAATAAAATCAAGAATAGCTTTAATTACTGTGGTGTTAGCCCCAACAAATGAAAACACAGAAACCACAAAAGTAACAAAAGCACTTCAATTGTCATTCCTATTCCTTCATTCTTTTTTTTGTTCTAAATGTCCAGTTCTTTTTAAAATAGTTAATAGTTTGGCCTTTTTAATCTAAACTGACTTATGAACACAAGAAATAGGAGCAGAAGTAGACCATATGGCCCATCGAGCCTGCTCCACCATTCAAAACGATCATGGCTGATCTTAGACTTCAACTCCACTTTCCCGCCCACTGGCCATATCCCTTGATTCCCTGAGAGACCAAAAATCTGTCTATCTCAGCCTTAAATATATTCAACTATGAAGCATCCACAACCCTCTGGAATAGAGAATTCCAAAGATTTACAACGCTTTGAGTAAGTAATTTTTCCTCATCTCAGTCCTAAATGATTGGCCCCTTATCCTGAGACTGTGTCCCCATGTTTTAGATTCCTCGACCAGTGAAAACAATCTCTCAGTGTCTACCCTACACAGCCCGTTCAAAATCTTAACTGTTTCAATTAGATCGCCTCTCATTCTTCTAAACTCCAGAGAATATAGGCCCAATTTACTCAGCCTCTCATCATAGGACAAGATCTACTAACTTCTCTAGCCATGCTTCGCCTAAAAAAGTAGGTTTAATTTCTTTCACTTCGCTGTTTTCTTCTGGAGAAAGTTCATTTTGGAGGTAGAAACAAGTTGAAGAAAATGAGGTTTTCGCTGACTGAAGATGAAGAAATAAGTATTGTGTCAATATGCCAACGCCCAGATGCCTAAAGCTGTTTTGTAAATCTACTAATTTTGAGTACTGATAGAAAAAAAAAGCAGATTAATCAGAACATATTTTGAAAATGCAGGACACTTAATAATTTACAATATGCTTTTGAAAGCTTGTTTAAAGATATTGTTGAATTATTGGAAATGTGTTTTTTTAATGGAAACACATCTAATTTTCAGGTTGTGCTACCATCTTTGTCTTCGTTACGGATATCTGTCTATGAAGAAGGAGGCAAATTTATAGGCCATCGAATATTGCCTGTACAAGCTATTCGGCCAGGTAAGCACAACCTGTTGCGTAAACAGTTTGCACAAATGTTTGTGAGGTTTTGTTTTATTGCCGTTTGCCATCTTCTCTCTGTAATGTTGCTCTCTGCTGTTTTTTAGGTTATCACTATATCTGTCTAAGGAATGAAAGGAATCAGCCCCTGATGCTTCCTGCACTCTTTGTATACATAGAAGTTAAAGATTACGTTCCTGATACCTTTGCAGGTAAAAATGAGCTGTTTTCAGTGGCAAGCAAAACTGAGGCCAATGGTAAACAATGAAAGAGCAAATCCAAGAACAGTTTTGCTGGTCAAACTAATCATATCTACTCTTCAATTACAATTAATATGCAAGCGTTTGAAGGAAAAATTCTGGGGTGATTTAACAGTCTTTTTGCACAATTTAAATTAATTAAACACTCACCCTGCTCCCCCACCCCCCAACCTCCCACTGAAAGTATGATCTACAGACTTATAGAATGCTTGCAAATTTTCATCAAGCTCTGTTCCTTTTCTCCTTACAGATGTGATTGAGGCACTGTCTAATCCTATTAGATATGTGAATCTGATGGAACAGAGAGCACAACAGCTAGCGGCTCTAACTCTAGAGGACGAGGAAGAAGAAAAGAAAGACGTAAGGAATGCTTTCATCTTGTTTTACTGCACAATTGCACAAAAAGCCGATACAATTGAGGGCAATTTTTACCAAACTCGGAAGGTGGGAAACACGTGGGATCAGGTGGAACGCAGATTTTACGCCCATGCAAATATTACCTGTTGGCTTCAGTGGACAGTGAAGTCAGATGGGGTATAAAACCAACATTGTACCCACTCTTGTCAGTTTCCCGACCGACAGGTTAGGTTAAAATTGCCCCCAATGTGTCCGAGAAGATGGGGCTGCATTTTGAGCCCCTTCGGGACCAGGAGTGGAGGCAGGACTGCGAGCAGGTTCCCCGGCTCTATGCCACCCCTGGGCTATTTTCCTGGAGGCAGGATTGAAGAGTGGGGGGAGGAATGGGGGGGATGGGGGGAGGGGGGGTGGTGTTGGTGGCAGGGCTATCCCGCCCACACACGGCAAGTTGCTCCATAAGCTCGTTAATGACAGTTGAAGGAGGCCAACTGGGATTTTCCAGGTTCCTAGAGGTGGTTGGGGCCTGTTTAGCTGCCTGGAGGCAGCCTCCCAGCTGCCGACCAGGGGCCAGCACTCCAGGCAGGCTTAGAGGCCCTCCCTGCCTGCCTGGGTATAGTAGCAGCCGCAAGCCGCCCTGTAGAGGGATTCTACCCCAGCCCCCACACAGGGGTGCCCCGACTGCGAAGGCGATTTTTTAATTTTAAGTTTAAAAAGGTTTGAGAGAGGGCACCTCCATTTTGAAGCACACTCTCCCTCTCTAACCTGCCATGGCATTTTGCTGCTGCTTTCAAACTGGAAAGCCTCTGATTGGCCCTGCAGCTTCAAGAACACCATCCTCAATTAGACGGCAAGCCCACCCTCTGGCCATTAATTGGCCGATCCAAGGAAAATCGCAATGAGTGACTGTTTCTCACACAGTGTGGGCTTCTGACCCACATTTGAGCCTGAAGCCCACAATGAAAACCCAGACCAATATTACACTCAGCAGAACTGTTCCTTCTTTTCTCAAATCATTGTTGCTTGCTGGTAGATTCTATTGCTTACAGTGTTTAAGGTTGTTTCAACATTTTAAGTGGGGGTCGGTTAGCTCAGCTGGTTAGACAGCTAGAGTGTGATGCAGAAAGATGCTGACAGCGTGGCTTCACTCCCTGTACTGGCTGCGGTAGTTAATGGAGACCTCCCTCCTCATACTTGAGGTGTGGTGACCTTCAAGCTAAACATCACCAACTATCTCTCTGTAATGGGGAGAGATGCCGATGGTCCTTTGGGGCTATGGCTACAACAACAACTTTATAATTAAGTGAATTTCATTTATTTATTTATTGGTTGACCTCCCATGGCAATACCCACAGATTATTTTCTTTCTCTCCTTCCCTGTACTTGTCTTTTTCTTTCTGCCTTTCTGTTTGTATTCCATTTTGTTTTTTGTCTTCCTCTCTCTCTAGAACGCTCATACATTTTCCCTCACTATCAAATGTCTCTCACTCTTTCTCCTTTGGTTCTTTACCCCAACTTCCTATTTTGAAACTTGGGCAAGAATTTTACGCCCCCACTCCCCAACCCCGGGAGCAGGCTGGAGGCAGGGGTGGGGGGGAGGGGGGTGTATCGGGAGAGGGAGGGGAGCGGGTTTGTAAAATTGAGAAGGAGGAGGGGGTGCCCTTCACATCATCTACCCGCCTTTGCGGCCTGCCCACCCCAGGCCAGTTGAGGTCCTTAAGTGCTCGATTACTTGCTATTTAAGGGCCTTCTCACACCACCGCTGGTATTTTACCAGTGACAGCCGGGAAGTTCAGCATCTCAGGAGGCTACCCGGTAATACCAGTCGGCGTCCTGGCGGGCCAGGGAGTGGTGGCCCTCATGATCAGGCACCCTGTGCCCCACAGCGGGGTTCCCAGCAGCACATGCCACCCCTCCCCCCATGGAGCACCTGCCACCTCCCTCCTGAACGACCCCCATCCCATTTGCCCGGGCCCTGCCGATTGTCCCCAGGGAGGCCTAAAACCCCACTTAACTTTCTCAGGGCCAGCATCATGATGCTGTTCAGGGCTGGCTGCAGTCCCAACAGTGGCCACCACTCCCAGTGGCGCTGTTGGGACTGTAGAGCTGCCAGCCTGCTAATTGGCCGGCAGCTCTTGGAGGCGGGACTTTCTGCCTCAGAGGGGCAGAAGTCCTGCTTGAGGCCAATTGAGGGCCTGGGCCACGTAAAATCACCATGTGGCTTCCAGGCCCAGCCGAGGCAGGCACGCCCCGACTTTTAAGCTAATGGGCAGGGTCTCTGGCACTATGTAGAAATCCAGTGCTGGAAAATAGGAATTCAATGCTGAGGCTGGGTTAGAAAGGAGACTGGGACAGGGGAGTGCAGAGAAAAGGAAGTGGGAAAGAGGAGAGAGCCTACAGATAAGATGGCTGATGCCTACAAATTGAAGGAGCATGTTTGGGTTGGACACTTGGAAAGCAGACCACTGACCAGGCAAGGCTGCAGCAGCCCCTACAAAATGGTACAGGACATGGAGAAAGATGGTAGTGTACTTGATGTTGCTTTTGATTTGTCCCGAGTAACCACAAGATCAACATTGCAGAGGCCAATCAGAGCTGAGACATGGTTGCCATAGAAACCAGATGACTGGAATTGAATAGGCGGATGGGGAGGTATTGGATGGACACTGGAATATTTCTTATTTTCTGGCATCCTGGTGCTGAAATATATCACTGCATAATAGTATGTAATCCCTTCATGCATTCATCCAAAATTTCTCACTCCACGAATTTAACAGAGATGTTTAACCACGTTTTAAATGGTCAACACCTCTGCCAAAATGTTGGATAGAGGGATTTCAGAGGAATGCATTAGTGCATGTATGCTAGTACCCCAAGAAGTAACGTTGGGGGCCCAGTATTAACAGCATGTTCTCCCTGGTTAGCTGTCACACAACCAGCCAACACAATAAATCTGCTATACTGTTTGAGCAATTTGCCTCATCTCCAACCTCCATGCCCTAATCCATCAGTATGGTATTTGCATTTGGGGGGAGGCAGTGGTGTAATGGTGATGTCAGTGGGCTAGTAATGCAGAGGTCTATACTAGTGCTCTGGGGGCATGGGTTCAAATCCCACCATGGTAGATGATGAAATTAGAATTTACAGTTAAAATGCTTGTCTAATGATGATTGTGAAACCATTGATGTTTGTTGTAAAAACCCATCTGGTTTACTAATATCCTTTAAGGAAGGAAATCTGTCATCCTTATCTGGTCTGGGTAATGTGATTCCAGACCCATAGTAATGTGGTTGACTGTTAAATGCCCTCTTAGTTCATGGGCAATAAATGCTGGCCTAGCCAGTGACACCCATATCCCATGAACAAATTAAAAAATTGGATTTTCCTCACCTCCTAGAGTGAGATTACCAGTCTCATGCTAATTAATAGTTTGATGCTATGGGACCACCTCAATAGGAATTTGCTTGACAGTTCCGAACTCTTTTGAATTTTACACAGGGCTGATATCCAGCTCCCTGAGATGTTGGTGTAGTGTGCTCACCCATTCAGATCCTGCCCCCTCCCCCTGCCTCCCCCTGACCTTGCTTCGGATCATATTTTTATATGGCAGGCTACTGTTCCACTGCATAATAGTGGTGAAGCAGTTTCAATTAATTGTCTTTCGAAGTTGTTCATTCCCTCAATTCTATTGGAGCAGAATCATAAATTGAATCAGTCAGTTGTTGGCAAGCTTGCAGAAAAGCTAAGGTGACAAATCATTTTCATGAGTTGGTTGGCGGTTGCAGAGATGCTCTGAAAGCTCCATTCATCATCAGCAAATAGTTTAATTCTACCGGTGGAACATAAGTGCCAGTCTATAAATCTGGCCTTTTGTGCGGCAATGTGGTGTACAGTCATGGCCAACTAGCCCTACTAGTGTATTGTGCCTTTCTGCATTAAAATGAAATTATTATTGGTTGCACTCTTTCAAAGATTTCCTGTTTCTTCATCATTTGTATCCATTTCTTAATTTTGTGAAGATAAATGCATAAATTATTTCAATTTTAACTCTTCACTGATAATTGCATGTACTAATGACGATCTGTCTGTGGCCATAGCCAGAATTTTATTGACATGACTTAGGCCCCTCCGCCAGACTGATTGCGCGTGCCAAGCCTGCGCAGGCGAACGCCAGGGCCGCGGAGGGGACTTTACCAGAGGCGGCCAATTATGAAGCCACTGCCAGGATCGCCGTCCCAATAACGACTGTGACCTGCCTCTCTGAGCTGCTTGCCCAATCAAAGGGCCAGCCCCACTGGCAGTACCACCAATAGAGGCGGCTGCTTCTGAGGCTGCAGGGAGAAGGAATGGGTGTCCCCATGTTGAGGCACCCTTGAAGGGCGATTAAGAAATTTTCTTAATATTCCAGGGCCGAGCAGGCAAGCCCTGGTGATTGGAGGGTGAACCCTCCAGTGGCAGCGTCGGAGCTGCGGAGTCAGCCATTGCCGGCAGGGGTTTCCGTGGGACATGGAGCCCCAGTTGTGTGTAGATGAAGCCAGCTAAATCTGCTGACCAGCCATTTAGCTGCAAGTAAAAGACTTGAGCCTCCAGTGGCCATTTCTTGATTTTTCTTCGCCCCTAATTGACCAGGTGACAGCAAGAAATGGGATGAAGACCTGTACCAGTGGCTCCCTGCTCACTTTAGTGCTCACCCCATTTTCTGCCATCATTTTGCAGCAGTGTGATGGAATCAGACACCCACTTTCCCATCATTTTCATCTTATTGTGCTCATTTGTACTCACACCAGTACAAGATGAGGGTTAAGGATTGTCACGAAGAAGGCAGAAGAGAATTTTAAGGGCCTACACTGAACTTAGACAGATGGAGTTAAAAGCCTATTTGTAGATACTTTTGAGTTTGTTTGTTGTTACATAGGAATTATAGGAACACAAGAACAAGAGTCGGCCATTCAGACCCTCAAGCACGTTCCGTCGCTCAATTAGATCATGGCTAGACTGTATTTTAGCTCCATTTACCCAGCTTTGCTCCGTATCCCTCGATATTCATAACCTAACAAAAATCTATTGATCTTAGTAAAATTTCAGTTGACCCAGCATCCACAGCCTTTTAGGGGAGATATTTCCAGATTTTTGGTACCCCTTGGGTGAAAAAGGGCTTCCTGGCTTCCTGATTCCTAACTCTAATTTTAAGATTGTACCCCCTTGTTCTGGATTTCTCCACTAGAGTAAGTAGTTTCTCTTTATCGACCGTATCAAATCCCTTCATCATTTTCAGGACCCTGATTATGTCATCTCTCAACCTTCTAAACTCAAGGGAATACAAACCAAGTTTATACAGTGTATCCTCATAATTTACCCTTTTAAGCCCCGCTATCATGCTGGTGAACCTGCGGTGTACACCCTCCAAGGCTTTCCTGAGGTTCAGTGCCCATAACTGAAGGCAGAACTCCAGATAGGGCCTAACAAAGGCTGTGTTCAACTGAAGCATCACTTCCTCACTTTTTGAATTCCAATGCTCATTAGATAAAAGCCAATATCCCATTAGCTTTTTAAATTAAATTTTGTCCCTATGCTTTTCATGATTTGTACACATAGGCGCCTAAATCTCTTTGCTCCCCCACATCGCTTAGCCTCTCACCATTAAGAAATGTTCCACTTTTTCTTTGTCAGATCTAAAGTTGGTAATCTCATACTTCCCCACATTATACTCCATCTGCCAAAGTTCTGCACCCGCCCTTAGTCTATCTATGTCCCTTTGTAAATTCCTACTCCCACCGCACAACTTATTGTCCCTGCTATCTCAGTGTCATCTGCAAAATTGGATATACAACTCCCTATTCTTTCATGCAAGTCATTAATGTATATGGTAAAAAGCTGAGACCCAATCACATATCCCTAGAGGCACCACTTGTCAAATCCCACCGATCTGAGAACACGCCATTGACCCTTACTCTCCATGTTCTACCTCTCAATTAAATACCAAACCATCTCACAACGTTACCTCCAATTTCATGAGCTTTCATTTTTTCTAATCATCTCTTCTGTAGAACCTTATCATGTCTTCTGAAAATCCATATAGAGAGCATCCCTGGATACTCCCCTATCTCCCATACTAGTGGCCTCAGAAAATTCAGCTCAATTAGTCAGACTTCACCTCCCCTTCACCAATATAGACTCTCTCTGATCAGCCTAGTACTCAAGTCACTCTGATCTGGACTTTCCAGGCCCGTTGGGGGTGGGCTGGGAGGCAGGAGGGCTGGCAAAATGGTGGGGGAAGGGCCACTTCCCACCTCTGCAGACATTTTGCCCACATTAGGAGGGCTTGCTACCACATGGATAGACCGCCCTGTGAAACCTGGCGGCCTCCCAGTGGGTTCCAGGGGCTTGGTGGGGGGAACCATCCTTAATGGGCAATCCATGGCCCATGGAGGGGGCCCTCCGGTGTCACCAGCACTCAGTGACTGCCCCTATTCCCCCCCCCCCACTCCCCGCCCCGCCACAGATCGCCAGTACCTGCCTGCCTAGCGCTGGCATCCCCCAAACCAATTTTCCTGACTTCCAGAGTGCCTGGCCATTGAAGCTCCCTCTCCTTGGAGCAATAACCTCAGCAATGGCCACCGCTAATGGTGGTGCTGCTGAGCTGCTGGCCCTCTGATTGGGCCAGCAATTCTTGAGGGGCGCGGCCGTTGTCCTTAACTGACGACAGCCCCGGTGGTGGCCTCTATATTGGCTGCCGCTGGCAATATGCCACCCCAGGTCCCACCACCAGCTGAAGCAGGGTCACCTGCCACTTTCGGCTGGACTTGCCCCTTAACAGCAAATTTCAGCATGCTGTCCCTGATGTACGATTCCAGTAGCATCCCCACCATTGACATTAAGCTGACAGGCTTGTAGTTACTTGGTTTCTCTCTTCTTCTTCTTTGGCCTCCTTGGCTCGAGAGACAATGGGTAAGCACCTAGAGGTGGTCAGTGGTTTGTGAAGCAGCGCCTGGAGTGGCTATAAAGGCCAATTCTAGAGTGACAGACTCTTGCACAGGAGCTGCAGATAAATTAGTTGTCGGGGCTGTTACACAGTTGGCTCTCTCCTTGCACTTCTGTCTTTTTTCCTGCCAACTGCTAAGTCTCTTCGACTCGCCACTCTTTAGCCCCGCCTTTATGGCTGTCTGCCAGCTCTGGCGATCGCTGGCAACTGACTCCCACAACTTGTGGTCAATGTCACAGGACTTCATGTCGCATTTGCAGATGTCTTTAAAGCAGAGACATGGACGGCCGGTGGGTCTGATACCAGTGACGAGCTCGCTGTACAATGTGTCCTTGGGGATCCTGCCATCTTCCATGTGGCTTACTTGGCCAAGCCATCTCAGGCACCGCTGGCTCAGTAGGGTGTATATGCTGGGGATGTTGGCTGCCTCGAGGACTTCTGCGTGATATGGTCCTGCCACCTGATGCCAAGGATTCTTCGGAGGCAGCAAAGATGGAATGAGTTGAGACGTCGCTCTTGGCTGACATACGTTGTCCAGGCCTTGCTGCCATAGAGCAAGGTACTGAGGACACAGGCTTGAAAAACTCGGACTTTTGTGTTCCGTGTCAGTGTGCCATTTTCCCACACCCTCTTGGCCAATCTGGACATAGCACCGGACGCCTTTCCGATGCACTTGTTGATTTCTGCATCGGGAGACAGGTTACTGGTGATAGTTGAGCCTAGGTAGGTGAACTCTTGAACCACTTCCAGAGCGTGGTCGCCGATATTGATGGATGGAGCATTTCTGATGTCCTGTTCCATGATGTTCGTTTTCTTGAGGCTGATGGTTAGGCCAAATTCGTTGCAGGCAGTCGCAATCCTGTCAATGAGTCTCTGCAGACAGTCTTCTGTGAGGGATGTTAATGCAGCATCGTCAGCAAAGAGGAGTTCCCTGATGAGGACTTTCTGTACTTTGGCCTTTGCTCTAAGACGGGCAAGGTTGAACAACCTGCCATCTGATCTTGTGTGGAGGAAAATTCCTTCTTCTGAAGACTTGAATGCATGTGAGAGCGGCAGTGAGAAGAAGATCCCAAACAGTGTAGGTGCGAGAACACAGCCCTGTTTCACGCCACTCAGGATAGGAAAGGGGTCTGATGAGGCACCACTATGCTGAATTGTGCCTTTCATATTGTCATGGAATGAGGTGATGATACTTAGTAGCTTTGGTGGACATCTGATCTTTGCTAGTAGTCTGAAGAGACCACGTCTGCTGACGAGGTCAAAGGCTTTGGTGAGATCAATGAAATCAACGTAGAGGGGCCTCTGTTGTTCATGACATTTCTCCTGTAGCTGGCGAAGGGAGAACAGCATGTCAATGGTGGATCTCTCTGCTCGAAAGCCGCACTGTGCCTCAGGGTAGACACGCTCAGCCAGCTTCTGGAGTCTGTTTAAAATGACTCGAGCGAAGACTTTCCCCACTGTGCTGAGCAGGGAGATTCCACGGTAGTTGTTGCAGTCACTGCGGTCACCCTTGTTCTTATAGAGGGTGATGATATTGGCATTGTGTATGTCCTGTGGTACTGCTCCCTCATCCCAGCACAGGCAAAGCAGTTCATGGAGTGTTGAGAGTATAGCAGGCTTGGCACTCTTGATTAGTTCAGGGGTAATGCCATCCTTTTCAGGGGCTTTTCCGCTGGCTAGAGAATCATTGGCATCACTGAGTTCCGATTTTGTTAGTTGTACGTCCAGCTCATCCATGACTGGCAGAGACTGGGCTGCATTGAGGGTGGTCTCAGTGACAACATTTTACCTGGAATACAGTTCTAGGTAGTGCTCCACCCAGTGGTCCATTTGCTTGCATTGGTCAGTGATTGTTTCCCCTGATTTAGACTTGAGGGGGGGGCGATCTTCTTGATGGTTGGCCCAAAAGCTCTCGTAATGCCATCATACATTCCTCTGATGTTTCCGGTGTCAGAGGCCTGCTGAATACGACTGCATAGGTGTTGCCAGTAGTCATTTGCACAGTGCCTCTCTTCTTCACCTTAAATAATGGAGTGACATTTATTACAATCCAAAGGCACAGTTCTGGATTCTAGAGAGCTTTGCAAAATTACGGCTAATGCATCTGCAATTTTCTCACTTATTTCTTATAATATTCTGGGGTGAAAACCATCAGGCTGTGGAGGTTTGTCGACCACAAGCCTCATTATTTTCTCCATTGCCTTTTTTTACTTCTATGAAATCCACTAAGTTCCTTCCATTGACTCATTTTCAGGTTCCCTTTCACCAATGGTGTTCTGTCCTCATTCTCCACTGTGAAAGCCAATACAACGTACTCAATTAGCATCTCTGCCATTCCCTATTGTCCATTATAGACTCGTCTGCATCTGGTTAATGCACCCATATGCCCCTTTACCACACTCTCTCAATATCGATCAGATCCTGGAGTTAGACGGCAGTCCTCTGAAGAGATATTGGATAGAATGAGCCTATATTATCTGGAGCTTAGAAAAATGAAAGATGGTTGCGTAGAAAATTCTTAGTGAACTTGATGGGATAGATTCTGAGAGGCTGTTTCTCCTGGCTGGAGAATCTAGAAATAGATATCATTGTGTCAAAATAAGGGCTTGGCCGTTTAGGACTGAGGTGAAGAGAAATTTCTTTACTCAGAGGTTTGTGAAGCTTTGGAATTCCCTACCCCAGAGAGCATTGGATGTTCAGTCATTGAGTATATTCAAGACTGAGATCATTGGGTTCTTGGGCACCAGGGGAATCAAGCAATATGGAGATCAGCAGGAAGGTGGAATTGAGGTAGAAGATCAGCCATGATCTTATTAAAGACAGAGCAGGCTTGGGAGACTGTATGGTATGTTGCTGCTCCTATTTCTTATGTTCTTAATATATTTATGAAACCATCTGCTGTTATCTTTGATATCTCTTGCAAGATATTTTTAACATTCCTTCTTGCATCTTTTATTTCTTTCCTTGCATTCTCCTTTGTTGCTTTTCCTAGTTTTTCCAGTCTGCTGGATTTCGTTTTTTCCTTCCATTTGTGCATGTCTTTTTTTTTAGCTCACTCTCATCTCTTTCTTCATTTTTAGACTGTGGTTGCTTAATTACACATGTGGAACCTTTGCATTTGAAGGTTGTGTACTGGTTTTGTATAGTTCCAAATGCTACTCTGGATAATTCCTACTATTTGTCTGCAGATTTACCCATTAACAGTTCAACCCAGTTTACTGTGATCAATTCATTTCTCATCCCTTCGAAGATTCCCTTACTTAAACTTAAACTTTTGGTTTGTGACTCCTTCTTCAAGTTAGTGTTAAATTCAAACATATTATTTGGTTATCCCCTTATGGACACCTTGTTAACTAATTCTAATTAGTTATTCCTCACCAAATCTGGTATGGCCTGTTCCTTTGTCAATTCCATAATACACTGGGATAGAATTTGGATCTCACTCCCGTTTTACACCCTGTCCAATTTTGCGGACCAATGTTCAATGTTGGGTCAGGCAATTTTTCAGGCAGGAATGGTAGCATAGTGGTTATGTCACTGGGCTAGCAATCTAGACTCATGGCCTAGTGATCTGATAGAATGAGTTCCATGGCAGCTGGGGAATTTAAATTCTGTTATTTAAGCAAAAAGCTGGTATCAGTCACAAAGGATGAGATCAGTACAGTGGTAAGAAATGATCTTTGCTTGGAAGATCAAGATGTAGAATCAGTTTGGGTGGAGATAAATAACAATGGGAAGAAGTCACTGGTGGGAATAGTTTGTAGGACAGAGTATAAATTGAGACATCAGGGAGCTTTTAAGAAAGGTACTGCAAAATTTGTGGGTGACTTTAATCTTCATATAGATTGCACAAATCAAATTGGCAAATGTAGCCTTGAGGATGAGTTTATTGAGTGTATTTGGGACAGTTTCTTAGACCAATGCATGTGGAACCAACCATGGAACAGTTTATTTTGGATCTGTTAATGGGTAATGAAACAGGATTAATTAATGATCTCATAGTAAAGGATCCTCTAGGGAAGAGTGATCATAATGTGGTAGAATTTCACATTCAGTTTGAGGGTGAGAAACTTGGGTCTGAAACTAGTGTCTTAAACTTAAATAAAGGCAATTACAAAGGTATGAAGATAGAGTTGGCTAAACTGGACTGGGAAAATAGATTAAAAGGTAAGATGGTAGATAAGCAGTGGTAGAGAGTTAAAGATATATTTCATCATTCTCAATAAAGATACATTCTAGTTAGAAAGAAATACTCTGCATGAAGGATGAACCATCCATGGCTAATGAACGAGGTTCAGCATGGTATTAATTGAAATAAAAGGCATACAATGTTGCAAAGATTGGGAACATTTTAGAAACAAGCAAAGGATGACTAAAACAATAGGAGAGGGAGAAAATAGATTATGGAAGTAAACTATCAAGAAATATATAAACAGACAGCAAGAGCTTCCACAAGTATATAAAAGGAAGAGGGTAGCTAAAGCAAACATTGATTCCTTAGAGGAAGAGACTGTGTAATTAATAATGAGAAACTAGGAAATGGCAGAGACTTTGAACAAATATTTTGTATCTGTCTTCACTGTAGAAGACACTAAATCATTCCAATAATAGTGGAAAGTTAAGGGGTAAAAGGGAGGGAGGAACTTAAAACAGTCATTATCACTAGAGCAAAAGTACAAGGAAAATTCATGCGATGCGTTGGTTGTAATTTTCCAAAATTCCCTAGATTCTGAAAGGATCCCAGCAGATTGGAAAACCACAAATGTAATGCCCCTATTCAAGAAAGGAGGAAGACAGAAAGCAAGAAACTACAGACCTGTTAGCCTTGCATCTGTCAATGGGAAAATGTTGGAATCCATTATTAAGGAAGTGGTAGCAGGAATTTAGAAAATCATAATACAATCAAACAGGATCAACATGGTTTTATGAAAGGGAAATCGCATTTTACAAATTTATTTGTGTACTTTGAGGACGTAACAAACAGGGTGGATAAAGGGGAACCAGTAGATGTAGTGTATTTGGATTTACAAAAGGCATTTGATAAGGTGCCACATAAAAGGGTACTACACCAGATAAGAGCTCATGCTGTTGGGGGTAATATATTAGCATTGAAAGAGGATTGGCTAACTAACTGAAAATAAGGGAAATCTTGCTACAACTGTATAGGGCATTGGTGAGACCATGCTTAGAGTATTTTATAGATAGTTTGGGTCTCCATATTTAAAGAGGGATAAGCTTACATTGGAGGCAGTTCAGACAAGGTTCACTAGATTGATTCCTGGGATGAAGGGGTTGCCTTATGAGGGAAGGTTGACAGTTTGGGCCTATACTCCTTGGAGTTTAGACGAATGAGAGGTGATCTTATTGAATCTTTGGAATTCTCTACCACAGAGAGCTGTGGAGGCTGGGTCATTGACTATATTCAAGGTTGAGATGGACAGATTTTTAACTATAGGGGGAGTCAAGGGTTATGGGAATCAGGCAGGAAAGTGAAGTTGAGGCCAAGATCAGATCAGCCGTGATCTTATCGAATGGAGCAGGCCTACTCCTGATTCTATTTCTTATGTCCTAACTGTGACCAAATAATTGCTGGATTGTCATAAAAAGACATCTGGTTCGCTAATTTCCTTTAGAGAAGGAAATCTGCTGTCTTTACCTGGCCTGGTCTAAATATGACTCCAGACTCTCAGCAATGTGGTTGACTCTTAACTGCCCTCTGAAATGACCAAGCAAGCCATTCAGTTGTTAAGAAGGCAGCTCACCGCCACCTTCTCAAGAGCAATTAGGGAGGGGCAATAAATGCAGGCCTTGCCATCCACAGCCCTGTGAATGAACATAAAAACTGCCAAAAATAGGCGTTAAGCTCCTTATGTGTGTAAGTGAGGCATTTAGCGCATCTTTTAGGCCACATGCCAAATTTTGATATTGCAGAATAAGAGCCAGGCCTGCTCCACTCACGATTCTTAAGCAAAGGGAGATGCGCTCTTTCTTTTAAAAAAGGACAATTTCTATTGAACTTGTGAGCCTTGCTTTGTAGAATGCTTTAGCATTTGGTAAGCTTGTTGATGCGGTAAACCCTGGCACCTGTGGGTTGATAGTTGGTTGATCAGATTTTGGTCCATTTATTGTAATATTCAAGTACTGGTTGTACAAAGTATGCCACATTTTTGATCCATGCAATACAAGGCTCCAGGATTAAGGGGGATGGCCTCTGTTTATGTCTATTCTAATTGCCTAAATTCCCTCTGTATCAATTCACATGTACATTTTGACTGGAGACTGAAGGAGAACTGAGCCCATTACTTCTATGGCTTCTTTTTTTCTCTTGTTTCCTCTCTGGCCCTTTCTCCCCTGTCTCCCACCCATCTAGTCACTCAATTAGACCACATTTCATCTTCCTCCTCCTGGAAATTTTGCCACTGCTCCAAACCACAGCCGCCAATACTCCTCAGACTTTCTACTCTCCTGCTTCCTTTCCCGGTTTGAATTTATTTTGTATTCTATGATGGGATGTGAGCATCAATGGTAGGGCCTGCATTTGTTTCCCATCCCTAATTGCCCTTGGAAGGTGGTGGTGCGCCTCCTTCTTGAACTGCTGCAGTCCATCTGGTGTAGGTGCACGCACAGTGCTGTTAGGAAGGGAGTTCCAGGTTTTTAACCCAGCAACAGTGAAGGAAAGGCAATATAGTTCCAAGTCACGATGGTTTGCAACTTGGAGAGGAACTTCCAGTTGGTGATGTTCCTATATGTCTGCTGTCCTTGTCCTTGTAGGTGGTGGAGGTCCTGGTTTTGGAAGGTGCTGTCGAAGAAGGCTTGGCAAGTTGCTGCAGTGTATCTTGTAGATGGTACACTCTGCTGCTACTGTGCACCAGTGGTGGAGGATGGGATGCCGATCAAGTGGGCTGCTTTGTCTTGGATGGTGTTGAGCTTCTTGAGTGTTGTCGGAGCTGCACTCATCCAGGCAAATGAAGAGTATTCCATCACACTCCTGATTTGTGCCTTGTAGATTATGGACAGGCTTTGGGAAGTCAGGCGGTGAGTCCTGAAGAATTCCCAGCCCCTGACCTGGTCATGTAGCCACTGTAGTTATTCCAGTTCAGTTTCTGGTCAATGGTAACCACCGAGATGTTGATAGTGATGCAAATGGGGATGAATGTCAAGGAAAGATGGTTAGAATCTCTCTTGTTGGAGATGGTCATTGCCTGGTACTTGTGTGGTGCGAATGTTATTTGCCATTTATCAGCCCAAGCCTGAACGTTGTCCAGGCCTTGCTGCATGTGGACACGGACTGCTTCAGTATCTGAGGAGTCGCGAATGATGCTGAATATTGTGCAATCATCAGCGAACATCCCCACCTTTGACCTTATGATGGAGGGAAGGTCATTGGTGAAGCAGCTGAAGATGGTTGGGCCTAGGGTACTACCCTGAGGAATTCCTGCAGCAAATGTCCTGGGGATTAAATGTTTGGCCTCCAACAACCACAACCATCTTCCTTTGTGCCCGGTCTGACTCCAACCAGTGGAGAGTTTTCCCTCGATTCCCATTGACTTCAATTTTGCCAGGGCTCCTTGGTGCCACACTCGGTAAAATGCTGTTTTTATGTCAAAGGCAGTCACTCTCACCTCACCTCTTGAATTCAGCTCTTTTTTCTTGATTCAGCTCTTGATTCTTTGGATCAAGGCCATAATGAGGTCTGGAGCCAAGTGGCCCTGGCAGAACCCAAACTGAGCATCAGTGAGCCGGTTATTGCTGTGTACGTGCCGTTTGATAGCACTGTCGATAACACCTAACATCACTTTGCTGATGATCAAGAGTAGACTGATAGGGTGGTAATTGGCCAGTTTGGATTTCTCCTGCTTTTTTTTGGAAAGGACATTTTTTTTATTCATTCATGGTATGTGGGCGTCGCTGGCTAAACCAGCATTTCTTACCCATCCCTAATTGCCCTTGAGAAGGTAGTGGTGAGCTGCCTTCTTGAACCGCTGCAGTCCATGTGAGGTAGGTATACCCACAGTGCTGTTAGGAAGGGAGTTCCAGGATTTTGACCCAGCAACAGTGAAGGAACGGCGATACAGTTCCAAGTCAGGATGGTGTGTGACTTGGAGAGGAACTTGCAGGTGGTGGTGTTCCCATGCATTTGCTGCCCTTGTCCTCCTAGTTGGTAGAGGTCGCGGGTTTGGAAGGTGCTGTCTAAGGAGCCTTGGTGCATTGGTGCAGTGCATCTTGTAGATGGTACACACTGCGACCATTATGCATCAGTGGTGGAGGGAGTGAATGTTTATGGATGGGGCACCAATCAAGCGGGCTGCTTTGTCCTGGATGGTGTCGAGCTTCTTGAGTGTTGTTGGAGCTGCACCCATCCAGGCAAGTGGAGAGTATTCCATCACACTCCTGACTTGTGGCTTGTAGATGGTGGACAGGCTCTGGGGAGTCAGGAGGTGAGTTACTCACCACAGGCAGGATTCCTAGCCTCTGACCTGCTCTTGTAGCCACGGTATTTATATGGCTACTCCAGTTCAGTTTCTGGTCAATGGTAGCCCCTAGGTTGTTGATAGTGGGGTTTCAGCGATGGTAATGCCATTGAATGTCAAGGGGAGATGGTCATTGCCTGGCACTTGTGTGGCGCGAATGTTACTTGCCATTTATCAGCCCAAGCCTGGATATTATTCATGCAGAAATGCAGCAAGACCTGGATTGCTTCAGTATCTGAGGAGTCACGAATAGTGCTGAACATTGTGCAATCGTCAGCGAGCATCTCCACTTCTGACCTTATGATTGAAGGAAAGTAATTGATAAAGCAGCTGAAGATGGTTGGGCCCAGGGCACTACCCTGAGGAACTCCCACAGTGATGTCCTTGAGCTCAGATGATTGACCTCCAAGAACCACAACCATCTTCCTTTGCGTTAGGTATGACTCCAACCAGCGAAGAGTTTTCCCCCTGATTCCCATTGACTTCAGTTTTGCTAGGGCTCCTTGATGCCATACTCGGTCAAATGCTGCCTTGATGTCAAGGGCAGTCACTCGCACCTCATCTCTTGAGTTCAGCTCTTTTGCCCATGTTTGAACCAAGGCTGTAATGAGGTCAGGAGCTGAGTGGCCTTGGCGGAACCCAAACTGAGTGTCACTGAGCAGGTGATTGCGAAGCAAGTGCCGCTTGATGGCACTGTCAACAACACCTTCCATCACTTTCCTGATGATTGAGAGTAGACTGATGGGCGATAATTGGCCGGGTTGGACTTGACCTGCTTTTTGTCAACAGGACATACCTGAGAAATCTTCCACATTGCTGGATAGATGCCAGTGTTGTAGCTGTACTGGAACAGCTTGGCTAGGAGTGCGGCAAGGTCTGGAGCACAGGTCTTCAGTGCTATTGCCGGAATATTGTCAGGGCCCATAACCTGTGCCGTATCCAGTGCCTTCAGTCGTTTCTTGATATCACGCAGAATGAATCGAATTGGCTGAAGTCTGGCATCTGTGATGCTGGGGACTTCAGGAGGAGGCCGAGATGGATCATCAATTTGGCACTTCCGGCTGAATATTGTTGCAAATGCTTCAGCCTTGTCTTTTGCACTGATGTGCTGGGCTCCCCCATCATTGAGGATGGGGATATTTGTGGAGTCTCTTCCTCCTGTTGGTTGTTTAATTGCCCACCACCATTCATGACAGGATGTGGCAGGACTGCAGAGTTTAGATCTGATCCTTCGGTTGTGGGATTGCTTATCTCTGTCTATCGCATGCTGCCTATGCTGTTGGCAAGCAAGTAGCCCTGTGTTGTAGCTTCACCAGGTTGTTACCTCATTTTTTAGGTTTGCCTGGTGCTGCTCCTGACATGCCGTCCTGCACAGTTCATTGAACCATGGTTGATCCCTTGGTTGATGGTAATGGTAGAGTGTGGGAAATGCCGGGTCATGAGTTTACAGATTGTTGTTGAATACAATTCTGCTGCTGTTGATGGTCCACTGCACCTCATGGATGCTCAGTTTTGAGCTGCTAGATCAGTTCTGAATCTAACCCACTTAGCACAGTGGTGGTGCCACACAACACAATGGATGGTATAAAGTCAAGTCTTCATCTCCACAAGGACTGAAGGTGGTCACTCCTACCAATACTGTCATGGACAGATGCATCTGCGACAGGTAGATTGGTGAGGACGGGTTAACACAGGTTTTTCCCTCTTGTTGGTTCCCTCACCACCTGCTGCAGGCCCTGTCTATCAGTTATGCCCTTCACAACTCGGCCATCTCGGTCAGTAGTGGTGCTACAGAGCCACTCTTGGTGATGGGCATTGAAGTCCTCCACCCAGAGTACATTCTGTGCCCTTACTACCCTCAATGCTTCTTCAAAGTGGTGTTCAGCATGGAGAAGTACTGATTCATCAACTGAAGTCGGGCAGTTGGTGGTAATCAGCAGGTGGTTTCCTTCCCCACGTTTGACATGATGCCTTGAGACTCCATGGCATCTGGACTCAGTGTTGAGGACTCCCAGGGCAAATCCCTGCCAACTGTTTACCACTGTCCCGACACCTCTGGTGGGTCTGTCCTGCTGGTGGGACAGGACATACCTGGGACGGTTTTAGAAAAGTCTGGGACATAGGCTGTAAGGTATGATTCGGTGAGTATGACCATGTCAGGCTGTTGCTTGACTAGCCTGTGGGACAGCTCTCCCAATTTTGGCACAAGTCTCCAGATGTTAGTGAGGGGAACTTTGCAGGGCCGACAGGACAGCATGTGTCTTGGTCGTTTCTGGTGCCTAGGTCGATGCTGGGTCATCCGTTCAGTTTTATTCTTCTTCGACTTTTCTGTAGCAGTTTGGTACAACTGAGAGGCTAGCTAGACCATTTCAAGGGCAGTTAAGAGTCAAGCACATTGCTGTGGGGCTGGAGTCACATGTCGGCCAGACCAGGTCAGGACGGCAGATTTCCTTCCCTAAAGGACATTAGTGAACCAGATGGGTATTTATGACAGTCCAGTTTCATGGTCACCATTACTGAGACGAGCTTTTTTTTAAACTTTTCATTCTTTGATAAGCCTACATCTACCCTCTGTTCCTCTTTGCATTCTCCGAAGGGCCCATAGAGGCATTGATGGGCAGGAACCAGAACTGCCCCTCTCTTGCCAACTGTACCACCCAAGGTGCCTGCTGAGGGCTAACCTCACCAACCTCCTTCCTGTCCTGCTTACTCCATCTACTACTGGCCCCCTCAGCTACCACCATTCAATCAACAATCATTGCCCCATCTACATTTCCTTCCATAATGTCCATTAACAACCTTATTGTGGACAGTTGCATTGCCATCCTGACCTACTCTGAAACTTGGCTAATGTGTGGTAACACCTTGCCCCCACCTTCATTCCCTCAAGTCCAAGAAGCACAAAGTTGAGCATACCTGTCACACAGTTGGTTTAGTCATCCATCACCACAACTGGGTGGACCATATCAAGCACTATCAGGCCACTCACTTCCTCACTCCAGACAAATATGTTTCTAAATTTCTTTGGCTGTTTTCTGAGTGACCTCCAGAGATCCTTTAGGGATCGCTAGTTCAACTGCTCAACGGCGAGTGCAATTGGGTGAAGCATATGCAGTGTACATGCCCCACCCATTTTTAACCTAAAGGTTGCAATACAGATTGTACAACTAGTGTAGGACTGCGAGTTGCATATTTAAGTAGTCTCCCACCTGGAGCCCACCCATTTACAGGCCTGCCTGCAAATCGCATCATATGAGCCTCAGTTATCAATGGGTTGTCTGAGGTGGAGGCCATTTCCAAGATGCTCCCCGCTTATTTTTCAGGTAAGAAATGCCATCCAACAGCAGAAGGCCCTGCCCACCCTCCCACCACCCCTTCGGTGTCAGCATCCGGTCTGGTCAGTTGTAAGTTAAACTCTCTATATATTGGTTTTCTCGTAAATTTACCATCTTCCTTTCCTCGTCTGCTCTGTGGCAATTTCTTTTGCTAGAGAGTGAGACAAAGTGAAAGCATGCTATGGAGGCAAGAATTTTGTTTTATTCATTCATGGGTTGTGGGGATTGCTGGCTGGGCCAGCATTTATTGCCCAACCCTAATTGCCCTTGAGAAGGTAGCGGTGAGCTGCCTTCTTGAACCGCTGCAGCCCTTGTGGTGTAGTGCTGTTAGGGAGGGATTTCCAGGATATTGACCCAGCAACAGTGAAGGAATGGCGATATAGTTCCAAAACAGGATGATGTGTGACTTGGAGGGGGAACTTGCAGGTGGTGGTGTTCCCATGTGCTTGCAGCCCTTGTTCTTCTAGATGGTAGAGGTCACAGGTTTGGAAGAGTTGCTGCAGTCCATCTTGTATATGGTACACACAACTGCCACTGTGCATTGGTGGTGGAGGGAGTAAATGTTTAAGCTGGTGGATGGGGAGTTCCGATCAAGCGGGCTGCTTTGGCCTGGCTGGTGTTGAGTTTGAGTGTTTTTGGGGCTGCACTCATCCAGGCAAGTGGAGAGTGGAAAGGCTTCGGGGAATCAAGAAAGACTAATATGAATATTATAGGCCCTGTAGATTTGATCACATCCCAGTGGATGTGATTGCTGGATAAATTTTGCTTCCATCAGGATCCTTTGCTTTCTCACTTGCCAAAGTATAGGAGCAGCACACATGCTCACAGCAAGGGGGGGCTCTGAATGGTATGAACCAAAGAGAAAAAGCAGGGAAAGAAGAAGAGGGAAAGCAATGGGGAGAAAGAGAACAATGAGAGACAGAAAGAAAAAGGCAGAAAGAGAGAGAAAGGACATCAGAAAAAGAAATAAGGACAGGAAAAGACAATGAAGGAAGGGAAATTATGAAGTGGGTGGGGAGGAAAGGCTTAAACAGTTTTGATGGTGTCTTATTGGCTGCATTCACAGGGCAAGTGGGTAAGCTATGTGTCACACCTTGTTCTCATGACTGTAAAACTGAGGAAAGGGAGGATTCCATGCATGTGTTCACGTATTTGTTGTAACAAGCTTAAACTTACGGTGTATTCTGACGGGTTTGGCTGTGCCTGCTTTTATAGCTGTCTCAAATGCCCAGTGAAAACCTCTTCAGGCTGATTTGTGCTAGGTGATTGGCTGGAAGCACTAATTCCTGTGGTTGCCAGGAGACGTGACTCAGTGGCTCTAATGATAACTGAAGAATTTTTGTGACTCAGAGCTTTTGAAAAGAGACTGCAAAAACACTTCAAAATTTCCCCATTTTGATAAAGGACGTGCAGGCAATGCCAGGTGATGCTGAGCAGTGTCGAAAGATGCCCACCGTCAAGCTTGATCAAAATCCAGGTGACAGCCAGCAGTCAGCAGGCAGGTCAATGCTTGTTAATGTGAGGTTCAACCAAAAGTTAGTGAGTATCCCTGGCTATACCTTTGGTGTGTGGTGAGACCATCGTTTTTGAGAATGTGAAATATTATACGTCTTCGTTGAGTAATTGTCCTGATCATTCATGTGTCAGCAGTGGCTCAGTTTGTGGCACTCTTGCCTCTAAGTCAGAAGGTTGTGGGTTTAAGTCCCACTCCAGGGCTTGAGCACGACAATCTAGGCTGACATTCGCATGCTGTACTATTGGAGGTGACGACTTTTGGATGAGATGCTAAATCGAGGACCCCTCTGCCATCTCAGGTGGACATAAATGATCCCAGGACACTATTGCGTAGAAGAACAGGGGAGTTATCCCTGGTGTCCTGGCCAGTATTTATCCCTCAATCAACATCACCAAAAGCAGATTATCTGGTCATTATCAAATTGCAATTTTTGGGAGCTTGCTGTGCGCAAATTGGCCACCGTGTTTCCTGCATTACAACACTTCAAAAGAAGTACTTCATTGGATGTAAAATGCTTTGGGACATTCAGTGATTGTCAAATATTCTTAATATTCTTTACTTAAAGGAATGTATTCTATAGTGGTCTATTTTCTGGCTGACTGTTCAACCATAACAACAGTGTAGGTGAATGGCTGACCTATGGTAGATTGGAAGTTATGACAGTAATGTTTTTTTTTTCTGCACTGTGCAAATGACAAAAAGCAAACAACAGTAAGATTTATATTGTAACTACCAATTCCGGAATCTGGCTAAGGTTACCAACACTCCAAGATTTCCCTAGAGTATCCAGGAATTGAAGCTTTATCACCAGGACATTGTGGGAGCAAGCCAAGAGAAAGATCATAGAATCATGGGAAGTTTATGGCACAGAAAGAGGCCACTTGGCCTATCATGTCTGTGCCGGCTGAAAAATGAGCCACTTTCCAGCATTTGGTCCATAGCCCTGCAGGTTGTGGGCACTTGACGTCCATATCCAGACACCTCTTCAATGAGTTGACAGTTTCTGCCTCTACTATCCTTACAGGCAGTGAGTTCCAGACCCCTACCACCCTCTGGGTGAAAAAAGCATTCCTCGTCTCCCCTCTAATCTTTCTACCAATCATTTTAAACTTATGCCCTCTAGTCACTGACCTCTCTGCTAAGGTAAATAGGCCCTTCACCTCCACTCTATCCAGGCCCTTCTCAATTTTGTACATTTCAATCAGATCTTCCCTCAGCTTCCTCTATTCCAAGGAGAACAACACCAGCCTATCCAATCTTTCCTTATAGCTGCATTTTTCCATCTCAGCAATATCCTCGTAAATCTCCTCTGTACCCTCTCTCGTGCAATTACTTCCTTTCGGTAATGAAGTGACCAGAACTGCACACAGTACTCAAGTTGTGCCCCAGCTAATGTTTTATACAATTCCAGCATAACCTCCCTGCTCTTATATTCTATACCTTGGCTAATAAAGGAAAGGATTCCATATGCCGCCTTAGCCACCTTATCAACCTGTGACCTTTAGGGATCTGTGGACATTCACTCCAAGGTCCCTCACTTCCTCTACACCTCTCAGTATTCTCTCATTAATTGTGTATTCCTCAGCCCTCTTTGACCTCCCCAAATGCATCACCTCACACTTCTCTGAGTTGAATTCCATTTGGCACTTTTCTGCCCATCTGACCAGTCCATTGATATCTTCCTGCAGTCTACAGCTATCCTCCTCACTATCAACCACATGATCAATTTTTGTGCCATCTGCAAAGTTCTTGATCATGCCCCCAACATTTACATCCAAATTGTTAATATATACCATAAAAAGCAGGGGACCTAATAGCCCTACGGAACGCCACTGGAAACAGCCTTCCAGTCGCAAAAACACCCGTCAACAATTACCCTTTGTTCCGAAGAAGGGTCACTGACCCGAAATGTTAACTCTGCTTCTCTTTCCACAGATGCTGCCAGACCTGCTGAGTGGTTCCAGCATTTCTTGTTTTTAATTCAGATTTCCAGCATCCGCAGTATTTTGCTTTTAATTACCCTTTGTTTCCTGCAGTGAGCCAATTTTGTATCCAGTTTGCTACATTTCCCTGGATCCCAGAGGCAATAAAACATAGAATGGGTACAGAACAGAAGAAGGCCATTGAACCCGTCACGTCCATGCTGGCTCTCTGCAACAGCAAATCAGCTAGTCCCACTCTCCTGCCCTTTTCCCCGTAGCCCAGAAGTTATTTTCTCTTCAGGTGCTTATCAAATTCCCTTTTGAAAGCCACAATTGAATCTGCCTGCACCACACTCTCAGGCTGTGCATTCCAACCACTCACTGCATAAAAAAAGATTTTCCTCATATCGCCATAGCTTCTCTTATCAATCACCTTAAATCTGTGTCCCCTGGTTCTCGAGCCTTCTGCCAATGGGAACAGTTTCTCCCTATCTATTCTGTCTCGACCCCTCACGATTTTGAACACCTCTATCAAATCTCCTCTCATCCTTCTCTTCTCGCTGGAGAACAAGCCCAACTTCAGCAGTCTATCCACATAACAGAAGTCTGATCCCTTTTTCATTTTAAAACATTCTTTCAACAATCTTTTTTATTAGTTATAAAAATGTTGGTGATGTGAAGAAAAGGACTGTTTGACTGACAGTCATGAGTCATCCAATCAAGAATGAAGAGCAGAAAGGCAGGGCACTGTGTGAATGTACATGTCGGCTGACCAATGAGGGAAGTGTGGGGAGGGGCAGTTGTAGGGAGGAGGTCATGTCATGAGACCTCCAGAAGTACATCCAGCCAGAGTTCACAACTCCAGTGCTGCCACCATATACATTTGCAGCTGGAAGTGTTCCATATAAACCATTTACCACAAATGTTAATTGTAGTCAGGGAGCTTATTAACATGCTTGCACAGTGTTGGGCATGTAATTAAGTAAAAGTTGTTTTTATTCTTTTGTGGGATGTGGGCATCACTGGCAAGGCCAGAATTTGTTGCCCATCCTTAATTGCTCCCGACAACTTGCTAGGCCATTTCGGAGGATGGCTAAGAATCAAGCACATTGCTGTGGGTCTGTGGTCACATGTAGGCCAGACCAGGTAAGGACAGCAGATTTCCTTCCCTAAAGGACATTAGTAAACAAGATGGGTTTTTACAACAATCGATGATTGTTTTATGGCACCATTGCTGAGATTAGCTTTATTAATTCATTGAATTTAAATTTCACCAGCCGCCATGTTGGCATTTGAACCCATGCCCCCAGGGCATTAGCCTGAGCCTCTGGATTACTAATCCAATGACATTACCACTACGCCACCATCACAGGAGTGAGAACAGGCTAGAGTTATACTCCAAGTGATGTTCAGCTGAAGTGATATGAGATGTACTCTTTCATGGTATTTCACACTACTGAGATCTACAGATAAAATTAGGCAGCATAGAGGGAGGCCACCATGCCACGAAGAGCTATCCAATTAGTCTTCCGCTCTTTCCCATAGCCCCATCATTTTTTTTCCTTTGCAAGTCTATATCAAATTCCGTTTTGAAAGTTATTATTGAATTTGCTTTCAGGCAGTGTGTTCCAGATCATAACAATTCACTGTTTCATTTTAATATAAATTACACCAAATATTTCAAACCTTTTTGTGCTTGATTGAGCCCTTTGATCTTATACCTGCTGTCAGGACTCCCGGAGACTCGCTGGTCCACAGGGATCCCACAGCACAGCCCTGCACCACGTTTCTTTAGGCTGAAGGGGTTATCAGATTTTATGATAGTTGACACTGCCCACTTCTGGAGGTAGGTCAGGAATCGCCATCAAAGTTAAACCACCACTTTTGCCTTGCTACGGAGCAAAAACCAATTCACAGCAGTGACAGAACACAATGTCCTAAGACAGCAGCGACTTGTTTTTATCAAGCTTTCTGTGCATGCTTTTTAGGGAAAGCTTGCAGATCCTGCACACCCAGAGAGAAGCTGCACTCAAAGAGGTACGCAGGTTAGTGATGAGGCTACAACATTGTAGCACTGACTCTACGACCCATGTCACCTTTAAACACAGCTCCCAACTCGGGACACAGGATTGGTGAATTTAGCCTGATATTTATTAAGAAAAACAAGCAAGAGAAAATTTGCAGTCCTACAGGTACGCTCAAGATTCGATCACACAGGTGATAAATACCCATTTTCGAGAGATGTCTACTTTTGATTTCCTCCTCAGCACTGTATGTAAAAATTGAAGCTCCCCACCCCACGTGAAAAAAAATCATTTTAGAGAGGCAGTTCAAACTGTAGAGAAGGTAAAAACAGTTTGGAAAAAAAAAACGTGTTTAAACAATTGTGCTTTCCTGGAAAAGAAAAGCTTTAAAAATGTAATAATCATTTTTAAATTATGTTGCTGGTGTCAGCTGATATTTCTTTGTTCCAGATGCTAAATTTATAGAAAAAGAAATAATGTTAGCTGCAGGGGGAAAGGGCATAGAATAGACTGCAAAATAAAAGTCGTAAGCTGCCCTTTTCTCTTTTCAAAGCATATAAAAATTGCATTGCCACTAATCTCTGGTAAATATATAATTAATCATTCAGTCATGAATCATAAAATGACAAATTTATCTGAGACGTTCCTGTCTATATAATTTAAACAAGAGTCCTTGTGCTGGCGGGACTGTGTAATGCCATAAAAGAGCTTTATTTTCCTGCTGATTGGTTGTAATTACCATCAAGGAGTGAAAGGAAAGCTGCCTGAAGAACAAATCCAAGCTGAAGCACACAGGACCACTCAATCAGGCGCCATGGCAACTGGTCATCAGAGTTTGGCCATCACAGGGTCTGAATTGCCTACAGAGAGCGTAGGAGTTTTCTGAGGGGAAAATTGAAATGAGTGTGTATGTGAGAGCGACTGCAGGTTTGGCGTTCGCAAGAATAATCTGCCCAGCATTCAGATATCATCAGTGTAAAACTACAAACAGAAACAGTGGAGGAGAGAGCAGACTGGATAGAATGCTGAAAACATGCCTCGAAGAATTGAACATCACAAATCTGTTTACTCAATTTGCAGCAAATCAGAGGTACTGTTTCTCTTAAAATGCATTGATGGTGATGACTGCTTTATTTGAGGTGAATTTTAAAAACTTCTCCCAAAACAAAAACCCTCCATTTGTGCATACTTGGATAGTGTTGAGCACTGATATTATTTAACAGCAATTGTAGAAATTTGTTTTTGCACTTCTGTCAATAAATTGGGCGATTGGCCTGCAACCTGCAGTTTTTTTAAGCAAAGAAAGGATAGACTTATTTAGAATACAGCAGTGACTGTTTTCAATGAGATTGGTGGTTTCCTTCATTTTCATTCTTAAGGGCGAATAACATGTACCTGTCTTTCCCTCAGGCTGAACCTGGTGACATTCCCACAGAGCCTAATAACGATCCGAAGGCAGCACCAGCAGAGAATGGTGTGAGCCACACATCTGGTCTAACACCCAAACCCCCCACCCAAGTTACCCACGTTCAACCAGCACCAGGTGAGTGAGTTTATGCTTAATCGATTTTTATTTTTTTTAAAGTGAAATATTAAGCTTTTGCAACCATTTATGAGCCTTTCAATTAATCATAAATCTTTTGCATTGTGTGTTAGCTGCAGTCAAAACAGCTGGTAAGGCAGAAGATCTCATACAAAGCGTCTTGTCAGGTAAATTGTCAACGAACTCTTTGTGACACCATGATTTAAAATTGATTCCATCCCAAATGTTAAAATAAGGAAAAATATGGAGATAAAATAAGAATGAAATACCCGTACAGTACATGAGAAGACCTAGGATGAAATTTTTTTCTTAAAGGTTTGTCCATATCCAAGCTGACACATAAGCAGACAAGGCAATGTAGATTCACTGAAAAGTTCACACGTCATCTAAAAACCTACGATTGTTACATGACATATAATTGTCATTTAACAATCATACGTATGATATATTCCTTTATCCATGTACAATATTAATAATCATTGTCAGAGAAATCACAGTTTGTCACAGTCCTATTTAAACATACATTGTCCCAGTAAAAAATGACTTAGAAAATATATCTCTTTTGTGAGAGGAGAAAGAGACAAGTTATGTATCATTTTTGTATCGCAAGCGGAACATTGATGCCATCTATACAATTTACCTCACTGCATCATATGCTTAAAAATTAATAAGAAAGTTTTACCAAGCACTTGCTCGTCACAGTTTCCACATAACAAGCAAAATAAATGCTTCATTACTTAGTGATGATAGAGCAATTTTCATTCGTTTTAACTTATGTCTTTATCTCTGAAAACCGAGCCTGGAAATTTCACAGCGCTATTATCTTTCAAACACTTTAATGCATCCTTTATTATTTCAGCAGAGTGTGTTAACTCCTTTAGCATCTCTTTTGAAACAGCAGGTAAAGGAATGTGAAAGAAATGTGCATTTTGTCACTCAGCATCATTTCAGGGCTTCAGACTCTTGTTTAAAGTGGTCAAGAATATCGAGGAGGGAGAGGACAGAGGCTTTGTCGAAGTTTGAATGTAAATAAATTTTCTGTCTTGTGGGACCCGTACAAAAGCAGATTGGACTTTACTTTTCGAAAGCTAAAGTATTATGCTGAGCAGTATTTCAAGATGTTCAGTCAAATTTCAATAAAATTATTAGGATTCCAAAGTAAAAACTGTAGGGTGCTCAGATGTATGCAAAATGTCGGTCTAAAAACAAAATTAATTCACATGCTAACTCCATGCCCAATGCTTACTTGATGCAGCACATTTTTAATCTCTTCATCAACCTCTTTCAATGGTGCTTGCACAGGCACGATGGGCCGAATGGCCTCCTGTGCTGTAAAATTCGGACTTATTTAAAGGCAGATTCTCATAATGTTAATCTTTTCAATTTTAAAGGTATTAGTAATTTTTAAGTATAACTTTATCCAATATAAAGGGATTCATAGAACAATACACCAGTGAAAAGGGCCATTCAGCCCATCATACCTGTGTTGATTCTTTGAAAGAGCCAGTCAATTAGTCCCGCTCCCCTGCTCTTTCCTCATAGCCCTGCAATAAATTTCCCATTCAAGGATTCACATGCTCCTCATAGTTCTCATTGTTCACCGAGGATGCATTATTGTAGTATTTTATACAGCTGTCTGATTTGTTGCAATATGACATTACTAAAGGCAGAGGGGGTGAAAAAAAAGCAATTTGATGTGATAAATTGGTTTCTATAAACCGCTGCAGAGGTGGAAGCCCAGACCGTGGAAGAGCTGAGACAGCAAAAGGCATTTGTGAAACTTCAGAAAAAGCACTACAAGGAAATGAAGGAATTGGTGAAGAAGCACCACAAGAAAACCACTGACCTGATCAAAGAACACACGGCGAAATCTAGCGAGTTTCAGAATGAGTATTTAAGACGCAGGGTACTTCTGGAAAAATCAGCAAAGAGAGATGGTAAGAGGAGGTAGGTGAACCATTCTCAAATACTTTCGAGTACTTACAGTGGGACTTAGTTGTGTGATTTCTAACTCCTTGTCTCAAGGGCTTTTTCCCCCAAAATATTTACTGCAGATAATCAAGTGATAAATTAATTATTTAAAAGCCTACGTTACAATAATTCGAAGAAGTGTGGTTTTATACATGCCTTTATTATGGTTTATTTTTAGATAATAGAAAATGATTTAAAAAAAACTTTTATTTTGAATTCCTGGTACATCCAGTGAGTCATCTTTTGCACTGTTTGTTAAAACTGACTTCACTCACCTGCCCTCACATAAGCCCTCACCATCAATCTGTGGTGCTTAAAATGTGAAATATTTCACATTACAGCTGCAAGAAAATAACAAAAGATTTTTTCAGGAATGATCCACATTGCAGTGGAATTTAATGATTTGTCAAAGCACCTTCTCTCAGATGTTTGTTTCAAATGTGTATCTCAGACAGCTAGAGCATTGGGAACTGGAAGAATAATAACAGACACATTGAATACAAAAATTGCTTATTCATAGCGTAAAATAAAACTCATAGTCTACATGGAATAATAAAAATCTTGAATTTGAAATGAAGCAGAGAAAATCACCATGTCTAAGACTCGGACCATTTGCAAGTAATCACTGTGATATGCGGTTACCTCAGTTGCCATTCTAGATTTATCTATAATGCAAAATTGGTTTTTAAAGTGATCCTATGCTTGTGATTCGGGGCAGAATAGGCAGCCTTTCTTTAGAAAAGGATCGTGATTAACATGAATGTGTTTATTTAAACACAGCATTGTTGGGCGAACTGGTCTGGATAAGGTCTGGATTTCACCATGTAAGGGAGCTGCAATGACATGCACAGTTAGATCAGTTAGATCAGTCTCTGTGAATGATTGTACCTCTGATGACAGTGACTCTACTGAGAGGCCCTCCATTGGTAACATTACCATTGAGATTTAAGCAGGGCTTTATTTTTGACATTTGCTTTGAAAGATAGCCATTAAAGATGTCATTTCGCAAGACTCTGCTTCCAGCCTGGAGCTTGGTAGACTGGAGCAGATGCCATAGAGTCAGCCCTGGTCTGCATGGCCCTATCTAGGAACCTGACTCGAGATGGAGCTTCACAAACCTACCCCTAAAGTGCAACTGCAAGCATTTTGGACAGGCAAATGCATGGTAATAGGGTCACAGAGTCATAGTTTAAACCTCCAAAAAAAGTACATAAACAGTTAACTAAATCTGTTGCTATATTTCATTTTGACCAATGAATTTCCACTGGGATTGCTCACAATAAGTCAGGACATATATATGCTGCTTTATAACGGCAGGGTCATTTATGCTGTGAAACGCACTATTATATATGCATTATCATGTAACATCAGCTGATTTAAATGGTGTTGCAAGCAGGACAGAGGATGAAGTGCTAATTTATAGTGGCAGGAACATTATACTGTAATGCACATTTGGCCTGATCACACTATTGAGTGCATTGTCATGCTGTTGCTGAGGGGAGGACGTATAATCAGATGATGAAACTTCTTCATGTTCATTAAGTATCTGTTTTCAACACGCATCATCCTTAGGCTTCATGCCAGACAGGCCTGTAACACAAACCCGGTCACCTACTGTTACTCTGGGTGGGGTGACAGTTGTGCATCAGGCAATCATTGGTGATCCTTTGAAGTAAAGGAAATGTTGAAGTGCAGTGATTTGGGGCAGCAACATCCTGCTTTTCAGTGGGAATGGAATCATCCCTATGTTGCAAGTTGGCTACAAGTTTTCATGCAGTAAATGAAGAAGCTCTGCCCTTTTGATCCAGATCAACCCAAGCCAATTGTCCTCTGCTTTGTTTTGCCAAGTTTGTGGCCTGTTTTTTTAAAATTTGTTCTTGCGATGTGAGCATTGCTGGCTAGGTCAGCACTTATTGCCCATCCCTAATTGCCCTTGAGAAGGTGGCATTGAGCCGCTTTCTTCAACCGCTGCAGTCCATGTGGTTTGATACGCCCACAGTGCTGTCAGGGAGGGTGTCCCAGGATTTTGACACAGTGAAGGAATGGCGATATAGTTCCAGGTCTGGATGGTGTGTGGCTTGGAGGGGAACTTGCAGATGGTGGTGTTCCATGCATTTGCTGCCCTTGTCCTTCTAGGTGGTAGAGATCACAGGTTTGGAAGCTGCTATTGAAGGAGCCATGCCATGCATTGTTTCAATCTGTACTTCAACTAAAGGCTGGCTCGGGTCTGCAAATGAAACCCGACCCGAGCCCAACAGAACCACATCAGACCCCGAGCCCAACCCGGCCCGAATCCTTTCATTTTTTTCCCGCGCCTGGCCCGACCCACCCAACCCGACCTGACTATCTGTTAACCTTGCTTCCATTTTTCACTTTGTTGCTTATCTTCACAAGCTTAAAAAAACTGTAACTAAACAACCTTTCAAGTCCAAAAAGTACGTTAACATTGGAGCCATGTACCGGAGGTGGTGATAGAGTGTGTCCGACCCGGCCCGACCTGACCTGACCTGAGCCTGAATGCCGGACCAGGAAGAGTGATCCGACCCGACCCAAACCCGACACATGTCGTCGGGTCCCGTCGGGTTTGGGTCAGGTAGCCGCGCTCTAACCTCAATCATGAACTACTGCATTTGAGACACTTTAACTACTTATTGAGTTTAAGAAAAGGCACCCAAATTTGTTCTGGGCAAATATATATATGAACAAAAATATCAGAAATATGGCAAAAAATATCCAATAAAAGTAGTACTGAACTGCAAACATTGCAAAGGCAAACATGAAAAGTCAATTGAAGAGCTCCTTTGCCATTGCGGTTTCCCTGGCTCCCATTTCAAATGAATACACAGGGAAAAAAGAGCAAATCTATCCAAATCTTACTGAATTATGAAAGGTGCTCATTATTTGCTCCAATCTGAGGTCTTAAAGAGACTAATACAACAACAACTTGTATCTATATAACGCCTTTACTGTAATAAAGAGTGGGAAGTGTGCAGCTATCCACTTTGGAAGGAAAAATAGAAAAGCAAAATATTTTTTAAATGGTGAGAGACTGGGAAATGTTGGTATACAGAGAGACCTGGATGCCCTTGAACATGAATCACAGGAAGTTAACATACAGGTACAGCAAGCAATTAGGAAAGCAAATGGTATTTCAGCCTTTATTGCAAAGGAATTGGAGTATATAATGCACACTGCTGCCACTGTGCATCAGTTCAGTGGTGGAGGGAGTGAATGTTGAAGGTGGTAAATATGGTGCCAAGAGTAAAGAAGTGTATTCAACCACAATCTATAACCTCTTGGTCCAACATATCCCCCACTCTACCATTACCATCAAGCCGGGGGACCAACACTGGTTCAATGAAGAGTGCAGGAGGGCATGCCAGGAGCAGCACCAGGCATACCTAAAAATGAGGTGTCAGCCTGGTGAAGCAACAACACAAGACTCCTTGCATGCCAAACAGGAGAAGCAGCATGCAATCAACAGGCTAAGTGATCCCACAACCAATGGATCAGACCTAAGCTCTGCAGGCATGCCACATCCAGTCGTGAATGGTGGTGAGCAATTAAACAACCAACAGCAGGAAGAGACTCCACAAATATCCCCATCCTCGATGATGAGGGAGCCCATCACATCAGTGCAAAGACAAGGCTGAAGCATTTGCATCCATCTTCAGCCAGAAATGCCGAGTGGATGATCCATCTTGGCCTCCTTCTGAGATGCCCAGCATCACAATTGCCAGTCTTCAGCCAATTCGATTCACTCCACGTGTTTTCAAGAAATTGCTGAAGGCACTGGATACTGCAAAGGCTATGAGCCCTCACAAAGTTCCGGCAATAGTACTGAAGACTTGTCCTCCAGAACTAGCTGTGCCCCTAGCCAAGCTGTTACAGTACAACTACAATACTGGCATCTGCCCGGCAACATGGAAAATTGCCCAGGTGCGTCCTGTGCACAAAAGCAGGACAAATCCAACCCGGCCGATTACCGCCCTATCGGTCTACTCTCAATCATCAGCAAAATGATGGAAGGGGTCGTCGACAGTGTATCAAGCGGCACTTGCTCAGCAATAATCTGCTACTGATGCACAGTTTGGGATCCTCCAGGGCCACTCAGCTCCTGACCTCATTACAGTCTTGGCTCCAAACATGGACAAAAGAGCTGATCTTCAGAGGTGAGGTGAGAGTGACTGTCCTTGACATCAAGGCAGCATTTGACCGAGTATGGCATCAAGGAGCCCGAGCAAAACTGGAGTCAATGGGAATCGGGGAAAACTCTGCGCTGGTTGGAGTCATACCTAGCGCAAAGGAAGATGGAGGTCAATCATTTCAGTCCCAGGATATCACTGCAAAAGTTCCTCAGGGTAGTGTCCTAGGCCCAATCATCTTCAGCTGCTTCATCAATGACCTTCCCTCCATCATAAGGTCAGAAGTGGGGATGCTCACTGATGATTACACAATGTTCAGCACCATCCTCAGATTCTGAAGCAGCCCATGTCCATATGCAGCAAGACCTGGACGACATCCAGGCTTGCGCTGACAAATGGCAAGTAAGGTAACATTCTCACCACACAAGTGACAGGCAATGACTATCTCAAGCAAGGGAGAATCTAACCATCTCCCCTTGACATTCAATGGCATTACCATCGATGAATCCCCCACAATCAACATCCTGGGGGTTACCATTGACCAGAACCTGAACTGGAGTAGCCACATAAATGCTGTGACTACAAGGGCAGGTCAGAGGCTGGGAATTCTGTGGCAAGTAACTCACCTCCTGTCTTCCCAATGCCTGTCCACCCTCTACAAGCCACAAGTCAGGAGTGTGATGGAATACTGTCCACTTGCCTGGATGGGTGCAGCTTCAACAACACTCAAGAAGCTCGACACCATCCAGGACAAAGCAGCCCACTTGATTTGGTACCCCATCCACCACCTTCAACATTCATTCCTTCAACCACCGACGCACAGTGGCAGCAGTGTGTACCATCTACAAGATGCACTGCAGCAACTCACCAATGCTTCTTTGACAGCACCTTCGAAGCCCGTGACCTAGAAAGACAAGGGCAGTAGATGCATGGGAACACCACCACCTGCAAGTTCCCCTCCATGCCACACACCATGCTGTATTGGAACTATATCGCCGTTCCTTCACTGTCGCTGGGTCAAAATCCTGGAACTCCTTTCCTCACAGCTCTGTTGGTGTACCTACATCCCAAGGACTGCAGCGATTCAAGAAGGCAGTTCACTACCACGATCTTAAGGGCAATAAGGGATGGACAGTAAAAGTTGGCTTAACCAGCGATGCCCACATTCCACGAATGAATAAAAAAAAGTAACAAGTCTTACTACGGTTAAATAGGGCCTTGGTGAGACCACACCTGGAGTACTCTGTACAGTTTTGGTTTCCTTGCCTAAGAAAGGATGTACTTGCCTTGGAGTGAAACACTGCTTCCCTCGACTGATATCTGGGATGAAGGGATTGTCCTATGAAGAGAGATTGAGTAGACTCGGCTATATTTCCTAGAATTTAGAAGAATGAGAGGTGATCTCATAGAAATATATTAAATTCTTAAGGGACTTGACAGGGTAGATGTTTGGAAGATGTTTCCCATGACTGTAGAGTCACAGAATAAGGGATCAGCCATTTAGGCCTGAGTTTTTTTTTATGATGTCAGTTAAGAGATAAATATTGGCCAGGACACCAGGGAGAACTTCCTTGATCTTCTTTACAGATGGGGCATCGGTTTAACAACACGAGTATAAACAACAGAAAGGACAGTTGGCATAATCACTCCCTTGCTCCCTTTCTGATTTGGTTCCAAAGTAAAGATTAAGCACTTTATCAATTAATTTGGAAATATGAGCTGAAGAAGTGCTTCCAAGTTATGCTGCCCTCTTGTTTTAATTTTATTTCGAAAAGCAAAGAAATTCAGAAATCTAAATATATCATGAAGAAAAGCACTTCCCTCGCACAGAATCATCCTGGTTAATCTTGGGAAGCTCTGGGAATTGCAAGCACCGTTATAGATGGCGATTCCCTTCAGCTGACAAGTGAAAACTTTGAAGAAGATGCACAAATGACAATTTTACACTTAAGTTTAAATTGTGAAATGTGTATTTTAAAATGTTTTAATTTTGTTGGGAACTTTGTTTTGAGAACCTCACTTGACAGTCCGTGGTGTGGGGGAGGGGTGGAATTACTGACTGTAAAAGATTTCAGACCGATTTGTTTGCTCTTTCATTTATTTAACTGGAAGCTGTCCAAGTATGATTTTTTTTTTTTAGCTTTTTATTTCCATGCTAGTTCGTTATTTGATGATTGCTATGGTGGCAACCTGTTCAGTTGTAATTTGCTGCATTAGGAAAATAAAATTTGAGTCAATTAGGGGGAGCTGCAGCGCAGGAATTTACATGTGATAGGCACAGTGTGACAGGTAAAAGGAAGTGAGATATTAAAATGTGATGCATAAACCTGTGTCTGGATGAGAGGTTATACTTTTTTATTAATATAGTAACAGCATTCCCATGCCTTTGCTCCAGGCATGTCCAATGATATGCTGCTTTATAACGATAGCAATTGACGGGTGGCGTTCTGTTGAAGCTGTGGCCCTTTTAAGGAGGCAATGTCAAATTGATAAGTCAATACTGAATGAGTTCATTTAGAGTTTAATTGCTGAATAGACTTCAGGCCAGAACCCTAGCTTTGTTTGTCTTTTTTAAGTATAATTAGTGAAGCCAATTAAGGGGCAGGAGTTTTCTTACTCCAGTGTTTCATCTTTCTGGAGAGTATCTCTATACATTCCAAATGACTAACTTGGTTTCTTCATTCTCTTTTCAAAATGTGACAGAAATCTGAGTACGACATCTGAAGTGTGATGCAGAAAAGTAGCAGGGATGAAATAGTATCACAGGCAGCAAATGTGTGCCAGATGTACCATACATCTTCTTTTGGGCCTCCTTATCTCGAGAGACAATGGATACGCGCCTGGAGGTGGTCAGTGGTGTGTGGAGCAGCACCTGGAGTGGCTATAAAGGCCAATTCTAGAGTGACAGGCTCTTCCACAGGTGCTGCAGAGAAATTTGTTTGTCGGGGCTGTTACACAGTTGGTTCTCCCCTTGCGTTTCTGTCTATTTTCCTGCCAACTAGTAAGTCTCTTCGACTCGCCACATTTTAGCCCCGCCTTTATGGCTGCCCGCCAGCTCTGGCGAACGCTGGCAACTGACTCCCACGACTTGTGATCAATGTCACAGGATTTCATGTCGCGTTTGCAGACGTCTTTAAAACGGAGACGTGGACGGCCGGTGGGTCTGATACCAGTGGCGAGCTCGCTGTACAATGTGTCTTTGGGGATCCTGCCATCTTCCATGCGACTCACGTGGCCAAGCCATCTCAAGCGCCGCTGACTCAGTAGTGTGTACAAGCTGGGGATGTTGGCCGCCTCGAGGACTTCTGTGTTGGAGATACGGTCCTGCCACCTGATGCCAAGTATTCTCAGGAGGCAGCGAAGATGGAATGAATTGAGACCATACATCTATATATATATAAAAGAGATAAAAGCAGAAAATGCTGGAAATATGCAGCAGGTCTGGCAGTTTCTGTGGAGAGTTAACATTTCAGGTCGTTGAACTTTTGTCTGGCGAACTGTCATTGACCTGAAACCTTAACTCTGCTTCTGTCTGCACAGATGCTGCCTGACCTGCTGAGTATTTCCGGCATTTTCTGGTTTCATTTCAGATTTCCAGCATCCGCAGTATTTTGCTGCTGTTAATGTAAAAGATAATGGAGTATACTTTGACTTTGCGCAGTTGTGTTAAACAGGTGACAGCGAATTAGCCTGTTTTACATCTCTCCTGACACTTATTCCCATTTGAGTCAAAATTATCCAACATGCGGGTGCCCTCGGAGCACAGCAGGAATTTTGCACAAGCATGATATTGGCACATCAGTCCCATTATGTGGGCAGGCTAGGCCAGAATTTGGTTTGGAACATGGAATCTCTGAACTCCTGTCCCGGTGTGTACCGATTGTTAATCTTGGTGAACTTGGGTATGAGTGTATAATGTTTGGGAATATTGTGACACTATTCAAATGAAAATATGCTGTGCAACATGTTTCTTCCATGCTGGGCAAAAGGGTGCTTGTTCTCTTCTGTTTTTAGGGCTTGGTCTTTACCACAATCAATTCTAATATAAATTTGAGAGCTTAGCGTGAACTAAGCCATTAGCATGTTTAAATAATATAAACATGGTTTGATGTGTCAGGACTGGAAACGGTGAATCAAATATTTATTTCCATGGCTTCGCTGTGATGCAGTGCCACCTTGTGGCTGAACGTTTCCCCCAGATTTCCATTCCGAGGCTTTTTTAGTTTAGTTTAGTTTAGAGAATACAGCACTCAAACAGGCCCTTCGGCCCACCGAGTCTGTGCCGACCATCAACCACCCATTTTATACTAATCCTACACTAATTCCATATTCCTACCACATCCCCACCTGTCCCTATATTTCTCTACCACCTACCTATACTAGGGGCAATTGCTAATGGCCAATTTACCTATCAACCCGCAAGTCTTTGGCATGTGGGAGGAAACCGGAGCACCCGGAGGAAACCCACGCAGACACAGGGAGAACTTGCAAACTCCACACAGGCAGTACCCAGAATTGAAACCGGGTCGCTGGAGCTGTGAGGCTGTGGTGCTAACCACTGACAAAACGCACAACTCTTGTGTGAGCTGCAGGAACTCAAATGGACACAAATGGCAATTTAGCAACTCTGCCCTATAATGGAAAGGCTCAACCGTGTCCTGACACTCACAACAGGAATCTCTGGAGAAAACCTATTTGCAACAGAGACACAGTTGACCAGAAAAAGGTCCCATGCTGAGATATTAAAGATGTTACAATCCTCGGCTTAAGGCAGTCCAAAGCTTTCTACAAGAAATGCTACCTCTGGAAAAAAAAAAGACTGGGCGTAATGTTAATTTTTAGCACCAGCTGAATAGATAATTTTTTTAAATATACTTTCATAGGATGTGGGTGTCACTGGCAAGGCCAGCATTTGTTGCCCATTCCTAATTGCCCTTGACAACTGAGTGGCTTGCTAGGCCATTTCAGAGGGCAGTTAGGAGTCAAACATGTTGCTGTGGGTCTGGAGTCACATGTAGGCTGGACCAGCGAAGGACAGCGGATTTCCTTCCCTAAAGAACATTCGTGAACCAGATGGGTTTTTACAACGATTAGTAGTTTCATGACACTCTTACTGAGACAAGCTTTCAATTCCAGATTTTTATTAACTTAAATTTCACCAGCTATTTGAATTGATGTCCCCAGGGCATTAGTGTGGGCCTCTGTATTACTAGTGCAGTGGCATTACCACTGGACCACTTTCTCCCCTTAGGTGGGCAAGCCAAGGTATAGAACGAGTTGCCAAGTGGTTATCACTCATTCTTCGTCCAGCAATTTCAAATTGCCCCAGTGATTCTTGAGCAATTTTGGTACAGTAAAATGATTTTGCTGAATTTAGTACAAAGGTCGTGTTAACCCGGCCCTTTGCCTTTCCGAATGCTGACAGACCTGCTGCATATTATCAGCACTTTTTACTATTAATTCAGATTTGCAACATTGACAGTGTTTTTCTTTGTCTCATGTGGTTGCCAGTAGTAGTGGTGATCTCCCCAAGGGCCACTTCTCCACGCCTCACAGTCCTGCGCTTTCCTCTTCAGTTGCTCATAAGAGCCTCCCATTTTTTTTTAACATCCATGAGAAGTTAGCAATATGACAAGGGAAAACGTTCCTAAGGTGATTTCTCGTTGCTTTCCTTATGCGTACTTCAAAGGAAACACCAGTCCTCTTCCCGGAAGATCCTCCGCCTGTAAGGAGCCATTGTCCCTTGAGGTTCTAGCTCTTCCACTATCACCACTGAAAATTCACTGGATCTGCTGTTGACTGTGGCTTGTAACACTGAGCATGGGACCCTGACGTAGTCCTGGGGCTGATTTGCAAAAGCTCAGGAACGACCACCCCCTGAGGTTTCAAATGTCCCTGCTGCCATGTGGTTGTGTGTTTGTATATTTAGTGAATTAACCAGATCTATTTCTCACATCTCCACATTTGTTTCATACTTTCTGCTGTCTCCTGAAAATGTAAAACCTTTGTCATGCTAGGCCCCCACCTGCCAAGAATGAGGCACATCAATTTTGTCATGAACATCGATTTTAAAATGCTACTGGAGTTAAGAAAGGACCTGTTAAACAGATCAGCCGTGGCTGGAAAAGAGATTTGCTTATTAACAGAACCCACAATGGACCTTGATCACCAGGTATTGTGTGTAAGAGGAGCATTCCAGAGACTGCTAAGGTGATACAATCCAAGACGTGGTCAGACCAGTTAGTCACATGACTAACCTGCTTGGCAACCTGGGTTTTCTGAATTGTACAAACAGTTTGAACTCAGAAAGACTGTTTGCTCCTGGACTGAGAAGATCTCACCTGTCTGCTCCCATCTCTTTCTCACAAGCCTCTGAATCCACTGAAGACACATGAACCGCATGAGAGAAAAGTCTCCTCCATAAAACAAGGTTTAAGAAGAACACTGGGCCCAAATGAAAAGCAAGATCTAGCTACAATCAAGGAGCTCAAAGAACCGGAACAAAAACTCCTCAGAGATTGCCTCAAACTTTTCCACTTTAGTTTTCTTCTCTTTTCTGTCTCTATTTGCATGTGTGCATTGCGTATGCATGCTAGCGTGGGTGCGTCGTGTATCCGTAGATGTCATCCGAATTAAAGTTTAAGTTTAATAAATTTCAACTTTTCTTCTTTAATCCTAAAAAAGCCTGTTTGTGCTGGTTTATTTGCATTATAATTGGATTCACCAAGGGGGAGCTAAAAACACAATGTATTTAAAATTAAACCCTGTTACAGTAAGACCAGATGAAGGCTGAAAGGGAACCCTAGACCTCTTTCTCACCTGGTCGTAACACCTTTTTGACTGCAATGTAAAGTAGGAATAAATTGATTAACGTTAACAACAACTACTTGCATTTATATAGCACCTTTAACACAGTAAAACATTCCATGGCATTTTACAGGACTGTTATCAAAAAAGGTTTGGCACTGAGCCACATAAGGAGGCACAGCACAGGTGAAGTAGGTTTTAAGGAGTGTCTTAAAGGAGGAGAGAGAGGCGGAGAGGTTTAGTTAGGGAATTTCAGAGCTTCAGGCCCAGGCAGCTGAAGGCATGGCCATCAATGGTAGAGCAATTAAAATCAGGGGGATGCGGAAGAGACCAGAATTGGAAGAGGGTAGAGATCTCGAAGTGTTGTAGGGTAGGAAGAGGCTACAGAGATAGAGAAGGGTGAGACCATGGAGGGATTTGAAAACAAGAATGAGAATTTTTAAAATGCTAAGGAACCCCTTTTGCAGAAGTAACAGATGGAACAGAAAAAGTGTTTTTTTTAAATATAAAAACACCACATTTATGATTTAGGCAGAAGAAAACAATGATGATGCTGGAAAACCTGCAACACAATCAGAAAATGCTGGTCACAGCAAGAGAAAATTGATCCTCATTTCAGCTGGGCCTCTTCATTTGAACTGAGTGTGGCAAAGATTCAGGCCAGAATTTTACGCCACCCCGACGAGCAGGATGGTGACGGGGGGGTGGCGGTGGTGTAAGATGGAGCGGGAGGCACCGGGAGCCCTTCCCGATCCGCTCCCGCCTCCGCCGCCACTTTATGCAGGACGGCAGTGGTGAAAAATGGCCTGCCCACCCCAGGCCAATCAAGGCCCTTAAGTGACCACTTAATGGCCGCTTAAGGACCTTCGCAACCCCCCCCCCCCCACCCCCAATGCAGATTTTACGCATGGCAAGTGGCCCTGGAGCATGGAAAAGCCGCCTAATGAAACCAGGTGGCTTCTGAGCGTCCTGGCGTGGCCCTCATGGTCGAGCACCCTGTTCCCAATGGAGGGCCGCCCCTGCTACCCCAACCACCCCCAAGACCCAACACGCTCCCCTTCACCCCAATCAACCACCCTTGCCTCGCCGGGACCCGACCAGTTATCCCCGGCGTGGCAACCAAAACATGCCTTCCTTCCCGGTTCCCAGGCATCTCCTATTCATGCTGGGTTGCAGTCCCAGCAGTGGCCACCGCTTAAGGTGGCGCTGCTGGGACTAAGAGCTGCCGGCCCGCTGATTGGCTGGCAACTCTATTAGGCGGGACTTCCTACCTCAAGCGGGTGGAAGTCTCACCTCACACCAATTGAAGCCCTAGGACCCGCAAAATATGGGTCGGATCCCCAGGCGAGGCAGATGCGGGTCTGCCACCGATTTTTCAGTTGGTGGCCGGCTCCCGTCCGCCTGGGGTAAAATTCCAGCCTCAGAACCAATACCACAACTTCGCTTTGTCTTTTAGATGCCAATTAACTCTGCGTGTGTAATGTAGTGCCAGATGACTCTATACGAAAAAGAAGGAAAATATTTACTGTTGATGTTTTGCTTCTGTGTGATAATACAAATACGTCATGATTTTTTTTTTCCCTGACAGGCCTGAATCAGCAAGCCCAGAACATCAGAGTTCAAGTATCGAGCAAGAAATCTCTGTACTTGATGCAGAAATGACACAGAAATTAGCAGAGCTCAAAGAACAACAGCAGCAACAGCTATTGAACCTGAGACAGGAGCAGTATTATAGTGAAAAATATCAGAAACGGGAGCATGTTAAACAGGTGGGGACAATTGTCATTCAGTGCTTTGTTTCACAATGCATATGTGAATATTTGATAAGTAACTAATCCTCAATCCAGTCATTTCTGTTGGTTGTTTGTGCTACCCATACATCAAATAATGACGGATTAGATAGACTAACCACCTTATATATAGACATCAAATAGACACACACACACACACATATATATGTTGACATTTATTGCCCATTTCCAGTTGCATGAGAAGGAGGGGGAGGGCTGCCTACTTGAACCACTACAGCCAGTGTGGTCTCATAAATATTCTTTATTCATTTTAGGAATGTGGACATCGCTGGCAAGGCCAGCATTTATTGCCCATTCTGCGTTGCCCTTATGCAACAAAGTACATACGAACATACAAATTAGGAGCAGGAGTCGGCCAATCGGTCCCTTCAGCCTGCTCCCTGCTCTGCCATTCAACAAGATTGTGGCTGATCTGAGTAGAAAGCCAGGGCGATTAAAAATGGACCACATTGGTGTGGGACTGGAGTCACCTATAGGCCTAGACTGGGTCAGGACAGCAGATTTCCTTCCCTAAAGGGCATTAGTGAACCAAATGGGTTTTTATGACAATCTGGCAACTTTTACTGATTTCCAACTTTTTATTTATTTCAATAAAATTGTTAAATTGTCATAGTGGGATTTGATCTTACGTTCTCTGGATTATTAATCCAGGCCTGTGCATTACTAGTCCAGTAACATAATGACTGCATTACCCTATTCATAGATAAGACTTGGCACCTGGTTGGCAGTAAAACTATAATGCCAGTAGTTTGATCTCAAAAATATAATTCCCGAAAGCATATTGCTCATTAAGATCCACTTGGACTTGAAGCTTATCTTTATAGGAATATAACAACAACTTATATTTATATAGCACCTTAAGTGTATAAGTGTTTATATTTAAGAGCCTCAATTGGCCTATTATGCCGCTGCCGAAATTCCAGTGCGCCGAGAAGGTGACAGGCCCTTCCCCCCCAATTCTATGGGCCCTCTCCCCCGCCTCTGAACCCATCTCTGGGGGGCCCATTAAATTCAGCCCAATGAGTGAGACATCTCCTCCTGATATGTCTTATCATCGCCCCTTGGTGCCCCCCCTCTGCAGGCAGCACAAATTAGCAATTAAGTGTTAATCCTCCACTGAGCCATTCAAGAACAGCGTTTAAACTAATCACGTCATCCAAGACCTTAACTCCTTCTTCTGGCACCTAAATACCTGTTACTATCTAGCTCATGTATTAAGATATCTATTTATCCTGATATGGTTGTAAGGTGATCTCTAAAAGGCAAATGCATGTGTGAGTTCCATCCATTGCTATGACTATTAGTTCAGTAATCTCCCAGAAAGTAAAGTGTCAAAACATAAAATTATTTTACGATTGCACAATATTTGTTACCCTCAAGTCACAAAATACACGGTGCCTCCTGCACTCTTCTACTGATCTCTAATCACCCTCTATTGGCTATGATCTCCTTCCTCTAAAACTCTATACTCCCTGACCTCCTTCCTCCTAGTGGCCTGACTGCTTTCCCCAATTCCCTACTGGCTCTGGCTTTCCTTTCCTCACTTTCCTACTGTCTCCAATCTCCATTCTTTCACCTCTCTACTGGACCTAGCTCCTTTCTCTCACCCCATCTCTAGCCTTGAGTTCCCTCCTCTCAACTATGCACAACCTCGACCTCCTTTTCTGACAGTGACCTCAACCTCCTCACGGTTGCACTGGCCCTTGCTACCAAAACCTCCCCCAATTCAGACATAATTGAAACCCTACTACATCACTAAGCAAACTATCACAGTTACAAAAGTCAATTAAGTACTGGCTTGTCTTTGATGGTTGCCTTTTTAGTGCAAAACAGTCCTCGAGAAAAAAAGTGTTCTCCCCTGAAAAAGATTGAACACTATTTATGCAGCATGTGTGTGTATGTATGTATTATATATAGATATGTCTTGCTGCAATTATGCAATTATACAGGGCCTTGGTGAGGCCACACCTGGAATATTGTGTGCAGTTTTGGTCTCCTTACCTGAGGAAGGATGTTCTTGCTATAGAGGGAGTGCAGCGAAGGTTTACCAGACTGATTCCTGGGATGGCGGGACTGACGTACGAGGAGAGATTGAGTCGGTTAGGATTATATTCGCTGGAGTTCAGAAGAGTGAGGGGGGAATCTCATAGAAACCGATAAAATTCTAACAGGACTTGACAGGGTAGATGCAGGAAGGATGTTCCCAATGGTGGGGGAGTCCAGAACCAGGGGTCATAGTCTAAGGATACGGGGGTAAACCTTTCAGGACTGAGATGAGGAGAAATTTCTTTACCCAGAGAGTGGTGAGCCTGTGGAATTCGCTACCACAGAAAGCAGTTGAGGCCAAAACATTGTATGTTTTCAAGAAGGAGTTAGATATAGCTCTTGGGTCTAGAGGGATCAAAGGGTATGGGCGAAAGCAGGAACAGGTTACTGAGTTGGATGATCAGCCATGATCATCATGAATGGCGGAGCAGGCTCGAAGGGCCGAATGGCCTACTCCTGCTCCTATTTTCTATGTTTCTATACAATCACAGCATAACCTGGAAGATATGTGGTGGTGAATACAACACCATGATATGCATGTTGCTATTGTACCTGCTTTAGTTTGGATAAATGGAGACCAGAACCACTGAGCAGGCTCCCCATATATCCACAGCTAAATCTGGCTTTCTTATCCCAATGACTGAATTGTCAGCCCACTTTCTCTGGGACTGTGATTCTGCCACCGGGATTAGGGATCCGTTATTTTATTTTTATTTTATTTTATTTAGAGATACAGCACTGAAACAGGCCCTTCGGCCCACTGAATCTGTGCTGACCATCAACCACCCATTTTTATACTAATCCTACACTAATCCCATTTTCCTACCATATCCCCACCTGTCCCTATATTCCCCTACCACCTACCTATCCTCTTCTTTGGCCTCCTTATCTCGAGAGACAATGGATAAGCGCCTGGAGGTGGTCAGTGGTTTGTGAAGCAGCGCCTGGAGTGGCTATAAAGGCCATTTCTAGAGTGACAGACTCTTCCACAGGTGCTGCAGAGAAATTTGTTTGTCGGGGCTGTTACACAGTTGACCTATACTAGGGGCAATTTATAATGGCCAATTTACCTATCAACCTGCAAGTCTTTGGCATGTGGGAGGAAACCGGAGCACCCGAAGAAACCCACGCAGACACAGGGAGAACTTGCAAACTCCACACAGGCAGTACCCAGAATTGAACCCGGGTCGCTGGAGCTGTGAGGCTGCGGTGCTAACCACTGCGCCACTGTGCCGCCCAATCAGTATCAGTAACGTTAATAGCCAGCTCCAGTTTCCTGAATCCAAACTAAAACCGTGCCGGAATAAAAAGACTTCCTCCAGTGCTCATTGCTAATCACGTATGACAGAATTGGGACCTGGGAATAGAAACACAACTTTCACTTCCCCACTAGAAGGGAAAGAAATTTCAGTATAAACCATCTGATAAGACTCTGAGTGCGACTCAAAAGGTGAGAAAAGAAATGTTGGATTTAGTATGTCATTTATAAAGGAAAACAATTGCTTAATATAAATTGCATTAGCAGGTCATTAATGGGAAAAAACAGAAATACTTCCCCCCCCGCCCCCCCCCCCCCCCCTTTTATCCCTCAAAAAAATATTTTTAACCCAACTGTTTCTTCAGAAGCTCCTAACTACTGTGAGTCATGCAATATATTGTCCCAATCCCTGGAGATACAAAGTTGAGTTTGAAATACTGAGATAATGGGCCAGATTTTGCTCAGAGGGAGGCAGTGGCGTAAAAGTAATGTCACAGAACTAGTAATCTTGAGGCTCAGGCTACTGCGCTTTGGACATGGGTTCGAATCCCACCATGGTAGATGGTGAAATTTGAATTCAATTAATAAATCTGGAATTAAAAACTAGTCTAATGGTGACCAGGAAACCATTGTCAATTGTTGTAAAAACTAATGTCTTTTACAGAAGAAAATCTGCCATCCTTACCTGGTCTGGCCTACATGTGACTCCAGACACAGAGCAATGTGGTTGACTCATAAATGCCCTCTGAAATGGCCCAGCAAACCACTCAGTTGTATCAAACTGCTATGACATCTAAGAAAAGGAATGAAACTGGACGGACCACCCAGCATTGACCTAGGCACTGGCCTTCACTGTCGCTGGGTCAAAATCCTGGCACTCACTTCTTCACTGTGAGTGTGGATGTACTGTGGGTGTACCTACACCCCAAGAACTGCAGCAGCTCAAGAAGGCAGCTCACCACCACCTTCTCAAGGGCTGTTAGGGATGAGCAATAAATGCTGGCCTAGCCAATGATGCCCACATCCCATGAACAAATAAAAAAGGCTATCGAATGGTATCTACCATTAGTTAAACTTGCCCCTGTCCCATTCAGCTCAAAACATTTTTGCCTACAAAGTTGCTGAAAGTGTGAGCTGATAACAGCACAGAGAGAGAGAACCAGGGTATCTGAGACCTAAACAAACAGGGCAAGTAACTGTATACTTCCTTAACAATGAGGTTTAAGGATTGGGAAATGATCAAAGGAAGGACTGAAAAGGAGGTGAATTCAACATCAAAACCAGTAGAGAAAGAGCAATAAAGAGAAGGAAAGAAAGAATGGATTAAGGGACAAAGGAAAAAGAGACACAAAGAGAAAGTAAGAACAATAATTTTAATTAAAAATCTCCCCAAACAATTCAAAACCTGAAGGAATGAGACTGCACACTTGTACTAGTTAATTTTCCATGCCAAAGAGGTAATCGACAGTAATTAACACTTATCAGGTCATTATAAGGGTAATTATGCCTGTAATGGCGAGACCTAACATTCTGTGTCAAGTTTGATGAGCAGTTAATGGATAAATACAGCAAGTTCCTAAAAAAAAAAATTGTGAGGCTAAGGGCAAGATGCCATTTTCACAAAGCTAACAGCGGAACAGTACAACTTGGACAGCAACTTTTGGATATTGACATTTAACCTCAGGTCTGTTTCTCACCTGAAGTTGCTGTATCATTTATGCATAAATAACAGCAAGTGTCATCTTACTGTTATTTTGACAGCAAATTCTAGCCCATTGTTGTTGCATTTCACTTGGAAATCAAGTTAGCTAGTGTTATACAGGACAGTAGACAGGCAGTGCAAAAAAATCCTATTTCTCTTGACCACAGGAAAACAAAACCTCAGTGACTTTGCCATGAGATTCACTCATTCTTAATAGTGTCTTCTGATTTTCACAGCTGGTGCAAAAACTCACGGAGGTAGCTGAGGAATGCCAAGCCAACCAGTTAAAGAAACTGAGGGAGATTTGTGAAAAGTAAGCTTCACATGCAATATTTTTCACTTTTTAAAAATCTCTAGCTGAAATGTCTGACGATGAATAGCTTTTTTGTTGTTGTTATCTTCAGGGAGAAGAAAGAATTGAAGAAGAAAATGGACAAAAAGCGACAGGAGAAGATCACCGAGGCGAAATCAAAAGACAAGAATCAAATGGAAGAGTGAGTCTTTCAGTCTTTGTTGTAACCTTCAGTGTAGATTCTTCAGTGGTTGATGTGGGCTGGGCGACACCCGCCAGCAAAGATTATTTTTAATTTTAAAAACTGTTGGTGTGGAGCCAGGAAGACCATGGAAGCTCCTGCAATGCCATAGTATTCCAGTCAGGCCCTCCTCACCCGGTACTTAGCTTCGAGCGAGAAAAATAGCCCAATCTTCAACTGGGCGAGCTGCCTGTGGAAGTCGACAGAGGGGCTGCCCCACCCCACCGCCAGCAGAAACTACCTCCTGCTATTTTCAAATGAGTAGGACCATCCCACCCAATTGATTTGGATGGCTGACAGAAATTTTTCAATGTCCCGAATTGTCTAGAACTGAAGTGTCAATGAGGAGCAGCATTCCACAAATTGGTTCATCTGGCTTGGCATGTATATTTCCTGTTCAGAGAATGCAATCATTTGAGGATTAAATTTAACTTAGAAACAAGTTTTTTTTAAAAATGTAAATCATACCAAGGTCCTTTCGTGACAGAGGAAATCTTTTTCAAGTGAACCTTTTATCAGAAGGAAATTTTAAGTCACATTTGATTTTTTTCAAGTCATATTAAAAGGCAGAAATGTTTCTGTATTTGGCGATGGATAAAGACTTGGCTTTTGTCACAATAGTTAAAATGTTCCCTTCGAATAATCACTCACATTAATATGGTGCCCATGAATCACCACATGCAACAAAGAACTTTGCATTGCTCTAATTGTCCTCAGCAGCAAGTGACTCCCACACTTTGATTAAAACCCTCAGCCAGTGACCCTGGCATTTAAGACAGACATGAGCAGTTTTATTGCTTTATTCACTCCAGACAAATGGAACTTATTTTCTTAAGTGTAGACAATAGCTATAGATTCAAAATTGCTAGCTGACAGCTCCCAAGTTTATCTCATTTTCTGGCAGCGTCCATCAAATGAACCAGAAGGCTTACTATGAACTTTCTGGAAATTGTTTCTGATCATTTAGAGACCAATTTATTCCAAAGTATTCTCTTGTGATAGAGCACTATTTCGAAAAGAGCAATGGAGCTCCTGAGGCAATATGTGCTGCTTCTGTCGCAAGTCCATGTTTAATTTCACTTCACAAGCCTAGGATCTAACTTTTCTCCCACACAGCTGTTTTATCAGTCACTGGCACAAGAAAGTAAAAATGTACAATCTAGAAACTGCGTAAGCAATAGGAAAAATATATCTCAGGTCACCACACAGAAATGTTCCTTCCATAAAAATCTTTTGGATGTTTATTATTAACTGTAATCTTTTTTTATCCCTGACCCTCTTATGCATGTCAGGTTGTATCTCACGGTGTTGTATTGCTTGGCACTGATCCAACATGCATTTTTAAAAGCAAGTTTTACAATACATTCCTGTAAATTATCTTCAGCCTGTCTTGATGCCTTTGCCACCAGGAAGGTGAGGACAAGGCTTGCAGTCAAGTTACGGACAATTATCCCTTTACGTAGACAACAAGAGGTAGCAAAGGCCTTAATGGAATACTCTCCCCCTACCTCATTCACTTCTCTCCCCACCGTCCCTGCATGGAGATACCACAACCTTTCCACAATCCATCTCTACTTGACACAGCATCCTTCAGATTGGGAACTGACTAGAATTTACTTCTGTTCCTACTCTGTAACTTTCTGACATGAAGCCCTCGGCAAAACGCTGAGTTGATAGTCAGAGGATGAACCATCCACTGCAGCACAGACAGAGAAAACAACCTAGGCATGAACATAACTTTAGCAGGATCTCCCGCACTGCCATCAGCCAGTCTGCCACCAGAGAGATCACAGGACCATGCTCTCATTTTATCACCTCTGCTATCTATGTAGCTGTCGCTGTTAACTCAGGTCTTCCCACTGACGAGATTTCATGTAGTGTGGTACCTTGAGAGGATAGCGCAATGCTAGAATCTTAATATGATACAGCGCAAAAGGAGGCCATTCAGCCCATCACACCAGTGCCACCTCAAATTGTCCCACTGTCCTGCTCTTTCCCCATAGCCCTGCAGTTTTTTTTCTCCTTCAGTTACTCATCCAGTTTCCTTTTGAAAGTTACTAATGAACCTACCTCCACCATCCTTTCATACAGTGCTTTCTAGATCATAACAACTCGCCATGTTAAAAATAAAATTCCAAGGTGCTTACAGGGGGTTTCTTCCTCCTGTCTGCTATAGCTTCATTGGGAGAACCGCAGAAACCTTGGAAAATGCCACAAATTCCATTTATGCGTTTCTTTCAGGTTACGACGGGTGAGCTGAAGAATCCCACACCTCCCTCATGAAAATCTGACCGCTAAGGAATCTAAAAACAAAACTAAGTTGCCATTTAATGGTCCCGCTTTAAAGAAAACTCAGTAATTGCACGTGTAATAATAGATCTACTTTCTAAATTCATAAACACAGCAGGATGGGAGTGAAAGCACCAGTTTGTTTAGCTCTTTCTTTCCAGTGACTATTACAGTGTCTGTAAACAGCTCACTGCCATCTCTAATTGAGTCTCGATACTTAAACAATTGGCAAGAAACGTCTCTAGGATCTATTATTGGATACCTGGGATCCAACTGTGGCAGTTAGATTCTAAAGGTTATTTTTCTGCTCATATGCTGCATTCCATTGTCAGTGGATTTACTTCCAATTATTATTTAAACCAAATGCAAGAAGCTTATTTATTTTGAACACAAACATCTGAACGTACTGCTGCCTAGTTTAGGGATGTATTTTGTTAGTAAGTTTTGTTTTCATTTTGTGCAGCAGGTATTTTTTCCCGCTTACTCTGTTTCCATGGTAACTGGGATGTACACTTGGTTGCTCAATCTGTGGAATACGTTCACTGCACTTTAACCCCGCACACATCTGTTCAGTTAGCAGTGTGAGAACACAACACATGGGAGGTACATGAGCTGTCTTAAAAGAAACTTGCATTTATACAGCGCTCTTCACACTCACCAGACATCTCAAAGTGCTTCACAGTCAATGAAATGCTTTTGAAGTGTCGTCACTGTTGTAATGTAGAAAATGTGGCAGCCAATTTGTGCACAGCAAGTTCCCACAAACAGCAATGTACTAATGATCAGTATTACTTGTTAATATGACAAGCTAATGCTGCCCATTATTTGGGATATTATACAGGCTTTATTAGTTTACCTTGGGTGTCACATTTATGCACATTCTGTATTTTGCTGAAGAACATTAATGACAGAAGTTCAATTGTTTTATCTAATGTCCAATCTCTAACATTGTTCTTCATGATTGATTAGAGAGGGCAGAACAACTTTCAAGAAAACATTATTTACTTAGCGGAGAATTTTACTACTCTTTAAAATGCACAAAATACAGATTCTTAGCTTCACTGTTTTACTGTATTGCACAGTTGCTACCAAGTTGTCATATGACAGACATTTTATTCTATATGGTGAGACTAGAGAAACTGGAATTGCTTTCCTTAGAGCAGAGAAGGTTTAGGGAGATTTAATAAAACTGTTCAAAATTATATGAGATTTTGATAGAGTAGATAGGGGAGAACCTGTTCTTCACAGGCAAGAATATTGATAACCAGAGAACACAGTTTTAAAATAATTGGCAAAAGAACCAGGCGGGAGATGAGGAGAATTTTTATTTAAAAAAAACAGCCGATTTATGATCCGAAAAGTGCGGTAGAAGCAGATTCAGTAGTAACTTTCAAAAGGGAATTGGATATATCCTTGAAAAGGTAAAATTGCAGGGCCATGGGGAATGAACAGGGGAGCAGGAATAGTTGGAAAGCTCTTTCAAAGAGCCAGCACAGGCATGATGGGCTGAATGGTCTCCTTCTGTGCTGTAAGATACTATTTGTTTATTCCATGTAAATCCACCTTGAATATAGGAACCTAAGAAAACATGGAATGAAAATCGATTATTCAATCTATCAACCCTGCTTCTTCCACAAACCATAGATACTCTACCCTAATGTGGGTTCTGTTCAGCATGGCCTGAGCTTCAAGCTATATTCTGCCCTCTCCAGCAGCACGGGAACAATTGGAGACAATATTCTTGTCCTTTCCACTCTATATGCACCATTCCTTGGGACGTTAAGGAGATGAACAAAGGATAGAAACCCATAAGAATGCATCTCTGGCGGGTCCGAGTTCAGGAATAGGAAGCTACCCGTTCCAATAGTTCCTGCGCCTTTTTGCAGCCAGCTCACAGGGTCTGGACCAGCAGAGAGCCAGATGCAGAGCTGAACAATCACCTGTAATATATAACGTGCAGTGTAGGGTTGGTACAGCCAGTGCTAGAACCAGTAATCTGCAGCCTCATGACGTATGTGGAGCTTCCATTCCCTTTCATTTTTATCGATGCCCCTTCAGCCTTTGGCAAAGTCTGCAAATGCCGAGCACCCTAAGCTATGGAATTTCCCCCTAAATCTCTCCACCTTTCTACCCCTCTGTCCTCATTAAGAAGCTCCTTAAAATCTATCTCTTGTTAGCAAGCTTTGGACTCCTATCCTGATTGCACCTTAAGTAGTTTGGTTTCAATTTTGATAATGCTCCTGTAAAGTGCTTTGGGATGGTTTATTATGTTGTTAGTGTCAGTGACTCAGTTAGGAGCCTTCTTACCTCTGAGTCAGAAAGTTGTGCCTTCAAGTGCCATTTCAGAGACATGAGTGTAAAAATCTAGGCTGACACTTGAGATTAATGGACCGCACAAAGAGTTTTGGTAAAATGTGATACAATCAATTCAATATCTGAAAGCGTGACTTATTCACTGTCTCATTACAGGGAAAAGACAGAAATTATCCGATCTTACATCCATGAAGTCGTGCAGTCTATTAAAAGGGTAGGTAGGAAGTATTTTCATTCTGCATCTCTCAGTTGAGGTTTTGTAAAATGTTTACCTTTTCTGATGTCCTTATCAAGGTCAGAGAAGTCCGTGCTGGAGACTGCAGTGTATTTCTATTTTTGGCTTGATGGTATCAGAGAGCTACAACCAGATGTAATGTAAAAACAAAATACTGCGGATGCTGGAAATATGAAGTAAAGACGGGTCACAGCCCTGAAACATTAACTCTGTTCTCTCTCCACAAATGCTTGCCACACCTGCTGAGTATTTCCAGCACTTTCAGATGTAAAACTCTCCATGCTTTATCTCAAGAATACGCCCTGGCCCCAATCTCAAAAGAGCATTTAATTCATGTTTTATATCCAATCCCCTCTGCACACTGCTTGCAGCCTGCTTAATTGGCACTGGAAAGTTGTATTTTTGTGTGAATTTATGCCATTGAGAAATATTCTACTGCCCAGCTCTAGTCCCCAGAGCTTCCAATTTCCTCTCCCTGGTTCACACTGACACCAGCATCACTGTCAGTCTGATCAACAACTCCCAAGCCTTCGCCTTCAATGCCACTGTAACTGCAGATTGCTCACATGGCTTCACTTGGTAGAGTAGCCACTTATATAGTCTCAAGCTCTGGCTGGAAGCAAATGTGTACAAGGCCTGTGTCCAGCCCTGGCTGTCTGTCTAGCTGATATACACTTGGCCAGCTCGAAACTTGGCCAGCTCGAGCAGTGGTGCCTCTCCCTTTTCTGGGACAAAGTCACTCTGTTCGTCTGTGCCTTTAATACACTCCCCATTCCCTCTCGTTCCAGCTTAATGCTTATTTCATCCCTTTGAAAAGGGATCTGACATCCTTTTTTATGTGAGGAGTACCATTTGAGTGTAAGGTATTTTTGTTCAAGAAGCAGGTTGAAACTACCTAAGTCCATTTCACTTCAAATGTTTGTAACTAACAGAAAGAGAAGCTAGCATGGACTCAATGGGCCAAATAGCCCCCTTCTATGCTGTAATGACTTTATGACTCTATGTCCATGCCTTTAGCCAGAGCTAGTTAGGAGTCCCATTCCAAGGATAAAAGGGGCAGCGTATTAAACTATTGCAATATCACATTTCTCTCTTCCACCCCTTGCGTCAATTATTTGTTATTTGGTAGAACTCAGTATATTATTCTAAAGCTTCAGCATGCATTTATCTTTCACAGAATGACGATTAGTTTATACAGTGTCATTTTAAAAGTTTATTTACAGATAAAGCTTATCAATCTGTATTGTTTATTTTTATTGCATTGGGTCCATGTACTTGTCTGAGTCCATGGAATAGGCCTTGAAAGCTTTCCTATCTGTTAAGTAAGAAAAAGCATTGTAAAATGCATTAACTCTTTAGCAGCAGTGGGAAAGGACTCGTCCCTTTGTTTTCCATTTCTTGTTTTGATCTGGGAAACTGAACCGAAGAGAAAAACATTGAAATATGCTTCTTAGGTTTTAAATGTACACATTATATGAACTGTTAATAGTACTTGTTTGCAACCAACTGTTGATTATCACTTGATAAATATGCAGTGACTATTCCACAATTGTTAATTGCTAAGCGTGGAGAACCTGATCAAGCATCATATATATAGAGCATCCTGGCTACCAAAGGGAAAATTAAACGGACCAAAAACATGAAGTAAAGCTACGTGTGTAAAGTCCACAGAATATATATAACAAAGAAAGACGATTGATACATAAAAATAAATAAGGTAGTCATTTCAACTGATTGCAAAGTCCAGGTAATAATCGTAAACCATTCAAACTTTGCTCTCGTTCTGGTTGTCGTGTTGAAGATTATATCATATCTGTCCAGCAGAGGGAGCCATGTCCTGAAGGTAATGCTGTTCCTCATTTGATCTGGTCCTGGCTGAAATGTAGAGAGGATCAGCAAAGACAAATATCACTCCTGAATAGAGAAATAGACACATGGATCTTGTAAAATCACAGATTTCGCTTGCAGGTTAATCAAACCCAGCTTCACACATAATGCTAGTGTTGTCTGAACTCCCCAGTAGGACTATCAGTCCTGCATATTTTATTCTTTAAAGAGACACAAAAAGTTGCTTTTCTGATGGTGGCTGAGGGACACCATCACCATCTTTTCTTCCTCCATGGCCTTCCTCTAAAATGTTTGTCCCCTTTTTGTTCCTCAAAAAAGGCATGCCATACCATTTTTGGTTTGGTAGAACTTAAGCCACTCGAGTCACGTGCCATTCCTGCTGACATGGCATCATGTGCAATGATACAATGATGTGTTTTGATGCGTTTGGGATTAGATGGGCAGCTAGTTTTTTTTTCGGCTGGCATGGATACAATGGGCTGAATGGCCTCCTTCTGTGCCGTAATTTTTCTATGGTTCTTTGATTGAGTTGTGTCTTTGTGAACCATTAAACAAGAGGTTTGGCAAACACTTTTGTTTAAGATAATGCAAACAGCTTGAATGCAAGCCATTTTGTTCAGTCCCACCAGAGAAGCAGTGTCCTCGGCCCTGATTCAATCCCCCAGCTTAGTTTCCCATTCAAGCTGAACCTGATACTGTGCAGCTTTCCTGAGCTCCTGAAGCTTGAGCTAAACATTAAAATGCCTGTCCTGTTCATCACCAGGATTATCTACTTCCACATCCAAAATATTCCATTCTGACCTCAGTTTCACTGCCACTGAAACCCTAATCCACTCCTTTGTCACATCCAGACACAACATTTGAAAGTATCTCCTTGCTGTCACTCAAACTCCAACGCTTGCATCCTATTCTGCACAAGGTCTTATTGACCTATCACCCCGTCCCATTGGTGTTCCGTTCACCACTGCATCAGTTGTAGAATCCTCCTCCATGTCTTCATATGTGATGCACGCTACCACAAGGAATAGTTGAGGCAATTAGCTTCGATCTATTTAAGGGGAAGCTAGATAAACACATTTTAAAAAACACCAGTTCCACCTCAACTGGAGTATTCTGCCCAATTCTGGGCACCACACTTTAGGAACGATGTGAAAGATTTTCGAGAATGGTTCCAGGGATGAGGGACTTCAGTTACATGTGTAGATTGGAGAAGATGGGGTTGTTCTCGTTAGAGAAGAGAAGGTTGAGAGGAGATTTGATAGAGGTGTTCAAAATCATAAGGAGTCTAGATAAAATGGATAGAAAAAAACTGTTCCATTGCAGGAGGTTTGAGAATCAGAAGACACAGACTTCAGGTGATTGGCAAAAGAACTTGTAGGCCTACAGGGAAAGGGCAGGAGAGTGCGATTAGCTAACTTGCTCTTACAAAGAGTTGGCAGGGGCTTGATGGGCCCAATGGTGGCTTTCTCTGCTATAACCATGGTATGATTCTATACTATGAGGGAGAAGGGAATAGAAGTTATGCTGATAAGGTTATATGAAGTGGGGTGGATGGAGCCTCGTGTGGAACCTAAACACCAGTATGAAGCAGTTAGGCTGAACAGCCTGTTTTTGTTGTGTATATTCTATATAATTCTGTGTAAATCCCTCCATAACTTTGGCCCTACCTTCACCCTCTGTTCTTCCAGCCTTTTTATTTACTGCCTGTTTCCCTCATCACTTGCCAATGGTGGCAGCACTAAAGCTATCTGGTTCCCACACTCTGGAACTTTCTCCTTAAACTCCTTCATCTTGCTCTATTTCTCCCGACATTCAGAAATTTCTTTCAAACCTGCCTCTTCAATAATGCCTTTGGTCACCACTTAATTTTCTTCCTACACTAATCCCTTTCCTGTCCTGCAAAGATCTGACCCCGAACCCGAAGCATCCTTTAACTCTGCTCATCTCTTGCGACCTATTGTGGGCGGCACAGTGGCGCAGTGGTTAGCACCGCAGCCTCACAGCTCCAGGGACCCGGGTTCGATTCCGGGTACTGCCTGTGTGGAGTTTGCAAGTTCTCCCTGTGTCTGCGTGGGTTTTCTCCGGGTGCTCCGGTTTCCTCCCACAAGCCAAAAGACCTGCAGGTTGATAGGTAAATTGGCCATTATAAATTGTCACTAGTATAGGTAGGTGGTAGGGAAATATAGAGACAGGTGGGGATGTTTGGTAGGAATATGGGATTAGTGTAGGATTAGTATAAATGGGTGGTTGATGTTCGGCACAGACTCGGTGGGCCGAAGGGCCTGTTTCAGTGCTGTATCTCTAATCTAATCTAATCTATCTGCAGCCTTTGACACAGTTGACCACACCATCCCCTGCAACACCCCTTCTCTGTTGTCCAGCTGGGTGGGGCTGCTCTTGCCTGGTTCCACTCTTAACTATCCAGTTGTAGCCAGAGAATCACCAGCAATGGCATCTCTTTTCACCCTGGACTGTTATCTCTGGAGACCCACAAGGATCAATCCTTGGACCCCTACTATTTCTCATTAACAAGCTGCCTCTCAAAGACATAACAAAGACACAATGTCAGATTCCAAGTGTACACTTGATGACACCCCGCTGTACCTCACCACTACCACCTTCGACCACTCCACTGCATCCATGTTGTCAGTCTGCTTGTCTGACATCCAGTCCTGAATGAATCAAAATTACCACCAATTAAGTACTGGGAATACTGAAGCCACCATCACCAACCCCCTTGACAAATGCCATTCCCTAGCCATTGATACCATTCCTCTCCCGAGCCAATGTCTCAGGCTGAACCAGACTGTTCGCAACCTCAGTGTCCTATTTGACCTTTGGATCAGCTTCTGGCCCCGTAAAGACGACCTACTTTCACTCCATTATATTACCCATCTCTGCCCTCGCCTCGGCTCACCTGCTGCTGGAACCTACATCCATGCTTTTGTTATTTTCAGATGCAACTATTCCAATGTTCTCTTGGCTGGCTTCACATTTTACTCCCCCCGTAAACTTGATCTCTTGCAAAATTCTGCTGTTCATATCACCAAGTCCCCTTCACCCATCACTCCTGTGCTCGCTGTCCTACATTGGCTCCCAGTCCAGCAACATCGCAGTTTTAAAATTTGCCTCCTCATGTTCAAATCCCTTCATGGCATCACCCCTCCCTGTCTCTGTATTCTCCTTCCAGCTCTACAATCTTTTGAGAAGTTTGTGTGCCTTCAACTCTGGCCCCTGACTTCCTTCATCCCACCATTGGTGGCTGTGACTTTAGCCGACCGACAGCGTTAGAAGTGATATCTAAACATTGCTGTTCAAGTTGCTGTTTAAAGCAGTGCTCGCAGCTGAACGCTTGTTGCTTGCAGAGTGACGCACAAATTCCTGGCCTGAACCTGCGTGGTCCAAATTAGCTATCCTGGCATCGCCATCAGCTGGCTTGGGCTGTGTGGCGTCAGGATAGCGCACCTTCACAGCCTTCCGATGCCCGTTGGGGATGCCCCTTTCTCAAGAGGGCGAGCCAGGGTGCAGAGCACCCCAGCACAATGGCATTCGGCCTCCATAGCACCACCCCCAGCAGCATTACAGAGATGAAGTTCACACCGGTTTGACAAACAGAAACACTAACCTATGCAGATTAGAAGGAAAGAAATGGCATTAATCTCTATAGTCTTTCAAATAGGATTTTAGCAGCAATCTGCATCTGTTAGTGGGACCTTCAATTCCCTGAACGTGTTGGTCTCAATGTTTAAATCGAAACCATCTGTTTCAAGTATGAAAAGCAAAAGGAAAAATGCAGTTATTTATTTTGGGTGAAGATGCTTCACTTTGATGTGGCTTCCTTAGACAGTTGGATACGTTTCAATGATGTAAACAGTACAGGAGGCTACTTTTAATCTGACCGTTTACATTTTAAATGTATTATCAATTTTTCCCATTCAGGTGAATTTTTCAGTTAGTTTAGAGGGGGTCGGCAGATGTTTTATCATTTACCAGAGCTAATGACCACAGTTTTCATATTGTTCCATGGTGAAGGACAGTTTTAAATAGTAAACCCAAAAGCATGGAGACTGAATGAAAAGTCTTTTCTCCCAGGTAAGTGCAGTTGTGCCAGGAAATGTTATTTGCATGGAAGAATGTAACCATAGCTTTCTGTAAGCTGCACTCTGTATTAAATGTATCAGAGTATCTAATGGTCGCCTTGATAGCTGGGTAGCTAAATGCACTGCCCGCTCTGGTCGAACATCATTACAATTGATAGTAACCTCGACAAGTGGGGCTAGCAAGTTACAATTTTAGGCCCCCTGCTGACCCATTCAGCCAGTGAACTGCATGGTTAGCACTTGCTGCATGCAGCAATCATGGAAATGAGCAGGCAGTACAACATTGCTGCCTGCGCTACATTGAATGGACGCAGGATAATCGCGCATCGTGATCCCTGTGAGCCCTGGGTGTGGCTTCGGTAACACAGCTTGTTAGACACCCTTATTATCTGTGGTAATGTCTTATCGGTGACTTGCAATAATCCATCACTCTTTTCACATTGTATTGAGAGCATTTCACATTTCTTTGTTGTTTCCCCAGTTGGAAGATGCTCAATGCAAGAGGCAGGAAAAATTGGTGGACAAACACAAAGAAGTGCGTCAGCAAATTCTGGATGAAAAACCAAAGGTACAATTACATGACTTGAGCTTGTCAAAATATATAATTAAATTATACATGATCAAGGGCTTAAACATCTGGCTACAAGTAACATATAAACAAGCCTCCAAGAATACAGCATTACTGTTTCATTAAGAGATTTTTTTTTATAGTCTTTATCCTACTGCTACAATAGGTTAGGGGTATATATGGTTAGCTGTGGGGACCAGTTTTATCAAAATGTCTACCTAAATTGGCACTAAAGGTTAGGAATTCTTCTGATTTTATGCAGCAACATTGCAAATCAATGTGTGGATTGTCACTGCAGTAATTACTGGTGGATTAATAATATACAGGTTAAATTAGCATTTTTGCACTTCTGCTAGAAATACTTCAGCAAACCTTCATAAATGCTTTTCAATGTTTTCACACATAGGAACATAGGATGCTTATCCCTTTGTGTTCATAAAGGCAAAGAGTTCTGTTGGCACGACGTGTTCTCTGAGAAATACCAACATTGAGGCAGAATATGAAGAGGACTGATTTTATTCCAGTTTGATGATGAGATGAGAAGCTGAATACATCATGCCTCTCGTTTCTTCTGTTGCTATTCTGACCATTGCCAGATAGAAGAGTAGGTCACAAAATACTGAATCCCTAAAGTCATCGCAGTGAAGTTAGGCTTGGACGGTAACCCACAGTGAGCGATAGTGAATCAGCTGCCCATATAACTCCCCATTGATTTCAGTGAAAAAGATAATCCGGCAGGCTTTAAAATGGGCTGCCAAATCCCTATCATCTATTATGTGCTACAGCCCAAAATCAATTTCACTCCGACCATTCCTTACAAGCCTTTATAGAGTCATAGAACCTTACAGCACAGAAGGAGGCCATTCGGTCCATCGTGTCTATGCTGGTTCCTTAAACGAGCTATCTAGTTAGTCCCATTCCCCTGCTGTTGCGCCATATAGGGAATCATGTGTCTTACTGGCCTCCTTCTGCGCAGAAGTTTCTATGATAATATTGCCTGTTCATTTTAACAAGCTGGTTGCATACCTTTTTTGGTTATTTGGTTTTGCTAGCTCTTAGATTGCAAAATGAGTTGTTAAACTAAATGGCATGCGTAGAATAAATCCTACATCTATTGTTCTTAAGCTCATGGATACAATTAGACAAAGCTAACAACTGATTGTTGTGCTGCCTTGTGTAATTTTTATTATAGATGTCTGAACTTGGAAAAACTCAACTCAGTTGTGGACATGCTGAATATGCACCTGTATTGCCCATATGCACATGCATCCCTCCCTTTCAAAAATAAGGTGAAATAAAGCATTTTAGAAATTAATAATCATGCAATTTTTATAACATTATTAATTCCAACTATTTATTATTCAAAACGAGCTGTGCACAATGCCAATGGCTGCCTACATCTAGTCTTTGATTGTGATGAGCAATAAATTGTGATTAGAATACGGGAACAACTTGAAATATAGATTAATAAGCTGTAAAATGTCCAAGTCCTGTCGTAAAAGATGTAGAAAGTGGCATAATCCTTTTGATCCTCTCGAGAGCTGAGTGGGTTCCACAATGAAATGTTGTTGTTGCGCAGGAGATAAAAGCAATTGAGTGTTCTTCAGGAGATCAAGGTTGAAGTTCATTTTTATTCTGCACAGATCCTGAGCGACACAGCAGTGTTTAACCCATTCAATCTTGTTGCATTTTATAGATCACAGGTGTACTTCTAATCATGTCACTATTAGAAGACTGGAAAGGCGTTTAAAACGTGAATGAAAGTATTACTATATGATCCCTCATCAAAAGTGATGCACCCATGAGGGCTTTTTATTCATTAGCATGGAATTACAAGGCCTGCATATTAAAAATAGCTAAACATAAGGGAGTTGATATAATGTCTTTTCCACTGACATTGAATTGAGTTTTCACTGAGTAGTGTAATGCAAATACATTATTGTAATGTTAAGCAACACAATGATAATGTACTTAACTTAAATTATGGGGCAATTCATAATTGGACCTCAAAATTCCACAGGACACAAACCTGGCTCTTACTCATTCAGTGTACCACACCCATTAATACCACCGGTACCCATGAAGTGGAAATTCCCATCTTAGGGAGAATCTGCCCCCAATTTTCATCACTTGCCTTCTAAGGGGTAGATGGAGGTTCGGACCCTTTCAGGAAATCAAAAATGTAACCAAGATCTGCAGCGATTTACTGGGAGCTATGGTGGAAGATGATGGTCACTTGAGCCGCTTGGAATCCTTCCGCCCTGGCCGTTACCTTTATCAAGAAAGACATCCGCCCAGATGGTGTCATGTTCATTGTTTCTCCCCTCATTACATTTCGCCCGTCAGCTGAGACGGTGTACCGGGGTGTGGCGCTTGGAGCCAGCAGTGAGAGCTGGGTGCAGATGAGGACCAGTGATTCCAGTCCATTCCTACAAATTGGATGCAGCTGACTGAAAATACAAGGGTACTGCCTCTATCTAAACACCCCATACACCCCAACTACCTGGGCTGCCTATTCCCGATCGTCTATTATGTGCTACAGCCCAAAACCAATTTCACTCCGACCATTCCTTACAAACCTTTATAGAGTCACAGAACCTTACAGCACAGCAGTGAGATCGGGATGCTTGATATCTATCTCTACAAGATGAGGTTTGCAGGTTGCTGACTCGAAATTTCTTTGGGTTGCCTCTAGGCCTGTTCTTGGGCTTAGGCTTGAAGTGAAAGTTCAGCTTTGAATGAATGAGCCAGTGTTCTGTATGACAGTCAGCACTGGGCATGACGCCAGTATGCAGGACGTCCTTTAGGTCACACTGGCACACCAAGATGTAATCTATCAGGCGCCAGTGTTTAGAGTGGGGATGCATCCATGTGGCCTTGAAGCAATCTTTTTGTTGAAAGAAGGTGTTGGTTATGGACTTCTGCCTTTCTGCACAGAATTCCAAGAGGAAATGTCCGTTTTCATTACAGTTTCCAACTCCATGGTTTCCGAGCACTCCCTTCCATGCCAGGCTATCACGGCCCACTCTGGCATTGAAATTGCCAAGGACGACAATTTTGTCCTTGGGAGGGGCATTCTGGATGAGTGCATGGAGATCTGTGTAGAACTTACCTTTGTCATCCGGATTAGCCTTCAGGGTTGGAGCATAAACACTGATGAGGGTTACATGCTGCTGGCCTTGGAAGGGCAGGTGCAGGGACATGGTGCGTTCGGAGTGGCCACTTGGCAGGCTTGAAAGTTTAGTGGTGATAGTCTTCTTCACCATGAAGCCGACACCAAAGAGGCGTTGTTCACCTTGAGGTCTGCCTGACCAATAGAGGGGGTAGCCAGCATTGTGTTCTGTTAGGCTGCCTTGCTCTGAGAAGTGGACCTCACTCAGGGCCACTATATCAATGTCTAGTCTGGCTAGCTCATGGGCCACCAGGGCTGAACGTCATTGGGAGCGGCTGTTGTCACCAGAGTCAAGCATTGTTCTCACGTCCGAGTAGGCGAATTCCAGAATTTTTCTTCTTTTCCCACCTGTTGAAGCGAGGTTAGGAGTTTGCGTTTCCTTCTCTATCGTAGTTTGACCGCATTAAGAGATGCCCTTTGACCGCGGCAAGCCAATTGGGTGGTAGGGAGTCGAGCATTTGTTTTGGCCACCTTTTCTAGGCCCCTCTCCAATTGTGGAGCAAGCAGTGCTGTCCTTCAAAAAAGCTGAAATAAAAACAAGAAATGCTGGAACCACTCAGCAGGTCTGGCAGCATCTGTGGAAAGAGAAGCAGAGTTAACGTTTCGGGTCAGTGACCCTTCATCGGAACTGACAAATATTAAAAATGTCACAGGTTATAAGCAAGTGAGGTGGGGGTGGGGCAAGAGATAACAAAGGAGAAGGTGCAGATTGGACAAGGCCACATAGCTAACCAAAAGGTCATGGAGCAAAGGCAAACAATATGTTAATGGTGTGTTTCAACAAATTGCCTTGTCCAATCTGCACCTTCTCCTTTGTTATCTCTTGCCCCACCCCTACCTCACTTGCTTATAACCTGTGACATTTTTAATATTTGTCAGTTCCGAAGAAGGGTCACTGACCCGAAACGTTAACTCTGCTTCTCTTTCCACAGATGCTGCCAGACCTGCTGAGTGGTTCCAGCATTTCTTGTTTTTATTTCAGATTTCCAGCATCCGCAGTATTTTGCTTTTACTTCAAAAAAGCTGCTTGGTCGCTCAGGGTGCTACCGGGTGATGATGTTGTCTCCAAGTCATCATCAAAACGAACAATATCCTGAGCTGCCTGCATGCAGGATTGGAACTGCGGCTGCCAGTGCCATCTTGCACCTGCCGTTTTCGCCCCTGTCTTGTCACTATAGGACTTACTTGTTGAGTTATAGTTGGGGTGGATGGATTTCCTTCCTGCCTGTGCTTTAAGATGGAGTGCAGTTTGCACTGACTGACCCCACCCTTTAAGCCAAGAGCTCATCTGTCGAGGCCCAGAGAACTGGGACAGCGGTGGCGAGATCTCCAAGCCATAGGTTTGGATTCAGAGTTTCCCTCTCCTAGGTGGGTTGCCAACTAAGGCTGGAAGGGACCCTCCTTCCCTTGCTATTTATCCATAGCTGGTATACCAATAATCATAGACCACACAATATGGTGTGGTAAGCCTTTGTTGTACTTGGTATGCCCACCCAAGTTCAAGGCCATGGTGAAGCAGTTTCATGAAAATCAGTATGGACAAGTCAAGCAAAATAGCGACCTCACGAGTCCCTTCCGTATCTCCAATGGTGTGAAGCAGGGATCTGTGCTGGCCCCGACCCTATTCACCATCTTTTTCAGCATGATGCTGCAGCAGGCAACGGAAAACCTTAGGGAGGGGGTTTTTGTACGCTTCCGGATTGAGGGAGGCTTTTTCAACCTCAGGCATCTTCAGACTCATGCAAAGACACAAGAAAAACTCATCCGTGAGCTTCTTTTTGCCAATGACTGTGCTTTCCTGGCCCACAGTCAATCAGACCTGCAACGTATAACAAACACATTTTTCCGAGGCGGTACAACTCTTCAGACTAAAAATCGGTTTAAAGACAACCGCAGTTTTGCATCAGACTGCACTCCAAGAAGAATATAGACCACCAAGCATTGTCATCGAGGGAACCGATCTGAATGCCATTAAGCAGTTTACTTATTTGATGCCACCATAGACAAGGAAGTGAACAATAAGCTTTCAAAAGCAAACAGAACATTCGGCAGACTGTACAAACAAGTATGGAGCAACCACAGCCTCAGAGCACAGACCAAACTCTTAAGTGTAGAAAGCCGTAGTCCTCACCACCCTTCTGTATGGCGCCGAGTCATGGGTCCTACATCGCTGTCATGTACGCCTTCTAGAGTGCTTCCATCAGCGCTGCCTCTGCAGCATCCTCAAGATCCACTGGCAGGACCGCATCACAAACATTGAAGTCCTGGAAACAGTCAACATCACCAGCATCGAGGCCATCCTCCTGCAAAGCCAACTGCATTGGGCGGGTCACGTTGCCCAGATGGACGACAGTCACCTGACCAAGATCATATTGTATGGAGAGCTGACCACTGGTAAGAGGAACAGAGGGGCTGCAGGTAAACGTTTTAAGGACTCCCTGAGGAAGTCCCTCTCTGTGTGTCACATCGACCATCGCCAGTGAGAAGCGTAGGCCATAGATCATGATGCCTGGAGATGTTACATCGGGAGGGCTACAGACCCCTTTGAGACTGAGCGAAGAACCAGCATGAAAGAGAAAAGGAGGAGAAGGATAGATCCAATTGCCCCCAGCAGCGACTACACCTTCGCTTGCACCCGCTGTGGTGTCTGTCGGTCGCAGTTAGGCCTGACTAGCCACCAGCAGGCCTGCAACCGTTGACTTCAATCTTCCCAAAATCTTTGTCTGCGAAGAAATGCCAAGAATGCTGGAAGATGGGCATAATCTTGTGGAATTTCGGGACCAATGTATTTTGGGAATGTGACAGGTATGCTATGTATCAATTTCCATTTAAATATCATAATTGGTAAATGATGGCTGGAACTCCCTACCTATCAGCACTGTGGAAGTATCTTCGCCACATGGATTGCAACAGTTCAAGAAGGCAGTTCACTACCACCTTCTTTCAGGCAATTAGGGATGGGCAGAAAATGCTGGCCTTGCCAACGACGCCCACATTCTCGTAAAAATATTGTTAGATATTTGCACCCTTACCTTGCAGCCTTGCATAAACCAAAAGTTTAGTCATACACCTACTCAGAGGGTTGGGTCAAAGGAGGGTCTACACTGATGCATACAGGGATGCTGCTCTGTGGGTTCTCTTTATGATGGGTCATTTTCTCCTGTAAATACAGCCACCCTTAGCTGTGACACCACCTGAAGCATGACCTACAAAGCCTGTTTGTTGAATGGAACCTTTGTGTCCTTAACTAACTTCGAGCCTAAAAAGATGGAAGTCTTTAAATGTAGTCAGCAGTCTTTTAAGAGCTGCTGGCACAGAAAATTCCATCTTCTGACCATTGCACATTCCCAATGCACGTTTTATTCCATATTGAAGCACTGGCAAATTGTCCTGAATGAACTGCTCTTACATCGCTGGCTGTAGGTACATCCCTTGTCTCCTTATGAGGCAAGGCTGTTTAAGAATTTGGGTGTGAAGGAAAGACGGAAGGGAAAGGGCGGATTCAAAAGATCCCTCAATCTTATGTCTGGTATCCTTTTCTTTGCATTTCTTATCTTCTTATCACTTACTCATTCTCTCACACACAGCCCCACAATGAACCTTTCCAGGGTAACACACTGCACTAACACTTGCCACGTGTGGTTATCTTTCAAGGAGTATCTCACTGCAGACGTAGTGATGTATGTTCTTCTGGTTCTCCAAGTGCTCAAGGGTAAGGGACAGTCGAACCAACTGTGCAACCTCAACCTATCAGTTAGGGGCGGCACAGTGGCGCAGTGGTTAGCACCGCAGCCTTACAGCTCCAGGGACCCGGGTTCAATTCTGGGTACTGCCTGTGTGGAGTTTGCAAGTTCTCCCTGTGTCTGCGTGGGTTTTCTCCGGGTGCTCCGGTTTCCTCCCACAAGCCAAAAGACTTGCAGGGTGGTAGGTAAATTGGCCATTATAAATTGTCACTAGTATAGGTAGGTGGTAGGGAAATATAGGGACAGGTGGGGATGTGGTAGGAATATGGGATTAGTGTAGGATTAGTATAAATGGGTGGTTGATGGTCGGCACAGACTCGGTGGGCCGAAGGGCCTGTTTCAGTGCTGTATCTCTAATCTAATCTAATCTAATAGTACATGGCGTAATCTACTCCCACTGTGATAAGCACCAACACAGATATAGTCACTGCAGCAGGGACAGCTTGGTGAAGCACTGAGCACAAGTGAGAAGGAGAAGGTGCAGGTGGAATTGCAAGTGCCATATTTGGTTAGTCAGTCAGCTCAATGCCTTGCTAAGAGATCAGAACACAGATATCAGAACCTCACAGAGCCTACCCTCAAATATTCATTGGGAGCACAACGTCAACACATTATGGAGTTATTTGACACTGTGCTTTGCAACCTGAATAGTTTGACTGTGTCCATGAAGGAGTCTACAAGCTGCAAAACTACAGCTACTTGAACACTTGACCTAACTGCGGAGCATCATAATGTCTACTTCAGCAGAGCTCCCTCAGACAAGGTTTTGAGCTGAGTCTTAACATGACTCTTTTGACTATTTCTGTGGAGATGATGAGTTTCAAACTACAACAGTTAGGTTTTCCCACATTGAGGAATCAAATTGTGGTGGCAAAACGTAAGGCTGAAATACTTCACAGCTGCCTTAAGGACTACTCCTACCCTGATCTCTGGCCGTGCTGATAGTGGTGAGCATCAAGAAAAGGTCAAGAGTTGGCACGTATGATGGAGATGTCACTCAGGGCAATACCACGGCCCAAACTCCCTGCCAACCCACTCAAATGACTATAGTAGAATCAGCAATTAAACATGTCCAGAAAGCCAATTCACCAGTATCTATTGGGCCTTTACTTGCAGGGCCATCTGCAGACCCAGCAGGAGGAACTGGGTGGCCACAACTTCCTAGAGGCAAGCATTGATGCTGAGTCAACCATCTCATTTCCTCTTGGAAGAAGCACAAGTTTCAGAAGTAGAAGTCATACATCATACACTTTAACTAGGGGAAACACTGGCACATAGCCCACTGTACCAGCAAATCAACACTGTATTGATTGTTGCATTTATTGCTACTAAAATGTGCCCTGACAACTCCCTTGGTATATGTTGATTCAGGAGAGAAATGAGGTTGTATTCAAGGATATTGATATACAGCTTGCTGAATGGAGGCAAGGGCTTTATTTGGCATGCGTTATACTCATGTAAAGTGCAGTGATTGAAAATATAAGAACAACCTGAAGAGTTATAAAAATTGACTTTTTTTTTAAAAGTGGGCAATGTGCTTCAAAATGGCCACCTAAGGTCAAAAAACCTGGCTTTGTATATTCAAACTGTCTACTGTCTGGAAAGGACAGAAAGATACATCCCAAAGCTAAGAAATATCAATTACAGCTTCTCTGAACTCATCAAGAGACATTTTTGAATTGAGTGGGTTCTTATGAAACAAACAAGGTGTGAAGTAACCACATCCTCGGCCATTGTCAGTCGCTACAGAGGCAAGTTGTGAGAGACTTTTAGCATAAAAGATAGCTCTCGGGAGAGAGAGAGAAAGAGAGAGCCAGGAAAAAGCATCACCAAAGTTTGTCCAGCTGAGAGCTGGGAGAAAATCCAACAAGCTGTGAATTCTACATTTCAACTTGTGCAGCAGAGAACTGGAAGTGATCTCCTGTCTCCAACCTGAATTTCCAACCAACAGAGAAATCCACAAACACCCCCAAATCCTACCTCACTTCAAACCACTTATCCCTTTCCCTCTCTGTGTCTTGTGTGTGTGTGTGCGCGCAAGTGGACGCGGCTGCGACAATTTCGGGATAAGGCATATTGCTCAATAAATAGTTAATCTTCTGTTTTAAACCTACATGAAAACCTGTCACTGTCTGTTTATTTGACAAATAAAACACAAAGGGGTTAAACCCGAATAACAAAAACACTTGCTGTGGTCAGGTGGGATTTGAACAACAGGAACCACCCATACCCCCTCATCATGTGATGTGGAAAGGAGTTTTCTGCAAAAGGCAATTAATGGCAGGCTTCAGCAGTTAAATTGCTGTTTCAAGATGGTGAAGATTTTTTTTTCTTCCTCCCAACGTATCATGTGCGATACTAACTCCTCCAAAGATGTTAATTCTGTTGGGCTTTAGACTTCAGGTTCCACAATGACCTTGACGGATGCCTAGACGCCAGGTAGTTTTCTTGAGTTCTTGTTCCTCTGTGCACCAGAGCCACAGGGCATATTCTTCATTCCCCCAAAGTCATTCTGGCCCTCCAAATAAGGCCGACAATGTTGACTGCTGCAGCATTATTGAATCATAGGAGCTGCCAGGGATATATCCATCATTCTGTTCCTGTCATTATAGCTCTCATGTACATTGATGGAGCATGGGCTCTTATTGTTCATGAATTATATCATCTCCAGGTTAAGGTAACGAGTGGCCACATGAGTCCGACCAATTATACATGCACTAGTGGAAATCCTGCCCACAGATGCGGAAGGCTGTTTCTTGCAGCTGGCTGTTTTCCACAGAAGATGGTGTGAAATCCCTGGTTTTCCTGTCCGTCATTGTTCGTATGTTTGCACACTTCGACCATCAGACTTGCTAAAACCATTGACCAAACGTTGTAGGATGTGACAAGAAATCTTCGGAACATGACACAACATTTCAATGTAGCTAAAGTCTTGATCTCCATAGGTCATACCTGTCCCTGGAACTGGTCTCCAAGTCTGATGGTCCGAGTGTGCAAACATACGAACAATGACAGACAGGAAAAGACCCTCTGGTCTATGCATCCTGCCCCACACAATTGCAACATCTTGCGCATCACAATATATACCATCCCTACCTTACCTGAAACCTGTGGTCACCTGGCAAAGGCAAAACACAGCTAAAAACCCAGGTCAATTTTGAGAAAAATCTGGGAAATTCCTCTCCAACCCCTGTGATAAATCGAAACTAGTCCAGGAGACTCTCTGGCTCTGATAACTCCTTGCAGTACCTACCTCTAGTACAAGGTCGTCTCTGCCCCAGCCAAAAACAGGTCCAGCTCGCGCTTGAAGGAATTGTAGTTGGTGCTGGTAGGTTTCTCCCAGAACATCCAGGTAAAAGACCATGGCCTTGTACATACAAGTGGCAATAAAAGGACATGTCCAAGTGGAAAGTCTGAGGAATAATTGACTTGTCTAACTTGTGTTGTCCTCCTCCTTCCTCCTTTAAGCCAATAGTTGGATACTCTCTTGAACAACTGCACCCATACAGTCACTGACAATAGATTCAATACACCATCGAGTAGCTATCAGAAAGGCTCCTGCAAGTCATAGTTACTTCCTTTGTTTCTGCACTTCTTTGTTCTTGTTAGACAATTAGTTGCTAAGAGATACAGCAATAATAACAATGTACCTTCAACATCAAGGACCCAACAGAAGGGAGCAGACCTCTCCAGCAGCAACTGTTTTATACAGGGACTCCTCAAGCTGCCAATTGCATTACGATGAGGAGTACTCATTTAATTAAAATTATAGACTAGAATAAGCTTTGTATACTGTCTGTGTGCAGGATCCATGTGCTTCAGGGTAACATGTTGGCATGGTATGCACATCAGACACTTGGTACATGAACAGCAGCAGCATTTTTATACTACATTTGACATTGACAAAGTCCCAAGGTCCTTTACAGGAGTGTTATAATGGCAATAATGGTGCTGGGTCAAAAATAGTTAATAGGAGGGCTGACCAAAAGCTTGCTCAAAGAGAGGGAATTTAAAGGAGTTTCTAAAGGAGGGGAGAGAGAGGAGGAGCAGTTTAGGGAAGGAATTCCAGAAACTGGGACCTAGATGTCTGAAGGCATTACCATCAATGGTGGGCTGAAGGGAAACCAGCATCAGAGTTCTGGGAAGTTGTGAACTGGAAGATATTACAGGAACTGGGAAGAATAAGTGTTGTAAACACAAGTAAGAGAATTTTAAATGGGGGACATTGAGGGACTGGAGCCACTGTAGGTCAGTGAGAACAGGGGTGATGGGTGAGCGGGACATGGTGCAGGACAGCTTGCGGGCAGCAGGTTACAGAGGTTGGAGTATGGGTGACTACCCAGGAGATCATGGGAATAGTCAAGTCTGAGGATTCCAAAGGCATCCCAGCATGGACTCGATAGGCCGAATGGCCTCCTTCTGTGCCGTAAAGGACTCTATGATTCTATGACATGGGTGAGAGTTTCAGCAGGGGGTGAGTCTCATCGACAAGATGCTTCAAGAGGATGTGAGGGGATATAGAGAAACTAAAGCAAAACATGGGACCGGGCTGGGTTGCCTGGGTGGGGGTTTGGGGGGAGGGGGTGTGTTTTGCTCAATGGGGAAAAGAAAAGAGGGGAAGCAGCAGAGACAGCTGAATAGATGGTGTTGATCTTGGTGACAAAGAAGGACATGAAATCCTTGCACCTGTTCTGGAAGATGAGAATGTATGGGGCAGGGGAGAGGAGTTTGAGATGGTTGGTAGTTGAGAAAAGAACCCGGAGGTTATCTTTGCTGTCCAGCCAGATCTGGTGATGGATGGTTAAACGTGTTATGCACCAAACACGCACAAGTATGTTGCCCCTTGGATGAGGGATTGAAGAGGACATGACCAAGGTGGGAGATATGAAAGATTTTACTGGGGACAAGGGGATCAAAAATGAAGGGAGTGGTTGAGCAGATTGAGAACTGCAGAAGTATCATGGCAAATAGGAGGCCAATGGCTTGTCAATTGATAGCTTGAAAGTGCAATTGTAAGTGACTTGGAGTCAAATGTCTGCATAATACAGAAAGCCAGCCATGATTCTAATCATCGTGTGGGCCCTTTACAATAACCTTTTAGCAATTCATTTCAACTGGCACTTTGATCCATCACATGTAAAGTTTTGTTACATTTTTGTAGGTGCTCTTGCAAGGGTTTCTAAAAATCTTATACTTTAGTGTGGTAAATCTAACTGATCTTGAAGTTACTCATAAATGTGGAAAGCAAGCTTAGTAGATAGTTTTCATCCTCAGGGACTAAAGTGTCTGGTTGTTGAGTTTCTGTCCAGATTAGTCAGCTGCAACTCCTTTAAGAGTTCTTCATCAGTTGGCCATTTGTTTTGAGGTTTAAGTTTGTGTAAACATTGTACGAAACTACAAAAAGCATTTGTTTTTAAACTGCTGATCACCTGCCCTTTATAGAACCCATGTGATCTTCATTTGGTTCTATGAAGGATGAGTAGCCCACTCTGCCAGGTTACTGCTGAATGAAGATGAATATCTAGCCCGAGTAAGTGTCGTGATCCATAGAGAAGGAACTTAATAGAAGTCTCTTCACAGGAGGATGGTCATAACACCAGATTTATTGACTCCTGTTCTGTGTAGCACTCCCGCCTCTGAGTCAGCAGGTGTGGGTTCAAATCCCATTCCAGGACTTAAGCACAAAAATCTAACCTGACACACCAATGTAGTACTGAGGGAGTGTTGAACTGTTTCAGGTTCGGTCTTTCAAATGTGACGTTAAGCTGAGGCCCTGCCTGCCTTTTCAGTGAACTTAAAAGATCCCATGACACAAATTCGAAGCAGAGCAGTGGAAGTGTCCTGGCCAATGTTTACCCCTCAATCAACATCACAAAAAACAGATTATCAATAGAACCATAGAAACGTTACGGCTCAGAAAGAGGCCATTCAGCCCATCTTGTCTGTACCAGCTGAAAAAACTAGCCGCCCATTCTAATCCCACCTTCCAGCACTTGGTTCATAGCCTTGCAGGTTACAGCACTTCGGGTGCAAGTCAAGGTACCTTTAAATGAGTTGAAGGTGGAGGTTTCTGCTTCCACCACTGATCTGGGGCAGTGAATTCCAGACACCCATCACCCTCTGGGTGAAAAAGTTTTTCCTCATGTCCCCTCTAATCCTTCTACCAATCACTTTAAATCTGGTCATTATCACATTGCTGTTCATGGGTGCTTGCTATGCGCAGATTGGCTGCCTCTTTTCCTACATTACAACAGTGACTACACTTCAAAAGTACTTTGCGACATCCTGAGGTCATGAAAGGCGCTATATAAATGTATTTTTTTTTCTTTTTTTGATGAACATCCTTGGATTCAATCGATGTCGAGGACTGTTTTGGATCCTGCAAGTGATTTAACACAGCCAATATAATGGACAATCCCACTTAGGCAATGCAATGCACACCATTTGCATTTTATGCCATGAAAGATCAGCATTCCTGGTTGTATTTATTAGATTTTACCTCAGGCTCCCAGTGAGATTACTAGAAATTCCACAATGAAAATTCCTGAAGTAAAAATGTTGAGGAGGTGCTGATATTTAAAACATTCACAAGTGGAGCCTCAAAGCCACCTCAGATGACCCAACAAGTGGGAATAGATTTTACACTTCACAGCATCACAGACAAGGTTCGTACCAGCTTTTCTGTGTCTCCTCCATGCATGGTTTCAAGAGAGATTGTTAATATAGGGGGTAAGAAAAAAACCCATACAATACTCTGAGTTCGTAACTACCACGATCCCTCTTGTAATCATCTATTATTGTATGGGAACAAGTTGGTAGTCATGGAAATGTCAGGGATGCAAACAGATATACATGCCATTATGAGCCTCCAAGAGTTTGTCGTGGAAATCTTCCAACATTTAAAGGAGTTATTTGCATCGATCAGTCAGATAGTATTGTTTTGACATTTGAAAGTTAATACTTTGCTCGATTTACATTTCTGAAATGCTTAGGAAAGCAATGATTAGCAGATCCTCCTGCAATATTAAGATTCTATAATGTCAAGATATCCCATAGTACGAAAAGTCACATTCCAGTAAAAAGAAAATAGCTTTTAATGGTTCTGCGGGAGACTCGACACCGGTGGAGTCCTGCAGTTCCCCTGCACTTCATCTTTATCAGTGATCTGGACAGAAGCATGGGTGAGCAAACCACAAGTTCAGAAATGAAAAAAAGATACATGCAGATGCAAGGACCTGAAAGGATAAAAATAGATTGTACGTGACACTAGATGGAGTAGGGAAATGGGCCCGTGTGTAGCAGATGTCTTTTGATACGGTTAATTGTGGCATGATGCACTTGGGTGGAGATAATTCCAAGCAGGAATTGCGTGCTCAAGAATGTGGAGCATGAGAAGGTTCTTAAGAGCCTTTGGACACAAGTCCTTCAAGGTCCGTGGCCAATGCCCGGAGGATCTTGCTGAAGCAAATAGGAGGCAGGATTTTGCATTTTGGGTGGGGACCCCGGTGTCAAGATCTCATGGGGGTCTCAATCCCGCACTGTGTCAGGAGCAGGCACTTGACTGTGATTTTCCCTTAACTAGCCAATTAGTAACCAGAGGGTGCACTGATCGTCCAATTAAGGATGGTGGGCGTGCTCTCAAAGCTGGAGGGCCAATAGGAGGCCCACCAGCATGGAAGGAGCTGCAGCCTGCTGTTGCAGGTAGGGAAGAGAGAGGGCCTCCATCCTGAGGCACCCTCTCGGCAACTTTAACAGATTTGAATTAAAAAATGGCTACACCTGCCGGGCCACCATTTTGACCCTTCCACAGAGCAGCCTGTGGCTGCAGCCACGACCAGGTCGACAGGACGGACCTCATCGGCATCAGCATACTGAAGCACTACTCTCCTGCTCCTCCGTGTCCCCCACACCCTCCCCCCAGTCTGCTGCCTCCAGGGAGCTGGCCTATTCCCAAAGCCACACAAGGGGAGGGGCAGGTTGGGGAAAATTCCAGTAGGCCTCTGATAATTGGCCTTAAGCTTACCTCAATTGGCTACTCGCCACATGTGCCCGTCCATGTCCATTCCTGCCCCTATTGGTCCACGAAGATCCTGTCCAGGTATTAGGGTTTATTATCAGGACAATTAAATATAAAACTAAAAACTACCATTGCTGTGTGTAATGTCTTGACCACATCATATCTAGAATACTGTGCTGCCCCTCACTGCCAGTAAGTGGGGTCTGGGGTCTCTGGGGCCAGTCAGGCAGGCCCCAGCGGGGGCTTGGATGTTGTTGAAGACAGGGTGGGGGTTGCCACTGAGGTGGCCATTACCGCCAAGGACACCTCCATGGGCCACAGAGTGCCCAATTAGGAGGGCACCGCCACCCCCTCCCCGCCCGGAGCCCGCAGGGAGGCCACCAGGGTTCACCAGACAGTCTCTCCACATGGTGGAGGGTCCAACAGCTGCTGGTAAAAAGCCAGCAGAAGTGAGAAGAGACCCTTAATTGGCCACTCAAGTGACTCAATTGGTCTCTGGGCGCAAGAGCCATTTTCCACCTTCCCCGCCGCTCATAAAATGCCATGGTGGCCGGAAGGCAACGGGCACTCTGCCCACCACCTCACCCCGCCTTTCCTCACAATTTTAAGGGCACCCCCACCTCCCAGCCCGTTCCTAGAGGGCTGGTAAAATCCAGCAGTTTAGGTCCCCTCTATGGTGAGAAATACAGAAGCCCTGGAGAAAGTTCGAAGAAGGGCCACTGGAGTGATATCTCATTTAAGAGCTATCGGGACAGATTAAGAGAGTTGAGGCTTTTTACTCTGGACAAGCATAGACTTCAGGAAGCTCTAGCTAAGGTCTTTAAAATAATGCAAGGTTTAGACTTGGACTAAATGGATAGGCTATTTGAGCTGGTTAGACTAGGCTGGACCTGGGGACATTACAACGTCACGAGGTTAAACAGTGACTACATTTCAAAAGTACTTCATTAGCTGTAAAGTGCTTGGAATGTCCTGAGGTCATGAGAGGCGCTATATAAATGCAAGTCCTTTAAATGCTGGAAGATACTTCTTTTGGCACAGAGTCGTCAAGTTGCCTCCATGTCCATTGCATACAGATTTAGAACAAAGAACAAAGAAAATTACAGCACAGGAACAGGCCCTTCGGCCCTCCAGGCCTGCGCCGATCCAGATCCTCTATCTAAACATGTCGCCTATTTTCTAAGGGTCTGTATCTCTTTGCTTCCTGCCCATTCATGTATTTGTCTAGATACATCTTAAAAGACGCTATCGTGCCCACATCTACCACCTCCGCTGGCAACGCGTTCCAGGCACCCACCACCCTCTGCGTAAAGAACTTTCCACACATATCCCCCCTAAACTTTTCCCCTCTCACTTTGAACTCGTGACCCCTAGTAATTGAGTCCCCCACTCTGGGAAAAAGCTTCTTGCTATCCACCCTGTCTATACCTCTCATGATTTTGTACACCTCAATCAGGTCCCCCCTCAACCTCCGTCTTTCTAATGAAAATAATCCTAATCTGCTTAACCTCTCTTCATAGCTAGTGCCCTCCATACCAGGCAACATCCTGGTGAACCTCCTCTGCACCCTCTCCAAAGCATCTACATCCTTTTGGTAATGTGGCGACCAGAACTGCACGCAGTATTCCAAATGTGGCCGAACCAAAGTCTTATACAACTGTAACATGACCTGCCAACCCTGTACTCAATACCCCGTCCGATGAAGGAAAGCATGCCGTATGCCTTCTTGACCACTCTATTGACCTGCGTTGCCACCTTCAGGGAACAATGGACCTGAACACCCAAATCTCTCTGTACATCAATTTTCCCCAGGACTTTTCCATTTACTGTATAATTCACTCTTGAATTGGATCTTCCAAAATGCATCACCTCGCATTTGCCCTGATTGAACTCCATCTGCCATTTTTCTGCCCAACTCTCCAATCTATTTATATTCTGCTGTATTCTCTGACAGTCCCCTTCACTATCTGCTACTCCACCAATCTTCGTGTCGTCTGCAAACTGGCTAATCAGACCACCGATACTTTCCTCCAAATCATTTATGTATATCACAAACAACAGTGGTCCCAGCACGGATCCCTGTGGAACACCACTGGTCACACGTCTCCATTTTGAGAAACTCCCTTCCACTGCTACTCTCCTGTTGCCCAGCCAGTTCTTTATCCATCTAGCTAGTACACCCTGGACCCCATGCGACTTCACTTTCTCCATCAGCCTACCATGGGGAACCTTATCAAACGCCTTACTGAATTCCATGTATATGACATCTACAGCCCTTCCCTCATCAATCAACTTTGTCACTTCCTCAAAGAATTCTATTAAGTTGGTAAGACATGACCTTCCCTGCACAAAACCATGTTGCCTATCACTGATAAGCCCATTTTCTTCCAAATGGGAATAGATCCTATCCCTCAGTATCTTCTCCAGCAGCTTCCCTACCACTGACTCCCTACCATTTACTCATTTGATAGGGAGTTAGTGGATTATAACATAATATATCTATATTTATAATATATATAATAGATCTATATTTATAATATATATATAATAGATCTATATTTAGATTATAGCTGGAGCATTGGGCAGTGCCACCCAGTCACTCTGGTCTCCTGGAATTTCCTGGTCACCGTCAAAAGTAGGAAAGGAACTTACTAGATTTTTTGTCCCTAAATTGGCATGGAGTGGAGTATGATATAGAGTGGGGTTGGTACTGGGACTCCTGCTTTTCTTAATCTATATTAATGACCTAGACTTGAATGTACAGGGCACAATTTCAAAATTTGCAGATGACACAAAACTTGGAAGTATTGTGAACTGCGAGGGGGATAGTGATAGACTTCAAGAGGATGTAGACAGGCTGGTGGAACGGGCAGACACATGGCAGATGAAATTTAATGCGGAAAAGTATGAAGTGATACATTTTGATAGGAAGAACAAGGAAAAGCAATTAAAAATAAAGGATACAATTCTAAAGGAGCTGCAGGAGAAGAGGGGCCTGGGGGTATATTTGCATAAATTGTTGAAGCTGGCAGGGCAGATTACGAAAGTGGTTACTAAGGCATATGGGATCCTGGGCATTATAAATAAAGGCATAGAGTACAAAAGCAAGGAAGTTCTGGTGAACCTTTATAAAACACTGGTTTGGCCTCAACTGGAGTATTGTGTCCAATTCTGGGCACTACACTTTAGGAGAGATGTGAAGACATTGGAAAGAGTGCAGAAAAGATTTACAAGAATAGTTCATGGGGAAGAAAGGCTTCAGTTACATTCATAGATTGTCAAAGCTGGGGCTGTTCTTCTTAGAGAAGAGAAGGTTGAGAGAGGTTTTGATAGAGGTGTTCAAAAATCATGAGGGGTCTGGACAGTGTAGATAGGGAGAAACTGTTCCCATTGGCGGAAGGGTAGAGAACCAGAGGACACTGAATAAAGGTGATTGGCAAAAGAACCAAAGGCGATGTGAGGAAAAACTTCTTCATGCCGCGAGTGGTTAGGATCTGGAATGCGCTACCTGAGCATGTGGTGGAAGCAGATTCAATTGTGGTTTTCAAAAGGGAATTGGATAATTAGCTGAAAAGTAAACGTTTGCAAGGCTACAAGGAAAAGGTAGGGGAGTGGGATTAACTGAGTAGCTTGTGCAGAGAGTTGGCATGGAAATGATGGGCTAAATGGCCTCCTTCTGCACTGTAAACCATTCTATGATTCCACGTATCTTTTTCCCCTTTTATTTTGCCTCTCCCTGGAGTCTGTGTGGCTGGGTGGTGGAAGGGGTGGGGTGGTTGTGGTAAGTGTATAGAGGTCACACCATGCCACAATTGGACCGGATTAATAGACCAGCTGATCTTTACCTGTCCATTATTATCTGTTTGAATGCTGACAATTATCTGCAGGAACATAAGGACTGTGAGAAGGAATAGTTGAACAGGAAGTGGGGAGAGATAGGTACATAATTGAAGCCAGTCAGTTGTAGGATGATTAATGCACCGCTGATACGGAAATTTTTTTTGTGTCTATACACATATCAATGTGGACATTCTTTTCACCGTATTTTGCTTCTGGCATGAAGTAAAATAGGAGCACTTCGTGATCAGCTGTCTGGCAGCTCGATACTCTACCAACGACAGATCTCAAATATTATGGGAGCAGCAAAAATGGCAATAAAGAAATTAATCTCAGTTGTAGCTCGAAAGTAATCATGAAATCATCATAGAATAATTACAGAACAGAAGGAGGCCATTCAGCCCATCATATCCATGCCAGCTCTCTGCAAGGGCAAGGGTTCTCAACCCATTGGCCAATGGGAACAGTTTCTCTCTATCTACTTTGTCTAACACCTCTATCAAATCTTATCTTAATCAATTAGGGTAACACAGTGGCGCAGTGGTTAGCACCGCAGCCTCACAGCTCCAGCGACCTGGGTTCAATTCTGGGTACTGCCTGTGTGGAGTTTGCAAGTTCTCCCTGTGTCTGCGTGGGTTTCCTCCGGGTGCTCCGGTTTCCTCCCACAGCCAAAAGACTTGCAGGTTGATAGGTTAATTGGTCATTATAAATTGTCCTAGTATAGGTAGGTGGTAGGGGAATATAGGGACAGGTGAGGATTTGGTAGGAACATGGGATTAGTGTAGGATTAGTATAAATGGGTGGTTAATGGTCGGCACAGACTCAGTGGGCCGAAGGGCCTGTTTCAGTGCTGTATCTCTAAATCTAAATCTAAATCTAAAAATCTCTACTCTGAGGAGAACAACATCAGCTTCTCCAGTCTATCCACGTAACTGCAGACCCTCATTGCAATCAATGGAGTATTTCACCTTTTATGTTCATAAATGTATTAGTGAAAATAAAATATTGTTAGTTTAACTATAAAGGCGTTTAATCTCAGGAAACAATGAATTAGAAACTAAAACCCATTCAATAATCACAGGATCTGAGACAAGTTGACTTGAACTAATCTCCAATTCTGTGCATTTAGGTATTTGTCCAAGCTTTTATGTGTTCTGAACAAACCTATATATTAAATGGACTAGATTGAAGAAGGTATGTTAAGAAGGGGATTAAAGGATCAAAGGAACATGTGACACCATTCAGAAAATTGAAAGCCAATGTGTGTTATTCAGAACAAATGGCTAACAATATAAAAAAGATGAAGGAACAACATTCCTACAATTCCTACATTTATATACAAAGCCAAACGCTTAAGTAAGTAAACTGGTGCAGTACGAAAGTGAAATACCGCAGCTGCTGGAAATCTGGAAATACTCAGCAAGTCAGGCAGGTCTGTGGAGAGAGAAACAGAGTTCATGGCTGGGATTTTATTCAGGCCACGGGGGTGTCGATGGCCAGAAAAAGCAACGCCAAGATCCCCACGTCGCCTCCTCTCTGCAAGGCCCCGTCAATTCTAGTGCTAATCAGGCACTTAAGTGGAGAAAGGCGGGTCTTCCACAGGATCAAGGACCCCATCACTGGAAGTAACGCCTTTGGAGAGCTGCCGGCCAATCAGAGGCCGCCAGCTGCAGCACTACCGTGGAGGTGGTGGCTGCTGCTGGAGGAGCACCTACTTGAGGCCGAGGAGCATCGCTGGACTCAGGCCACAGGTAGGTCATGGCGGGAGGGGTTTTGCGGGCTATGGGTCATGGGGGAGGTGGGTGTAAGGGGTCAGCAGCAAGGGCAGGGGGGTGGCTCTCAGCGTGGCCCCCCACTTTCCGATGCCGGCTCCCTCATTCAGGCACTAAGTGCTTTTTAACAAGACCCCCCACGAAGCCAGGAAGCAGCCCACAGGACTAAGTAATTTTTGACGGAGGAGGGATAGTGGCGGGAACCCCCCCCACCCCGCCACCATCCCACCTGATTTTATGCTCTCCCCACCTCCAAACCCGCCACAGTAGAGAACATAAAACTCCCCCCAATGTTTCAGGCCTGTGTGACCTGAAACTTTAACTCTGTTTCTCGCTCCACAGATGCTGCCTGTCCTGCTGAGTGTTTCCAGCACTTTCTGCTTTTGTTACAAACTGATGCAGTATATATTTTCAACACCACCCCCTTTGCCGATCAGTAAACATTTCAAATACCGCTTGCACCAATCACTTAGCAAAGGGAATCAAGTCATTGAGGGGCCTAGACAGAGTCGATCGGGAGAAACTGCTCCTGTTGGCAGAAGGGTTGAGACCCAGAGGACAGCAATTTAAGGTGATTGGCAAAAGAACCAAAGGTGACATGAGGAAAAGCCCTTTTTACACAACAAGTGGTTAGGATCTGGAATGCCCTGCCAGAGTGTATGGTGGAGGCAGATTCTACTGTGGCTTTGAAAAGGGAATTGGATAAGCATCTGAAGAGTAAATATTTGCAGGGCTATGGGAAAGGACAGGGGAACAGGACAAGCTGAGTTGCTCCTGCAGAGAACCAGCTTGGGCACGATGGGCCAAATGGCCTCTTTCTGTGCGTAACCATTCTATCACTCTATCATGAATACAAATTGCGTCAAAGTGACTTAAAGCTAATTTCTGTCAACAAAGTAGCACCTTGTGTCGACAATTAAAATAAAAAGGGTATCGTGCTACTGCAGAATTGCTGAGTTCTGTATTGCTAATCCACTGTTACAAAAGCAGGCATTGAAGTTTCAGTGGTATAGCTACACCAACAGATGGCACCCTAGTAATTCAAAATCACATTCTTCAATATTTTGGGGCATTTCTATTCAGAGATTAAACATTACACTGGCTTAAATTTCATAGTTATATAGGTTAAAAAGAACACTTTGCCAACTGTGTTTGAACTTCAAGTGCATTTGCACATGTAGTAAATGTTTACTAGGCTGTGAACTATATCTGAGGCAATGACACAGCTGCCGCATATCTTGGAGCCAAAACGTACCCATTCAGGATGGTGCGGTTAGTTGTTTGAAATTGGCATCTTGAAGTAATACAGTCTGAAATAATTTAAGTGCATAATACATTTTAGGGATGTGTTTGAAATTACCACTTTGTAGCTCTATACTATGCAAAACTATTTAGCATGTTTCTTTGTGTAGCTTTTGTGGAAAGATATTATGTATTTTCAATCTGTTTCTATTCTCAATATTTATTTTCATTCTCCCCATTTTGCTGCAGTATTTGCAAGACATTGAGGCAGAATACTCTGAAAAAAATGTTGCTCTTGAGTAATCCCCCCAGAGCTCTGTGTGTTACTTTCCCTGTAAGTACAGACAAAGGCAAGAATCATTGTGCACACAATTCAATCATTACTCCTTTTTCTAATTATTGGTTTATTAGTTTGTTTTCTAAATTATTGTGTCTGATCTCTCTAGCATTCGTGAAAATAACAGTTGACTCATCGTGTTACAATGCTGCGATGCATCCAAATTTATGTTACCATGATTCAACAGAAAAATAAATGATTTTTCATTGCCAAATCACCTAACCCCTTTAGCCTGATCGGAGCAAAGCATTCGGTTTCTTGCAAACAGGAAGTTCAATAGACTCTGCTTAGCAACAGAAAATGGTAACAATTCAGGGTTGGCCAAAGAGCAGTGTTGGGAACGGGCATGATCTAGTACAGCCACCAATGAGAATGATTTTGTCGCCTTAGTAACTTGCTTGTCCCCTGGTATTGTGAGGACTAGTTCAATTAAAGGCTGTGGTTACTTGTTTCACTAGAAGCTAGTTTTGGAATATCAATCGTGCAATACATGTTAAAGTTTGGTCTCTGACAGAAAGTCTGTTCGTACAAGCTGGGGAACATTTGCAAGCATTAGAATTGTGTTAGGGACGGATTTGTTATCGAATTCACTTTTCTTATTCAGGAGCTAGATGCAGAGCTTTATTTTCTTATGTAGTTATAAATTAGTCAATGATTAGCTAAGGTCTTAACACTGCAGCATATTTCTCAAGCTGTAATTGTACAATAAATTTGGAACAGGCATGTTTTAGTTTGAGTCGACATTAGTAGCTGTTATTGTTTTGCGAGTTGCATGCTGATTTTGGTTTGCGGATCAAATGCTTTTTTTGTCTTTGTAGCAGCTGAGAGTGTCGGTTCATTTCAGCAGATGCAGTATGTTTTGATGGAGTAAAACACTGCATGCCCATTGTCTTAATGATTTACAGTGCACTCCTATTGTATTATTAAAGATATGTATATATACTCCAGGCCTGTTAATGGCCTTTTTCTCAAGTTTCTCTACAGCCAATAAAACCCCTAATGGGAGATTTAGGAAGTATTATTCTCTTGGCTTTTAAAGCAATATTTTTTGCCTGTGGCTGATGATGTGACAGGAGCTGGAACACATTCAGGAATATACAACTGTTAATACAAAGTAACTGTATTGTAAAGAAATGCAGTGGAAAAATGAGGCTCATGTGGAAGGCAAGGGAGGTGGTGAACTGAATAATAAAGAGCGGCAATATAAACTAAATGGTATTATTTTACAGGGAGGATCACTACAGAGGGATTTGAAGGTACAGGTGGATAGATTGCTGAGGACAACAGCACAGTATTCAATAGCAATAGAAAGACCAAATCGAAGAATTGGACTGTAGGAATGATACACTAATCTGAGGAAGTGAGTGAATTTGTACAGAACACTAGTATGGATCTACGTGTATAATTATGGCCACCATAATATCAAAGGCATTCAGGAGAGGGTGTAGCAAAAGGCAACTAAATAACTATCTGGGGTTCGGCACTCAAGCTTTGAGGAGAGGCTGCAGAAGCTGAGAATATTTCCACTGGAGAATCTTAATGAAGTGTTCAAAATCATAAAGGGTAGAAGATCTGAAATTCCATAGGGTTTCTAATGGACTCCTGGCACAACTACAATGGAAATCTATAGGTTTTTTTAATCTAGAGGGAACCCGGCAAACCTTTAAGCTGAATATGTTCAAAATAGTCATAGATTTTGCAACAGAAGGACATTGTCTCATATTTAGAAGAGGAAGTCCAGATTTAATGGCTATATGTAGAGGGTAGTGAATGGATGGCTTGGACATCCATGGAAGTCTGTGCTTAGCCGACTGCATCAGTAAGTTCACAAAAATGTTGGATAAATACTTAATGAAAAATTTGACATAAGGCTCGTGGTCTCGTGGGATGTGATACTGGGACTAGCCTGATGGGCCACAATGGATTTTTCCAGTCCTTTATATTCATAATCCTCTGTGATTTGTACCCTGAATTTACCAGTAATAGTTTCATTGCATTGTAGTCTGGGGTCTGAAACAAGGTTGTGATATATCGCAAGGCTCCATTCCAAGCCTGGGCAAGCAGCCCAGTGAGAATGAGGTGTGCTACAAAGTAAAGAATTTTGAAATTAATACTATTGGATCACAAGGCTTGTTATGGTATTCCTTCATGTAACTATTTTGAACTTGGCACTCAATAGAGCAGAAGAAAACATCTAGTTCACTCAATACAATCACACATCCAGTTCTGAATAATCTCCATTTGAAAGACCCCATGTTAGTACACTGACCGCTGTCTGTTCAAAGGCTAAGCATGGCCTTTGATCCGCTTTAACCCAGGCCTTACCTTTTTAATAGCACTGAACTGAGATGAGTGCTTTTCTGAGAGAATGTTTTTTTCCTAAATTTGATTGAATCAGGAAGCGTACTCAAGGGAAATAAAAATATTGTTTGTTCAATTAAAAACCAGAATGTGCCTTTAAAGCACCAAGGGAGTGATTGTTCCTTTGCGCACAAGCAGAACGCTGGTGATTGCAGTTTTGCTGCCCAAGTGGTTAAATGGATGGCTAATCCACAAGCAGCACAGACATGAATCCAAATAAAAGGAGTAGGAGGCTTAATCTCTGAAGGACTCCTCTCGTCCCAGCTCCTCAAACAGAATTTCACTAATTATGACCATCTATTGTTTCTTATTATCCAGTTTACAACTTCAGTTTTGATACATTCTTGACATGAGTCTCCCATGAGAAACCTTATCAGAAGACTTCTTAAAAATCAAGATGCATAATGATCTTTGCTTACGCCCTCAAAGAATTCCAATGAATTTATTAGGCATAATTTGCCTTTCATGAATCTGTGTTACCGTGCAAATATTCCCTTTACGCTTATTAAATGCTCTTGAACAGCTCCCTTCATAATAAATCAGCATTTTGTTTTCACCCCAGATGCCAAATTGATAAGCCCATAGTTCTCAGGATCTTGCTCTTGACCTCTTAATTCAAAACAAAGTCAGCAGCTAAAATAAAACTTCCAAAGGAAGCTGATTATTTCTTTATAGTTCAGCAACATCTGTAGCTTTTTTTTATATTTCTCTCATCTGTTTTCTAGATTACAAGCAGAAATCTAAATGAGAAACCAATGGTTACCTTTAGATAGCTTTTTAAAAATTTGTTCATGGGATGTAGACCTCACTGGCAAAGCCAGCATTTATTGCCCATTCCTCATTGCCATTGAGAAGGCAAAGGTGAGCTGCCGCCTTGAATTGCTGCAGTCCTGGGTTGTAGATATGCCCACAGTGCTGTTAGGAAGGCAGTTTCAGGATTTTGACCCAGCAACAGTGAAGGAACGGCGATATAGTTCCAAGTCAGAATGGTGTGTGGCTTTGTGGTGGTGTTCCCATGCATTTGCTGCCCTTGTCCTTCTAGGTGGTAGAGGTCACAGGTTTGGGAGGTGCTATCAAATTATCACCAAGGGCAAGATTCTCAATCTGTGGTGCTGAGCTACTGCTGGCCATAAATCAATATACTTGTTAAATTTTTCATCGCTGCTGGTAACTGACAGATTAAAGTGATATAAATGACTGCTCTATAACATCATGGGCATGTTTAGTCCAGCAGCATCCTCTCCTACCAGTAAGCTAAGAAGAAAATCTGACCAAAGAGTTTCATTGAACCACACTGAAACCCTGCCCTAATACCTCTAGACTCAACTGTTCCAATGCCATTCTAGACTACTGGCCCTCTATAGACTAGAACCCATCCGAAACTCTGCTGCCCATATCTTAATTTATGCCAAGCCCTGCTCTCTCATCACCCCTGTGCTCGCTGACGAACATTGGCTCCATGTCTGGCAATGCCACAATTTAAAAATTCTCACATGTCCAAATTCCTCCTCCTCACCACTCCCTATCTCTGTAACCTCGTCCAACTCTGCAGTCCTTCAAGAACTCAGTGTTCTTTCAACTACAGTCTCTTGTGCACTCTCCAGTTCCTTCACCCCACTATTGGTGCCTCTGCCTTCAGCTGTCTAGGCCCTAAGCTCTGGAATTCCCTACCTAAATCCCTCTTTCTGCCCCTTTATAACCTAACTCTTTGACCAAATTTTACGTTAACCTGTCCTGATGTCACCTTCCTTGGCACAGTGCCAACCTGTCATTGATAGATTGCTACTTTAAAGTGGTAATTGAAGTCTATCATCTCAATCCTTCATTTATTTCATAGGCTTTAGCAGTTCTATTTTATATTACTGGCTGTTTCTTAGAAGTATGTCAAACAACTGGTTTAACTCAATGCATTAGCTAATTATTAACTGCCTGTTGATAGTGTGATTAGCTAACAAATCAACTTGTTTTGAGTGTGTCCTTAAATACTTCTATGAAAAGAATAATAAGTAGTGGGAAACAGACTTGTCTTAGGACTTGTCCAATTTGCCACCCTAACACTTTGTTTGGCATTCTTTACAGTATTTACAGTTAAATAGGAATCAAAAATAAGTTAATTACTCAGATGTGTGAAAACTAAAACTGATAGACAATATCAATTAATTTAAAATGGGCAATAGTTCCAGCTAAATCCCCTCCATTTTGCCGTCTTCCATCATTTGTTCATCATGCAGCATTCTCATAGAGTCAGAATTGCACATACTTTGTTAAATCTTGTAGTATTTATTGACATCCATTAAAAGATGATAGAGAACATTATAAAAATATTGCCATTCTTAGAACAACTTTTTATGGTCCAAAGGTCAACAGTAAGCCCCATTCAAATGGCTGGACATATTTTTCAATCAATACATCCTGAGTTCAGTTTCTGCATAATACAGCCCATTCTACAAATGTGCACTCCCAGCGGGGAGGCTCACCCATTGGGAGCACATATCGGAAAATTAAAGCCATCCATTCTACAATTTTCCACCGATGAACGGAATATCATGGGAAGCACACCCTCAATGTCGCGACATGTGCTACTGGAGGCTCACGATTCCCATTTGTAAAATCAGACTTTGTACACTTTCCAAAAGGATGAAAGTTACACTGTTGTAAATTTCAATCAACGCAAGGTTATTAAACATGCCTTCCAATTATGTACTAAAGACCTGTCATTCTCAGCTTACCACTGTGACTGTCCACCTCATTCTAATCTCGGGAGCCATGCTGCTACTGTGCTGGGAGCAGATGGGTCAGATATTCAGACTCAGTAAGTCAAGCACGCCAACTATCTAGCCAAATTAAAATATTAATCAAAGGCTTCACGCGCTTTGCTAGGAACTAAGCAAGCAGATTGTTAGCTTTGTAAGTAGGTCACACATTGTGTTGAGCAATCTTGCTTTGTCCTTAGCCATCTGGCATCATGAATCAATGTCAGATGGATGAAAATATATCCAAGAAGGTGACCTTGATAGGTGCATTGGTCCAGTGAGCTTAGATCACAAGAGGTTTCTCTGCCTCTGTAAGTATGTTTTAAGGAGAACTTGAGTAGTAATAGTAATTCTAGGAACAAGATACTCTTCAGGTGTTGTATTAAATTCTTTTATAAAGTACAGCTCTTAACTTTTTAACTATTTAAGACACCATTACACTCAAAAATTCAATATATTAAATCAGACCCTACCAACTCTGGGCTACCATTCTGCCACATTAAATTTGCTATTAAGAAAACTTGTATTTAGAAAGTACCTTGTCACATCTCACAAAAACACCTTAAAGAATTTCATGTGCATCATTTTTAAGTGCAGTTATATAGGAAAACACAAATCCACATAGTTAAGCAACATAATACTGCTTATTATCAAAAGTAATTTTTTGAAGCATTTTTTTTCTGAATTACTGTGTTCCAGGTATTCTGTGAAAGTATGTTAATAGACATTAAAAGGCAACATTTGCCTTTTAATAGTAGTTATGTAGAGATATGAAGGGTAATATTAGGGGTACACAGAAATCTTTGAAAACATCCAAAGAACCTACTAATAGGGAACTTACATTAATTTTGAAGTTACACCAAAGCAGGTGACCTAAGAGAACAGTGAGAGATTGGGAAAGTGGAAGGTGCAGAGAGACCTGTGTCTTCTTGTGCACCAGTTGCTGAAAGTAAGCATGCAGGTGCAGCAGGCAGTTAAGAAGGCAAATGGTATGTTGGCCTTCAAGTACAGGAGCAAGGATGTCTTGCTGCAATTATACAAAGCCTTGGTGAGACCACATCTGGAGTATTGTGTGCAGTTTTGGTCTCCTTATCTGAGGAAGAATGTTCTTGCTATGGAGGGAGTGCAGCAAAGGTTCACCAGACTGATTCCTGGGATGGCAGGATTGACGTATGAGAGAGATTGGGTCGATTAGGGCAGCGCAGTGGCTAGCACCGCAGCCTCCCAGCTCCAGCGACCCGGGTTCGATTCTGGGTACTGTCTGTGTGGAGTTTGCAAGTTCTCCCTGTGACTGCGTGGGTTTTCGCTGGGTGCTCCGGTTTCCTCCCACAGCCAAAGACTTGCAGGTTGATAGGTAAATTAGCCATTATACGTTGCCCCTAGTCTAGGTAGGTGGTAGGGGAATTGAGGGAAGGTGGGGATGTGAGAGGGTAATGGGATTAATGAAGGATTAGTATAAATGGGTCGTTGATGGTCAGCACAGACTCGGTGGGCCGAGTATCTCTAAAAATAAAAAAAAAATGTAAAGAAAAGATTAGGCTTGTATTCCCTAGAGTTGAGAAGAATAAGAGGGGATCTCATAGAAATCTACAAAATTCTAACAGGACTGGACAGGCTAGATGCAGAAGGATGTTCCCGATGGCGGGGGAGTCCAGGACCAGGGGTCACAGTCTAAGGATAAGGGATAAGCCATTTAGGACTGAGATGAGGAGAAATTTCTTCACCCAGAGAGTGGTGAACCTGTGGAATTCTCTACGACGGAAAGCAGTTGAGGCCAAATCATTAAATATATTCAAGAAAGAGTTAGATATCGTTCTTAGGGCTAAGGGGATCAAGGGATATGGGGAGAAAGCGGGAACAGGTTACTGAGTTTGGATGATCAGCCATGATTGTATTGAGTGGCGGAGCAGGCTCGAAGGACCGAATGGCCCACTCCTGCTCCTATTTTTCTATGTTTCTAAGTCAAGAGTAACAGCAAATGTCAGGTTACTGGGAATACCTTAAGAAACAATTAAATGCTTTTCCATTTTCAAAAATGGTTAGATGCCCATAAAGGTTTAGGGCTTTAAAAATACATGGTGGGAAAAAAACATGAGTTTTAAAGTGAGGGGGACTGAAAACGACTGCAGTTTATCCGACTTTTAACTAAATTTACTCAATTGTGGAGAGAATCCTAAGAATTGGGATGTGGAAAACCAAGTCATATTTAAAAAAAAGGCAAGATACATACTTGGAAAACTATGGGCCATAAGTTGAAAATTATTTTTAGGATAAATCTTTGAAATGATTTTAAGATCTAGTGCAAGAACAGTTGAAAAAGCATAACTTGTTAATGTATTGGATTGAAGAGAGACGAGGCTATGTTTAGCTGACTTGCACAGTTAATCGTGTAGTTCATATACACTTGGACTTTCAGAAAGCTGATACAAATGTTTACAGGTACCTGGATTATTCCAAGGTACACTCTTAATTGCTGAAGGAAAATTTTGAGAAAGTTGACAGGTCTGTAATAGATTAGAGCCCCACAACTATATGTGCAGCACCTGAGGAGTTGAGAATAAGTTTTATCAATAATCAAAAAAAAGTGTGGTGAATCTGAGAATTATAGACCAATTAGTCTACCATCTATAGTGGGGGTAACACACAATACCGTTTTACACATACTCTCAGTATTCACCTGAAGAAAAAGAGCAGGCAGCGTGGATTAGAAACAATCGGTCACAAACATATGAATTAGGAACAGGAGTAGGCCACTCGGCCCTTTGAACCAGCTCCGCCATTCAATAAGTTCATGGCTAAACTGATTACTCCACATTTCCACCTACCCCCGATAACCTTCCATCCCCTTGCTAATCAAGAATCTATCCACCTCTGCTTTAAAAATATTCAAGGACTCTGCTTCCAACGCCTTTTGAGGAAGAGAATTCCAAAGACTCTGAGAGAGAACATTTCTCCTCATCGCTGTCTTAAATGGGCGACCCCTTATTTTTAAACAGAGACCCCCTAGTTCGAGATTCTCCCACAAGGAGAAACATCCTTTCCACATCCACCCTGTCAGGACTCCTCAGGATCTTATATGTTTCAAGCAAGTCGCCTCTTACTCTTCTAAATTCCAATGGATACAAGCCTAGCCTGTCCAACCTTTCGTCGTAAGACAACCCACCCATTCCAGGTATTAGTCTAGTAAACCTTATCTGTATAGCCTCCAATGCATTTACATCCTTCCTTAAATAAGGAGACCAATACTGTACACAGTACTCCAGATGTGGTCTCACCAATGCTCTGTATAGCTGAAGCATAACCGCCCTGCTTTTGTATTCAATTCCCTTCACGATAAACAATAACATTCTATTGGCTTTCCTAATTAAATGCTGTACCTGCATATTCACCTTTTGCGACTCATGCTCTAGGACACCCAGATCCCTCTGCATCTCAGAGCTCTGCAATCTCTCACTATTTAGATAATATGCTTCTTTTTTATTCTTCCTGCCAAAGTGGACAATTTCACATTTTCCTATATTATACTCCATTTGCCAGGTCTTTGCCCACTCACTTAATTTATCTATATCCCTTTGTAGCCCTCTTATGACCTCTTCACAATTTACTTTCCTACCTATCTTTGCGTCATCAGCAAATTTAGCAACCATACCTTCAGTCCCTTCATCTAAGTGATATATATAAATTGTAAAAAGCTGAGGCCCCAGCACTGATCCCTGTGGCACACCACTCATTACATCTTGCCAACCATTTATACCTACTCTGTTTCCTGTTAGCTAGTCAATCATCTGTCCATGCCAATATGTTACCCCCTACACTATGAGCTTTTATTTTCTTCAATAACCTTTGATGTGGCACCTTATCAAATGCCTTCTGGAAATCTAAGCACAATGCATCCACCGGTTCCCCTTCATCCACAGCATGTAACTCCCTCAAAGAACTCCAATAAATTGGTTAAATATGATTTCCCTTTCACAAATCCATGTTGATTCTGCCTGATTACCTTTCATTTTTCTCAATGCCCTACTAGAATGTCTTTAATAATAGCTTCTAACATTTTCCCTAAACAGATGTTAAGCTAACTGGCCTGTAGTTTCCTGCTTTCTGTCTCCCTCCCTTTTTGAATAAAGGAGTTACATTCGCTATTTTCCTATCTAACGGAACCTTCCCTGAACCTAAGGAATTTTGGAAAATTAAAACTAACGCATCAACTATCTCTCTAGCCACTTCTTTTCACACCCTAGGATGAAGTCGATCAGGACCCTGGGATTTGTCAGCCTGCAGCTCCAACAATTTTTTCAGTACCACTTCCCTGGTGATTGTAATTTTCTTGAGTTCCTCCCTCCCTTCCATTTCCTGACTGACAGCTAGTATTGGGATGTTACTTGTATCCTCAATAGTGAAGAGCAATGCAAAATATCTGTTCAATTCATTTGCCATCTCCTTATTATCCATTATTAATTCACCAGACTCACTTTCTATAGGACCAACGCTCACTTTGTTAACTCTTTTCTTTTTTAAATATCTATAGAAACTCTTACTATCTGTCTTTATATTTCTAGCTAGCTTTCTCTCGTACTCAAATTTTATCTTCCCTATCAATCTTTTAGTCATTCTTTGCTTGTTTTTTATATTCTGTCCAATCTTCTTACCTGCGTCCCACCTTTGCGTAGATTTAGGCTTTTTCTTTAAGTTTGATACTATCTTTAACTGTTTTAGTTAACCACGGATGGCGGGTCCCACCTTGGAATTTTTCTTTCTCGTTTAAATGTATCTATTCTGTGTACTCTGAAATATCCCCTTAAATATCTGCCTCTGCATCTCCATTGACCTATCCCTTAACCTGATTTGCCAATTCACTTTAGCTCGTTCTGCTTTCATGCCCTTATAATTACCCTTATTTCAGTTTACAATACGAGTCTTGGACCCACTCTTCTCTCCCTCAAACTGAATGTAAGATTCAATCATAATATGATCGCTGCTACCTAGGGGCGCCTTAACTATGAGATCATTAATTAATCCTATCTCGTTGCACTATACCAGGTCTAGTATAGCCTGCTGTCTGGTTGGCTCCAGAACATATTGTTTCAAGAAATTATCCCGAAAACATTCTAGCTACTCCTCATCTAGGCTACCTCTGTCCATCTGATTGTCCCAGTCTATATGTAGGTTAAAATGCCCCATAATTATTGCTGTACCTTTCTGATAAGCTGCCATTATTTCTTTCTTTATACCCTGTCCTACAGTGTGGTTAATGTTAGGTGGCCTGTACACTACTCCCACAAGTGACTTCCTGCCTTTATGATTTCTCATCTCTCCCCAAACTGCTTCTACATCCTGGTCTCCTGAACTTAGGTCATCCCTCTCTATTGGGCTAATACTATCATTAATTAACAGAGCTATCCCTCCACCATTTCCTAGCTTCCTGCCCTTCCTAAATGACATGTACCCTTCAATATTCAGGTCCCAATCTATGTTGTCCTGCAGCCATGTCTCTGTAATGGCTAGCAGATCATACTTATTTATTTCTATTTGCACGCTCAGTTCATCTGTTTTTTTTCTAATGCTACGTGAATTCAGATACAGAACCTTTAGTTGTGTCCTTTTATTATTTTTGTAACCTCTAGCCTTATCTGTTGATTTACTCTTAGATTTGTATGCTCTGTGCCTTCCTGTCACAGTCTGTTTATCATTTCCCATATTAGTACCTTTCTCTCTTGCCTTGTCTCTTCTTGATTTACTATATCTTCCCAAATCTGGTCCCTTGCCACCACTATTCAGTTTAAAACCCTCTCTACTTCCCTAGTTATGCGGCTCACTAGAACACCAGCCCCAGCATGGTTCAGATGTAGACCGTCCCAACGGTACAGCCATCACTTTCCCCAGTACTGGTGCCAGTGCCGCACGAACCGGAACCCACTTCTACCACACCAGTCTTTGCGCTACGCATTAATTTCACTAATCTTATTTTCCCTATGCCAATTTGTACGTGGCTCAGGTAATAATCCAGAGATTATTACCTTTGAAATTCTGCTTAATTTGGTGCCTAGTTCCTCATGCTGACTATGCAGAACCTCTTTCCTTGTCCTGCCTATGTTGTTGGTACCTACATGGACCACAATGACTGGATCCTCCCCCTCCCACTGTAAGTTGCTCTCCAGCCCTGAGCAGATGTCCCAAACCCTGGCACGGGGCAGGCAACACAGCCATCTGGACTCTCGCTCTTTGCTACAGAGAACAGCGTCAATCCCCCTAACTATACTGTCCCCTACTACCACTACATTCCTTTTTTCTCCCTCCACTTGAATGGCTTCTATACCATGGTGCCATGGTCAGGTTGCTCATCCACCCTGTAGCCCCCACATTCATCCAAACAAGCTGAAAGAACCTCAAACCTGTTGGACAATCGTAAAGGCTGAGGCTCCTGCACTCTTGCCCTCTGGGTTCCCTTACCTGCCTCAGCTGCAGCCACATACTCCTGTCCCTGACCAAATGAGAAGACCCTATCCTAAGGGGTGTGACAAAGTGTTCAGGTAACTTTCCTCCTTCATGATGTGTCACAGTGTCAGCAGCTCGGACTCCAGTTCAATGACTCTGAGCTGAAGCTCTTCGAGTCGCAAACACTTACTGCAGACTTGTTTGCCCTGGATCACACTGACATCCAGGAGCTCCCACATGCTGCAGCCGTGACACATCAGCTGTCCTGCCATCCTTAATGTGTTTTAATTAACTACTTAATTATTTTATTCAATTATTTTTTCCTTTTTTAGATATTTTATTCAGCTTACCATCTTTACTATTTTAAACGTAAGGATTAGAATGGACCTTAATCGCTTACCAGATACTCACCAAACAGGTAGCTTCTTCCCAAACCAATCACCTACCTGCTTGCCTGTGATGTCACAGCCGACCAATTACTCACCGAACAGTTCCTTCCACTGCACCAAAGCAAGAACCAAATACTGGAGGGTTAAAAGAGTACAAAAAAATGGAAAGATGGAGCACCTCTGCCCCCTTCACCAAACTCGCCACTCACCAAACTCAAATCTCCACACTCAGCTTTTAACCTGCACTCCGTGAGTCTAATAGACATTACCAATGATAGTAAAGCTTTGCCAATATTAATGAACCTTACTATTAGTAAACCTTACAAATACTGATAAACCCTAATAATACTTAATACAACTTATGTATTAAGTTGTCCTAATTTGAACTAATACACTCGCTACTGGTCTCTCTCACTCTGTAGTATGAATTAGAAAATTCGCTTTAGTTTTTGGTTTATATACTAATAAATCTATCAAGTGTTATGCTATGTTTGATTTAAATTAAATTAAAAGCTTACCTGTGTACTCACCCCGGCGGCTCTCTGTTTCCCTGCTCTCTGTTGATTGTGACGTCACTCTGATGTCACTTTTTGATTTTTCCTGTGCTCCGTTCCCGCTGCTCCCTCTGTGCTCCTCTATCTCTCTCTCTCTCTCTCGCTCTGTCTCCAGTCTCCGACTCTGGGATTTTGGTGCGCTTTTTAAACCTCCGCTCCCGCCGTGCTCCTCTCTGTCGCTCAGTAATCTATTGGGATTCTTTGACAATGTAACTAAATTAGTAGCTGAGGGCTATCCAGTTGATATTAGTGTAAATTCATGGGTCCAGAATTCTCAGCAGTGAAGCATGCCCAAGCGAAGTGCAGGTCAGTAAACTGGGGCAACAGTTTCAAAGACCTGTCTCAGACCCAAACTCTCTTCACAAGCACAAGATCAATGAAATTTTCAAATAATTTAATAATATATATAATATATTTTCGAATATATGGGGCATTTGCAGAAAATCTCTGCTCATAGAATTAATGTGCAAATTAGCTAGTCGGATTGACAATAGGATGCACAAGGTGATGATAAGTGGAAAATGTTTTGACTGGGAGCCATGAAGCTTCACAGGGATTCCTGGGGCCCTGCTGGCAGCAATATTAGTAGACAATTGTAACAGTTGAAGCACACAGCCAGCAGGCACCCTGTGCTGCATTATTTCATTAAGCCAACATAACAAAAGAAAAGCTGGTGAACAAAGAAGGCAGAGCCAGCTGGTGCAAGAAAACAAGTGCAGCAATGAGAGAATGGAAAACAGCAGCAGACAGAACGACTAAGGAGAAACACTCTACCGGAAGACTGGGGTGAGTGGATCAATGAAAAGCTCTTAAAGGTAAAAAGGCATTAATGGGAAAGGTTTTAACTCTTGCTTGCCTATCCCATCATGCCAGCGAGGGGCCAGGTCCATTTTGAGGGATGAGCCTCTTTAGTGTGTTGCCAGTGAGCTGCATGGCCTACAAGGGTGTCTTGCTGCAGTTTGTCAACGCAATATTGGGCAGCCCAGAGCCTGACCCAGCCAGCAACCCTTTAAGTCACAGGGTGGTTGGGTTAGGTCAAGTGTGAAGGGGGCTCGTTGGGGGGGTGGGGTCTGCATACTCGCAGCCTAGTATGCTAGGCTTTTAATTTAATTTAAATCAAACATAGCATAACACTTGATAGATTTAGTCCTACTGTAATTCTGGTGGTAGCAGGGATGAAGGGCCACAAACTAGGCTAGGACCCAATTATGTCCTCTTGAACCAAAATGGGCCATCCTGTTGTTCCTTTACACAGTACACAAATCCTTTAGGACCTGATCAAGTAATATGAGCTTTAGAATCTTGTGCTCAGCCATTACATGGCAGTGTTGCACATTTGCAGTTTGACAATTTTTTTGTCTATTATATTGATGAAGTGCCTTATTGGTCATTTGAGAAGTATTAGAGAATTCGCTATTATAGGCACATTGTTACTGGTTCTTTTGCCTCTTACATACAAACAATAGAAGCTTTCGGACAGAAAGAAAGAGCATGGACAAAGAATACAGACTTGATAATGGAGAGCAACAGGCATCAAAAATAAAGCATGGCCACATTAGGAATAAAGTAGCAACGGGATGGGATAAAAGGAGTGCCTGATCAAACAACATGTAAATTCACAAATCACAGCTCAGATGAATGTTATCATTCCAAATTAAACCTGGTACGTCTTGCAATTAACAGTCTCTAAAACCTCTACCTCTCTTGCAATTAATAGACCTGATGAGTATTCCTGATGAGGTCAGTAGGGGACCTAATTCACAGAATCACAGAATAATACAGTGCAGAAGAGGCCCTTCGGCCCATCGAGTCTGCACCGATGCAGTAGCATATAGAGAATGTTGTCCAAAGTAAGTGGAAAGGCCAAATTAATTTTCAGATTTGTTAAATTTTAAAGAAAATACTATTTTTAGTATATATAACATTGCTTCTAATTAAATATGCTTAAAAAAATCAGTCTTAAAAGATAGCTAACTTGCTGGGTGATAAATTTACTTGTAAAATGCAACTCCTTCCCCCAAGACTTTTTAAAGCCATAGTTGATAGAGAATTGTACGCTGGTAAACATGGTTGAAACAAAGCAAATAATCGGAGGTGCAAATTAAGCAATTAATATCTGACATGTAAAAGTGTAAGAGTCAAAGGGTGATTAAATACAGAGTTCCTTGACTTCTCTGTAACAAAGTAGTAGATCTCACTGAGGGACAACAGCCAGAAATTTTTATGTTCAGATCTGTCACCAGATCTTGCTGGTTAAAGGTAAGTTCCTTCTACCCCTTTAGATGTCCTTGAAGACTACCAGACATTGTGGTAGCAGGCACAGTGAGTTGAGAGAGTGGTTTTGAGTGAAGAAGGTGTTTGGAGAGGATGCTCTTGGAATTGAGAGAAAGCATATGATAGATAAAGAGGTGAATATAGTTGCTCAAGTAGTTTTTTTAAATCTTCACACTCTTCCCTTGGAGAATAGTGTAAAACAGTGGAAGGATTCACAGGCTAATTAATGATCTCACCGGCTGCAATTTGAACACTCTGTCCATAGCCTTAATCATCTTTCTACCAGCCGACGGGGTGGTTAAAGTGAAAGGGTTTTATGTGCTCCCACTAATGATGAGGGGATGGCATTCACCAGGCATGATGATCCCACTGTAGAGGAGATTGCGTCATGAGCAGCTGTTACAAGGTTTTTTGTTTTGTATTAAAAACTTAGAATTATGTGTGTTGTAAAGAACTGAAAAGGATTTCAGTAGACATTGAGACACCTGCAAATAGTTGAAATCTATGGATGTTTTGAAAGGAAGCCAAACTCGTACACAAGAACAGGAAAGCAGGCAATTTCCAGGAAACCAGCAAGGGGTTTGACCTCCTCAGAGCTACTCTTTGAATGACAAGAGAGGCTCTATGTCTGGACAAGTGACCTGTTTAGGAGGGTTTTTCTTTCACTTTGGACCCTTTTAAAAAACAGTGAGTTGGACAAAGGGCAGGCATTTTGAAATTCGGATTTGGCCTACCTGGAGATCAGAGAGGAAAACCCAGAAAAAGTGTTACCTTTCTCTGTAAAGGAATCCTGCATCTCTTGAGAAGAAACCCTGTATTTCAAAGGTAGCGGCGTCCTATTGCCTCCTGTCTCTGAAGAATCCCTGCATCAAGTGTGGTTCTTGTTGCCTCCTATGTTTTAAGAAATCCTGAAATCTGAACAAATCTTCTACTGCTATACTGCTTCTGTAAAACCTCAGAAGACCTGTTGCTGCACACCTGATGGAAGACATATGTGAGGCCTGCTGCAGTTGAATTGCCTTAAACGCCTACCCATCACAGACAGTTTATCAACCTCACCTGGAACGACTTTGAGTAGCATCCGACTATTCAACTCTGGGACACCTCACCAAACCAAAGAACTTCCTACCAGAATGTGACAAACTAAGTTACTTTATTATTCCTTTTATTCCTATGAAACAGCTATAAACCAAAATCATTTTTTCCCTGGTTAACCGGGTTTTTTTTTGGAATGTATGTGTGTGTGCGTGTGCATGAGGGCGAGGGAAATAAGGAGCTTTTCGTATATAGATTTATCTCATTATTGGTTAAGATCTGTTTTATAATAAATCGTTAATTTTGTTGTTGATTAAAGAAACCTGGTTGGCGTGCTTTATTCTGGGGAACAAATAGAGTATCTAATTGGCTGTTTCCCAGTAGGTGGGAAAATTTATTGATATGCTGTGACCCGTGGAGAAGTGGGACTGAATAAACAGTGCACATCTCCCACCTCGGTCATAACACAGTTAATACTAAATACTAAATGGAAAGAAGTACAAGCAAATCACTGCTTCAGCTGGAAGGAGTGTTTGGGGCCCTGGACGATGGGAAGGGAGGAGGTAAAAGGGCAGGTGCTGTATCTCCTGTGCTTACACAGGTAGCTGCCATGAGGAAGGGAGGGGCTAAGGGTGTCCCATTGTCAAACCAGAATTCAGAACCAGGCCTGTCTGGAGTGCAGTTTGAACTTTGCTCCTTCTGGCTCAGAGACAGGAATGCTACCACATTTTTTTTAATTGACTTTATTCAATAGTAAAAACATTTACAAAATTGTGATCATTCCATTGTATTATACAATTACCTTTCACCAGTTTCCAACAACATAAACAAAGTCGTGACTAAAAGATAAACAACATCACCTCCATTTCGCCACACTGCACAGTCATTCTTCCATTACATTTCAGCATCAAAACTGAAGTTTAATTTGTCTCCCATGACATATTAATCCTTAATTCTTTAAAAGCTCATCAAAAATGCCATCCTAAAATTCCCTTCCAAATAAAGCAGCTGCTGAGCCTGATAATCTTTTAGTCTATATTTAAAATACTCTTGCAGCTTTATTCACTTCCCCTTATAAAACAGCATTCCATCTTTGCTTAATCATGAATCTAGCCACACTGAACATTCAGTTAATCACTGTTAGACTTGAACAGACTCTCCTGTAATCCCATCTCAAAATTGAGCCCCATGGGGTTCCCATTGGGAATGCTACCAGTGAGCCAAAGGCTCTTTCGTGTATGGGGTAACGGGTATACGTTCGCACCAGAAACTTGGCTACCTTTGTGAGGTCGGTCATAGAATCTCTTTCTGCATTGTGGCAGTTACCAAAGCTACTAAGTATCATCACCTCATTCCATGACAATATGAAAGGCACAATTCAACATAGCAGTGCCTCATCAGACCCCTTTCCTGTCCTGAGTGGTGTGAAACAGGGCTGTGTTCTCGCACCTACACTGTTTGGGATCTTCTCCCTGCTGCTCTCACATGTGTTCAAGTCTTCAGAAGAAGGAATTTTCCTCCACACAAGATCAGGTGGCAGGTTGTTCAACCTTGCCCGTCTAAGAGCGAAGACCAAAGTACAGAAGGTCCTCATCAGGGAACTCCTCTTTGCTGACGATGCTGCTTTAACATCTCACACTGAAGAGTGTCTGCAGAGACTCATTGACAGGATTGCGGCTGCCTGCAACGAACTTCGCCTAACCATCAGCCTCAAGAAAACGAACATCATGGGACAGGACGTCAGAAATGCTCCATCCATCAATATCGGCGACCACGCTCTGGAAGTGGTTCAAGAGTTCACCTACGCAGGCTCAACCATCACCAGTAACCTGTCTCTCGATGCAGAAATCAACAAGCGCATGGGAAAGTCTTCCACTGCTATGTCCAGACTGGCCAAGAGAGTGTGGGAAAATGGCGCACTGACACGGAACACAAAAGTCCGAGTGTTTCAAGCCTGTGTCCTCAGTACCTTGCTGTACGGCAGCAAGGCCTGGACAATGTACGTCAGCCAAGAGCGACGTCTCAACTCATTCCATCTTCACTACTTCCGGAGAATCCTTGGCATCAGGTGGCAGGACCATATCTCCTATGCAGAAGTCCTCGAGACGGCCAACATCCCCAGCATATACACCCTACTGAGTCAGCGGCGCTTGAAATGGCTTGGCCATGTGAGCCACATGGAAAATAGCAGGATCCCCAAGGACACATTGTACAGCGAGCTCGTCACTGGTATCAGACCCACCGGGCATCCATGTCTCCGTTTTAAAGACGTCTGCAAACACGACATGAAGTCCTGTGACATTGATCACAAGTCGTGGGAGTCAGTTGCCGTGATCGCCAGAGCTGGCGGGCAGCCATAAAGGTGGGGCTAAAGAGTGGCGAATCGAAGAGACTTCGCAGTTTGCAGGAAAAAAAACAGAAGCGCAAGGGGAGAGCCAACTGTGTAACAGCCCTGACAAGCAATTTTATCTGCAGCGTTTGTGGAAGAGTCTGTCACTCTAGAATTGGCCTTTATAGCCATTGCAGGCTGCTCCACAAACCACTGACCATCTCTAGGCGCTTACCCATTGTCTCTCGAGACAAGGAGGCCAAAGAAGGAGACGAAGAAGGAATTTCCTCCTTGCAGACAGCCTGCATCCCTCTCCTATATAATATCCCTCAGTGTCCATAAGACTGTCCCCTCGTGGCCCTTAATTCTGTCAGCCACACCTCCACTGTCTCTATGGAAAGTCTGGGGAGCCTCCCAGCTAGTGACACCTCCCAAAGCTGCTGCTACTTCTGCCAAGCTGCAGAGAAGTGCTGGTACCCCTCAACTAACTGCAGCTTTTTAAGGCAAACTGCAGTCTTCCACCTCCCATTGGCGGTAAGCTATTAAAGAGCGGTCACCTCCAAACTGCCCTGCATGGCTAATAACTATCCTGAAGAAAATTGAAGTGGGGTAGTTTTAGGGCCGTCCTATCACAAGGGGAATTTGGGTCCATATCTCTATCCAGCACTTCCCTTCTCTTTAATGAAAACAGAAAATGCTGGAAATGCTCAGCAGGTGACATCTGCTGAGAGAGAAGCGTAGGGTTAACATTTCAGATCAGTGACCTCTTGTCATGGAATCTTAGAATGATACAGTGGAGAAATAGGTAATTCGGCCCCTCATGCCCATGCTGGCTCCTTGAAAGCACCAGATCGCTTTCCTTTTGCTTCTTAGCTAATGCACAGAAAAACTCAGCAAAGCGTGTTGTAAAATTAAAGAGGAGGTTTTATGGTTGGTTTATGCACAGAATAATGTTTTGGTGTTCAGTGACAGGTGGCACTCTCAAAGGATCCCGTGTTTCACAATAGTAAACCTTAGCTTTAGGAAGCTGTCAGTTAGCACAGCTCCACTGAGGATTCCTTTCGAATAGGACTTGCTTGGAACACAAAAGCTTTTCTTTAGACTATCCTTGAAAAGCATAAAGAGGGGTATGTAGTTTATATTAAAATTGTTCTCCCATTTCCTTCTTTAAGAGCTATTTCTATTTTATTCCAAGTAAAAGACTTGCAGTCTAATATATCACATCACATCCCTTTGAAATGTCACAAGCACTACATACATGTACAATGAATATCTTTTGAAGTGGAATGTATATTGTTTTGCAGATAAACACATTTTATCTACTAATGTCAGTTGTGCAATACCTATTTTTGCCACAGAATTGTATAGTGGATTCAGTCTGTTGTATTCTTGTTACATGCTGCACCTTACTGTTAGAAAACTCCACTGAAAATTATTAGTTCAGTCTTTTATATTCAGATTTAACAATATTTGCATCTAGCCTTTCCAACATGGGGGAGTGAAGGTCATAGATTTGACAGGACACAGAAGACTGAGCGAATTAACATTCCAGGGAGATGACCTAATCTGCCTCGACAAGGAAATAAAGAGCTAAATGATGTTTAGTCTGTGCTGATTGAAAACCTCTAATTGATGGCAATACACTGCAGAATCAAATTTGAAGTTTGGTGGCGTCCCAGGGCAAGAGTATTGTGAACTGCCAACATACGTGCGATGGCAATTAAGCATTAGGGTACCTTCAGGTCAGGATGTGAAAGCACAGATACTAGTTGGTGCTCATTGCATTTATCTTCACTTACAAAAGCCTTGTTCATTTTAACAGAATTTAAACCTCAGATCCTTGCACTGATGTTTGGATTGCTCCCAGTTACTACGCCATTGCCATAGAATCATAGAAATCTATGGCACAGAAGGAAGCCATTTGGCCCATCATGTCTGTGCCGGCCAAAAAAGAACAATCCAGCCCAGTTCCACTTTCCAGCCTTTGACCCTGAGCCTGATAGGTTACAGGGCATATCCAAGTGCTTTTTAGAGGTGGTGAGTTTCGGCGGAGAGTTTCATCTGTTGACTTTTTTTTATTAAAATAAAACCACCCAGTTTACAGGCAGTGAGTTCCAGACCCCCACCACTTTCTGCATGAAAAAAATCCTCCTCAGCTCCCCTCTACCTTCTACCAATTACTTTAAATCTAGGCCCCCTGGTTACTGAGCTCTCTGCTAAGGGGGATAGGTCTTTCCTATCCACCTTATTGATTTTTTTTATTCATTTCACGGGACGTGGGCAACACTGGCTAGGCCAGCATTTGTTGCCCTTGAGAAGGTGGTGGTGAGCTGCCTTCTTGAACCGCTGCAGTCCATCTGGTGCGGGTAGACCCACAGTGCTGTTAGGGAGGGAGTTCCAGGATTTTGATCTAGTGACAGTGAAGGAACAAGAATTTATTTCCAAGTCAGCATGGTGTGTGGCTTGTTGGGTAACTTGCAGGTGGTGGTGTTCCTATGCGTCTGCTGCCCTTGTCCTTCTAGATGGAAGAGGTTGCAGGTTTGGAAGGTGCTGTCGAAGGAGGCGTGGTGAGTTGCTGCAGTGCATCTTGAATACCTAGGCCCCTCATAATTTTATGCACCGCAATTAAATCTCCCCCAGCCTCCTCTTTTCCGAAGAAAACATCCCCAGTCTCTCCAATCTTTCTTCATATGTCTGTGCATGTGTCTGTGTGAATGCTGGGATCCATTTAATAATTATAATGCTGTATCATGAAGAACACCAATAATTTATGATCAGACTAAAAACCAAATATCTCAGCCAGCTAGGAATTTGTAATAAAAACGGAACATGCTGGAAACACCAATCTGTGGAGAAAAGAAAAAAGGTCAAGTTAATATTTCTAGGTTATGACCATTCATAAGAACCCCAACTAATACTCTGATGAAGGGTCACTAACCTGAACCGTTAACTCTGTTTCTCTCTCTACCGATGCTGCCTGACTTGCTGGTTGTCTCCAGCATTTTCTGTTTTTATTTCCTTAGGTCAAGACTTGGATTTGGTATTACTATTTGGTATTACCAGTTAACAATTGGTATTTTTCTGATGGTAAGGCTGTTTGCAGAGTTGTGTCATTAGTTTCTCATATTTTAAAGGGCAAACAAATCATGTTAATATGTGCATTTCTGAAAATCATAATACATATCCTTATTTTAAGAGGTCAGCATATAATTTTTAAGTTATTTATGGAAAATTGCACTCCTACCTTGATTTTCCTGGGAATTATGCATGCCTAGGAATAAAAGTTATTTGTTATCATTTAACTTATATTGTCTGCTGCTTATCCTGGATTCGGTCACTGGGTTAGATGCTTGTGAGTAATGTTTGTAATATTATGACATGTTGGATATCATGCTAATAATTTAATAAATCTTTTAACAATTTTAAGTTAAATATTATTTCATTACTTGTTATAATCCTACTTTATAGCAATTTTTTAAAAATCTAGTACATTCATATAAATGTTGAATATTTAACCCCTGAAGCACCTACTGTGAAATGGTGTTTTATTATTGTGTCCACATTCTGTAACATTTTTTCTTGGTGTTGCTTGCCAATATTCTTCCCTCCCTTCTTCTCTTGAAAGCATTGGTGCAAAAAATCCATCTGGGGCCAATTTCAGGCCCAGGCCCAGACTTGAACGCTGTACAGCCAGCAGGAGCCGAAGTAAGAGTCCCGAGGATCAATGAAAATTGGCCATGGGGCCTCATCGACATACTCGGGACAGGCTGCCGACATTGTGCACGCCGGGAGGGGGACATCAGGGTCAGACTGCTTATCTCACTAGCAGTGACCCTCAGCTAAGTCCTGGGAGGAGGGGGTTGGAGCAGGTTACACAGGCGAAATGGTGATTGCCAGGCCTGAGGATTCAGCGGAGCAGTCCTGCTCCACCTGACTCCACAGGGAAGGTTTTATCCTTAAAATGAAATAATTCTGAAACTCGCCCTCATTGGCCTTGCTCTTTCTGACCAATTCCAACAAAGGATCCTTCAATAGTCATTGGGCCCCTAATTATATTCAAGAGGCCTAATGCCTGTCTTAGGAGTCTGCCCTGGATTGGGCACAGCAAAATGGGGGGGCGAGGCATACCAATTTCTACCCTGCTAACTTCTTGTTAGGGTTCCGTGGGCATCTCACCATCCAGTACCTGACCTCATGGGTGAGTTTTGATGGTGACCCATGAGACTCTTCATGGCAAAGCCTGATCCTGTTCACGTGCACACACACACACATACGCACGCAATTTCAGCAGTGACGATCATGAACAGGAGGAAGAACCCTGATTGACCTTCTCCACTACCTAGTCTGGAGATTCCGAGCCCAATTGTAACACAGCTACTCCTGCTGTAGGTGAGAGCAGCTAACTAACTCAGCACAGCCGAGGGGGTGGGGTGGGGAGGCAAACCAGGAAACTTTATGCTCTGGATAAAATTACTGATCCACCGGAGAATCACTCACAATTGTATTTTTCAATTCACAGCTTATATCCATCAGAGACTGAACGATGCATTGGCTAAATCCTAGATTTGTTCACTGGGGAAGTTTCAATAACACTAGTTGTTGCACTGCAGTTTATTTACTACAGGATTTTGAATAGCAAAATTTCACCTTTTTAAATGTTCTCCAGTGAACAACAATGAGCAGCAAATGCAAATAATAATTGTCACATAATAAACAACTAAAATGGGGCACATCTTGAAATATTGCCATTAAAAATAATATTTGTGCAGTTCTGCATTATTTTGTGAGGCGCTCCATTATTTTAAGTAGTAGCATTCTGCATGATTTATTACAGGAGAATGAGGAGGTATTGTCAGTTTTACATAGATAGGCCATGATTTTAACTGCAAGTTGGTCTTGGGCACGTCAGTAGTGAGGTGAGTTTAAAAACTCACCCACTGTTGCTTGAAGCTCCAGGGCCTCATTATAATGCTACTGCTTGGTTTCCCATTGAATTGGTTGTCCTGGCGGGAAACCCAACCAGTTCCAGGCCATAGTTTCCAGCAGCATATCCTTTATTATGAGTGGAATTGAAAATAAAAGTAAGGATGTTATGCTTCCGTTACACAGGGCATTGGTGAGACTACATCTCAAATACTGTGTGCAGTTTTGGTCTCCTTATTTAAGGAAGGATGGGAATGCGTTGGAGGGGGTTCAGAGGAGGTTTACGAGATTGATACCTGGAATGAGTGGGTTGCCTTATGAGGAAAGGTTAGACAGACTGGGCTTGCTTTCACTGGAGCTTAGAAGAGTGAGGGGAGACTTGATTGAAGTTTGTAAGATCCTGAACGGTCTTGACAAGGTGGATGTGGAAAGGATGTTTCCTCTTGTGGGTGAGTCCAGAACTACGGGGCATTGTTTTAAAATTAGGGGTCACCATTTTAGGACAGAGATGAGGAAGTTTTTTCTCGGAGGGTTGTGCGACTTTGGAAAACTCTGCCTCTGAAGGTGGTGGAGGCGGGGTCTTTGGATATTTTTAAGGTGGAGGTAGATAGATTCTTGTTAGGCAAGAGATTGTTAGGTTAGGGATTGTGGAATTCGAGATAGAAACAGATCAGCCATGATCTTATTGAATGGCAGAGCAGGCTTGAGGGCCGAATGGCTATTTCCGCTCCTAATTCATATATTCGTATGTCAGCCAGCAACCTATCTGAAGCAGGAATGCACCTCTTAAAGTAAGGTTGGCATTCCCTTGGAGCTTGGTTTGTTTGCGAGGTGTTAGAAGAAAAATCTTCTGCGAAATGAGCAGGAAGCAGGCACCAAGGCTGTCTGAAGCCCCGCTGGAGGAGCTGCTGGAAGAGGTGAAGGAGAGGAGGGATCTCCTGTTCCCCAGCGGTGCCAGGAATGTTGCCAACCATCTTCTCCACCAGTGAAGGGGAGAGATTGCACAGGTCATCAGTTCCAGGCTCATCAACGTCAGGATCTGGATACAATGCAGGGAACACATTAATTATCTCACTAGAGTAGCAAGGATGAATAGTGCTCTATCTTTATGCCTCTCTCTCACGAACACATAGCAGCAATCCACTAGCTCCCTTCCCTGCAGCACTCTGACCAACTCCCTTCCCTCACCACTCAGCCCAAGGACACACTACAGCACTTCTCATTTTCATTTTCAGCACACATGTATCTCTTCTGCCCTCTCTTCACACCAGCCACAAGCTTCACTTGCCTGGATGAGTGCAGTTCCAAAAACATTCAAGAAACTCAACATCATCCAGGATTAGCAGCCGGCTTGATTGGCATCCCATCCACCGACTTAAACATTCACTCCCTCCAGCACAGACGCCCAGTGGCAGCAGTATGGACCATCTACAAGATGCACTGCAGCAATTTGGCAAGGTTGTAAATACCACCACCTCGAAGTAGGGGCAAGTTCTCCTCCAAGTTACACAACATCCTGACTTGGAACTATATCACCTTTGCTGGGTCAAAATCCTGGAATTCCCTCCCTAACAGCACTGTGGGTGTACCTACACCACACGGACTACAGTGGTTCAAGAAGGCAGCTCACCACCACCTTCTCCAGGTTAATTAGGGATGGGAAATAAATGCTGGCCTAGCCAGCGATCCCCACAACCCATGAATGAATTTTAAAAACTCCTCCCCGACTTGCTAGCCTTTGTATCATCACCAACTTCTCTCAGGACTCCTTCTTCACTTCACACTCCACGGCCGGGATTTTACAGAGCTCCCGATGTTGGGCTCCATGGCGGTGGGGGGGCTGAAAGATCGTTCCAGCAGAGGCCTGCCATGGAGCCTGATGCTGGGAGGGCCGGGCCTGATCTCCCCAGCAGTGGTGAGGCTCCGTGGCAGCACCCTCCCCGCTGGGCGATGGGACCCTGCTTACAATGTGTAAATTAATTAAATGAATACATTTAAATAAAGCCGGCACTCCCCCGCCTTCATTTTCCTGTCTGGGGAAAGCGGGCACTGCAGTGGTGGGGAGGGAAGGGCAAATACTTAATTTTATTGTTATGGGGGGGGTGATGGGAAAGGGCCAGCAGAATTATAATCAGTACAGTGTGGGGGGGGGGGGCTATAACTTTAAAAATTTAAATTAGCCGGCTGCCCTTTAAAAATGGCGTCTGCACACAGGCAACTGACGCCATTGCTGGTGTGGAGAGTCCACTACCTCCACATGATGGGGGAGGGCAGGTTGACCGTGTTATTAGCATGAGGAAGATCGCAGCGGCATGGGGGTGTGCGGCCCACACTTTCTGTCTTGTTGGTAAAACCGTTTGGCAGGACTTCCAATACCTTGTGCAGCAGCTTGTGTGAGGCCAATGGTTTTCTTCTCATTGCAGGGCCCAAGACATTTGTACCTCTGTCTTCCTCAGCATTGCTGGGAGCAGACCTTGTGAGCTGTCTCCGGGGCTGTCCCTGTTACCATTACCTACACCTGTGCACAAGTGCTAGGTGCTTCACCATACACCACAATACCAATCCCACTATCTCCCTCACTAATCCAGCCAGGGTGCCACTCTCTGTGCTGGTGTTTGGGAGTGATGGAGTGCATGGCAGGAGCTCCAAAGAAGGATTCTCCTCCTCTGACATGCTATCTCTTGGAGAGACTTGGGTGGGGATGTGCTCAGGCTGTTGAGAAGAACTTTTTTTTTTATTTCCAAAATATGCCTTATTCGTAAAAATCTATAAAAAATACAATACCAAACAGTTTCAAACAGCACCAAGTCAAAAATTACAAACAGTGCAAAAAAGGTCCGTTTCCTTCAATACAATCCTGAGTTGCCTCACAACCCTTCCATTTCATTTGTCATGCCAGATACATTTTTACATTTTACAGCACACAAAATGTTCCCGATACAGTTCGAGGGGTTTCCAATGGATCCAGCCCCTCAGTTCAGCTTGGTGGGGGGACCTTACACAGTGGTCTTTCCCCATTGAGCCTTTGCTGCGGCTGCCCCAAGCTTTAGTGCGTCCCTCAGCACGTAGTCCTGGACCTTGGAATGTGCCAGTCTGCAACATTCGGTCGTGGACAACTCTTTGCTCTGGAAGACCAGCAGGTTTCGGGCAGACCAAAGTGCGTCTTTCACCAAATTGATAGTCCTCCAGCAGCAGTTGATGTTTGTCTCGGTGTGCATCCCTGGGAACAGCCCATAGAGCACAGAGTCCTGTGTTACAGAGCTGCTTGGGATGAACCTCGACAAAAACCACTGCATCTCTTTCCACACCTGCTTTGCAAAGACACATTCCAGAAGGAGGTGGGCAACCGTCTCTTCCCCACCACAGCCACCGCGGGGGCATTGTGCGGAGGGGGTGAGACTTCGGGAGTGCAGGAAGGATCTGACGGGGAGGGCCCTTCTCACCACCAGCCAAGCTACATCTTGGTGCTTGTTTGAAAGTTCTGGTGATGAGGCATTCCGCCAAATGACTTTGGCGGTCTGCTCGGGGAACCATCCGACAGGATCCACCATCTCCTTTTCCCGTAGGGCCTTGAGGACATTCCGTGCAGACCACTGCCTGATGGATCGGTGGTCAAAGGTGTTTTCCCGCAGAAACAGCTCCACGAAGGATAGGTGGTACGGCATGGTCCAACTGGATGGAGCGTTCTGCGGCAATGTGACCAGGCCCATCCTTCGCAACACCGGGGACAGATGGAACCTCAGCACGTAGTGACACTTGGAGTTTGCGTACTGGAGGTCTACGCACAGCTTGATGCAGCCGCACACAAAGGTGGTCATCAGGATGAGGGCGACGTTGGGTACATTTTTCCCACCCTTATCCAGAGGTTTGAACATCGTGTCCCTCCGGACCCAGTCCATTTTAGATCCCCAGATGAAGCGGAAAATGGCTCGGGTGACTGCCACGGCGCAGGAGTGGGGTATGGGCCAGACCTGCGCCACATACAGCAGCAACGTGAGCGCCTAGCACCTGATGACCAGGTTCTTACCCACATTGGAGCGAGATCGCTGCCCCCACATGCTCAGCTTGTGTTGTACCTTGGCTACTCACTACTCCTAGGTTTTGGTGCACGCCCCGGCCCTTCCGAACCATATCCCCAGCACCTTCAGGTAGTCTGACCTGACGGTGAAGGGGACAAAGGATCGGTCAGCCCAGTTCCCAAAGAACATGGCCTCGCTCTTGCCGTGGTGAACTTTGGCTCCCGAGGCCAGTTTGAACTGGTCGCAGATGCTCATCAATCTGCACACAGACGGCAGATCTGAGCAGAAGACGGCGACGTCATCCATGTACAGGGAGGTTTTAACCTGAGTGCCTCCACTGCCTGGGATTATCACCCCTCTTTCCTAATAGACTCAGCAAAGGGTTCAATACTTTTTTTTTATTATTTCCAAAATATACTTTATTCATAAAAATCTGTAAAAATTACATTGCCAAACAGTTTCCAAACAGCACGAAAAAATACAAACATTGCAAAAGAGATCAGTTTCTTTCAATACTGTCATGAGTTTCTTCCCAACCCTTCCGTTTCACAATTGTCATGTCAATTACAGTTTTACATTTACAGCAATTGAGAATATTAACGATACAGTTCGAGGGGCTTCCCATGGTTCCAGCCCCTCAGTCCAGCTTGGTGGGGGAACCTTACACTGTGGTCTTTCCCCGTTGAGCCTTTGCTGCGGCTGCCCCAAGCTTTAGTGCGTCCCTCAGCATGTAGTCCTGGACCTTGGAATGTGCCAATCTGCAACATTCGGTGGTGGACAACTCTTTGCGCTGGAAGACCAGCAAGTTTCGGGCAGACCAAAGGGCGTCTTTCACCGAATTGATAGTCCTCCAGCAGCAGTTGATGTTTGTCTCGGTGTGCGTCCCTGGGAACAGCCCGTAGAGCACAGACTCCTGTGTTACAGAGCTGCTTGGGATGAACCTTGACAAAAACCACTGCATCTCTTTCCACACCTGCTTTGCAAAGGCACATTCCAGGAGGAGGTGTGCGACCGTCTCTTCCCCACCACAGCCAACGCGGGGGCACTGTGCGGAGGGGGCGAGACTTCGGGTGTGCATGAAGGATCTGACGGGGAGGGCCCTTCTCACCACCAGCCAAGCTACGTCTTGGTGCTTGTTTGAAAGTTCTGGTGATGAGGCATTCCGCCAAATGACTTTGACGGTCTGCTCGGGGAACCATCCGACAGGATCCACCGTTTCCTTTTCCCGTAGGGCCTTGAGGACATTCCGTGCAGACCACTGCCTGATGGACCGGTGGTCAAAGGTGTTTTCCCGCAGAAACTGCTCCACGAAGGATAGGTGGTACGGCACCGCCCAACTGCACGGAGCATTCCGCGGCAATGTGACCAGGCCCATCCTTCGCAACACCGGGGACAGATAGAACCTCAGCAGGTAGTGACACTTGGAGTTTGCGTACTGGGGATCTACACACAGCTTGATGCAGCCGCACACGAAGGTGGTCATCAGGATGAGGGCTACGTTGGGTACATTTTTCCCGCCCTTGTCCAGAGATTTGAACATCGTGTCCCTCCGGACCCGGTCCATTTTAGATCCCCAGACGAAGCGGAAAATGGCTCGGGTGACTGCCACGGCGCAGGAGTGGGGTATGGGTCAGACCTGCGCCACATAGAGCAACAACGTGAGCGCCTCGCACCTGATGACCAGGTTCTTACCCACAATGGAGAGAGATCGCTGCCCCCACATGCCCAACTTTTGTCGTACCTTGGCTACTCGCTCCTCCCATGTTTTGGTGCACGCCCCGGCCCTTCCGAACCATATCCCCAGCACCTTCAGGTAATCTGACCTGACGGTGAAGGGGACAAAGGATCGGTCAGCCCAGTTCCCAAAGAACATGGCCTCGCTCTTGCCGTGGTTGACTTTGGCTCCCGAGGCCAGTTCGAACTGGTCGCAGATGCTCATCAGTCTGCGCACGGACAGCGGATCCGAGCAGAAGACGGCGACGTCATCCATGTACAGGGAGGTTTTGACCTGAGTGCCTCCGCTGCCTGGGATTGTCACCCCTCTTATGCTCGCATCCTTCCTAATAGACTCAGCAAAGGGTTCAATACAGCAAACAAACAAGACCGGGGACAGAGGACAGCCCTGTCTGACTCCAGATTTGATCGGGAAACTTTCAGATTCCCACCCGTTGATTGACACTGCGCTACTGATGTTTGTGTAGAGCAGTTGTATCCAATTGCAGATTCCCTCCCCAAACCCCATTTTGGAAAGCACGTCCATCATGTAGGTGTGCGATATCCTGTCAAAAGCCTTCTCCAAAGGGTTCAATACAGCAAACGAAGAAGGAGAAAAAGGACAAGAGTTAGATGACAATGGGAGACAGTACAGTTGCAGGGACCTGCATCATATTGTACATCACAGTCAAGCTGGCTGAAGGTTTTTTTTTCAGTGCTTACGAAAGGGGTACAAGTAGTCCTCAGAGATCCTGCTTAATGAAGCCGCCCGACTTCTAAATACCCAATGCACACACCACAGCAGGTCCAGCAATTTCCATGGCTTTTCTGCTCTAGTTCGCTAGGCCTCCTATTGTCTTTCTCCTGTCATGATTATTTTGCATCATTTGGTCCTGCAGAAAGAGAGGCCAAGACTTAGTGAGCAGCTACTGAAAGGAGAGTGTCGATATGTAGGCCTTGTGCTGGCAGTGCATATACTGAGGGGGAGATGCAAGCAGAGATGAGCAGGTGCTGAGTTGGCAGCATGTGTGGGGCTGGATGCAAATTTCAAAAATTGAATGCACTGTTCCTACTTCCTTCTCCAAGACTTGAGCCCATAATCTAGGCCGACACTTCAGTTCAGTACTGATGGAGTGCTGCACTGTTGGAGGTACCATCTTCAAGATTAAATACGAAACCAAAAAGGTGGATGTAAATTATCTAATGACACTGTTCAAAAAGAGATCACGGGAGTGTCCTGTCCAATATTTATTCCTCAATCAGTATCTAAGAACAGACGATCTGGTCATTTATTTTATTGCTGTTTGTGGGATCTTGCTGTGTGTAAGTTGTCTGCCGCGTTTCCCTACATTACACTTACACTTCAGAATTGTCTAAAAAGTACTTTGGGATGTCCTGCGGTTATGAAAGGTGCTTTATAGAGGCAAGTCCTTTCTTTCTTTTACCTTTGAGATTGTGGTCACCTCCCTTGATTCTGTAGCTAGGCTCTCACAACATGAGTAAATATTCTCAAGAAATGCAGCTTTGCTAGAAACGCAAATGGTTCCCAGGCAGACTCTGGGCTCATACCTGCATTGTGCGTTGGAGAGACATATGTCCACCTTGAATAGATGGTGGATAGGGGCTTTTGGGGAGTGACCCATCTTCAGCGCTCGGCCCTCCTGCAGATCAGTGGATGGGATGGGCCCCAGCCCCATGGGAGTGGCAGTGGATCAGGCAGAGCAGTACATGTTACCCTCATTCAGGATGTAAACAGGTTTGCTTCCTCACCAACCCCTCAACCAGTACCCAATATAGTGCCAGAAAGCCAGCTGAGCAGGAGGCCCCCAGCAGAAGTTGAAGTGCCACAGTCTCCAGCACCCAGCCATCAATGGAAAGGAGTCTCAAGGGTCCCTACATGAGCATCAGCTGCCTTTCACCTGCTGAAACCACTGCATGGAATCTCATAGTGGTCGTAGAGTGAGGAAAGCTGGTAAGATAAACACACTGGATGAAGCACTTTGATCTTCTCTTTGTGAATAAATTCATCACTTTTTCACATTTGGGAGCTTGGTCTATGGTCTCTTCATTGCAGTTGGTTAGTCTACAGAATGTCACTGATAAAGAGATCGACTGAAAGGGGCTAACAAGGACTGTTAATGCAGCATGGCTTTTTGTCACCTTTTACATGAGTGGATCAAGAAGGTGAACAGGAAAGTTTCTGTACAAACTGATCCCAGGCCTCACTGTCTTCCCCCTCTTGCCTGTCATGTTCCAACATGCCCAGTTGCTGCTTGTCCTGAGTTGACGAGGCTGCTGTTATTAGTGTTCCTCTTCCTCTAACTGTCCCTCTAACCAGAGAACATAAGCAATACAGACATCCGTCACAAGCAGAGAGTGCTTAGTCAGGGTGAGTGAAGCCACAAAGTGAGAAAAAGTTCATCTGGCAGTTTGTCAATACCTTGGGAATCCAATAAGAGTGACTCTGTAAACTTCCACCTTCAAGTGAGTTCCCTGTTAACTTCATTGACAGCTCTGGTCAGTCATTTTCTGAGGCCAATCTGAGATTTTACTGAGCAGCTCGGCCGCTGGACAGGGCCTTCTGCCGAGCCCAGTTAAAGTAGCATTGGTGCCCCAATGGCGCCATACTCCAACTTGCATATGTTTATTAGGCACCTGTCTGTTTCTGGGTAAGGCAAATTTTCACAATTTTAACTACTCACCATCCTTATTCCCACTGAGTTGGTAGTGTTAAAATCAGGGCCTATATATTGTCTGCTCCTGATGGTGTGACAAGTTATTTGAAAAGCTATCAAAAGCATTCCCTGATGATTTGGTTGATAAAGTCAGTTGTATTTGAGCCATTCTGATCAGAAAGTCACAAATTCAATTCCTAGTCTGTGTTGAGTTAACTGAGGTCAGCCCGGGCAGCAACTTTAATGCTACTGTTCAACTTGGCACCCAATTGGATACGGAGGGGAAAAACCAGGCAGGATTTCCAGTCATGATCATTATCTAATGATTCCTGTAGAGAGGTGCATGCATGCGTGTGTGTGGACAATGAGTGAGGACAAGATTGGGCCCTGTGGTCACAAAGCCTGTTGTATTCATTGTGGTAAATCACACATGAGGACTGGCAATTGAAGAAGGGATGCAAGGATGCCTGCATCCTTGGAACAAAGCTCAGCAGCAACCAAAGCCTGCAGGCAAGAACAAGGGGAGAGAATTGGCAAAGAAAATATGTTTTTGGGTCTTGAGTTCTTTCTGCATGTAGCACCATACAATGAGAACCGATCCTTAGTCCGACTTCCTACCAGACCTGCTACCAAAACACAGCAAATTTTTAGGTTAAACTGAAAGGATTAACGTGTCCTAGAAAAGCAAATATCTTGTTTATATTGGACTACATGTGTGTGGAAGAGAAAGGAAAATAATTCCTGCTTTGCAGCAAATAAGTCATAATTTGTTGGTCTGGAGAATTTACTATATTACAGTTTTTCTCTTGTTTGCAGCTACAGAGTGATCTTGATCAAGAATACCAAGACAAGTTTAAGAGGCTGCCTCTGGAAATCCAAGAATTTGTACAGGATACACTGAAAGGAAAGTTCAGTGAAGATGGAGATCACAGCGCTCCACCCCCATCCATAGCTCCAGATAATGGGAAATTGAACCACAAGTCATGCTCAAATGAAGATGATTTAGAAGACGATAAGTCAGATAAAGTGTTTGATACTTCACTTTAATAGGCAGATTCCATCTTTAAAACTGTGTTAATCTATTGCATTTTTGGGGGCTGCTACACAAAAGATGTAGGCAGGCGAATAACTGCTTGAGTACATGTTTGTGCTCTGGAAGACCTAATCAAGCATACAGTACATTGTCAGGGTCATGTGTGTACATTCTGTTCAAGTGCCAGTGCGAAACTAATTGTACAGTGCAACACATTACATTTGAAAATCATCAAAGAGGAACGTGAGACCTACAGTACTTAATAGGCTAAACTCAACAGCCACATATCCATAACATTGCATGTTTGCACTGTGTTGTAAGAAACCTTTGCTTTAACTGCAAGCACAGGTTTGGCATTGTCTTTGCTTTATACATAAGTACACTTATCTGAGGAATTGTACATTGCTGCATACTCTAATGTCGGCATTGCTGAATTAAGAATGCTGCTTAATATAATGGGGGTTTTGGTTGTGCAATTCTAAAACTTTCTGCATAGCTTTGTCGAGCATATTTAAAGGGAAACAAGTTTCAGGGATGCATGCATGATGGAAATATTATGGTTATCACTGTGGATACTTTAAGATATAACTAAGAGGCAGTTTTGTTGTGGAGTTCGTGCTGTAATGTACTTTGAAGTAGCTTTGCAGGGTATAAAAGCATCTTTGACTTGTGTGTACAAAGTAGTTACATTGATATCACAGTTTTTCTAAACCAAGGTGGTTGTTACAAGTTAACGAGAGTGACGTAACAGAAAGTCCTTATATCCACTGCACATTTAAGACATTTGTAAAATTTGTTTTGTACAATACAAGTGGTTGTAAATATCCTGAAGGGAAAAATTGCAAGCAAGTCAATGTATTAATGTGTATGTATGCACTTTGAGAATGAAATTTTAATTTCAAAATTAAACACTGAAGATGTGATATTGCTGACAATTAATCAACACTGGTAACTTTAGCAAGCATCGATGTAATGGATAGTCACCTCTTAACAATTTGTGCAACCTGAGTTCTTTGGCATTCTTCACTCTATGCCATATATCTGACACATAACAGATACAGGTATTGCAGCAGTTGAATTGGCAAGAAAAGCAGTCCAAGATTCTCGGGACTATTTTATGACAAAAAACATTTCAAGGTCATAGTGGTTGCTCAAGCTCTGAAATGCATAAATCTGAAGACTCTTGTATTTCCATTGCATTCAGTATGCGTAACTATTCTGAGTGAAAACATTTCATTGCCATCATTTGGTGCAGCATTTGTCTAATATGATGTTTCAGTAAAACATTCTCTTTATTTTTATACGATTTAATGTGCTATTCTAATGAAAACCCCACCACAATGGGTCTAGCTATTTAAATGCTCAGAATTTATGATGGAGCATCTCTTTTTTTTTTACTTTTTATTGGTTTTAACAGTGTTACAGATTATTGCAAAACCAGAAATTCATAGTTTTATTCCGTCTGTATCACACCCTGTAGTTTTCAATAATTGTAGTGGAAGTGTGTTTGTAAATGTGTGCCTATTTTATATATATATATAAAACATACACATACATATGTACACACATTATATTTGTTGTTTAATGTTACTTGAATTAGATTTGTTACATCTAACAGAACTATGAAGGGGTCTATATGATGTGAGAGTCTGTGCCTTTAAAGTGTTTGCCTTGTTCTGTATCTGTCTAAGTAGAATATTCAAAGTACTTACTGTGGAAATCTGTATTTATGGGCTAGGTTGTATGTGCACTTCATTTAACAACTGCAAACACTACAGTTTGTGTTCAGCATTAAATGCGGGTCATTTTTGAATTAGGATGTTTAGCGGTGTTTCACAAACTTCAGCTCATACATCAGGTCTGGACAAATCACGAAATGTGTGGTAACAATAAGTGAAGCATAACTGTTTAATCTCACTGATCATATTAATGGATGGTCTGTGCTGTAATATTGTTCAATTGTTTTGACTTAAAGTTGACTGTAGAATAACAAAATGTGACAAAGGGAACACTTCACATAAAAAGGATGTAAATAATATTGTCTTTGACAATAACAACTTGTTCCAAAATGCATATTCAAATTTTGTATGAATTCTATGCAATTTTCTGGCATGATGTTTCTTCCACTGGTAATTTTATGTGCATTCATCAGTTACAATGGAAAAATAAAAATTCTTTAAACATGAATTTCTCTGTGTCAGCATTACAGAAATCTCCGCTATGTATTGTTTTTGTTTTTAAAAAAAAAGCTGCTATCTATTTTGAGAAATTATGTGTACAGGGATAACAGCATGAAAGCCTAGGGCACCTATTTCTGCAACAAGTGTTTCACAAAGTTTAGCATGCAGAAATTGGGCCCTTTGGAGAACTTGTAAAATGTGTCAGATTTAACACTTTAGTTAATGCCATGGCATAGATCTCTCTGCAATGTTCACAAATTGAGCTCAAACTAAATGCAGTGGCCTTTGAGCACATCAGACTCCCAATGAATCTCCCAGAATCAATGAATTATGTTTGTACAATGAGGAACTCAGTATGTAATATACCTATCACAAGGAATCAATGTTTGGGGGCAGGACATCAAATGCTATTGAAGGGATTGTAAAGGCCTACAGCAGCAGTTTAAATGGGAGAAGGTTTTTGATGGATATAAATTTGACCATATTAGCAGTCATTACCACTTGTAATACCTCAGTTTGCTGATCCATCATCAAAAGTGCTGATGGAAAAGGTTCAGAAAAAACAAAAGGGACTGCTTGGCAGAGTCATACACATTGCGTGAGAAGATATCAAGAGTCTATGTCAATACTGCTTCCATCGTGCAAAGGGCCAGGCTGCAATTATGGAATAAGTTTAGAGATTTCAGTAAATCAGCTACGGTAAATCTATTCACCATAATCTTATAACATGTTGATTGGCAAAGTATGCATGGCTTGTCCTCCCATTCAGATTATTTCACAGGCACCTGGATGCTTGCCATGCACACCCATCTACTGCAAGGGTGCAGCTTGCAAGAACAACCCATACCTGTAAATCTTACAATGCTGATATACTTAAAGGGCTTCACTCCAAAAATATTAAAAGCAGAATATAGCTGCAGGGTGTATATACACCTATAGGATGCAGGGTGACTACTTAGGGGGGGAGGAGAGGGGGGTCATTATCTGCTTTAATATTTCCAACCTTTCAAAACTGCTTGCTGAACAAGATGCAGATAACAGAGGAAGCATTTGGAAAAAGCTTTTTCTTATTGGATGATAGCCTTGTAGTGCAAAGACTTTTCAGTTCCTTCAAAGAGGTTGCAGTGAAAATCATCGGCATGAGTGCAATGGGAAGAGTGAAGTCAGAGGACTCCCCCAAGCTTAACGGCCAGTTCCTATCCTGTTCTTTTCACCCTACTCACTCTTTCATTAACTTACTAACTCACTTCTCTCCAGGAATGCACTCAATCACAATGCCATATGATATAGTATAGTCAGATTTTTGCTGGAACCAGACATCTTATGGCAGCTGCTGCTAAACTTGTTCATGCATGTTTAGGTTGTAAAAAATTTTTGCCCACTAAGTTTCTGGAAATGTGAACTGATAACGGCGCAGGGCAACAGGGCATCCAAGACCTTGGTGAACAATGGGAAAAACCATGTATCTCTGTAACCAATGAGATTTAAGGATTGAAAAATAAACCAAGGAATAACTGAGAAGGAAGGCGAATTATCGGGGGTGAATTCAAAGTCATTTAGATACAAAAAGAGAAATAAAGAGAGGGAAAGAAAGAGCGGATTAAGAGAAAGAAAAAAGAGGGAAAAAAAGGAAAAACAAGGAAAAAGAAAATTTGATATTTTTTGAAATCTCCAACAATTCACAACCTTGAAGAATGTGATTCCAACTTTTACTTGTTCACTTCCTGGGCAAGAGAGGTTGATTAACAATTATCACATTGTAAAAAGAGTACTTATGCTGTTAATTACGAGACTTAACTCACTATGGCAAGTTTAATGTACAAATGCAGCAACTTCATAAAAATCATCAGGTGGTTAAGCGCGAGATGCCATTTGGTGAAGCTACTGGTGGAGCACAGCCATTCGACCAGCACTTATGGCGAGTTGAAATTCACGGGATGTTTCTTCCTCACCACAAGTTGCTCAACAATATGTGCATTAATAAAGGTGTATCATTCATACACCATTATTATGTTCAGCACATTTTGAGCCATCCTTGCCATGCAAGCAAAATTGGAAAGGGTGTTAAAATGGGTCACATTAGAATTGGCAATACACAGCAGATCTGGCGGCATCTGTGGAAAGAGAAACAGAGTTAACCGGTAGATACTTTTTGTCAGAACTGGAAAAAGCTAAAGATATAACAGTTTCACACAAGTACAGAGGCTGGGGATGGGAGGGGAGGGAAAGAACAAAAGGAAAATAGGGAGGAAGGGAGGGGAGATTAAATGACAAAAGGGTTGATGGTGAAAGGCAAATGGACCTGGTAATAAGACAAGTAAAGAAATGAAAATGTGTCTGGAGGTATAAATGGGAATAGCAGAATCATCACCAATAGATGCTGTCCGAAAACAAAAAAAAATCACACAAAAAGAGAAAAATGGGGACAGAGGGTATGATCTGAAATTGTTGAACTCGATTGAGTCCAGAGGCTGTAAAGTGCCTAATCAAAAAATGAGGTGCTGTTCCTCACATAATGTTCTTTATTGATGTTTATTTAATGTTCTCAGATTTTCAGCATCCACAGTATTTTGCTTCTGTAATATAATACATGTTCCTGATCTCCTCCTGTAGCTGTGAAACTGGAAGCTGGTGTCAAGTCCTTGTTCCACAGAAAAAGGCAACACCTCACAGCATTCTACATCACTCCTTTCGGTGTAACCCCAGGCCTGGCACATCCATCTGCAGAATAGGGGTAATAAGGAGGGATTTAGGAGACAGCACGAAATGAAGCACAGGGCCTGGGTGAGGAGGAGCAAGTGTAGGTCACAGTTGGAAAGAGGACCCCTGCTAGTTACAGAGCTAGTTCATGTCATTCCCCAGCTGCATAGTCCCAGGACTTAAAATTAGAATGCAGCCTGAGCAGCAAAATGTTGTGCAATCATTGGGAGATGATTCTGATTCCCCATTTTATGAAACAACACCCTGTATGATGTAATAGCAAATGTGAAGGAGTTGCGTTTGTGTGCAGAATGTGAGTACTGCAGACTACCACAAAAGACAAGGCATTTTCAGGACCATCTGCAATAGACACCCAAGTGTCAATGGTTTTAAACCTGGTCTGAATGACAATGTTCAGACTGCTTTAAAAAAAAAGAGGCCTTGCCTTTCAACCTATAGCAGGGTCTCTCATCAATTTCAAAATGAAGAAAAATAAGTTGAATAGGTGGATATTTTGACCTATGTATTGTGACGATCATATAATTCATGGTTTGTGTTAATTTTCGAAAGGTAACTTTTAATTTGCGAATTGAATTTTTTTAATGCAAGACAAATGAAAACAGCTGGTGTGAGAAGCTGGCAAACAAACTTAGGGTGGTTACAAATCAAAGGGTGGTACATGTTTATGTAGTAAGGTCATTATGGGAAGTGTGAAGACCCTAAACAATGGGAACCTCTTTGAACTTCTTGATGGAGACAGTGGGCTGGAATTTTTAAGATCGGCGGCGAGCTTCAAAAATGGCGATCAGCCCGCACGGATCAGACGTCGCCGAGTCGCTGCGATATTCAGTGCGGCGGCTCATTTAAATGACCGGGGCAGACAGCCCCCTCCCCATCCCCGCCGATGAGGTGGAGAGGACAGGCTGTCCGTCCCTGGCCACAGCGTCAGGCACCACTGCCCAGGTGCCGATGCCATTTATAGGGCTTCGAGCCTTACATTACAATTTAAAGTTTTAAAGCGATAAAATTTATTTTTAAAAATTAAATATATGTTTTTAGCCCCTCTCCCCCACCCAATAACCATTCCTTGCCCTCTCTCCCCCAAAATACCTTGTGTACCTGACCTTCCCCTCCAAAGTTCACAAACTTTTAACTTCACCCCTTCCCACCATCCCCTACACCAATCATATTAGTTTGACACTGCTCCTCATCCACACTGAAATACTTACCTGCTTCCCCCTCCTCACCCGTGTCCAGCATTGGATCTCCAAACAGGTATCTGAAGGCATGGGAGTGCTGGCCATTGGCACAAATATCACCCCGGAATAGACAGCGGGAGTGGGTAAGTCGTTAATCCATTTATTTTAATACATTTGCCTATGTAAATTGGTCCCGTTGCCGAGCGATGGGGGCAGGGGGGATGCGCCTCAAGGCCTCGGTGCCAGCGGCAATATTGAGCCGGGCCTTCCCGGGATCAAGGCCCGTGGCGGGCCTCTCCCGGAGGCATTTTATGCACCCCCCCCCACCCACCACGGACCCCATGTTGGGGGTGAGGGGCTGTAAAATCCAGCCCGGTGTGTGTACAGCTGCCTCAATCGGGTTTGAATTATTCATATGATTTTCCAGAACAAATAGCAGATTTGTAGTTGGGAAAAATTAGTTTAAGTTGCTATCTGGGACATCCCATATGTACCACATTGGTATACAGATAGATGATGCAGGGGATGCCTGTTGGTTTTTTGATCTGTGTGTGCTTGCTGACAGACAAGCAATTGGCTTTTGGAAAGCTGTTGGCTTCAGAAAGGCTGTTGGTCACAGAGAAAACCGTTGGCTTTGAAAGCAGCTAGGCCCAGGAGCAAAGAGACCATCAGGAACCGGGGTGTTTCTGTTTTGAGGCAGGCCTGTTCTCAAGCTGGGAAATCCAGACTTATGAGATGTTGAAAGATAACTGGAGGGTTTGCCTAGCCGAAGCTAGAGGGAGAATCCCCAGGAGATCTGATACCTCAAAAGATAGCTGAGAAATTAAGGAAATCTAAGTGAATTCCTAAGAGCTGTGGTACACTTTGGTTAGCTCCCAGGAGAAATGAACAAACCTTCAAGATCCTGTAATGTGTAGGGGAACTCTTGGGGTGGAAGTAACAGTCAAATAGGAGTGTTCTGTGGAGATTTAAAGTTTAAAGTATACGTCTTCATTTCCTGTTAAGAGTTTAAGTTTAAATATCTTCAAATTGTACTGTGAAGTCAGTAGTGTTTTGCTTAGTTTAATTCTTGTACAGTGAAGTTTTTTGTTTAAAATGTGAAATATTGTGGTGTAATGGATCAAAGTTTTGTCATTTCAGTTGCGGTACAGATCAACCATGATCTTCATGAATGATGGTGCAGCCTCAAGAGGCAAAATGGTCTTCTCCTGTTCCTGTGTATTTCAGGCTACAGCATACTTTTTTTTACTAGGGACTGAGAAGGTTAGGCAAAAGTTCTTTTTAAATATTAATATAAGCAGATGTGTTTTATATCCTTTCTTTGGCCTCCTTATCTCGAGAGACAATGGGTAATCGCCTGGAGGTGGTCAGTGGTTTGTGAAGCAGCGCCTGGCGTGGCTATAAAGGCCATTTCTAGAGTGACAGGCTCTTCCCCAGGTGCTGCAGAGAAATTTGTTTGTCGGGGCTGTTACACAGTTGGCTCTTCCCTTGCGCCTCTGTCGTTTTTCCTGCCAACTACTAAGTCTCTTCGACTCGCCACACTTTAGCCCCGCCTTTATGGCTGCCCGCCAGCTCTGGCGAACGCCGGCATTCTTAACAAATGTTGTGTTTTGGGAGTTTTGCCTGAGCTACACTATTCCAATATTAGCTCCTTCTCAATCAATGTAGATCTGCAATCATTATTAGTAAACCAGAGTAAGACAATGTGTCACAGCACCTTGCATCCATTGAATCAGCACACATGCACAATTTCAGAGGATGCATTTAGTGAGGATTAGGGGCTGACATCGGTTGAGGCAGAGTGCACTGGTTTGGTAGACAGGAGTATGAACCTGCCATTGAAAGGCTACAGGGTTTCCATCAATGTCTCTATATTCCGTCAAATGCAGAAGTATGATGAAATTGTACAGGCATGTCATGCATCTGTTGCTCATTAGTGAGAAAGGAAATAAAAGTGCTGGCCATACTGACCCATGCGTTAGTCAGCTGTTTGGTGCATACAGCAGTGCTAGCCTGGAATAAAACAAATGCAGATAGGTTGAGGGTGGTGATGACCGGCATTGCCACTGGAAGTGCCTATGTTGTGGGTTGGCTGCCTGTAACTAGCTTCTACCTGACCGAGAAGCTGTGGAGGCAGTAGTTCTCAGTTATGTAAAGGTAGGTATGCCAAGGGCTCATCGATGGGATTATGGTAGGAGTAGTCAATGCAGCCCACATGACTGCGAGTACTTCCAGTGCATCATGTACCACTTTAAATATGAAATAATGTCTTTGGGGAATTTTAACCCCATTCTTAACTTTAAATTGACTTGCCAACTACCATGAAAACCTGCTGCCTCCCCACTTACTGTCTTGTTACTTCTGTGCTTCAGTGAACATTTGCATTGTAAGACTCCTTTTCATGTCCTTGCTTCCTGTTCTGCTGAAATCTTGTAAATACCTAATTTACAGTTTACCTTGTGGCAATTTTTAAGGATAATATATGGCTATTTTTGTTTCCAACCAACATATTCTCTACCTGTTCCGACATAAAATTTAAAATAAAAACATAGAAAGAACCCAAAAGTCAGCAGCAATAAGGTACTGAAAAAGTGAACATAATTAAATCAAACAAAAAAAACCTCTGCCCTTTTAAGACCTTTGTGAAGGAAGCTTACCTTTACACCCACTCCAGATGACTGAGCAAGTGCACAGCATAATCCCATCCCACTCAGGCAAGGAATTGCGCTGGCCTACATTTGCATGCTTGAAAGTAGCTTTATTTCGAGTGAATCTCTTCTACATTTTCTATTTTCAGCTCGTTTGAAATATCAGCTGGAAGATTACATACTGCACTAACTCAGTGTCTTCCAGCAAATTGGACTTTTTGTCTGATTGTCTCACTTCCACTCTTACGTTCCATACCAGTAGGCCCGAATTTCTTTTTGTCAATGATGCTTGCAATAACTTTAGAATGAACTGAACAAATATATTATAAAAGATGATCTTTTTTCAGTTCTGATGAAAGGTCATCGACTTGAAACGTTAACTCTGTTTCTCTCTCCTTAGATGCTGCCTGACCTGCTGAATAGTTCCGGCATTTTCTGTTTCTATTTCAGATTTCCAGCATCTGCAGCATTTTGCTTTTAGGTTATTGTCGAGATTTGTAGCTTGCAATCTCCTTTGTGCCACTAATGTATAAAATATAAAAATGATTGTTTGGTGTTATAAGCAGAGAAACCCACAACAGACTCATAGGAAATTTCCTTGTCCATTATTTTAATGCGGACATTAAATGGGTTAATACTTCTACTAATGTTTAGTTTAGTTTAGAGATACAGCACTGAAACAGGCCCTTCGGCCCACCGAGTCTGTGCCGACCATCAACCACCCATTTATACTAATCCTACACTAATCCCATATTTCTACCACATCCCCACCTGTCCCTATATTTCCCTACCACCTACCTATACTAGGGGCAATTTATAATGGCCAATTTACCTATCAACCTGCAAGTTTTTGGCATGTGGGAGGAAACCGGAGCACCCGGAGGAAACCCACGCAGACACAGGGAGAACTTGCAAACTCCACAGAGGCAGTACCCAGAATTGAACCCGGGTCGCTGGAGCTGTGAGGCTGCGGTGCTAACCACTGCGCCACTGTGCCGCCCTGTCATAATGTCATAAATTGAACAACCATCCACCAAAATCACCAACAGTAGTTTTGAGGCTCTAGTCATTTAAGAGAAATCTCAACCTCATCATTACAATGGTTTAATCACAAAAAAAATCTTGTACCTATTAGGAACTATGGGTTGAATTTTATAGGCCTTCCCGGAGACAGGCTAGGAAGCTGTGGGGGGAGGCCCATAGACTAGTGAAGGGAGGCGGGGGTGGAGGGCCCATCGTCTTCCCATCGCACCACAATTTTGTCATGAGCGGGATAGACCCAAGATGGCCTTCCTGCCTAGGGGCCACTTGAGGTCCTTAAGAGGCCTATTAACAGCCACAAGGGCGTCTTCCCCCCTGCCGCTGCCTTGCACCTCTGCCATGCGGGGAGGTTGCCAAGTAAAACAAGGCGAACGCCCTGCTAGCTTCAGGGGGAGGCCCTCCTCCGTGGGCAATCTGTGGCCCACAGAGGGCCCCCCGCCAGCAATCAACTCACCTCCCTGGATCCCACCCCCCTGCACTCAATGCTCGCCCCCACCTCCCCCCCTCTCCGGGGCTTCCCGTACTGGCCCCGCCGACCCCACCTCACTTACCAGAGGTCCAGCTCTTCAGCGCTGGGCCTGTGTCCAAGGCCTCTCCAGTTGCTTCTGTTCCTGGTGGCACCGCCAATACTCCTCAGCTGCCAGCCCTGTGACTGACCAGCAGCTCTTCAAGACCGGATCCCCATCCCTTTAAAGATGCCAGGCTGTTAATTGCTCGGGCACCGTACAATCGTGCCAGGGGTCTCCAAATAACCGAGGTGGGGATCCCCCACACCTTTTCCGCTCAGCACTGGGATCCCCGCCAGCACAACAAAATTCAGCCCTATGTGTGACTGAGTTGCCCAATGGACACCTTCTAAATAGTAGTGTTTTGTTTATCTTCAGTTGAGAGGCTCACTTCATTGTGAATAGATTTCCTGAAAAAAATAGTCCTATTAATAGGACACATTGTTCTAAATGATGTTTTGTATATAATGTATCCCATCTGGTACCTTTTTTAACAGGGAAATTTGTTCACAATTTAGTCCATTGAGAAACCAATATGTTCCCCACCCAGATGATAGAAATGCAAGGCCACCAGCCGTTTATGTCCACAATATAAAATTGGCACATTTTATGATTTTTGCTACCATTTTTCTACAGAATGATTTGCAAATAAGGGTTAATTTTAATGTTAGTTTTTTTAGGCAATGCATATTCCCACAAGTTTAAAAAAAGGCACCTAAATGAAAGATGGCTTATTATGCTAAATAGAAGTTGTTTTCCACAATGACTGAACAATAAACAATCTGTCATAAAAACAGAAAATGCTGGGAATACGCAACAGGTCAGGTAGCATCTGCAGAGAAACAAAGTTATGTTTCAGGTCGATGGACTTTCATCAAAATTGCAAGTTTGAAATAAATTAATTGCTGTTCTAATGAAAGGTCAGTAAAGCCTTTGACAAGGTCCCTCATGGCAGACTGATACAAAAGGTGAAGTCACACGGGATCAGAGGGGAGCTGGCAAGATGGATACAGAACTGGCTCGGTCATAGAAGACAGAGGGTAGCAGTGGAAGGGTGCTTTTCTGAATGGAGGGATGTGACTAATGGTGTTCCGCAGGGATCAGTGCTGGGACCTTTGCTGTTTGTAGTATATATAAATGATTTGGAGGAAAATGTACCTGGTCTGATTATTAAGTTTGCGAATGACACAAAGGTTGGTGGAGTTGCGGACAGTGATGAGGATTGTCAGAGGATACAGCAGGATATAGATCGGTTGGAGACTTGGGCGGAGAAATGGCAGATGGAGTTTAATTCAGACAAATGTGAGGTAATGCATTTTGGAAGGTCTAATGCAGGTGGGAAGTATACAGTAAATGGCAGAACCCTTAGGAGTATTGACAGGCAGAGAGATCTGGGCCTACTGGTCCACAGGTCACTGAAAGTGGCAACGCAGGTGGATAAGGTAGTCAAGAAGGCATATGGCATGCTTGCCTTCATCGGTCGGGGCATAGAGTATAAAAATAGGCAAGTCATGCTGCAGCTGTACAGAACTTTAGTTCGGCCACACTTCGAATATTGCGTACAATTCTGGCCGCCACACTACCAGAAGGACATGGAGGCTTTGGAGAGGGTACAGAAGAGGTTTACCAGGACTTTGCCTGGTCTGGAGGGCATTAGCTATGAGGAGAGGTTGGATAAACTCGGATTGTTTTCACTGGAATAACGGAGGTGGAGGGGCGACATGATAGAGGTTTACAAAGTTATAAGCGGCATGGACAGAGTGGATAGTCAGAAGCTTTTTCCCAGGGTGGAAGAGTCAGTTACTAGGGGACATAGGTTTAAGGTGAGAGGGGCAAAGTTTAGAGGGGATGTGCGAGGCAAGTTATTTACATAGAGGGTGGTGAGTGCCTGGAACTTGTTGCCGGGGGAGGTGGTGGAAGCAGGTACCATAGAGACGTTTAAGAGGCATCTTGACAAATACATGAATAGGATGGGAATAGAGGGATACGGACCCCAGAAGTGCAGAAGGTTTTAGTTTAGGCAGGCATCAAGATCGGTGCAGGCTTGGAGGGCCGAATGTGCTGTACTGTTCTTTGTTCTTTGTTCTTTGTCACAAACTTGAAACGTTAACTCTGCTTTTCTCTGCACAGATGCTGCCTGACCTGCTGCGTATTTCAAGCACTTTCTGTTTTTATTTCAGATTTCCAGCATCCACTGTATTTTACTTCTGTAAATAATCTGTTAGCTTGTCTCTCATTGGGTTGAAAATCCATTTAATCTTTGTCTGTCATGAGCGGGAATAAAAATGAGAGGCACAGGGACAGGAAAAGATTTTTCGAAAAGGAAGGTTATGAAGACGATCAGGCTTGGTAAATAGAGAAGCTAGTGAGGCACAGGGGCATTAGGAAAAGGCAGCCCCTGAGAAAGGTGAGAGAAGCTTCTGAACAGGGCTGTAAGCCAGAACGCAGATGAATTATTCCATTTAAATTAAATAAGGTGACCCACTGATAGGGGAAAGCATATTATGTTAATTACTTTTTATTACTGCATGAAGACAAGTTGTATAGATTGACATAAGTGAATTGGATTATAACCTGACATGAAATAAAGCCTTTTAGCAATCCTGTCAAGCCAGGTCACACCAGATATTTGCTCGATGCATTTTTGGAGATATTGTCGAAATGCACGTGTGAAAGAGGTGGAGACCTGGTTCCGGCCAGAAATGCGTACTATTGTTAACCCACCCCATCCCCTACCCACTGGGCCCTACAAGTACATGTACAGGAAGGTGGGTCAACTCCCATGGACCATGGACCAGGGTGTCATGGAGGGAACAGTCCCTTTGGAATACTGAAAGGGGAGGAGAAGGGGAGGTTTGTTTGATGGGTGGCGTCACACTGGAGGTGGCATAAATGGCGGAGGATGATCCATTCAATACAAAGGCTGGCGCAGTGGAAGGTGAGGACAAGGGGAACTTGAACATGGTCCCAGGATGGAGAGGAAATAGTGAGAGCAGAAGAGTCAAAAATGGAACCAACACGGTCGGGGCAAGCCTCAGTCGATGAAAATGGGAGACATGTCAGAAGCGCTGGTATGGTAGATGCTGCCTGACCTGCTGAGTTTTTCCAGCATTTTCTGTTTTTATTGCTGAAGGAGCACCTTGACACCCAAGAAAGAATGAAGTACAACAATCACTCGGGAAAAAAATATTCTGTTTGTGAGCAAACTTTATTTTAAACAGAGCTGAAACATGATTTGCAAACTGCAAACATCCAGCTGTTCAAAGTGTAGATTACTGTCTTATTTTATCTCAAATCAACAAAGCAATTATAAGATGCAATGGTGGCTAAACATGAACTAATTCCTTTAATTAAAGGAGAATACTTTGGAGGAAACTAATACCTAAACTGCACCCTCAACAACATGATAAAAGATATTGCTTTGATTATCTCCAGACTGAGAGGAGGCATTGCTGGTTTACATGTCAAATACAATAGAATCATCAGGCTGGATTTAATGCTCTCCCCGATGGTGAGTTTGAAGGCGGGGAGGGCATTTAATTGGGCGGAATGGTGGCAGGAAGGAACTCCGCCACGTTCCCACCTCCACCCCAATTAAGTCCGCCCACAAGTGGCCTTGCCAGTCCGCCACCAATTGAGGCCCTTAAGTGGGCAATTAATCCCAGTAAGGGCCTCTTCCCGCTGCTGCCAATATTAGCCCAGCGGTGGCCTGCCTCTTGCCACATGGGAAGCACTATGGGGAAACCTGTGTGGGTTGCTTGCGGGACCTTTGTGGGGGGAGGGGTGATGTCCCTCGTTCACAGCCACTCAGTGCCCGATCGGGGGACCTGGCATCAAGAAGGGGGGGACGTGCTGAGAGACAACCCCTGCCCTTGCTGCCAACCCCCCTACACCTCCCTCCTCTGTGACCCCGCACCTCGCGAACCCTCACACCCCTGCATCATCACTCCTGTGGCCTGGGTCCATCAACAATCCTGGGCCTCAGATGGGTTCATTACGAGTAGAAGCCACCACCTCTGATTGGCCAGCAGCTCTCAGCAGGCGGGACTTGCGTCCCTGGGGTCCTTAATCCTAGAAAAGGCCCACTGCTGCCCAGTTAAGTGCCGGACTGTCAAGTAATGCAGCGGGCCTTCCCGCAAAGAGGTGACACAGGGCTCTTGATGACTCTTCAGCCAGCGGCCGAGAACCCCGTCGCCTCCATTAAATACCACCCATAGAGTCATAATGGCACAGAAGGAGACCATTCAGCCCATCAAGTCTATGCTGGCTTTCTGTAGAGCAATCCAACTCATCCCAATCCTCCACTCTATCCTCATAGTCCCACAAGTTTATTTCCCTCAAGCTCCTATCCAATTTCCTTTTGAAATTATTGATCATCTCCATTTCCACCACTCTCTTAGGCACTTCCAGATCATTACTCATTGCATTAAGAAAATTCTTCCTCAAATCCCTCCCGTATTTGGAAATACAGTCCCAGCACTGACACCGTACAAGCTTACTGTGAGTGGCTGCCTATATCATGCAAACGGCGCTAACCATTTGGAACTTCTATAGGAGTCAATTACAATGGTGCCTTTTTATAACGTATTAAAGAAGGTGGCTATTTGGGGCAGTTCAATAGGTTCTCAACCTAAACTTACCAATCAGGCAAAGTCGGGTCTTCAAGCAGTTTCAATCAGCCATAGGCACTTTGTTAAATCACGGTTACCTTCATGGTGAAATGATGGATGGAACTGCTGACAATTAGCAGAGGCAAAGTGGAGATTGTTTTACAAAAATGCTGGTTACTTACGTTTTAGTTTTACCATTTAATGTGTATAGCGGGCAAATCGTGTTAACAGATGTGATCGGCTACAAACGGTGGGGACTGCTTTAGATTAAAAACATTTCCCCTTGAGTATTGTTTTACTTCAACGGAAACTATTTACATACATTATATGAACTGGTTCCTGATTGAGGCAGAGGGCACCTCATTTAGAAGTGACTTTATAGTTAACATTTTGTCTACGTGATCTCCTGAACTGGATATCAATTGCCAGAGAGGGTGGAAGAGCAATTTTCCAAAGAATGTTTCCTTAGTGGCCCTGAGCTTTTGCCTCTCCCGGTGGAATGCATGGCTCCGGAGATGGATGAGAGGTGGCAGGGGGGTGGCTAGAGAGAAGGGTTTTCCCATGATGGTCTATTCAGAATGGGGCAGGCTGGATGGATTAGCTATCTTTTCCTGCCTGTCAATTTTGTATGTTTGCATGTGCTACAGGTTTAGTGTTCCCATGCAGTGTTAAATTTCATTTGATGGCAGAAATTGGCTCCTCACCAATTTCGAGCCTTCTTTGTGCCTATCGTTAAATGCTGCATTTTTGGGCCAAACAGTTGGCTCTTGCTTCCAATGTCTAAACATTACAATTAGCAGGAAATATTCTCATTTGTAATCCATTAGTGTGTGGCCACCCATATCCAGGGAGGGTTAATGAGGTGCTGCAGAACGAACCCCTGGAAAAGGAGCAGACTAAGGCAGGAAGGTAGGAGAGTGACTGCCTGAGCACTGTCACCCCAAGGCCCACCCCAGATCTCCAGAAAAAAACGGCAGAGGCAACAGACGTTGAAAAAGGAAGATCTTCCAAAGTCTTCTGGGCAGATCGCCTAATACTCAGCGCTTAGTGTGGGATTGTCCCAGTGCCAGCAAGGATTTCTGATTGCAGATTAGGCTTTACACCAAACTGAGAGATTGTCTCCTGCTAACAACTGGTCTGTTTCCAACCACAGAGAGGGACCAGATTGGCCCAAGACTAACACAAATAGAACTAGCACAAACCTCTCTTGACCAGTGATTACATTTACCACTGATGGTTACCTTTATCATGAAGAACTATTGAGCTGTTAAAAAAAATGTCTAATATTATTAAGAGTATTTAATAGAATTCTGATATCAAAGCAAACATTGTTTCATGGGGAAGGAACTGCTTTGATCAATAAGTGTATTGACATTGTAAATGTGCTCATAACTATTTCCGAAGGTAATTTTTCTCGCCGACTCTGGCATTGAAAAATAACACATTCTTGATTTTAAATAAAGATAGGAAGTGCTGGAATTACTCAGCAGGTCTGGCAGCATCTGTGGAGAGAGAAGCAGAGTTAATGTTTCAGGTTCTGATGAAAGGTCACAGACCTGGAATGTTAACTCTGCTTCTCGCTCCACAGATGTTGCCAGACCTGCTGGGTAATTCCAGCACTTTCTGTTTGTATTTCAGATTTCCAGCATCCACAGTATTTGCTTTTATTTTAAAGTTTTTGCTTTTGACAGAAAGGCCATAAGAAATCTGAATGCATTTATTTACAGTCACAATACACAACAGTCAACTGCTTCCACAGTTTTACGTGCGCTATATGCATCTATACTGTTATTTGGAACTCCAACACTTGAGATTAAACACAGAGCTGAAATTAAAGCTTTTTACTTCTTTTTCCAGCAGTTTGGTCCAGCAGCACAATATCTATATCAAATAAATCATCATGCAAACAAACATTTTAATTCGGAGTTGGCCTAACAATTAACATTCAGAAGATTATACTGAAATCTCCCTCACTTGAATGACCCTGGGTTGGTTTTCTTGTAATGTGTAATGCCTGTGGAGATTTAGGACATTTTCCCACCCCACCCCACCCCACCCACAAAGGTGGATTGTGCTCAATTTCAATGATAGTAATATTGCATTTTTATTTTATGGCTGCGTTTGCTGACAACGCAACCACTAGCTGGCGCAGTACTTGCACATGTGCAAAAGCAGCCTCATGCATTGAAACATCACTGTCTGAGAGGTTTTTGGCAGCTGCCAGTAGTAAAGATGGCGCTGCTCAATTTATCACAAAAACAAAAGAAACCCAAATGCGCACAGTGGCTGCAATCGCCGCCTCCATCCCACTCCCAACAGTACCCCGCTTCCTCCTGCCATCGCAATTCTCTTCCCCACTGCCTCCTGCACCCGTCTGCTCACCACTTGCTCCACGCCTCGCCACTTATCCCCCCCTCAGCCACTCGCTCCCGACCTTGGCACTTCCTCCCTTCTGCTCTGCCTCCACTTCTGCTCCTCTCTCCATCCCGTGCGCAGTCTCCCTCTCCTCCCCTTCCTACCTTGTCACTCTCTCTCTCCCCCGCTTCCCCCATGCGGGGAAGAAAAGCGGCGATCGTGGGAGGGAGCAGGGACTAGAAGTGGGACGGAGCGGGGAGCAGAAGTGGGAGGGAGCGGGGAAGCAGAGGCAGAGCAGAGAGGAGGAACCAGTGAGGCCAGGAATGACTGGCCCACAGGTAGGTGGGGGGGGGGGGGGGGTGGGGGTGAAGTAGGGAGCAAGCGGCTGAGGGAGGAGAAGTGGCAAGACGGAGAGCAGGTGGCGAGCAGATGTTGCAGTACGCGATGATGTTTTCACGCGCATGCGCAAATTAGTCCTGGCAAGCCGGGTGCTGACATAGACCACTCATGCGCAGCACCATACTGACAGCAAGAGTCCATTCTGCGCATGTGCAAAGCTGGGGGCGCTCTGATGACGTCGGCGCAGGGCTGCATCGTCAGGAGTCACTTTGTTATTTTATACAACAACAACTTATATTTATATAGTGCCTCTAATATAACAAAATATGCCAAGGCATTTTACGGGAGCATTATGATCCACAATTTGACCCTAAGCCACATAGGTGATATTAAGGCTGATGATCAAAAGTTCGGTTTTAAGGAGTCTCTTAAAGGAGGAAAGAGAAGTGAAGGGGCGGAAAGGTTTAGGGAAGCAATTCTAGAGCTTCAGGCCTCAGCAGCTGAAGGCACAACCACCAATGGTGGAGTGATTAAAATGGGGGATGCTCAAGAGGCCAGAATTAGAGGAGTGCAGAGATCTCAGAGGGTTGTGGGGCTGGAGGAGATTACAGAGATAGGGACGGTTGAGGCCATTGAGGGCTTTGAAAACAAGGATGAGAATTTTTAAATTGAGGCATTGCTTAACTGGGATCCAATGTAGGTCAGCGAGCACAGGGGTGATGAGTGAATGGAATTTGGTGCGAGTTTGGACACATGCAGCAGAGCTTTAGAATATCCGAAGTTTACAGAAGGTAGAATGTGGGAGGCCAACAAGGTGCCGCGTTGGAATAGTCAGTCTAGACATAACATACAAACATGTCATTAATTTGGTTTTATGGAAACATATGATAATGGCCATGAAATATTTTAAATGTAACATTTAACAATTTTGGCATGAAACATTAATAGTTTAGAAATTCTGTTACAAGGTCAGATTCGGTCATTATTGTCATTTTCGGTTAACCATGCTCAGTTGACTTCCATGCTGTAGGTTGGATGCGTACAATAAGTTTGTCTTTAAAATTATCTGTTCTTGAAATGTGGGTGACGTTGGCCAGGACACGGTAATTGCCCATCAAATGGCAGAGCAGGCTCGAGGGGCTGAATGGCCTACTCCTGCTCCTAATTCGTATGTATGTATGTTCATACGTATCCCCAGTTGCCCTGAGAAGGTGGTGCTGGACCTATTCCACTGTGATGCTACTTTCACAATGGTGTTACATAGACATCTTTTGTCTGCTGGTGCATCCATTGGCTGTTTCGGTCCATTAAACATTTATGTGTCTGAAATCTCAAAAGGTTCACAAAAGTCAACACATTTTGAATTAATTTTAAAATTTACTAATAGTATATCTGGCACTGTTAATGTAAAAGTTAGGTCGATGACACAAGTAGCGCACATTACCCCTTCTGAAGTTATGAGATTGCTTGACTTCAATGAAGAGATGAATACCTCACTGCAGCACAAGACAGCTCTGTTATTTCTCTGTCATTTGTCTGCCAAGCTGCTCAATTATTCATCAGTTCAGAGTATAAACAGACACGAAATGAGTCGGCAGCCATTTTTGCATCTCTCTCAATCTTTAATTGGTGTCATGGACACAACACCTGTCCAATAAAAGCAACCCCAGTGTCCTGAGGAAACGTGATAAAACAGAAAACAAATATTATTACTGTCGGTTATGATTACTGATGTAAATTCTCATACAGTAATCCAAGTTAAAATTAGTTTAAATTGACATACTGGGGTCAACATTAACCCCACTCTAGCCCCACAAGATGCGGGGGAGAGGGTCGGGGCAGTTAAAGATTTCAAATCGCAAGACACAATCCCAACCTGCCACGAATGCGGCTGCTGCCACTTTTACGGCTCATGGCGTGTCTGTGCCCCATCTTGGAGAGGCAGTACACGTCATTATAATATTTAAATTGGGATACCACAGTGCAGTTAGGAGTCAGATTTAAATTTAACAGCTACAGGCTGGATTTCCCAGAGCTTGGGAAACCCAGCAGCTAAATGGAGATGGGAGCAGCTGGCTGCGGGAGGTAAGTGCTTTTTGGAGCATTGCTCACAAGTCAGGAGGAGCAACACCTTCTCAACCCGGTTCTTCAAGCAGATCTCTGCCGATCGCGGCCTCGCTCCCATGACCTGCCAAACCCACCCCCCTCCGATCAAAGCACCTACTCCAAACCTGCAATACTGAGCCTCTGCTCCCTCACGATTGCCAGGCTGTCACGACTCCCCACTTCTGCACCACAATCTTTCCCGATTGCCAGGAGCTGTCTTCAATGGCCTTCAGCCACTGGCCTTCCCATTCGACAACAGGACAACACAGCCTAAGGATTTCCGGCTTCTTCCCCACAACCACGCTCCCTAACCATCATAAATATTGGGGCCAATGCTTCAGTGGTCACTAGACTTCACACACTTTTCAGTGAAGTGCTGCTGCTTAAAGGAAATGAAGGTACCAAGAATAATAGTATAATGATTTACAGTCCTGATGTTAGAGGTAATTACTCACATGATCATAAATCTACACAGAATTTTTAGTGCCTTCCAGCAGTTCCATTTTCAGAGCAACTTAATAATTTTCCTATTAAAAAGTTGCAAAAAGTTACCAGTTTACAACATAGTGTTAAACTCCATTCGCTAGAAAAGACTTTAATGAAAAGCTGATAGCATTGATAAAGAAAGCCCAAAACCTATTACTGTTGAGCATGGTTATTTACAACATGAGTCAGTGGATGATAATCTAGTTGTGTATAATTATGGAAAAGGAATCATCGGACGATTAGTGGCTAGGTCCTTGATTTTGTCAAAAACAACGGGCTGGATTTTACTTCAGCAACAAGTAACCGGTGATGGCCAGAGGGGCGGGGGGGGTGGGGGGGGGTGGTGGTGGGGGATGTTGGGGTCACCCCGCCTTGGCCCTTTATCAGACCCCTGGCTAAATTCAACAGCAAGCAAGCAATTAACTGCCCGCGATTGGAGATGCCATCTCCTTTCAGGGAGAAAATCCCGATGAACTTCAAAAGGATATAGACAAGTTGGTGGAATGGGCAGACAGGTGGCAGATGAAGTTCAATGCAGAGAAATGTGAAATGATTCATTTTGGTAGGAAGAACATGGTGAGACAATATAGAATAAAGGGTACAATTCTAAAGTGGGTGCAGGAATAGAGGAACCTGGGTGCATATGTGCATAAGTCATTGAAGGTGACAGGACAGGTTGAGAGAGCAGTTAATAAAGCATACAGTACCCTAGGCTTTATTAAGAGGGGCATAGAGTAAAGGCCTGCTACCTGACCCAAACCTGACGGGACCCGACGACATGTCGTCGGGTTCGGGTCAGGTGGGGTTGCACTTCTGGGTCCGGCATTCGGGCTCGGTTCAGGCCGGGTTGGACACATTCCACAGGTAAGTGGCTCGACTGTTACTTTAATTTTTGGACTGGAAAGGTGGTTTTGTTACAGTTATTTTAAACTTGTGCAGATCAGCAACAGTGAAAAGTGGAAGGTCGGTTAACTGATGGTCAGGTTGGGGTGGGTCGGGCACGGGAAAAAATGGAAGGACTCGGGCCGGATCGAGCTCGGGTCGGATGTGGTTCTATCGGGCTCAGGTCATGTTTTTTTTTGAAGACCCGAGCAGGCCTTTAGTGTAGGGTAGAAGAGCAAGGAAGTTATGTTGAACTTGTATAAAAGGCTTAATTGGCCTCCCAGCAGACTTCCCATTCACCATGATGCTAGACGTGAACAAAATGGCCTGGAGGCAGGACAGCGTTGGACACACTGCCCGACACAATTCATGCTATTTTATCCACTGCCCCCCACCCCCTCCCCCTCCAACCCCTCCCCCCACTCCATCCCCCTCCCCCCCCCCCCACCCACCCCCCACCTCCCAGTCCGTCTCCAAGAATGGGCAAAATGAACCAGAGCACGACACACATTTGTTCAATTATAAATGGGCCCCTGATTTGCCTAATTTCGAGAAAGGATTATTGATTTATTAAAACAAAATGTTGAACCAGTCACACAGCTTCATTGAACTGAACATTTCAAAGACTCTGCATGTATATCTGTTATTTTTAAATCAAAGCACATGTTGTGGACTGATAAGATGCCTTTGTGGAATTTACTCTTCTAAATGTATTTTTTATGCAAACTAAGAGCAATGATTAGATTAGATTAGAGATACAGCACTGAAACAGGCCCTTCGGCCCACCGAGCCTGTGCCGACCATCAACCACCCATTTATACTAATCCTACACTAATCCCATATTCCTACCAAACATCCCCACCTGTCCCTATATTTCCCTACCACCTACCTATACTAGTGACAATTTATAATGGCCAATTTACCTACCAACCTGCAAGTCTTTTGGCTTGTGGGAGGAAACCGGAGCACCCGGAGAAAACCCACGCAGCCACAGGGAGAACTTGCAAACTGCACACAGGCAGTACCCAGAATTGAACCCGGGTCGCTGGAGTTGTGAGGCTGCGGTGCTAACCACTGCGCCACTGTGCCGCCCTTTATCTCCAACTGTTATTTCTGTTCTGGCAACAAAATATGTGCATTAGAGCTGGAAAGTATCGTCCTGTTTGTGATGCCGAATATTTATGTCTCAATTCATCCTTCTCACTGGGAAAATCAGTGTAGATTTTGTTGTTCATTCCAGTTTAGCTACAGCTGCTAATCTGTTCCTTGACAATTCTTTTGAAAAGGATCCCAGGTAAGGTCTTCTTTAAACCAATCAGCAATTAAAAGAAAGACAAACTTGAATTTACATAACCCATTTCCTGACATCAGGATGTCCCAAAGCGCTTTACAGCCAATGAAGTACTTTTGAAGTATAGTCACTGTTGTAAATTGCACACAGCAAGCTCCCACAAACAACAATGGGATAATGATCAGATAACATGTTTTAGTGATATTGATGGAGGGATGAATATTGGCCAGGACACTGGGGATAACTCCTTCTGCTCTTCTTCGAAATAGTGCCTCGGAATCTTTTACGTTTGCCTGAGAGGAGGCCTCGGTTTAATGCCTCATCCGAAAGACGGCACCTCTGGCAGTGCAGCACTCCCTCTGTGCTGTACTGGGAGAGTCAGCCTAGATTTTTGTGCTCAAGTCAGATAGCTCTCAACTTTAAGACAGCTCTCAGCAATCCTGCTGAATATGTGGCTCCTACCACTCTTTAACATTTATTTATTTATTCAGAGATACAGCACTGAAACAGGCCCTTCGGCCCACCGAGTCTGTGCCGACCATCAACCACCCATTTATACTAATCTTACACTAATCCCATAATCCTACCATATCCCCACCTGTCCCTATATTCCCCTACCACCTACCTATACTAGGGGCAATTTATAATGACCAATTTACCTATCAACCTGCAAGTCTTTGGCCGGAGCACCCAGACACAGGGAGAACTTGCAAACTCCACACAGGCAGTACCCAGAATTGAACCCGGGTCGCTGGAGCTGTGAGGCTGCAGTGCTAACCACTGCGCCACTGTGTCGCCCATTATGGGAGAAAGGCTTTTAAATTATTGTTAAAAGACTTGAGTCTCCATTTTAACTTGTCAAAGCTAGACGGTGGCCCATCTTGGAGTGGTAAGGGGGAGGTTTGGCCAATTTTAATGGCCAAGTCTCATTAACATGGCACGTGCCAACTTAAACAGCTGGGAAGTGGGTGGGAGTTGACTGTCTGGCCATTACTTCGCCCATGATCCAGGGGAACTGGATGATTGCTTAGGTTGGGAAAGGGTGGGGGAAACCTGGAGCATAATCAGCCTAACAGTTCCTTGTGGGGCCCTGAGGATGACTCCTTGCTTCTCTTTGTCCACAAGGACACTCAAAAGAAAATTACAAGCTTACCTTTGCTGGGCCTCTTCTGGCCCTGCCTAGTTTGACCTGACCTCACATGTTATGGACAGGCATCCTTACTGCCTGCAATATAAAACTATAGTTGACCAATTTGGTGGGGAAAGGGCAGGGGAGCAGGAAAGTAGTGGGTAAGTCTCCTTTTCCATGTTAATGGCCCGTCACCTGCCTAGTTTTTGCCAGGTGGGGGAGTTAAAACAGCACCCGATGATTTCTGTTGCTTTAATCATCCATCTTTTTTTCATTCATTCATGGGATGTTGGCGTCGCTGGCCAGGCCAGCATTTATTGCCGATCCCTAATTGCCCTTGAGAAGGTGGTGGTGAGCTGCCTTCTTGAACCGCTGCAGTCCATGTGAGGTAGGTAAACCTATAGTGCTGTTAGGAAGGGAGTTCCAGGATTTTGACCCAGCGACAGTGAAGGAATGGCGATATAGTTCCAAGTCAGGATGGTGTGTGACTTGGAGGGGAACTTGCAGGTGGTGGTGTTCCCAACCATTTGCTGCCCTTGTGTTTCTAGGTGGTAGAGGTCGTGGGTTTGGAAGGTGTTGTCTAAGCAGCCTTGGTGAGTTGCTGCAGTGCATCTTGTAGGTGGTACACACTGCTGCCAATGTTTGTCGGTGGTGGAGGGAGTGAATGTTTGTGGATGGGGTGCCAATCAAGCAGGCTGCTTTGTCCTGGATGGTGTCGAGCTTCTTGAGTGTTGTTGGAGCTGCACCCATCCAGGCAAGTGGAGAGTATTCCATCACACTCCTGACTTGTGCCTTGTAGATGGTGGACAGGCTTGGGGAGTCAGGAGGTGAGTTACTCGCCGCAGCATTCCTAGCCTCTGACCTCAACCTGTCACAGCCGAACATCTTTATATCAGCTAAATTCTTGGAAGTGAGCTTCTTAATTACAAATGATACTCTTACTGTGGAGAACTATGAAGTTAATTCGCCTTTAATTTCCATTTCAAATAAAAATTTAAAAATATTTATATACCTATGAATAATAAGTATATGTGAGACAGCTAGATGCGTAGCTGTATTCATGAGATAATTTTATTTGAAACCTCAAATGTCAATCTTATTTGAAGCCTATAATAGATACGATTAGCATGACATATCATACAAATGCAGTATTACAAACAAAATGAGAACCTTAAACTAGAATTATTATGCTGATTTTGCAAGGCTCTCTGGTGAGGCTGAGCTTCCCCAGGGGGTGAGCGCATCAGCTATGCAGGCTCCCAAACCAAGATTGCAAAACACCACGCTTCATGCAAACGGAAGCTGCACTGCCTGCCAGCCTCATTGTACCTACAGCAACCCATCAAGCAATGTCTTGATTTTAAAATTCTCACCCTTGTTTTCAAATTCCTCCATGACCTCCCCACTCCCTATCCCTGCAACCTCCTCCAGCCCTACAACCCACTGGGATATCTGCACTCATCTAATTCTTGAGCATCCCTGATTTTAATCGCCGCACCATTCGTGGCAGTGCCTTCAGCTGACAAAGCCCTAAGCTCTGGAATTCCCTCCCAACATGTCTCCACCCTTTAAGACCTTTAAAGCTACCTCTTTGACCAAGTTTTTGCCATCTGCCCTAATATCTCCTTATGTGGCTTGGTTTCTAATTTTGCTTTATAACGCTACTGTGAACTGCCTTGGGATGGTTTATGATGTTAAGGGTGCTATATAAATACATGTTGTTGTGACAAAATTCACCTGCTTTGGTAGAGCCCCACCCACACCACTCAATGTGTTGACAGAAAATACAAGAAACAACACAGTGAAAAGGATGTATTGGTGAGACAGATCAGAGACTCCAGGCTGTAACTCATGTGGGCATCAGTGTTCCTCACCTTAAACCCATAGCTTACATGAACAGAAAAGGTTCCCATTCAATTAATATTCAGCTGGTGCCAGACCACCGAGATATCATAGTGTCATAACCAAGAAGCACCTGTAATTACATGGAACATACGGAACAGAATCAGGTAGGGAGGCCAGTGCCGGAGGCCAAGACCAGCATCGCTGTGGCTCCAGGGGGACAGACGTCATCACCACCGTACAGCACAAGGAGGTGACATCATCACAGGTCTCCCATCCACAAGCCTGTGCGTAGCCCACAACTAAATAGTAATGAGCTTTCAAAACAACGAGGAAAGGAACAGGCCCCTGCCAGTGCTTCGCTGTGCCAGAGCAGTAAGTGTAGGCATAGGGATGATCCTGCAGTGACCGTTTATATTGTTAGTGACCCCAAAATAAAAATATCTGACATAAAGGCATCCAGTACTGGACAGTGGACAGACCAGCTAAAACTGGATTGTCCAGTATAAAACCGGACAAACAGCCACCCTAGAATCAGGCCATTTGGCTCATCTAGTCTGTGCTCGTGTTTATACTCCACATGAGTCTTCTCCCATTCCATCTACCTCATCCCCACCTTTCAACATACCTTTCTATTCCCTTGTCTCTCATGTATTCAGCTAGTTCCTTTTGAAAGCATCTAGGCTATTTCTGAAGCTGTATGATTTGATTATGCAGTTGTCCACAGTGTCTGCATGGGGCTGTTGTCTGCAGCTATGGCTGAAACCCCACCTAGAAACCCCTGATTATGGGGGAAATCTAAATTTAATGAGGCGTATGCATTGACCAGCACATATTGAGGATGTTAAAGGAAAGATTCCACTGTTGGAACTATTCAGGTGGGGTGCTGCTGTATAGCAAGAAATGTCTAAAATTATCATGTTCTGCTGCATAGCCGCAATATAATGCAAAGTAAGCAGGATGAAGAGTAGGTCTGTGGTACCGCCGTAGAACAAAACAAGAAGCAGGAAATGGAGGAAACAAGGATACACCCAGAATTCAGTAATTCCCAAATCCAGCCCCATCATACATATTGCTGACAAATTAAACACCTGGTAACACTCCTAGAAACAATATTCTGTTCATTTTTACCTACTGTATCTTATACCATCCTATCATGTGAGAGCCAAGGCAGGAGGAGACAGTGACAGCATGTAACAATGCAGTGTAATAAGCATGTTTCCCATACCCTTAACTTGCCTTCACTGTGTTCAGCGTCATTTACAGCGTACAACAACCCCCTTCCTGTTCCTGCAATTATCCCTTTAAACACAGCCTGATATAAAGGTAAGCAGGAAACAGCTCACATGAATATGTGTTTGCTCATTTTCTGCATCTGTTATCAGCACCATTGAATAATGTTTGTCGGTGCTTGGCTTAGATTCCATATCATGGCAAATAATCAGCCTTCATAATGTCCACTTTCTTCTTAAAGGAGAAACTGGTGCAGAACCAGTGCCAGAGAACAGCCACGTGTGGTTCTCCCCCAGCTTCTGGCTACAGAACACATACAAGCTGTTATAAGCATGAATTATCAACTCCACATGTCGTACCTTTGTACTGAATGTCCAGTGTGCTGCTCATGTGATTATGCTTGACCCTCTTTCTGTGCCCTCCTAGATGTGCCATAGTGATAAGCAGAGGAAAAGCAGCAAGAGGAATCTTGTTATCTGTTTCAATCCTACCCTTCTTCCCAAACACCAGTGGAGAGATACCTCAGCTTGGGAGTGGAGCTGAAAGTGAACCTGAGGGGATTGCACAGGACTATGGTCTGGAGAAAACTGGGGGTGGAAGATGTAGGGGTCCCACATGTAAAAGTAAGATGCTTGCCAAGCACAGAACATAGCAAACAATTGTTCTTGCATCTTTGACTGTGTTGGCATGATGGACCTCAATGTACTGGTGCTCAGCTGGTGTCCTCAGCCACTGCTGCCAAGAGTAGCTCTGACCTCCAAGGTCCACCCTGACACTTACCTTTATACAGCAAAGAGTGGCAATATTGGGGGGCTGCCTCAAAACAAATGAATGAATTATGGCAGCTTCCAGGATTGGGAGCATTAACAATGTTTGGTATGGTGGTTGTGACCTGAAACCAGGAATCTTTCCTTTGTTTTGGTTAATGATATTGTAAAAAGGGGTCATAAATGGTCAATTTATCACACCTTGTACTTTGGGAAATCTAGCATGTTAAAGATGCAGGTATTATGCTGATGCCAAATGTCCATTAGAAAATGGATGTATTGGGCAGCACTAGCAAACAATGCATGTTAATTCTTTGCTGCATCAGTGCACAGCCAGTGGGCTAATGTTACAAATATTCCCAGAGGCAGCTGAAAATTAACCTGTACCAAAGAAATGAAGGGCTACCATCGTCCATTTTACACTAGAGCACAAAATCAAGATCTATCCTCATGTTTCTCAGAAATGGATCGCTCCATCTTTCTCAACCTCTTATCCACCATACCGTGGTGCTATACGATTTAGAGTTCGAAAACAAAATAATAAGGTACACTTATACACAAAGTTAAAATCAAGACTTTTGTTTTGGGGTCTCATTTGTTAAAATATGGTGAGTTATCATTCAATTAAACATGACTTATTAAAATTATGATTTTATGTTGAGGCACATTTAAAGGTTAATTGACTATTTTATCCATTACCATTATTCAATTGTTGTTTTCATATCTTCACACTCTTGCCTAGGAGAACAGTATGAGGTAGTGGAAGGATCTGTAGGCTAATTAACAGTCAGGCCGAGAACACTCCTTCCATGGTCATGCCTGTCTGTATACCAGCTGATGAGTTTATAGTCCGAGAGGACATGAATATTTTTGAGCTGCCACAACCTGTACGATAAGGAGGCACTCATTGAATGTTAACCCAAAATCCAGAATATATACAGTTTGAGGGATTTAACAATTTATGTGCATTCATTTTACTAAATGTGACTGCATCAGTGTAAAGTACAGTAATTTTAATTTTTCATTCCTAATACACTGAGGTAAATCTTCATCTTCACTGTCTGATTTATAATGTGGTGGAGTGGATTGCCAGAATCCTCAATTATCATTCCATTCAATTCAGTGGAATGAAAATCAGATGGGTCTATAATGGGAGGATAATCAAATTACCACCATATAGGTATAGCGTGTGATTCACTCCAATGCAAGTAAATTTGGCTTTCATGGGCCTCTATGTTTTGAAGCTAATGAAATGATCATAAGGATAAACTGGCAAGCATTTAAAACAGCTAGGAGTTCAAACTTATAAAGCTTGAAATTTCCTGAGCTAGATAGTTATAATCTTCGGGCCATGTACAACCTTATAAAAAAGGTTAATCTATTATTTTCTGACTCGTTCTGCCAATGCATAATCCTCTGGTGAGGGAATATGGAGCAAAGGCAGCTAAATGAAATTGAGGCACAAATCAGCATGATCTAAATGAATCGAGAGGACTGAATGGTCTATTCCTGTTTCTGTGCAGCCATGTCCCAATGTTAACTACTTGTGGCCAGCTACAAGAATGATGAAAAACATATATGGGTCTTACACCCCATGCAATTTTAGGCATTTTTTCATGCAATATCAGGGCATCTTTGGGCTAGAAACCATTTCCTCTGGTTTTCCACCCCAAATCAGACCACCTCCCCCCACCCTGCCAAATGTCCAAATGGATTTGAGGGAGTGGTCAGTGCGTTACCTTCGCAGCCCTGGTCAGATCAATGAACTCCTTGGAGCATTGGTTTGCAGTCTTGGGGGCAGGGAATTGACATTCAGTGCAGCACTACCTTCCTACATATAGCATAAAGGACTTTCTTGGAGGCTTCCTGCCATGGACAACCAACAGTCTGTCAAAAATCTTTTCCATTCAAGTCTACAGCTTCCCTATGATGATCATTTATCAGAAAATTACAGTTCACCTCCACTTGGCCTAAAGAGTTGGAAAGACCCATAATCCACCTCGTCTTAAATTTAATGAGCACTGCACCATTGCAAAATTAAATCCAAAACTAGGCTTCCAGTCAGAATATTGATTTTCTTTGTTGTAAGCAGTTATTGACTTTTAAGTGTTTTTTAATATTTTGCGATACTTATTGATCCCAGAGTAGACTATAATTAATTTTGGGGAAGTTTTGTGCTTTTGATTCATATACACTTGATAATAAATTACGACTGCCAGCATTCTAGCCAGTAGCAATGCTGCATTCTTAAAGTTTTAAGAAGAAGGTATACCATTGTCTTCCGTGATATTATTGTATCAATGCTTGAAAAAAATGTACCCGCTTTAAGTAAGGAGGAAAATCAGAAAGCAGCGTTGCAGAAATTTCCACTGTAACAAGTGTAACATCTGTAACAGCAGAGTGTTTCCCTGGTGATTAACACAGTGATGTTACAGCTCAACCTTCCAAGTTTACCTAACGTGTCCCATAAAGTGTGTCTGTGTGAAAACTCTGCACTGGCTGAAGTTGAAAATTGAGGTCAAACATAGTTGGGTAAATATTTTAAAAGTGGATTGTATCTTATCATGTCAATTTTTCTTGCCCTCCGTGTTCAGAAAATGATGTGCCCCCATGAAACATCATAAACCACCCCTCTCCTCCCACCCCAACCTCCTTTGTAAGGGGATGCATTCAATTATTTCAATTTAAAAGAACAACCAATCTGTTCTTTGCTTATCTTCCCCCGTGTGCTCTACTTGCACCTTACTGCAGAGCCAATGTGCCTCATCTCTTTCAATGCACTAGCCCCAGTGTTAATCCAGTTTACCTTCCAAGCCAGAGAAATGAGATTCCTGGTGTAGGAACCCCCCACTGTCATTTACACTCTCTTGGTGATATTAGCCTTGTGTGAGGTGGAGAGAGTTTCTACCCATTGTAGGGTCGACCAGTAATCCCTGAAGTTAGTGGGCATAGGAAAGGAGCTAAGATTGAAGGATGGAGGTTCTCAAAGTGCAGCTTCGGTCCCCAGAGGTAAAGATTTAGTGCATGGGTCTCAGGGCCACCAGACTCAAAACCAGAAAGTGATCGCAATTCCAGATGCCATCCAGCTAGCCTATTTCCTTGAACAGACCTTGGATGCCGGAATGTCCCAGGACTTTCAAGTGGAGGTGGCTCAGCTCAATGTCCTATATTATCAGCAAATTGTGTAACATCCTTTCAATTTTTTTAAGGAAGAGCATGGCTTGATGGGGCCTGAATATATCCTCATGAAACGCACTATCAAAGAAGCTACACTGCTTCAATCACTGCTGCTGTTGCTGCAGCTCAATGCCAAATTTCTCACTACAGGGTGCATATTTTAGCAAAGCCTTTTTGGATGTTTCAGTGCACCAAGGAATATTCCTGTCAAATCCTCCATAATTAGGATCCGGAAGTTTAAAAACAAATTAGGGCTATAATCACTTTAGGTGTCACAGGTAGAAGTGTGCTTGTGCTGTATTATCTTTCCAAATGGATGCACTGCACCTTTCCCTCTGGGTAACTTACAGACGTTGCATACATTGCTCTCCGGTCATTTCTACGCAGTTACTCTTGAGGCAGGAGACAGATGGCTGTGGTTCAGGGTCTGTAAGGGTTCTAAGCAGTCTCTGCTGCCTTTCAGCTTTCTGTCTTGTGCAGAACTGCATTAAATGCAAGCGAACAGTGGCAATATGCTGGAGTGCCAAACCCAAGCAAAGTGTGGTTACCTCCCTACTAGCTGCCCCGCCCTCCTCCCCTCTGGATTAAGGCTAGGAACTAACTCCTGTGTGATACAGCAGAACCCAACTTTGTCCACATGAAATGTACACCCCAGCATAGTTTCAGCATGAATTCCTGGATAATGATTAGAAAGAGCAACCTTTTATGATTTTATGCCCTGTATTTTCCAGGAAGACTGAGGGTAATGGAACCTAAAATTGACTGTGCCAATGAAAGATTGAACTTTGAACCTTCCTGGTTTGCTTGGCCAACTGCTTTGATTAATCACACCTTCTTCTATTGCCCGTTCAACCTTCCATGAAGAAACTATACCATCTCCAATGACCTTGGCAGCTTTCCATGCCTCCTCAGTCTTACACTTCTCAGTGAGTTTCTTTGTGATTTAAAATTATGCTTTCTTTTTTATTCTATTACTTTTCTCATTGGAAACTCCACTTCCTGGTTAGTGAAAAACTTGTTTTTTGATTCTGTCTTTTCATTTGTGCCTGTCTTACACAATTTTGCAAGTTCTCACATATATATAATGCTGCAGCAGCAGCCAATTATAAGTGCATTTGCCTAGGCTTTCTACAACAAAGACCTAATGCATCAATTATTGTTCCACATATCTGAACAGCTTTATTGCCTACAGGAAACAGTGATGTCTAGTGGGGCTGATCGCTACTGCAGTTAAGTCCTCAGTCTGGCACTTTTAACAAAGCTTAGTTTGAAACTTTGATTCATCGTGGATTTTTATGGTTGTTAATGTTGGTGTTGAGCTACTGCATAAAAAGTTGATTTGCTTGATGAGCTACTGTTCCTAAGTGCTCTTAGTCATAGCGGACATTTATATTCAGCAAGGTGTTCAGATTTAACATTTCAAGAGATTAGAATGAAACAGTTTCTAAAATATCTCTGAAGCTGCAAAAAACATAAATTTCATGGTATTTTGCAAGATTGAGATAACTGAGGACATTTAGAGGCATTGGACCAAGTCAGTCTTGTCATTGCATTGCATTGCAAAGTAGTTCCATCTGCTGCCAGCAGCTATTTTTGAAAAGGATTCCCTGGCAACTACAGTAAGATAAAATTTTACAGCTAAACTTTATCAACACCGCAACAATACAGGAATCTTGACTTCCAAATTCTATTCCAGAAATAGCTCACAAATCAAGTTGAAAATGCTTTCCGATTGCCAACAGAGTTTGTAAAACTTTTACAAAAGCAAAATACTGCAGATGCTGGAAATCTGAAATAAAACAGAAAATGCTGGAAATACTCAGCAGGTCTGGCAGCATCTGTGGAGAGAGGAATGGAGTTAACGTTTCAGGTCGATGGCCTTTCATCAGTTCTGAAACGACCTGAAAGGTTGATCCGTCCTGCCGTTGTGATCACAAAGACACACTGGAAAGTAGCAAGAGTGGCGCTGTATATCAATCAGGATATATCTGCGGCTGATTTTTAATCTCCTCCCTAGCCTATTAAATGAATGTGATAGCATTTTAATATTAACCCCAGTGGATAACAGAAAGTGGCAGATAACTTGAGAATACCTAAATTTTGTTCTAATACATATAGGGCAGCAATATGGGAATGAAGGGGTTAAATATATCACAAATGTGCTTTTATTTACCAAAGAAAGGAAATTAAATATAACAGCACAAACACCCATACAATGAGGCATTGACTTATGCTAGGCTTTGTCCAGTGCAAATTCTGATGAATAATAGGATTATGGACAATGCAGGTTTCACTGTGTACCTGATTGCATGCAGCCAATAATATAATTGTCAAACTTCAGCAGGCTCTTTAAAATGGAAGGAGGGAACATTGCATCAAAAAAAGGGTGCCCAAAAAATGGCATTTTTTTCTACTGTTGTACTAGGTACTCATGTTACATAGAAATGACAGCACAGAAACAGACCATTTGGCCCAACTGGTGCTTATGCTCTGGAGAGCCATTGGTCAACCTTTGGGCAGATTTACTCATCTGGGCCTATTTGGGATGCGGGAGCCACAGATTTTCTTGATCGGTGGCAGTACTTCCTCATTTGGATTCAATTTTCATGTCAAAGATTTGACCAAATCATTCTTCAGAATTCGGAATATTAATTGGTTACAAGACCAGCCGGTTGTCAGCCACCCCCATCTCGACACCCCCATCCACTGCTGCTTTCCACCCAAAATAGACAAACAGCATCCAAAGTATGGACCAACAGTTGAAATTTGCTGGACCACCGACTGAGACTGATGTGTAGGCTTGCCGTCCACTCTCGTTGGGAGTTAAAATCAGTACGATAGAGTTTGCCATCCCCATGATTCAGCGTTGAGTTGAACTATTTTGTCCAGGCCACTCACCATTTCGAACCCCGGATCTTTCTGTTCATCCACACCCTCCCATATATTTTCATTAAGGATTTATTCCCATTCCTCGCGTTTTGCCCAAAATACATCAGCTCACGCTCAACCACATTAAGTTGCATCAGCCACCTGTGTGCACAGTCCACTGACCTGTATCTTTCTGAAGGCATTTCGCAGTCCTCCTTGCTGTTTGCTAAACCTCTTACTTGCATGCCAACCGCAAACTTAAGGTTGCGCTCCCTATATGCAAGTCTAAATCATCCATAAACTCAGGAAAAAAGTGGATCCAGCACAAACTTGGTGTCAGCCATGGCTCATTTGGTAGCACTCTTGCCTAAGTCAGAAATTTGTGGGTTCAAGTCCCACTCCAAAGACTTAAGCACAGAAGTCTAGGCTGTCACTCCCAGTGCAGTCATGAGGGAGTGATGCACTGTTGGCGCTGCTGTCTTTCTGATGAGACATTAAACGAAAGCCCCATCTGCCCTCTTGGGTGGACACAAAAGATCCCATAGTACCAATTTGAAGATGAGCACTGGAGATCTCCCCAGTGTTCTGGTCAATATTTATCACTAAAACAGATTATCTGGTTATTATCTTATTGCTATTTGTTCTTCCTAGTCATTAAGTCCTTGTTTCTTTCTTTGAAAGTCTTCTTTTTAAATCTTGGGATACGCCACTAGTAACTCTTTCCAATCCAAGCAGCACCCATTTACCCTAACCATTTGCTTCCTGTCCATCAACGAATGTTCTATCCATCCTGATACATTTCCTCTTAGATCATATATCTGACTTTTTCTCATAATCCTCTTGTGAACACTTTCTGAAAAACATTTTTACTTTTTTTTATTTGTATCATGGGATGTGGGCATCGCTGGCAATGCCAGCATTTATTGCCCATCCCTAATTGCCCTTGAGAAGGTGGTGGTGAGCTGCCTTCTTGAACCGCTGCAGTCCATCTGGTGCAGGTACACCCACAGTGCTGTTAGGGAGGGAATTCCAGGATTTTGATCCACTACTACTATCTTTTATCCATTCAAATCAGTCACAGTGGCACAAAAGATTTAGTGCAGTGTTCATTTCCACTTCTTGCTGACTGCAGGTCTAATTCTGAGGTCTGGCATGGTGATACCTTTGCCGCAGTGGACAAATGTGAGTCCTAACAATCTGCCAGATATGACCTCAAATATCCTAGGCCATGATGCCTGCTAATTCTAATCTTCATCCAGCAGATTATCAAATTATAGGATGTCTGATGCAATAAACATGCTACAAAATTCACCAATTCTGTCAGGTTTCCCCAGCTCTGCTCACTCTTCAAACTATGGGTGGAATCTTATCAGAGGTGGCTTTGCAGGCAGGAGGAGGAATTTTACAAAGAAGAGCATCGGGTTGTCGACCTGATGAGATCCCACCTCTGAGCGATCTTGCCCGAGGCAGGGTCATACAGATTGTGACCACCCGCCCGTCATTGGTGGGCAACCAATTTGAGGCAATTAAGTGACCACTTGGGGCAGATTGGGGACACCACCAGGATCTTCCCGACTGTGGACCGCCCCCCCACCCCCCCCCACTGAGACCAAAGACCATCAGATGGCTGGAGGCTGCCTGTGGGCCAATGAAGCCTCCTTTATGCCCCACCCCCTGCACAGCCGGCCCGGAGCCACATCTGCTGGGGACCATAGCTGTGGCCACAGGCCATCCTAAGGAGGGTTTCCCCCTCCACAATGTTGGCTCGGCAGCTGTGGCCACAGTTATTTTTACCAATTTTTTAAGTCTTCAGAGAGGGCGGCTCCATCTTGAGACGCTTTCACTGTCTCCTTCCTACACTGGCAGCGCCGACCTCTCCCAGTGGGGCAGCTGGTCAGTCAGAGCCTTGGGCGCTCCCATTGCCCCTCCCACCTGGACAGCGCACCTACCATCCCTAATTAGATAGGACTCCTGGAGGCGGCCTGTTAATTGGCACCTCCTGTGAAATTGCACAGGTGGACAGACCTCATAAACCATCAGGCTTGGGACCTGGAAATAATACCGCCCTCGTTTAAAAACTAAAGCGGTAAGATTCCATCCTACGTCTTCACCCTCTGGTGCTTTTACAGCAACGTCACTTGTGGGAAATGAATGTGAGGGGCTGAATTTTATTAGCTTGCTGCCGTTGTTGGCAGTGAGCTTCAAAAGCGTGTGGCACACACGCGAGACGTGCGCCGTGCAGCCGCCACAATATTTCGTACGTCGGCTCATTAACATGGAGGGGTGCACCGCCCATTCCCGATGATGTAGGGGGGGGGGTGCGGGTGCTTCGGCCCTGGCAATGGTGTCCGGTGCCATTTATAGAGGACTTCAAGCCCTTACTTGTATTTTTACTTTTTAAAGTGGAATGGATGTGACATGGAAATTTATAAATTTAATAAAAGATCGAGGGCCCCCTTCCAACCCCCCAATGACCATACACGTCGTTCATTAAAAAAAATGTCATTCCCATCCTGAACTTTCCCCCCCGAACTTCATTACCTTTGCCCTTCAACCCCTTCCCACCATCCCCTCAGCCAATAGAAACAGTTTTTCCCACTCACCCCAGCCCGCATCCCCCGCACCCCCCGCCCTGAAAATTTCACTCCTCCCCAATTCCCACCAGTGTTATGCCTCGGAGATCCGAAGGTGCAGGACCTCCGGCCATCGGCCAGAATATCGGCGTGGGATGGCTGTCAGGACAAGGTAGGTGCTTATGCAGTCATTTTAATATAATTAACCTACTAAAATAAAGTCTCCGTTGCCTTATGGTGGGGAAGCCGCCACAAGGTCTCCCACCGCCAGTAAAATGAGGCGGGGCCTTCCCATCGTCGAGGCTTGCGGTGTGCCTCTCCCGGAAGGATATTCTGGGCTCCCCGTTATGACCCCCTGACGTCGGGGGCTTATAAAATTCAGCCCGATGCGTGCATCAAGTAAATTCTGAGTAAATCTGCCCATTTCCTATTAATTGCTGCTTGTTTAATTAGTTAACAAGCACTTAACTTTCAATACCAGATCATTGTGTTCATGAGTTTTATACCCAATTAGTCCCACAGCAATTTTAGAACATGAGCAAAAGTTAGTGCCCACTCTGTGAATGCTGACTGATAAAAGTAATAAAGTCTAAACAACAAATAAACTGCTAGCATTATCAGTTGGAGCAATTTAAACCTCAGGGGTTTATGGAATAAACTGCCAATTTGCAACTGAGCCCAGTTGAAGCATTGAAAAACAAAATTTTTGATTGAACAGGGATTACAGGATTTTTAATTTGACACTGAGAGGGGTTGAAAAGTGATATGCAAATCCTGAAAATCATCTGAAATGATTAGGCAGACTTGAGATATCATTTTTTTTGTGTCACTTATTGTTTACGTGTTATTTTGCTCGAAATTTTGAATCTTGATATCATGAGGAGAATATGGGTTGTGTTCTAGAGACCCACTTCAACAAATCACAACACCTCAGTCCTGATGTATTTTTAAATGCCTCGTTTACCGTCAAAATTGGTTTAACCATCAGATTTACTGAGAACAGTCTTCCAGAGCTGACAGCTATTGTGGTTGCATTGTCAAATAGAAGTGCTGACTTTAAACACTGCATAAATAAAATGCATTTATGAGATTCACAGGAAAATAAAAGCTATAAAGCAAAGGTTTACTGAAATCAGACCTCTGAGATAATGTGTTTGCATCTCAGGAGACTGGGAATGAATATACCTGGATGATCTTAGGAAAACCAGGGCATAACAATTAATGAACTGGAAAAATTTCCATCAGGCAGGTATCCTCAGCTTTATATCTAAGGTGGCAAAGCCCTTGTCTGGTCCTGATCCTATGACTGGAAGGCAAATCAACAGGCACATTTTTAAGTGCCTAAGCAACAGGAAGTAGTGAAATTAAAGTGGTTATAGCAACCATGACGCTTTGGACATCCAAATGGAGAGAGAGTACAATTCATGAACTGATTTATGAGAGCTTGGTGATGAATTTGCTGGATTGCCAGAAGGCAGTCCTCTGGTCAGTGGGCTGTAGGACATTGCACAAGTTCTTGGGGGCATACTGAAATGTGAATTAGGCAATTTAATCATTGTTTAGGACTCCAAAATTGTTAAATGAATACTTGATTCCGGCACCAGGCTCATTGTAATGCACCTCTGCCCAGTTTGTTGTCAAGTTGACTAATGTTGAAGAGGAATAATGAATCCTCCAAGATCCCCATGCATTTAGTTTGCTGTCTCCATGGAACACAGCTAGGGTGGCACAGTGGTTAGCACCGCAGCCTCACAGCTCCAGCGACCTGGGTTCGATTCTGGGTACTGCCTGTGCGGAGTTTGCAAGTTCTCCCTGCGACCGCGTGGGTTTTCGCCGGGTGCTCCGGTTTCCTCCCACAGCTAAAGACTTGCAGGTTGATAGGTAAATTGGCCATTATAAAAATTGCCCCTAGTATAGGTAGGGGGAAGGTGGGGATGTGATAGGAATATGGGATTAATGTAGGATTAGTATAAATGGGTGGTTGATAGTCGGCACAGACTCGGTGGGCCGAAGGACCTGTTTCAGTGCTGTATCTCTAAATAAATAAATAAATGTTTCCGTTCCCTCCAATTTGGGCCCCGGCATTGACCTCCTGAAGGCCTCAGTGTGAGTCAAGGCTTTCAGTGGAAGGTGCATTGAATCTTCAGGACATTTCTAGCCCTTTCATTAGCCTCCTGCCTCTTTTGATGCTACAGCAGCAGCATTGCTTCTGCAATGCCACTTGGAATTCTTGTTAGTAGCTACTGAGCTCCTGCTTGCTGGCAAGAATACCATTAGGAACCCACCGTGAATGACTAATTACCCTTGGGCAGGGGCCAGGAAACCTGAGCCCTCAAACTCTGCATTCGAGTGATTTTTTTCTTTAATAACATTTCCTGCATTGCAACAGTGACTACACTCCAGAAGTACTTCAATTGGCTGTTTAGCACTTTGGGATATTCGGGGGCAGTGCAATGACTATATAAATGGAAGGTCTTTCTTTCTGAAGTGCTTTCACTGTATGCTGTGGTCTGCACTGCACGTTTGCATGCTTTGTTCATCAAGAGGATTTTTTAAAAATAATCTCACCATTATACTACTTTTGTTCAGTAATTATATTTTTGATTTGTTTCTTTCGAGCACTTGGAACTAGAATCTCTGTGCAAGTATCAGGAGAATTGACCTTCAAGACCACAGAAAAGATGCAAAACAGAAAAACTATTTTTAAAAAAATCAAGGACATAATACAGTGAACCCAAACAAAGTTCCTTTCATAAATCTATAGACATTGATATTGAAGCAGAATTAGCAGGGGCACCAGCTGTGCCAGCCCAGTATCTTCCCTTTGTTGTGACAAGTCCCATGACTAAACGTTTCCCAACCATGTTTAAGGATTCCAAAAGTGCTGTAAGGGAAAAAAATGAAAGGCTTGATTGTAAGTGCCATTTGCAGAAAGATAAAGTCACAATACTTCACAATTGAAGCTGATGAAAGGAATGAATCAGACTTTACAGTCAGTCAGACAGAGTTACAGGCAGAATAAATAAAGATAAAGACAAGTCCGTAAGTGGGGTGGAAAGGAGCAAACTTAATGGAGATGAAAAGGGGGCCTAGTCCAAAATATTTTGGACAGAAAATGTGCTATAAAAGAGCAGATCAGCAGTGAGAAATATTTAAACGAGAAATAAGTTGGGCGCAGTCTAAAAATCTTCCAATCAGGAGCAAAGAGGTTGCAAAGAGGTTCGCATGCAGGTACAGCAAGTAATTAGGAAAGCTGATAGAATGTTATTGTTTATTGCAAGGGGAATTGAATACAAAAGTAGGGAGGTTATGCTTCAATTATACAAGGCATTGGTGAAACCACACCTGGAGTACTATGTATAGTATTGGTTTCCTTATTTAAGGAAGGCTGTAAATGCGTAGAAACATAGAAACATGGAAAAATAGGAGCAGGAGTAGGCTATTCGGCCCTTCGAACCTGCACCACCATTCAATACAATCATGGCTGATCATCCAAACTCAGTACCCAGTTCCCGCTTTCTCCCCATATCCCTTGATCCCTTTAGCCCTAAGAACTATATCTAACTCTTTCTTGAATATATTTAATGATTTGGCATCAATTGCTTTCTGTGGTAGAGAATTCCACAGGTTCACCACTCTCTGGGTGAAGAAATCCCTCCTCATCTCAGTCCTAAATGGCTTGTCCCTTATCCTTAAACTGTGACCCCTGGTCCTGGATCCCCCCGCTATCAGGAATATCCTTCCTGCATCTAGTCTATCCAGTCCTGTTAGAATTTTGTAGGTTTCTATGAGATCCCCTCTCTTTCTTCTAATCTCCAGCAAATACAAGCCCCGTCAACCCAATCTCTCTTCATACATCAGTCCTGCCATCCCAGGAATCAATCTGGTGAACCTTCGCTGCTCTCCCTCCATAGCAAGAACATCCTTCTTCAGATAAGGAGACCAAAACTGCACACAATACTCCAGATGTGGTCTCACGGAGGCCTTGTATAATTGCAGCAAGACTTTCTTGCTCCTGTACTCGAATCCTCTCGCTATGAAAGCCAACATGCCATTTGCCTTCTTAACTGCCTGCTGCACCTGCATGCTTACTTTCAGCAACTGGTGCACAAGGACACCCAGGTCTCGCAGCACCTCCCCCTTTCCCAATCTATCGCCGTTCAGATAATAATCTGCCTTTCTGTTTTTGTCACCAAAGTGGGTAACCTCACATTTATCCACATTATACTACATCTGCCATGTATTTGCCCACTCACTCAACCTGTCCAAATCACACTGGAGCTTCTCTGCATCCTCCTCACAGTTCACACTCCCACCCAGCTATGTGTCATCTGCAAACTAGGATATATTACATTTAATTCCCTCATCTATATCATTAATATATATTGTGAATAGCTGGGGTCCTAGCACTGATCCTTGCGGTACCCCACTAGTCACTGCCTGCCACTCGGAAAAAGACTCGTTTATTCATACTCTTCGTTTCCTGTCTGCCAACCAGTTCTCTATCCATGTCAGTACCTTACCCCCAATTCCATGTGCTTTAATTTTGCATGCTAATCTCTTATGTGGGACTTTATCGAAAGCCTTCTAAAAGTCCAAATACACCACATAAGGTTCTCCCTTATCTATTCTACTAGTTACATCCTCAAAAAATTCCAGTAGATTTGTCAAGCATGATTTCCCTTTCATAAATCCATTGTTGACTTTGTCCGATCCTGTCATTGTTTTCCAAGTGCTCCGCTATTACATCTTTTATAATGGACTCTAGCATTTTCCCCACTACTGATGTCAGGCTAGCTGGTCTATAATTCCTTGTTTTCTCTCTACCCCCTTTTTTAAATAGTGGTGTTACATTAGCTACCCTCCAATCCGTTGGAACTGTTCCAGAGTCTATAGAATTTTGAAAAATGACCAGCAGTGCATCTACTATTTCTAGGGTCACTTCCTTAAGTACTCTGGGATGTAGATTATCAGGCCCTGGGGATTTATCGGCCTTCAATCCCATCAATTTCCCTAACACCATTTCCATACTAATACTGATTTCATGCAGTTCCTCCTTCTCACTCAACCCTATGTTCCCAACATTTCTGGGAGGTAATTTGGAAGCAGTTGAGAGAAGGTTTACTAGACTAATACCTAGAATGGGCGGGTTGTCTTAAGAGGAAAGGTTGGACAGGTTAGGCTTGTATCTGCTGGATTTTAGAAGAGTAAGAGGCGTCTTGATTGAAACATATAAGATCCTGAGGGGTCTTGACAGGTGGACGTGGAAAGGATATTTCCACCTGTGGGAGAATCTAGAACTTAGGGTCACTGTTTAAAAATAAGGGGTACCCATTTAAGACAGAGATGAGGAGAATATTTTTCTCTCAGAGGGAACGAAGGAACAGAAGTAGGCCATTCAGCCCATCGAGCCTGCTCCACCATTCAATATGATTGTGGCTGATCATCCACTTCAATGCCCTTTTCCCACACTATCCCCATATCTCTTTATGTCATTGGTATTCGAAATTTGTCAATCTCTTCTTTAAACATACTTAATGACTGAGCTTCCACAGCCCTTTGGGGTAGAGAATTCCAAAGATTCACAACCCTCTGAGTCAAGAAATTTCTCCTCATCTCAGTCCTAAGTGGCTTCCCCTTATTTTGAAATTGTGTCCCCCGGTTCTAGACTCCCCAACCAGGGGAAACAACTTAGCTGCATCTACCCTGTCTATCCCTTTATGTATTTTGTAGGTTTCAATGAGATCAACTCTCATTCTTCGAAACTCTAGAGAATACTGTCGTGAGTCTTTGGAACTCTCTTCTCAAAAGGCGGTGGAAGCAGAGTCTTTGAATATTTTTAAGGCAGAGGTAGATAGATTCTTGATCAGCCAGGGGGTGAAAGGATGTCAGGGGTAGGCGGGAATGTGGAGTTGAGGTTACAATCAGATCAGTCATGATCTTATTGATTGGCAGAGCAGGTTCGAGGGGCCGAGTGGCCTACTCCTGCTCCTAATTCGTATGTTTGCATGTTAGTATGTTAGTAAATCCTCAGCCCCTTACCTTCTTCCACACTTCAATGGGTTGTGAACACAATGAGGAGAGGGTGGGAGTGAACTTATCTAATATTTATAATATATTAGCAGGGCACAAATGGTGCAGGAATTTTATTCAGACTGGAAAACTGAGCGGAAGCCTGATTTCTGCCATTAAAACGATTCTCCCAAGTTCTACGTTCTGCCCGCTGAGTCCTGACTGACCAATCACATTTGTATATGTCTAAATGACAGCCATTGGTACAGCAACACTATCTTTCCTGTTTTCACATTGCTAATGCACTCTGCATCACTACGACTGTGATTTATAAGGTGCAGAAGCTGTCAGCATCAGTTGATTTAGACAGAAGTGAGGAGTTTCTGAGCCTAAAGATTCTAGAAAGTTTGAACAGCAATTTTTGCAACTGGAAAACTATTTTTATTCATTATTTTTTTTTTGCCGCAGAGCAAAGCAATCTTGCAGCAGGGACCTTTGTACATGCAAAGGGTCCGATCCCTGCTTCAGGTTTATCCATTAATTTAGTTGATGGGGAGGCGATGTTTCTTTTGCAGAAGCCTAGTTTTTTTCTCAAGAGGCTGGTAATCATATTAATTATTTCTATCGCCCAAGTAGACAGCACTGCATTGTTATCTGGAGAAATGTTCACTAGTTAGATCTATTTGGAATTTCTATCTGATAGAATATCTCTAGACTAGTGTGGCAATCATAGACATGAGCTTTGTTGCCTCTGACAAATGGCAACATTTGTAACTATTGGACCCAAACATCCATGAACCTGTCCCATCACCATAACCGGGATAGAGTGGGACTTCTGTGCACTTAGCTGCTGCACCCTTCACCCATCAGAATTCTTGAGGTCAGGCAATTTGTACAACACATAGGTGAACACCTATGGCAGAACTACCACAATCTGGTTGTCTGTTCAATTTGACAGAGGAAGTAACTGTGTTGGCCAGTTGCTCAAGTGCCAGCAGATGCAGACAAAGACCCTTTCCAATGAAAACAAGTTTCTAGGAAGGCTGCTTTCCTGAGGGAGGTTGATCACTTCACAACTGGCTGCCATGAAGCAACTGGGCTTTCTAAATTTGGTGGGCCATACTTCGGTCACTCAACAGTACTGTACATCTGCTCCATGCTTCCACCAGTTTGCATCATCACACCAGCCCCACCTCCTTCTTCTTTAATATCAGCTGTGAAGAGGGTTAATGCAGGAAGTGCCTGCCCCACACATTCAGGAAACGTCGACAGGTTAAAAACAGAGTGCTGACCTGTCGTAAATGGGTCCTGCCCCAATTTCCACCCCTACTCGCCATGTAACCATGACCTGATTAGGCTTTGTTTGCAGTGAACAACATCAACAGACCCATCGCTTCAAACTTATCAGCCCTTCTCCAGACGGGTCTGTATATTTGCTTCACTTATCCTACACAAACACAGAAAAAACTTTTACAGAATGTTGCCCAGAGAAATCCAGTTTAAATTTGTAATACTTGGCTTAGCAATAACAAATTATGTTAAAAGATATAACACAGAAATTTAATCATAAAGTGCAAAATGGATCCTGTATCTATCAAATAAGCTGCTGCTTGGTCGTAGTCAAGTTGACACCTTTCGAGCCAAAAAGAGCCTTGCTCCTTTTGAGGACTGCAGCTCCCGGTTTGGACAGAGATGCATGTATGAAGTAAGCTTTCCCAATGCTTAGCTGAAATATAAGAATCCCAAAATTGCTCTCTCTGCATCTCATTATGTTGAGTATTTCTTCCTTGCGGATAGCTGGGTGGAAGGGAGATGTCAGTGTTGGCTGTGGGTTCGCAGGTGGCTTATGAGCTCTATCTTAGCCTTGCTGGCTCTCCCACGGTGAGGAGACCTGGCGTAAATGGGTCCTGCCCCAATTTCTACATCTACTTGCAGTCAACAACTGGTTGTCAGCCAGTAGAGGTGCTGGTGAATTGTTGGCTTTAGCAGCTGCTCTCTTGTTCCATGTCTCTCATGTTCTTGTTGATTGGAAGGTTTTGACACCATTTTTGATGATGGCCATTTTGGTCGTGATAGGGCGTCTGCTTCTCATTTGCTGATGTCAATAGAGCAGAGCTTCAGGGAGGCTTTGTGGCTCTGCTTGAAAGGTTTCCTTTGGCTCCCATATGAATGGGTTCCCTGGCCTCTGCAGCTAGCTTAATGTTGCAAGTAATGCACTTAATAGTTAAGTAGCTGCTGAGCCACTTCAGAATTGTGAAACTGTCATTATCGGATGTAATTTTGAATTGGCCAGATTTCCAGCATTAATAGTCCTGCCAAAGTGGTGAAAGATTGGTCCCAGTGGCAGAAATGTGCGATTTCACATGGAAGATTCTTAGTGTTAATAAACGGGAAAGAATTGGGATATTAAACACTCAAAAGCTATCAGACAAAAACATCCATATGAAACTATCTTCTGTGGTAATTTCTATAATGGTTTTGCATTGTTGATAAAATGCTTTTCAAGATTATGAACTGAAAGCAAACTCCTGTTCTTTGTAATTTTTGTATCAACTTAAACATTTTTCATAATCTTACCTTATTTTGTAAACTCAGAGAGGCCAATTGTGGGATACATTTATTAAAGTAATATGTTAACTTTGTCCAGAACAACACAACTTAGCAGATGGTGCATTGTGCTTATCTGACAAAGAACCTATATGATCCTCAAAGTTAGTGTGAATAAAGATATCAAATAAACCACTGCGCTACCTTACTGCTGAACTAATGCAGGTAACAGATGCATCAAATCCAGATTATATAAATTTAGCACTTTCATTAATTATATCTCTGCCCCTTGCAGGTTCCAATACTGTATTTTGTGACAGTTTGCTTTGGATGCCAGATCATTCATCCTTAACTACCAGGCTGTTTCACTCTACAGGTACTGTTTGCCTCACAGTACAGCTTCTGGGAAAATATGTTATAACATATGGTACCCAGGTCGCAAAACCTACAAACAGTGGCATCCTTAGCACCAACCTAATAGAATGTCCTTTAAGTGTTTTAGTTTCTTAAATCATCCCAGGGTCATTACGTCATTGTTTATTACTATAAAAGAAAAAAATCATTAATGATTATACTATTAAAAGAAACTAAGATTTCTGTTTGTTTACTCATAAAATAGTTAATAGAAACAAAAAGAAAGACTTGCATTTATTTGCTGCCTTTATGTTCTCCCTCTTGTGGGGCAATCTAGAACGAGAGGTCATAATTTTAGGATAAGGGGTAGCAGATTTAAAACAGAGATGAAAAGAAATTGCTTCTCTCAAAGGGTTGTGAGTCAGTGGAATTCACTACCCCAGAGTGCGGTGGATGCCGGGACATTGAGTAAATTTAAGGAGGAGATAGACAGATTTTTCATTCGTAATGTGTTGAAGGGTTATGGAGAACAGGCAGGAAAGTGGAGTTGAGGCCAAGATGAGATCAGCCATGATTGTATTGAATGGCGGAGCAGGCTCGAGGGGCTGAATTGCCTACTCCTGCTCCTAGTTCTCATGTTACGTTCTTTCACAACCACCAGACATTTCAAAGCACTTTCTAGCCAATGAAGTCACTTTTGACTAGTAGCCATTGTTGTAATATAGAAAATGTGGCAGCCACTTTGCACACAGCAAGCTCCCACATTCACCAGTGAGATAATGACCAGATAGCCTCATGTTGATTGAGGGATAAATATTGGCAAGACACCAGGAATAACTTCCCTGCTCCTCTCTGAAGTAGTGCCATGGGATCTTTTATGCCCACCTGAGTGGGTAGGTGAGGCCTCAGTTTAATGTTTCATTCAAAAGACAGCATCTCTGGCAGTGGAGCACTCCCTCAGTACTACACTGGAGTCTCAGCCTTGATTTTTATGCTCAAGTTCTGGAGTAGAACTTGAACATACTGACTCAGAGACAAGAGTGTTACCAACTGAGCCACAGCTGACACTATTAAGGCATAGCTGACACTACTGAGCCACAACTGAATAGTGGGTACCAGAAGTGAAGTTGTCATACTGAGAGGGTCAGGTAGCATGCTATACATGATTGGGATGGTCAGTCCTGCAGATGTTTCTTTGCGCAGTCAATCTTCGTTCTTTCACCGACATGCCAGGTTGTGCCTGAGAAAGGCAAGTTGGAATCCCTTCTTGACAATTCTCCTCAAACTCCACAAAGGCCTCAATGAATCTCTGCAAAGGAAAATGGAAGTGAAAGCATTAGCTCAAGGACTTGATTTCGGAACTCCCAGTTAACAGTACTTTGCATTAGTGATGTAGCTACCAGGATACCCTTCCAATTCATTTACACAGCTTCATTCACAATCGGTTGTTCACATGTATAAATATACTCTCTGTCATTTTCAGTCAATAAGTTCTCTGTAAATATGTCCCAGTGGAACTCTCATTTGCATTTCGCTATTGGGAATTTTTCTGTTCTGTCATGTTTTTGGCCTTCCTTGCAACTTCCAATATTGTATTGTTGACATCTGCTCTTTTGCTGCCTTGCTCATTTTTTTTCATGTGACACACCAGTCTACTTCTTTGCCTTAGAGATACTAACTGAATATTTTCTTTTCATCTTAACATTCTTGATAGTTTCTCCACTCATCTACAAGGAGGATCTTATCTGAATATTTAGCATTAAATCCATTTTGATCTCCTTTGTCATCATTTTTAATCAATCCTATATTGCACCTCAGTTATTTGTAACACTATTGCACAGTTCATGAAAGATGGTATCTTTGCTACGTTAGTTCTTTCATGCTCAGTGCCCATAAGGGATTCTTCAATTACTAAACTAGACAGTACACCCAATATCTGGTAATGTCGTGGTTATATTTTTGAGTCTTAGGCTAAATATTCCATTCAGGTTCAGCAACACCAACCATTCCATAAGCAGTTCTTGCAACACTTATGAACTCAAACATGTCATTACCTACCCAATATCTAGGTAAATGATTGAGACCCTGGGAATGAACAGAGAATTCTTGTCACTGTACTCCAGTTTAGAATGTAGCATGTGCCGCCACATGACCCTCCTCACCGTCAGTCGGCGGATTGAATACGTGTAGACAGGCTATAAACCAACAGGCAATTTAAAGCAAGCAAATGAATAGTAATAAGTACAAAATAGTTTATTCACAGTATTTTTTATGCCAAAGCAATTGACATTTTTCTTGAGCTATCGTCCAATGTAAAATTGCACCTTAAAAAATTGTTGCTCACCTTCCACATGGTGAAACCTTAACATAGTCTCTCTCCTGGCTTTAGACTGACTAGTAATTTGGGCACTTAAAGCTCTAAATGAGCCAAAACGAGCCACAGAGTCCATGGAAGAAATGGAACCAAATAAAGCACCAAGGCTGCTTTGACAGCACCGACTAAATCCATGACCTTTACCACCTAGAAGGACAAGGGCAGCAGATGCATGGGAACACCACCATCTATCCAAAGTCTAAAACCCAAACCCCCCCCCCCCCCCTCAGGCGGTGTTGTCAGTGTTTATCCCCTGGAGGGAGGTCTCCACTTATGAATATCTCAAGATAGCTTTGAATGTCCCGCTAACGAGGATGATCTGGATAATCTACTCAGTTATCCAAAGCGTTGTCCTGGCTGGGCTTCTTGTTGGACTTTTGTCTCCAGTTTGATCTCCTGGTATTTCAGATGCAAACTGTGATGGCCATCTTGGCTGCCAGTTTTTTAAAGTTAACTGTAGGATGTTTTTCCATTAAAAGTCTAATGCAAGTTTCCAACCGATGAATTAGTATTTCTTATGTGGCACATAGTATTTTCTTGACAGTACCTATTCCTCCTCACATACCGAAATACAAAGCTTTTTTAACCACACCTGTCATATTCCCATCAGGTGGGTAGGATTAAAATCAAGCCTACAGTATCTGGGTTCTAGGCAACACGACTCTCTTGCTGAAACTGCTATGAAATTGTTGAGGGTAAAATAGTTTTATGAAACCCAGGAAATGTAACATTTATGAATTGAAAAACATTTCCAGTCTCCCTAGCATCTTCATGTCATCTTCATTCACTTTATAATATTAATCTTCATTCCAAGCTTTTATGTTTCTCTGTAACACATTCTCACAGGGCACAAACAGCCACGGGAAGCAAAGATTATGCATTAGGAATAGATGCAATTTAGCTAAAGATTACAGATGACTGGCCAGTTAATTTGCTTTGATGTAATTGGATGAGTTACAACTGTTGGCCAGGAAACTGAGAAAGCTCCCTGTTTCTCTTTGAGTTATGCTATAGGACTGTTAATGTCCAACAGCAACTACTGTAATGGGCAGAAGGGGCCTCAGTTTAATTCTCAACCAGAGGAGAGCATAGCTGACAATGCAACACTCCTTCAATAAGACATTCGATTGTCAGCTCAAACATGAGTTCAAACTTCCAGCATAAGCCCAGAGCCAATAAAATGTTGACCCAGATCTGAGACTGTTATCAACTAACGCAAGCTAATCTATAATATTGAAATACAGAAAATATATGCTGTGTGGGTTAGTGCAATAAATGAGGGTTTGATGTGTGAGACAATCATAGTTAGTTGCTTGCTTAATCCATTGTAAAACTTCCCCATCTAAGTAATATCTATCCCTTCATCGTTGTAAAGACTGCAATCATAGGATCATGAAGACTAGTCTTCTGGACACTTTTCAGAGCCTCAAAACCCCATCATGTGCAGAGAACAAATCTGGGTACAATATTCTCATGTATAAGTCAATTATCATACTTCTAGTTTTATATTTGTCCTAGGGTACATCCAAACACCTATTCAATTTCCATACCAATATCTTCCGCTCCTACACATAGGTTACCTTTTCGGCTTTTATAGGCCCTACTCTCTCCTTAGTTATCATCTTACTCTTAATGTATTGATAAAACATCTTTGGGTTCACCTTGATTTTGCTTGCCGATATTCTTTCATGCCCTCTCTTTGCTTTCCTAATTTCTTTTTTGATTTTGCCTCTCCACTTTTGATACTCCTCTCGGCTTTCTATAGTATTGAGTTCTTGATGTTGGACATAAGCTTTCCTTTTCTGCCTTATCTTACCCTGTAAGCTCCTTGACATCCACGGGGCTCTAGATTTGGCCGCCTCACCCTTTTTCTTTGTGGGAACATGTTTACTCTGAACCCCTTGAATCTCCCCTTTGAATGTCTCCCACTGCTCTGACACTGATTTACCTTCAAGTAGCTGTTTCCAGTCCAGTTTCGCTAAATCACTCCTCAGTTTAGTAAAATTGGCCTTGCCCAATTGAGAACTCCAAGTTCTGTTCTATCCTTGTCCTTTTCCATAATTATGTTAAAACTGACTGAATTATGATCACTAGCACCAAAATGCTATCCCACTGCCACTCCTTCCACCTGCCCATCTTCATTTCCTAAAACTAAGTCTAAAACTGTGCCCTCTCTTGTTGAACTTGCTACGTACTGGCCAAAAAGGTTTTCCTGGATGCACCTCAAGAATTCTGCTCCCTCAATTCCTTTCACCCTAAAACTAGCCCAGTTAATATTGGGGTAGTTAAAATCCCCTACTATTACTGCCCTATTGTTCTTGCACTTCTCAGAGCTTTGCCTACATATCTGCTCTTCCATTTCCCTCTGACTGTTTGGGGGGGGGGGGGGGGGTGGAGGTGCTATAGTACACTCCCAGCTGTGTGATTGCCCCTTTTTTGTTCCTTAGCTCAATCTATATGGCCTCCAACATTTCATCCCTCCTCACAGCTGTAATAGTTTCCTTGATGAAAATTGCCACTCCCTCTCCTTTCTTATCCCCCTCCCTATCATATCTACAAACCCTGTAACCAGGAACGATGAGCTGCCATTCCTGTCCCTCCTTAAGCCATGTTTCTGTAATAGCTACGATATCATACTGCCACATGTCTATCTGTGCCCTCAGCTCATCTGCTTTATTTGTTGCGTTGAGAGTTCCTAATAAGTTCCACTCTTTCCAAGTGATAGTGCAGCCTATTTCTAATAATTCCTTCCAGCAACTTACCTATAACTAAAGTCAAACTAGCTAGCCTATAATTCTCAGCTTCTGATTTACTATCTTTCTTAATTGTAGGCGTCATATGGGCCTCTCTCCAGTCTTTGGGAACAATTCCAGACCCCACCAAGCCGTTAGATATATTAGCCGACAGTTGGCATAACACAACCCCTTTTTTTGTGCTTTGGGGTAAATACCATCAGGGCGAGCAGTACAATCTGTCTTAAGAGCCCAGACTTGCCCATAGCTATTTCTAAAATGATGCCCATGGATCAATTTTATCACTATCTTTTATGCAGACAATGCAGCATTATAATTAGTAAAGAAAACAGGTGAAAAGCAACCAATGGACATCTCAGTCAGGTCTTGGGACTCCACCAAAATATACACCGCAGACTCTCTCAAAAGTCTCAAGTAGTTCTTAATCACACTCAAAGACATGACTAAGACGAACACACCTATCCATTCCACGGTATACTTTCCAATTGCTCATTTAGGCATTCTAATAGCAGATTTTTTCTTTTACCCCTGAACTGAATCTGACACCTTTCCCAGTTCTGTTGAGAACTATTTTCTTTGTATCTGATAGATTATTTCTTCTTGGGGTTAATTTGTCTACAGATATCACCATTAAGACATCTGGGTTTCATTTTACCACATATCCAGCTTTTAATCCAGGGGAGATAGATGGTTTCCCTGGCCATAAGAATGGCTTTAAAAGCACTCTATCATCTGTACTAACAATTATCCCTTTCTATTAACATCTCCCTTATTTGGCAAGATAGTCATGCTGATGAGCTAGTAACTTTTTGTGCAATCATTTTGTGTTTGTGTGATATCGCTATGAAATTAAATGGTTCAACATTGTATGTGTACCTGAGATAGGTTGTTCTTAATGATCTGATTGTTGATGCAGGGATCCTTCAATGTGCTCTTTCAGAATTATGTTTAAATGTTTCTATTAGTTTCAAATTCAAACTTCTGAATTTAAATATTGAAGCCTCGGGAAAATGTAGCTAGTGTTTAATTAAACTTGCCATGGAAATGTTCCAGCTGATAATGCTTTCATATCTTTCTAAGGAAATAATTAAGACTAGTCAGAACATGTTGAATTTCTTAGCTCTGTGCTCTACTATTATGTAGTGTTGATGTCTGCACCATAGAATTTGTTAGAAATAGTAGCATGCTAAGTAATACACTTCAATTAATTATCTTAAACCCGAAGTTAAAAACATTTCTGTCAGCAGCTGACGAGTTTTGATACCCTAGGGTTGAGTATTCTGTCAGATTTAAATATGGTATGCTGTGAAATTGCCCCCGTCTGAAGAATACAAAGTCAGTGATCATTAAAACATTCCTGGTCTGCCTCTCATAAGCCATTCAATACATATCATACCATAATGATGAAAGAGATCAATTCTAGGCTGCAAGCTTTTTATGTTAATGAGCAATCCTAGCCTGCTTTGAGATGAATGCTGTATGAGCCATGCAATCCAAGTATGCCTTCTTTTCAGAAACTCCTGTGTGAGCTTTGGTGCATCATAAATATTTAATTTGGATTTTGAGGAGTTTTAAGTACTTTGGCATCACCTGAAATTTGAAAGAATATCCCAAAATGAAGCATAAAATGAAAGTTTGGATCTATCAATGGTGGAAGCATCTATATGGGGGTGAAAAAATATACTAGACAAGTTGTTTGCAACAAAATAGCTAAAAGAGGTTCCAGTGCAGAAATAATAGGGTTCGATAAAGAGTTAGAGAAGGCTTGTGTGAAGCATCAACAGCATAGATCAGTTGGATTGAATGTCCTGTTTCTGTACTGCAGACTCTATGTAGCTCTATGTAATTTCATAACAAACTCGTTTATAGGGCAGTAGATAGATGGCCCAACATCCCAAGGATGTGAATTCTACGTTTTGCCTCAATGCGTGCCACATGCTATAATACAGCATGTCAATATAATATAGCATATAGTCAAGTCTCTTGACTATTTTCCTCCACAGGTAAATTTTAAGAAAAAAGTAGATGTAAGTAAGCAAGAGAATGCCACTTTTTCTCTATAATTAATCACCCATTAAAGGAATTGGGGGAATGCATTGGTAATTTTTAACCTAATTCACACAGTGGGTGATCAGATCAATTTTCCACTGAGCAAGTTAGATTAAAGAGACCCCACATGATTTCTGAGATTGTAATTTTGTTAGTGGGTCATTACTTATGTTGAAACACATACATTTTCCATTAAAACAGCAATTTAATTCCCCACTTCCTAACATCTTCTGCAAGCAGAATGCAATCATAATATACAGTATACAATTCCCCACTGTTCATTTAATATTTGTTTCAGCACACAGCCTAGCACTCTAATATAAACCCTAAAAATTATTCAAGCTGATGTATGCAGCTCCCTCTATTGGATAATGGCAACACCAGTGTACCATTAAGCCATGAAGACTACAATGCCCCACATTCACCATCTGTCTGTGCTAAGTTCAATGATCTTCACCATGAAGCAGTTGGGGGTTGGAGAGGGTAAAAATGTCATTCATGTTAAAACACAGTAAAACATCATTTTTGAATTATATCTGAAGAATTCTGACATAAAACAATGTAAACTAATTATAAAAAAGGCTTGTGTATATTTATTATACAATCATATCAAACATGCTTGTCTTAATTCCAGGAGCACCTCCCTGGCTTCAATGCCAAGAACACGTATATTGCTATCACAAGTCATGACTCCATTCACATGCACAGCCCCAGAAATGTCTTGCTAACTCCAGGAAAGCCATCACTTTTGTTGTCAGTACATGGAATGTCTTTGCTCCTGTCAACAGCATTCAGAATGCCTCTGCCCCCTTTGTTATTGCTAGGATATCTCCTGCGCCTACCTTCAGCCACACAACATCTCTGCTTCCAGTCTTGGAACCAGGAATGTATTTGCTCCCAGTCTCAGTCTGAAGAATTCTTCCACAGCCTGTCTTACTCCAAGGACTCCCATATGCTCAGTTTATGGTGCTACTCACTCCTTCTTCCAGGTTTTGGCACACGCCCCGGCCCTTCCGAATCATATTTCCAGCACCTTCAGGTAGTCTGACCTGATGGTGAAGGGGACAAAGGATCGCTCGGCCCAGTTCCCAAAGAACATGGCCTCACTCTTGCCAAGCCACCTTTGGCTCCCGAGGCCAGTTCGAACTGGTCGCAGATGCTCATCAGTCTGTGAACAGACAGCGGATCCGAGCAGAAGACGGCGACGTCATCCATGTACAGGGAGGCTTTAAACTGAGTGCCTCCGCTGCCTGGGATTGTCACTCCTCGTATGTCCAAATCCTTCCTAATGGACTCAGCAAAAGGTTTGATACAGCAAACAAACAAGATAGGGGAGAGATGGGCCGCCAATTTCTGATTTCCGCCCTCTTTCCCCCGTCCGCCTGTAGATGAGGGTGATGATGCCTTTCTTCATGGATTCTGACATGCTGCCGGCCAGAAGCATACTCTCGTATATTTCCTGCAGGTCTGGGCTGATCCAGTCCCATTGAGCCGAATACAACTCAACCGGTAAGCTGTCTCTTCCAGGGGTTTTACTCGTCTCGAAGGACCTGACGGCATTTGTCAACTCATCCAGAGTGAGCGGTTTGTCCAGTCTCTCCCTCATGCTGTCATCTAAGACCTTTGTGATAGATGACAGGAAGGATTGGGAGGCCGTGCTGTCAGTGGGCTTCACGTCGTAAAACCCAGTATAAAAGGATTTGCTGATCCTTAGTATGCCGGACTGCGAAGATGTTACTGCGCCATTAAGGCTGAAGCATTTGCAACAATCTTCAGCCAGAAGGGCCAAATTGATGATCCATCTCAGCCTCCTTCTGAAGTCCCCAGCATCACAGATGCCAGACTTCAGCCAATTCGATTCACTCCGCGTGATATCAAGAAACGACTGAAGGCACTGGATACTGCAAAAGCTATGGGCCCTGACAATATTCCGGCAATAGTACTGAAGACCTGTGCTCCAGAACTTGCCGCACCCCTAGCCAGGCTGTTCCAGTACAGCTACAACACTGGCATCTATCCGGCAATGTGGAAAATTGTCCAAGTATGTCCTGTACACAAAAAGCAGGACAAGTCCAACCCGGCCAATTACCGCCCCATCAGCCTACTCTCAATCATCAGTAAAGTGATGGAAGGTGTCATCAACAGTGCCATCAAGTGGCACTTGCTTAGCAATAACCTGCTCAGTGACGCTCAGTTTGGGTTCCGCCAAGGTCACTCAGCTCCTGACCTCATTACAGCCTTGGTTCAAACATGGACAAAAGAGCTGAACTCAAGAGGTGAGGTGAGAGTGACTGCCCTTGACATCAAGGCAGCATTTGACCGAGTATGGCATCAAGGAGCCCTAGCAAAACTGAGGTCAATGGGAATCAGGGGGAAAACCCTTCGCTGGCTGGAGTCATACCTAGCGCAAAGGAAGATGGTTGTGGTTGTTGGAGGTCAATCATCTGAGCTCCAGGACATCACTGCGGGAGTTCCTCAGGGTAGTGTCCTAGGTCCAACCATCTTCAGCTGCTTCATCAATGACGTTCCTTCAATCATAAGGTCAGAAGTGGGGATGTTCGCTGATGATTGCACAATGTTCAACATCATTCGTGACTCCTCAGATACTGAAGCAGTCCGTGTAGAAATGCAGCAAGAACTGGACAATATCCAGGCTTGGGCTGATAAGTGGCAAGTAACATTCGCGCCACACAAGTGCCAGGCAACGACCATCTCCAACAAGAGAGAATCTAACCATCTCCCCTTGCCATTCAATGGCATTACCATCGCTGAATCCCCCACTATCAACATCCTAGGGGCTACCATTGACCAGAAACTGAACTGGAATAGCCATATAAATACCATGGCTACAAAAGCAGGTCAGAGGATAGGAATCCTGAGGCGAGTAACTCACCTCCTGACTCCCCAAAACCTGTCCACCATCTACAAGGCACAAGTCAGGAGTGTGATGGAATACTCTCCACTTGCCTGGATGGGTACAGCTCCAACAACACTCAAGAAGCTCGACACCATCCAGGACAAAGCAGCCCGCTTGATTGGCACCCCAACTGCAAACATTCACTTCCTCCATCACCGATGCACAGTGGCAGCAGTGTGCACCATCTACAAGATGTACTGCTGCAATGCACCAAGGCTCCTTAGACACCACCTTCCAAACACGTGATCTCTACCAACTAGAAGGAAATTCAAATGCATGGGAACACCACCACCTGCAAGTTCCCCTCCAAGCCACACACCATCCTGACTTGGAACTATATCGCCGTTCCTTCACTGTCGCTGGGTCAAAATCCTGGAACTCCCTTCCTAACTGCACTGTGGGTATACCTACCCAAAATGGACTGCAGCGGTTCAAGAAGGCAGCTCACCACCACCTTCTCAAGGGCAATTAGGGATGGGTAATAAATGCTGGTCTGGCCAGTGTCGCCCACATCCCATGAATGAATAAAAAAAAATTCTCTTCCTTCAGGCTGCTGATCACAGAGCCCTGTCTGTGTACCTTTTGAAAGAAGAAATGCAAGCACATCTCATCCTGCTCAACGGAGCAGTCTCTGGACCAGAAGATGATTTTGGAGGCCTCAGTGCCTGCGGGCTCTTCACCTCTTGGAGATCCACCTTGACCTCGACCCCCATCGACTGCAGCCAGAGCAGATTTTGCATTCTTTTCTGCAGTTGGGACATTGCCCTCTGTCTCTCTCTCTCGCCCTCTGAACACCTTTGGAGATCAAGAACCTCTTGATGTTCTGCCACTACACAGTTCTCAAAGTTGGGTTAGTTTCAGGAATACCTAAGCTTTGGGAGGCAGCAACTGGAAACCAAACTTTTAAGGCTGCCCCATTTTATGGTAACCATTATGTGCCTGAGTAATCACGATCCTATACTATTATCTCAGCTATAGTGTTGCGGGGGTTTTAACCCACTGCTAACCCGAGTGCCTGAACCTGGAGTTCCTAGGGTTAAGTCATTTGCATAATAGGGGTGTGTGCCCACACCAGTATTGATGCATCTTGGATGCCCACTAGTTGAGATAGGGCACACATAAGAATGTTGACAGCATTTGGGATTGGTAGCAAAATGTGGCATTGGCCAGATGTGTTTGGTCAAAGCCAGAAGAACAAAATAAAAATGGCAAAACAGGTCCTCCAGGTTAAATGTCTCCTTCTGAGTCTTTCATGTGGACTGGAGTACAAAGGGGTGGTGTTATATTACAGTTATACAAAGTTTGGTTAGACCGCATTTAGAATATTACGTCCAGTTCTGGGCGTTGCACCTCAGGAACAGCATATTGGCCTTGGAGGAGATATAGTGCAGATTCAACAGAATGATACCAGGGTTAAAATGGGTTAAATTAAGAGGACAGGTTGCATAGACTAGGCTTGTATTCCATTGAATATAGAAGATTAAGGGGTGATTTTATTGAGGTATTTCATATGATTAATGGAATTAACATAAGAACTAGGAACAGGAGTGGGCTATACGGCACCTTGAGTTTGTGTTGCAATTTAATACGATCCTCGACCTCAACTCCACTTTTCCGCCTGATCCCCATATCTCTGGATTCACTTAATTGAGTTTACAGGGTAGATAGAGAGATGCATAAGGGGACAGAACCTTTAAATTAGAGCTGGGCTGTTAGAGGAGGGGTGATATTAGAAAGCACTTCTTCATACAAAGGGTAGTGAAAATCTGGAACAGTCTTCCCCTAAAAGCTGTTGAGGGTAGGTCACGTGAAAATTTCAAAATTGAGAGTGATAGAGTTTTGTTAGGCAAGGGTATAAAGGGTTATGAAACCAATGCTGGCAAATTGAGTTAGGATGCAGATCATCCTAATCTAATGGAATGGTGCAACAGGCTTGAGGGGCTGAATGGCCTTCTCCTGTTCCTATGCTCCTATAAGTAGCTAATAAAGCTCCTCAGAAATCATCTGATGTTTTGCCAATTCCTTGTGTAACAAACCAACTGTCTCCCAGGATGTTGATTCTGCTGTGAATTCGTCAGCACAGTCAGCAAAGAAAACTAAGAAACCTGACAATAGTCATTTGGTAGTACAGAACTTGAGTATTGCTGAAAACAGAGACATTTTGTTGAAGCTTTTCATTTTGCACTGATCAGGACAATTCACAGAAATACTAATGTAAGGGAAAGCAACAAATTTATACTGTATGAGAAGAGAGTGCTGTTTGGTTGGCTAGTGGACTCTGATTGGTAGAGGCATTGCCATGGAGAATGCACCAGTTTATGGTGAATGACAGTTAACTGCCAAGCTTTGATTGAAATTTAAACCAGGCAGTTTGAATCTGATTGGTCAAGGCATTGCCCTGAGGAATGAACCAGCGAATGGCTGTCATTTATTTTGTTTGGCTGAAACAGGCGCAATGTGTGCACATGTTCTTTCTATCTGCAAAGAACAGGGCCCTGTGTATTAATATATGTGGCTTCCAGTATGCACTGTGAGCCCGACTGACAATCTTAAATTGGTTGTTAGCATATTTCTTAGCACACAGTGCAAGATGAAAAGCTTCAACAAAGTGTCTCTGTCTACAGCAAAACCTGACAATATTAAAAAGCAAACCTCAGAAGTTACCATCTACTGCTCCTGTTATTAATCATAGTTTAACCATTGTCAATCCACTCAAAGATATTCATAAAGATCAAGGTAACCTCCAAATTGTTTGAACTTGTAGATATTTATAAGCATAGTGGTTTTCATTACTGTTCCAGTGTCGCTATAACACACCTTTCCTGCATAGCACCAGGAAATATTTTTTAAATCACATTATTGTACGATATAGTTGCTGAATTTCTTTTCTTTTTTTCAAGTGTTAACCAGGTTTATTCTTGGATGTGATTACGTTCATCTCGTTAGTCTGAAGGGTGGAGCGGGGATGGAGAATGTAAAATGTATGGTGCATATTGCTAACTGAAAATTAGATGGCCCTCTGATGGGAGTAAGGACATTGTAGCAATTACATTCCAAGGTCTTTTATATATTACTTTGTTATTGTTTGACAGAATCTTCTGGATGATTTGAAAACAAAAGCAACCTTTGAGTTAACAACAAACATAAGAAGCGATCAGAACCGAAAACTAAACAAAGCAGATCATTTCCAGTCATCCATAACCAGCCCTACTTATTGTACGAAAGCAGAATCATGAACAATGTTTCTAATTAAAAGAAAAAAATCCAGTACTATACAACTTTAAAGCTGCAGGCAAATCTCAGAGAGGTGTAAAAATAATAGGGTAATAATAGTAGCAGATTTCAACTTCCCCAATATTAACTGGACTTAAAGGGGGGTGGAATTCTTAAAGTGCATCCAGGAGAACTTTTTGAGCCAGCACGTAGAAAGTCCTACAAGAGAAGGGGCAGTACTGGACCTAATCTTAGTGAATGAAGCCGGACAAGTGGTAGAAGTGTCAGTGGGGGGAGCATTTCAGGGATAGTGACCATAACTCTGTAAAATTTAAGGTAGTTATGGAAAAGGACAAAGATGGACTGGAAGTAAAGGTACTAAATTGGGGGAAGGCAGATTTCAATATGATAAAATAGGATCTGGCCAAAGTGGACTGGGAGCAGCTACTTGTAGGAAGGTCTACATCAGACCGGTGGGAGTCATTCAAAAAGGAAACAGTGAGCCAACATGTTCCCGTAAAGGTGAAGGGTAGGACCAAAAAGTCCAGGGAACCCTGGATGTCAAGGGATATAGAGGATTGGATAAGGAAAAAAAGGAGGCTTATGGCAGATTTAGAAGGCTGAAAACAGCAGAGGCCTTAGAGGAGTATAGAAAGTGTAGGGGGGTACTTAAACAAGTAATTAGGAGAGTGAAGAGGGGGCATGAAAAACCACTGGCGGGTAAGATAAACGAAAATGCTAAGGCGTTTTATAAGTATATTAAGGGCAACTGGATAACCAGGGAAAGAGTAGGGCCCATTAGGGACCAAAGTGGCAATATGTGTGTGGAGCCGGAGGACATAGGTGAGGTTTTAAATGATTACTTTTCATCTGTATTCACTATGGAGAAAGACAATTTAGTGTAGAGATCAAGGAGGGGGATTGTGATATACTTGAACAAATTGCATTGAAAGGGAGGAAGTATTAGCAGTTTCAGCGGGCTTAAAAGTGAATAAATCCCCAGGCCCAGATGAGATGTATCCCAGGCTGTTATGTGAGACAAGGGAGGCGACTGCAGGGGCTCTGACACAAATTTTCAAATCCTCTCTGGCCACAGGAGAGGTGCCAGAGGACTGGAGGACAGCGAATGTGGTGCCATTATTCAAGAAGGGTGGTAGGGATAAACCAGGTAATTACAGGTCAGTGAGTCTAATATCAGTGGTAAGGAAACTATTGGAAAAAATTCTGAGGGACAGGATTAATCCACACTTGGAGAGGCAGGGATTAATCAAGATTAGTCAGCATGGCTTTGTCAGGGGGAGAACATGTCTAACAAATTTGATTGACTTTTTCAAGGAGGTGACTAGATGTGTAGATGAGTGTAAAGCAGTTGATATACTATACATGGACTTCAGTAAAGCTTTTGATAAGGTCCCGCATGGTTGATTGGTTAAGAAGGTAAGAGCCCATGGGATCCAGGGCAATTTGGCAAATTGGATCCAAAATTGGCTTAGTGGCAGGAGGCAGAGGGTGATGGTCGAGGGTTATTTTTGCGATTGGAAGCCTGTGACTAGTGGTGTACCGCAGGGATTGGTGCTGGGACCTTTGCTGTTTGTAGTGTACATTAATGATTTAGACGTGAATATAGGAGGTATGATCAGTAAGTTCACAAATGACATGAAAATTGGTGGTGTCGTAAATAGTGAGGAGGAAAGCCTTAGATTACAGGATGATATAGATGGGCTGGTAAGATGGGCTGAGCAGTGGCAAATGGAATTTAATCCTGAGAAGTGTGAGGTGATACATTTTTGGAGGACTAACAAGGCAAGGGAATACACGATGGATGGTAGGACCCTAGGAAGTACAGAGGGTCAGAGGGATCTTGGTGTACTTGTCCATAGATCACTGAAGGCAGCAGCACAGGTAGATAAGGTGGTTAGGAAGGCATATGGGATACTTGCCTTTATGAGCCGAGGCATAGAATATAAGAGCAGGGAGGTTACAATGGAGCTGTATAAGACACTGGTTAGGCCACAGCTGGAGTACTGTGTACAGTTCTGATCACACTATAGGAAGGATGCAATTGCACTGGAGAGTGTGCAGAGGAGATTCACCAGGATGTTTCCTGGTCTGGAGCATTTCAGCTATGAAGAGAAACTGGATAGACTAGGGTTGTTTTCCTTGGAGCAGAGAAGGCTAAGGGGGGACATGATTGAGGTATACAAAATTATGAGGGGCATAGGTAGGGTAGATAGGAAGAAACATTTTCCCTTAGCAGAGGTGTCAATAACCTGGGGGCATAGATTTAAGGTAAGGGGCAGGAGGTTTAGAGGGGATTTGAGGAAAAAGTTTTTCACCCACAGGGTGGTTGAAATCTGGAACACACTTCCTGAAGGGGTGGTAGAGGCAGGAACCCTCACAATGCTTAAGAAGTATTTAGATGAGCACTTGAAACGCCATAGCATACAAGGCTAGGGGCAAGTGCTGGAAAATGGGATTAGAATAGATAGGTGCTTTGATGGCCAGCATGGACACGATGGGCTGAAAGGCCTGTTTCTGTGCTATATAACTCTAAGACTGTAACGAACAAAGCAATATCAGGTGAAATATTCAATTAAGTGGAAGCTGTGTGGAAAAACATGTTTGAAATTTTGAGTGTTTCAATGGAGATGCATCCTGTGAAGAAGTTATTTACACTGACTTTGAGAATAAAATTTTTAAAGATTACAATTTAAAACTTTTTGTACAAAACTTGTCATCTGTAAAACAGCATCATAGCACATTTTGAATATTTCTTGACAGCTCTCACAAAAACTGGATTTTCTGGTTCGAAACTGGATGGGTAGCAACTCCAAGATCAATATTGATTGAATTCAGTGTTTGACTTGATACAACGGTTGAGGTCCCCGGAGCAGAATAATAGAACCGATGTTTTCACAAGACTACTTTTATAGGATAGACTAAGAATAAGATCATCAATTACATTTCACTTACAAACTGCTCTGGAGTCCAGAACAGATTAAGTACAATAAACTGGTCAAGAAATAAAAGGAAAACACTTAGAAAATGATTTTGCTATTTTATTTCTACTTACTTTTCTCTTCTGAAGCTGCTAACTCCACAGGTACTAGCAGCTGTTTCACAGGTGAGTCTAGATCGTGAGCATTGGCAGGCTAGTGTGTGGTGACTAACATCAAATCAGGATTGGGAACACTGGCAAATTTTCCTCTTCCTATCCCAGGAACAAGAAAGCCAATTGTTTGCAGCTCCATTGCCACTATGGCTGAGATTAGCTAAATCAGCAGAACTGGATTAAACTCCAGACCTTCTTTGACTATATGGTTCCATGTAGAATCAGACAGCACAGAAGGAGGCCATTGTGTTTTTTTCTACTGAAGTTCTGGAGTTCTTTTTTTAAGTGTCAGCCATGGCTCAGTTCCTACCCTGACTGTGTTAGAAGGTACAAGTCCCCCCTTTAGGACTTGAGCACAAAAACCAAGACTGATACAACATTGAAGCACTGAGGGAGTGCTGCACTGTTGAAGCTTCTGTCTTTCAGATGAGACATTGACCGAGGCCCCGTATGCCCTCTCAGGTGGACATAAAGATGCCATGGCACTATTTCAAAGAAAAGCAGCGGGGTTATCCCCTTTGTCCTGGCCAATATTTATCCCTCAATCAACAGCACAAAAAAGGAATTATCTGGTGATTATCACATTGCTGTTTGCTGTGTGAACGTTGACTGCCACGTTTCCTACACTTCAAAAGTACTTCATTGACTGTAAAGCACTTTGAGATGTCTGGTGGTCATGAAAGGAACTTTTTTCTAATTCATTCTTCGGGATGTGATGGCAGCATTTATTGTCCATCCCTAATTACCCTCAAGGAGGTGATGATGAGCCACCTATAACTGAGGGCAGTTAGGCAACCACATTACCATAGGTTTGGAATCACAAGTAGGCCAGCAGATTTCTTCCCCTGAAGCTTATTAGTAAACTAGATGTTTTTTTTTAACAACAATCCAATAGTTTCATGGCCATTATTAACAAGACTAACCTTTCATTGCATATATATTAATTAACAATTTAAATTTGTTCAGTTACCATGGTGGGATTGGAACACATATCACAAGAGCATTATTTCAGGCCTACTAGTCCAGCAGCATTACCACTATGCTACTTTCCCTTTAATGCACATCATTTTTTTCCTTACAGCTTCTTTGAGTAGCTTTTCCAATCTGAGAACAGTTTTGTGTTGTGACCCTTATACCCATTAGGAACTGAATTGAGACTGTCAAATCTACTTTGTATGGGATCCTTTTATCTCATCACCAAGTTCAATTTCAGGCTTCAGATGTGAGAATGCTATGCTCCAACCAGTTTGAAATCACCTCTTTCCTGTTATTTATTTTATTTTCTCCATTTCCTCCTACCTTCTGTCTTACACCAGGTTTCACCATATAAGTTCCTTCATGTCTCTGCTTTGTGAGCTCACCTGTTTCTCCAAATCATCATTTATGCTCGTGTACATCCCATGTGCCACATTGAATGTGTCACATAATCTGTGGAACCCATTCATCTGCAAAACAGGTTATACTTCACAAAATATGTTTTTTTAAAAATTGGAAACAGTTGAAGAACACATCACAAAAATAAAGGAACATAAAAATGGAATAACAGGCTGGCTGATATGATGTTATATTTTCACAACTTAAATATCAAACCAAACACAATACCATTGGAATTTCATAACCAGTTAGGTTCCATTGGGGTATCACTATTTGCTTGTACCTGAAATTGTGGGTGTGTAAAATATATCAATTATATATTGGAGTTATTGGAGGGACTGTATCAGTTGGAGAGTTTGTATCAGTTGGAGGGACTGTATCAAATTAATGTAAATATTTAATGTTTTTCCATAGTTTCTACTTAATTGAATATTTCACCCGATATTGCTTTGTTTGGTACAGTAGTACTTTACAGTTGTATAGTACTGTATTTGGATTTTTTTCTTTTAATTAGAAACATTGTTCATCATTCTGCCTTCGTACAACAAGTAGGGCTGGTTATGGATGACTGGAAATGATCTGCATTGTTTAGTTTTCGGTTCTGATCACTTCTTATGTTTGTTGTTAACTCAAAGGTTGCTTTTGTTTTCCAATCCTCCAGCAGATTCTGTCAAACAATAACAAAGTAATACACAAAAAACCATGGAGTAAAATATTTATTGGCTTAGTACGCTGTTAAATGGGTTTAAATTTAGAAACAACATTCAAAATGTTATAATTGCTTATGAAGCAAACAATAGAAGCAAGTTGCAGTCATATCACTAACAACGGAAATCATAAAACGTCTGTTTTAGTCTTAAATTCACCCCTCAAACAGCAAAATATCATAAAAGTCCATGACTAGCATTTTACACTGAAAGTGGCCATTTCTTGAACAGTGTCAGCTGACCAAAAACAGCGTGGCATTTGAAATCACAGGCCTGTCTCACACAGGTCCTTGATCAGATCAGGAAGTACATGGAAAAAGTGAATGTTGCAACCAATTTACACACAGCAAGGTCGCTGTGACAAAGTGGGTATATTTTTTGTTTAGCTTTGGTTGGTTAAATCCAGGCAGAGTGCATAAGCAGCTTAAAACCCAACTATAGTTCAGATTCAAAACAAGAAATGCTGGAGATACTCAGCAGGTCTGGCAGCATCTGTGGAAAGAGAAGCAGAGTTAACGTTTCGGGTCAGTGACCCTTCTTCGGAACTGACAAATATTAGAAATGTCAAAGGTTATAAGCAAGCGAGGCGGGGGTGGGGCAAGAGATAGGGCGTCAGAAGAGTCACGGATGTAGGTGGGAAGAGACTGGACCAGCTCAAGATAGGAAGAAATAAGTCCAGTGGGGCAGGAGCAGGCTGACACAATGGGTCTGCCGGGACAGTCCCGTTTGTGGATTTTGGGAAGGAGGTAGAAGCGGGCTGACTGTGGTTGCGGGACTATGAGGTTGGAAGCTGTAAAGGGAAGATCTCCAGAGGAGATGAGGTCAGTGACAGTCCTTTGGACAGTGGCTTGATGTTCGGTGGTGGGGTCATGGTCCAGAGGGAGGTAGGAAGAAGTGTCTGTGAGTTGGCGTTGAGCTTCTGCAAGGTAGAGGTCGGTACGCCGTACAACAACAGCACCACCCTTGCCTGCAGGTTTGATGACCATGTCAGGGTTAGACCTGAGAGAACGGAGTGCCTCACGTTCAGAGGGGGACAGGTTAGTGTGAGTGAGGGGGGCAGAGAAATTGAGATGATCAATGTCTCGCCGACAGTTTTCAATGAAGAGATCAAGAGCGGGTAAGAGGCCTGGGGGAGGGGTCCAGGTAGAGGGAGAATGCTGGAGGCAGGTGAATGGGTCTGCTGGTCGGGGGTAGGACTCCTGGTCGAAGAAGTGAGCCCGGAGGCGGAGGTGACGGAAGAAGAGCTCAACATCATGCCAAGCGCAAAATTCATTGAGGTGGGGACGTAAGGGGATAAAACTGAGACCTTTGCTGAGCACAGAACGTTCAGCGTCAGAGACGGGGAGGTCAGAGGGTATAGTGAATACACAGCAAGGGGTCAGATCAGAAGGGGTGGAGTCAGAGGGAAGTGAAGCGGAAGGAGGATCTGGAGGAGCATTCGTCCCCATCAGCTGTCAGAGCTTGCGTTCCTTGACATCTGAAAGGAAGAAAATAAGTTTTTTGTTAATGCGTCGGATGAGACGAAGGATGAAATGAAACTGCGGAGTAGAACAGCTTTGAGATAAGGTGAGGCGGTGCTGCTGGAGAGAGAGGTTCAGTGTGTGCATGTGGCGGCGCATAGCACTGAGTGTGGATCTCAGGATGCGGCGAGAGTAGCAGTCCGAGGAACGTTGTATTTCGTGGAGATATCTGTAATTCTGGGTGGTTTCAAAACATAATGGGTGAAACTGCAGTTGGAATCCACGTGGAATAAGTCGGAGCCGGAAACATTCACTGAGGAAGGAGATGTGGCTGTGAAAACGAGTTTTGGTAGACACTTTATCAAACACCAGGAGGGAAATAGAAAGCAATGAAGGTGAACAAGAGAAGTGCTATGAGCCGCCACATGCACACACTGAACCTCTCTCTCCAGCAGCACCGCCTCACCTTATCTCAAAGCTGTTCTACTCCGCAGTTTCATTTCATCTTTCGTCTCATCCGACGCATTAACAAAATGCATTAACAAGGAACGCAAGCTCCAGCAGCTGATGGGGACGAATGCCCCTCCAGATCCTCCTTCCGCTTCACTTCCCTCTGACCCCACCCCTTCTGATCTGACCCCTTGCCGTGTATTCACTATACCCTCTGACCTCCCCGTCTCTGACGCTGAACGTTCTGTACTCATCAAAGGTCTTAGTTTTATCCCCTTACGCCCCCACCTCAATGAATTTCGCGCGCGGCATGACGTTGAGCTCTTCTTTCGTCACCTCCGCCTCCGGGCTCACTTCTTTGACCAGGAGTCCTTCCCCCGACCAGCAGACCCATTCACCCGCCTCCAGCATTCTCCCTCTACCTGGACCCCTCCCCCTGCCCTCTTATCCTCTCTTGATCTCTTCATTGAAAACTGGCGGCGAGACATTGGTCATCTCAATTTCTCTGCCCCCCTCACTCACTCTAACCTGTCCCCCTCTGAACTTGAGGCACTCCGTTCTCTCAGGTCTAACCCCGACATGGTCATCAAACCTGCAGACAAGAGTGGTCCTGTTGTTGTATGGCGTACCGACCTCTACCTTGCAGAAGCTCAACGCCAACTCACAGACACTTCTTCCTACCTCCCTCTGGACCATGACCCCACCACCGAACATCAAGCCACTGTCCAAAGGACTGTCACTGACCTCATCTCCTCTGGAGATCTTCCCTTTACAGCTTCCAACCTCATAGTTCCGCAACCACGGACAGCCCGCTTCTACCTCTTTCCCAAAATCCACAAACGGGACTGTCCCGGCAGACCCATTGTGTCAGCCTGCTCCTGCCCCACTGGACTTATTTCTTCCTATCTTGACTCTATCTTTTCTCCGCTGGTTCTTCCCACCCACATCCGTGACTCTTCTGCCGCCCTATCTCTTGCCCCACCCTCGCCTCACTTGCTTATAACCTTTGACATTTCTAATATTTGTCAGTTCCGAAGAACGGTCACTGACCCGAAACGTTAACTCTGCTTCTCTTTCCACAGATGCTGCCAGACCTGCTGAGTATCTCCAGCATTTCTTGTTTTTATTTCAGATTTCCAGCATCGCAGTATTTTGCTTTTATTATAGTTCAGATTCCTCGTTCAATGTTACAAATGTCAATAGTTACAGGCTGGGAAGACACATTCTTTAAATGTGAAGAACACTGTGTGATTGTTTCGGACAGTACATGACTTGCAGCTCCTTTTTACATCTGAGTGGTGTGATAATCAAAACCCAGAAATTTCCAGTAACTCTTAACTAGGATATAAAAGAGCTGCTCTGTTCAACTAAGAATCAGTTTTAAAAGAACTGCTCAATTTGAACTGCTAAAAGAGAGAAAAATCAGTTTGAAATTCCAAGGAACAGTTTGGATTAATTAGTGATCATAAATTCTCGGAAAATAAAGACTATTATTTAAAAGTTATTTACAACTGACGAACTTAACTCTTAGAGGTGAAATCATTTTATTATTTTATCCACTGGAGGATCATATAATGTATTGAAAGTAGGCATCCTTTCATCTTTATAGAAAGACATCTACCAGAAGTATATATTATATGACATGTGCTTGTTCGTATTTTGTTTAATAAACTCACTTGATATTTTCAAATTAAAATGTGCTGCTCAACTGCATTCAAAGGTTGAAGTGAGACTTCATGGAGCATTAGTCCAATCCGCCAGGCAGGCTACACTCGTTTTCCAGGCAGGTAACCAAAAATGTATCTTACATAGTATTACACAGCGGCTACTGCACAGAAACAGGCCATTTTGCCCAACTGGTCTGTGCCAGCATTTAGGCTCCACCTGAGCCTCCTTCCACTCCTGTTCATCTAACCCCTCAGCATATCATTCTGTTTCTTCATCATGTGATTATCTATCTTCTTCTTAAATGCATCTATTCTATTCACCTCAACTACTTCTTTTGGTATCCAGCTCCATATTCTTGCCACTCCCTGGGGTTGAGAAGTTTCTCCTGAGTTCCCCATTAGATTAATTGGTGACTGTTATATTTATGACTTCTAGTTTTGTCCTCTGCTGGAAGTAGAAACATTTTCTTTATGAAACCCCTTCAAAATGTCAAGACCTCAATAGGCCACCCTTTAGGCTTTTCTTTTCTAGAGAAAAGAGCCCCAATGTGTTCCTATATATCTAAATCTTAGGGAGTTGAAATTCTCTTATGAGTGTGATCTAAGATGCAGCAGCTAAAATATAGTTGCATAAGAAAGTTAGAAACAATGCCAAAAGTTAATAGTCTCACATAAATCATCATAAACATTAATGCTTTGCTGTGGACATCATTGCATATAGAGTCATAGAGTTATACAGCACAGAAACAGGCCCTTCGGCCCATCATGTCTGTGCAGGCCATCCAGCACCCAACTATTCTAATCACATATTCCTGCACTTGGCCCATAGTCTTGTATGCTATGGCATTTCAAGTGCTCATCTAAATACTTCTTAAATGTTGTGAGGGTTCCTGCCTCCATCACCTCTTCAGGCAGTGTGTTCCAGATTCCAACCACCCTCTGGGTGAAATCTTTTTTCCTCAAATTCCCCCGAAACCTCCTGCCCCTTACCTTAAATCTATGCCCCCTGGTTCTTGACCCCTCTGCTAAGGGAAAAGGTTTCTTCCTATCTAACCTATCAATGCCCCTCATAATCTTGTACACAATCATGTCCCCCCTCAGCCTTCACTGCTCCAATGAAAACAACCCTAGCCTTTTCAGTCTCTCTTCATAGCTGAAATGCTCCAGCCCAGGCAACATCCTGGTGAATCTCCTCTGCACCCTCTCCAGTGCAATCACATCCTTACTATAGGTGTGGCGACCAGAACTGTACACAGTACTCCAGCTGTGGCCTAACTAGTGTTTTATATAGCTCCATCATAACTTCCCTGCTCTTATATTCTATGCCTCGGCTAATAAAGGCAAGTATCCAATATGCCTTCCTAACCACCTTATCTACCTGTGCTGCTGCCTTCAGTGATCTATGGACAAGTACACCAAGGTCCTTCTGACCTTCTGTACTTCCTAGGGTCCTACCATCCATTGTATATCCCCTTGCCTTGTTAGTCCTCCCAAAATGCATTACCTCACACTTTTCAGGATCAAATTCCATTTGCCACTGCTCCACCCATCTTACCAGCCCATCTATATCTCCCTGTAATTTAAAGATTTCCTCCTCACTATTTACAGTACCACCAATTTTCGTGTCATCTGTGAACTTACTGATCATACCTCCTATATTCACGTCTAAATCATTAATGTACACTACAAACAGCAAGGGACCCAGCACCGATCCCTGCGGAACACCACTGGTCTCAGGCCTCCAATCGCAAAAACAGCCCTCGACTATTACCCTCTGCCTCCTGCCACTAAGCCAATTTTGGATCCAATTTGCCAAATTGCCCTGGATCCTATGGGCTCTTACTTTCTTAACCAATCTCCCATGCGGGACCTTATCAAAAGCCTTACTGAAATCCATGTATACTACATCTACTGCTTCACTCTCATTGACACATCTAGTCACCTCCTCAAAAAATTCAATCAAGTTAGTTAGACACGATCTCCCCCTAACAAAGCCATGCTGACTAATCTTGATTAATCCCTGCCTCTCCAAGTGGAAATTAATCCTGTCCCTCAGAATTTTTTCCAATATTTTCCCAACCACTGATCTTAGACTCACCGGCCTGTAATTACCTGGTTTAACCCTGCTACCCTTCTTGAATAATAGCACTACATTCGCTGTCCTCCAGTCCTCTGTTACCTCTCCTGTGGCCAGAGAGGATTTGAAAATTTGTGTCAAAGCCCCTGCTATCACCTCCCTTGCCTCACATAACAGCCTTTAACAGACAATATGAATGGCATGGAGTGTAATGAGCATCATCATAAGACCAACTGCTGGCAGTGAGGAGGGAATAGAAATCAAAATAACAAACATAAAACCATGCCCCGTGAATACTCCGGTGGGTTAATTGGCTAGTGTGGATCTAAGCTTTTGTATTGAATCAGATGATTTCAGCCAAGGTATCAATAAAAGTAATACAGTTGTTTGGACCCGGAAGGGAAGAAAAATCAACCAGAGCTTTCACATCTGATTGTTAATCAATGTCTCTCTCTTTGCAGTGGTCCTTCCCTGGAACTGAGGTGGAGAGAGTTGCATGGAGCAGTGATGTCAAATGTGGTGCTGAGACACTTCACAGACATCCAGATTGTGTGTAACTTATGTGACCTCGAGGAAGCCATATATCATATATAGGTGGAATGTAAGGGATGCATCCCCCCCCTCCCCCCCCCCCCCCCCCATTCTAACGTCAAAAGGGGCTGTACCTGAACTCCTAACTAAACTTCAGCCTCATGTTTTTGATCTTCGGCCATCTGGCAAGGAGTGGAGGTTGTTGGGTTGGCAAGTTAGAGAATTATCTCATGGGACTACTCCTGGGAGTGGCAAAAGTAGCTATTTGTAGATCCAGAATGATTGCAACCCACAGGGAGGGTCCCTCTGGCTGCCTGCCTTGCTTCCACGATCTTGTTCATACTCGGTGGCCCTGGAGGGGGAATATATGGTGTCGTCGGTGTGCTCGAGGCCTCTTGCGACCAGTGGGCAATACAGGGCATACCCTGTTTTATTGACAGTGAGAATAACATTACAAGGACATAAGAAATTATGATTTAATTTCTATTTAAGTTTCTTTAGTACTTCATTATAGTTCATATTCAGTGCCGTATATTAGTGCTGGCTTCTCAGATGAAGGGTCACTTGTAGGGGACTGTTTTTCCAGTTAGTGACACTGGGGTAAACTAATGGCACCTTTGTTGGTTCAATTCAATGTCTCCAATCGGAAAATATGCATGTGTGGACATTGGGTGAGGACAGGACTAAGCTCAGCTGAGGTGAATACAATTCGTACACCTCTCAACACTTAGAGACAAATTCATCCAGTTTTGTACATTATTTAGTATCCAACACATTGTGACAAGAATGAACCAGGATATCTCAAAGATATTGATGCCCATGTGGTGCACGAAGATAGATCCAGGATAGCTCACTCAGATTTGAATTTTTTCCAAATGAGACAGACTATTGGTTCTCTATAATGCCGTCATAATACTCCATCTAAGATTGGGAATTGTAAGGAAGTGTGGCCATTATCCTGTGTCCCATCATGACTAAAGCACGTTGAAGCAACAAGCAGTTGTGCCATTGGACAGGTTCAGAACTGACATTACTTTTTAGGCATTCTGTGAAATCCTTAGCAGCTGTACTATTTATCTGGAGCTGCGTTGTTGCCTCCATCGTACTAAAAGCCTGGGACACAATGAAGAATGAGCTTACAAAGTGCAAGTCCCCCCCCCCCCCCCCTTCACTCCTGCAGAACCAATTTTGCATCTTTAGTATTTACATTCTCTTTCTAAATCCATCAACGTAAAACAACACATTTTTTGTTTAGTCTTTCCCTGTAAGACACGTGATGAATACTGAATACACCTGGACCTTTAACAATGAGAGATTCAGTCATCCAGTCATTACGGCACAGAAAGAAGCCATTCGGCCCATCAGATCCCAATGTACTTGCAGTGTAACTACTTGTTTACACGCCATAAGTTTTCGGAGAAAAAAAATGAATTGCAGAATGGCATCCCCCAGATCCCAGAAACAACTCTGGAATCCCAGTTAATGAAAACGGAATTTAAGTTATTCAGTAACTACAATGTAATAGACTTACATTCATGGTTGTTTTTAAGTTGCTGGTTGTTTTCTGAGTTGCTACCTATTCATTTTTTCGGAAGCAGCTTTTGCCAGATTTCTAATTCTGTTCAAACATTAAAAACTAAAAGGGCACTGTTTGCAAACGCAGAATGCAATGAAGTTTTTATTAACATTGATGTCGGGCACATTTGGTAAACAGCAAGGCGCTGAAAACAACGTTGCTGATTTAATGCGCACTATAACATCGCCCGGAGGAATATTTCCCCACACATCACTTTTGCATAACAGTCCAGCAAAAAATTCCAAAGCTTTGCTATTATTTTCCAAAATGGAGAAAAGAAATCCTCCCCTTATCCCTCCAATACTGGGTAACAAGTTTGCAAAAATAAAATTGGCATTTTCTTTCAACATGAGGCCAGAACAGATTTGGCAATTTTAAACCAGGAGCAACAGAACGTTAGCTATTGGGTTTGGTGAAATGGTGCAACGCTTAATTGCAACGCGGAGAAAGGAAGCAGGATTGCACATGACGGTCCTGAATTCATAATACGGGAGTGAGTTCCTTTTTGTGTGTAAGGCAATGACGTATGTATTTCCCAGTTAAGAGTGGTCACATGCCATTTGAGGGGACGGTCCAATTGGTTTCCCTTTACTTCCCATTGCTGACTGCAGAGTTCCCACCGGCTGGAGGATTTACAGTGAGAATTTCATTAACCTTGGCCGTGTCCGCGCAGCCTGCACAGAAGTGTTCTGTTCCACCTGAATGCATGCTTTCCCCCAAGCCCCAGTTCTTCTGCAGTGGCGTGCAGGCTTGTAGTGAAGGGAAGCTTGCACGGGGGCGGCTGTAGAACCTGAGCCCGGGGTTTTGGAATCTTAGCCCGGGAATGGAACGTGGCGGAGCAGATTGAAGCAGAAGCGCGTGCTCCGGATCGACAGGCAGGACAGAGGGCGCTTCTCTCTCTGCCTTGCAAGTCTTGAGATTTATTTTTTGCAGGGGAGAGAGTGCATCTTTTCCTTCCCATTTCCCCATCTGTTTTTGTGAGGGTGTTTTATTTTTTGTTTGCGGGGGGGAAATCCAGCCTCGAGTAAGAAAAGAAAAATGAGGGGAGACTGAGGACCGTGGAAGTGGACAACCCCTCATCGCCACAGCAACCAGCACACAGCGCTGGAGTCCGCCCACATCTCTTCCTGCCTGTTTGATGTAAGAAATTACTTTTTTCTCTCTCTCTACCCCCCCCCCCCCCCCCCCCAGATGTGTATGCATTACTTCCTATCGCCTTCCTGACGCGGTGTCATTTCAAGCTGCTTTGATGAAACGCGGTGGGTGTGTGCAGCGCTCGCTTGTTTCTTAGTGAATTCTCCTGAGCTGAATGCAAACAGCACGACAGCGCTGTGTTGACAGGTAGGAAGACAGCTCCTTCCACCTTTTCCACCCCCCCCCCCAACCAACCAACCCCAACTTTACTGATCAGGGTAGGAGCCGGCAGCAGCAACCACCGAATCAATTCTTCCTTTCTTCCAAACTGTATCTGAGTGCAATGTTTGTCTTGTTGCTCTCGAGGGCAGTTAAAAGTGCATTATGCACATCATATTGATTTTACTTTATGACAAAGCAAAAAAAAAAAACCAAAATCCAGTTGTCTGCTCAATTTATTTTGTTGCTGTTGCATGGAAATATGTGCAATAATTAACACGTTTAAAAAAAAAACCCCACCGAAAGTGCCAGAAGCTGCTTTAAGAAGACCTCTTTGGGAGATAATAGAACGAACTTGCTGCAAAATGGTTGGTTTCGGTATAGGTTGTATGGCATGATGGATTAAAATAAAAAGGTTTGCGCATTAGTCTTGGGAAAACCTTGTTAAGTTTACGGTGCAAGCAGCATTTTGCATTGACAAAAGGATACTGATTGATTTTGCTTGCTTTCATTCCAGCCTCCCGAGCAGTGGTTTCACACCACAGTTGCTTAAAATTTATGCAGTCGCCAATATTTTAATCTCTAGCCAAAGTTAGCGCTCTTTTCAATGTATTTTTGATTGAGAATTTTACCTTTGCAAAATGACGAGTAAAATTGTGGTAAGCTCACTTTTTAAATAATGCTTTGACATGTTACTTGCAGAAGTAAAGTATCTTGTATAGTTTTTGAAAGGATGCGTTTCGCTGCTTTTGACATTACAAAAATAAATTTAAGTTCAAACGTTCTGAGAAAACTGCTGTTTTAATTACTGGATTTAGAATAGTGTGCTGTCCATATTAAGTATAAGCATTTCTGTGCATTTTGTATAAGTTATGTGGCAATTCCATTAGCTTGATGAGTGCAATGGTTCCCTTTTTTCATTTGGAATAATGGGGATATTGCAGGTCGAGTGGTGCAATCGGTTTGTGATATTCTTTATTTCTCTAACTATACCATCTTGTAGAAGCAGTTTTTCATGTCGCAATATGAGTTAGCTTTTTATAAAATGAGATGTCATTGTTACATATCCTTAACAGAAAATATAAGGAACAATTATTGAATATCTTCATGGCACAGCTTAAAGGGACCTTGAAGCATTTAACCTTTGAAAACAAGTTTGAATTGCCATTTTATTAAATGGAAGAACCTTTTATAATTGAAAATGTCGCAAGCTATTGAAATGTCATTTTGCCAAAGCACCCGTTCATTTTCGGGTGGTTAACTTCAGAATATTAGCAAGATTGAGTTTGTGACTCAAAAACTGATCCAGTGCAGAAAAGCCTCTCCACTTGTCACTGGAACAACTTCGTGATGGCAGAGTTGCTTTTCATTGTTTCCTGGACATGAGGCATCTTAACTTTTGAGAGCAAGTCAAAGCATTTGGCAGTTCTGCATTTCAAGAAATATTCTGAAGTTTCCATTTAAGCCACCATTCCAGACCAACTTAAAATATTAATAACTATACTACTTCTCTGTTACCCAATTAAAGACTCATTTAAAAAAAATACAAGGAAGTCGAAACTGCTGATAGTGGGTTTGGGTATAATGAAAAGTCTGTTTCATAGTCGAAAAGATTCCAGTGAATCAGTTTACTTACTGTGTAGTAGATCTGTACACTGACTGAATGTGGTAATTACACACTTTTAGTTCAGATTATTTTGAAAATACGTGAGTTCAATTCAAATAAACGTTGGACACAAAAAAATAAAGCAACTTTTGAGAACAGGTTTTGTTTTCCCTCAGTAAGTAATGCCTTAGGACAGCATGAACACCTTCAAGTCCTCTGACTGAAATATTTGGATCGTGCTTGAGATATGACATCTGATATTAACATTTCTGCTGCATTTATTGTTACAGCTAATTGTAAAGAATTGAGTTAATTATAAATTTAACACACTGCATCCTCCCCATCTCTGTTTCACACCCACTGTTATTCCCGCCCCTCCTTGTGACCCCCCCCCCCCCACCCAGCCTCTCGCACCCCCACCCCCCTTTATATAAATGTTCAATGTGGTTTCAGTATACATAACTGGTGAATCTTAACTGGAAAAGTTTAGAATTAAAACAGTTGCACACATTTGATGATCCTGTCAAAATTTTGAATCACCTGACTTGTGAAATGTGACTGTTCGTAGTAATTGCTGTAAATTGTTTTGAAGGATGAGTGCGAGTGTAAATGCTGAACCAAATTTACACAGCAAGGAATGATATTATTTGTACTGTTATTATTGCCTGGACCCTGATTCAGCTTGTTCTCCAAATCTATTTGTGTAAAATAGGTAGGCCAGTTACTATGTTTCAAACTTGTCGTGACATTGCTGGTAACTCTTCATTGGTTCATTGTCAATTACATTATTTGAAACAAAGTATTCATAATCAAATTAAACAAATCAGCCCTTAAGGAAACTGTGTCCATAAAACAGTGAAAGCATCAAAGGAAGCCTGCTTATTTACAAACCACAGTATTCATCAGTCTTTGTTTTAAGCAGTCCACTTGCTGATTTCCTTTCATTCAGTTAATAACTGACATGCATAAAAATAACTTGCGTCATTTTTGTACTTTGTAATTTCGAATGCAGAAGGTATTTCTGGCTGAAACTGTTTCTCAGCTTTTTAATGACATTTGAAAATGTTATTTTAAAGTTTGTTATCACTGCATGTAAAATCGACCTGATTGATATTGCTGCTAATAATGCTGTCACAATATATTTTGACATTTTTGGACGATTGTATAAAATAGCATTCAAAAACTGAAGTGATTTTTGCACATTCTGTCTATAGGTTTTTAGCCAAAAGGTTCCAGTGGTTTGTCTTGATATCTACTTTCCGATTGATGAAAAGCACTGTTACATTATCTAAATGAGTGCCTGGCTTTAGGTGGCCCAGTTTCACTTCGCTTCAACTTCAGCATCTTTTTTATGATCAGTCCGTAACCACCTTCTTATTGAAAATTGCAAGAACCCTGATATCGAAATTAACAATTAGTTTGGAAAAGATACATTTTTATTACAGCTTAACTAAGTGAAGCTAGTTTATTGAGAATATTGCAGAATAATTGCTTAATAAACATGTTAATGCAGAGGTAATATACATTTTATTTTTGTTGGAAGAGAACCTTTGTTGGAACTCAATGTCTGTATTATGATCCTTTTTACAGTGAATAAGAAAGCCTTGACTTCTGTATAACAGTAGCAAGGTTTGTTTTGTTAACGCTGGTGTATGTGTTTTTTTAATCAGGTTTATTACAGATTTATTTGAGTCATAAGGTAATTTTATTTTCATTAAAATAAACATTTCTTCTTTCCTTTTTAGGGAAGAAGCAATTTCTTTGCAATGAAAATAGAAAAATAATTAGATGCGGAACTGGTAAGCTGTCTGCCATTTTGCATTGGGCTATGTTTATGAATGTGTTCTACCTTGGAGCATCTGCATGATTTCAATTCTACAGCCTCCTAAATTTGTTGTATAAAGGACATGTTATGTTAGTTCGATCCAGCAATTCTGGTTTCATGAAATATCCTTTTGCTCTTTAGCAGTGATGGTCCAAGGGAGATGTGATTTTTCTCAGTGGAACAACACTTGGGACTACCCTCAAATAAGAGGTTCTGTTTATTGTATAGGTATTTGGTTCCAGATTGTACTGTCAGTTTGTCTTTTAAATAAAGTGGTAAGTTATGACTTTTTAAAATAATGCCTTTTGAATTAGAAGCAACTGTAATCATTGTGCCTTAAACAGTTGAATTGCCTCTATGCAAATTAGATGCATGCTTAAGAAGAGTTGATACTTTAAATTGTCTCCTAAAGCAAATAACTCAATAAGTAATAATGTTCATATGTGTATTTGTATAAATTCTATATTTGTTCCCAATAGGTCTGTTTTTTTTGGTCCATGGCTTTTGTTTCTGTCCTCCCCTCAACACCCCATTCATACCATGGTTGGGATTCTCACTGAATAATTTCTATTCTTCCTGAAGGTGAGGCCCAGGATCCACTCAGCACCATGTGCTGATGTCGCAACCAAGACAATGAGTTTGTTGTGCGGGAGTTGTATTTGTGTTCTATCATTGTCTGGTGCTGCAATCTACTGCATCAGTGTAAGCTGCACTACCAGATATGTGATTTTCTGATGTGCTGACTGGATGCTGATCAGACATATGGAAATCAGGAAAATGGGCCACAAGGCTTTATGCCTAATTTCTTGCCAAATACTTAAGCTCTGCAATCTCTCTCCAAGCAGAGAATGTTTCCAGTGCGTAGGGTTACTGCATATTTTGTGTGAGAGTCTCATTTGAAAGTACTGACATTGATAATAAGGCCATTAAAAATAGCAAACCAAACAGAGGTTCATTTCTAGAGGGATGGAATTGAAAAGCAGTGAAGTATTAGATATGTATCGAACCTTGGTCAGACCACACTTAGAGTACAGTGCACAGTTTTGATTTCCATGTATTAAAAAAGGATGCAGAGGCACTGGGGAAGGTGCAAAAAGATTCACAAGGATGATACCAGAATGGAGAGGATATACTCATCAAGAAAGGCTGTACAGACTGGATCTTATTTCTGGGGGGGGGGGGATAGGAAGCATGAGAAGATCTAATGGATGTTAAAATTAGAAAAGGGTAAGCATAAAGGAACTGTTTCTAATTATGGGGGAGGACAAAACTAGGCCATAAATATAAGATAATCACCATTAAATCCAATAGGGAGTTCCAGAGAAACCTCTTTACCCAGAGAGTGGTGAAAATGTGGGTCCCACTACCACTGGGAGTAGTTGAGGCAGATAGTAAAGATGCATTTAACAGGGAGCTAGATAAGCACATGAGGGCGAGAGCAATAGGATATACTGATAGGCTCGTGTGGAGCATAAACACTGGCAGTTGGGCCGAATGGCCTGATTCTCTGTGCTGTACATTCTATGTAAAATGCCAAATTATATATTAAAATATATGAAGATTATCCTGGTGCAATTTCTGGATTCTTTGCTGGGGTTAAGCTATTTGCATGATAAGCTCTGAGCAGGAGAGCTTTTAAAGAAGATAGAATTTGTATGGATTTTTCCCCACTTCATTCTGACAGTTCATTCTTTTAGTACTATATATATTTTTTTGCTATATTTTAGTATTTATATTTAGCAAGTTTTAAAAATGTGGGATAATTTTCATTTACTGATGGTAAGCATTTTTCAGGACTTGTCAAAAAAATGTTGCTCATTGTTGGTCAAGCCACTGGTATGTTGACTGCAAGTGAAGCATTTACAAGATCACGAAAACAAGAGCAGATGAAAAAAAGAGGTCTTTATTTACCAATGTTCATAAGAGCTTAGGGCGAAAATAAAATGCGACTTACACGTACCACAACGGTTAGCAAATCAAGTTAACTTTAATAATGGGGTTGATTTAAAGTAACCCAAAGTCCGTATTTCTTGATCGGAGCAGGGAAAGGTGAAGAAGTCAGGTCAGCCGGAATCAGAGCCGCATTGCTTGCACCTGCTGTTAAGGCACCAACTATATTTGAAGGCTTCAGCACACCTACCTCGCAGTGATCAAGGATATTTGCCATTTGTTACAAATATACCCGTAGTGAAGCTGCAGCATAGAGCTGACATTGTCACTGGCAGGCAGGTTTACTGCCAGAATCAAATTTTATGCCTCCAGCTTGTTCCAAACTAGTTGCAGTTTATGTTAATGTGCGACCCACATGTGTGAAACAGGTGGCTAATGCGTTGTTCAATGTAGCCAGCATGATCATCTCCCTTTCAGCTGATCAGCAACACAGCTGCCCAATTTTACTGCACTGCTGCATTTCCCAAAATACAAAGAACCACTACCACATGCTGCTTTTTACCTCTGCTGTCTGCCTGACCTGATGTTTCCCAATCACTTGTTAATCCTTGCGACATGCATTATTGTGCGAGTGGCTGTAAACTTTGGAGAGCAATGGTTAAAAAAAAGACTTGTATTTATGTAGTGCCTTTGCAGACCTTTGGCTGTAAAGTGCTTTATGACATCCTATGAAGCACTTTTGAAGGATTATAATGCAGGATGCTATGTGGTGCAATCTTGTTCTGGGCAATGGCACTGCTGGCAGCTTGCTCTCCCAGAACTGCAATGACAGAAAACAAACAAACATTGGAATGGTAGTTTCTCGATGTACACTGAAACAGAGCTTACTTTGCAAGATAATGCATGTGACCTTTGTGTAATTGTGTGCATGCCAAGAGGGGGATGAGAGATAAATGGGATGAGACTTAAGAACAGGATGTACAAGACTGGAGAGCAGGGTGTGACTGTGGCTTTATATTTACCCAACGTTCCTCCACGCTTTTATTTGCAGGGTTGTCCAGGATCTCCTCCTGCAAGGACATTAATGTTCAAGATTCTGAGCTCGTCTCCTGATCTGTTCCCTTCATGTGCAGTCTTGTTAGGCAAGCTGACGAGTAGTTTTGAGATGTCTGGAGCTGACGTGTCGCATATACGGTGAAAAGACATGTACATGACCTGCGGAGCATTGTGGGCGTCACTGAGTGACCATGCATTGAGCAGCCAGGTTGTTTTACAATGATTCAGATAAAATGCGGTTAGCACCGCAGCCTCACAGCTCCAGGGACCCGGGTTCAATTCTGGGTACTGCCTGTGCAGAGTTTACAAGTTCTCCCTGTGACCGTGTGGGTTTTCGTCGGGTGCTCTGGTTTCCTCCCACCCGCCCCCCAAAGACTTGCAGGTGATAGGTAAATTGGCCATTGTAAATTGCCCCTAGTGTAGGTAGGTGGTAGGGAATATGGGATTACTGTAGGGTTAGTATAAATGGGTGGTTCTTGTTCTGCACATACTCGGTGGGCCGAAGGGCTTGTTTCAGTGCTGTATCTCTAAATAAAAAAAAAAAATACAACGTTGTGTGAGGTCTTGACATAGGCAAGGAGTGACTGGAGAAGTTTGACAGGATTAAGTCAACTACCTGGTACATGCTACTGTTCAATAGTTTTCCTTTGCTGGATTTCTTGAAGTGTGCCACCTGTTCCCAGATCCTGCAAGTAGTATGCAGAGTTGACCCTGGCAACAATCTCCTGCCAGGCATGTACGTTGATGCCCTCTGAAGAGGCTGTCTGGAGTGCCGAACAGAGCAACTGTCTTGTCATGCAAAGGCGTTTGGCCTTAACTCACCATCACACAGGGCTCACATACTTCTCTGTGGACTCCATTTCCTGCCTTATTTTCACAACCAGACATTTTGGTTAACTGAACAATGCAGAGCATGCATTTTTAAATGTTGGAAAAATGTCATAAAAGGGAAAATGTTCATCAATCTAGATTTGAGGTGACCATTAAAAAAAAACCAAACAAACCACAGTACCCGAGTATCCCAATTTCAAAGGTGTTTGAAACAAGCTCACTCAGTCGCTGAAACAAAATAGACACTCTGAGTGTCAGATAGTTCAGTCATTTCTTGTCTCTTCTGTTATGTGCCTGGGGATAAATGAGTGATGGTCTAAAGATGAATAATGCTAATATTCTGGCTTTAGTCTCAGACTCCCTCCCTCAATGTGCTTCAGCAATCAAAGGGGCCAGACTACAGAATGACTTACTTCCACAGTGATAGGGAGCAGAATGCAGTGTGACCTGATTCTGCAGTGATGGGGACCAGATTGCTGTGTGACCTAGCTTTCTCTCTCTGTCTCCGATCTATACACACTTAAACTGTTGAGATTTTGGAGACATTTACTGCAGTGTAGTTGCACCAAGATCATTTCAAGCTGCAGTTGCCAGTTAGAAATAGTAATGTGTGAAAACACTTAAATTGGTAAGTCTTTTTAAAATCCATAAATACATGGCTTTGTATGAAAAAAAAACACCTCGTTCTGGAAAAGAAAAATTGAAGTTCTCCAAGCTCTACTCTCTTTTTAATATAATGTCAAGTTAAATGGAATAAAATAGGATCGACTACTGGGTCCTGGCAAAATTCAGTCTAGAATGTCTAAGAGCTTTGTGAATCTAAGCAAAGATGTAGTATGCTGACTGCACGTAATTTTTCTGGGGTAGCTTATTTTTTTATCGTAATTCACAACCCCAGTGAGAGAGGCAGGAATGGGAAAAATCAGTGTGCATGAAATGTAAAATAATATTGCCATTTAAAGGTAAATATCAGAGGGGATGCAAACTTTCATAACCTTTAGAAATGTTCACACTGTATCTTCACTCGTTGATAACACTTCCTGTGACGAAACATTGGAAAGATGAAAGTGCAAAAACAAAGTGAAAGGAAACCCAATGTGGAGGGATGAAGAAGACTTTGCTCCCTTTGTGTCTTGCCTGGCAAAGTTGTTGTGTACAGCACAAGGTCAGTGCAGGAAGAGTTACTTCAGGGCTCCCACTCAAAAGGTCATAGTGTAGCATCACTGCAACATTTTCCCACCTGATCCCCGAGCCTGCATGAACAGGTAGGTGTGCCAAGGCCAGCAAGTATAGTTGATGGCAGGTGTGCCGAGTGCAGTTCTGACGTCTTCTGTCCTCCATGGCATTTTGCATGAGTTTGATCATGACATGCTACTTTTAAACAGCCTCCAAACAGACCCGATTATAAATTTTGCCTTCACTTTCTGTCTGCTGTACAACTCTGCACCGAGATGTCTTGGGAGTCCTTGAAATAATTTGAAAGTTGATAATGGCACAACGGCCTGTTCCCTTTTTAAAACTTTTTCTTTTACGCTGCTGAAATCTTGTAAATGATTCAGTTAAAGTCTGCGTTGCGGTTACTTAGCAGATAGTACTGATACTTAGTTTAAGTTTAATTGCAAACTGAACAGAATGTGTAAATAATTGGCCTTGAAAAATAATTCCACAAGTTCATATGCACGCAAAATTCAGAAATGTTGTTAAAGACACAGTGCAGTGAAAAAAACCCAAAGCCTTTTCCAGTTTAAAAACTGATTTGTAGATGAAACTTCCTTTGTACCCATTCAAAAGTCTCATACAGTTGCATTGAATCTACAACACAAACAGGCCATTATGTCCAACTGGTTATCTCCCACTATAGTCAAATTTCTAACATTATACAAGTGACTATACATCAATAGTAATTAATTGGCTATGAAGTCCTTCATAATGTCCTGAGGTAGTGAAAAGTGCTATATAAATGCAACATTTCCACTTCCTCTTTTTTTCTTTATTGTTCTCACTTACTCTTGTGTGCTCTTTCTTTCTCTCCCCCTCGCTCTCCTTCCCCTCGCTCTCCTTCCCCTCGCTCTCCTTCCCCTCGCTCTCCTTCCCCTCGCTCTCCTTCCCCTCGCTCTCCTTCCCCTCGCTCTCCTTCCCCTCGCTCTCCTTCCCCTCGCTCTCCTTCCCCTCGCTCTCCCATGCCCCCCCCCCCATCTATTTGTGACAAATAGCTCTTTGCAGCTACCAGATGCATTTGTGGTGTTGCCTCCTTTTGCTTTTTTTTGGCTCCTCTTTCTCATACTCCAGCTGTGATTCTGATTTGTTTTTCCTCAAGCTCTTCCAGGTGACTGCCCCTTTCAATGACATGAAGTTGTTTGCAGTTGCAAGCAAGACATGAGTCACCTGTTTAATTCAACAATGCTGATTGACAGTTGCATATGTTTCCAGTAGCCTCTGGAAAGACTCTGAGGCAAAAATGTTCGAGGAGTGGCCACCTTAACTGCCACATTTCCTACTGCAGCCAGTCACATCATTCACAGACTAAATCCATGGTGAATTTCGGACAGCCCTGGTGCAAAATCCAGCAAGTTGTTTTATATTCCTTTAAATGTTCCTGCATGCATTCTGGGCTCTTGAGATTATGAAATGGTATGTCTCTAAGCACTTCAACGCACAAAATACAGACAAATGGGATATCGAGGGCAAAGGAAATCTGATGCAAAGTGTGTTGAAGGCTTGTACCCCAAATTTTACAATCCCTTTGTACCTGTTCTGCACCTGTACAACCAGTGCAGATGATATGAATCTACTGTGAATAGGTTAGCTCAATAAATACAAGTATGTGCTTGCAAATCATTATTCAAATAGGATTGTACTATGACCCAACTTCAGTAAGAAAAAAACTGAAGTATTTTTGCTTTGACCCACAACTTAGCAAAGAGTTGTATCTTCATAAAGGAAGATTCAGGTTGAGTGATCTTAGTGAGCGTTTGAATATCCTGCAAGTGATAACTGTCGTTTTTATGGTTGTTGAAGAAAGTCAAAATTCTGGAATCCCCTGTCCACTGTCACTACAAAAACAGCAGTGGTTCAGGGAGAAAGCTCACCACCATCTAATCACACCAACTAAAGATAGTCAGGACTTGTGGTCCTGACTGTGTCAGCCACATCCCAAGAACAGACCAGTTTTAAAAAGTGACCGGTGTTTGAAAGCTTTTACTCTGACCTTAGCAGAACTTTTGAGTAGATATTTTGTAATTGTAGAATTGCAAACTGTATGAAGATAATGCTGAACAATAATCCATAGTCCAACTAGGAATACAATATCTGCTTACCCATTGTCTCTCGAGACAAGGAGGCCAAAGAAGAAGAAAATGTATTTTAATAGTTTTGTTTGAAATAAAGCATCCAGAAGGAAAATCTGTGAGTCTCAAATATTGTAAATGCACCACACAATTTAGGAACAATTGCACTGAAAAGATAACTTATTGTCCTACATTTTCTGCTTGTGGACTGCTTATTACCGCATTGAGAAGAAGCTATGAGTTACATTATCATGGATGGAGTATTGTTTAACGGCCTGGAAGCAGAGAGTAGGGACGAATGGGGCATTTTCAAGTTGGCAGGCTGTGACTAGTGGAGTGCCGCAAGGATCAGTGCTGAAGCCTCAGCTATTCACAATCTATATTAATGAATTAACCGTAGAGACAAGAGTAATGTATCCAAGTTAGGTGGGAATGTAAGCTTTGAGGAGGACACAGAAGCAAAGAGATATAAACAGGTAAAGTGAGTGGGTAACCAGGGTGGCAGTTGGAGTATAATGTGGCAAAGTGTGAAGTTATTCACTTGGATAATAAGATTAGCAAAGCAGAATATTTTTTAAAGGCGTGAAGCTTCTAAATTGTTGATGTTGAGAGGGTCTTGGGTATACTTGTACAAAGAACACAAAGTTAGCATGCAGGTGCAGTCAGCAATTAGGAAGGCAAATGGCATGTTGAAGTTTTACTGCAGGGGATTGGAGTACAATAATAAGGGGAGTCTTGCTTCAATTGTGCAGGCTTTGGTGAGACCACACCTGGAATACTAGGCTGGATTATGTTCCCAGCCCAAGGTCGGGTTCCGGGGGAGAGGGGGAGGCAGGAAACTAGAGCGGCAGTGTCCGCTGCGGAACTCGATGCTGAGTTCCGAAGAAGGGTCGCTGACCCGAAACGTTAACTCTGCTTCTCTTTCCACAGATGCTGCCAGACCTGCTGACTGATTCCAGCATTTCTTGTTTTTGTTTGAACTCGATGCTGGGATTGTCTGGCCCGATCTTCTCCGTGATGGCCCCTTCGCCAATCTGCGATGGGACCCAACTTATTTAAGTAACACATTTGCATGAATTAAAATATAAACTGCAACAATCTTGCTTTTATTTCCCGATCCGCAGTGTGACGAGCGGCACTCGAGCCTTCACTTTTCCGTCCAGGGAAAGCTGGCACTGCCTCGGCGGAGAAGGGCTGAACTCTGCACTCTGATGGGACGGGAAGGGGTGAAATCTGCACTTTTGTGTATAGGGAAGGGGTCAACGCTGCACTTTGAACTGTCTGCAGGGCTGGCAGCCTTTTAAACATGTTGCCATCACCTGCTTCTGCATCAGTGACGCCGTGAACACCGTTGTCAATGCCGCCCCTGCCATGTGATTGGGGGAGGGGGGCATTTGCCGTGAATATGTGAAGTGGCCGCCCACTGCAGAATCGCGATAGCGCAGTTCCCGTGGGGCGGGGGTGGGTGCGGCCACCATTTTCTGAAAACCCTGCAGTTTTGATCTCCATAATCTAAGGGAGGATATGCTTGCATTGGAGGCTGTACCGTGAAGGTTCGCTATGTTGGTTCCTGGGATGACTGGGTTGCCCTATGATAGGCTGAGTAAATTGGGCCTATATTATCTGAAGTTTAGAAGAATGAGAGGTGATCTCATTGAAACATGCAAGATTTTAAAGGGGATTGACAGGGTAGATACTGTTCGGTTGCTTCCCCTGGCTGGGGTATCTAGAACACGGGGGCACAGCCTCAGGGTCAGGGGCCGATCATTTAGGACTGATATCAGGAGAAATTTCTTCGCTCAGTGGGTTGTGAATCTTTGGAATTGTAGATGCTCCATTGCTGAGTATATTTAAGGACAGATTTCGGATCTCTCGGAATCGAGGAATATGGGGAGTGGGTGGGAATATGCAGTTGAGGCAGAAGATCAGATGTGATATTGAATGGTGGGGCAGGCTCGAGGGGCCATGTGGTCTACTGCTGCTCCTATTATGTTCTTGTGAACAGGCTTTGCATTTGCAGCTCTGCACAGTCTCAGATTGAATGCCATCCTGAAATACAAATGAATTAGAGTTAAAGGCAGAGTAAAATGCCTATATATTCAATTTACAGAATTAAAACATATTGTGCTAAATCATGTAAGGAGCAAAAAAAAATGATGCTCATTCTAAGAATAAGCTAAATGTTATGAAAAGAACTCTTGTATAAATGATAAATTTGATGTTAAGTGAGGAACCACGTGATGCAGTGAATTGGACTCTTTTCACCTTGGTTTCAAATTCAGTCCAGATTGAGGGGATAAAATCTCCTCTCTCTCGTTCAATTTGGATTGAATTTAGACAATGTCAGACTGATCCTAGTGATCGAGGGACACAGAACATGATGATTCAGTAAGTAATATCCTGAATTCATAACCCATGAGCCATGTTTCAAATGGCTTTTTTCGTTCTTAATTACTTACTGACACAGAAATGGCTGTACTGAAAAGTAGAAATATCACAAGTTCAGTAACGGTGCTCATCTAAAGTTGTGATTAAGCAGCTTGAGAGGCCACTTAACTCTCATTTACTTATCTTTCAGTGCTGCATTAAGATTATTCTGATTTTAAGTATGGCACTAAAATTAACATAGAAGTTATGTTAAACATGTGTAGAAACCTTGTTAGACTACACTTGGAATACTGTGGAAGAGTTCTGGTCTCCATATTATTAAAAAGAATATAGAGGCATGAAGAAAGTGCAAAAAAGATTTACCAAAGATATATCAGAACTGAGGGGTTATACCTACTAGGAAAGATTAAGCAGGCTGGGGCTCTTTTCTTTAGAAAAGAGAAGACTTGAGTTACCTGATAAAGCTGCTCCAGACACTGAAAGGGTTAGATAGGGTAGACGTTGAGAAGATGTTTCCACTTGTGGGGAAGACCAGAACTAGGGGCCTTGAATATAAGATAATCACCAGTAAATCCAATAGGGAGTTCAGGAGAAACTTCTTTATCCAGAGAGTGGTTAAAATATGGAAAATGCTACTGCAAGGAGTAGTTGAGGTAAATAGCATACATACATTTAAGGGGAAGCTAGATAAACACATTGGAGAAAGGAATAGAAGGATATGTTGTTGGGCTTGGATAGCGAGGGGTGAGAGGAGGCTCGTGTGGAATATAAATGCCAGCATGGTCCTGTTAGGCTGAATGGCCTGTTTCTGTGCTGTAAATACTTCGTAATACTGTAATTCAACTATAGATTTGGCTGGCGTAGTAGTGCCATTGTTGACGTTGGCACGAGTGTGAACTGTATTATGGTGATTCCCCTCCAGTTGATTTCAGTCTAATGGATAAACTGCTATGATGCATTAATGAATTGCACATCATGATCTGCCATGATATGACTATTTACTCAGCAACAGCAGTTCTGGTTTCTCATTCAATCTGATGATAGACGAGTAAATAAGCATTGCTTGTGTGGATCCGGTAATCAAGATGCATCAGGAAACTGGGAGAGCTAACAGTACAGTCATTGGCATGAAGTTGGTCTTCAGCAGCTTCTGTGGAAAAGCAAATTGGGTGGCAAGTAAAATGGGCTGCCGAGTTTCAATTGCTAATGACCAGTTTCACCTCCATGGTGTATGTGTGCATGTATATAATTATATGGTCGTCCGTGCGCTAGTGATGGTGGTGGTACTTATTTTTGAAGATGGGGAAAAGTAAAGCCCAACAGTGCAAACACCACTTGACCTTCATTAACACAAGGTGCAGACATTATTTTACAAAAATAGAACTGAATCATAACTGATCTAAGAGTAACTGATGTCTGAGAAATAAGTGAGGAAAAAGTGTGTTATTTCCAAAACTTGGAATCTGTTAACTCAGTACAAAACAAATCCTTGTACCAAATAATTATGATTGATTATTATACCGTAATTCTATTTGGAAAGCATTCAGTATTTTACTTTAGTTGTATCTCGGGGTGCAGACTGGTATATTCACTTCCTGTACAGCTATTCCCTTCAGAGTGGAGATGCTTGAAACTGTATAATTGAGCAGATTATTGCTATTCTGTTAACAGAGGAATCTGTAGATTATAAACAGGCATAATAAATAGGAGAGATGGGTGCTAAGACTGCAACATAAGAGATTTTGATGAAATTTATTGCAACTGAAAAGCTTTCAGCAGTTTTAAGACAGACTGCAGTCAGAACCTTAAAGCTGAATTGGGAGAAAAGAGACTTAAACTTCTACAGCACTTTCCATGACCTCAAGTCATCCCGGAATGCTTTACAGCCAGTGAAGTGCTTTCTGTTGAAGTGCAGGAAACACTGCAATTTGTGCACAGCAAGCTCCCAAATACAGCAATGTGAAAATGACCAGATAATCTTTATATGATGTTGATTGGGGGATAATTATTGGCCAGGACACTGGCGAGAACTCAGACATAAAGTCATAATGGCACAGAAGGAGGCCATCTGGCCCATCTGGTCCATACTGGCTCTTTTTAGAGCAATCCAATCAGTCCCATTACTCCGGCTCTATCTTCGCAGCCGTGTTGCTCAAACCCACAACTTTCTGACTCAGGCTAGTGTGCTACACACTGAGCCATGGCTGACACTGCTTAACTCCGTATTTAACGTTTAGTATTCTATATGATGTATGATAACATTACTAATAAGCTGTTGCTATATGTTACTGCTACTGTTTCGAGCTTCTGAGTAATTGCTGGTTGGCTTTATGAACAGTACTGCAAAAATCCGACTGCAAAGTGATTTGTGAAAGGCTTTGCAGAAGATTTTCCGGGGAAGTCATTGAGTTGTGTGTTGTAAATGAAATGTATCTATGGTTATAAGTAATTTGTACAGAGGCTGTAACTGAGGTAAATTATATTGAACTGCAGCTGATGTTGGTAGTAGATATGCAAGTTGATAAATTGTGCTGGTGGTTTATGTGGAAAATGGGCATTGTTTTCAAGAAAGTTCTTATTACAACTGCATAATTCTCAGAACATTCAATCAATTTGTTGCAACCATTTTCTCTTGGGTAACCTTGTGTGTATTTTACCCAAATTGAAGCAACCTACTTCTATAATACTCATATTAATCACGGAGAGAAATTGGACTACTTTTACATGGTGGTGGTTAAGTGGTGTAGCGGGGGGTGTTGGTAGTCAGAGGAGAAATTGGCAAATTCCTTTCAAATGGACATTTCTCTATGACAAAGTGACACTAGCTCTTTCCTTAAACTAGTTAGGAATCTCAACAAAGTTTATTTGAGTTCAATTTTAATTGCACTTGTTTGGGAGTTCCTCTCATCACCTTAGTATAATCATTCCCTATCAGGAAGCTTTTAGTTCCATTTCAGAGAGTGCATTTGGGGCTCCATAGGTCTCTGCATTTGCCCAAAAGCACTGAATGCCACTTTAATTAATAGTGTTTCATCTGAACTGCACTGATCTTTTTGTAAATGACTTCCTCTCATTAGACATTGGATTCCTGTTCAGAGGGGAACAGTTTGCTTTATGTCGTTCTTTCATTAATGCTAGCTTAATTACTACTAGGACAGAAGCAAGAGTTCTGAACATTGTAACTCTTGAGCTGTGATATTTTTGCTCATTTGTGTCTGCTCCCATGCAAGCATCAGTTCTGGGTGTGGTTTCATGCTTTGGGGCCAAATTTATGATTTTCTTGGCAAAAAACAAAATCTTAGTGGCCATGCTGTTCAAGCAGTCTTCCTCCAACAATATCAACTTAGAGCACAGATACAGGGGATCTGCATAGTGAATGTTTATTTTCAGTTTAATAATAGAGTCCATGACATTGGTGATTTGTAAATGGATTATTATTGATGAGTCAAAGCTCTTTATTAAAATAACATAAAATAATATACTAAATAACTGAACAAGTAGGCTGTCAAACAAATATTTTATCAGTTTACTGATGTCATTAAGTCTGCCAATGTTTGTAGGAGCCAATCTGTATGTACGAAATTAAAAGAAATAGCTTGAAGAGGTACATGAAGTCAGAGCTTTGTATTAGCTATGTAACTGCTTAGAATTCTTTAAATGTTTCTGAATACTTGAGACACAGTCAAATATGTCTTGTAGACTTCGCCAGTATCAGTGCTTCACTAAAACTTATTCTAGAAAGATTTAAATTATATATTCAAATCACTTACTTTTTTTAATTAAATTCGTTTCCCCAGAATTTTGGTTAATTTAAACATATAGTTGGTCCGTTTTACAAGCTCACCGTTTTTGAAATAAATATTATTCCTCCCTGCCAGCAGATCATCCTGCACTATTCTCTGGCTGAGAGGTAGGACAGAACTTAGTTTTAGGATTCATGCCACTGGTGTTTCGGCTGCAGGGAGGTGCCCTCGAGTGAGTTGTGTGCTGAATTGCTGCACTGCCCTTATCTTGCCCCATTACTGTTGACACTCTTTTTTTATTCCTGGATGGTTGCAGTAATTACATTGAGTCTACAGCACAGAAGGAGGAAGAGTACCATTAGATGTAACATTTTTCTGTCTCTGGGCAACTTTGGTAAGGAACAACTGCAAAAGTCATTGAAAGGGCTGTACCTGTTTACAAGGCTGGTAGCAGTGAAATCAGTATCTTTTTACCTAAATCAGTGGCACTGGAAATAACCTTTCACCAGACCAACTTGGTTTTATCAGCCTAAATTGTTAACATTGTTCCTCTGTCCACAAATGCTGCTTGCCTGACCTGAACATTTCCAACATTTTCTGTTTTAATTTCAGACTTCCAACATCGGCAGTGTTTTGCTTTTGCTTGAACAAGCTGGTCTTACTCTACCACGGTGAGCTAAAGCTATCTAGTGGGCACCAGTAGTGCCAATGATAAGTTGAGTGCTGCCTTCAATGGGCCAGGATGGTAGCTATGTGTGGAGGGGCATGTTTTAAATTAGGACATTAATTTTATAGAAGGGAAAAACTCTATTCATTGTACAGATAGTGTTGTTGTGTGCTGCTCCCTTGTGACAGTCAAGGAAAATAGCTACTGCATCACTGCGCAGCCTGCTTTATAAGCATTTCATTATGATTTAGTTCATTATGCAGTGTAGAGTAAAAATCCAATTCTTATATAGAGACAGTGGAACAAATGGAGGTAAATCTACCAGCATTGGAAAAATTGCAAACATTTTATACAAACTTTAAACAGTATAAATTAATAATGATTATGCTATGTGAATAACAGTTAATCTGTATTTTCCTTTATTTCAAACATTTAATTTCACCATGAGCATATTGTCCTGTTTGTTTTTTTTTCCGGTTTTTAAAGAGTTTAGTAATTTTGAATACATAGAGGCATTCCCATTGGCTTGTTCTGTATGCTGGTTGTGCTTGCATACTGTTTTAAAAGTGTCTGACTGTCAATGTGGGCCAAAATTAGACAAAAGAAAGCAAATTATTTTACTTGATATCTTTTATGCACTGCAACTGCTCTTACAATTTTAAACAATTTCAAAAATTGTTGTGGTGGAACATGCCTCAAAATTATTATGGCTATGTTAGTGTTGGCCTGAATTCTGCTGCAATGTTTAAAAAGTGACACAAGTTATGTATATTTTACTTTGAAGGGTAGAAGGAAAACAGTAGGGTCCTTGTGCAATAGTGTTACTCTGGTAAAATGTAATTTAGAAAAATAAAATCTTACCCATTCTGGATTAAAATCCGGTCTGTTGGGTGGGTGGTGAGCGTTGAACTTAAACTCGGTAGCATGAAGTTTTAACTTTGGACCTTATCTGCATATCCCTGCTCAGCTGCTGACCAGTGGGCGGGAGCAAAACTTGAGGTTCAAGGAGGCCACTGGCTGGCACCATAGGAACGAACACAGGAAACTAGGTCAGTTGCAGGGAGGAGGAATGGAGAGGCTTTTGTATTTGTGTGGTGGGGGGGGGGTGGGTGGAGGAGGGCGGTGGTGGGAAGGTATGACGATTGGGGCCTGGGGGCCAACAGGACTCGACTGGATCCTTTTCCTGCTGCCTTCACCAGGCAAGAAAGTCACAACAGCTTCTGTGCTCAGGCTGCCAGTTAAAATTGCATCTGGGATTCGAAGGCATCTTCATAAACCTGGTTTGCATATTTAAAGAAGGACCCCCATAGCTTCAGGCTTTAGACAAGTGTCTTTTATGGCCTACTCAGAAGAGCAGGTTAAAATACAAGACAATGGGATCAGTGCCGAATTTTAGTAAGTTACCAGGCTGACTTTTGTCTGCAGGTTGGGCAGGTCGAATTAAAATCGCCCCTATAAAAGAGGAAATCTCCAGAGTGGTTTTTTTCCTTATTAGCTCTGGGTTTTCTCTGTCTTTTTTTGCCTCTCCCTCCCTGAAGATGGCCTGGTTGGGGAAGGGGGTGGGTGGGAGTTGGCAAGAGGGAAGAAGTATTCAGTTATGATGCTCTTATTCATCGTGGTGTAGCGGAGGATTGATGAGCAAACTAATCTTTTCTTGACTGTCAGTCTTGCACATTCACGTATGCTTTCAGCTTCTGTGAGGCACTTACTTAAGCTAGCTTAGGAAAAATGCAATGAAATTAGATCAATTTAGAGACATCTAAAGAAATAGAAATTTTATATTTTATATTTTTAAAAATGTATAACTGAATTTAATCCTGGTTTCAACCATATCAACTCAGGACGTTATTCAAGGAATAATAATTCAACATTTTGGATTATGTTAAATTGAAAAGTGGCTTCTGGATATTTTTACATCTTCAAAATGCCTACTTGCAATGAGCATTTTCCTTGTCACTATTGTTATGACCAGGTGAGAAAGGTGTCTAGGGGTCCCTCTCAGCCTTCACCTGGTCTTACTGTAACGAGGTTTAATTTTAAACACACAATGTTTTTATCTCCCCCTTAGTGAATCCTTGTTCACCGCTTTCCAATCATAAGGCAAAGATACCAGCAGGCAAAGGTTTTCTTAGGCTTAAAGAAAAAAAGTGAAATTTGTTTCACTTTTGAAAATGAACTCTAATTTGGTTAACACTTATGGATACATGCACCCACGCTAGCATGCATACGCGATACACACATGCAGATGGGGACAGAAAGAGCAGAAGAAAAAAAGTGGAAGAGTTTGAGGCAACACCTGAAGAGATTTTGTTACGGGTCTTCGAGCTCACTGTAGAGTCCTTGCTTGTAGGTAGATCTGTTGGGGCCCAGTATTATTTTTAAACCTTGTTCACTGCAGGAGACTTTTCTCTCTTGGGTTCATGTGTCTTCAGTGGGCTTTTGGAGTTCCGTCAGAAGGAGATGGGAGCAGGCAGACCAGCAGGAGGCCTTCAGTCCCGGAGCATTCTACTTTCTGCCAGTTCAAACACTCTCTCTCCAATTTAAAACACTCAGTTCAAACTCTGCAACAGCCGGTTAGTTATGTGACTAACTGGTCTAACCACGTCTGCTTGTGGATTGTATTGGAGTAGGGGATAGCTTCTTTGTTCCCAAACACTCTGTTAATATGCAAAACTGTCTTTCTAACCAGGGGCCTGGCAACCCCTTGTAACAGGCCTTCTGTTTCCAGCAGCAATTTGAAATTTAATGTCCATGTGACAAAATTAATGCGCCTCATTCTGGACAGGTGGGGGCCTGCATGACACTATTAACCAACAAAGGTAAAGTAACCACAAATACTATACAGAAATCATTGTTCACTGTTACTGTCTGACAGACCTGAGCTCTATGAGGGCTTGCATCCTATGTTTTAGGGATAGGAGTGGGCCATTCAGTCCCTCGGCCCTTCTCTGCCTTTCATTTAGATCCCGGTTATGTAACCTCAACTTCATTTTCATGCCTTTGCTCCATATCACTTTATACCCTGACCTAACAAAAATTTGCTTATTTCAGTCTTGAAAGCTCCAATTGGCCAAGCATCCATAGTATATTGGGAGAGTGAGTTTTAAAATTTGTGAGAAAAAAGTGCTTCCTGATACTGCTCAATGGCCTGTTTTAGGATTAGAAATGTCTTTTGAGAGCTTTGCAACTGAAAATTTCAGCTTGCTATTTTGAGTTTAGTAAGCTCAGCTCTGCAAGCCAAGTCTCAATCCAATACATATATGCTTCTTATTGTTTAAGAAGTCAACTGTTATTGCTTTTAGAAATCCAGCCATGATGCAGTTCAGCGACATTCTGTTCAAGAGACAGCTACAATAAAGTTACCAGGTCATACTTTAAGCGTGTTTGAGCATTTTGTAAGTATTGGTGAAGGAACATCGTGCTGCTACTTGACTATTGGTTAACATTTTGTTGGACAGCAGCAGGCCAGATTGTTCTTGCAGAACCAGGAAGAGCACTCTTGCTCAAATTGTACCCACAAACATAAACTAAAACGCACCTGTTGGTCTCCACTTTGGCTGGTCTGGCATTTGCTACTGTGTGGAGCATGTATGGCACACCCTCCTCACAGTACTGTCCTCAAATGGCAGGCGAAGTCCTATGTACATCATAGGATCCTCATTTCTGCATTAAAAGGACCCAATGCCTGTCACAGCTGCGTGTCCAGGCTGCCCAGAGGTTGGGCTGAGGGGAAGGGAATGGGGCAATGTCAACATTCTTGAGGGTGGTGCAAGCGAGTCATGCCTTCAGCATTTCTCTGATTTGAAGTCATTATAAATACCTTGTATGGAATGTGCAATATTGTTTTTAAATAAATTAATAATCCAAGCCTTATGTTTGAAATTCCAATCTGTATATTTATTCATATTCTTTCCCATGACGACTAAAAGTAGTGCACCAAACATGGGCAGAAAACGTTACGATCCTCCGGCACTGTACAAGGGTATAACAGCTGTTATAATAACGTGGTTTACTGAACATTCTTTAATATTTTTAATAAGTCAAGCAGAAGTATAAGAGAATAATTTTGAGCTTAAAACCACATTGAAGGCTTTTTAGCAAACAACATTAATCAAGTTAAGTATGATATTAAGCATTTCCACTCATTTTCCCAAGTGCAGTGATCCCGCGGGTTAGTTTTACTAGCAAATTGCAAATGTAATTTTTCTCAAACATTGTCACATCTGCTTCAGTGAATATTTTATGCATCAGGACGTTATTGGGGCAATGATGTAGAAATAGCAGTATCCATACTGGCTCCATTCAACTTGTTCTTCGTTCAGCCAAAGTTCAACTGGGCTAGTCATTCTGCTGTTTGCGAAAATTAGTGAGAGAAACATGTGATAGCTGCGCTGAGTTTTGTTTGTGTGTATCACAATTCTTGAAGACAAAATCTGACATTGTTTCCCTCAAAGCACAGTCGTGAATATGTGGGGCCGGATTTTCAAAGGGCTGAGGAGGTGGGAACTGGTGCGGGCATGATTTCAAAATCGCATTCCCAGAGGTTGTTTTGGGATCCCGACACTTCTGGGACAAATTGTAATTTTTAAAGGGCCATCGGTGGTGGGAGGGAAAGGAACACCCACTCACCACCAGTTAACAGCCCCATAAGGAGCTTGTTAAGGGGCCTGTCTGGTGCAGAATGGAATTTTTAATTGTTATTTCTGTGAACTCGAATAGTCTGGTGCCCGTTGGTGCATAGCTATCGACTTTGCCGAGGGGCCAACTAAAGTTTATTACTCTTTTTGTCTTGAGATTGGATTTTTTTAATGTACTTTTATGTTGCACCAGCCCAAGGGCTGGATCTTCAGTTTTCCTTCTGAGCCACTTCCATCTCCAGGAACGTTGTTGGCCTGCTAAGTTGCTGCCAGCTCTCTTCGGCAAGGCAGCGGTAGCTCCCAACATGGCTGCCTGTCTTTTCTGCTGATGCCAGGCAGGCAGCTCCTGCCTTCTGGAGGTACTCAGCACCACTAATTGGTCACCAAGCTTGCCTCCTGCCTAATTAGGGCACTTGTATGTAAAAATGGAGTCAGGACTCTGAATTCATTCGGGCGTCGGGGTCCCAATCCCGATTTGATAATCCGGCCCATGGACTCAGTAATTTAGAGGGAATCTGAGTAGTCGTGCCAACTTAAACCAAATTCCCTCTGTGTCCATGAAGTTTTCTTTGTTTTAGCTGTTGCTGCAGTCTCTCCCTGAAGTAACATAAAATTGCACTTTCAAACTGTCAACTGCCAATTTTTTGGCCTTCATTTGTCATGATGTTTCTACAGTTGTCAATCTGCTCACCTGCTGTCCCACCTCCTCTCCCCCCGCTCTCCTGCCCCCCCCCCCCCCCCCACCCCGCCTTTGATGCCCTTGTCCCAGTAAAACCTTTATTCTCGCCCATCCTGATGTGGCCCCATTTCCAAGACACTGCTGAACCCACAACTTCTTTTACTGTCTCCTCTTCCCCCCCCCCACCCCTCCCTTGTTGGTTGACATAGGAAAGGGCACCATTTACATCAGTCAAAACTGGTATCATTGCCTCCTTCCTCAATAAAACCCACACCTCTGTCATTGAAAAAGACTGTTATGTCTGCAACCTCCTTTCCTCTTCCAAGTCCTTGAACATATTTCCTCCCAAATTCATGCCATCTTTCCCGCAATATCATGTTACAATCTTTCCACTCAGGTTTCCTCCCTTTCCATAGCATGGAAATAGCCCTAATCAAAGTCATGCAAGACATACTTGTGACCCTGGTGCATCATATTTCCTCCTCGACCTTTCCACAACCGTCGACACGACCAAACACGCTAGCTTCCACCTATGTCTCTCCTCCGTTGTCCACTTTAGTTGGACTGCTCTCACCTGGTTCCACTGTTTGGATCGGTTTTTGGCCCCCTTCCTCGTTTGCATGCTACATCTTGGTAACATCACTTGAAGACATTGGATCAACTGCCACAATTGGAATTGGGCGAGGGCTTAAATGCATAGATTATAGCGACTGTCCAGGCCCATACAGACTTGTCGGAATTATTGTAATATTGCTTTAATACCTTTCTGTACATAATTGTGGTCATGTGTCTATAGTTGACTTTTTGCATTTATGTCTGTCCACCAAGGGACATGGAGCATTGTATTTATAGAATAGGTACTTGTAAAAGTAAGAAAATGACTTTCAATTATATTTCTGTTAACTATTATCAGTTACCGTTCCTGATGCTTTATGTGCATGACATCATAGTTCCAGTAAAGGGTTAGCACAAGATGAAATGGTTTCACCATTTCTATGATGTACATTCTGATCAGTAGGACTGTTTTTTATTTAGAAAATTTGTTTTGAGGGCTATAAACATTAAAAATCAAGTTATTACATCAGCTGTATTGAGGCCAAACCACAAAGGAATCTTTATCAGATTAATGTTTCATGTATTTTATTGAACAAAATAAGTTCTGGAGTTCATTTGTGCTTATGATTTACATTTTATCATTTTACAGCACAATGCCATGGATTTTTATTAGTAGAGATTTTTCCATAATGGCCACAGTTTAATCACAAATGGCTAGAACTGAATGCAAAGCTCACCTGGAGTGCGATGTGCAATTTTCCACTGACAGTTGATTGTCATAATTATTCATAACTTCATTAATAGATTCGACTTGCTGTCGGGATCTAGCTTAATGGAGGAACTGGAAAATTGCAAAACGAAGGATGTCACTGCCTCCCTAACAGTACTGTGGGTGTACCTACACCTCATGGACTGCAGGGGTTCAAGGAGGTGGCTCACCATTACCTTCTCAAGGGCAGTTAGGGATGGGCAGGAAATGCTGGCCTTACCAGTGACGCTCACATTCCAAGAAGGGATAAAAAGAAAATATGAACGCTTAAGAGAAGTGGCAGAATCGGGAGAAGCTCAAAAGGCATTTAAACCCTTGGCAGCCTTTGCTGAAATCAAAGGGAGAGAGAGGGGAAACAACTTATTCATCAAAAATGAAGTGAAAGGAAATCTGAAATGCAGGCGTGAAACAGAGCCTACAGGCAAGTAAGCGAGTAACTCAGCACCTGATCCCTATTTGATGGCTGGTAAACTGATGATGTTGCTTGAAGGATATATTTGCCTTGGAGGGGATGCAGCACAGATTTACCAGAATGATGCTGGGGCGAAAAGGGTTAAAGTATGAGGACGGGTTGCATACCCTAGACTTGTATTCCCTTCACTTGAGTATAGAAAATTAAGGGATGATCTAATTGAGATGTTTAAGATGATAAAAGGATTTGATAGGGTAGAGAGAACAAGAAATTATCTCCTCTGATGGCAGAGTCCAGAAGAATGGGGAATCACGTTAAAATTAGAGCTAGGCTGTTGAGGGGTTATGTCAGGAAGCACTTCACAAAGGGTAGTGGAAATCTGGAACTTTTGTGGAGGGTAGTGGTTGGAAAATGTTTCAAACCAGGGCTCAGTTGAAAATTTGAAAACTGAGATTGATAGATTGTTGAGCAGAATTGATTTCCATCTACCTGCCTTGGGTTCTGAAATAAGTTGCAGATCCGCTATGAACTAATTGCCTGGCAGATCAGGCTTTGGTGGGGGGGGGGGGGGGGGGTGGGGGGGTGATCAGTGACCTATTCTTGGTCCTGTGTAAGAGCGGAGCTGTGTCATTTTATTTTCCCCAAAGGAATTTGTGTGTAGCTGATTTATGCTGGTTTTACTCCTAAACATTGCTGCCCATGAATTTCCTTTAATCATTTGCATTGTTCACAAGTTACGGGTGTGGAAACCTCACTTAGCTCATTTTCACAGCTCGACCTTCCCCCTTGCATACATCTAGAGAACATGTGTTTCCTGCATTTGCATCAGTTCTGAAAGGGAGTTAATGTGCTCCCAATATTTTAGGCATAACGGGGTTTGAACTCGTGTTTTTATTAGTTATACTTATTCCATGACAATATGAAAGGCACAATTCAGCATAGCTGTGTCTCATCAGACCCCTTTCAACAGGGCTGTGTTCTCCCACCTGCACTGTTTGGGATCTTCTCCCTGCTGCTCTCACATGCGTTCAAGTCTTAAGAAGGAATTTTCCTCCACACGAGATCAGATGGCCGGTTGTTCAACCTTGCCCGTCTAAGAGCGAAGACCAAAGTATGGAAGGTCCTCATCAGGGAACTCCTCTTTGCTGACGATGCTGCATTAACATCCCACACAGAAGAGTGTCTGCAGAGACTCATCGACAGGTTTGAAGCTGCCTGTACTGAATTTGGCCTAACCATCAGCTTCAAGAAAACGAACATCATGGGACAGGACGTCAGAAATGCTCCATCCATCAATATCGGCGACCACGCTCTGGAAGTGGTTCAAGAGTTCGCCTACTTAGTCTCAACTATCACCAGTAACCTGTCTCTCGATGCTGAAATCAACAAGCGCATGGGAAAGGCGTCCGCTGCTATGTCCAGACTGGTCAAGAGAGTGAGAGAAAATGGCGCACTGACACGGAACACAAAAGTCCGAGTGTATCAAGCCTGTGTCATTAGTACCTTGCGCTACGACAGCGAGGCCTGGACAACGTATGTCAGCTAAAAGTGACGTCTCAATTCATTCCATCTTCGCTGCCTCCGGAGAATCCTTGGCATCAGGTGACAGGACCATATCTCCAACGCAGAAGTCCTCGAGGCGGTCAACATCCCCAGCATATACACCCTACTGAGCCAGCGCCGCTTGAGATGGCTTGGCCATGTGAGCCGCTTGGAAGATGGCAGGATTCCCAAGGACACATTGTACAATGAGCTCGTTACTGGTATCAGACCCACCAGCCGTCCATGTCTCTGCTTTAAAGATGTCTGCAAACGCGACGAAGTCCTGTGACATTGATCACAAGTCATGGGAGTCAGTTGCCAGAGCTGGCAGACAACCATAAAGGCGGGGCTAAAGAGTGGCGAGTCGAAGAGACTTAGCAGTTGTCAGGAAAAAAGACCGAAGCGCAAGGGGAGAGCCAACTGTGTAACAGCCCCGACAACCAATTTTATCTGCAGCGCCTGTGGAAGAGTCTGTCACTCTAGAATTGGCTTTTATAGCCACTCCAGGCGCTGCTTCACAAACCACTGACCACCTCCAGGCGCTTACCCATTGTCTCTCGAGACAAGGAGGCCAAAGAAGACTTATGGCATGCTGTATTTCTCCTTAGTGATACCTGCATTGTATTTTCTGTATCTTGGAATACATTTTTATTCCATCACAACCTTGCATTTGAAAAGTGAAAAGCTTCTACAATTGAATTTTTGTAAGTATGTAGGTCTGGAGTTCTCCACATTTATACCCATGAAACAAGCATAATCTAGGCATAAGTGAGTTATTTGTGCAATTAAAATACTGCCAAGCCTCCTTGGTTTTTTACAGCCGCCCATCAAACCGTCCACCAAAATGAATCCATACCCACAAAACAGCCCCACTCCCAACTCGCAAAGGCGCCATCTGCCAGTTACGTTCTGTTAGGAGGGTCCTTTGCACGTGGCGAACAGATTTTCAGGCTCAGCCGCAAAGAAAGTCATTCTTGTGTTTTGTTGCAATTTTCAGCGGACTTGAAAGGACTAATCCTCATTGCGACTTGCTCTGTATTTTCTGTTTCTTTTAATGTATGTTTGTGGCATGGTAGAAGTTAGATCAAAAATTGAAAAGCTTCTCCATTTGCAGGTTCATAAACTTGCTGTGCTTGATTTGCATAAATGGTAGTTAAGAGGGTTGAAACTTAAATTTTTATACTTGGAGGAAATATATGATGTGCATTCGGAGGTGTTCTTGGACCCCAGTTGTTTATACTGATTTCAAGCCACTGATTTATGCCCATTTTAATTTTGGATGGATTTTAATGAATAATGAAATTGAATACTTGAGTGTAGTTTGATGGCGGTAAAATGATTGCGATGTTTGCCACTTGTTTTGGGCTTCTTAATGCGCATAAATGATTTTCATAACATCATTGCTGAAGAGGGACTTAAAGAAATCGGATAGTTTATTACCTGCACTTTCCTAAGCCCCGATTGCTTACGCTGATTTTTCATTTGTTTACACTGGTTTGTGCAACTGCTGATGGTCTCAGGAAAATTCAGCTTAGGTTGCTGTTGGTGAGATTGATGTAAATTTTAGTGTGATTTTGGCGTATGTCAGATTGAGGAGGTTGCAACCATTTAGTTGATGTATGCTTTGGCCAATATGTCAGCACCAGCATCTGCTAAAGCATTAAAGTACAAGACCATATTCAACAGTCCATTCGCTGCTGTTGATACTCACCATCATTGCATAAAATACTTGTCGTCTAACCGCAGTGTTTTGGGTTCACAAAATGTGCGTGTAAAGAACGGGTGCATTAGGTTCCTGCAATATTCGGAACAAAATAACCAAAAAGAGCAAGGCTAAGAAATCCAACCACGCTTACTGGACACATGGGCACCAATCAGTGCCAGAGCCTCAACAAGTTCAGTTGTGATGGGACTTACTAGCATTATTAGCCGATGCTCTTATGCTAACACTAACCAGTGCGAGGAATCTTTCTGCAATTGGTGCTGAGAGTTCAACGATACTGACTACCAATATGAGAATGCTGAGAGTGAAAGAATGTTGGCAGCAAGGTATAATTTACACCAACCAGTGCTGAACTCCAACATCTAGTTCAAGGCAGAAAGTATGCATAACAGAATAACAAGATAGGAAAACAGTGAAATCTAGACTGATTATGATGTGCTGGTGCAATAGGAAAGTTAGAAAACGTCAAAACTATGAATTTTGAGAGGCACCCATATCATGCAGCAGCCTGTTTGAATGCTGATTTCATAGGAAAACTGGCAACCTAAGAATTGGATAGCCAGTTAGATGTTGGAATACATCTTGCATTGTTACCATGTTACAGGAAGAAGCGCAGGGGACAGATTAAAGTTCAATCCACTTACTCCACAGATGTTTGGACATCTCCCAGTCAGTCGGGTTTCAATTGATCGCATACGCAAAGTTCCCACATGGAGAGTTTCCCATACGATTACCAAACATTACTGCCTGCATTGTAGTACATGATTGGGTTTTTGGCAGTTGGTTTTACGGGTGCCTCCTGTGTTTTATATATTTCTGTTATGCTTCTGTGGTGTTTGGAAAATGTGGAATAACGGAAAATAACCTACCTTTTTAAGTTCTAGTTCACCCTAAGGATTATGAACAATGCCATGTATCTCAATTCCATCTCTCTGTCCAGTAGACACAGAAATGCTATACAGGTGCATTACCTTTGTTCACTAGTATTGCCAATAGTAATTTATAGCATATGGACTTTGAGAGCCTAGTTACATTTCACGTGTGTTGCTGACAACTTATTGAAACACGCGGGATAATTTCTAGCAAAGTCTGATGAAAAGTTAAATATGTTGGGCACAGTTTATGCACTGTGCACATGGTATGAAGATGCTGTTGAAAGCCATTTGTTATTGAGCTGTATTTTTGGACTGAATTCATCTAAGCTGAAGGATGTAAAGTTGCTTTAATTTTATCAACTGAAATTTTCCCTCCGGAAACTAAACTGATTATTACTTCAGTCATCTTCAACCTATGGTTTCATAATTGTCTTTCATTGCTCACAGCTGAGAACTATAAAAAGTTTGCTGAAGTAACATAAGATAATGTTTCCAATTACCCTCCTGATCCCAACCTCAGAGCCTCTCCTCAAGGATTTGTTGCAGAAATTCTTTCTGATGTGCTATAGGACTATTGCAGGAATGTTACTATTAATATGTACAAATTTTATATAAATTGTCAAACCCTTGAGGGAAAAAAGATTTTAAAATAAATTGTACATTGGGTAAACCAGAGATTGGGTGTAAAGGTTTCATAGCTGTGTTATAAAACGCAAGGAACTAATTAAAACATAACATTGGCCTTATTTATCTGAACGTGTCAAATCTATCTAGTCAGTTGATTCATATATTAAAAATTCTTTGCAATGCCCAATCTCTCAAAAAAATCTAATTTACAGTCTAGAAATTTTTAAAGACCTTAGTCTAGAAATTACTTTCAGCAGTATTGCTGTGCAAAGAAAGTATCCATTTCACCTCTACTATTTTGCTAGATATTTTAACCCATTTGCTTTAGTTGGGTTAATGCCTATGTTGAAATGACAGAGGTTTGTGATGAATGTGCTGAGTGTTTGTGTCTCTCAGTAGTTTCAAGGCTCTTGTTTCTTGTCACATTAACATGCTGTATCATCCTGAAATAAATGCAGCATTTGGCATAACCATACATCTTACAGGAAAGGCCTTGAATTTATGTCGTACCATTCAGGACCTCAGGAGATCCCAAAGGGCTTTACAGCCAATTAAGTACTTTTTGAAGTGCAGTCGCTACTGTAACACAGGGATAGGTGGCAGGCAATTTCTGCACAGCAAGGTCCCACCAACGGCAATGAGATGCATGAGTTGATCTGTGTTTAGTGATGTTGATGGATATATAAACGTTAGCCATGGGATCTAGGTTTAACGTCTCAACCAAAAAAACAGCACCTCCTTGAGTATTGCGTTGAAGTATTAGTAGGGCTTGAACCCATGATCTTTTGTGTGAAACTTCATCAGATGCCTTTGCGAAGTCTAAGTGCTCAATGTAGTAGGGTTTACCACAGGCGACTAAAGTTGTTACATGCTCAATGAAATCAAGAAGATTGATTGATTGGGCAGGATCTTTTGCACCTAAAGCAGTATTGATACTGTTTTGGTAGTTTGTTGTACAGATAATCTTCAAGTTTACTACTGTTAGCTGATTCCATTATTTTATGTGGAATTGAAGTAAGATTAATGGGTTGGCTTTATCTGAGGATTGATTTGTTTTAACCCCTCACCTATTTCTATTGAAGTCTTGAGTTATGCCTTGCTACTCTTTTGGGGAAGGCCTACTGTTTACTTCCTCAAGGTATTCACAAGGGAAGACGTAATCAGTCCCTAATGGACCAGTTATGTTTTTACAACAATCTGATTGATGGCTTCACGGACACTTTGTATCAGCTTTTTATTTCCAGATGAAGAGCTAAAACCAAATTCTCAAAACGCCATAGTGAGATTTGAATACGTGATTTTTGGATTATTAGTCCACTCCTCTGGTTTACTAGTCCACTAACGCGCACTCTAGGCTATTGTACCATACTTGATAATTTTTGTGGTCACTCTCCCAGGAATTGTATGAATTTTGTTTCTTTTACATTATCTGGGTCATTCAAGAATACCAGTTCAATATGTTGATTGCCTCTCATGGGTTCCCTTATGCACAGTCATAATTGCAGTCTTGCATTTCATTTGCCAACTCTTGACTCAAAATCATTTCTGTTGGGTTGATTGAACCCTCCAAGTGAAATTACTTTCCTAATTTTGCACACCTTTCTTGTTTCTTCAGAGTGCAAGTTGTCCTTTTTTCTTGTCGTGAGCTGGTGGTTATTGTAGGAAATCACTCAAGTTAGCTTAAACTTACTGACATTAGATCTAGAGTAGTTCATTCTGTAACTTAATACCTCCCAAAGGATAAATATTATAAAATCCATTCTTGAGATAAGGGCATCTCTGGCAAATCTGGCATTTATTGCCCATCCCTGATTACCTTTGAGATGATGATGGGTTGCCATCTTGAACTGCTGCACTCTGTGGTGAAGGTGAAGATGGGGAGTTCCAGGGTTTTGTCGCAGCAACGATGAAAGAATAGCGATATACGCCAAAGTCGGGATGTTGTTTGACTCGGATGGGAACTTGACCGTGATGGTGTTCCCGTGCACCTGCTGCTTTTGTCCTTCCAAGTGTTGGGCATCGTGAGTTTGTCTTTCTGAGGAGACCTTGGCATGTTGCTGCAGTGCAGCCACTGTGTGCCAGTGGTGGGGCAAGTGGATGTTTAAGGTATGGAGTGCATTTACTTCCCAGTTGTCCCTAACTTTGGACCTAAATATGATTTGAACAGAGTACTTTCTTAAATGGTGAAAAGTTGGAATCATTGGAGACCCAACGAGAGTTGAGAGTTCATGCAAATAGACCGTTAAAATGTCTCTTTTTTTTTTATTCTTTCATGGGATGGGCAACTATTTCTGCTGGCAAAAAAAACCAAAAAGGCTAATGGAATGCTGGCCTTTCCATGTAAAGGAATAGAATACAATGGGTTAGAAGACATGCTACAGCTCTAAAAAGCCCTGGTAGATGACACCTGGAGTTAAGGAAGGATATATTGGCCTTGGCAGTGCAGCGTAGATTTACTAGAATGATACCTGGACTCCAAGGGTTAAATTATGAGGCGAGATTACACAAATTAGGGTTGTATTCCGTGAAATTTAGAAGGTTAAGTGCCAATTTGATCGTTTTCAAGATATTAAGCGAAACTGCTTGGGTAGATGGAGAGAAACTATTTCTGCTGGTTGGGGAGTCCAGCATCACGTGACGTAGCCCAAAAGGTAGAGCCAGGCCTTTCAGGAGTGAAATTACGAAACACTTCTGCACAAAAAAGGGCAGTGGAAGTTTGGAACTCTCTGCCATAAACGGCAGTTGATATCGGGTCAATAGAAAATATTAATTCTGAGATTGATTTCTTTTTTTGCTAACTAAAGGTATTAAGGGATATGGGGCAAAGGAAGCCATATGGAGTTGGGTCATAGATCAGCCATTGAATGACGGAGCAGGCTTGAGGAGCTAAAGGGTCTACTCCTGTTCCCATGTTCCTCAAATGTTCAGTCCTTTCCCCACATTGACTGTTGTAAAGGCCACTAAAAGGTTACTGTTAACAAAGGCCATTTGGCCCTTACTGATACATCCATCCAGAAAAATTCCACCCCCTGCCCGACTGCCGCAATTCATTTGTTTTTTAAATTATTCCAGGGATTTGCTTCCACCATTCTATCTGGAAGTCTGTTCTCCAAATTGATCACTCTGCTTCTGCACCTTGATCACTCTGGGCATGGAGAAGAATTTCTTGTACATTACGTAAATTGAGCCTATATTCTCTGGAGTTTCGAAGAATGAGAGGCGATCTAATTGAGACATACAAGATTCTGAAGGGGCTTGATAGGGTAGAAGCTGAGAGATTGTTCCCACTGGTCAGGAAATCTAGAACATGGGGACACAGTCTCAGGATAAGGGGCCAGTCATTCAGGACTGCGATCAAAGGGTTGTGAATCTTTGGAATTCACTACCCCAGAGGGTTGTGGATGCTCCATCATTGAATACATTTAAGGCTGAGATAGATCTCGCAGGGAATCGAGGGATATAGGGAGCGGGCAAGAAAATGGAATTGAAGCCCAAGATAGGCCATGATGGTATTGAATGATGGAGCAGGCTCGATGGGCCATATAGTCTACTTCTGCTTCTATTTCTTGTGTTCTTGTATTAGTCTTCAAATTAATTTTCCTTGGTTAAACTTGTGTCCCTTTGTTTTGCCCCCACAATGTAAGTTGATGTAATATTCTGAGTTTACTTTTTTCATTTCCTTAGCCATCTTGCATACCTCTATATAATCTCATCTCAGGCATCTCTTTGTTAGCTGATAACCCCAAGATTTTCCAGTCTTTCTTAATTTAGACACCTGACACTAGGGATCTGTCTTGTGGCTTGTTGATTACAGCACTTGAATGTCTCTCTTATTTCTTGGTGACTAGAAATGACAAGATTTAGTCTAATTTAAGCAGTATAAAGTTTGTTCACTACATTCTTTAACTTGCATTCTATTGTTTTGACTGTGTAGTTACTATTCCATTGCCGTTGTTAGTTGCTGATCTTCATTGGTTGGGCAGATTTATAATCAAGCCTACTGAGACACTCTGGCTTGTCTCAGCTGCATTCTTATCTTTTTAAATGTCTTTCATTGAGTCATATTTTTCCCTGATGTGTAGTAATATACACAGATGCATTAAATTTCTTTGATCATTATTCTGCTAGCTTACCTATTTTGTCCACCCTATTCTGAAGTTCTTATCCATCTCTTCTAATTCCATTGCTCCTCCATGGTACCATCTGCAAATTTGACCATTTTGGATTGAGAATCTAATTCTAGGTCATTGTGCCCCTCTCTTTCTTCTTTTAAGATGCTCCTTAAAAACCTACCTCTTTGACTAATCTATTGGCCATCTGTCCTAATATAGCCTTATGTCGCTCGGTGTCAGATTTTACTTAACCCTCCTGTGAAGCGCCTTGGGATGCTTTATTGGGTTAAAGGCACTATATAAATGCAAGTTGTTGAATTACAAATTGAGGTGATTTTGTTTTTGCATTCTTATTTCCTTTTTGCATTTTGCTCCATGCTTTAGCTAGTTTTGATGGGTAGTCCTTGATTTTTGGATAATTTGCTTTTTCTCCCCCACTTTGCCAATGCTTTTCTTATTCATCTTGATTGTGAATAGCATCATGCAAATATGTGAGGATGAATATACCTGGGGAAGCGGGGTTGGGGTCACCTTTCTGCCACTACCTTCCCTTTTTATAGCAAGTTTCAGCCCTTTATAAGAACCACAGTCTTGACCGGTTTTGTCGTCTACAGCCACGTGCGTCAGGCCCAGTTCTCTCAGCAAGCTTTGCCTGTGCCTGAAGCTTATTCAAAATAGAGGTGGGCCGATTGCAAAACCTGGTGCAGTCAGCCCATGCGACTGAGGCGGGAGGAGTGCACTGTTTATTCTAGTTCCACTTCTCCACAGTTCACAACATATATTTAAATTTTCCCATTTACCGATAATCTATTTTTCCCAGAATAAAACACCAAGTTTCTTTAATAAACAACAACATTTTTCATTTATTATAAAACAAGTCGTAACTGTAATGAAGTAAAGCATAAACACACAGATTGAAAAATATAAAAGCTCCTTTTTTTTAACCTCAGCCCCACACACACACACACACACACACACACACACACACACACATCGGTTAACCAGAAAAACAAAAGTAAATTTTGCTTTAGAGCTCTGTTACAAAAATAAAAGACAAAAAAAAACACTTAGGCTGAATACTTGCTCATTCTTGAAGAAAAAAAGAGAAGATATGGAAAGATGTCCTTTGTTTTAGTTTGGCAGAGAGATGGCTGTCACTGGGATCTTCCTATAACAGTTCTTTCCAGGCGATGTTGAAGATCAGTTTGGGTAGGCTTTCCAAGAAATGCAGTTTGAGGTTTCAGTCAGGCCTTGCAGCAGAAATGGGGCAACAGAGGTTTCATTTCCCACATATTCAGTATGCTGGGTTTCTTTAAATACAGGAGGAAAGAGGAGACTGACAGACTGGACACACAGGGTTTCTTGCAAAGGAAGAGAAAGAGGTGAGCTGGGTTTCCTTGGCAGGCAAAAACCAGCTATCCTCAAAGTAGTTTATACTCCAACTCACTGTCCAAAGTGAAACCAAAATAATATCACCAGAATCAAGCCTGCTGATGTCTATAAATCTTGATCTGTCACTTTTCTGTGTAAACATCTTCAAGTCAAAGCAACAAGCTGGGTAAATACCTGCAAACAGTTGCTTGCAGTAGGCCTTGTTTACAAGCCAAGTCCAGGAAACCTCTGGTGACCTTTTGTTTTTTAAAAAAAACACAAAGTTCAGCATCTCTTCATGCTTCCAGATGAACCAATGTCCATGATTCAACGATAAGTCTTTAAAAAGATATTTTACAAAAAATAGCGGCACTCTCGTAACAAATGGTGTACACAGCCTAAAATTGGATCTTACTTTATATAGTAAGTATTGGAGGTGTGTCACAAATGGAGGTAGAGATACAAGTTTCCTGTAACCATTCTTGGAATATTATGAAAATTTGTGTATAATGTCAGATGTGCTATCTGAGATTACACTCAATGTTACAACAAACACCCTCATTGGGAAGGTGGTGGGCAGACTTGCATAGCTGTTGCCATTTTGGTTTATGTGGTGTCCACGCTGTAATAATTTCTCGCGCTTTTATAAGTCACAAATTTACTGTTCCTCTAACCTTTTCTTGGATGATAGTTTTCTTTTAATACTGTTACTTGTATCCCCAAAGACACATTGTACAGTGAGCTCGCCACTGGTATCAGACCCACCAGCCGTCCATGTCTCCGCTTTAAAGACGTCTGCAAACGCGACATGAAGTCCTGTGACATTGATCACAAGTCGTGGGAGTCAGTTGCCAGCGATCGCCAGAGCTGGCGGGCAGCCATAAAGGTGGGGCTAAAGTGTGGCGAGTCGAAGAGACTTAGCAGTTGGCAGGAAAAAAGACAAAAGCGCAAGGGGAGAGCCAACTGTGTAACAGGCCCAACAAACAAATTTTTCTGCAGCACCTGTGGAAGAGTCTGTCACTCTAGAATTGGCCTTTATAGCCACTCCAGGCGCTGCTCCACAAACCACTGACCACCTCCAGGCGCATACCCATTGTCTCTCGAGATAAGGAGGCCAAAGAGATCTCCGTATTCACAGATTGATGACAACTAGCATTTAACTTCTAGCTCTCAAGTAGTATCTATTTTGCCTAGAACACAACAGAATCAGGTACTCTGTCAAAATTACAGAAATAAGTTGAAGTAGTGGAATTGCCTTACGTTACAGGTGATGTACTTTTAAACTGTTCCACTGAAAACTTGTAACTCTCTTATCTTCTGCCCCCTCGCCAAAAAAAGCAACACAATGCTGTAGCTTTAATTCTGCATAAGCTGTTTTAAAAGTAATTCCTTTGGGATTCACTTTGTAAGAGTCAGCAATCTATTTTAAAAGCCCTTTATTCACTGAAGTAGAAAGATGTATTGTGTGCTTGTGAAATTCGGCAGAGGACCCTTTTAGGATGTAAATAGGGCTGCGTGGTTGAATGTGCCACACTGCCACTCCCCATCCCCCATGGGACAGCGTTCTGCCATGTTTAGTGTGAGTGCTGTAGCAAGTTACTAGCTTAAAATATGTTCACAGCTGACTTAATTTACTTTGTGTTACCAGAGTTTGTCATGCCAATGCAGTTGCCTTATTGATGGCTGCTAAAGTATCTTGTGTTTAGTTTTGCCAAAGCTAATTAAGCATAAAATATTTTTAGTGTGTAGTTTTAGAGTTGGTTTCTTAGATTTAGTACACTGTGTAAGTGCATGTAGAGTATTTTGCAGATCGCTTTTAATTGGATTAGGCTGTTTGTGTTAAAACATGGCTTTGCAGGGATTCTAGTTATTGACAAATATTTAAAATAGGTTGGTGCTAATGTTCGATCAGTTTACTTTTTCATAACTTATTCTGTACTAATTGCAAAAACGATTAAATACCATGACATTACTGAAATAAAATTCGTATAGTCCAATTAACTAAAGCAATATTTAAAAAATACAGTTTAATCATGTAATGCAATGTGTGCAGAACTGGAAATTTTCATAGAAATCCATAGCAATCCACACCTGACTTTATTTCTTCTAGTACTGGACAGTGGTACTGCTTGGCCACTGCTCCTCAGGATAACAGACCAAATGGTTGTAGTCAGATCATTGAAATCCTCAGATGGTTATTGGCAAGGCTCCAGTGCTATCATTATCAGCCCTCTCTAATCTAGCACCTCGTTATAAGAATCTGGACATCTAAGATTCCCTTCATGTGTTCTGCTGCAGAAAGGCCTGGAACTGCCATACGTTCCAGCACAGAGCAGAACTTGCATCCGCAAAGATAGATGGCAGACTAAGCCAGTGAACCTGCCACGGATAAGTGGGTTGTGTCCCTATTGGGGGGCGGGATGGGGGCAGAGGGGAGAGAGAGAGAATACTTCACATCAGGCAGACAGACACTGTACTGTATGAATATTTGCATGGCTTGATTTGGAACCACCTTATGACTCATCAAGAAAGAAATGTAGCAGGAGTCACTGGGCATCTTGTAATTATTGGCTTTCAGTGCAATGCAGGAACAGTTCTACTCTGTTGCCAGCTAGTAAAATGTTATGGGGATGCTGTTGCCCCTATCTAACTTCAGTCACTTGGCTAAACACAGTTCTCCAGCGACCAATTGCTTAAGCTCTTGTCTCTCAACAACATCAAAACTGAGGTCTACAGAAGTGTGATTCATGTAGTTGTACTTGCTGTAATTGGCGGAAACTTGCAAACCCTGGACTTGATTATGTCTGCTGTAAGGTGGCTGGACAGCTAATTGTCATTTTGCCAAGTCTGAAACCTTGCATTTCTCAAGCAGACAGGAGCACACAAACAGCAGAGTACAGTGAATTCGTAATTAAATTTGTCATTGCTCTCTACAACTGCACTTTTGATTTAGTTTAGTTTAGAGATACAGCACTGAAACAGGCCCTTCGGCCCACCGAGTCTGTGCTGACCATCAACCACCCATTTATACTAATCCTACACTAATTCCATATTCCCTACCACATTCCCACCATTCTCCTACCACCTACCGACACTAGAGGCAATTTACAATGGCCAGTTTACCTATCAACCTGCAAGTCTTTGGGTTGCATTTTTTTAAGAGAGAGTTGTTAATATGGTATACAGTTTGTGATGCCAGTGGCTTCTGTCAACTCCTTGCCCAGCTCCTTTGCACAAAGCCTCCTTGATGTCAGTGCATGGGTCTTGCAAACCACCCCACCACCAACCCCCTACCCCCCTCCCCCCCAATCTCCCCAATACCCCACTCCTTTTATGGAGGGCATTTTAACCCCATCTTTAGAGAGGGTGCAGAGGAGATTTACCAGGATGCTGCCTGGACTGGAGGGCATGTCCTAGGAAGAAAGATTGAGGGAGCTAGGGCTTTTCTCATTGGAGCGAAGAAGGATGAGAGGTGACTTGATAGAGGGGTACAAGATGATGAGAGGCATAGTTAGAGTGGATAGCCAGACACTTTTTCCCAGGGTGGAAAGCACTGTCACCAGGGGGCATAATTTTAAGGTGATTGGAGGAAGGTTTCGGGGAGATGTCAGAGGTAGGTTCTTTACACAGAGAGTGGTGGGTGCGTGGAATGCGCTGCCAGCGGTGGTAGTAGAAGCAGATACATTAGGGGCATTTAAGCGACTCTTGGATAGGTACATGGATGATAGTTGAATGAAGGGTAGGTAGTTAGTTTGATCTTAGAGTAGGTTAAAGGTTCGGCACAACATCGTGGGCCGAAGGGCCTGTACTGTTCTTTGTTCTATCTCTGCAGCTGCGATGCTCCTGCTGCTGATCTGAGTGGATGCCTCTAGCTTTGTTTTCTTTGGGCTGTGGGGCACCTTCTTGTGATGATGTAGGAAAAGAACTTTCCTATTGGCCCTGTCCCTGGACAATAACCCATCAGAAAATCATGGCAGGGTTGGCCTACCTTTCCCCTTTTTCCAGCCATCTCAAAGGTCCAGCTGGTCCCAAATTAGAGTTTGATACAGTGTTCAAAGCAAGTGAATGCAAACTCCCTTTGAGTTTCATTTACCTTTTTTAAATGTGCTGGTTTGGGGTTTCCACCAAAAATTATGCAAAGCAGGTAGTTGGGTGCTCTGCTCCTGGTGTAGTTGGCAATCCCACCAATCATAATAGACCCTAATAATAACCATAATTAAATCCTGCTGTTAAAATTGGTCAGGCCTCACAGCTGATAGTGTTGTTCAGATCTGATGCCTGTTTGGAACCCTCCTTGCATCTGCCTCCTGGTAAAATCGGCCATTTTATATTGTCTTTCGCCAATATATTTTGATCCTTGAACAATGCCTAGCAGAATGAAAATGTCAAACAGAATTATTTTCGTCAAGGCTTGATACAAACGTGATTAATTTCTGGCTATTGGGGTTTATAAATGGAGGGATTGCTTGTGCAAGGTGAAAAATGAGCAAATACTTCAAAGTCGATTGGTTGATAACAGCTCCATGATACCTAGAGATCGTAAGTTTAGCAAACCAGTAGTACCAGCACTACGATTATCACCTTAACCTGTAGGAAATGAGTTCCTTGATCCCTGTAAGAAACAACTGGTGGATGTATTGTACTTGGATTTACTGAAGGCATTTGATAAGGTGCCACATCAAAGGTTATTGTGGAAAATAAAAGCTCATGGTGTAGGGGGTAACTTATTGACATGGATAGAAGATTGGCTAGCTAACAGGAAACAGAATAGGCATAAATGGGTCATTTTCTGATTGGCAAGATGTAATGAGTCGTGTGCCACAGGGATTAGTGCTGGGGCCTCACCTTTTTACAATTTATATAAATGATTTGGATGAAAGGACAGATGGTATGTTGCTAAATTTGCTGATGACACACAGATAGGTAGGAAAGTAAGTTGTGAAGAGGACAGAAGGAGGCTACAAAGAGATATAGATAAGTTAAGTGAGTGGATAAAGATCTGACAAATTAAGTATAATGTGGGAAAATGTGAAATTGTCCATTTTGGCAGGAAGAATAAACAAGCATATTATCTAAATGGATTGTAGAGCTCTGAGATACAGAGGAATCTGGATGTCCTAGTGCATGAATCACAAAAAGTTAATATGCAAGTACAGTAAGTAATTAGGAAAGCTAATAGAATATCATTGTTTATTGCAAGGGAAATTGAATACAAAAGTAGGGAGGTTATGCTTCAGCAATGCAGGGCATTGGTGGGACCACATCTAGAGTACTATGTACAGTATTGGTGGTGGTATTTAAGGAAGGATGTAAATGCGTTAGAAGCAGTTCAGAGAAGGTTTGCTAGACTAGTAGGTGGAATGGGCACGTTGCCTTATGAGGAAAGGTTGGACAGCCTAGGCTTGTATCCACTGGAATTTAGAAGAATAAGGGGTGACTTGATTGAAACATATAAGATCATGAGGGGTCTTGACCGGGTGGATGTGGAAAGGATGTTTCCTTTTGTGGGAGAATCTCGAACAAGGGGTCACTATTTTAAAATAAGGGGTTGCCCACTTAAACTAGAGATTACATTTTTACTGAGGGTTGAGAGTCTTTGTGCCTCTCTTCCTTGAAAGGCAGTGGAAACAGAGTCTTTGAATATTTTTAAGGCAGAGGTCGATAGATTCTTGATAGGCAAGGGGGTGAAAGGTACCGAAGGGGGTGAAAGTTTATCGGGTTGGTGGGAATGTGGAGTTAAGGTTGCAGTCAGATCAGCCATGATCTTATTGAATGGCGGTGCAGCCTTGGGCCGATTGGCCTAATCGTGCTCGTATTAGCTTTTACCGTTTAATTTCCTTTAATAACATGGATGATAATACTTGACACATGAGACTGTTCCACTGTGACACCCAGTGGTCAGAGCTGTACAACTGGATGCAGACAGATGGGTGTAATTTTCACTTTGGGCATGAGTGGTGACTGGCAGTTGTGGATCAATCACCCATTATACATCCCTGCTTGATTTTCCTTTCCGTGAACTTCAGTGGAGTTGAACAACGGTTTGGCGTATAGCTGACGACCGATCTGCCAGTTCGCCATATGTGCCAAAAGTGAAAATTGGTCCCATAAACTCATTATGAAATAGTAGCTATGGTGTTGTCAGTTAATATGTTACTAACCTTAGCTTCCAATTCAACATTGAAAACCTCTATTGCACGACTGCCAACAAGCCAAACCAGTATTGCAGGTAGTTTCCATGGAAAATGCCCCAGGTGTTTTCAATATATTTTAAAATGGAACGTTGTGAACCACCTCCTATATTTGCTATACGATTGACAGTCAATACCTGTAGGCTGTTTTCTTTTCCTGGTAATCAGTCAATTACTTGGCATTTTAAACTCGATGGGATTAAGTCAGAATTGCTCATTGTGGTGTAGTGATGTAATGGCACTATGAAGTTTGTTGGCTGACTGCTTTTATGTTTAATACCACAGCTGGTAACAGAAATAAAAACTCCAAAAATTGAATTGAACCTTCTCTATGAAGTTCTCATAATATACTGTGTGGCAAGCAAAGGAATGGGGCTGGAGCAGGAGGACTCCAAAGAGTGAAGGAGCTGGAAGATGGTGCCATAGTGGTGGGAGACCTGCAATTAAATTTAGAACGAAGTGTTTAGCTGTAGAAGAGCAATTACATTAACTTACATTGACTAAATTCTGACAGAGAAGTTCGGTTCGTGTTCAATTTTCTTCTTGCTTGCTGGTTTACGTATTTAAATCTCTCCCTTATTTCCTTCTTAAAGTGCTTCACAGGCAATGAAACACTTTTATAAAAAAAAAAATGGTGACCGTTGATCAAAAAGCAGATACTGAATCAGGATTGATAAATGAACTTTCACTTGGTGTGCAGTACTTTCTCCTTTTAATGCTTTTATTGTACAGTTCAACATTGCCATTGTGAATGTGGCTACTGCTCTACTTCAGTCTGTTTATTCATATTGTTAAACCTCTTCGGCAGTTTCCACCGTGTGTGTGTGTGTGAGCTTGTTATTTATCTGCCAATTCCAACTAGTGGTAGTACATTTTATTTCTGGGATGATTGAAGGTGTCTTTTGTGCTGTACATTTTCTGCAGCTATTTGCAAAATTTTCTAATGCCCCCAAATGAGAGCTGCCATCAGAATTGTAGAAAGATAATTAGGCTATCCTTTGAATTCAAGCCAGCTACGTAACTACTCTGGTATTACCTTAATGGGGTGTTGGTAAACTACCTATTTCTTATGTTCTTTATGCAGACGGATATTCATTTCCCTTATTTTATACCATTAAAAAAAATTAAAAATATTGTGTATTAAATTTGGCATACTCCAATCACTAATTGAATGATATGTTAGTTTTTATTTACTTGACCTATTTTAAGTCTCTTTGGTATATACTAATAAAAATAGCTCGTTAACAGCAGTGGTACTATAATAGCTTAATAAGTTTAAAAGATGCTGCTGAAAACATAATATGCATTGTTTGTGTAAGTCTGATGCTGAAAGCTTAATCTGCTGCAGAATGTTTGTGTTTTGCAGATGCAATGTAATAAATATATGTGCAGATTTATACTGTTCAGGCTGGATATGACCTTATTTCCATAATTTTTCAATGGGATGAGCCATCTCCATGGGAGTTGCTGTATATCTTTTTTGAAGGTCAACGCATTAGTGATTTCTCAAAAGCTCTTCTGTTTTTTTGCATGGTTCATTACAAAATTACTTAAATAAAAATGCCGGTAATATATTTTTGTGGATAAAGATAGATTTGTCCTCTGGGAAGCTCGGTAGAATGTGCCTGTGTTACTTGTCTGTTTGTAAAATAGTTTTCCCATGTTGCGTTCTATTTATATACTAAAAAATCACGCCTTTGATAAATTATAAAAACACTTTTATTTATTTTTAAAAATCTGTTACACGATTTGTACATCGTCTGCTGTCTACATTGAGCATGGATCTCCAATCTTAGTGTCCTCATGGTTGAACTGACAAACAATTTTCTTCTTCCTCACTGTTCCTCCAGGTTCAGTTTGTATCTGCTCAACTTTGCCTGCCTCCTTAGCAGAAGCACTCCCAAGGCTTGGCAGTAATCTCTCCTTTCAGGCCATCATTTACACAAGCATGTGCAGAAACATGCTGATATTTGTTCATCTGCTTCTTCACCTTGATGTCCAGGATTATGATTCTCCAGCATCATTTGAGATTGGTGTTTTGTCTGTTCCCTCTTTTTCCCCCCCCCCCCTCATCAATGGCTTGCTTGCATCCTTTCCTCGTGTTGTTGCCAATGTTGCAGAAACAATGTTGGGGGTGCATTGCAGAAACAGCTAGGGTTGTAGGTAATCAGAAGAGGGTAAAAAAGGGAAATTGAAAAGAAATTAGTGGGGGTGGGATAAAGTAAAGAAGGAGCAAAATGAAGAGTGACACCTTTGCTCTCTCAGATGATTGTAAATTATCCCGCGGCACAATTTGCAGAAGAGCAGGGGATATTTCCCAGTGTCCTGGTTAGGATTTATCCCTTAACCAATACCACCAAATGAAAACCGATTATCTTGATGCATTATCCCATTGCTGTGTGCACTGTCTGCAAGTTTGTTCTTTCCTTGAGAAGGTGAGGAGGAGGAGGTGCAGAAAAGCAATACCTGCAGGAGTTTGTGCGTCAGAAAATTCCTGACTTTATTTCCACATCACTGTGGCCTAGGGAACTGGGAGAGTCGTAAGAAGAGAACTGTTGCAGGGGTGAGGGAGAAACAAGGAGACTTTAATCAGGGGAAGAGAGCGGAATCTAGTTTTTCCCACTATTTTTAATTGGAGACAGGACAACAATTTTTTTTTTTCAGGTTTGTGCATGTCAGACCATTGGAGAGCATCTGACAGCCAAATCTCCCTGACATTGATTGTTATGCAGTATGTAGTTACCAGATATCAGCTGCTACTCTCTCCTGATTAGTAACAAATATTTATGCCCAGTACCAACACAGACATGAAGACTTTTTTTAACCGAATTTTTTTTGGGGTGGGTTTTTTTTTGACAAGTCTTCCATGCTAACGTGATCAAAAACCTGTAAAATTCTGCAGTAAGGGGAGAACCTCTTGAGAATCTTGACCTGAATCTGGCTGACTGACTCACTGGAAGTGGTTCATTATGAAAGCAATGTGCAAGAGGCAGAAAGTCAAAGTATCGTGCTGGACCATATATTTTTACCTCAGGCAGACTTGAAAACTGTAAGTTAACCTTATTGTGGTCTGTTTATAGATCTCTCCTATAAATGTGCGGTACTTTGTAACATTTGCCTAATTTATTGTTTAAGTATAAAGAATTTAGTCTTAGCTTGTACAAATCGGGTTTCGAGTCGGATATTCTTTGCCTTTTGGATTGACAGATGATGAAGAGGGAATATTATGTCAATTCCAGTTCATATTGTTGTTAAATATGGTAACTGTTTGGGCCTAGGCTATGTAGTCTCCGCTGTAATTGAGGAGGGGAATGTGTTCGAAACATTGACTGAATAATGGGTGTCCTGCACAGATACCAGAGGGGAGAGAGAGAAAAGTCTTTGGGGCATGAGGAGGAAGAAAGAGGCTTTTTAGAGAAGAGGAAGCTTTTATTGGCAGAGGGAAGAAGCACTTGTCAGAAGAAGGGGAAGAAATTCAGTTAAGGCAGCAAGAGAGACGCGCATCTGGTTGCGCAGTTGGGGGTGGGTCATGATTCAGGACCAGATGAGAGAGAAATCCTGTTCGGATGGAACTCTGACTTTGCTGGGAGCAGGAGTGATAGTGTGCATCTGAGCTTAGTGTTTGAAAACATTATATCCTAGTGACAAACCGTACAGGACATCCACCAATTATTAATAGTGCAACAACTTAAGGACTAGTTTTGTCAATTCTTTAATTTAGAGAATTCACTTTGACATATCCAGATTAGAGCTTGTTTGATTTTACACTTTTTAATTATTTGCTTGAATAAAATTCCAAAGATTTTGATAGGAAAAAAAAAATCAACATTTTAAAAGCAAAAGTATTCATATCTTTGGCACAAATGCTACATGTGGGTTATGTTTGATGCAGTTATTTGCTGTGATGGACAAGATCTATTGCCAAATTTAGTTCTTGAGAGTTTGGAGCTTTTCTTCAGAAAATGAAATTTGGAAAGCCTCCCCTCTGTGCTATCAAACATCAAAGGACCATCTGGTGCATTACTTACTCCAGAAATGGAATATAGGGCGAGCCACCAAAAAAGGACATAGAGAAACACAATGGCCAATTGATTCTGTGACTTTCAGTAAAAGAGTGTAAATGTGAGTAGTGTAGTTATGGCTATTGCAGTTCCATCTTATGAGAGGATAAATGGCAAAAGAAAGATTAGTTTTTGTTTCATTAATAAGCACTTATTAAAATATGGGCAATAATAGTGGGATTAGAGTAGTTAGGTGCTTGATGGCTGGCACAGACACGATGGGTCGAAGGGCCTGTTTCTGTGCTGTATAACTCTATGACTCTAATACGGTTATGAAATATTTGCTTTGCATTTTGTGACCTCATGAATAGCTTTGTGCAGAGTTAATGCAATGTGTCCCCTGCACTAATTAGTCTAATAATTTGACTCTTTCTTTCTATATTTTGCATACTATATTTTATCAATTCTGTGTTTCTCTGATATTTTGTGATTTTCCAAATTGAAGTTACAGGGCAGGTGTTTAATGCTATGACCTCATCTTCATAGTAGATGCAATGGTGTAAAAAATCTTTAATTTCAAGAAAATGGACATTTCAAGTTAATATAAATCAACTTCATAAACTGAGATCCACAGACGATAATGATGTCTGAGCACATACATTTTGCACTATGGTCCCGAGGTAATAAGTGTCAAATATCATGTACCCTCAGATTTGCCTTGTGAATTGTAAATTGGAGTTTTAAAAAAAAACTCCTGTTTCCTCCAAGCTTTTTTTGTAAAGAGAGTACAAAACATTTTGTTCTTCTGAGGTAAGTACTCAGTGTTTGAAGATATACCTCCCCCAACTGTATAGTCCTTCGCATGATTAGAGATTTGAAAAGATTGTGACGGGAGGTTATTTTAAAATCATGTGATGGTCACTCTTGTGTCCCACATTTGTCCAGACCACTAAATTTGCTGGATGACATTACAATAATATGGTATACTTGCAGGTGAAATCTAATGAAAGAAGATCAAAAACAAATTCCTTAACCAAATTGCTCCCCTTACCATCATCAGGTTCTGATTGATAAGCCATTGTGTCTAGTCCTTGCTGTTGGTGAACTAGTAGTATTACTGCTCCACAATTCCTTTAGGTGATATGATTCTGGAATAAGTAGCAGCAATTTCTGAGACATGTTGCGGTCTGCTTGTCGTTCAGCTCGATGTTTGCCGCGATGTGAATTGGAGCCAGGTGGCCCTACCTCCACGTAGCGAATAGTCTGTCTTTGGGGGCTTCTGTTCTCTGGCAGCTGCAGCAACGGACTGACAGCTATTTGAGAGCCATTTGTCTGTTCCTGTGCTCCTTGTCAAATGCTGTACAGATGGCTGATGTGTGATGTCAGCCTTTGCGCTCTCTGAGCACAGAGCATTGCACTGTCATGAGACCTCTGAATCCCTCACCAGTTATTTTCTAGAATCTGTTCAAGCTAGCTGTTGTCACTTCCTGAAATGTAGACGTCAATGTTATTATCCATGGAAGCATATCTTGGCGATGCCTGCATACCTGAGATTTCCCTGCTGATATTGCATGCTGCTCGATGGCTACTATATGAAGCCAGTTTTCAGAACTTTCTGCTGGAAGATATAAATGACTGGTATATGTATTTGATGTATGCTTGAATCACAAAACAGTTCAAGGGTCTGTGGCAATGCTCATTAATGACCAGCCTTTGGTAACATACAGCCTCAGCCTCTTCTCCTCTCATACCAGCGTGAGGTCACTCCACCCCTAAATCTGACAAACCCTGCAGAGTCCTTCTGTTTCAGAGTCTGTTTGAAGTGATGACACTGAATGCGATGGTGAGACTTGTTGCTGTAATGCTTGTTCAATCTGCTGGAGCTGTGTCATATCTACAATGAATACACAAAAGGCACATAAGTCAATGTATGTATTTAGGCATGTTGTTACTAGGCAGATAGGAAATTTTAATGGTCTGATTCATGGGCTTCCTGACTATAAAAGAGTTTGTGAGAATGTTTGATAGCTGACTGAGCACATTGTAATTGTGTATTGTATATGTGATTATAGTGTCAGTCTTTCTCAGCTTCATCATTCCAGGATCCCCTTTTTTGGTTCCTGCTCTGTTGGTTTTCAACTATGTCTGTTAATTTCCTTTTGCTTTTCTTAGGAGGTTACTGGATTAGTTAGGTAGAAGTATATTAAGTTATTCAAGCCAACTCATGTGACACCTGTGATTGTCTTTGTCTTTGGCTCTGAAAATAACCGATCTATATGGCAGGTGAGTTTGTTCGCAATCATTCTCACTTCACACTGTGGAAACTTACATCAAGTCTGGTATGTTGTGGATATAGTCCTGTTGTTTCTTACACATGCTTTTAATTCTTGTGTAATGACTTTCTATGCCTGCTTCGTCCTCTCTGGCATTTGTGCCTTGCCCCTGTCTTTGTCATTTACTCTCACTCTGTGCTTGACCAGGAAATTAACTGGACCGGTCGAGTAACTTGCCTCCTGACTCCCCAAAGCCTTGCCACCATCTACGACTCCCCAAAGCCTTGCCACCATCTACAAGGCACAAGTCAGGAGTGTGATGGAATATTCTTCACTTGTCTGGATAAATGCAACTCCAACAACATGTAAGAAGCTCGACACCATCTCTCCAGCACCACCATCGTGGCATCAGTGTGTACCATTTACAAGACAGCAACTTGCCAAGGCTCTTTCGACAGCACTTTCCAAACCCGCAACCTCTACCACCTAGAAGGACAAGGGAAGTAGGTCCAGGGCATCGCCAGCACCTGCAAGTTCCCCTCCAACTCAACACCATTAAGATTTGGAAATATTTTGCTGTTCCTTCATCACTGGGTCAAAATTCTGAAACTTCCTACCTAACAGCACTGTGGACGTACCTAACAGCGCACGGGCTGCAACAGTTCAAGAAGGTGGTTCACCACCACCTTCTTGAAGGCAATTGGGGATGGGCAGTAAATGCTGCTCTTGCCAACGGCCCACTCAACTCGTCAATGAATTAAAAAAAAAAGTCTGCCAATCTTGATCTGTAAGTCTTGGTTTACGCCTTCTGTGCTTGCCCCCTACTTTTTACAGAACTGCACATTCAAAAGATGGATTGTTCCACAATTTACTATTTATAATGATTTAACATGCAGTTTACTTAAAGTTAAGTAGCATTCCTGGCGGTTCTCTCAAATTGCAGACTCAGATGTTGGTTTCTTCCCTGTGAGCCCCAGCAGCTGGTGTCTCCTCAGTTGCATATCATTGATGAAGATCTGGAGATCTGTGTTGAAGTTCCGGGCTTGTCTCTTTTTTTTTTTGTTTCCCAGCAGTTGCCTGAGACTGGCCTTGGGCTCTGCTGTCAGTTCCAGCAGTTGATTCCATCCCTTCCTGTCATGAGAAAGCAGAACAATTCGGCTAAATGGACATACTGACATACTGGAAGAGAAAGCATTACTTGCTGGCTGTAACTTTTGAAAACTGCTGTCGTTTTAGAACGGTGCTGCTGGCTTGAAGTTGTTGCAAATTTTTAAATTTTACAGCAGCGAGTTTCTTCCACCTGTCCCGACCATCCCAGTGCTGCACTCTCACTTTACATGGGATTTGAATTGCTGCTATACCATGCATCATGTAAATGGCCCGATCATGGGAAATTCCACTTAAGGGCCAGAAGTATATGTCATCGGCTCACCTTTTGGGGCCGTTGTGGTATAATGTGCTTGTCTTTACAAGCATATGCTTCATGTTCCTGTGAGCAATGCTGCAAATTATTTGCTCATAAATATACCAGCGAATCTCCCATGACAATGCACATGCTGAGTTGGAGGATGCGTCCACTTATGACTGGAGTGTTGTAAGATGTAGCTCGTAATCTACATCCATTTATTTTTTTTAATGTTCTTTGCCCACCTCTGTTGTGGTTAGGTCTTTTTGCCTGGCATAATTTGTTGCTTGTTTTGTCACCAAGTTCCAATTGCACTTCAGACTTGCACACTGTGTGGTCATCCCTTCACACAGGATAGAATGTACCAAAGTTGTCGGGGTGCACCATCATGTTAAACCCAAACACCGAAAAGATCTGTTTTGTCTGCTTTTAAAGGAGAAGGCTACTACAGCTACCAAAGTTGAATTCATATTGGGCAGTAGCTCAGCCAACCTGAACAGCTACAGCTGCATGAGGAGGTTGTCCTCCAACTTGTAGAGGTGGAGGCTCAAGAGAGTATGGGTGAAGAAGAGCTTGCTGGGTCTTTGTATTATCTTCAACAGGGTAAGTGTTCTCTTCAACAATCTGCTTGTGTTTCACTCTAATATGCTGCCAATTCTAGAGTAGCAGAATGCCACTATATTAGCCTGGCTCTTGTACACGTGACTTGTACTTGCCTTGTTCCTCTCATTCTCTAAGCTCTGTGCTTATGTGTGTTTCTTTGGTGCAGGGTTCTGCTGCAATGAGCAAGCAGTTGCTACCTTCCATGAATACTTGCTGAGCACCCCAGACCCAAATGCACCATCTCCCAATCATCCATCTTGAGTGAATCAAAAAGAACAGGTTGGGAGGTATCAACTCTGAAGTAGGGTGGTGCAGTGGTTAGCACTGCAGCCTCACAGCTCCAGCGACCCGGGTTCAATTCTGGGTACTGCCTGTGTGGAGTTTGCAAGTTCTCCCTATGTCTGTGTGGGTTTTCTCCGGGTGCTCCGGTTTCCTCCCACAGCCAAAAGACTTGCAGGTTGGTAGGTAAATTGGCAATTAAAAATTGCCCCTAGTATAGGTAGGTGGTAGGGAAATATAGGGACAGGTGGGGATGTGGTAGGAATATGGGATTAGTATAAATGGGTGGTTGATGGTCGGCACAGACTCGGTGGGCCGAAGGGCCTGTTTCAGTGCTGTATCACTAAACTAAACTGGTGAGGCACTTAGCACAGGCCTGGAGGAATAAATGCAGGTAATGTGCAGAGAGTTGAACTTATTAATCAGCAATTAAATACGTTCGTTTTGAGAGTCTTCAGTGCTGCTTCTGTGGAATGGCAGGGAATGTTCAACAGTACAATGTCAGTGCAGACCTTTGAGAGTGAAATTGGCAGTCCACTATGGCCATCTGCAGGGAAACTCACCATCCCAACAGAGGACGGAGGACGCAAACACATGCAGTTTTGCTGGCCAACAGTGACTGCTGCAGAAGAGACAATTGGAACCAGCTGGTGTGGGGGATGAAGTGCTGTCACAACTTGGCCTCATGCTCAGAAAGAAGTAAAGCACCATATCCAGGTCATGAGGACCCAAGTGGGGAGCCATCACAGTTGCGCCTGCCATTGAAGTGGCACGTAGAAGAAGCACAAGAGTAGCAAATAAATGACGGCACACTTTCTACACTCACACAAAGGGAAGCAAACACTGAAGAAATGCAGCTTGAGTAGGGAAATAAACTGATTTATATTCATGTTGCAAGTGGTGAGAACCACATAGAGATGGTAGTAAAGGCAGAGCTGATTATACAAAGAATGTTATTAAAAGGTCTATTTAAAGACTGCTGGTTAGACCACTTATGGTTTGTACCAGTGGGTGGAGAATGTATAGCATGAGTTCCACCCATTGGTACCCGGAAATGGCTTTGAGCTTCTATGTATATCATAAGACACCAATTTACATCTTTAATGAGGTGCTCGTTTAAAGCAGGGCTGTTCTCTGGCTGTCCTTTGCAAGGTTCCTGATTAAACTATGGTTGGTGGACAGCGGGTGGAAATGGGTACTAAATACAGTGTTGTGATTTTCAAAATGTTTAACATACAAAGCAATCTCAGTTTTTCTCAGTTGGCAGCACTCCTGCTTTTGACGTAGCAGGTTGTGGGTTTCACGACAGACTTAAATGTATTATGACAATTCAGTGGTGCACTGAAGGAGTGTTGCATTGTCAGATGTACTGGCTTTCAAATGAGATGCTGAATCAAGGCCTTATTTGCTTGCTGAAGTAGACATAAAGGGTCTTGTGGCTTTATATGAAGATGAGGAGGAAGTTCTCTGGTGCCTCAGAAACCACGCATCCGTGGCCATTCATTCACTTACTGCCTCTGGGGCAATGATGTGCATAAATTGGCTGCTGCATTTACCTACATAATGACCGTGACTGCACTGCAAAATGCCCAATATCCTCATTATCTGGAAGTCAGGGCTATGCCCAGAATTCCAAACAGCAATTAGTTTACACACAAACTTGTAGAGTCCCTATCTGCTAAAATTGTGTGGCCCCCCCCACACTGTTGTGCTTCCAATAAGTGTAATGGTTTGTCGCTGTGATGCCTGCTAGCAAGAAATACCTAATTTTACATACTCCCAAGTGCAGTGGAATAATGAACCTTACACTTAAATCAATTAAATCCATTGGGTGCAGTCTTGGCACTGTTAGTCAGGTAGCCCCTTAACCAATCACAGCTAAGCAATTAAGCAATACGAATGCAGATGAGCATTAGTGCCTGGCAGTGTACCAACAGCTGCTGATCTCCAGCGCACATCATAAAATGATACAATCCTTCTTTCTGCAGTTTCCTCAGATATGCTTAATTTGTGCATTTGATTTTAAGTTCAAATATGACTGCACTGTAAGAGGACCAGCAAAATGACCTCTTAGCAATATGACAAGAACTTATCGAACGTAGCCAGGTAACAATTGCATAGCGATCACCCATAAATGTTTATGGTTTGTGTACCTTTTGAGAAGTTGATTTCAGTTTCAGTTATTGAATGCCTTCTCAACATTGAGAGCTGTGTCTGTCGCGATCTTCTGTAAAAGTCCAAAAGTTACAAAGAATTATCATTAATTCTGTTTTCTCTTTTTCTGAATTGTCGAATGTTTCAAACTATCTTCATTTCTATAATGAGGAGTTACTTGAAATAACAAAATCCCGCAATGCAGGGGAGCTGCATGAGCAGCCAGTGGAGATATGAAACAGGATTTCCTCGACGCTTCTCCCGGTCGGCTGCTGTAACTTCAGAATGTGAGCGGAAGCATCAGTTACATGTGTAGCCAGGGTTTCTGCTGAGGTGGATTAGGAGAACTCCTCAGCAAATTCTCCACAATGTGGTCAGTAACCCAGCTTCAACTAAACATTTTGATTCAGCTCCTGGTTCTTCAACTCATCCAAACCACTAGTATCATCTGCACTCACTGCTTCAACAAAAATGTTTCGAGCAAGATCAAAAGAAAGACAAGAATGCCAAAACGGTTTGAGTTAATTACAATTGTTAAAATATCATTATTCTTTATCACCACTTCCATATTGATGCTTCTCTACTTCATATTTATTTCTGTCCCTTCCTCTTTTAATTGATTTTTCTTTTGGTTGCAACACATCCTGTAACGTACCACCACCACCTTCTTTCTCCTTCTTGACGACACAAGTGTACCCATTTCGTCCATTGCTTTTCATCCAACATAAAAAGCTCGGGCTTTTTCTGTAACAGACTCTTGTTATGCGGACAGGTCGTTAGCCTGACTGGAGAATCAGCTTGATGTGATCGGGGGGTCTCCATCCCATCAGGGGTGGGTAACTCCCCCTATTGGATATCAAGCCAATATTCAGAGACCGTAACTCTCCTCTTTGCTGGTCGGAGCTGCCTGCAGTGGGGCTCAAACCCGTAATGGTCTGACTCAGAGGCCGAGGTTCACTTTGCAATCTACTCTGGCAGTGATCAATTTATTCAGTGCCTTTTCTTGCTCCCTAGTGAATCAGGAGTCACAACGACTTTTTAAATTCAATATTTTGTGGATTACAGGGAGTAACCTCTGCTGTATATATATTATATATTTTTATTGTCTGTGATTAGAACTACAGTATTAATTCTACTAACCATTAAGTCATTTGGCTCTATTATATTTAGTGTTAACTTTTTGTGGTATTTTTGTATGCAGGGCCACTGCTACTGACTGTGATCATGGTCCAGTCTCTCATGTTCCACCTTCCATAAACTCCAACTCCTCAAACCCTGCTGTTTGTGTTCTATCTTGCACCAAGTACCATGTTTTCACTTAATATCAGATGTTGGGGCAGCATTAGTATCATACTGATGTATTTCTGCCTGTATAAATGGGCCTTATTTGAACTGCTGAATGTTAGTACGCATGAGGGTTAGCTTTGATTCCTCGTGTAAGGTGGTGTATCGTTTGCACATACAAATAATGAAGTGGAACTGCGTTATTATGTAATTTGATCAAGTTACATATCAACCGATAAATGCTTATAGGCTGTAATTTTGGCTCCACTAGCTGTATTGGAGAACTTTTCTCAGGTTGTGTGCTCTCTCCAGTTTACTTGCAGCGCATTGCCATGGCAGCTTGATTTCTCCATTGCCCTTAAGCAAGGCAATGAAAGTAATTTCTTTCAATTGCATAGATACAGTTTCTTCATGTGTCTTGAAAATCTAGATGGACAAGGGCAGCAGGTGTACAAGGAACACTATCACTCTCCAAGCTCCTCTCCAAGTCACACACCATTGTGACTTGGACATATATGCTTCTTCATCACTGGATCAAATTCCTGGAAAACTCTACGTAAAGCACTGTCCTGAGTGCCTTCACCACATGAACAGCAGCAGATCCACTAGGAATTGGCAATAAATGCAAGCCTTGAAAGCAACGCTCATATCCTGAAGAATTATGATTTTTTAAAAAAACTCTTGATGTCCCAGAAGTTAAGAAATAGTGAACACCACATGAAAATATAGATACCATAGCTGAACGATGGAAGAATATGAATAGATGGTCGTTGTGCATCTTGAATGAAAGACGGGGAGTTTCAGCGTTCTAAAGCATCAGGAAAATATTTGTGTTCTGTATGCCGCTGGCTTAATCTGAATTGGAACTTTGGTGTCATTGAGGAAAGGTGAGAAAGATGTTAGTACTGTGTGCTCTGTCTTCGCATGCTGCTGAAGAATGGTGTCCATGCTGAAGTTATCATTTGCCTGTACCCTGGATAATATAAATTAACAGTTGTGGAAAATGGTCCATATAGCTTACACTTCTTGAGCTGTGCAAAGTGTGGTACTGTAGTTACGGGCATGCACCACCTACTTTGCATTATTCAAAATGGAGAGTGGAACACACCAGGTCCCAAAGATCATGTCTGTGGTGGAAAGAAAAAGTCACATTTCTTTAAGATGCATTAAGAACAGGCACTCTTGAGGCTGTACCTTACAATGCTATATAACACATTATTGATGAAGACATTCAGTAGGACGGATGACCTTGTTTCACTCTTCATTTGAGATTGATTCATTGGAGATCTCGTACTTCCATGAAGTTTTGAATTGGAATACACCTTCAGGATGCACTACAGGATTTGCCCACTCATTGCCTTAATTACCAGCTTCTTCAAGAAAATTGCATGAGATGTGAGATTGCAAGCCTTACTAAAATCAATAAAGACCGTGCCAGTGACTTTTTCCTGAGTGACACTTTGTGCCATCACATTAAACCATAAATTGTTTACAGTTTCCTCCCGGAAAATATAGCCTGTATTTTCCGATTTACTTCACAGACCTCCAAAGCATCAAATACGTGTGCTGAACCAGTCGTAATAGCAACATTCTTTGATATTCTTCACGGTTACTGGGATCCTCGTCTTGAGGGTATGGAAACCGGAACTGACCCATGGAACACTAAACACATGCATGTCTCCGAGCAGGGAGAGCCATATGTCTTGATCTCCAAGACCATTTGCCATTTCTACCACCTTTCACCTGGAGCAGCAGTTAATTACCAATCGTTAACATGTAACCATCTCTCTGTATATCTTTCACCACTCCTTCTGTGTATTATTTTAAGTCAGCCTCTGCGCTTATTTGCAATGATACAGTTAATAATGCTTAGTCTGTACAGGTTTCAAGTAGTTACTTGCCTCCAGATAGCATTGGATCATGAGTCAGCATAGGGCGTACCATTCTGGCATGCAAACAAACTCCAGTGCGTGCATGTACAGTCACAATTTTGGGACATTTTGGAATGACCTTGGAAGACTGGCCAGGCAACACTGGAAATGCGATGTTGGTGTGAAATGTTGATTTGTTGGTAAGCTACCATTGTTCATACACTGTATAAGTGAAAAAAATAAATATACTGCACCTTGCTTCAGTATTTATTTATGATTAGTTGTCACAGAGGAGTCATAGCAGTTTACATTAGATGGGAGCCATTTGTCCCCTCAAATCTGGGCTAGTTTCTTGCCAGAGCAATTGAAAACTAGTTTCACTGCCCTTTCCCTGTCCCTATAGTCCTGTACCTTCCTCTAGTCATTTCCTTACCAAGCTCCCCAATGGCATACTGTGCAAATACAGTAGCTGGTGTAAAGCTGAAGGGTTGTGCAGGCCATGAGAGTCTCAGGTCTGTGCTGTGTCACTTGATCTCCACCTCAGAGGTGGAAGCAATATTATTAGTGTTGTTGCCGAGGGAGGGTAAAGTATCAGCCAGGGTTGGTGCTCATGATTGTTCCCGTGACCGCTGTGACAAAGTAACTGCATGGATGCCACCTGATGACAAAATCAGGTTTAGATCGGACGTTCATCAAAGTCAACTAGCCAGCAAGCACTCGTTGCATAAAGTTTACACATGAAGGATGGTTATTCATAAAAGGTATTTGAGAGTGTTAAGCATCCATGCAGTTTTATCCTAACATGAGTTTTCTGAGTTATTGGGGTTGGAAATCATTTTTATATCGCATTAAAATGTAGTAGGGGCTGGCAATAGATGATATTTGAAGAACAGAGTCTGAAAGAGTCTGCTACTTCTAAGGATGGTACAGTTGTGACACGTGATCATTTTCTGGTGACCACAATATCTGGTGCCATCACTGCAAAATGTGAAAATAGTTTCAGCTGACTTTGAATGTTAGCTTTGGGATCTCGGAAGCCAGTGTGAAAATTGCTTTAAACTAAATTAAAGTGTGCTTTTGTTTATTGCCAGATGGAAAATCGCCTCTAGGTCTCAAATCTTCAAGGGGCAAATTATTAACATTTTATGCTGTAACCTTCTTAAAGAGAAATGTTAAAGGAGCTCAAGCCTTATTTGTACATGTGAAATGGATAACCCTACATGTTTCAGAAGATACTGATCAGAAATATGAGTGCTGTGGGTTTTGGAGATGAATTTTTGAGGTTATAAACTTCTCTCTCTCTTTTACCTCTCAGCTTCTATTATGTCCCTTGTAAATTGACATTTGATCACAATGTAAGCTGCAGATTATGGAAGCTAGCAGTTGATCTACATGGAGTGCAGTTTTGCAAGATCACATACCTTGCATTTGGGTTGCTAGTAGTCAGAATTTGCAAGATAATTGTTTTACATTGCATGTGGTAATTCTGAAGCACAAATGTTTTTTTTAATTAAATAGAATGGGTAATATACAGTCAAATATGTGCATTTTCGAAATTGGGTTATTAACTTGTAAATTGTGTTTAAAAAGCTACTGGAAATATTGTTTAGGAGTTGTAATGAAAGGAATGAAGAGAGAGTCTGAAACTGTATGACAGGGCAGTTTGGTTGCTGTTGTTTGGCTCCTTTTAAGCAATGATGTAGCTGTGACATGTTACAATTTTCTGGGGCCCAATGCATTTTTGGGGATAATTTTAAAAGGGGTAAAAAAACTTTTCACCTTTGCCTTCTGTGCTGAGCCAACTATACTACGGGAAATTAAAAGATATCTGTTCATGCGTAACAAATGTACTACAGCAAGTGCTTTTAATGCAGTGGTTGGCAATGAACTGCCACGCCTTGGAAAAGCTAAAAGGAGGATAAATCTATTGCAGCCTATCTGGCAGTTTTGAAGTTTTTTATTCAACAAAAAGGTGCTATTATGTGTCCTGAAAAGTCATACTAAGTTTGGGGGTGGAGGGCGGGGAGGGGAAGATCTAATCCCGAGGGTGGGTATGGTGGAAAGATGTAAAAATTCTGAAATACAAACTTGACCCACCCACTCCATTTTAATGGTGGTGGGTTGGAGGGTGTGGGTGAGCAAACTGCTGTCAAGTGACAGGTAGGCCACTAAAACCTTTTTAAGGAGGCTGTGTGCCTGCATTTTTATTTCTAATCCATGGACTTGGGAATCCCAGGAGGTAGAAGGAGACGGGGAGGGCTGGATCCATAAGGTAAGTGCTTTACAGCACTGCTTGTGGGTCAAGAGAAGCAGCAGTATTTGCCCTTGCCCCCTAAGCTAGCATCTTTTACAGACACTGCAATCTCCGACTCCCCTAACTACTACACAGCCTCCAAGACAGCCCCCGCTCCCCAACCTGGCCATCTCCAATTCACCTCAACACCATTCCTGTCTGAAAATCCCCCTGTTCTCTTCAAGGTCTTAAGTAAATATCGGGGCCCAATGTATGTAACTAATCGAGGGAGTTTAATATGCCTCCAATTGAAGGATTTCCTGCAGCAGTTAAGTATTAAATCTGACACTATATGTGGGACGAAGACTATTATGCTGAAGTAAGTTGTAACTAGGGGTGTGTTAGCATGTTGGAACGTGAATTCATATTTATAATACCTTGTACAAATTATTTTCAGTCACAGACGTGTTGACAGAAGAGCATTTAGAAGGGTATATGATGCTTTCTTGTAGGACAAAGAATAAGTTGCTTGGGGTTCCTGAACTGACCTGCCTCCTTTATAGAATCATTAGGGCATAGAAGGAGGCCATTTGGCCCACTGAGCTTGTGCTGCCTCTCCAAGAGCAACCTCACCTAGTCGCACTCCCCTGCTCATTCCTCGTTGCCCTGCAAATCTTTCTTCAGGTGCTTATCCAATTCCCTTTTTGAAAGCCACAGTTGAATCTGCATTCTGTCTCCACCACCCTTTTAAGGCAGTACATTCCAAATCTTAAACAAGTTCTGCGCTTTAAAAGAAAAATGTTTTTCCTCGTGCTGCCTTTGGTTCTTTTGCTAATCACTTGAAAACTGTTTCTTCTAGTTCTCTACACTTCTGCCAATGGAACAGTTTTTCTCTCTTTTTTCTCTCGCTCTCGCTCTCGCTCTCTCTCTTCCCCGCCCCACTGTCTGGACCCTCCAGGAGAAAAACCCCAGCTTCTCCAATCTATCCACGTTGATTTAAAGGTGTTTGTAGATGCTTGGCAGCAGTTTATCCACATATGACCTCTGCCAGTCATTGCTATGTGACATAGGAGAACCTAAAGAGACATTTTTCAAGAAAAATGCATGCTTAACAGTCTCAGTTCAACCATGTTAAAATAATCACTCTTTAAAGTCACAGCATTACAATTCCAGAGTCTAGTATCATGAAGTATTTCACCCAAACTGCTAGTTTTAAATAATACAAAGTAACTCCAGCTATGTACTTTGTATACCAAGAGCATACTCCTGAATGAGTGTGAGTACTTACTAATTTTTAAGGAAAGTAATCCAACAACTTTCCAGATAACAAAAACAAGAAATGCTGGAATCACTCAGCAGGTCTGGCAGCATCTGTGGAAAGAGAAGCAGAGTTAACGTTTCGGGTCAGTGACCCTTCTTCGGAACTGACAAATATTAGAAAAGTCACAGATTATAAACAAGTGAGGTGGAGGTTGGGCAAGAGATAACAAAGGAGAAGGTGCAGATTGGACCAGGCCACATAGCTGACCAAAAGGTCACGGAGCAAAGGCAAACAATATGTTAATGGTGTGTTGAAAGACAAAGCATTAGTACAGATTAGGTGTGAATATACTGAATATTGAACAGCAGCAAGTGCAAACCTGAAGAAAAACAACCTGAAAAAAACAGTGGGTAAGCAAACTGAACAAACTGAGATGAAATGAAATAAATGCAAAAAAAGATTGTGAAAAATATAAAAAGGAATGTTAAAAAAAAAAGAAAGAAAAAATGACTAAAAATGAAAGTAAAGTGGGGGGCTGTCATGCTCTGAAATTATTGAACTCAATGTTCAGTCCGGCAGGCTGTAGTGTGCCTAATCGATAGATGAGATGCTGTTCCTCGAGCTTGCGTTGATGGTCACTGGAACACTGCAGCAATCCCAGGACAGAGATGTGAGCATGAGAGCAGGGGGGAAGTGTTGAAATGGCAAGCAACCGGAAGCTCAGGGTCCTGCTTGCGGACTGAGCTCAGTCCGCAAGCAGAACCCTGAGCTTCCGGTTGCTTGCCATTTCAACACTTCCCCCCTGCTCTCATGCTCACATCTCTGTCCTGGGATTGCTGCAGTGTTCCAGTGACCATCAACGCAAGCTCGAGGAACAGCATCTCATCTATCGATTAGGCACACTACAGCCTGCCGGACTGAACATTGAGTTCAATAATTTCAGAGCATGACAGCCCCCCACTTTACTTTCATTTTTAGTCATTTTTAGTTATTCTTTTTTTTTTTTTAACATTCCTTTTTATATTTTTCACAATCTTTTTTTGCATTTATTTCATTTCATCTCAGTTTGTTCAGTTTGCTTACCCACTGTTTTTTTCAGGTTGTTTTTCTTCAGGTTTGCACTTGCTGCTGTTCAATATTCAGTATATTCACACCTAATCTGTACTAATGCTTTGTCTTTCAACACACCATTAACATATTGTTTGCCTTTGCTCCGTGACCTTTTGGTCAGCTATGTGGCCTGGTCCAATCTGCACCTTCTCCTTTGTTATCTCTTGCCCAACCTCCACCTCACTTGTTTATAATCTGTGACTTTTCTAATATTTGTCAGTTCCGAAGAAGGGTCACTGACCCGAAACGTTAACTCTGCTTCTCTTTCCACAGATGCTGCCAGACCTGCTGAGTGATTCCAGCATTTCTTGTTTTTGTTTCAGATTTCCAGCATCCGCAGTATTTTGCTTTTAACTTTCCAGATAATTTTTGCACTCCTGTAAAAGGCAAGGGATGCACGAAAGTGTCATTTGCCAAAGAAATCACTGCAGAGAATATCTGCTTCTCATCATTGGTGTCAGTATGTTGGCTGTGTTTGCAAATTGATCAAAAGTTGCGTTTATTTTTTATGTTATGTTTTTTCCAAACTTGGTCTCTGCTAAGTTACCCTGTTTGCTGACTGGAGGTGTCATTACAGCCAAGGAAGAGCAGTAGAACCCATCTTTTTATACTCTTAAGTATTTAAATTTTGCACTCAATGGCAATGAGCTTTATGCCACTGTTTGAAAGAGACAGCATTTTGTTTCTGCAATGGGTAGATTCGTAATGTCAAATGTACAATGCGAGAAATCCTAAAAAGTGGGACAGAAGATAATACACTGCAGTTATGTTGGTATTTAGCTGATATACTGTGAATCATAGTATATCGATTATGATTACTGGCTTCACGTTTGGCTTTCCAGAGACCATTTTTTTTTTGTTCAATTCTCAACAAAGTAATTCAAGTAATATTTGAACCATATTTATATCATGCCTATCGTCACAGAAGAATTGAGCATAAGCCCATTAGCATCCAATTTAAAGGAGAGTTCACAAGTTATTTTGGTCACAGACCGAGCCGAGAAGATTTCAGTTTTATTTTGCAAACTTTTCCAAACTGTTGCTTCGAGAGCCATTCCACGTGCGAATTGTGCGTTAAACTGCAGGGATTTTATGTGTTCGTATTAATAATCAAGGTATGTCAGCATATTGGTTATGTTACCGGATTAAAAATCCAGCGGCCTGCACTAAAGATCTGGAAGCGAGGATTTGAATTCCACCACAGCAGCTCAGGAATTTAAATTCACTTCAATTAATTAAATGAATCTGGAATAAAAAGCATGAAACTACTAGATTGCCCGAACACCTCATCTGGTTCACGAATTTCATTTGGGGAGGGAAACTGCCGTCCTTACCCAGCCTGGCCTACATGTGACAACAGGCCCACAGCAATGTGGTTGACTCTTAACCACCCTCTAAAAGGGCCTAACAGGCTATTCAGTTGCATAGGATAGTAAAGTTGTCCTTGACAGCGATGCCCACATCCTATGAATGAATAAAAAAAAAAATAGAGCGGGTGTAAACTTTCGTCCATGCTCCTAAAATTATTTCTGGGACCAAACGATTGTAATACAGGCCAAAGACTGACCTGGCATTAACTCTGAATTGTGCGAAAGTACAATTGAAGGGATTCTCCCAAAGGTTTGATTTTTAATTGAAATGGGTTTTTGATGAAATTTCAGATCTGTCATTGCAGTAATGGAAGGAATGGAAAAATGCCTTGTGATATTAGCGAGAGAATATTATGTGGGGCAGTGGATAAGCTGAGACATGTGGAGTGACATGGAGTGTGCTGAAAATTGTAAACTGTCCTGGTGAAAAAGGGCTCCACGTGCTGCAAGCAGCCTCATGTCACTGTCTAGAGTATGCACCACCCTGTTGCCAAGGCGATTAGTTATTTTGCTGAGACATAGTGTATCTGTACACCAGAACGTAGAGCTGAATTGTAGCGTAAGGTCCAGAATTTCCTACAATTTATTGGCATTTCTTTCGACAGCACCTTCCAAACTGGAGACGACTTCTGCCAAGAAGGACAAGGGCAGCAGACTCATGCTCTCTTTCACTTAATTTAAATTATCAATCAACCCGAAAACAAAAATTCCGAGATCCAAAGCATTTTTCCTAAGACTGTATTGGTTCATGTGTGTAAAGAATTGGTGGTCATGAAGTTTCATTCTACCACTCGTGTTCTGTGCTTAACTAACACATATGTGCAGAGTTCCTAGAATTGCATACTCTATTATTACGTGACTTATTGAATAAAGATTGATAGGCAAAATTTTGCCAGTAAAAATCAAAATGCATAACTACTGATCCAATTCAGCAGTACAATTCTAAAAGATGTTTGTGATCCAGTGCTATTTCACACTCAAATCTGGTTTTCTGAAAAATTCACAGTTGGATTTCCTGAATTAGTTGCACATATCAAGGGCTAACATAGCATTTCTAAGCACATTTTAAGACACGAACAATGAATCTACCACAAGGAGTAGTCGAGGTGAATAGAATAGATGCATTTAAGGGGAAGCTAGATCAACACACGAGGGAGAAAGGAATAGAAGGATATATTAATGGGGTTAGATGAAGAAGGATGGGAGGAGGCTTATATTGGTGCAGAAATACCAGCATGGATCTATTGGGCTGGAAGGTCTGTTTTTGTGCTGTAAATGCTATTAAATAGTAAGTAAATTCATTACATGCACTGGCATTCAGTCTGCTATTTGTGTGACATTTTGAATTTGAGTTTACCATGCAATAGAGATTTTCAAACTGAGGACTCAAAGGATGCCTACATATAGGAGCACAGTAATTGGGAGATGGAAGAAGTCCAATGTCTATCTAGTTTGCCTTCTACCATCCTGATAGTTACATGATGCAATGTTAATTGAGTTTTGGTCAACATAAGTTGTATTGCATTTAAAAAGTACCTCTTCCCTGGATTTGGCTAACTGATCGTTCCAGAGACTTTTTTTTTTAAACCTTTCCATCACAATACAAAACAGTAACCAGTTTATAAATATCATGACTATATACTTGAGTTCATAAGGCACCCCAATATGACGGGCATAGACGGTGCTTAGTTGCATTGGAAATAATAAGAAAAGAAAAGGTAGCTTGTTATTTCAGGTAGAAACTCTTGGTAACAGTCAAAATGGTATTGACTGGCAGCTGGCTGGTTGTGAATCAGTTGTTTGATCCACTGAGTTAACATCTGTGGTGGCTGCACCACGAAGGATGATGAAAGCACACATAGTGACATGTTGGTGATTTTTCTCCTCTTTTGGCTGCAGCTGAAGATCAGACCAGTTAAAATATTCTATCCCTGACTGAGTAATGGAATGAAAATGTTATGAGAACAAAAGACCAAATGATTATTTTTCAAAGATTAAGTAACAAGAGACTTGTTGCCAAAAAGACTGTTGACGTAATCCAGTCAGGCAGGGTGTTTTATCTCTACTAGTAACTTTATCTGTGGGATGAAGAAAAAAATAGGATTTGCTCCAGTGGTTGGTTGGGAACGGAGGGGAAAGAAACTACAGTATGTTGGCTTGCCAGGGCACAGCCAGTTAAAGTCCCAGGGAGTTGAACCATGCCACACCCCATTCAGACCAAAAAGAGCCTAGAATCGTTCAAGTTAACTGATCTCAACCAAGGCAGCAAGCGACTACTGGGTTAGTGATGAGCAAATTGACCAGAATTCATGTTTCTGAATGCTAACCAGCAATTCCTTGTACAAGTGTGTCAATGTTGGGTGAGGAACAGGGTTAGGGTTGGCTCTGATAACACCCATAGTTAGAGAATGCTGCTGCCAGCTCGGTTCACAAGCAAAATGGTGCAGCATCTGTAGAATCACATTGTAGCAAAGAGTTCTTTAGAAAGGGGGATTTTTAAAATAAGCTTGAGTTGTTGGGGGGAATGACCAAACGAAATTAACTATAGTATTGTCAGTGTTTCTTTTCTAATTTAAATAGAAATACACTACATGCATGATAATAGTGCATAAACTGATATGAGTAAAGTGAATTCAGCAGGTGATTCATAAATATACGACTTAAAAATAAGAGTTTCTAAACTTAGCATTTCAATGATATTCAAGTATTACAAGGAGTTGCAAGCATTGATGGCTGGATTTTCCCTCCGGAGGTGGGAACCAGAAGTCAGGGCTGTTTCTGGGTTCTGAACTTGCCCCCGAGGGGAAACAGTCACCCATTGGGATTTTGCCAGGGGCATCCCCTTAATTGGCATGGGGACAGGTTCACTGTCCAGTTAAGGATGGCAGGTGGGCTTTCTGGCCCTCTTGCTTAATCAGAGGCCTTACAGCTTGAGAGGAGCGGCAGGCTGCAGTGGTAGGTAAGTAACTGAGAGGGTGCTTCAACATGGAGGTGCGCTCCCTCCAACTTTTTAAAACCTTTTATTGAAGAGATTTAGCAACCAGGCCACCACTGTTTGGGAGGGGTGGGGGGTAATCCCAGCAGGCAGGGCGTGTACGCCTGCCTGGAGCGCCAGCCCCTGGCTTGCTGCTGGGCGGCCGCTTCCAGGCATCTAAACTGGCCCCAGCTGGTGCGGGAAACTGGAGGATGACTGGAAAATTCCAACGGCTTCCTTTTAACTGGACTTATTTAGACCCTTATCGAGTCTAATTGGCAGCTCGCCAGCCCTGATCCCGCCTCCGCAAAAATTGCCTGGAGGTGGAATGGAGCTGGTGAACTGGCTCACTGGCTGGCGGTGCTATTTTTAACTCCCACTCGCCTCTGAACCTGGTCTCGGTGGGGGCTAAAAGTCTAGCCCTGAGAGTTTAATTGCTCTGATCATTTGTTTTATAATTTTGTTTGACCTATTTATCCTTATGGAAAGGTAAAAGTTTGGGTATTTTATGTTGGTACGGTGAGGCTGTGGAATGGTTCAAATGTTCTGTTGTGTCACAATTCTGCTTTGGTTCTGTAGTGAAGGTCAAAAGTATAAATCAATCCATTACCAGCTTCCTCCCATGTCACTTTCTGGGTGAAATTGTAGCACAGTTGTCTGGAAAAAGTTCTTTTGATATGTAGCTTGCTGTGCCATCTAAAGCACTGATCTGCATCCACAGGATAAAAACAAACATCTTCCTACCACCCCAGCTGGATGCAGGACTACTGATGGAAGCTTCTGACAGTAAATGGCACAATTACTGTGACACACTGGTTACTAAGCAGCTGCTACACAGCTGTATATAGTATCAGTGACTCTTCGGTGGTAACAGGAGAACAAACAGTATAGCAAGATTATTTATCGATTGTTGTACTACACTTCTCATTTAAACAACAGCAACATTTCAGCAATAGTACCGAAGACCCTGTGCTCCAGAACTTGCCGCACCCCTAGCCAAGCTGTTCCAGTACAACTACAACACTGGCATCTACCCGGCAATGTGGAAAATTGGCCAAGTGTGCCCTGTACACAAAAGGCAGGACAAGTCCAACCCGGCCAATTACCGCCCCATCAGTCTACTCTCAATCATCAGTAAAGTGATGGAAGGTGTCATCAACAGTGCTATCAAGCGGCACTTGCTTAGCAATAACCTGCTCGGTGACGCTAAGTTTTGATTCCGCCAGGGCCACTCGGCTCCTGACCTCATCACAGCCTTGGTTCAAACATGGACAAAGGAGCTGAATGCAAGAGATGAGGTGACTGCCCTTGACATCAAGGCAGCATTTGATCGAGTATGGTATCAAGGAGCTCTAGCAAAACTGAAGTCAATGGGAATCGGGGGAAAACACTGCTGGTTGGAATCATACCTAGCACAAAGGAAGATGGTTGTGGTTGTTGGAGGTCTATCATCTGAGCTCCAGGACATTACTGCGAGAGCTCCTCGGTAGTGTCTGAGGCCCAACCATCTGCAGCTGCTTCATCAATGACCTTCCTTCAATCATAAGTTCAAAAGTGTGGATGTTCACTGATCAGTGAACAATGTTCACCATTCGCGACGACTCCGATATTGAAGCAGTCCGTGTAGAACTGCAGCAAGGCTTGGACTGATAAGTGACAAGTAACATTTGTGCCAGGCAATGACCATCTCCAACAAGAGATAATCTAACCATCTCCCATTGACGTTCAATGGCATTACCATCGCTGAATCACCCACTACCAACATCCTAGGGGTTACCATTGACCAGAAACTGAACTGGAGTAGCCATATAAATACTGTGGCTACAAGAGCAGGTCTGAGGCTAGGAATCCTGCAGCGCGTAACTCGCCTCCTGACACCCAAAGCCTGTCCACCATCTACAAGGCACAAGTCAGGAGTGTGATGGAATACTCTCCACTTGCCTGGATAGGTGCAGCTCCAACAACACTCAAGAAGCTCAATACCATCCAGGATAAAGCAGCCCGCTTGATTGGCACCCCATCTACAATCATTCATTCCCTCCACCACCGATGCACAGTGGCAGCAGAGTGTACCATCTACAACATGCACTGCTGCAACGCACCAAGGCTCCTTAGACAACACCTTCCAAACTGCAACCTCTACCACCTAGAAGGACAAGGGCAGCAAATGGTTGGGAAAACGACCACCTGCAAGTTCCTCTCCAAGTCACACACCATCCTGACTTGGAACTATATCACCATTCCTTCACTGTTGCTGGGTCAAAATCCTGGAACTCCCTTCCTAAGAGCACTGTGGGTGTACCTACCCCACATGGACTGCAGAGGTTCAAAAAGGCTGCTCACCACCACCTCCTCAAGGGCAATTAGGGAAGGGCAATAAATGCTGTCTTAGCCAGTGACGCCCACATCCCATGAATGAATGAATTTAAAGAAGCTTGTATTTATATGGTGCCTTTAACATAATATAACATCCCAGGGAATTTCATTGCGTTAGCAAGCAAAATTTGACACCCAGCCATGTAAGGAGATATTGGGTCAGCTGACCAAAAGCTTGTTCAAAGAGCTAAGTTTTAAGAAGCTTCTTGAAAGAGCAAAGAGGTGGGAAAAAACCGAGGTTCAGGGAGGGGATTCCAGAACTTAGGCTTCGGCCAGCTGAAGGTACGGGCACCAATGGTTGTGCAGTTAAAAGGGGAGATGCTCCAGAGGCTGGAATTAGAGGAGCACCGATATCTGAGGGTTATGGGGCTGGAGGAGATTAGAGGTAGGGAAGGGAGAAGCCATGGAGGGATTTGAAAACAAGGATGAAAATTTTAAAATCCTAGTGCTGCTTAACTGGGAGCCGATGTTGGTTGGTGAGTATAGGGGTGATGATTGAACAATAGGATTTGGTGCAAGTTAAGACATGGGCAGCGGAGTTTTAGATGACCTTAAGTTAATGGAAGGAAGAATGTGGGAGACTGGTCAGGAGTGGGTTAAAATAGTCAATTTTAGACAAAAAGAAGGCATGGCTGAGGCAGGGGTGGAATCGGGTGATGTTACGAAGGTGGAAGTAGGTGGTCTTATGGTGCAGATATGATTGGAAGCTCATCTTGGGGTCAAATATGACACCAAGTTTGCAAACCGTCTGGTTCGGCTGCGGATGACTGTCAAGGAGAGGGGTGGAGTCGGTGGCCGGAGACCGAAGACAATAGCTTTGGTCATCCCAGTATCTAATTGGAGGAAATTTCAGCTCATCCAGTACTGGATGGCAGACAAGCAGTCTGATATCTTAAAGCCAGTGGAGGAGTCGAGAGCGGTGGTGGTGAGGTAGAACTGGGTGGTGTCAGCATACATGTGAAAACCAGTGCTGTTTTTGGATGAAACGGAGGGGCAGCATGTAGATGGGAAATGGGAGGAGTCATGGATAGATCAGATGTAATGGTATGGGAAGAGAGCAGGAGATTCTCTGGCTATGATTAGATAGATAAGAATGAAACCAGGCAATGCAGTCCCACCAGAGATGGAAGACGGATGAGAGGCCTTGGAGGAGGATGGTGTGGTCAACCGTGTCAGAGGCTGTAGACTGACGGAGGAGGATGAGCAGGGATAGGTTATGTAGGTCACATCACATGAAATGTCATTTGTTACTTGAATTTTAGTAATTTCATAAAGGGTCACAGGTGAGCAATTGACACTGATTTAAAAATGCTTATTTTTTATGAATAAACCATTTTGAGCTGTCTTAATGGAACTTCAGGTCGCCACTCTTAAATATGTGAAGGAAAATTTTTTTAAAGACTTTTATTTTAAAGCAAAATTAAAGTTTAAAGTGCTGCTTGATTTTTGTGTTCCGTGGTATGAAAATGGGTTTAAGCAGAAGTTAAGTGAAAAACAAAATTTGCAAAATGGGTGCAGTTTGCACCAGAATTGCCAATCGCACCCAAAGCAGAAACTTTATCCCAGGTTTAAATCGAGGCTCCATTTGCCTTTAGAAGTGGATATAAAATATTCTGGTGTTTTTTGAGCGCGAGCTCTCCTGACTTCTGGCTCACATTCGTCCCTCAGCCATCCCTACTGAAACAGATGATTAGGTCATTAAATTCATTGATGTTTGTTTGTAAATTGGCTGTCTCATTCACCTATAAAACAACAGTGGGGTACCTCAAAGTATTTCCATGTCCCGTAAAATCTGTAGCCTGGTTTGGAAAGATAAACCATTATCTAAAGAGGAAGCAACATACTGCGCAAGCTGGAAGTGTAAAATAAAAGCAGAAAATGCTGAACGCTCAGCAGGTCAGGCTGCATCAGAGATGATATAAAGCCATGGGCCTGAAACGTTGGGCTGGATTTTAAGAGCCCGCCACCAATGTCGGTGGAGAGCTCGCCAAAGAGCCGCCAGAATCTCAAGTGCAGCGGCTCATTTAAATAGCCAGGGCGGCCCGACCGCCCGCTCCCCCCCCCCCCCAACAATCTCCTGGAGAGGGTGGGCTGTCAGTCCCCGGCAATGGTGTCAGCTGCCTGTGCGCAGGCACTGGTACCATTTTTAAAGGGCAACCAGCCCTATCACCTAGTTTAATTTAAAATTTTTAAAGTCATGCCCCCCCCACCCTCACTGTTGCAATAAAAATTCTGTTATCTCTTTCCCACCCCCAATACCAATAACATTAAATGTCTGCCCTTCTCCCACCGACCCCCCCCCCCCCCCCCCCCCCCCCCCACCTCCAGTCTGCACAAAGTTTGAAGTTCAACCCTTCCTACCATCCCCTACACCCATTACGCCCAGCAATGAAAATCCTACCTCCTGGTTCCTCCCGACCAGTGCCACACTGGTTTTCCTGTACGAGGAATTGAAGACATGGGAGTGATGGCCTGTAAGATCCACGGTATGTGAATTTAAATGTCTTCATTTTGTTGATTTAAGTATTTAAATCCGGGTTCCGTCGCCTAGCAGTGGAGTGGTCGCCATGGAGCCTTGCTGCCACTGTGAGGATCAGGTCGGGCCCTCCCAGCTTTGAAGTCTGTGGTGGGCGTCATCTGGAGCCATGTCCTCTTTCCCCTTCACCCATCCCACCATCACCACAGATCAGGACATCGAGGGCTTGGTAAAAATCCAGCCCATAAACTCTGATTTTCTCTCCATAGATGCTGCCTGACCTGGCGGGTGTTTCCATTACTTTCTCTGGTTATTTAAGGCTTCATTACAATGACCAGCTGTAAAAGAGTAGATTGAGCAATAGAGTTCTGAGGAATTGGAGGTTTTCTTTCCACTTTCACTTGGCAATTGGAGTTGTCCTGAAATAAGCTTTTCCAGTGTTCACTTGACGTTACATACCGTATTGGGTGGAAGCAAAATAGTCCGACTAAGTATGTGTTTATACAGAATTGGTGCAGCCAAGCATTACTTTGTGTATACTACCTGGCTGTAGATGAGACTTTGTCTGGTAGGAGAGAGCGTCATGCATGTGTGCTTATATTCAAGTACAGAGGTTTATGACTGCTCAATTGTAAGGGAGAATTATTCGACTCTTAGTTTTACAGGCATAAAGCGTGTGCAACAAGGGCTGAATTAGGGGACTGATGTTCTGTGCCCTGAGGAGGCTTGAAAGAATCCTGACCCCAATATTGAATTGAGACATTTTTCAGGTGTCTTTGGCAGCTGCCTAAAATGAGCGTGAAGCCTTTAGATGTGCAAAGGGGGTGACGGAGGGGACTTAAATGCTTGCTTAAGACCCCCTTGAAGAACTTGGATTGTGATGAATAGAGCAGATCCTTTGTCTATTTCGCTTGAGATTCTGAGCCAACAAAAGGTGATTTTTTTTTTTTAAAAGTAAGCATTCAAATGTTCAAAAATGTTGTTATGGCGAGCGTTGGAGAGCAGGAGTTCCTTTATTGACTGTTATATTCAGGATCGGCCCCTTGCTCTCTCGGGGCTTAGTTAAGGCCCAATGCCAGTGAGGCTTGCAGCCCTAAAAAGGGTGAGCATTCTGTGGAGGCCCACCAGGGGCTTAGAGAATGCGCAAATGATATCAGAGGCCCAATTCTGTGCTGTCCTTGGCCCTTCTGGTTTAGGCGCGCACCACTGGTTATGCGCTGAAAAATGGGCAATGACCAATTCTTATTCCTTCATGTTTTTAGAGTGTGGAACCATGTTTTAAAAAAAAATGAACTGTAAATTTAAAGTTATCATAGCCTATTAGCATGAAATGTTTGTGGTTGCTTGAGATGGGTTTAAGGAATCTGGGTTCGTTCTGATGTCGTGACAGATATTCCACCATCAGTCTTCACCATTTATGGACATAATTCAGTGTTTGCTATCACCTTAATAGTGGAATTCTATGGTTCATTTCTATCATGGATGTGGCCCATGAAGACCTTGTGTATTAGAAGAGTGTGCTTCACTGAAGAGGCATTGGGAGCTGTGCTAGCTACTGTATGAATACCTGCAGCAGTGGTAATCTGTCCGAACTGCCTTGTCTGTGGCTATGAATTTGATGACCACACTTAACCATTCTGGTAGCCACTGTGTACCGCTAATCAACCAGGATGCAGTATGGACATGTGTGTGACTTGGGGGACATATGGGGAATCGGCAAGTTTCGTATCACCACGGCAAGTTACTGGCATCTAGTTTTACGGAGTTTGTTGGCTTTGGCTGGGTTCAACAGATGACATCAATGTTGTTTCGTTAGCCTCTGCAGACAACCCCTTAACTTCCTCTGCAGAAAGGTCTTTCAGTCTTTAAATGTACAGATTGTGAGAGTTCACATGCGCAGGATCCTCCGCGGTAGGGGGGGGGGGTGGGGCGGTGCTGGTTATTTGAGTTGCGCCTAAAATGAGCAGCGTCTGTCAGGTAGCTGCTCCGCATGACCATCTGTGCAATTTTGAGGCAGGTGACTCTTGAGCATGTCACTGGTGAGCTGTGGATGCTATGCAGGTGCCTCCACTGTGGCTTGCTGCTTCTGGGAGGGCGTAAAATCATCTGGCTCCCAGAGCTTAGTATTGACGAGGAACTCAGTGACCCAAACATTCGTGCTACTCTCCAAGGCTGTTGCTGCAATTTCCAATGGCTGCACTTTTATTTCCAAGCACCCCAACTCATTACTCCTGTTTTTACAGAGTTTATGCTGAAGATTCTTTCACGGGTATACAAATGAACAGCCCCACAACTTTCTGGTGGATTCAACTGTACTGCATTGGCAAGCACAACTCCTGATGAATTGAGCAAATCCAGTGCAACTAATCGCATGGAATTTTAGGTCATTTGTCTCTATTCCTTATGCTTCAGCTGTCATCTTGTGACTTGCTGACCACCAGCATCTCAGCTAGGATCATTCCCTGAATAAGACGACTAGCTCCACAGATATCATCATATGATTGCAGATGTAGTTATGTAATATTGATGTAAACCACTGGAAGGGAAATAATTGGGGATTGGAAAATCTTTTCATGTGCCAGCAAATGGCAACAGGGAGCCTTGCCAGTGCAGCCTACATCCCAGCAACAAATATATAAAATAAAAGCTTCTGGACTCCACTAGTCAGCAGCTCTGTGGTTTATATAATTAACAGTTGTCCTACGAATATCTCTCATTACAATCTTGGGCAAAACACAATAAAAATGGCTTTGTTCACCACACAAACTTACTTGAAGGCATTGGATACAATCTTACAAGTACATTAGCGCAACTTTTAGGAGAAGCACTGGTGATGACGGCGCTGAATTGTTGAAGAGGAAGCTAGGGTAGAGGGTGTTGCGTGAATGAGTCGGCCAGAAACGAACCCACTGAGATTTTATTTTTATTTTTTATTTAGAGATACAGCACTGAAACAGGCCCTTCAGCCCACCGAGTCTGTGCAGACCAACAACCACCCATTTATACTAACCCTACAGTAATCCCATATTCCCTACCACCTACCTACACTAGGGGCAATTTACAATGGCCAATTTACCTATCAACCCGCAAGTCTTTGGCTGTGGGAGGAAACCAGAGCACCCGGCGAAAACCCACACAGTCACAGGGAGAACTTGTAAACTCCGCACAGGCAGTACCCAGAATTGAACCTGGGTCCCTGTAGCTGTGAGGCTGCAGTGCTAACCACTGCGCCACTGTGCCACCCATAGATTATCCTCTGTTTTGCTTTCCCCCAACCCCGGGCTGAAAAATATTACCTCCCTTAATTCCTTCATTAACACTGTCTCCACAACCCCTCCAACTCCCTTTCCACAAGCCACTGCGTTACTTTGTTTTGGTCTCCATGCCTTCCTCCAATTCCAGCCTCATGAGCATCTCCAGTTTCTTTGCCCCACCATTGTCGGCCATGCCTTCAGCTGCCAAGGCCCTAAGCTCTGAAATTCCTAAACCCTTCCACTTCTCTCATCCTTTAAGACGTTCCTTAAAGCCTACCTTGTTGACCAAGCTTTTAGTCAACTTGTCCTAATGTCTCCTTTATGTGACTTGGTGTCAAATTTTGTCTAATAACACTGCTGTGAAGTACCTTGGGATGTTTTACTGCATTAAAAGGTGTGTCAAGAAAAATGATATGCCAAATTAGGAATATTAATTAATTGGTTGGAAACTTATATTTAGTTTTCAATGGGAAAAATCCTGCAGTTAACTTTTAAAAACTGGCAGCCAAGATGGCCACTGCAATTTGCATCTGAAACACCTTTCCACATTCCAGTGTCTCCAAGAGGAGACACATGTCTAATGAGCCTGGACCAAAAATAATGGCTTGCTCTAAGTGATTGAATTACCTAAGATTGCTTCACTGGTACAGCATTCGAGGAAATCTTGACACCTTTTCTTTAAAAGAACAAACCTCTTCAAGTATAAATATTGGCCAATTCCAAAACTTGATTCTCATTAGAAGGTTCCAGAGAATACACTGAGGTGGTCATGTGACCGTCTGTCTCTTAAAGCTGGGAGTTTCCTCGAACAAAGAGACAAGCAGTAACTCAGACCGTGCAGCAGCAGGGAGAGTAACAAAGCTGGAAGTAGGCAGAAAATTAGTAAGCGAGTATGGGCGGCCAAGGAAACTAAGGTCAGAAAATAGACAGCAAGGAAATTGTTCAGTGATTTGTAGTATGTACTTCAATGTAAGGAGTCTAGTTGATACGGCACATGAGCTAAGAGCACAAATAGCTATGATATCTCTCTCCAGATAACACCACAAGTTTAAAATCCCTCTGTGACTGTGGACCCTCCAAAGCTACAGATTGCTACAGACAGAGATACCAGGGGAAGAGAGCTACCTACAACTCTGCCTCCAAGAAAACTCTGAGCCAAGCGTGCCATCCAAAAAGTGCACTTTGACCAGCCAAAGACTTCAAGAATACCACTTCAGCTGGAAGCCAGTAGAATCATCCAACCTCACAGACTGTATATTTAATTTTTATGTATTCTGCACTCTAACTCAACCACAAAATCTACATCTCACTCTGTAATCTATTTGTGTGTGTGTGTGTGTGTGTGTGTGTGTGTGTGTGTGTGTGTGTGATTCTCGTATGACGTGTGTGCGTGAATGTAAAGCGTATTTTTTATTTTATTTAGATCGGGTTTAGATTGTTAAGTATAATAAACTCACCTCTTTCTTGTTTAAACTCGAAACCTGTCTGGTTCTTTCCCAATCACATTGAAGGTAAAACACTCACTGAAGTGGTAAGCCCATCCACTGTTTAAAAAGGACTAAACCCTGCTATGTTCAAATAAGAGGAACAGCAAGAGGGGAGCCTGTGACCCCCTCCTAACCTGACCGTAACAGGTGCCATACAAATGTAAGTTGTTGTACACTAAACCAAGTGCAGCAGAGTCATTTTGAGCATACAGGTCTTTCGAATGTCATTGCTAGTGTTGGATCCCATTAGTTACACAAAGAGAGACGAAGTCCGACTGTAGCTTTAAGAAACTTTATTGCAGTACTTCTTGGTTACATCAGCAAAGCAAATAACAACAACACCTGGGCTCTTCTCTCCTCTCCTTTTCTCTCCCTTGTCTCCTCCTGCCTGAGCAGGGAAATCAAGCCTTCCTTATAGTTCTTCATACACATCAGTGACACCCCCTTTATGTTCCCAATTGGTTTACAAACTTTGCAGTTTCTTGGTGTCAGGGCCTGATTGGGACTGCCTTGTCACCCTCTCCTCAAGCAGTTTCTTATTCCCCTATCTGCTTGGAATGTTGGGCTGATTGTTGTATAATAGACTACTCATCGGCAGGCTGCAGCTGTCCTGTTAGTTTTTAGCTTGTTAGTCTATTTCTACTGATGAGCTGTCTGTGCAGCCCTGAAGCTATGAAGTTATTTCTGATAAGCTGTCTGTGCAGCTCCGAGGTTAGTTTGTTAGTAATACATGATTGATTAATTATTTCATCTTAAATGTCCCCATATTATTCTGTTCTCGAAAATTCTGTTCTCACAGACCCCCTTTGATTCTTCAAAACACTTTTAAGAATCATTCGCTTGATCCCTAGGTGCCTTAAATGGTCTCTACTTGTTTAGAAATAGCCTTCAACACCCGGAGGAGTCACATTTAATACGTTGCCTGCTTGTGCCACAGGAGGGGCCCGCAGGAACTCTGTAAAATCATAAGTTTTGTAGGGGCTTCAGTTACTTGTTTACAACAGCACTTAATAAGAAAAAACATCAAATACAGAATTACAACTATAACTAGAAATAAGACCAAACCCCGTACCGCTGAAGTCCCTATCGAGCCCAGCCAACTGGTCGCCCAACCCCATAAGGTGGAAGCTGGGGGTTGTTTTAGCTTTTCCACCGCCTTTCGGATGTGTGCTGCCAGATCGGAAATTTCTTTGGAGCTATCTGGAATGTAGGTACAGCACTCGGGTCCTATCAGGGCACATGATGTACCCCCCTTTTCTGCTAGGACAAAATCTAAGACCATTCGGTTCTGGAGTGCTACGGTGCGGATAGCTACCATTTCTGCATTTATTTTATCAAGGGCTTCGGCGGTGTCATTGGCCACTTTTTCTAGGACCGAAGCCATATTGATGGATTCCCTGGCTATTTTATCTGTCCCGTACCACGGGAACATGATCGAGAAAAATATCTCAGTCTCAGTGATAGCTCGTCTCCTTCTTCTTCCCTGAGGTGGCTTATACAGGGAGGTCAAATGATGGATATAAGGTGTAACATAACCTAAGTAACATGATCCTGTCCAGAATTTCGGTAACCAGGGATAGGCTTTGTTGCCGCAAATAAAGTAAGTACCGTTGTAGGCAATGGGGTTTCTAGCTGTTTCGGGATCCACCCGCCAGGTGGCGTCCTGATCCTTTAGTTCCTCAAGGTCCCGCAGGAGAATAGATTTAGCGCCTGGAGTCACATTGAAATAGTGGGAGCAGTTACTTCATCCCACTTCTCGTCCACCCTTTTGGTCTGTAACCAGGTATATGAATCCCTGTGGTCTTCCCACACCTGAGGTGTTAGTAAGGACCAAGAACGGAGGTTCTTGGGTCCGATTGTAATGGGGCCGGTACCACCCCATGAAGGCTCGTCTGCTCCGAGACGCTTTTGCGATCCATTCCGCCGTCTCTGATGCATTAAACGGAATGGGACGTAAGGAGCTGCCTCCCCTGGAGTGGATAGGCATGTGTGCACATATCCAACAGCGGGAGAGGTTAGCTTCTTTGGCATCAGTGTAGGTCATGTAAAGGAAAGAGTTAACATGTAATTCTCTGGACACTCAATTAGTTTCCCCATGTGGACAGGTTTGGTTTGACAAAATACATGCAAAGAAGATAATACAAATTTTAAACATGGTAGCAATTAACAATTCGGCGTTTAATCACGGGTCGCTCGTTTTACGTGAGAGGCGTGTATCCAGGCTTTCTCTCCTTTGACTTTAACTGCTGCCTGGGTTGTCAGTAGCACTTGGAAAGGTCCCTCCCACTTGGCGCCCAAAGGTTCTTTGTGTATTTCCTTCACGTAGACCCAGATTCCCGGGACGATGTCGTGCCCACCTTCTGGTGGGTCACCCCAAGCTGCTGATACCTGTGATGCGACGGGTTTCTCAGTGTCCCTTTGCCTCCAGATGCCATCGTCACATAACTTAATCCCTGTTTCCATCCAGGTCCATTTTTCATCTTTGGAGCATTCACTCTGCATCACTTGTCGGTCTTGTGTCAGACGGGACGCATTCAGTTCACATACTTGCGTCCGTACGTCCGGGGGATCACCCTGCGAGGCAGCTTCCTTGGCTGCCTTGTCGGCTAGGGCATTCCCTTTTGCTTCCATAGCGTTGTCTTTCGTATGGGCTTTACATTTCAAAATAGATACCTTTTGGTACAATTGCATCGCCTCCAGTAATTCTCTGACTTCTTTCCCATTTCGAATAGGTGTACCAGCAGCAGTGAGAAATCCTCTTTTGCGCCACAGCTGACCAAAGTCGTGAGCGACTCCAGAAGCATACCGTGAATCTGTGTAAATATTAGCTGTCTTCCCCTCTGCTATTCGACATGCTTCCGACAGGGCTCGCAGTTCGGCTTGTTGGGCCGATGTCCCTGAAGGCAGGCATCCCACTTCCACAACTTCATGTAGGGTTGTAACTGCTTTCCGTGTACCGTTGTCAACAAAGGAGGATCCGTCTGTGAATAGGATTAAATCTGGGTTGAGCAATGCTTCCTCTGTTGCTAGGGCTGTCTCCTCTGTTTCTTCCATAATCTCCACACAATCATGTTCTTCTTCCTTCATCTCTTCAGGCCACGGGAGCATAGTCGCCGGACTTACCGGGCTGGCCCGGACGATGTGGAGATTGGGAGCCTCTAGGACTGTTGTCCATTGGGTCCATCTAGCTGCTGTCACTTGGGATACTCTGTTTATAGATAGCAATGTGTGGACTGTGTGCGGACACTTAACGGTTAACTTTTGATCTAATACCAGACCTGCAGTAGCCGTTACTGCTTGACATGTAGCTTCCATGACTCTTAAACAACTGCCCCATTCTAGGGCGACAGTGTCCAGTCTTTTCGAATAGTATCCAATAGGTCTCTGTTTGTCCCCATGCTCCTGTGTCAGTATGACAGTCATATATCCCTCTTTTTCGTGTACAAACAGGGTAAACGGTTTCCCGTTGTCAGGGATTCCCAGGGCTGGTGCTGAGCACAGAGCCCTCTTTAAATTTTCGAAAGCTTCTTGTTCTTTGGTTCGGGTAACTGATTCTTTAGAGGCCTGCTTTCCCTTCAAGAGATCGGTTAATGATTGAGCCAGCTGGGTGTAGGAGTCGATCCAGTTTCTGTTGAAGTTGCACAAACCCAAAAAGGACCTAAGCTCCTGGATAGTGGTGGGCAGTTTGGCAGCTCGAATGGCGGCGGTCCTGTCCTGGGTGAGTTCTCTCTTTCCTTTCGAAATCTTTTGTCCCAGGTACACGACCTCTCCTCCTGCTATCTGTGCTTTGTCGATACTGGCTTTGTGTCCTCTCTGATGAAGGTGGTCCAGCAGGGTACGCAGATCTTGTTCGTGCTGTTCTTCTGTCTCAGAGGCTAACAGGATGTCGTCCACGTACTGGATGACCGTGGAGTACATGGAAGGTAACTCCCTCAAATGGTTTTGTAGGGCCATATGAAATACCGTGGGGCTGTTGTGGAAACCCTGTGGCAGGCGAGTCCAGGTGTAATGTTGTTGTACAGTAAAGGCGTACCATGGTTGGACTTCGGGTGCCAGTGGCACCGACCAAAATCCGTTGGCCATATCGATAACAGAGAACCATTCGTGTTCCGGCTTCAGGGCATTAAATACCGTAGAGGAGTCAGCTACCAGAGGGGCCTTTTGATGAATACACTGGTTAGCCTTTCTATAGTCGACAGTAAGCCGCCAGGTCCCATTTGGTTTCCGTACTGGCCACACAGGGCTGTTTGAGGTATTGTGTGTTTTCACCAGCACGCCTCATTCCTCTAGCTATCTAATTACGGGTAGGATTCCTGCAATAGATGTTTGACTGATGGGGTATTGCTTAGTACAGGGCGGAGCAGATCCCGTAAACTTTGCTGGTTCCATCTGAAGTAGCCCACAATCGTTCTTATCCTGGGCCCATATTGGGTGCTCCCTCAGCTGCTCTTTCTTCAAACTTCTGATAGACCAAGTTACCTGGCGGCCTTCGAAATGCAGCGAGGAGTTCAGCTGAGTGAGAAAGTCCATACTGAGGAGTGGTTGGTCCACCGGACCTACCCAGACTGGTGTTATCAATTCGTGCGGACCAAGACTGATGCGTACGGGCTGGGTCCTCTTAATTACCAGCCCATTGCCCCCAGCTGCGTAAGCTCTTTTAGTCTTACCGTCCATCGGTAGGGAGTTTCCATATTGTTGAGGTAGACATGTTAATTCGGCTCCGGTATCCAATAAGAAGTCAATGCCTTGATCGCCCACCCTCGCAGTTACATACAATCCATCTTTTCTATTTTCTACTAGCGCTAGGAGAGACGAGGGAAGGCTCCTCTAGTTTATTGTCGCATCGAGTAAGGAGGACATCTCCTTCTGTTGCTGGGGCGTCAACCGTTTGAACTTCTCAAAGAGGTCGTTGGCATCAGTGGAGGGAGCTGGTTTGGGTGCCGGGTTGCGTCCTTGGCGTCCTCTGCCTCGTCCTCTCTCTCTACATGCCTTAGCTCAATGGCCTTCCTTCCCGCAGTAATAACAGGGGCCGGGTCGCCTATCTTGCTCTTTGTCAGGCTCTTTCGGTACTGGATCTGTCTGCACGGCTCGAAGCTTGACTCCCATATCCCTGTCCAGCTGAGTGCATCTGTCAATTAACTGAGTATTTTACTCTTACTGCGTCCCACTCCGGTAGGGTGGCCTTCAGTATTTTAGACAATTCTGGCTTTAGTCCATCAACAAAAGTGGATTTTAAGGGTCCAAAACTGGTGTCGTCCAGATCCTCTGGAGTAGGGTCTACTATCCCTGAGTATTCCACCCAGGTGGACCTGAACCTCTCTTCATTCTCCCGCACGTCCTCTGAGTTCTTCTGCTGACAGGCTGCAACTTTGCCCCAGTCCGTTTTTACAGGACAAAACTCTCGCAACCACGTGTTAATCGCAATCCATCCGGCGTCAAGTAGCTGTTCATCTGCACCCAAAGCAATTTGGACCTCTCTCCTTAGCTTTCGGCTCGCTCGCCCAGGCACCATTACGGCTAGAATCTGTACCCCGTCCCATGGGTGGAGATCGTAAATTCCCTTCAATCGTTCCAGCTGCTCCCACGTTTTCAGACCCCCTTTCTTCGGGTCGGGCAATCTTGTGGACCACTTGTCGATTTTCTCAGGGGAAGCCGGGACGTGTGTCCAGTACGCGTTGTGCTCGGCCATGGTGACCTCGCTACCGTTCAGTCTTTTCCGTCTTGACCTTAACGCGTTTCTGTTTAAGGGGAGCTAGTCGCGGAAACGGTAACCCATCATCATTGTCACTTTCTTCACTGGAAGACTCGGCTACACCTGCTTCACGCAGTTGCATCTTCCGTTGTTCCGTTTGTAACGACTTCAAACTCGGATACAAGTTAGTTGGAGGTGGTCGTCGGGGTTCGCAGAGCTGACCTGGTTCCTTCAGTTGGGTCGTCTGCTGGTCTCGTAGTTGTTTTTTAAGCTCTTTAATTTCGATCTGATACTTTGCTTTTCAGATTGTTTTTCAGCCTCTAGCTTTTCCGATTTAAGCTTTTCCTTTTTCAGTTGTTCGCAGACCGCCTTCAATTGATCCTTTGCACTCGTTAGGTCGCGAGCACATTACGCTTGTCACATAATCTCATTGCGCTGCCGAATCTGGCCCATTACGGCGAGGGACCATTGGGTTCGTTCTTTATCCTTTAAACGGGTTGTTTTTCCCCAGACACACTCTATATCTTCCAGGGACCACTGTCCCGTGGAGGTGCAATATTTTTGCCCAATTTCTGTGTACGCTTTAGCCAGATTAAACTGTTGCTGTACATATTCTTTCAACTGCTGAAGTATTTCATCTTCGGGAACGTCAGGTGGAGCCTGCCCACCTTTGACGGTAGTTGGTAACTGTCGGTTGCCTTCGTCTGTCAACTTATCCATTCAGGTAGGGAAGTAGGTCTCGAGCCATCAGGCTTTTTGCCAAGTAGGTATTTCGTCAAATACCGCCAAGTTAGACGTCTAGAAAGGGGGTCTCGAGCCACACAAGAAAGGGTATTTCTGTCAAATACCGCCAAGTTCGGATCGCGTGGCAGGGAACCGAAATTTAGACAACGACCAAGGACTTTTAACACCAAGAAGAGTCCTTACCTCTGGGGGCGGCGATAGGTCCGATGTCTGTGGCTTCTGTCTTTATCCTCCAGCGACCCTGTGCACTTTGACCAGCCAAAGACTTCAAGAATACCACTTCAGCTGGAAGCCAGTAGAATCATCCAACCTCACAGACTGTATATTTAATTTTTATGTATTCTGCACTCTAACTCAACCACAAAATCTACATCTCACTCTGTAATCTATTTGTGTGTGTGTGTGTGTGTGTGTGTGTGTGTGTGTGATTCTCGTATGACGTGTGTGCGTGAATGTAAAGCGTATTTTTTATTTTATTTAGATCGGGTTTAGATTGTTAAGTATAATAAACTCACCTCTTTCTTGTTTAAACTCGAAACCTGTCTGGTTCTTTCCCAATCACATTGAAGGTAAAACACTCACTGAAGTGGTAAGCCCATCCACTGTTTAAAAAGGACTAAACCCTGCTATGTTCAAATAAGAGGAACAGCAAGAGGGGAGCCTGTGACCCCCTCCTAACCTGACCGTAACAGGTGCCATACAAATGTAAGTTGTTGGACACTAAACCAAGTGCAGCAGAGTCATTTTGAGCATACAGGTCTTTCGAATGTCATTGCTAGTGTTGGATCCCATTAGTTACACAAAGAGAGACGAAGTCCGACTGTAGCTTTAAGAAACTTTATTGCAGTACTTCTTGGTTACATCAGCAAAGCAAATAACAACAACACCTGGGCTCTTCTCTCCTCTCCTTTTCTCTCCCTTGTCTCCTCCTGCCTGAGCAGGGAAATCAAGCCTTCCTTATAGTTCTTCATACACATCAGTGACACCCCCTTTATGTTCCCAATTGGTTTACAAACTTTGCAGTTTCTTGGTGTCAGGGCCTGATTGGGACTGCCTTGTCACCCTCTCCTCAAGCAGTTTCTTATTCCCCTATCTGCTTGGAATGTTGGGCTGATTGTTGTATAATAGACTACTCATCGGCAGGCTGCAGCTGTCCTGTTAGTTTTTAGCTTGTTAGTCTATTTCTACTGATGAGCTGTCTGTGCAGCCCTGAAGCTATGAAGTTATTTCTGATAAGCTGTCTGTGCAGCTCCGAGGTTAGTTTGTTAGTAATACATGATTGATTAATTATTTCATCTTAAATGTCCCCATATTATTCTGTTCTCACACTAGTTTCTGCAGTATGTTGTTCTACAATGGAATTCACTTTTAACCTCATTGCCGATGGTCATCAGTTAGGTATATGAAATAGTAAAATTCCGTTAGCCAAAATACTTTTTTCATTGATTTTACTGATGAGTTTGTGTTAAAAGAATTCTTTTAACTCAAATGTTGTGGGATCACCTCTTAATCAATGCTCACTGGCTCTTTAAACAGTGGAACAATGCTGAGAGCATTTGAATTTAACTTTTTGATATTTTAACATTTCTTCAGTGTACTTCAAATGAAGTCGATCTTCTAATGGAGCAAGCCTTCTGGATGATGTACCTTCAGTCAAACAACTGTTTAAATCCCTGATGCACTGCTTGGGTGACTTTTGGACCTTTTAAAATTATTTTGGACCAGTTCCATTTGAAGACCTAACAAAGTCGATCTTTATAATCAAATTCCACTGTATTCCTATTTGTGTGCATCAAACTAAGAGAAAGTATCATACCAAATGCTGCAGGTATGGTCTTTCTCAATTATACAGATTTCTCCGCATTACTAATATTATACCCTGCAAGCTCCAATATTCTCTTTCTGAACTGAGCTTGCTTGGAATTACTTTACGTTGTTTGTTAAATTGCTCTCAATGCCAACTTTGATCAAAATTGAAGTAGATTATTTCAGAATAAGGTTTATTAAACAAAAAAAAGGGAGAATTGCATTCTTAGAACTAAAATAATATTTTTCTTAGCCTGGGTGATGACGATTTCTTGTAGATATGGCGAGGCCAAAGTTCTTTCAAAGTTTTCGAAAGACATTAGTAGTTGCACATTAGCAAATAGTTTTCATAACCATACAATGCCACAATGATTCCAAGCTTGTTTTTTTTCTGTCCTTGCAGATTTCTACCTATGTTCAAGATACTAAGCTTGGATATTTGATGCTAGATTGTGCACATGAAATGAGTAAAATGTTGCAAGTGAAATAGGTATGTTGGCAAAAGTAGATGAAAGCACAGGTTCCTCCTCCTGCAAGTTATTACGATCGTTGATAAATGCAGTATCTGCTGCTCTGGATTAGCAAGATTGGAAAACATCTCTGGAATTATTTATTTTCTGCTTTACTATGGCAAACAAGATTTTATACATGGGTTATATGTGCACTTTGACCTCTTCAAAATAAGGTCAATGTGTCATTTATTCCAAATGCTACTAAACAGGTTAATAAAACAGAAAATTCTTAGTATAGTGCAGAAGAGTCAAGTGGAGAAAAGGCATCCTCACAGGAGGAAATGTTCCCTCAAACCACTCTTAGATGCCTCTCGCTGTCTGATGAGTGCCTTGTCAGAGGTCTTGCACTAGTTCTGCAGCTCATTCTCTGGGAAGGTGTACACAATGGGGAGACTTCCCGAAGAAAGAAATAATGGAATAAATTAGAAATTGATGCTGTATTCAATTTCACGTTTTATATTTTGCACCCATTGTTTAACTACCTTAAACAAATGAGTTTGATTTGCGAAGTTGTGTTGTCGAGGAGACCAGAATGCACAAGGTTTGGGTCAAAAAAAGTAAACTCTGAATGAAAACCGAAGATGCTGGAAATATTCAGCAGGTCAGGCTGCAGCTGTGGAGAGAGCAACAGAATTAACATTTCAGGTTCAATCAGAACTTGGAATTTGAAAGGATTTCAACTGTCCTGTACACCAATGTCTGTAGTCTGTTAAATGTCTGCTTACATTTATATTATCCTTCCCTCTTGGTTAGAAAGTTCTGCTTTGAGAATCTTTTTCCAGATGTTAAAACCAGCATTATCTTGGTCACTCTTGTGTGAGCCCTGTGTTTCTGAAGGCTGTGAGGTCAAATGTGACTTTACCCAATGATCTACACAAAGTCAAAGTAACATGTTTTGATTAGAACCAAAATGCCCTTGTGACCTATTTTGTACTTGATTAACCATTATTAGCAACAATTTCACACTGACTGGAAGTTCATATTTTTAGTCTAATGACCACCGTTTCCTTTTCAACTTGTCATGCAGTCCCCCACCTGCCAAGCATGAGGCATATTAATTTCACCACATGGACATTAAATTTCAAACTGTTGTTGAAGTGAAGAAAGGACTTGCTTTAAAAAACATTGCCAGACCTTGGCTGGAAAGACATTTACATATTAACAGACAGTCCTTGGAAAGGACAAAGGACCATTCCCTGCCACATTCAACCCACAATGGACTTTTGATCACCAGATGTTGAAGGTGGGGAGCTCGCATTCCAGGTTGACTGCTAAGATGGCTGAATACACAAACTTACATGGTCAAACCAGCTAGTCACATGCCTAACCTGCTGAGTTTTTTGAATTTGTACCAACAGTTTGGGCGGAAAGCAGAATGCTCCTGGACTGAGAACATCGCTCCTGGCTGGCTCGCCACAGCCTCACCTGTCTGCCTGCTCCCATCTCTTTCTCTCAAGCCTCTGAATCCACTGAAGACACATGAACCCCAAGAGAGAAAAGTTTCCTACAGTGAACAAGGTTTAAGAAGAATACTGGGCCCCAACGAAAAGCAAGATCTACAGACAATCAAGGACTTGACAGTGAGCTTGAAGACTCGTAACAAAAACTCTTCAGATATTGCCTCAAACTTTTCCACCTTATTTTTTCTCTTTTCTGTTAATGTTTGCATTTGTGTATTGTGTATGCATGCTAGCGTGGGCGTGTCATGTATCCGTAGGTGTCAACCGAATTAGAGTTTAAGTTTAATACATTTCACTTTTCTTTAAACCTAAGAAAGCCTGTTTGTCTCGTTTCTTTGCCTTATAATTGGAAAGCGGTGAACAAGGATTAACCAAGGGGGAGCTAAAAACATGGTGTGTTTAAAATTAAACCCTGTCACAGAATGACCAGGTGAAGGCTGAACGGAACCCCAAGACCTCTTTCTCACCTGGTCATAACAAACTGCATCACTAAAAACAGGTTCACCAGCCATTTGTTCATTTCAGTTTGTTTCCATACAGTGTCCGTTATGGCTCAGTTCGTAGAACTTTTGCCACTGAAACAGAGGTGGTTGTTCAAGTCCCACTCCAGGACCTAAGCACAAATATCAATGCTGTCACTCCCATGCTGTACTGAGAGGTTGCTTAACCATTGGAGGGCTGTCTTTGGGATGAGATGTTAAACCTCTCGGGTGGAGGTGAAAGTTCCTAAGGCACTATTGTCCTGTCCAATATTTGTAACTCTTTCAACATCACAAATACAGATTACTTGATCATTATCACCTTGCATTTTGTGGGAGCTTTCTGTGCACAAATTACCTGCTGTGATTTCACTTCTAAAGTACTGCTTTGTCTGTAACTTGCTTTGGGATGTCCTGAAAGGTGCTATAAAAATGCAAGTCTTTAATTTATTGTTGTGTGCAACTTGGCTACTGCATTTGTTTACATAACAGTGACTTGCACGCCAAAAAACAATTAATTGGATTAAAGCACATAATAGGGTGTAATATAAACGCAAGGTTGTTTGTTAAAAAATTGCTTTTTGTCTGTCACCTTAGTTTAATGTTATCAGTAATAGTTATTGTAATACAAAAAGGGCCTGCTCCACATCATTTATAAACACAATGAGAAGTATGGGTCCAGAACAAACTTGTGTGTCTTATCTTTCCTAACTGCTTTGATATAATTTCATACACAAAGGTTCCTAAAAAACAACCTCCAAGGATACACAATCAGTAATAAGAATTAAAGACCCCAATACAACTTTTGGACAGTTTTCTAGGCACATACTGCGTTTTTCGACCTGTGCTACGAGGGCATTTGCTGTTTTCAATTTTGTACAGCTTCCACTGATGGCGGAGCTAGGGACTGCAACGTATTTGAGCTGTGGATTTATACAGAATTTTCCAAATAGTGTATTGCTTAAGAGTTTTTTTCCCCCCAGACAAGCTGAGAGTTTCACTTCAAATCAAATCGGTTTCTCATTGTCCTCAAGCTACTTCTACAATTGAATTTGTTTTTCTACAATTCAAAGTCCAGCATGATAGTGACCTTTTCCAACTCGCAAATAATTCATTGGGACTATATAAATAACAGAATAGCCCCACGATATTTATTTTGCACGCAGCTGACTAACTGGAGGCATAATTGTCTTCGGGCCAAGGTTAAAATTAATTGCTGATGCAGGATGAGCTGATTACAAATTGTATTAAGTGCTTAAAATGAAGGAGCTGTGGAAAAACAAAGCAAAAGCATGGGGGGGGGAAAAAAAGGAAGGTTTTGCATTTCCCTGGGGCTAGATATTTTGTTCTGCCGTTCTTGTACCCAGTGTAGCTCTGAATTGATCTAGAGAATCCCAGAGCCAGCAGCTGTGTGCTAACTGTGATCAAAGTTAACTGCTGCCCTCGTGTACTATTGATACTTTTCAGATGCCAACAGATGTTGTCTCCAACATACACTGATCGAAATATATTTGTCACACAACTGCGGTATTAGTTGGAAAAGTAACCGGTTACATCAACTTTCTCTTGACAATAGTGACAGTAGTGGCAAAATGAGGAGTCTAGGCGTCTCGTGAGAGACCAAGGCTAAGAGGGTTTACTCCAACAGAAAATCCGGAGCAGAACCCCGAAGGCAGTCATGTGTCACCGTTGGCATGTTTCCGGCAGTTCCTGCAGCCATACTGGTGCCAAACGTCGTGCTCTGCACTCCTTTGGACCCCACCAGGAAGGCCGAGAAGGGGGGTTTTGACGCTTGGGCAACTCACAACCTCCATACATTCGCCCAGGCATGCGCCATGGAGAGGTCACTCCATAGTCGCCTCACAGCGACCAAATCAACACGGAAGGCAGCAGTTACGGGTTATAAGTCCAGCTCAATTGGCGTAGAGATTGGGCGCCACGGGTTGCCTTTGTCGGTGGGAGAGGTCATCGCATCTCACTGGACAGTTACCACCCCCCTCAAACCGGGCAGCCCCCGGTCAGTAAGTTTCTGTCTCGCCAAAGTCCACCTGCTTCAATGGGTGCTTGGAACTCAGGGTCATTGCCCGACAAGTGGACTGTAACACCACACCAAACAGGACGACCAAAAAAGGAAAGAAGGTACCAGCCCTTTGTTTTGCAAGCTGGAACGTCAGAACTATGTGTCCTGGCCTGTTGGAAGACCTTACACGAATCAACGATTCTCGGAAGACCGCCGTCATCAACAACGAGCTCAGTAGACTCAATGTGGACATTGCAGCACTTCAGGAGACACGCCTCCCTGCGAGTGGATCTCTAGCAGAGCAAGACTACACCTTCTTCTGGCAGGGTAGGGATCCTGAAGAACCAAGACAGCACGGAGTGGGCTTCGCCATCAGAAATTCTTTGCTCAGCATGATAGAGCCACCCTCAAATGGCTCGGAACACATACTGTCCATCCGACTGTTCACCGCCTCTGGTCTGTGACACCTACTCAGCATCTATGCTCCAACACTCTGCTCCCCACCTGAAGCTAAAGACCAGTTCTACGAGGAACTCCATAATATCATTAATAGCATCCCCAACACCGAACACCTATTCCAGCTGGGGGACTTTAATGCCAGAGTTGGGGCCGACCATGACTCATGGCCCTCCTGCCTTGTGCGCTTTGGCATTGGAAGGATAAATGAGAATGGACAGAGACTGCTTGAGTTGTGTATCTATCATAACCTCTGCATCACCAACTCATTCTTTCACACTAAACCCTGTCACCAGGTTTCTTGGAGGCATCCACGAGCACGTCGTTGGCACCAGCTGGACCTCATTGTCACAAGGCTAGCCTCTTTAAACAGTGTTCAAATCACACGCAGCTTTCCACAGTGCGGACTGCGACACTGACCACTCCCTGGTGTGCAGCAAGGTTAGCCTCAAACCAAAGAAGCTACGTCACTCCAAGCAGAAGGGCCGCCCGCGCATCAACGCTAGCAGAATTTCTCATCCACAGCTGTTAGGCAAGTTTCTAAATTCACTTGAAAAAGCCCTCCAAAACACTCCCACAGGGGATGCAGGGAACAAGTGGGCCCACATCAGAGACGCCATCTATGACTCAGCAATGACCACCTATGGCAATCGTGTGAAGCGGAATGCAGACTGGTTTCAATCTCGCATTGAAGAGCTGGAACCTGTCATAGCCGCTAAGCGCATTGCACTGCTGAACTACAAGAAAGCCCCCAGCGAATTAACATCCGTAGCACTTAAAGCTGCCAGAAGCGCGGCACAAAGAACAGCCAGGCGCTGCGCAAATGACTACTGGCAACACCTATGTAATCATATTCAGCTAGCCTCTGAAACAGCACATATCAGAGGAATGTATGATGGCATTAAGAGAGCTTTTTGGCCAACCATCAAGAAGATTGCCCCCCTCAAATCTAAATCAGGGGACACAATCACTGACCAATGCAAGCAAATGGACCGCTGGGTGGAACACTACCTAGAACTGTTCTCCAGGGAAAATGTCACTGAGACCGCCCTCAATGCAGCCCAGTCTCTGCCAGTCATGGATGAGCTGGACGTACAGCCAATAAAATCGGAATTCAGTGATGCCATTGATTCTCTAGCCAGCGGAAAAGCCCCTGGGAAGGACGGCATTACCCCTGAAATCGAGTGCCAAGCCTGCTATACTTTCAGCACTGCACGAACTGCTTTGCCTGTGCTGGGATGAGGGAGCAGTACCACAGGACATGCGATGCCAATATCATCACCCTCTATAAGAACAAGGGTGGCCGCGGTGACTGCAACAGCTACCGTGGAATCTCCCTGCTCAGCATATTGGGGAAAGTCTTCGCTCGAGTCGCCTTAAACAGGCTCCAGAAGCTGGCTGAGCGTATCTATCCTGAGGCACAGTGTGGCTTTCGAGCAAAGAGATCCACCATTGACATGCTGTTCTTCCTTCGCCAGCTACAGGAGAAATGCCGTGAACAACAGATGCCCCTCTACATTGCTTTCAATGATCTCACCAAAGCCTTTGACCTCGTCAGCAGACGTGGTCTCTTCAGACTACTAGAAAAGCTACTTAGTATCATCACCTCATTCCATGACCATATGAAAGGCACAATTCAGCATAGCGGCGCCTCATCAGACCCCTTTCCAATCCTGAGTGGTGTGAAACAGGGCTGCGTTCTCGCACCTACACTGTTTGGGATCTTCTTCTCCCTGCTACTCTCACATGCGTTCAAGTCTTCAGAAGAAGGAATTTTCCTCCACACAAGATCAGGTGGCAGGTTGTTCAACCTTGCCCGTCTAAAAGCGAAGACCAAAGTACGGAAAGTCCTCATCAGGGAACTCCTCTTTGCTGATGATGCTGCATTAACATCTCACACTGAAGAGTGCCTGCAGGGACTCATTGACAGGTTTGCGGCTGTCTACAATGAATTTGGCCTAACCATCAGCCTCAAGAAAACAAACATCATGGGACAGGACGTCATAAATGCCCCATCCATCAATATCGGCGACCACACTCTGGAAGTGGTTCAAGAGTTCACCTACCTAGGCTCAACTATCATCAGTAACCTGTCTCTCGATGCTGAATGAAACAAGCGCATGGGAAAGGCTTCCTCTGCTATGTCCAGATTGGCCAAGAGAGTGTGGGAAAATGGCGCACTGACACGGAACACAAAAGTCCAAGTGTATCAAGCCTGTGTCCTCAGTACCTTGCTCTACGGCAGCGAGGCCTGGACAACGTACGTCAGCCAAGAGCGACGTCTCAATTCATTCCATCTTCTCTGCCTCCGGCGAATCCTTGGCATCAGGTGGCAGGACCGTATCTCCAACACAGAAGTCCTCGAGGCGGCCAACATCCCCAGCATTTCCACCCTACTGAGCCAGCGGCGCCTGAGATGGCTTGGCCATGTGAGCCGCATGGAAGATGGCAGGATCCCCAAGGACACATTGTACAGCGAGCTCGTCACTGGTACCAGACCCACTGGCTTTTCATGTCTCCGCTTTAAAGACGTCTGCAAATGTGACATGAAGTCCTGTGACATTGATCACAAGTCGTGGGAGTCAGTTGCCAGCAATCGCCAGAGCTGGTGGGCAACCATAAAGGCGGGGCTAAAGCGTGGCAAGTCGAAGAGACTTAGCAGTTGGCAGGAAAAAAGACAGAGGCGCAAGGAGAGAGCCAACTGTGCAACAGCCCCGACAACCAATTTTATCTGCAGCGCCTGTGGAAGAGTCTGTCACTCTAGAATTGGCCTTTTTAGCCACTCCAGGCGCTGCTTCACAAACCACTGACCACCTCCAGGCGCTTACCCATTGTCTCCCGAGACAAGGAGGCCAAAGAGGAGTATAGTCAGAGTAAAGTCATTTATTGTATTGTACATTTTCATTTCACATGCATAAATATGCAATTGTGTTTGCTGTTTCTGCCAGTATGTGCAGGATTTTTTTTTTTTTGGTTTGATGAGGACAGTGTAGAGGGAGCTTTACTCTGTATCTAACCCTGTGCTGTACCTTTCCAGGGAGTGTTTGATGGGACAGTGTAGAGGGAGCTTTATTCTGTATCTAACCCATTTTTTTTTATAAGGTGGCCTTCATAATGTGCAGGATTGTTGGTGCCTTTGCTTTTATAGTCCCTTATCTGACAAGTACAAGTTTTTGCCTCCCTATTAAAGGCTTGTGAAATCCTGTCCTGGTAAGTCCATTTTTTTTCAATGACTAGTGCAATCCATCTCCTAACCTTTGTCAATCCATTATATCTGTTCATCTTTCACTCTTGCCTGAATGAAACAGCTAATTTATAACAAAGTCTGCAATGTTGTTCCCTTAATTATTAGTTCTCTAGCCTTATCGAATGTTTTGTCCTTGTCTTTGAAAACTTTGTATGTGGGCATATCTGGTTTATTTTCTTCATAGAGCTGCCGTGACATGGATAAGATTTGTCAGTCATCTATGAGCTTCTATTATTTAATATTAGTATACTTTGCAATATTTATTTTACCATTTGAATTTCCTTTTCAATGGAGATGTTTCCACAATTTCTGGGAACCTAATCTGATTTACAGAAAATTCAAACTTTGGGAATTCTCGCAATAAAGCACTTTTTTGAAAATCAACTCATTGACTCAAGAATGACGGCCCATGGACAGAGAGGCAAATTTGCAGGAGGATGTGATTATTTTTTGAGAAAATTATATATTAAAGAGCAGTAAACAGTCATGAAAACGTTTGCAGAAGTTGCATGCAGGGTTTTGGTAGATTAAATGAGAAACTGTGTCCAGTGGCAGGAGGGTTGATAACCAGATGAAGCAGATTTAAGGTAATTGGTAAAAGAACCGAAGTCGGGATGGGAAATTATTTCAAACGCTGCGCGTTGTTGTGATCTGGAATGCACTGACAGAAAAGCTGGTGGAAGCAGATTTAATAACTTTTGAAAGGAAATTGGATAAGTACTTGAAAGGGAAAAGTGTGAAGGGCTATAAAGAAAGAGCAGATTATGGGGCTAAATTGGATCGCTCTTTCAAAGAGCTGGCACAGGCACGATGGACCGAGTGGACTCTGTGCTGTATCATTTCATGATCTAAAAGGAGCGATAATATTTATTTATTGTTCACTCCATCAGTCAACTTGAGATCATCTGACAACCTGCAATAAGTGATGCTGTAAGCTTCTAGAAAAGTCATGAGTATGTGGGGAGGTGCAGAAACTGGTCAGCAGCTCCCCTGTAAAGGGAGGAAAAATTAGAGCAAGAGGACATGTCATCTCTGCAATTGTATCTTGTGTCTCCTAAGGTTGGCTCAACAAGGGCGCTGTAAGAGGTTTGGAAGTCGGTTCTGTGCCTCGTTAGTGTGTGACCTAGGGAGACCAGAAAAATAATGATTTACTTTTACCCATAATAATCATTAAAATTGCAGTTGTATGGAGGGATTTTCAATGGACAATAAACATTGATTTGACTGCAGTGCTGGCAGCATAATATCTGTTATGCTAGTCCGTAATGGCTGTCTTCCGATGAAATGTAGTGTAAATGTACTTTTTGTGACTGATGCTATTAAAGTGTCGAGGAAATTACGTTAGCGGATTGAACAGCAAGGTTTCCACACTTCAGAGCTGATTATCCATGACTGTTGCATCTTGCTGCTGTACCAATGAAAATTCACATCATAACTCAGCTATTTCATTTTCTATTGTGTGATATTTTAGGACATGTCTCTCTCTGGCTACTTTTGTAAATTCAATTACAAGTGGAAACTATTCCCCCCCTTTTGGCTGGAATTTTATGGCCCCCAAACGAGAGGTGGGGTGGTTGGGGCGTGTAAAATTGAGTGGGAGGCCGGTGGGGTGTGGGGGAGGGGGGGTGGTGTGGGCAGGGGCCTTCCCGACCCCTCCTACCACTGCTGCAATTTTATGCGGGGTCGCGAGAAATGTCCTGCCTGCCCCAGGCCAATTAAGGCCCTTAAGTGTCAATTAATTGGCATTTAAGGGCCTACTCCTGCTGCTGTGGGCATTTTATTTTCAGTGGCCTGACAGCAAAAGCTTTAAGAATCCCACCTGGTAAAACCAGGTGGCCTTCCTGCAGGCTGGGGTGGGGTTGGCCTCCTGATTGGGCACCCTGTGCCCTACAGAGGGCTGCCCCCAATGCACAACACTTATCCCCACCCCCCCCCCCCCCCCTAACTGAACCCCCTTGCCTCGCCAGGGCCCGGCTGATTGTTCCGGGTGTGGCCTTAAAAACGTACCTGTCTTCTGGGCCATCATTCACCTTGCTTCTTGTGATGGCTGGGTGTGGTCCCAGAAGTAGCCACCGCTCCCAGTGGTGCTGTTTGGACTAAGAGTCGTCAGCTGCATTAGGTGGGACTTGCTGCCTCAAGGAGGTGGAAGACCCGCCCAAGACCAATTAAGGGCCTGGGAAGCAAAAAATTCTGGCTGGGTTCCCCTAGCACTGAGGAGGTGAGATCGCCCTGTCTTTCTGGTTGATGGGTGGGGCCTCCTGCCCAAAGAAAAGTTCCGGTCTTTGTCTCCTGTTACGTACTCTAATTTTTGAATTCAAAGAAATATGGCATATTAAAACATTGCACGTCAAATTTTGTTCATATGTAATTAAAAGAATCTTTGTATGTAGGAACATGGGTTGGTGAAAGTGTTGGTTTATATTGCACGCAAGCAATACGTTGTATGTATGCTGAAGATAAGATCACAATTGGATACATCAGCCAAGTAATATTTTCTTATAGCTTCTGTGATTGCTTTTGAGCTGCATCTTATGTTCCGTGGACTATACCTAAATTATCATTATTAATACTGAACTTCTAAAGCTGCAGTGACCCACATGGGAAGGAGGGTGGGTAATCTTTTCCATATCAAAGAATTGAAAATGAGTGTTGAATATCTTAATTCAAGCAGCAAGTCTTATTAACATGGGACAAGGGGAACTTTATTGGAAATGTTACGTAGCAAACATGGAACATTTTAGCAACAGGAAGTTGACATTTGCTCCAACATGTCTGACATTTTAGTCAACTCCAGCTGTGTCAGAGTGGCGAAGATGGAAGGGTTAAAAAATATCTAGACATTTAAATTGGTAGATCACCGAAGATACTAATATTTAATATAATATTTCATTCAGCTTACAGTGCATGGGTTTAACAACTATGTACCAAATGGACTGTTAGCCGTGGCCACTATTTATTAGTGGGGCGGTGCCAATGTTGAAATTTAAAGATGTCAGCAGGTGGCTGGAAAAATAAAAAAACATATTCCCATGGCCTAATTTTTAAAAGGATTGCTTATGTTGAGGAATCATTTTTATGATTACGTTTTTCATACCTGAAATTCTGCTTGCAAAGAGATTGGTTTGGTATTTTTGAAGGCTTCATTAAATGCTAAGTGTGTACCCCACGCACTTTAAATAAAGACATTTAGTTTTTTCTCTCTCTTCCTTCCCGCCATTCGCAGAACCAGGAATAAGATGTACATGTCATAAGCTGGGACCGTTTTTAGACATAATGTTGCTTTGGGGAGTACAAACTCACTCACAAACGGGAGTATATCTATATCGGCCAAATCGATGGATAGCTAAATTAATTTCTGCCGAGTCTTTCATTTCTTTGAGAGGAGGAAGTAGGTCTGGGTTTACCGCTGCTGACTGCCCACTGCTGCAGTATAAATTGCCGGTTGGCAATGGAAAATTGATGGATTTGCCACACTGCCTGAACTCAGACCATTTTGTAGTTGTTAGGGGTTTGGATTAGTACCAGCAGAGACATCTGCCTCAAGTAGCTGGGCTCTTAATTTAAGTATTAAATTGGCATTATGGCCATCCTGATTTTCCATTTCCTCTTGGCCCGATGGACAAGATGTTAGGTAGATCACACACATATAAGCTTCAGGTATTCCAAGTAGCTAGGCAATGTTAACTGTCCTCCCCCACAACGCACACTCTTGCACCACTGAGCAAGTCATGTGGTCACCATGGAGAGAACAGAGGAGTTGATGTTTTGGGTGTGGACCTGTTCATCAAATCTAAAGGATATGACAGATGGATAAAAGGAAACAGAGTAGGAAAAACTGTGTGTGCACACAGAAAAAGGAATATGATCCGTAAAGTGCTAAGTGGGGAACAGGAGATGGTTAATTGGTTGAAGTGAAATTAGCATGAGACAATGCAAAGCATAATGAGAGAAATTAAATAACTAAAAGATACATTTGAGTTTCAGAGACGGTGTTAATTGTTGGAAGAAGTGGGGGTGAAGGAGATAGAAATAGGAGCCTGAAAAATTGGCAAAGTAGAGCAGTTTTCATTGAAGGTTAAGGGGTGAAGGTTAAACACTCCCACATTCAGTAAACTCATTACCCACTACCTAGGCTCAAATGTTATCTGTTGCTTGCTAGGCCTCGTACTGCTAATAGTAATGAATTAAAGATAGTAAATGATAGTTTTGGAGATCAACAAGGCACAATCAAACTGGAGGAAGTGGAGTGACCAGAAATATGTGCACATTGCTATGATTACCATGTACACTATGGCAACTGAGAGACTGGATTGTGTGCGTGCATTCATCTTGGCAATGAATGCCTTCCTGTCTGAGATGAATAGTTGGAACTCAGAAGCTGAGGACCTGATCTGCATATTTCACTGGAACACTGGTTTCAATGGAGCCTTATTGACCCAAGGTTTGGGGGAATTGCTCAATTTTGGTCCACTGGTATGGAAGTTGACTATTGAAGAAAGAACGAACTTGCATCTGTGCCGTGCCTTTCATTCCGCGAGTTTCATTGGCTGTGAAATTGAGAGCTTTCCACAGCCAATAAATTGGTTTTGAAGTGCTGTCACTGGTTTTGTAAGCAGATGCAGTAGCCAGCAAAGAGATAAATGATCAGTTTATCTCCTTTGGTGGTATTGATTGAGGACACATTCTGCTGCTATTCTTCAAGTAGTGGCATGAAATTTATTACATCCACTGACTGGGGGGGGCCACAGTTTCAGATGTTATCTGAAAGACAGCTTCTCTGACAATACAGTCTTCCCTCACGATTGCCCTGTAGGGTCAGCCTAGAATATGTGCTCAAGATCTGCAGTGGCACTTGCACTCAAACGATTTCTAACTCAAGACACCAGTGCCACCGCTGAGCCAAACTGAAACTTAGAAGGGCTGCAGTTAGGGCGTTAATAGTCTTGCAGAGAGAATTATATTGACCATAAATGAGAGTTTTGCTGACCTAATGTTTTATTCCGGGGAACCAGTTGGTGAAGACTAGAACTGGAGCCAGTCTTTAAACATTTTATGTTTATTTACGGAGGTACACATTGCAAGCATACACTTGCATATATACCACGATAGGGGAGGGGGTAAAAGAGGAGGTGGCATTGCACTATTAATTAAAGAGTCAGTTACTGCAGTAAGGAGGGATGATATCTTGGAAGGTTCCTCTAAAGAGGCCATATGGGTAGAACTTAAAAACAAAAAGGGGGCTATCACTTGGCTGGGAGTGTACTACAGGCCTCCAAACAGTCAGGCAGTGATAGAGGAGCAGATATGTAGGCAAATCTCAGGTGCAAAAATAATAGGGTAACAGTATTAGGGGATTTCAACTTCTCCTATATTAGAGGAGATAGTATTATTGCAAAAAGCTTAAAGGGGGCGGAATTCTTCAAGTGCATTCAGGAGAGCTTTTTGAGCCAGCACGTAGAGAGTCCTATAAGAGGAGGAGCGGTACTGGACTTAAACTTAGGGAATGAAGGCAGACAAGTGGCTGAATGTCAGTGGGGGAGCATTTCGGGGTTAGTGACCATAACTCTAAGATTTAAGGTTGTTATGGAAAAGGACATAGAGGGACCAGAAATAAGAGTACTGAATTGGGGCAAGGCAGATTTCAATATGATAAAACAGGATCTGGCCAAAATGGACTGGGAGCAGCTACTTGTAGGGAAGTCTATGTCAGACCAGTGGGAGTCATTTAGGAAGGGAAATAGTGAGGGTTCATGTGCAGCATGTTCCTGTAAAGGTGAAGAGTAGGACCAACAGGTCAAGGGCACCCTGGATGTCTAGGGATATAGAGGATTGGATAAGGAAAAAAAAAAGGAGGCGTATGGCAGATTCAGAGCGCTGAAAACAGCGGAGGCCCGAGAGGAGTATAGAAAGTGTAGGGGAGTACTTAAAGTAATTAGGAGAGCAAAGAGGGAGCATGAAAAATCACTGGCAGACAAGATAAAGGAAAATCCCAAGGTATTTTATAAGTATGTTAGGGGCAAGTGGATAACCAGGGAACAAGTGGGGCCCATAAGGGATCTAAGAGGCAATCTGTGTGTGGAGCCGGAGGGCATAGGTGAGGTTTTGAATGATTACTTTTAATCTGTGTTCACTATGGAGAGGGACGATGTAGGTGTAGTGATCAGGCAGGGGGATTGTGATATACTTGATCAAATTAGCATTGAAAAGAAGGAAGTATTAACTGTATTAGCGGGCTTAAAGGTGGATAAATCCCCAGGCCCGGATGAGATGTATCCCAAGCTGCTATGTGAGGCAAGGGAGGAGATAGCGGGGGCTCTGACACAAATTTTCAGATCCTCTCTGGCCACAGGAGAGGTGACAGAGGATTGGAGTTCAGCGAATATGGTACCATGATTCAAGAAGGGTAGCAGGGATAAACCAGGTAATTATAGACCAGTGAGTCTAACGTCAGTGGTAGGGAAATTATTGGAAAAGATTCTGAGAATCAGGATTAATCTCCACTTGGAGAGGCAGGGATTGATCAGGGATTGCATGGCTTTGTCAGGGGGAGATCGTGTCTAACAAATTTGATTGAATTTTTCGAGGAGGTGACTAGAGGTGTAGATGTGGGTAAAGCAGTTGATGTAGTCTACATGGACTTCAGTTAGACTTTTGATAAGCTCCCACATGGGAGATTGGTTAAGAAGGTAAGAGCTCTTGGGATCCAGGGTAATTTGGCAAATTGGATTCAAAATTGGCTTCGTGGAAGGAGGTGGAGGGATGTTTTTGTGAATGGAGGCCTGTGACCAATGGGGTACCGCAGGGATCGGTGCTGGGACCCTAACTGTTTGTAGTGGACATTTAATGATCTAGACGTGAATATAGGAAGTATGATCAGTAAGTTCGCAGACGACAGGAAAATTGGTGTCGTAAATAGTGAGAAGGAAAGCCTTGGATTACAGGATAATATAGATGGGCTGGTAAGATGGGCGGAGCTGTGGCAAATGGAGTTTAATCCTGAGAAGTGTGAGGTGATGCACTTAGGAGGTCTAACAAAGCAATGGATTATACAATGGATGGTAGGACCCTAGGGAATACAGAGGGACCTTGGGGTGCTTGTCCATAGATCACTGAAGGCAGCAGCACAGGTAGATAAGTTGGTTAGGAAGGCATACAGGATACCTGCCTTTATTAGTCGAGGCATCGAATGTAAGAGCAGGGAGGTTATGATGGAGCTGTATAAAATGCTGGTTAGGCCAAAGCTGGAGTACTGTGACAAGTTCTGGTCACCACACTATAGGAAGGATGTGATTGCACTGGAGAGGGTGCAGAGGAGATTCACCAGGATGTTGCCTGGGCTGGAGCATTTCAGTTATGCAGAGAGACTGGATAGGCTGGGGTTGTTTTCCTTGGAGCAGAGAAGGCTGAGGGGGGACCTGTTTGAGGTATACAAAATTATGAGGGGCATTGATAAGATAGATAGGAAGAAATTTTCTCCCTTAGCGAAGAGGTCAATAACTAGGGGACATAGATTTAAGTTAAGGGGCAGGAGGTTTAGAGGAGAGTTGAGGAAAACAATTTTCACCCAGAGGGTGATTGGAATCTGGAACACACTGCCTGAAGGGGTGATAGAGGCAGGAACACTCAACATTTAAGAAGTATTTAGATGAGCACTTGAAATGCAATAGCATACAAGGCTACGGGCCAAGTGCGGGGATGGACGGGTGCTTGATGGTCGGCATAGGCGCGTTGGGCCAAAGGGCCTGTTTCTGTGCTGTAAAATTCTATGACTCCCTAATCCAATAGTCACAGTATTTAGTCTTTGTCTGTTTACAGGGGGCTCAAGTGAATGCCCAGTTAATAGAAACATAGAAAATAGGAGCAGGAGTTGGCCATTCTGCCCTTCGAACCTGCTCCGCCATTCATTATGATCAGGACTGATCATCCAACTCGGTAAGCTGTTCCTGCTTTCATAGAAACATGAAAATGCCCATCACCTGCATAGAATTAATATACAATTAACACTTAATAGGCGCACATGGCTCTGTTCTCACACAAATAGGAGGGGGGCTGCCATGTGGCGATCCCAGTGGCTTGCAAAAAGGAGTACATTGGAACCGAGATCAGCAGCCTGTCCTTGACATTATGCCGCCCTGGCACTTTTTCGTGATACACTATTGGAAAGCAGGAATACCTTCCTAGTGACTTAAAGGTAATTCTTGCATCACATTCCATTGCCAGGTGCTTTTGCTAACCCCTTCACCATTCCCTATGAAAAGATCCTTACAGACCAGCCTCCTCACATCAGTGGCATTGCTTCCAGAATGAGAATGCAGAGAGCGCCACTCATTAAGATTTGCAAGCTGGGAGCTTGGGATACTGGCCAGTTTAACATCCCCAAAATACCAGATTCACAATCAAATGATGCTGACATCTCTTATTTCAAATTATCTAGAAACAGATCATTTATTGGCGGCTTTATTGAATTTTTGTTCGATTTGTTCCCGCAGTTGGCAGAAATCCATTTCATTTAACTTTTTTTTTAAAAGTCCCTGTCGTTCATGCTGATGTCTACTCTTTTTTTCAATAAAAGATATTTCCTTCCTTCAGACATGCTGCAAATAATCATACACGGTGTTTGAAACTAACTACCGCAGCAAGATAAAATCTTTTTCCTGCTCTGCCATGATTTTCATCAATGGTCATGACATCAGTGTCTATGACATTCCCACGGCTTTATATTTATTGCAGTTTACATGCGTTGGCAATTTTATTAAAGCTGGAAAATATAAACATGTAAATTCCTCCTTGCGTAGCCCAGTAATGTTAGGTCGACAAAAATGGCCCAGATTTTGTGGCCAGCGGCAAAATGACAATGCTCACTGCTGACCTCAAGAAAAGCTGCCTGCAAAGATCTAGTGAGCTTTGTGGTGTGGATTTCACCTTTCTGTTAATTTCATTCTGCCACCAGCTGTAGGGGGGATTTCCAGAGTCCAGCAACAATTTTGCCATCAAACAGGCTAAGAGGCCAATCGCATTTGCTTCTAATAATTTAACGGAAAGCTAAGTAACGATTGGGGGCATACACATGGCATTAAGGTAGAAGCTGAAATATTATAAACTTTAAAAAAGTAATTATTACTTTAGAAATCTGTCGAATTTTATTTCATGGAATGGAGAAATTTGACATTCCGCAGATATAAAATTAGTATTTCAGGGCCAGCAAGGTTATTCAGTAATTATGACTTAGTACGCTGTTTTAAAAACCCAGTTGCACACTTCACTCAACAAGGCATAACTTTTATTAAGGGTTTTTGCAGTGAGAATAGTATCATAAAAAATGGAAGTTCATGTCAATTCAGTGATTAATTGATTTCCATCGGCGGGGACTATAATAAATCAGTCTATAGAGGAGCAGGGAATCACTGACAGCGGCGTCTGGATTTTCATGTTTAACTACAAATGTATGGATGTCTGAAGTTGCTGTTGGTTTGACAGAGTAACGAAGGTGAATGCTGACAGTTTTATCGTCATTACAACCGCAAAAATTTGGACCATAAAATTTGGTAATTCTGATCCAGTAATATGCAAGGTTGAATTCTGAAATCGTGGGAGCAGAAAAGTCATCCAGTATTGTAAATCCTAAAATGTGCTCACAGGGAGACAAGTATCAATTTGCACTGGAAGAAACCACAAAATAGACACAGTAGCAGATATTTAACTTAGCTCTTTGCGCAAGTAATTTCAGTTACTAGTTTTATTTGCATCCTCTCTGTGAAATACATTTTTGATGTAATAGGTTGACCTAATGGGAATGGTTGCCAGTATGGTGAAAGGAGAAAGGCTGATGGTTTAATGTGTAATTAAATTTCACCAGCCTGTACAGTGGTTCTTTGGCTCTAGGCTGCGATAATGGGTGGTCATTCATGACCTGGCATTAGCTGGACCAGGATGTAAACATATTTTGGCTTGACATGGGAGCTAAGAAGAGGCAATCAGATTTTCTGGAACCTTCTGTTGGTTCTGATGCTTTATGGAAAAGAGATCATCATTCAGTACTGTTGTTTACTTTCTGCTCTCGGCACTTGCTGTGAGCTGGATCTACAGGTGATTTGATCTGCGGGCCCCTTAATGATGTGCATCGAACCCCAGTAATGAGCTGAATTTATGTTGTACCAGCAGCTTCAAATTTGCAATTTCAGTCCATAACTGACAGAGATGCTGAAATAGACATCAATATTGTTCCGGTGTTGGAAAAATTTACATGTAAAACCCACCCTCCAAATTGAATTTCAAAGAAATTTGAATGAAAAATTAGTCTCTTTAGATATCGGTTCTGCTATTATAGGGCAGATTTCATCTACATCGTTTTTTTTTTACTATTTTACCTATAATTGAAGACAGTTGGTTTATTCCTGGTTGTGACATTTTGCTTTTAGCAATTTGGTGTGGTAGACAATGTTGTTCCCCTAGGGTCAGTGCTAGGACTACTGTTTTTTTTGCTATGTATAAATGACTTGGATCTTGGAATAGAGTAGAATATCAAAATTTGATAGCAAACTTGGAGTGGTAAACAGTGAAGATGATACGAACTGCTTGCAACAGGACATAGGTTAACAGAATGGGCAGACAGGTGGCAGGTGGAAATTAATACACACAAGTGTGAGGTGATGCATTTGGCAGAAGGGATGGGGTGAGGCAATATAGACTTAATGGCCCAGATCTAAAAAGTAGAGTGTGCAGGAAGGGAAGGACCTGGGGGTACATGTGAATCGATCTTTGAAAGTGGTAGGACATATTGAGAGAATGGTTAAGAAAGCATATGGGATCTTGGGCTTCAAAAATAGAGGTATTGAACCTGAATGAAGCTCTGGTTAGGCCACAACTAGAGTATTGTGTCCAGTTCTGCTCATCACACTTCAGGAAGGATGTGAGGATCTTTGAGAGTGTGCAAAGGCGATGTGCCAGAACAGTTCCAGGGATGGGGGATTTTAGTTGTTGAGTTGGAAATGCTGGGGTTGTTCTCGTGAAGCAAAGGAGATTGAGGGGAGATTTGATAGTGGTGTGCAAGATTAGGACAGGTTTGGATAAGTTAGACAAGGAAAAACTGTTCCCATTAGCTGATGGTATAAGGACTAGGTGACACAGATTGAAGGTTTTGGGCAAGAGGTGAAGAGGGAATGTGGGGAAGAACTATTTTTTACGCAGGGAGTGGTAAAGACCTGGAACTCACTTCGCACAAGGGTGATGGAAGTGGAGACAATCAACGATTTCAAATGGAAATTGCATGGGCATTTGAAGGAAATAAACTTGCAGGGCTACGGGAATCGAGTGGGGGAGTGGGACTGACTGGATTGCTCCACCAAGAGCCAGCTTGTACTCAATGGGCCGAATGGCGGCCTCCTGTTCTGTATATGAATATGACTCTAGGAAGATTTAATTAGCTCCTTGTATTGTCAGAGTGTGTAGCTGGGGTGCCCGCGTTCCAGGGAGGCTTACAGGTCCTCCCTGCCTGCCTGTGTGAGGGTGCAACAAAGGGTGCCCTGTAAAGGGGTTCCTCCTCCCCCACAATTTTTAAAGTGGTTGAGCGGGCACCTTCATGTTGAAGTGCCCCCTCAGTTTCTTGCCGGGTGCTGCTTTGAAGCTGGAAGGCCTCTGATTGGCCCTCCAGCTTTGACAGTCCACCCACTGCCCTTAATTTGACAGGGAAGCTGTCTCGATGCTAATGAAGAGGGCGCCCCAATCAAAATTCCAACCAGTAACTTGTCCCCCCGGACTTGGAAACAGTTCTGGCTCCTGTTTCCTGCCCCCAAAGCGGAAGTCTAGCCCATTGTGTTTTTTTTTTAAGACTTTCAAATGTCCCAGAGTGCTTTACAGTCTTTGAAAAGGAAATCTGAATTTAAAACAAAAGAATGGCAGGAAGGAGGGGGGGAAGTCTGAGGAAGTCACAATAACAAGGTTGGTTTCACAGTGATCTCAACATGACTCACCACAAAACAATTACAAATGTTCGATAAGAACAGGAAGTGCTAGAAATACTCAGCAGGTCTGGCAGCATCTGTGGAGAGAAAAGCAGTGTTTACGTTTCAGGTCAGTGACCCTTCATCAGAATTATAAATGTTTGTTCTTTAAGATTCGTTGTCACTGCCTTTTTGGGAGGTAGGGTGGGTGTTCTGCAATCTGAATGCGTTAAAAGCCTCAATCTGAAAATTCCAGTCCGATACTCAAGTTAATTAGACACGGTGATAACACTCCGATCAAATAGTTGTGCATTCAAGCCCCACTCTAGGACTTGAGCACAATTGAGGCTGATACTTCAGTGTAGTACTGAAGACCGTTCCCCTCTTTCATGAAACTGAAGGGCCCGTCGAGGCCGTTTTTGCAAGAAATTGTCCTAGTATCCTGGCCTACATTCACCCCTCAACCAACATGACTGAATCAGATTAACTGGTCATTTTAACTCACTTTCTGTTTGTAGGACAAAAACAAGAAATGCTGGATTCACTCAGCAGGTCTGGCAGCATCTGTGGAAAGAGAAGCAGAGTTAACGTTTCGGGTCAGTGACCCTTCTTCGGAACTGACCCGAAACGTTAACTCTGCTTCTCTTTCCACAGATGCTGCCAGACCTGCTGAGTGAATCCAGCATTTCTTGTTTTTGTTTCAGATTTCCAGCATCCGCAGTATTTTGCTTTTATTCTGTTTGTAGGACTTTGCTGCCAAAATTATTCTTAGATTTCTCTATCTAGAAATCCACTCCAGTGAACTGTGTTACATGTATGAGTCACAGCATCCAGTGCACTCCAAGTGTGAATGGTATTTTCAGTTAGTTTATATTTTTGTGGTAAAATCCCCTTTGTTGCCCTCGTAACACAATATATTTTTGTATACTTTGGGCCCAGTATGCAGTGGTTCTTGTTCCCAGTACTGTAATGAGGAATTGGAACTTTTGACTGCATCAAGTTATAAAAAAAATGTACATTTTTTGAAATGTGCTCAGCTAAAAGCGAAATAACAGGTTCAAGTTTTGCTTTATCAGGTGTCAATTTTAAAGTCAGTTTTTGACTTTATAGACGTGTCTTATCCTTAAAGATATTTAAAAAACTTTCCTTCCTAAAGATATTTTTAAAAAACCTTTTAGTAGTTTAAAATCTGTGCAGTGAATGTGTTTTTATATTTAAACATCTGTCATACTTCAAGGATGAATTATGCTGGGCTTGAAAGGCAACATTTCAGAAGACTCTGAGGTTCTGGTGAATGTGCCAACTAAAGTACCAACAATCACAATTTACTGAGATCATTCCTTCAAACCTAACCAAGAAAAAAAACTTGCAATTTCAGCAGTCATATCTCCTTTCAGAAATGTGTAAATTAGTCACAACTGCAAATGTGATTATCTGTACTTCAGTTTCTTCTGCAATCAAAGTAATAGCAACGTTGAATACATTTGCAGCTTCAATTATGATGTGGCCGTATTCCACTGCCCTTGTGGTGTAACTGTTTGCACGCATGTCTGCCTTTATTCAGAGCTGTTTCAAACTTCCAGAGCAGTTGAGGGTTTTGGCCAGCATCTGCTAGTTTTCTGGGTTGATATGTGTATATATACAACAACTTGCATTTATAGAGCACAATTAATGTAATAAAACTCAATCAAGATGGTTCACAGGAACCATTATAAGACAAAATTTGATGCCAAACTCCATAAGGAGATTTTAGGACACGTGACTAAAAGCTTGATCAAAGAGGGGAGCTTGAAGGAGTGCCTCAGAGGAGGAGAGAGGTGTGGAGAGATTTAGGGAGGGGAACTCCAGAGCTTAGGGCTGGACAGCTGAAGGCACCTCCTATCAGTCGTGGAGCGAAGCAAATCGGGAATGTGCAAGAGGCTAGAATTGGAGGCCTGCAGAGATCTTGGAGGGTTGCACATTTGAAGGTGACAGAGATAGGGATGTCGAGGCCAGAGAGGGATTTGAAAAACTAGGATGAGAAGTTTAAAACTGCGGTGTTGCTGGACCTGGAGTTTACAGTAGGTCAGCGAGCACACGAGTGATGGATGAGGTACTTGTGAGTCAGGAGAAAGGCAACAAGAGTTTTAAATAAGCTCGTGTATGGAGAGAAGCCAGCCAGTAGAGATCGGAGTAGTCGAGTCTAGAGGTAACAAAGGTATGGATTAGGGTTTCAGCAGCAGATGAGCCGAGACAAGGGCAGAGGAGGGTGATGTTATGGAGATTAATGTAGGTGGTCTTGATGGAGAGAATATGGGGTTGGAAGTTCACTGTATATACAGTTGCTGCCCATTACATGAGTTGACGAGATGCTTTAAATCTTTAGCTCTCCTGTGCTGGTTTCTCTGGCTGTTAGAGTGGGTACATGTTTGCAGATTGCATATAATTAGAATTTCAACCCAGCAATCAGCTACCAGAGTAAAAATGAATATCACTGTCATTTTTCACTGTTGCTGTTAGTGCTGTGACATGAACTGATGAAGGTTGCAGGTCCAGGGCCTGCAGCGGGCACAGTTCTCTAATTCTTCTTTACCAGTCTGACATTCGTCTGTGCTTCATTCTGTCCATCTTCCCGATTCTGATCATCCTTCTCTTCAAAAAAAAAAGGTAAAGCGGGACTCCGAAGGGAAAGGGCACCATTGAGGATAGGGCATTGTCTGCCAGTTTTGGAGAAGTGCCAAAAAATAAGTCAGCTAAGGAGACAACGCTTCCCTGTAATCAGATTCCAAAAATTTTGAGTTAAGTGGACTTGCGCAGTGTTTCCTGTTTGCTTGCGCCTCTCGCCAGTGGGAGGAAATTTGAGTGTTACGTACTTGTTTCAAAATTGCCTTCATGCAGTGGGTTGGATTTTCAGCAGGTGCTATGTGGATGGTGGGAGGGCAGGATTTAAAGGGCAGCAGTGCAGTAAAATCACAAAAATCTTCAAGACTGACATTCTGTCTGATGCCGATCTGCTCCATTGTTTCTATTTAAACATACATAACACACTCAAACTGTGCCAGGGCTTCACTAATGTCACTGAGCTGTTAGGCAGTATAGGGGAGTGGCCTGGTGGCACTCTAATTCTGATTTCTATCCCCCTCATTGTAGAATGACTGACCTGTGCTAACTACCTGTTCACAGAAACTTAATTGAGATAACAAAGCATATGGGATCCTTGGTTTTATAAGTAGAGACAAAAGTCAGGAAGTTGCACTAAGCCTATACGAAACACTAGTTTGGCCCGAGCTGGAGTGTTGTATTCAATACTGGGCACTGCACTTTAGGAAGCATGTGAAGGAGAGGGTACAGAGATTCAGTGGAATAGTTCCAGGGATGAGGGATTAGAGTTACTTGTTTTATTGGAGAAGCTGAGGTTCTCCTTGGAGCAGAGAAGTCAAGAGGAGATTTGATAGAGGCTTTTAATATCATGAGTTTAGATTGGACAAATAAAAGAGAGAAACTGTTTCCAGGGGCAAAAGGCACAATAATGAGGGTGCATAGATTTAAAGCAAAAAGTGGTATGTGAGGAAAAACGTTTTTGCGCAATGAGTGGTTAGGATTTGAAACACTGCCCGATCGTGTGGTGGATACAGATTCAATAGGAGCCATCAAAAGGGAATTGGATAAATATTGGAGAAAAAATTGTAAGGAAATGGGGAAAGAGCAGGGGAGTGGAACTAACTCTTTGAAACAGCCATTGCAGACATGATGCCTGATGGGACAAGTGTTTGCCTTCTGTGTTGTACTGGTCTCGGATTCTATAAGGAGGCTACTAGAGTGGGAAAATCAAACTAGCACTCAACTGCTGAGTGTTATGTCACATTGCCGTTTCAACATAACTGCTTCTCAGGTACAGTTAGTTTGATAACTTCTTGTGGCTGCAGTGGTTATAAAATATATTGCTTTTATGTTGTCTCGAAAATATGTATTCCATGTTTAGGGTATAATAATGTCACCATGAATCATGATCAAGAAGATAGTTATGTTCTTGAATTACTCCATCTGCTTCACAGACTTTGCCGCAGCGTTTAATTGTGAATATCTTAAGATAATCTGTGATACAATGTATAACGTGGGTAGGCGTACCTTGTAAATTATCTTGGAAACAGTGTTAAAACTAGCAAGTACTCAACATCATGATTGATGCCTTTCACTCAATTGTGACCTTCTATTGTGTAATTTAAGAACATTTTCACACAATTCTAAGAGGCATCAACTTGAGGTATTTAAGGTAAAGTAATATGCAGCAATTTCTGATGTAGCAAAGAGTACAAAGTGCTCAAGAGTTTGCTTACATTTTACTGATTACTGTTCCTGATCCATTGTGAGACAGAACTGTCATTGGAGCATGCAATACAGGAGAGCATAGAATTAAATAGAATGCACAGCAACAGGTCATTTGGTCCATCCCGTCCATGCAGTGTTTGTTCTACAAAAACCTCCTCTCACCACTCGTCATCTCACCTCAGCATCATAAACTTCTATTCTTTTCTCCCTCATATGTCAGCCAAGAGCGACGTCTCAATTCATTCCATCTTCGCTGCCTCCGGAGAATACTAGGCATCAGGTGGCAAGACCGTATCTCTAACACAGAAGTCCTCGAGGTGGACAACACCCCCAGCTTATACACCCTACTGAGTCAGCGGCGCTTGAGATGGCTTGGCCATGTGAGCCGCATGGAAGATGGCAGGATCCCCAAAGACACATTGTACAGCGAGCTCGCCACTGGTATCAGACCCACCGGCCGTCCATGTCTCTGCTTTAAAGACATCTGCAAACGCGACACGACGTCCTGTGACATTGATCACAAGTCGTGGGAGTCAGTTGCCAGCATTCGCCAGAGCTGGCGGGCAGCCATAAAGACGGGGCTAAAGTGTGGCGAGTCGAAGAGACTTAGCTGTTGGCAGGAAAAAAGACAGAAGCGCAAGGGGAGAGCCAACTGTGTGACAGCCCTGACAAACAAATTTTTCTGCAGCACCTGTGGAAGAGCCTGTCATTCTAGAATTGGCCTTTATAGCCACTCCAGGCGCTGCTCCACACACCACTGACCACCTCCAGGCGCTTACCCATTGTCTCTCGAGATAAGGAGGCCGAAGAAGAAGAAGATATTTATCCAGTTTTGTCTTAAGTGCATCTATCTGTTGTTCATCTCAACTATTTATATTAGCATTTCACACTGTTCTGTTCCACTAATTACAAATTGGACTAAAGCCTTGTAAGTGTGCGTGCCGCCATTATTACAGCAGTAGGTTTCCTGGGCAAGCGTTCTGCCATCGAGAAGCGGGACATTTCATTAACATATTTAAATCGGGCTCCCACAGTGGAATTGGGAGCCTGATTTACAACTGTCACCATGGGGGTTTCCCATGGCTTGGGAAACATGGCAATAAAAGGGAGGGAGGAGTTCCCGATTCCAGAAGGTAAGCAGATGTTGCAGCACTCCTTGTGGGCCAGGAAGAGCAGGTGTGTTCCCTACGGCCCCTCAAAGAAGCCTTCTGCCTCTCTCTGCCCCTCGCCCTGATCTGTAGCCCCGCTATTGAGATTGTGATTCTCCGGATAAGTGTCTGAGTGTAGATTTGTCATGTAGAGTCCCACAGCTTACCGAGCAACGTGAAGAAATTCTCTTTTGATGAATCATGCCTGTTTAGTGGCCAGGTAAAAATGGGGCCCATTACAGACACAATTTGAACTGGCTGTTATATCTGAAGAGTCATGAAAAGCCTTCTCATCAGGCTTAAATGCTACCATATGGGACAATGCAGTTCAGGCTAGAAAGCAGTGAATGATCACATCATAATAGCATCATACCAGGAGACCATCTACTCTTCAGAACCCCACCAGTAGAATGGGCAGCAGGAAGGCACATGTAAGGATTCCTGAGTAAGTTAGTAATCATGACTTATGGGATAGCTGCTTGAAAGAATTAGCCTGGGGTATTCGATTCACTTGGAGTAAATGTGCAAAATTCCGAGGCATTGTTCTATCACTGAGCAAGGGAAAACCTTCAAGCAAGAGATAACTGAGAGATACTTATTGTGCTTCTGTGTAGGAGAACATAGTTTCAAGCCAGGGCAGGCAATTGATGTGTGATCTGTAATGCACAGAAAATGATGGGGCACCATGGATGGTTTGAGAATTCTAGGCACTGTCTGTGCTCTATTTTGTATCAGTGCTGTTCTAAACTTTGAAGACGAGTGGGACTTGGTAGTGTTTTTTCACAGTATTAGAAAATGGCTCTGTTTTACTTTGGCTACTAAAGGCAAACCTTAAAATTGACCATACTAAATAGAGAAAGTTTTACCTCTGCAATAAAGTTGTTTGGTGTGTTTTTTTTTAACTTCTTCCCTTGTTTTTGGTAATTATTTTGGCACAGTACAGATTTTTTCCCAAAACAAAACTAAAGATTGGGAAAAATAAAACTAACTTCCACAATGCTTACTGACCTGTTTGTACAGATAGAATCATGTTGCAAGGCACAGGCTATCAAAACATGTCTACAAATGGATCCAAGTAATGAATGACTTGAAAGAAAAGGATAACACTCATTCCTACAACGTCTTTCACAACCATAGGGCGTCCCAAATGGTTTCACAGATAATGAGGTACTTTTGAAGTGTGGCAAACGTAGGAGCCAAATTGTACACAACAAGCTCCCACAAACAGCAATGTGATAATGACCAGATAATCTTTTGTAATGTTGGTTGAGGGATAAATATTGGCAAGAGCTCTACCGCTCTTTGAAATAGTGCCATGGGATTTCTAACGTCCATCCAAGACCGCGGATGGGGTCTCTGCTCAACGTCTCTTCTGAAAGACGGCACCTCCGACAGTGCAGCACTCCTTCAGTGCTGTGCTGGAGTGTTATCCTAGATTTTTGTGCTCAACCCCCTAGAGATGGACTTGAACCCACAATCTACTGACTCAAAGGCTAGAGTGCCACCAACTGAACCTCAGCTGACACATCCTTCAGCGTGTTCTGAGAATACCTTTTTTGTCCTGTGATTCTGACATGATCATGGGAGATGCGTGTCTGAGATCGGCTGTGTAATATCCATGTACAGAATGCAAATTATCACCTAATGGAGAAACTTAGATTCCAAATTGTGATCAGTGCTCTACTAATAACTTCTGTGTGCAAAAATCGTACCAACTGCCCGGGCTTCATGTTCTGTATTGCCATTCTGACTGATAGTACCTTAGTGAGAATTAGGAAATAGTGATTAATCTGGAGAAATCGTGCATGAAACCTCCCTTTACATCATATTCAGAGAAGTAAGGTTTGAGGTATGCAGGGATATTCTCCCTCCTGGGAAATAAAACGGGTGGCTTTCTTTGCTGCAAGGAACATGATTACTACAACAACAGTCAACTTCCAAGCACATTACAGGAAGTGGTGGACGATGTGTGCATACAACTACCTCAGATAAAGCTGTTAACAGGTAGTAGGTTGAACATGCAGTAAACCAACCTAACTTTGCGATACAGTTCTTCATTGAACATTCCTGTGTATTTTTATGATGCAAATTTTGCAAGCATGAAGACCTCCAGAGCACAATAATAGCCATATCTCTCTATAAAAGGTTTTGAGAACATCCATCACACTTCAGATGCCAGATTTTACAAGTCACACTTCAAAGTGTCAAAAGTACATAAAGGTAATCATTTCAGGCTGTCTATTTAACTTGACCTGAAACCATAAATTTACAAGTAATTTCCAATCTGCAAACCTACCTCACAGAATGATAGTTACACTCTAGCCTCAAGTTGAGTATATTCAAGACAGTGATCGACAGATTTTCAGGCACTAAGGGAATCGAGAGATATGGGGATCGGATGGGAAAGTAGAGCCGAGGTAGAGAATCTTATTGAATGGCGTCATGTCCCTATTATGTTGTCTAAGTAAAAGCTACTTAACAAGTTAGACTTCATGACCTGAAAACAACAAGCCGTGTAAAAGACATTGTGTTACACAATGTAATGCTGCTTTTACAAAACAGCAGGTCTTCTAATTCACCATAAGCAATGCCATTGGAAATCAATATTGTGGAAGGAAAAATAATATAACCATTGTTTATTAACTTTAAATGGAAGATGACACTATCTTTGTTACCTGTCAAATTATGTATTGCAGACTCTCTCTTCCCCTTTCAACTATCCACTCTAACCAATCCACTCTCAGGAGGTATGTCGCTCAGTAAAATCTTTTAAGGAGGCTGCGTCCCTCCAGTTGAACAGTTTTTTAAAAAAATCTTGCTGTCTGGTACGGGTTTCCCGATCCTCAGGAATCCCAGCAGATAAAAAGAGGTGAGAAGGATTGGACCCATGAGGTAAGTGCATTTGCAGCAATACTTGTGGGCCAAGAGGAGCTGCAATGTTTTCACCAGCTCCAGAAGCAAATTTCTTTCCGGACACTTCGCTCTCCTACACTCCCACTCTGCTATCTCTGACTCCCCCAGGAACTCTGACATCTCTACCCCGATTGCTGACTCTTCTCCCCCAACTCGGATCTCCTACTCACCCATCCCAGTCTCCAACCTCATTGTTCTGCAGACATCAAGGAAACCCTTGCTTCTGGGTTTCCCATTTGGAAGTCCTCCCTCCGCTCTCTTCACAGCCCTAATTAAATATCCGGGCCAAAATATCTGGTTGCTCCTGTGACAGGAATGCAGGTTAGCCCAAAACCGACCCTTTCACCAAGTTACAAATATCTTCATAGGGCAGAATATTTGGCCAAGTTTCACTGACAGTAATTAATGGCAATCACAGTTGTAGTTTGACTCTACCTGTATGTTTCTACAATTGTTCTGACAGAACAGCATCAATTGTTCAGGTTTTTTAGTGCTGAAACAGTTGAAAATTTTCAAGACTGTGATCAGTAGACTTTTATTAGGTAAAGAGATGAAGATATATAGATTGAATGTGGGTAAATAAAGTTCGGGTACTGATGAGCCATGAACTAATTGAATGGCGAGACAGGCTCTAGGGGCTGAATGGCCTCCTCCTGTTCCATGTGTTATGATTCCTGTGGAGACCACCAACAAATCAAAAAAAAATTGAATCCACTGACTGACCCAAATTTAGGAAACAAAAAACCAAACTGACAAGTTTTCACTTTTATAAATTTGACTTTAACACTCAAACCAAAGCCAGCATAAATTAGACATGAACTAACAGTTAACTCATGGTCGATGTATATCTTAAAGGTAACATGTTAACATACAGTCAGATACAACAAATGTAGTCCTTATAATTCCATTGGCAGTTCTATCAGCAAGATAGCTTTCAACAGTCCAAAAGTCCTTCTAGTCCTTGATTTTTCTTTCTCCAAGTAGACCTCCAGATCACATCTCCCCAAGATGCAAGCATGGTTTCCACTTGATGGCCATTTCTCTGCAATCCGAACCTCGCTGATATCGTCTCGAGCTAAACTGCACACCCTTCTGGAATTTCCATAGATTTTCTCACAACAGCACGGTGGTGTTGCTTCATGGATAACTCCTTCAGTCGCCAAAGACAGTGGTAGCAACTTGTATCTTCCAAAGCTCAGCTACCAGAAAACAGGTTCCAATTCAAAGAGCTTGTCCTTTTAAAACCAACAGCTGTCAGTTTTTATTTCCAGTTCAGCAGCCCTGGTAGACTCTTGTAAAAAAAAATCAATACCACCCAGATGTGCAACTGGCTCCAACACTCTGTAGAGTTTTCTTGACAAACTGAAATTAAAACCTACAGTCACATGTCCTTTTTTTTTTAAACTGCTTGTTTGCTTTCTCTTAGTCACAGGACTGTTTGTTTTTCTAACCTGGGTTTAACTCCATAGAACTTGGAAACTCTCCCCAACCTCAAGTCAGGGACCGTCTCAAAAACGCAAACACAACGGCTCAGTGGTTAGCACCGCAGCCTCACAGTTCCAGTGACCCGGGTTCTGGGTACTGCCTGTGCGGAGTTTCCAAGTTCTCCCTGTGACCGCGTGGGTTTCCACTGGGTGCTCCGGTTTCCCCCCTCAGCCAAAGACTTGCAGATGGATAGGTAAATTGCCCGTAGTATAGGTAGGTGGTAGGAGAATGGTGGGGATGTGGTAGGGAATATGGGATTAATGTAGGATTAGTATAAATGGGTGGTTGTTGGTTGGCACAGACTCGGTGGGCCGAAGGGCCTGTTTCAGTGCTGTATCTTTGTATGGCAGCAGGTCAAACATGGGCAAGGAAACCTACTGTCCTCTCTCAGCTGATGAATCAGTGCTCCTCCGTATTGAATACCACTTGGAAGAAGCAGTGTGGGTAGCAAGGGCACAGAATGCACTCTGGGTAGCGGACTTCAATGTCCATCACCAAGAGTGGCTCATAGCACCACTGCTGACTGAGTCCTAAAGGACATAACTGCTAGACTGAGCCTACATCAGATGGTGAGACACCAAACAAGGGAAAAGCTTACTTGACTGCACCCTGACCAGTCCACCTGTTGCAGATAGATCTGTCCATGACAGTGTTGGTAGGAGTGAGCACCGCACAGTGCTAAATGGGATAAATTCAGAACCGATCTAGCAGCTCAAAACTGGGCATCCATAAGGCACTGTGTTCCATCAGCAGCAGCAGCAGAATTGTATTCAACCACAAACTGTAACCTCATGGCCCGCATATTCCTCACTCTACCATTACTATCAAGCCAGGGGATCAACCCTGTTGCAATGAGGAGTGCAGCCAGGCATGCCAGAAACAGCAACAGGCATACCTCAAAATGAGGTGCCAACCTGATGAAGCCACAACAGAGGAGTGCATGCACGCTAAACAGCGGAAGCAGTATGTGGTGGTTGAGTGATTGCTTATCTCTGCCTAACAGGTCAGATCAAAGCTCTGCAGTCCTGCCACATGTAGTTGTGAATGGTGGTGGACAATTAGACAACTAACCGGAGGAAGAGGCTCCACAAACATCCCATCCTCGATGGGGGAGCCCAGCACATCCGTGCAAAAGACAAGGCTGGAGAATTTGTGAGTGGATGATTCATCCCAGCCTTCACCCAAGGTCCCCAGCATTACAGTTGCCAGTTTTCAGCCAATTCAATTCACTCCACTTGATATCAAGAACTGCCTGAGGGCACTGGATACAGCATAGGCGATGGGCCCTGACTACATCCCGGCAGTAGTACTGAAGATCGTGCTCCAGAACAAGTGGCACCCCTGGCCAAGCTGTTCCAGTGCAGCTACAACACTGGAATCTATCCAATAATGTGGAAAATTTCCCAGGTATGTCCTGTTCACAAAAAGCAGGACAAATCCAAACTGACCAATTACCGCCCCATCAGTCAACTCACGATCATTAGCAAAATGATGGATAGTGTCTTTTACAGTGCTGTCAAGCAGCACTTACTCAGCAATAACCTGCTCAGTTTGGGTTTGGCCAGGGTCACTCAGCTCCAGACCTCTTTACAGTATGGTCCAAACATGGACAAAAGAGCTGAATTGAAGAGGTGAGGAGACAGTTACTGCCCCTGACATCAAGGCAACGTTTGACTGTGTGGCATCAAGGAGCCCTGGCAAAATTAAAGTCAGTGAGAATCAGGTGGAAACTCTCCACTGGTTGAAGTCATACCTAGCACAAAGGAAGATGGTTGTGATTGTTGGATGCCAATCATCAGTCCCAGGACATTGCTGCAGCAATTCCTCATGGTCGTGTGCTAGGCACAACTATCTTCAAATGCTTCATCAATAACCTTCCCTCCATTAAAAGGTCAGAAGTGGGGATGTTCACTGCACAGTGTGCAGCACCATTCGCAACTCCTCCAATATTGTAACAGTCTGAGTCTGCATGCCTCAAGACCTGGACAAATTTATTAGTTTTTTGAGAAAGTAACTAATGGGGTAGATAAAGGCCAACCAGTATACCTGGATTTCCAAAAGGCTTTCGATAAGATGCCAGACAGAAAGTTAATAGACAAGGTAAGGGCTCATGGATTTGAGGGTAATATATTAGCATGGATAGAGGATTGGTTGACGGCCAGGAAGCAAAGACTGGGCATAAACAGGGCATTTTCAAGTTGGCAGGCAGTAAATAGTGGAGTGCCGCATGATCAGTGTTTGGGCCTCAGCTATTTACACTATATTAATGACTTGGATGAAGAGACGGAGAGTAATGTATAAGTTTGCTGATTATGCAAAGCTAGGTGGAAAGGTATGATATGGGGAAGACAGAGGCTGCAAAGAAATATAGGCAGGTTAAGTGAGTGGGCGATAAGATGGCAGATGTAGGGACATCTGAAGTTATTCACTTTGGTCGAAAGAATAGAAAAGCAGAATATTTTTTGAAAGGTGTGAAACTTGTATATATTGCTGTTCAAAGAGAGCTGAGTGTGCTCGCACAAGGAACACAAAAAATTAGCATGCAGGTACAGCAAAGCAATTGAGAAGGCAAATGGCTTGCTGGCCTTTATCACAAGGGGATTGGACTACAAGAATAAAGAAGTCTTGCTGCAATTGTACAGGGTTTTGGTGAGACCACATCTGGAGTACTGTGTGCCGTTTTGGTATATATATACTCACAGTGGAGGCGGTACAGCGAAGGTTCACTAAATTGGTCCCTGGGATTAGGGGATTCTCCTGTGATGAGAGGCTGAGTAAATTGAGATTATATTCTCTGGAGTTTAGAGGAATGAGAGGCGATCTCATTGGGGCCTTGCCAGGGGCAATTGGTCGAGCCCCGGTGAGGCAAGGGTGGTCGATTGGGGGGACGGGGGGCATGTTGGGCACAGGGTGCCTGATCAGGAGGACCCCCCCACCAAAGCCGTCGGAAAGCTGCCAACTGTTAATCCCCGTGGCGGTGGGTGGAGGCCTGTAAGTGGCCGTTAATGGCCACTTAAGGGTCTTGATTGGCCTGGGGTGGGCGGGCCTTTTTTTGCCGCTGCCACTCTGCGCAAAGTGGGGGCGGGAGCGCGTCGTGAAGGGCCCCTGAGCGTCCTGCTCCATTTTATGCCTCCCCTGCACCACCATCCCGCTCTTTGATGGGTGGGAGGAGGGGGCGGCAGTAAAATTCCGGCCATGGTCTGCCCTTCAGGTGAATGTAAAAGATCCCATGGCACTATTTCAAAGAAGAGCAGGGGAGGTCTCCCAGTTGCTCTGGCCAATCTTTATCCCTCAATCAATATAACTAATAACTAAAATCAAATTATCTGGTCGTCGTCATACCTGCTGGGTGCAAATTGGCTGTGGTGTTTCCGACATTACAACAGTAATGTCGGAAACTACTTTTGGACTACACCTCAAAAGTACTTCATTGGCTGTAAAATCCTTTTAGACATCCTGCGGTTGTGAAAGGCGCTGGATAAATGCAACTTTTTTCTTTTTTGTCGGAAGAAGAGAACAAACACATGAAGAAAGAGGTCATAAAAACGGCAACAAGAAATAAAACTGGAAAATAAAAAAAATCACAACTTCAATTCTCATGAACTTATCTTGGGTTAAGCCATTTACTCATTTCCATGCATTATATTTAAATGAAATTATGCTTTTTTGATGAGACTGGTTAAAAGGTTTGGCGTAAGATTGTGCTCGATGCAAAAATGATCTGAGCCACATTTTCTGGTCCCCTAGTGCCTTTTCCACTCGTGCTACTGACCTTTGTGACTGGAAAAGATAACTTCATATCCTGTTCCGTTGGATTCATATTGGTTGAAAACTAGTCCCAAAGAATGTTTGTTCAACTGATTAGTACCTGACCTGTCATTCGTGAGCAAGGTGAACTTTTGTCTTTTTATTTAGAGTGACGTAATACTCATTGCCTCTGTCCCTAGATTTCAAAATGGTGCTGTTAGCGCATGTTAAATACAGGTGAGGAAGGCTAATCAGCCCTTCGGTCTAGAAAGACCTCACAGTCCTTTCACCATTGCATCTATGGCATTGGAAACGTAAATTCTTATTTTGCCTAATTTGTTGTTTAGTCCCTGAGCTGCTGTCTCAGATACAGCTACTATTGCATATTTAGTGTGGGTCACGTTAAACACAAGAAATTGAAGTATGAGTACACCACAAGGCCCATGAGACTGCCCCGTCATTTGATATGATCATGGCTGATCTTGAGCTTCAGCTCAACTTTCCTGCCTGCTCCCTATATCCCTTGATTCCCTGAGAGATCAAAAATCTGTCTATCCCAGCCTTAAATGTATTCAACAATGGAGCATCCACTACTCTCTGGGGTAGAGAATTCCGAAGATTCACAACCCTTTGAGTGAAGAAATTTCTCCTCATCTCAGTCCTAAATGATCATCCCCTTATCCTGAGACTGTGTCCCCGTGTTTTAGATTCCCCAGCTAGCAGAAGCAGCATCTCAATATCTACCCTGACAAGCCCCTTCAGAATCTTGTAGTTTCAATGAGACCACCTCTCATTCTTAACTCCAGAGAATATAGGCCCAGTTTACTGAGCTTCTCATCATAGGACAACCCTTTGGTTCCTGGAATAAATCTAGTGAACTTTTGCTGTACAGCCTCCAGTGCAAGTATATTCATTCTTAAATGTGGAGACCAAAACTGCACACAGTTCCAGGTGTGATCTCACCAAAGCCCTGTACAATTTCAGTAAGATTTCATTATTCTTATACTCCAATCCCCTTGCAATAAAGGCCAACATGCCATTTGTCTTCCTGATTGCTTACTGTACCTGCATGCTAACTTGCTGTGTTCCTTATGCAAGCATACCCAAGTCTCTCTGAATATCAACATTTATAAGTTTGACACCATTTGCATTGAGCTTCTGAATCCAAGTCATTAGTGTAAATTGGAAACAAGCGTGAATCCCGTACTGATTGCTGGGAACCCCACCCTGATATAATTCTTCTCATAAATATCTGTTGTTCACAGCCTTCAGCCTCATCCATTTCCAGATCTTGCCCTGAATCCATATTGCTATTACCTTGAATAACGAGGTTCATGTTAACCTAACTCACCCAGTGAGAAGCTGACAGGATTGAGTAAACCTCCTATTTTATACCCGCCTCATTTTACTCCATCGAATGGGTGACTAATCCAGTCCCTTCAGCTTCCTGCTGGGGGGGGGGGGGTTAGGTTAAAATTGCCCTGGTCGTTTCTTATGTAGAACTTTGTCAATTGCTATTTGGAATGCAGGGCAGATTACAATTTACCAGTCAGATGGGATCTCATCACTCAACGTGGGAGGTCGCTTTTTCAGGAAAATCAAGAATGTTAGCCAGGCAGGATTGATGGCCAGAGGATTCCTTGGTTCTGCTTCCTCTCGTATACCGTAGCTTTGCCAAAAATGCAGCAGAAACCTCATTTACCCACGTAAATGGGGTTTCACCTGTACGTCCATGCTGAGTTACAGTGATAGCGGGAGCAGCTGGCATAGGTTGTCTGCTTATTATCATGCAGCTAATTGTTAAATTTATTCTAGATAATTGGTTTCGTTATTTTCATGAATTCAGAGGAATTTAGGTGCAGGAGGTACTAATTTCGGCCCATTATCTTTATGCCATTGCTAGCTTCACAACACGGCTGTATGTACTAGTTCCATTTTCCTATTCATTCCCTGGACACTTTACCATTTTTCTTTGTCTATCCAACTCCCTCTTAAATAACTGCAGCAATGTCTTCAATATTTTAATAATGCTTCAAGTCAAAATCTTTATAATTTCTACTAGTCCTAATCTTCAACTTGTATCTTCTTGTTATCGAGTCACTGAGCAGTGAAAATGAGTTAATTCTGTTTGTCTTCTCCACTCATTTCATAATGATGAACACTTCAATAATGTTTACACTTTGACTTGAAAAACTGCGAGAAGATTTTCATCGTAAATGTATCTTCTCATCCCAGGCATCAACCTAACTAATCTCTTACATTTTTCTGTGGCTCCAATATCCTTTCACTTATGGGGTGTCCAAAAAGACATGTAGGACTGCAACACCCAATGGCTTATACAGAATCTCATTATTCCTTGTTATTGTATTCAGCACCCTGTAAAATCACTCCGATCTATTTGTGACATCGTGCCAATTGAAAAGAGAATAGTAAGGCAATGCTGAGCTCAAGAATCATTCTCCATTTTGTTTTATTATCCAGAAAAATGTAGGGGACATCTGGTTAATTGTTTGGGCTGGTGATCATATATGCATTTTGGCTTGGATCCCATTAGAAAGTATTCATATTCAGAATTCACCAAAGCATTTGGTAGCTTGGAGCGAGAGAGAGAGAGACCATCTTGCTGCATTAAGAGATTGTCCTGGTACCGTCATTTACTTTCCACTTATAAATTTAATTCACCTGGGGTTTGTTTCTGTGCTGTACTTTTGGCTTAGTGCCCAGTGCCTTATTTACTAAGCCTAGTAGACAAAATTAAAATAGAGGTGAAGGTGGCATCAGAAATTGGATATCTCCATTGGCTCCAAACAAACTAAAATTAGTAGTGAGTACTTTTTATTGCTTGTAAGAAGCTTTTAAGACCAATTAAAGCTTGTTTGTTTGACTGCTGGTTCCACTGGTACATTCTGCTGAAGTGCATTAGTTGCTGTCTGCCCTTATCGGGCAATTTTAACTTAAAACTGCTGGGATCGGGCACATGGCTGATTTTACACAGCTCATTTGATTTTTTTTACTCTCGAAGTCAACAGAGACTGTGCTAAGCCATGCAGCTCTTCTATGCACTTCGGCACAGATGTGGCAGCAGAGATCCAGGCAGTATGGCTTCCTTGAAATGGCTAGTTTTCCAAAGGTTCAGAGCATCATTAATTGCATGTGTTTAGCCATTCAGGCTCCATTAGGTTAAGCCATGTCCAACAAAAATTGAAAATGATTTCACTCTCTCAATGTGCAGGGTAATGTGTGATGTCAACCTGGGCATCCTCCACATTAATTCAGGTGTTATGGGAGCTGCCATAATTCTTGTATACTCTGGCAATCCAACATTTGAGATCTGTTCCACAAAGATATCAGGCCAGATGCATGGCTTTTGGGGGCGTTTGGCTACCCTCCTTTACCATGGCGCATGATACTATTTTGCCACGGCAGTCAATATTGTGAGACCCATGTCAAAAGCAAAGTGCATTGTAAGCAATGTTTTGAAATCTTGAGCAATGACTTTGTTGTATGTTTCAGTGGCGTCTGTCGCAGAGAGGAGGTGGTGCTGACCTTGACAGCATTTTATTTGCATTCTGACACCTCCAAAAAAGCAAGAACAGAATTGCATTTATATAGAAACTTTCATATCCTCAGTATATCCTAAATTGGTTCACAGCCAGTGACTACATTTGAACTGTAGTCACTGTTGTCAACCAATTTGTGCACAGCAAAGTCTCTCAAAAAAATGAGACAAATAACCAGGTAATCTGTTTAGTGACATTGGTTGAGGGATAAGTGTTGGCCTGCACACCAAAAGAACTCTCCTGCTCTTTTTCAAGTGGTGCCACGAGATTGGATAATATCGAGACTCCCATTCAAACTTTGCTTCGAACATCGTCTATTCCAAGGAGGCAGAACAGAAGTCTCTATCTCTGTTGTCCCTAACATAACAGTGGCAGTTGGTGATATGAAATGCCACACAAATCCTGCTATTTGAAGGCAGCCCTAAATCCATCGCTCACAGTGTGCAGTATGACTGAGTGAAATGTACTCTAGCTAAGAAAGTGAGGTTTTCCTGTTCCTAGGACTATGGGAAGTTTCCATCAGCGTGTGACAGTGGGGGTGACTGTTGTGTGAATATTCCTGTCTCTTCACGCCAGCCTCAATTGGCACCAAGGTATCACTTTCAGCTGCTGGAATCGGACCAGGGGAATGATCAGCTGTGGTGTACCTGGTGCATTGTACTTGGGATCGCATTGATGTTGAACAGAGACCTTCATGCTTCTGAAGGATGAATTTGGCTACTGTTTTCTTAGACACCATTACAATGCTAACATTTAACTCCTTGTGGTTGACTATGACGCCCCCACAGGCTCAAGCATACTCTATCTTCTCAGGGCTTTCTTGCACTAATCGTCAATAACAGTTTCTGCCTATATTCTTTGACAACTAGCTGAATGATAGTCATGAGTATTGTGGCACACAGGTTACACTTCACATGGCTTTGGATAACTATCCTGAAGCTTCTCATAAGGATCGATTGTGATACTTACAATGATGAATAAAAACCTGAGCTGCCTTTCCAATGTTATCACCTTCTTCCATTTATGCACAAAATAATCAGCTTTGTATTCATGATATTTCCTTATCTGCCCATTTATGAAATGCTCAATGAAATGCCTTTGAAACTCATTGATGTTTTTGGGTTAGACGTGGCTGATTAGTGGACTGTAACTTTGGCAACAGAACTCTTCTAACCCTCTTGTCTAAAAAAAAAATTCTGTTGTCGTGTGCAGAGTATAGTTTCCATTGGAATCTCTTAACTTGGTTACTCATCATTGAGTTTGTGCCGCACTTCCCTTATTGTTCTGTCCACTTCTGACACAGTGTCGACGTACTAGGGCTGATACGCTATAGCTGGTGTCTCCTGCATTATGGAGAGCAGAGGCCTTCAAGATCTCAGAAGCATCCAGCAGACCCCAGTGTGGCTGACCGGCAGCTGCATTGCTGAGAGCAAGACATATTTGCGATGTCGTAAATATTGGAAGAGGGGCTTCTGTGCCCTCTTCTCTTTCTCTATCTACTCCCAACTATCATTCACTTTCCAGGAAAAGCTGTATGGGCTGCCAGCGGCCCTTTACTGAATGCTAACGCTCCAAATTCCAGACCTTGCCCCATTCTCCCTTTCCTTAATAGCTCTCCTGGCAGATGAAGCGCAATGAATTGGGAATGCCAAATAGATATGCCAATGAATTGACCTTACCTTGTACAATGCATGATATACTCATTTGAACACACTTGTATGGTTTGCTTGAATAAGACGAGAACCAGCAGTATTGCATAGGGACTGCATTACCGACCCCGTTGTAAAACCTTTCATGAGCAAAGTCATGGTAGCTCTGATTGTTTGTTCCTCCGACTGAAAATCTTGTGCTAGTGAGCCAGCACCTCATTCGATAGCACGGAGAGACGTACAGTCAGTGATTAGCATTTTAGTGCTATTTTCTCTGAATCCTCCACTTTACACAGCAGTTCCAGTGGCCCCGGCCCTCCCATGCTGATTGATTTCTTTGTTTCAGGCCATCAGAGAGCTCGGCCGGAATTAGGATCATGCTGGCGATTGCTAATTATTTGCTCAATTAGCAGCATTGCTGGCAGATACTCCAAAAGTAGAAGAATTTGTTCCAAATTACAAGATACATATTAAAAATCAGATTCCACAGCTTTAGAGTCAACATAATGTAGGTTGACATTTCAGTGCAGTGCTGAGGGAATGCGGCGCTGGGGAAGGAGGAGTGAAGAATAAGCATGAATAAAGCGATTGCATCTTAAGCAAGTAGTGCAAATTCATTGTAGGAGATGGGGCCATTTTTTTTATAACTAAAAATAAAGTGGTTGAAGAGGAAAGAGCAAAATTATTTGCATCTGAAGCAAGCTTTGCTAATGGTATGTGAATAAATGTTGTATTTAGTATTTGCTGCGGTGTTGCTTAATCGAGAACTTGGAGTATGGTTTCTAGATGTTTGCTGCAATAATGCTGCAGTCTTAACTCAACTCAGTAGTGGTCTGCCCATTACTGTAATACAGCAAATTTACTGACACAATATATATTGCTGGAATGATTAATGTAATATACTGAGAGATACAAGCCAATTCTAATAATGCTGATAGTATTTAACTGTCATTTTACAGATGTTCCTTAGGATGTTAACTTCATCCTTCCCTAAACCACCACCTTGTCAGTAATTTATATTTATGTGGGTCCCGATTTTGCAATCAGTGGCAGTGATGGCGTTCGACATGACTCTCGAAAGCAAACTAACCACAAAGATGTAGCGATCTCCGTGGTGTGGATTTACCCTTTCCTGACTTTAATTTGAACCTGGTGCTAAATCAAGGGGATCTCCAGGCGTCCAGCAACAGTGATGTCGTCATCAAGCTGGCTAAGCAGCCAATCGCATTGAAGAATTCTTTCAGACTGTAAACCAGGAAGGAAAATGCACTAATTATCATTTACTTTATTAGAGTGAAATAAAGATTGGGGTATACATATTAGAAGCTGAAATACTATAAACTTCAAAAATATATATTTTATAAAGTCCATGGAATTTTTATCAAAATGTAAAAAATTGACACTACACAAATATATAATTAGGTTTCCAGGGCCAGAGAGGTCTTTCAGCTGCAGTTATGACTTAGTATGCCATTTAAAAGCATGAATAGGATGGGAATAAAGGGATACGGTCCCCGGAAGTGCAGAAGGTTTTAGTTTAGGCAGGCATCAAGATCGGCAGAGGCTTGGAGGGCCGAATGGCCTGTTCCTGTGCTGTACTGTTCTTCTTTAAAAACTCAGTTACACATCATTAACAAAGCAAGATTTTGCATGAGTTTTTAATGTTGGTATTTGAGCATAACAGAGGAAGTTCTGGGTGATTTTTAATTGGTTGCTGTCTGCAGGTACATCAATAGCACACCCTGTGATGCATCAGAGAATCGCTGATAGCAACCTTTGGATTTCTGCGTTTTAATTATGTATAGGCGGACTCCAGATGTTGCTGCCGGTTTGAGTGGTAATGATGCAAATGCTGACAATTTTATTGTCATTACTACCACAAAATCTGGGTCAACTGCATTATGTGCTGTAAATTCTGTGCAATTCTATAGTGGATTTGCAATATTTGTTTAACATACAGTTGTCTTGTTTAGTTAAAGTAGTCATTACTGGGTTCCAGTTTTGATTATTAAATGTTACTGCATTCTGCCTGCCTTATAATAATTGTTATTATGGATAGCGTAAAGTTTATTTGCATTTATTAATGCTGCAGACTGCCTCATTCTACTCTGATATTAATGATTGTTGCAGTTAGACCGGGCAGTGACTGTGACCTGGGGGTGAATCTACATCAGCCTGGGGTTGGCAAGTCGGGAGGAGTATATAGGGCTACAAGTTGGGAAAGAAGCAAGTTTGCTTCTGAAATAAAGTTGGGAATTTTTTGTGCTAATTAGAAATGGATACCTGGCTTGAGCAGAAAAGAATGATGGCTTATTCAGTGCAGTCACAAGCCCAATTCCAAACAGTCTTTGTTAAAATTATTACTCAACGTTCCAAAAAAAAAACATTCAGCAGGCTAAACCCTGCCAGTGAGTTGATTCGACTGGATTGTAGGCTGACTTTATTTCGGTTGTGAGCATTTGAGAAATGAAGTTGTACTGCACAGATTCCCCAGTTGGATTAGCTTGTTTGGTTATTACATCTGCAAATGATCGTATTTTTCCAAGCATAAAAAAGTTACAGCTTTCTAATTATCCCAAACTGCAAACTGAAGTGAAATATGTTCACAGCAAGGGACAGATCAAGAAAGCCCTTGTAGGCACTGCCAGCACTGAGAATCTTGTAGCACCCCTGCCAAAAGCCCAAAGATAGAGGCAGGTTTGTACAGGATAAAATGAACAATGTTGGCTCATAGCTAACTGGATTGACTTCTTGGAGAATTTTTCAACATGTGTATTCAGTTATAAATTTAATCTTCAGGTGAATTATTAAGTGACTCAAAAAAGCTGAAATTGGAGCATAATGCTTTTAGTGATTTTTAAATAGTTGGTTTTATAACACTAATTCATGTATGGTAGCTTTCAAAAATATTGTGTAATTTGATTAAGCTTTGAGCTTGACTGCCCATAGCTAATTATAATAGCTTTTGCTATCTTCCAACTGGATAAAGTTGAATTTGTCCGTTTCAGGTTTAGCCGCTGTTTGAGCTTGTCAGTGTGGGTAAACAATGGTATTGGCAACAATCGTTATCTTAAAAGAAAGCAATAAAAAAATTTGCATTTATATAGCATCTTGTACATCCTCAGGAGGTTCTACAACACTTCACAGCCATAGAAGTACTTTTGAAGTCACTTGTAGTAACTGTTGTATTAAAATAAATTTATTGCTCGAGTGCCCCATGTTGCTTTGGAGGTGTGACACCATAGAGACTTTGACACTGTGAATGATTGCTAGATGCAAAACTTCTAATTATATACATGCTTTTTTTTCAAGAAAGATCCTTATACAGTAGATTGTCAGCGAATCTTTTTAATTGAATTTTACTCTCTTACAGAAGAAAGCGACCGATGACGCATTTGATGAACTAGATCGCATTCATCCAGGCATAGTCATTGTTTGGTAAGCATCTTTTTAAAAATAGATCATCATAAGAGATCGCAGTTGCTAAGCAGTACTGAAATGCAGAATTCCTTTTGTTTTTGAACATGCCCTAACTTACTAGATATTGCTCCCTCTAACACTGTTATCACTGTACACTGCCCTCTGTAACACTGCTATTACTGTACACTGCTGTCTGTAGCACTCTATTGCAGAGTGTAAAGGGGCATGGTTAGACAGCATATGTGCTTTAGACATTCAGTAGCTTCAGTGTCAGCATTGCAGAGTCTGGAAAATTTCCCTTTTAGACCAGCTTGCAATGAGCATCCATTCAGAAGATATGCAGCACCCTCAGCAGCACTGCAGCTACACGGTGTGCTGCTTCTGAGCCACCAGGCGTAGTTTTGTACGTGTCACAGTTTCAGCTGGCAGTCCAGCTGGAGAAGAGCACCGATGGTGAGTTACTTACTTATTTTGGTGGGGCTGGGTGGAGCCTCTTGAGTCTCTTTGAGAATTCTGCTGTGCAGCTGCCTGGAATGAAGGTTGCCCATGCAATGAGTGTTGGACATTGCGACGCTACACTTTGAGATTGGAGGTTCTTCAAAGGGAAGCTAGGATATTTCAGGTAGGTTTGTGGAGTGGGGCGGAGCGATGTGCTGTGTCAAATTCAAAATCTTTAGTGCAGCAGGCTTGTATTATGAGGGCTTTTGATTGCCATCAGCAAAAGCAGACATGGTGCTATCCTCTGTCGCTTTTGGGCAGCTGAGATTCATGTCCGACACAGAACTTGAAGCCACTCCCTGTGAGTTTAGTTCTGAATCTAAGCAATAGTTCTTCCTGGCATTCATTCGCCTATTGCATTTAAATTAAAGCAGTCAAGTTCAGCAGAGGTTAATTTGGGCCAGTGTGAATTTGTGCACCACTTTGAGTGAGGAAGTTTGGTGCCAGGTGGTAAAGCCTGACTAAAATTGTTCTGCGATTTGAAGGTTGTTTGAGAATGATGGTGAATTATGCTAATTTTCACACTTTTAATGTCGGAGTCAAGAAGGCAATTAAAAACTATAATGAAACTCTTCAACACAGCAATTTTAAAATTAAATGGAGTTACTTGACTCATTAATATTCTACTATGGCATCTGCTCTCATAAGTGGCAACAAGCAACTGCTGCAATCTCAGACCTGAAAATGCCAGCAAACAGGCAGTAATGGCAATTTCACTGAAATGGTCTTGAAATTAGAAGTTCTCAAAGCAATAATACTAAACTAAAACAAACATGCAAATAATAATACAGCGGTCTCACCATCAAGCATAGGATTGTGGAAGTTTGTAGCCCTTGAAATGCTACACAGGAGGAAAGTCATAAAGAAAATAAATTGAAATCCCAAAATGTTGGGTTAAAATAATGTTATGTGCTCGCCGTGCTTGGAAGTAAGTTTTTTTTTTTTGGTATCCATGATAATGAAGCTTATTTTTAAACACTTTTTTAAAAAGCTCTAATATGTCAGAATTTCTCAAAGCAACGCTAGAGTTTGAATTGACCTTAACTATGTTAGCAAACAGCATCAGTTGATGTCACAGAATGTGTGGGAGAGCTATTTGGGGAGATAAAGAAAAGAGAGGAGATTCAGTGAGGAACTTGGGCAAACAATAAGGAAAAGAGTAAGACAAATATTCAGAGACAAATAGACAGTTTTATTCTGTTCGCTCTCTCTCACTTACCCCCCCCCCCCCCCCTCACCGTGCGCTCGCTCTCTTCTCTTCCCCCTCTCCTCGTGCGCTCGCTCTCTTACCCCTCCCCTCGTGTGCTCGCTCGCTCTCTTCCCCCTCCCCTCGTGTGCTCGCTCGCTCTCTTCCCCCTCCCCTCGTGTGCTCGCTCGCTCTCTTCCCCCTCCCCTCGTGTGCTCGCTCGCTCTCTTCCCCCTCCCCTCGTGTGCTCGCTCGCTCTCTTCCCCCTCCCCTCGTGTGCTCGCTCGCTCTCTTCCCCCTCCCCTCGTGTGCTCGCTCGCTCTCTTCCCCCTCCCCTCGTGTGCTCGCTCGCTCTCTTCCCCCTCCCCTCGTGTGCTCGCTCGCTCTCTTCCCCCTCCCCTCGTGTGCTCGCTCGCTCTCTTCCCCCTCCCCTCGTGTGCTCGCTCGCTCTCTTCCCCCTCCCCTCGTGTGCTCGCTCGCTCTCTTCCCCCTCCCCTCGTGTGCTCGCTCGCTCTCTTCCCCCTCCCCTCGTGTGCTCGCTCGCTCTCTTCCCCCTCCCCTCGTGTGCTCGCTCGCTCTCTTCCCCCTCCCCTCGTGTGCTCGCTCGCTCTCTTCCCCCTCCCCTCGTGCGCTCGCTCGCTCTCTTCCCCCTCCCCTCGTGCGCTCGCTCGCTCTCTTCCCCCTCCCCTCGTGCGCTCGCTCGCTCTCTTCCCCCTCCCCTCGTGCGCTCGCTCGCTCTCTTCCCCCTCCCCTCGTGCGCTCGCTCGCTCTCTTCCCCCTCCCCTCGTGCGCTCGCTCGCTCTCTTCCCCCCCTCCCCTCGTGCGCTCGCTCGCTCTCTTCCCCCCCTCCCCTCGTGCGCTCGCTCGCTCTCTTCCCCCCCCTCCCCTCGTGCGCTCGCTCGCTCTCTTCCCCCCCCTCCCCTCGTGCGCTCGCTCGCTCTCTTCCCCCCCCCCTCCCCTCGTGCGCTCGCTCGCTCTCTTCCCCCCCCCCTCCCCTCGTGCGCTCGCTCGCTCTCTTCCCCCCCCTCCCCTCGTGCGCTCGCTCGCTCTCTTCCCCCCCTCCCCTCGTGCGCTCGCTCGCTCTCTTCCCCCCCTCCCCTCGTGCGCTCGCTCGCTCTCTTCCCCCCCTCCCCTCGTGCGCTCGCTCGCTCTCTTTCCCCCCCCTCCCCTCGTGCGCTCGCTCGCTCTCTTCCCCCCCCTCCCCTCGTGCGCTCGCTCGCTCTCTTCCCCCCCCTCCCCTCGTGCGCTCGCTCTCTTCCCCCCCTCCCCTCGTGCGCTCGCTCGCTTCCCCCCCCTCCCCTCGTGCGCTCGCTCGCTCGCTTCCCCCCCTCCCCTCGTGCGCTCGCTCGCTCTCTTCCCCCCCCCTCCCCTCGTGCGCTCGCTCGCTCTCTTCCCCCCCCCCTCCCCTCGTGCGCTCGCTCGCTCTCTTCCCCCCCCCCTCCCCTCGTGCGCTCGCTCGCTCTCTTCCCCCCCCTTCCCCTCGTGCGCTCGCTCGCTCTCTTCCCCCCCCCCTCCCCTCGTGCGCTCGCTCGCTCTCTTCCCCCCCCCTCCCCTCGTGCGCTCGCTCGCTCTCTTCCCCCCCCCCCCTCCCCTCGTGCGCTCGCTCTCTTCCCCCCCCCTCCCCTCGTGCGCTCGCTCGCTCTCTTCCCCCCCCCCCTCCCCTCGTGCGCTCGCTCGCTCTCTTCCCCCCCCTCCCCTCGTGCGCTCGCTCTCTTCCCCCCCCTCCCCTCGTGCGCTCGCTCTCTTCCCCCCCCTCCCCGCGTGCGCTTGCTCGCTCTCTTCTCCCCCCACCACCACCACATATGCTCGGTCTTCCCGTTTTCTCTCTTGTTCAGTGCTTCACCTGGGAACAGCTCTTTGTAGTAACTAACTATTTCTCCTGTCTGCTTGCCCATGATTTGCAGTGCCTGCTCTTCGTGTCCACTCAGGGTTTTGCTTCTGCTCATGCTTTTTTTTTCCAAAAATATTTTTTTACTGATAAATTTGTAAAGGTCTAATTCAAGTATGGTAGTTCACATAGTTAGTGCAACACAGACCAGTTAGGTTAAATACAGCTCCTGGCACTCTAAGGTGCTTTGCGCACTTACAATGCAAATTGCATCTACATTTTCATTAAATTATATATTTCCCGATGCGTACAGCCCGCGGAGTCTTACACTCATTCCAGCCCCTTATTGTACTTTGGTGGGAGGGCCCTCAGCTGGCCTGTACCCAGTCAACCTTTGCGCCAAGCTTCAGTGTGTTCCTTAGCACATAGTCCTGGACCTTGGAATGTGCTCATTTGCAATCCTCAGTCGTGGATAGCTCCTTGCACTGGAAGACCAGCAAGGTTCGGGCAGACCAAAGACTATCTTTCACCAAGTTGATGGCCTTAGAACAAAAAGTTGATGCTTGTCTCTGTGTGCGACCTTGGGAACAGCCCGCAGAGTCCTCTGTTACGGAGTTGCTGGGGATGAACCTTGACAAAAACCACTGCATTTCTGTGCAGTCGATGTTTGCAAACACGCATTCTACCAGGAGATGAGGGTGACTGTCTGTCTCTTTCCTACAGCAGCTACCTGGAGGACAGCGGTGCGGTGGCATTGAGACGCCGGCTGTGTATGAAGAATCTGACACTCACCACCAGTCTGGCTATGCCCTGGTGCTTGTTTGGAGATTATGCTAATGAGGCGTTCTTGCCAAATGACTTTGACTATCACTGTGTCTGTCGACTTTGACAGTCTGCTAAGGGAACCATCTGACAGGTTTCGCCATCTCCCTTTCCTGCAGGGCCTCGGATATTACATGGCTGGTTAACTTGTGGTTAGCGGTGTTCTTCTGCTGCTCCTTTTGTATTCCTATGTAGCTGCTTGTTTCCTTTGGAGGGAGAGAAGATATAAAAGCATTTCATGAAAATGTAACGTGGAAGTGCATTGTCCCTTTAAATCAAGCATCTTTGAAGACAAACTGTCGCCCTTCATGTCCTGCGTGGATTGCTAGAGTGATTTTGAGTAAAAAAGATGCTTGAGTGTTCGCAGAGGTTGCCTTTTGCAGAATTGAGTTGCTCATACTCCAGATGCTAACAGAGAAAAAATTAGAGATAAGTTAATAAAGGCTTTTAGAATCGTAGAATGAGGTAGTACAAAGGGAGGCCATTCAGCCCATGCAGCTAGTGCTGCCTGTTTTGAAAGAGCTATCCAATGAGTCACACTCCTGCTCTTTCTCCATAGCACTGTAAATTTTTCCTTTTCAAATATTTATCCAACTCCTCTTTAAAACTTATTGTTGAATCTGCTTCCATCACCTTCACAGGCAGTGTACTCCAACAACAACTTATTTATATCGCACCTTTAACATCATAAAACGTCCAAAGGCACTTCATAGGAGCACTATATAAAACAAAATGTCACCGAGCTGCGCAAGGAGATTTTTCAGGCAGATGACAAAAAGCTTCTTTGAAGAGGTAGCTTTTAAGGCGTGTCTTCAAGGAGGAAAGCGAGGGAGTGAGGTGGAGAGGTGTTGGGAGGCAGTTCCAAAGCTTAGGGCCCAGGCAGCTGAAGGCACAGCCACCAGTGGTGGAGCGATTAAAATCAGGGACACTCGAGACCAGAATTAGATGAGTGCAGATATCTCGAAGGGTTGGGGTTCTGGGGGAGATTACAGAGATAGGGAACTGTGAGGCCATGGAGGGATTTGAAAACGAGGATGAGAATTTTAAAATGAAGATGTTGCTTGACAGGCAGCCAGTGTAGGTCAGCAAGCACAGGGGATGATAGTGAATAGGCAGCAGAGGTTTGGATAGCCTCAAGTTTGTGGAGAGTAGAATGTGGGAGACTGGCCAGGAGTACGTTGGAATAGTCAAGTCTAGAGGTAACAAAGGCATGAATGAGGGTTTCAGCAGCAGATGAGCTGAGACAGTGGGGTCATCAGGCGATGTTATGGAGGTGGAAATAGGCGGTCTTAGTGATTGTGTGGTCGTAGACCATTGCACCTCACTGTACCGAAACTATTGTTGTATCGGGTTCTTTTGCCAGTTATCTTAAATCTATGTTCTATGCTTATGACTCTTCTGCAGTGGAAACAATTCCTCCTTACTCTATCAAAACTCTTTGTGGTTTTGAAAGTTTAGCAAATCTACTCTTAACCCTTTCTGTTCTGAGGCAATCAACCCCAGATTCCTGAGTCTCTCCACATAACCCCATGTCCTTTATCTCAGCTACCATCCTAGTGAATCTTCTGGGCACCTTCTCTGTGGTACTAAGAATTGGCCACAATACTCCAGCTGGGGCCTAACTTGTGTTGCAAAAGTTTGGCATAACTTTCTTGCTGTTCTGTTTCTGAAGCCAAGGGTCCTGTATGCCTTTTCAACAGCCTTCTGAACTTGTCCTGCCCCCTTCAAAGACTTGTGTACATGCATCACCTTGGCAAATGTGTCCAGATTTATCTTAGCTCCCTTTTGTGAGGCCTCTTCTGTACCCTTTAGCCGTTTGTTGGGGGGGATGGTAGTAGTGCTGACTGATTCTGCCATTTCCCTGCAGCCAACCTGCATTACCCTCTTTATTGGGCTATGAAGGCAAGAATCCTGTAATCTTGCTCTTCTAGCCTTGATATCTAACAAAAGAATCTCCGCAGCTGCATCCGAGAATCTGGGAGCCATTGCAGCTACTGGCACGCCTGAAGGTGCTATTGCTGCAGCCATCCTTGCTGTCCCTTTAACTGGCTGCAGGACAGTATTTTCCTTACTCCCAGTAGCAGTAAATTTATCAGGAGTGCTATTACTAATCAAAACCATCTTGCATAGCAAATGTGTTCTGGGAAGAAATTACAACTGGTGAGTAGTGGGTTCTCATAAGCGGCTGATTGTCCCATTAAAGGAAGGAAAATTCAGCTTAGCAACTTTTGAGGTTTTGTATGACATACCATTACCGAGTCAAACTGTTGAAATTTGTAATAAATGCATTTGTTTATAAAAGTTGAAGTCCAGTATTAGTTTGCCATTTGTTAGTGCAGTCTGTTTAAAAAGCCTTGTTGGGAATTTTGCAGTATGGCAAGGGGATGCTTCAGAAAAAAGAAACATTTTCTGTTCTGATGAAATGTCGTTTTAATGAATAAACAGCTAACTGCCCTTTAATATGGAGGACTGAAAATGAGCAGCAAAGCTTGCTATTATACTATATTAAAGAAGCACTTCATTAACTTTTGAAATAATATTAATGGGGTTATTTAGGGAAAAAGTCACTCTAACTTTTAGACAGTTGACCAGTCAAGGGAAATTCCTGTCTCGATGTTGGCAGATTTTTCTGTTTTCAGCTACTGAACTTGGATGCTTGGACTCAGCATTATTAGAAATGCACCAAAGGGAATACTGTGGGTAGTTGGAATAGATAGATTGAAGGCATTCTCAATCCTGGAACTGTGATAGTATAATATGAATATTTTTTGGCCAGCTCAGTTTCTGGCATGTGTGACGATTCATGCTTAAGAGCCTCCAAAACTAAGGAGTCCACATGGCTGGAGTCTCTATTCGCCTGACTCCTCATAAGGTCACACCTCATTATCTAAGTTTGTAGAACTTAGTTGCAGGTTGGTAAGAGAAAAAGGAAACATTGGCATTTATACAACACAACCTCAAGATGTCCCAAAGCGCCGGACAACCAATGAAGTACTTTTGAAACATGGCAGCCAACTTGCGCACAGCAAGCTCCCACAAACAGCAATGTGATAGTGACCAGATAATCTGTTTTAGTGATTTAGTTGAGGGATAAATATTGGTTAAGATACCTTTTGAGAAGTCCCCTGCTGTTATGTCCACTTGAGAAAGCAGACAGCAGCACTCCCTCACTGCTGCAGTGGTGTGTCGGTCTCGTTTTTTTTTATTGCTTATGTCTTTGATCAAGGTTTAGGGACCCCTATGTGAGTGCAGGAGCATTATTGGATTTTAGTAGCAAAATTGCACAGCATAATAAGCTTCCTGTTGTTGGTCCCGGCTGGACAAACATTAGGACATTGGCTGACGACGTTATCTGCAGCCAAGTGACTGGTCAGTCACTGGGGGAGGACAATTACATGAGGTTCTGGCTTGGGTATTGGATTACTGCGTTTGCTACAGTGGATTGGGTTCCGTTGCCAGGCTTGTTACTATGCAACCTCTACACCAAAGAAACCCTGCCCTCCCTTCTCTCTCCTTCCCCAAGAGCATCGATCCTTAATTGGTCATTAGAACACTAACAGCTAAGGGTTTGAGCCCTTGGTATGGGGACAACAGAGAACTTCTAAAGCATTTCCTTGGCTTTCTGCAATCCAGTCACATCAGACTTTGACCTCTGGATACAGGAGTCAGCGAATTTCCCTTCAATTAATGTCTTTCAGCAAAACTGTCATTGTAAAATTGAGTTTCCTCATTATTTATATAAACAAAGTGAGTCCTGACAAGGCAGCAGACCGCTGTCGTCATCAGAATGCTCTAAGCTGCGCACATGCGCAAACCTACGTCTTGCCAGGAGTAAGTGATGTATGCGCAGGATGACGTCATCGTGCAGCGCCAACGTCATGGTGTATCCGTGTCTGGTCCATCTTCGTGCATGCGCGATAAAGCGTCATTGGGTATCCAGCCCCTTCCTCAGCTGGAGGGAGCGGCTGGATGGGAAACTTTGAGACTGGCGCTCGATCCCCGTCACTCGCTCCTGCCCCACTAGCTTCTCTTCCTCCGCCCCCCGGCAACTCGCTCCAGCGTTTTCCCCCACTCCCCTGGCTGATTGTTTCCACTTCTCGCTTCGCACCACTCCGCTCTCTGGCTGGTCGTTCCCAACTTCCCCGCACCCTCCTCCAGCCGCTAGCTCTAGGCTGTGCTGCTTCCCTCCTCTCGGCCACTCGCTCCTACATTGCCCCGTCACTCCTTGCTTCTTCGGGCAGGGCATGGAGAACGATCAAACGTGGGAGCGAGTGGCCAAGAGGAGGGGAGTGGTGCGGCCTATAACTAGCGTCTGGGGGGGTGCGGAGGGGTAGAGAAGTGGGAAGCGAATAGCCGGAGAGCGGGGTGGCACGAAGCGAGGAACGGGGAACAATCGGGTCAGGGAGTGAGGAGGAGCAGCGAGGTCTGGAGCGAGCGGCTGAGGTGGGGGAGAAAGCGAGTTGCCGAGGGAGGCCAGTGGGGCATGAGCTAGTAGCTGCATTCGGGTGAAATCAGTCCTGGTCAGTCAGATAAACGAATCACGATAATGAATTGGCAGCACATTTTTATACTCTGCCCGATTTTCTTTTCCATCGATCAGGGTGCCAATTCACTATCTTCCAAAAGTATCAGAACACTGAAATTCAATCATAAAATTCCTTTTGTATTTAATTGGATTACGGGAATATTAACTGGATCTGAGTTAGCATCCTATAACTACATAGTAGCATATTACTGGGCTTCCATCCAACTTAATGTAAGGTTAGTTTGTCAGAACGATCTAATCATAAGCATTTCCTGTGATGAATTGAGCAGCGCCATCTTTAATCCTGGCAGCTACCTGAACGTCGCAGACACTGACGTTCCAGTTGAAGAGCCTGAATTTGCGCAAGTACTTCGTTAGTGGTTGCGTTGTCAGTGAATGCAGCCTTGTACAAATAGAAATTTGCCTTCAGCTTGCAGTGTGCCAGCAAGTATGGCACTTTCGCCATGCCATTCCAGTACCTCATATCATGCTTACTCATTGGCAACAGCTTCATGTAAGTCCACATGAGGGAATTTTGGTGAAAAGATGTGCCTGCTGTCAGGCTGATTTCCCCTCCAGGATGCTCAGTAACAGACCCAACATGTAAGACAGAACTTTGGTGCAATCATTTATTCCTTTTGCTCCACACCCACCTCAGAACTTGGATCTATGCATAGGTTAAAGGAAGCCTTTACTTTGTATTCCTGGGACGGGAAGGTGAACAAATTTCACAAACGCGTTAACTGCCCCTTTGTGATAGGGATCCGCAGATCTGATTCTTAATTTTACCGATTATTCTTCCCCTTCCTCTTTGTTTTGTTCAGTTCTACTCGGGGGTTTACAGATCTTCCAGTTTCTAGTTCTAGCAAAAGGTCGACACCTGGAATTTTAACTTGTCTTTTTGTATTTTCCATTCCCTTTGCTTATATGCACGCTTCCCAGAATTTTTTTTTTCCTGCTGAGTGTTGTGTCTCTTTTATGGTCAGAGAATTTTCAAAAACATTTTCAGAGAACGGTAAATGTTATTGTTTTCACCTTGTGATCTTTTTGGATGCAATACAGAATTCCGTGGTAAAGATATTGCGGTTAAGAGACACTCTTCCACCAAAGTAGGTAAGGGGGGGTTGATCGGGGAGGGGAGGGGTGGGGGGTGGGGAATAACTGCTTTGGGAAATGAAGAGGATTGAGAGGTTTCACCGCAAGGTTTTTCTCTGTTTCTCTGGACATGATTGTGCTGACTGTATATTACAGACCAGTAGTCACTCTAAGAAGGTTGCCATGGCATTCAATGATGTCAAACAATTGCAACATCTGTGTGCGGTTTATAAGAAAGGTCAGACTGTTTTCTACTGAAACAGAAAACCATTACTGTGTCCAAACTTGAATAGAGGGTAGTTGCATTTTGCATTCGCATGAGTTAAAAAATGATATTTAGTTTGTCCATTTATTTTATGCTTCAGTTGTATTTTTGTACAAGTGTCACAACTAATGCTAACTGTAGTAGTGAAAAATAACTTTCATAACAGTGAGTAGTCCATGATTCTGATATATTTGCAAAAACTAAATACTGATTTTTGACCATGATCAGAATCTCAATATATTCTGAACAGCAAACCGATGATCTTGGGTTTACTGTCTGAGCAGTCATTGAGATGGCAGACTGCCCAGTGAAAGCTTAGATTGTCTCCATGCTCCATGTTTTTACACAACAGTTCAAGGGCTCGTCATATCCAGCTGGGTATTCAGTGGATTTAGAGGAGTGGTCAGTTATCCTGACTTAACCTTCCTGTTTTCCATCCAGAGCTAGTGGCTGGAATTTTACCAGCCCTCTGGAGGAGGGCTCGTAAAATTGAAACGGAAAGGCATCACGGGGGATATTCCCAAAAGCAAGAATGGCAGTGGCTTGACTGACAGGTGACGGGCAGCCAACTAATTCAATTAACTGGCCATTTAACAGCCACTGCCATTTTGCCAGCATTGACATGGCCCCCCCCCCATTGCCTGGGGAGACCATCAGGTGCATCGAGGTGGCTTCCCAGGGACAGGCCTTTATTTCTGGCTGTTCCATGACCTGTGGAGGGGCCCCCTGGCGGCAGTGGCCACCCCCGAGGCTCCAATGGAGGGCTCCACGGCACATTGCAAAAGATTTTTTACCCGCCCTTCAAGGGTGTCTCAATGTGGAAGTGCCCTTCTCCCTACACCCTCTGCAGCGACCACCTCGATCGGTGACGCTGTCAAGATGCTGGGCCAGCAACTTTGAGAAGCAGGCCGCCAACTTTATTTGGATGGCAGTCCTGGTGGTGGCCTTCTAATTAGCCCTTGCTGGTGATATTGCCCCTGGGGTCCTGCCGACAGCCTGTGCAGGCTCAGCTGCGGGACTTCCTTGCTTGAAGTAAAATTCAGTCAACTGAGTGGACTCAACTTTATAAACCTGGCAGAGTTAAGAAATTGACCCTAACCAAAAACTACGATTGACGATCTCTGTCACGTTGCCCTTGGTACATTAATCCTCCTCGCCCTCATCAAGCTCTCTGTAGCCTTCAGTGTGGTCAACTACATCATCCTCCTCCAATATCACTCCTCCATCAGCTAGCTTAGTAGAACCACCCTTGCTTGTTTACACTCTCACTGATCCGATTGTAGTCAGAGCATCTCAAGCAATGGCTTCTCTTCCCACTCCAGCACTGTCACCTCTGGAGTCTCCAAGGATCCCACTTTGGTCTCCTCCTCTTCCTCACCTGCCCCTTGGCAGATCATCCACAGACGTGCGGTCAGCTTTCATGTGTTTGTTGACATCACTTTTCTTAACCTCTCCACTGTGTTCAGACTGCTTGTTCCAGTCTTGTTTGAGCCACCATTTGCTCCTGTTGAACATTAGGAAGACTGAAGTTAGAAACTCCGTATCCCTGCCAACACTGATCAATAACCAGTGACCCAGGGATAGCCAGGTTTCCTGCTTTCGATCACTATCCATTAACCCCTGTTGAAAGCTGTTGGTGGTTATTGGATGAGAAGAGCGTCGGGGTCAGCCATTACATTATACAAAGTGGACAACCTCTTGTTAGCTCAAAAGTGGATACTGAACAATTGGGTAAGAGTGTGGGGAGGACATAAAGAGAAACACAAGTGCATAGGGGCAAGGAAAGGTGGACAAAATAATTATGGCACCTTTGGGTCATTCATGAATCTTACAATAGTAACCTCAAAGTTCCATAAAGTTCACGGTGCAAATTGTAGCTGATCTGCTGGAAGGTACAGACTTAATGGGCAAAATGAATTTTTCACTTTCAGTAGAATTGCTATTAAAAGATGAGTTTTCAAAAAAAAGTCATCGATAACTGAAATGAAATGATTAAATGGACTGAGGAAAAAATGAAATGAGAAAGAAAAACAGAGACAAATGAGAGTGTAAAAGATAAAGTCCATTTACATCATGTTACATATGAAACTCCAAAAAAGAATACGATACTAAATTAGATTATAAAAAATGACTACAGTTGAACTGGACAATTGGCAAATAATGTACACCATGTCACTGAGCATATATTCAGGTAAGTTTAAAAACTCTGAATTAAATGGGGCAATATTGGCCCATTCCAATCATTTTGCAAACTTGTCCAGTTTCTATCAGAGTTTGGGAATCATATCTGCCCGCAGTGACAACTGATTTAATGGACCTGCTTGTGAAACTGCACTGCTAAAACTCCATCTAAATTAAAAATCCCAGGGTATAAAAAAGGGAAACGTTTTCAACTGTTGCTTGACGCCAATGATGGAGAAGGCTGGCATTGAAGCTGTCTGGAATTTGAGAGGTAAGATGGCACCACTGTTTCTCCCCCCCCCCCCCCCCCCCCCTTTTTTTCCTCCTGTTCTGTGCTTTCCAGCTAAAACAATGAAGTGTGAAGTTCGTAATTGCTTTTTATGACCTTGTTAATGAACTTTCAAAGATGCTGCAACTTTTTGTTTGGAAATATTGAAAAGACCAGTTAAGGAGTGGCAAATTTGCTCATTGAGAGTTAATTCACTGATGGTGAGATGGAACTCTTTGGCAGAGTTAGGCGTGGCTTTTGCTGCAGATGTTACGTTAACTTGTTCTGCGTTGTTCATGGGAGAAGGCAAGTGGCCTTTGTAGGAGACAAAACACTCGCCACCAACTTTCGGCGAGCTCTTGAAACAATTTACTGCACTGTGGTCATTGGGATTTGAATCAACTGAGTAACATTTGGCTCAGGGCACTTAAAACAGATGCTGCTCAACTATCCATTTCATATTGTCGTAATTGGAAACTGCAAAGCTGAAGGTTTTAATGTTTAACTGAATTTTTGCAAATATAAGAAGGCCAGAACAAGCTTTAAAAAAAAAATTTAATCTGTGTAACTGCAAATACAAGATTACACAAGCAGCTCATGTACACAATTTTTAAACTTGGATTTCAGCTTATTCATTTCTGATTTCAGAACTTAGAGGTTGATCACAGCTATAAAATAAAATACTTTTGGTTCTACAAATTAAGCCTTGCAAAATCCAAAAATGGCAGTCAGTGAATTGGAATGTACAAGTTCACTTCTCTGCTTAATACCCTACAGTTTTTCCACTTTCTTGAGCCAAATAACAGCCTTGACCTTCACTTTCTTTTTTATAAAGGTGGCTGTTACGTTAACTCTGGAGGGAATGAGCGTTACTGTCGTCCTCATTGGGCTAACAGGATCCGATGGAACATACTCACGATTAATGAACTTTTCTGTCAGTTCCCATTAAAATAACTGAAATGTGACAAAGTTATCATTTTGTTTTTTATAAGGAGAAAAGATCCCCCATTGGGTTTCATCTCCACTGATGTATATTACAGAGGTATAGTGAGCGATCTGTAAGTTTTATTCTCGCATACTCAGTTTGTGTCAGTTTTGCCAGTGACATTGTCAGCTGTGGCTGTTAAACAACATATGATGCACATTGAACAGGGAGCTTGAAACGGCATTGGGACCAGGCACTCAGCTGTCACTTCAGTACACTATCAGAAATGATGACCCATTGATTGTAACCATGGAAATATGTGCAGAGTGAACTGTTCTGCTTTTCTGACCAGTGAGCATAGATGCAGGAAACTAATTTATAGGAGACAGGAAATAAAACATGGAAAAACATAAATTGTAAATCAGAAGATTTTGAATTCTATATACCTTTTTATCTTTTATCTTAATATGTTTAGAACTTGCACGGATAGACTCAAAATGACAGTCACGCACTCCACTGGCACGTCCTGATTTCCAATTTGACTGTGCTTGTAAGAAATGGTTCAGTGTTCACAACAGTTTTTGCATACAATCTGTTGAAGATTTAAAGATAGTCAGGGTAGTTAATCTTCCTCGCTATCTGGCACCACCTAAATTTATGCGGCCGGATAATCATTTTTGTAAATCAGACAGAACAATTAAGGTCCTTGGAGTCTTGCTTGCGAATGATGTATTATTTTCCAAAGATGTAAGATAAAGGGAAATTTTTACCATTGGATTCTTTACTGAACAATTTTTGCAGCATGATATGTGACTCCAGTAGTAGCACGCACGTACAGCAACAAATTTTAATTGTTCCTCGCCCATTATTGGTGGTGTAGAGGTTTTGTGTTGTGCCTTTTAGAGGGTCTCCTGAATCTGATTCTAAAAGTGATTTTGTTAATGCTTTAATATTTTTTCAGTGCTACATAGATCTTAAGTCATTAGTGATAAGATTGTTACCCAGTATACAGAATAGAGTTCTGCATTTCTATTTACATGTCCTGCTGGCTAATCAGGTCTCCCAAATAATGTAATTGCAAGGTTTGAAGTGTTGACATGTTGCAGGTTTTTCTTTGTTTTTCATTAGATAGTGGGAGAGTTGCTCTGAATTACTACATTCTTATATGGTCTTCAAGTATGATAACATTGGCAACTGTACAGAAATGTGTCAGAAGTGCATTTAAACTAAAATAGAATACTCATCTGAAAGCGTACAATTATGCATTGTGTTGCTAAATAAAATATATTTTCAGAACCATAATGCTACAGTGGTCTATTAGTATCACAATAAACACTGATGCAAATAGTGTAAATAAAATCTCATCAAATATATTAATAGGTCGCAGTTTATGACGAGTTCATTTTTCATAAATATGCAACATTATTAAGTTATGAATAACAAAGCACTCTGAGGTTTGACTGTCTTTGCGTGGTGAGCTAACATGACTGAGCAATTTTTGGTTAATATTTGAGCATTCTTTTTACTAACAATGAAATGACAACTTCCACATAGTCATTATTTCTGCAGTACAGGCTCCAGTTTTTTTTTCAAAACCAGCCCTGCTTTCAGTGCATTCTGAGGCAGACAGTAATTGTGAAAAAGTTTAGGAAATCTATCATGCAACATTCTCGACGCCAAAAATACAAAAAGTACCATTGTTGTAGGAAATGGCGACTGACACATTGTCTAAATTTATTTCGTTTTGTCAACTGCCCATTTCTTCTCCCAGTGACATTCCTAACATCACTGTGATCAGCTAGAATCCATAAACAATTCAGTACTTAAAAGAATACTTCATTCTTTATTTTGTACAACGAGAAACTAGCAAGTGAATTCAGTTTCTTTTTAGAATATATTTGCAACATATTCTGCTTGGCTAATCTTGTAGACCATTACCACTTTACCCTGTAGCCAACCTTCAGAATGCAGATGAACTACCAAGTAGGAACATTCAAGGAATGGATCACAAGAACTACTTATCTGATTCATATAACACACATGACCCAAAACATGATGTTTATGCTCAATGAATTTAGTTTCCTGCAAGCAGTCACCAAAGCCTTTATTTTTTCCAGATGCAGTAGCACATTGCAATAACCACTCAGCTATCAAAAGAATCAGAAATTATGATGTTGCCATTAATTATGCAGTAAATGTAATGATGTAAAACATGTTTGTGACACAGCCAACCTAGTGCATACAAAACCCTGTAAGCTATCAAATGACTATTTTGCTGTGTTCACTTTTCCATTGCACAGACCTGCTCTCTATCTCTCCTCAGCTTCAGTTCTGCTGCACTACTTTGGAATCCATTTTACACTGGATAAAGCAAATGTGAAGCCAGTTATGAAAGACCTGCTGTACTTTTGGTCCACTGCTTGTGAGCATTTGCCACCTTCATTTTTTGTGAACTTTCTCCCAACCTTCTGTCCAGTAGATGCTGCCTTTTTCTGGGGTTTGGTTTCACAGGCACTGGTCATCTTCTGGTACTAACCATTTTTCATGTAAGCAGTAAGCATCATTAATTCTGATGACAGATAATGATTCCTCCTGGAGAGGCCTATAGTTATGTGGACATGGGATGTGATTGGACTCTTTATGAATAATGTTTATGCTTTATTGATTTAAAGTCACATGCAATAGCCATTTCTGTCCAGCTCATAGTGTTAAAGGTTCCCAATAAACTTCATAAACCTCAAGTACCTTGAAGAGGATGAGCACATCAATGTATTTATTTTGTCCAAGCTGCGTTATCTGCAGATACCGAGTATCATCTCTGATTGTGGTATTCTAAAGCATGAAATCCAGATCGACTGTGTACTGCGAGACAGGTGCTTAACTCGGGAATTTGGAATATGTTGAAATTTCAAGGGCTGATCTCTCAAATCTAGCCAAGTTTGCATTTAGCGTTTAACTTAAGTTTAAATTAAATAGTAGTTTCTTTCGGTCTTAATCAGTGGTAAATGAGTTGCCTGCTAGTGCCAGCTCGACAGTTGGTTAATTAGGTAGCTAGTTAGAACTGCTTCCTTAGTCAGCAGGGCCTGACTCGGGTCTCTGGAATTCCAGCTAGAATAAATACAGGAGCTACTGCCAACGCAGCAAGTAAGTAGCAGGACATTCTGCTCGACTGAGTGCTGTGTGACAGAGTGCCTAACTCGGGAATTTAGTAAGTTGAGGGAATGCGGTGCAGTGAGGGAGGAGGTGCTGTTCTTGTCATTTACAGAACAAACAGTGATCCAAGGAAGGGAGCCAGAGAACGTGAGACCTGAGAGCTAAACCCCAGAGGCATTAATTAGCTGATTGGGTGGTGAGTTTTAAGGCTTTATTTCTTTCTAAACTGGGACAGTAGTTTAAACTGGTACAGGGCAGATATAAATATTGTATTATATTTGTAGCTTAACAAGTTAAACTACTTAATATAACTAGAAATTATCGTTTAATATTTCTAAACTCGAAACCTAATTATTAACATAAAACTCAATAATGATGGCAGGGCAGGGGACGTGTTGCAGCGGTAGCATGTGGGAGCTGGTGGATACCAGTGTGATCCACTGTAACCACATCTGCAGTCTATGTCTGCAGCTCAAGGAACTTCGGTTCAGAGTTGATGAACTGGAGTCCGAGATTTGGACACTGCGATGTATCTGGGAGAGGGAACGTTACTTGGATACTTGGTTCCAGGAGGCAGTATTTGGTCCATGGTGAGGGATGAAAAGGAGGATAAGATTAGATTAGAGATACAGCACTGAAACAGGCCCTTCGGCCCACCGAGTCTGTGCTGAACATCAACCACCCATTTATACTAATCCTACACTAATCCCATATTCCTACCAAACATCCCCACCTGTCCCTATATTTCCCTACCACCTACCTATACTAGTGACAATTTATAATGGCCAATTTACCTATCAACCTGCAAGTCTTTTGGCTTGTGGGAGGAAACCGGAGCACCCGGAGAAAACCCACGCAGACACAGGGAGAACTTGCAAACTCCACACAGGCAGTACCCGGAATCGAACCCGGGTCCCTGGAGCTGAGAGGTTGCGGTGCTAACCACTGCGCCACTGTGCCGCCCTTGCCGGATAACTTGCCGGAAGTCCCAAAAAAATTAATAGCTGATAGGGAACAGGTACTTAATACAATTAACATAAGTAAAACATCAGTAACAAGGAAATTGATGGAACTCAAGAGTGAGAAATCCCCAGGACCTGATTGTTTCCATCTGATGGTGTTAAAGGAAGTAGGGGAGCACATTATAGATGCCCTAACTATAGTCTTTCAGAGTTCCCTAGATTCAGGAGTGGTCCCCCTGGATTGGAAAGTTGCACATGTCACTCCACTTTTTAAGAAGGGTGAAAGGGGGAACCAAGGAAATTACAGGCCAGTTAGCCTGACATCTGTGGTGGGGAAGTTGCTGGAATCTATACTCAAGGATAGGGTGACTGAACACCTAGAAAAAATTCTGTTAATCAGGGACAGCCAGCATGGATTCATGACAGGAAGGTCATGCCTGACAAATCTCATTGAATTTTTTGAAGAGGTGACTAAGGTAGTGGACAGGGGAATGTCTATGGATGTTATTTACATGGACTTCCAGAAGGCATTTGATAAAGTCCCACATAAGAGACTGTTAACTAAGGTAGAAGCCCATGGAGTTGAGGGCAAATTATTGACATGGTTAAGAAGTTGGTTGAGTGGTAGGCGACAGAGAGTGGGGATAATGGGTAAGTACTCTGATTGGCAGGATGTAACTAGTGGTGTCCCGCAGGGATCTATGTTGGGGCCTCAATTATTCATGAACGACTTGGATGATGGCATAGTAAGTCATATATCCAGATTTGCTGCTGATACAAAGTTAGATGGCATTGTAGACAGTCTAGATGATGGCTTAAAATTGCAAGGAGATATTGACAGACCAGGTGAATGGCCAAATCTGTGGGAGATGGATTTCAATGTGGGCAAGTGCGAGGTTATCCATTTTGGACCAAAAAAGGATTAGAGTAGGGTACTTTCTAAATGGGAAGAGGTTAAGTACAGTGGATGTGACTTAGGGGTTTAGGTGCATAGATCTTTAAATTGCCACAAGCATGTGCAGAAAATAATCAAAAAGGCTAATGGAATGCTAGCCTTTATATCTAGAGGACTGGAGTATAAAGACACAGAGGTTATGCAGCAGCTGTACAAAACCCTGGTTAGACCCCACTTGGAGTACTGTGAGCAGTTCTGGGCACCACACCTTAGGAAGGATATATTGGCCTTGGAGGGAGTACAACGTAGGTTTACAAGAATGATACCTGGACTACAGGGGTTAAGTTACGAGGAGAGATTACACAAATTAGGCCTGTTTTCGCTAGAATTTAGAAGGTTAAGGGGTAATCTGATTGAAGTCCTCAAGATATTAACAGGAAAAGACAGGCTAGATAAAGATAAACTATTTCTACTGGTTGGAAATTCTAAAACTAGGGGGCATAGTCTAAAAATTAGGGCCAGACCGTTCAGGAAAGATGTTAGAAAACACTTCTTCATGCAAAGGATGGTAGAGGTTTGGAACACTCTCCCACAAACAGCAGTTGAAGCTAGAACAGTTAATTTTAAATCTGAGATATATGAATTTTTGTTGAGCAAAGATATTAAGGGATATGGGCCAAAGGCAGGTATATGGGGTTAGGCCGCAGATCAGCCATGATCTCATTGAATGGCGCGACAGGCTCGAGGGGCTGAATGGCCTACTCCTGTTCCTATCATAGGAACATGAGCAGATAGGAAGGTGTGACTGAGTGAGGCAGGTATGGGGATGCAGAACAAAGAACAGTACAGCACGGAACAGGCCATTCGGCCCTCCAAGCCTGCACCGATCTTGATGCCTGCCTAAACTAAAGCAATGGAGGGGCCTCAGCCCTTACACTTGTCTAACAGGTTTGATGCTGCTGCAGCTTGTGTGAGCGATTACAGGGACAGCAGGGAGGGTGAAAAAAAGACCACAGCACTGCGATGCAGGGGGCCATTCAAGTGAGGGGGGGAGGGGGAATTAAAGGAATATTGTCATTGTAGTGGACAGTATAGTTAGGGGGATAGATAATGTTCTCTGCAGCTGAGAGCGTGAATCCTGAAGGCTGTGTTACCCTTCCTGTGGTGCCAGGGTTAGGGGTCATCTCGGGGCTGGAGAGGAACTTGGAGTGGGAGGGGAAGGATCCATTTGTCGTGGTCCACCCAGGTACCAACGACATAAGTAAGACTAAGCAAGAGGATTCTGCTGAGGGACTATGAGCAGCTAGGGGCTAAATTAAAAAGTAATCTCTGTACTACTACCTGAGCCAAGAGGAACTTGGCATGTGTAAATAAGATCAGAGAGTTGAATGCGTGGCTCAGAGATTGGTGTGGGAGAAATTGGTCTCGATTCATACGGCACTGGCACCAGTTCTGGGGAAAGAGGGAGCTGTACTGTTGGGATGGCCTTCACCTGAACCGCGCTGGGACAAGTGTCCTGGCAAATCATATAACTAGGGCTGCAGAGTGGGCTTGAAACTAAATAGTTGGGGATGAGGGTTCAGGTGAGGGGAAATCTAGAAAGTTAACAAGAAAGGACAAGGCAATAGTGCATGGGAGCAATACGGGTAATGATGACCAGAGTCTAACAGGAAGGGACAGAGCATACAAACATAACAGTGCACAAGCAAATAAGGTCAGAGTAGGGAAAAAAAGTAAAAAGACAGAATTAAAGGCTCTTTATCTAAATGCAAGCAGCATTCGTAACTAGATGGATGAATTGATGGCACAAATAGAAATAAATGGGTTTGATACGATAGCCATTACACAGATGTGGGTGCAAGGTGACCAAGGCTGGGAACTGAATACTCAAGGGTATTTTACATTTTGGAAGGATAGGAAGAAAGGACAAGAAGGTGGGGTAGCTCTGTTAATAAAGGATCAGATCAGTACAGTCGTGAGAAATGATCTTGGCTTGAAATATCAAGATGTAGAATTAGTTTTGGTGGATATAAGAAATAGAAAAGGAAAGAAGTCACTAGTGGGAATAGTTTATAGGCCCCCTAACAGTAGCTACACTGTAGGACAATATAAATCAAGAAATAATGGGGGCTTGTAGGAAAAGTACTGCAATAATCGTGGGCAATTTTAATCATCTTGTAGATTGGACTACTCAAATTGGCAAAGGTAGCTTGGAGGATGAGTTCAAAGAGTGTATAAGGGACAGTTTCTTAAAGTAATAAGTTCTGGAACCAAGCTGGGAGCAGGCTATTTTAGACCTGGTAATTTGTAACAAGGCAGGATTAATTAATGACCTCATAGTGAAGGATCCACTCGGCAAGAATGATCGTAACATGATAGAGTTTCAGATTCCGTTTGAGGGTAAGATATTTGGGTCTGAAACTAGTGGCATTAACTTAAAGGCAATTGCAAGGGTATGAAGACAATTGGGTCAAGTGAACTGGGAAAATAAAGTTAAAAGGTAAGACAGTAGAGAAACAGTGGCAGACATTTGAGATATTTCATTACTCTGCAAAAATATATTCTATTGAGAAAGAAAGACTCTGAGGAGGATGCACCATTTGTGGCTAACTCAGGATTTATTAGAGTTCTTTGAGGATGTAATAAGCAGGGTGGATAAAGGGGAACCAGTAGATGTGTATTTGAGTTTCAAAAGGCATTCAATAAGGTGCCACATCAAAGGTTACTACACAAGATAATAGCTCACGTTGTTGGGGTGATATATTAGCATGGATAGAGGATTGGCTAACTAACCAGGAAACAGAGTTGGGATAAATGGCTCATTTTTAGGTTGTCAGACTGTAACTAGTGAGTGCTGCCGGGATCATTGCTGGGGCCTCAACTATTTACGATTCATACTAATGACTTGGATGAAGGGACTGAGTGTATTGTAGCCAAATTTTGCAGACGATGCAAAGATAGGTAGGAAAGCAGGTTGTGAGGAGGACAGAGTCTGCAAAGAGATATAGATAGAGGCTAGGTTAGTGGGCAAAAATTTCGCAGATAAGAGTATAATGTGGGAAAATGTAAGGCGGACCATTTTGGTGAGAAAAATAGAAAAGCAGAATATTATTTAAATGGGAAGAGACGGCAGAATGCTGTGGTACAGAGGGATCTGAGTGCAACACGTAATTAGGAAGGCAAATTGAATGTTGGCATTTATTGCAAGAGGGATGGAGTATAAAAGGGATGTTTTGCAACAACTGTACAGACCATTGGTGGTGATGCACCTAGAGTACTGCCTGCAATTTTGATCTCCTTACTGAAGAAGGGATATATTTGCATTTGAAGCAGTTCAGAGAAAGTTTACTAGGCTGATTCCTGGGATGAAGGGGTTGTCTTATGAGGAAAGATTGATCAGGTTGGGCCTATACTCATCGGAGTTTAGAAGGAGAGGTGATCTGATTGAAACATATAAGATTCTGAGGGGCTTGATGGGGTAGATGCTGAGAGGATATTTCCCCTCAAAGTAATATGGAACTAGGGGGCACTGTTTCAAAATAAGAGGTCTCCCATTTAAGACCAAGGTGAGGAGGAATTCTTCTGAGGGTTGTTAATCTTTGGAATTCTCTTCTCCAGAGAGCAGTGGAGGCTGGGTCATTGAATATATTCAAGGCTGAGTTAGACAGATTTTTGACTTACAAGGGAGTCCAGGGTTATGGGGGACAGGCAAGAAAGTGGAGCTAAGGCCACAGTCCGATCAGCCATGATCTTATTGAATGGCAGTGCAGGTTTCAGGGGCTGAATGGCCTACTCATTTTTTGATTTCAAGCAAACTGAGATAAGTAACGAGCATCCCTAAAGATACTCTCCAGGTAAAGATACCAATGCACGTTTGGGTTTTATGGTAAATGCTTGGTCTGTCCACAGAACAACCTCAGTCTCACTCATTACATTAAAGAGAAGTGAATCGTAGCTTACTAAATATCTACTTAATGAACTGAAGAGTGAAAAAAAGGCTAGATTTTCTCTATGGTAGGATCAGCACCAGAAGTGTGCTAGAAATGCATTTCTGCTGGGTGTGTAGATATGGTTGTGGTGGTGGGGGTGACCCTAGTCCAATTTTTCTCACCCATCAGTGCAACTTCTCTTATAGTTCTATTGTGCAGAGGCCATTAGTGTTATGAACAATGCCTGTTATTCGACTGCTCTGTTGGGGACTGGGGTTAGTGAAGGGGAGAAGGAAAATCACATGCTGTGGCTGGATGTGAGTGACTGTAGTAGCTCGTCAGCCTAGAGCAGCCATTCAGATCAAGTGTGAATACCAGGAAATCTCAAACGTTAGTTTCTACAGGCCAGTAACTCCCTATTTTAAGTGACTTTATGCACTTGCCAGCTCAGCCAGAGTAAAAGGAGACCGTTATTACTTCAACCCAGACTTGCTTTGTAGCATGGATTTCCTGTGCCACATTCTCGCCTTTATGTGCAACCAATGTAGATCATCTCTTAAATGCTCACAAAAGGACATAAGGTTCTTCATACCCCTCGTCCTATCCTGCAACTGTCCTATGCTCTCATTCCCTGAGGCACTGAAAGATCTTATGTTGTGCCGCTTCCCTGCCGCTCTCTGCACACCCAGTATGGAATGCTCACTCACAGCTAGGCAGGTGATCTAAATGTGTTCACCCTGTCAACTTTCCTCCTAAAGGTGCAAGCATCTTTTAATGAGACGTGCTACCAGGAGCAGATCCCAAAGACTCTATCTACCCTCTCACCCCAATAAAGGAGGAGGTGTGAAATTACTAGGAAGGAAGAAAGGGGCAGCAATCAAAGATTTGGAGAGATGCCAGCTGTCAGTGGATTAGGGCTGAACTGTATTCGCTTTGATTGCAGTTATATAAATACTATCTGAAAGCCCAAGATGTTCAAAAGGCAGGAGCCTCCCAATTTGCACTGCAAGGTATCAGTCGGTGGGTGCTGTGTGACGTCAGTGGCATCTTAGCAATCTGGCTTGGCTCAATGGTCCCTCCCCCTGACATAAGTAAAGAGGAATGTTCAAGGAACAGAGGACTCAGGAGCAGGTGTGGGCCATTCGGCCCTTCGAGCCTGCTCCTCCATTCGATAAGATCGTGGCTGATCTGGTTGTAGTCTCGACTTCAATTTTCTGTCTGCCCCTCAGAACCCTTGACTCCCTAGTCTATCAAAAATCCATCTAACTCGCCCTTGAGTAAATTCAATGACCCAGCCTCCACTGCTTTCTGGGGAAGAGAATTCCACGGACTAACAACCCTCCAGAAAAAATTTCTCCTCATCTCCATCTTAAAAAGGTGACCTCTTATTCTTAAACTGTGCCCCCTAGTTCCAGTCTCCCCCACAAGTGGAAACATCCTCCCGGTATCCAGTCTATCAAGTCCCCTCAGGGTCTTGTATGTTTCAATAAGATCACCTCTTATTCTTCTAAACTGCATCAGGGTATAGGCCCAACCTGTTCACCCTTTCTCCATAAGTTAAGTCCGGAATGAGTTGAGTGAACCTCCTCTGAACTGCTAACAGTTATATCCTTTTTCAAATAAGGAGACCAAAACTGTATACAGTACTCCATATGTGGTCTCACCAAGGCCCTGTACAGCTGCAGTAAAACTTCCCTATTTTATACTAGATTACCCTTGCAGTAAACACCAACATTCCATTTGTCTTCCTAACCACTTACTGTACCTGCATACTTTTTGTGATTCGTGTACCGGGACACCCAGATCCCTCTCCACCACCAAGTTCTGCAGTTTCTCCATTCAAGTAGTATACTGCTTTTCTATTCTTCCTACCAAAGTGGGCAAGTTCACATTTTCCCATATTTTACTACGTCTGCCAAAATTTTGCCCACTCACTTAACCTATCCATATTCCTTTGTTAGACTCTTTACCTCCTCTTCACAACTTTCCTTCCTACTTTAATGTCATCGACAAATATAGCTGTCATATATTTGGTCCCTTCATCCAAGTCATTGATCTAGATTGTAAATAGTGAAGCCCCAGCACTGATCCCTGTGGCATTCAACTAGTTACAGCTAGCCAACCTGAACAAGACCCATTTATCCCTACTCTCTGCTTCCTGTTAGTTAACCCATCTTTTATCCATGCTGATATGTTACCCCCTACACCATATGCTCTTATCTTGTGTAGTAGGTAACCTTTGATGTGGCACCTTTCAAATGCCTTTTGGAAATGCAAGAACATCACATCGACACGTTCCCCTTTATCCACTTTGCTTGTTACTTCCTCAAAGAACTCTTAATAATTTAGTGAAACATGATTTTCCTTTCACAAAACCATGTTGACTCTGTCTGATCCCATTATGATTTTCTAAGTATCCTGCTATAACCCCCTTGATAATAGATTCTAGCATTTTCCCGATGACAGATGTTAGGCTAACTGGCCTATAGTTTCCTGCTTTCAGGCTCTCTCCTTTCTTGAATAAAGGTGTTACATTTACTATTTTACAGTCTGCTGGGAACCTTCCAGAATCTAACAATTCAAATATTTTGTTCTGAATGCTGTGCAAGTTCAGATACAGAGCAATCTCTGCCCATATCTGCTGATGGACTCTTATGATTTTACATTCTGTCCCTTCCTGCTACACTCCAGTTATTATTATCCAAATCACAACCCTGCTGTATTATCTCATTGTTCCCCTTTGATTTACGACGTTTAATTTAAAGCGCTCTCTACTGCCCTAGTTAAACCACTTGCCAGAACATTGGTGATGGTAAATTGGGGTTAATGATTGCTGCTGGTTAAAGTGATCACGCGACCATTCCTGCCGATGTGGCTCCACTAACCTCCTCGCAGATGTACCCATATGCTTGCTGCTAGCAGCAGCCCACTTAAAAAAAAAACTGTGCAAATTCTTGTCAGTTGGAGACAGCCAGGCAGTGACGAGCCAGGGATTCCCAGCAGGCTGCTACCTGTTAGATAGCAGTGCCCTTTTCTTGGAGGTGGTACTGTGGTTGCAGGAGGGAAATGCATGGGTTGTGAGTTGCTTGAGGATTATCGTGGCATTATTAAGCTGTTGGGCAATTTTCCAACAGTTGCTAAGCAGTGTTGAATTTGCAGTAGGTGGGCAGGGATGGGGGGTTGGAAAGGAAAACTGCAATGGAGAACTGCTGTGACATAAACCTGGCAACATCCATGCCTTTGTTGCCTCTAGACTTGGGTATCCCAATGTACTCTGTGCAGGTCTCCCACATTCTCATCTCTAACCTTGAGCTCTTAAGAACTCTTCTAACCGTATCCTAACTCGCGACAATTGCCATTCACCCATCACCCCTGTGCTTGCTGACCTACACAGGCTCCCAGTTAAGCAACTCCTCGATTTTAAAATTCTCATCCTTGTTTTACGAACATATGAATAAGGAGCAGGAGTAGGCCTCTTGGTCCTTTCAGCCTGCTCTGCCATTCATTAAGTTCATGGCTGAACTGATTACTCTACATTTCCACCTACTCCCGATAACCTTCCACCCCCTTGCTTATCAAGAATCTATCTACCTCTGCCTTAAAAATATTCAAAGACTCCGCTTCCACCACCTTTTGAGGAAGAGAATTCCAAAGTCTCACGACCCTCAGAGAAAAAATTTCTCCTCATCTGTCTTAAATGGGCGACCCCTTATTTTTAAACAACGACCCCTAGTTCGAGATTCTACCATAAGGGGAAACATCCTTTCCACATCCACCCTGTCAAGACCACTTAGGATCTTATATGTTTCAATCAAGTCATCTCTTACTCTTCTAAATTACAGCAGATACAAGCCTAGCCTGTCCAATCTTTCCTCATAAGACAGCCCACTCATTCCAGGTATTAGTCTAGTAAACCTTCTCTGTACTGCCTCCAACTCATTTACATCCTTCCTTAAATAAGAAGACCAGTACTCTACACAGTATTCCAGATGTGGTCTCACCAATGACCTGTATAGCTGAGGCATAACCTCCCTACTTTTATATTCAATTCCCCTCACTATAAACGATAACATTCTATTCGCTTTCCTAATTTTGTGTTGTATTTGCATACTTGCCTTTTGCAATTCATGGACTAGGACACCCAGATTCCTCTGCAATCTCTCACCATTTAGATAATATGCTTCTTTGTTTATTCTTCCTGCCAAAGTGGACAATTTCCCACTTTCCCACATTATACTCCATTTGCCAGACCTTTGACCACTCACTTAAGCTATCTATATCCCTTTGTAGCCTCCTTATGTCCTCTTCACAAGTTACTTTCCCACCTAGTTTTGTGGCATCAGCAAATTTAGCAACCATACACTTTGTCTAAGTCACTTATATAAATTATAAAATGTTGAGGCCCCAGCACAGATCCCTGTGGCGCACCATTCGTTACATCTCACCAACCAGAAAATGACCCATTTATGCCTACTGTTTCCTGTTAGCTAACCAATCTTCTATCCATGCCAATATGTTAGCCCCGACACCATGAGCTTTTATTTTCTGCAATAACCTTTGATGTGGCACCTTATCAAATGCCTTTTGGAAATCTTAGTACAATGCATCCACTGTTTCCCTTTATTCACAGCACATGTAACTCCCTCAAAGATCTCTAATAAATTGGTTAAACATGACTTCCCTTTCACAAAACCATGTTGACTGTGTCTGATTACTTTGAATTTTTCAAACTGCCCTGCTATAACATCTTATTAGCTTCTAGCATTTTCCCTAAGACAGATGTTAAGCTAACTGGCCTGTAGTTTCCTGCTTTCTGTCTCCCTGCCTTTTTGAATAAAGGAGTTACATTCGTTACTTTCCATTCGTTACTTTCCAGTCTAACAGAACCTTCCCCGAATCTCAGGAATTTTGGAAAATTAAAACTAATGCATCAACTATCGACTAGCCACTTCTTTTAACACCCTAGGATGAAGTCCAGCAGGACCCGAGGATGTGTTAGCCGCAGCTCCGAAAATTTGCTCAGTACCACTTACCTGGTGATTTGTAATTTTCTTGAGTTCCTCCCTCCCTTCCATTTCCTGATTTACAGTTAATACTGGGATGTTACTTGTATCCTCAATAGTGAAGATCGATGCAAAATATCTGTTCAGTTCATCTGCCATCTCCTTATTAATTCCCCAGACTCACTTTCTATAGTACCAACGCTCACTTGGTTAATTTTTCCTTTTAAAATATCTATAGAAGCTCTTATTATCTCACTTTATTACTAGCTAGCTTTCTCTCCTACTCTAATTTTACCTTCCTTATCAATCTTTTAGTCATTCTTTGCTGTTTTTTATATTCTGTCCGATCTTCTGAACTGCCTCCCATCTTTGCGTGATTATAGGCATTTTCTTTAAGTTTGATACTATCTTTAACTGTTTTAGTTAACCACGGATGGTGAGTCCCATCCTTGGAATTTTTCTTTATCGTTGAAATGTATCTATTATGTGTATTCTGAAATATTCCCTTCAGATCCCTATATGGCCCCACCCCTCCCCATCTCTGTAATCTCCTCCAGCCCCTCAACCTCTGGGGATCTGCACTTGCCTAATTCTGACCTTTTAAGCATCCCCTATTTTAATTGCGCTAACATTGGTGGCCATGCTTTCAGCTGCCTCAGCCCTAAGCTCTGGAATTCCCTGCTTCAACCTACCCCTCCCCAGTCTCTTTCCTCCTTCAAACCTATCTCCTTGACAAAGCTTTTGGTTATCTGCCCTCTACCACCTTATTGGCAGGTTGTCAAAGTTTGCTTTAAAGCTCCTGTGAAGTGCCTTGGGATTCTTTATTGTGTTAAAGGCATTATATAAATACAAGTTTTCATCGTTGTGGCGCTAAACACCTGATTTTTCTCCATGTACCGCCAGAAATATGTCAGGAAATGGGTGTTTTTAAAAATGTGGAAAATTCACCCTGAAATTCACAATGTTGGTAGCATGATGCAAGCAAAAATTTGGACTAATTGAGTGGTTCCTCTTTTAACTTTTAAATTTAGTTGAGTTGAGTCAACTTAAAAATTGTCAATGGAAGTCTCTAATTCTTGAAATTTCTACGTTTGAATGAGTTTCTTCATACCTTAATCCTTGCTCTCAAAATAGTATATATTCTCGTTAGAAACAATATAATGTAATGAGAGAGATTGTGGTGACTGTGTTGATCGCCACAAATTTACCACCACTCTTTTTCTAGACTAATCAGAAATAATTTATGTACAAAATGCAGTTAGGGTTCATTGACTTTCTCCTGTGGGACCTATCTTCCTGAAACTTGGAGGGTGTACTTATTATGCTGTTAGAGTACAGATAACATTGTAATAAAGTATAGTAATTAGAGATGAACTACATGTTCAAATTACGTTAATTACAGAGCAGACATTCCTTAGCAGTTCAAAAATATTTTATATCACAACCTCCTTCAGTCCTATATTTTGACACACATCCTCCGCTCTTTCGATTCCTGCTTCCTTTGAATCCCTACCACCTTCCACTCCACTTTCAGCAGCAGAACTTTCGATTGTTTTGGTCCCATGTTGGTTCGGGTAGTTAAAACTGGAGCCATGTAAGGGCAGTACCTGGAGCTTGCCAGAGAAGGAGAGGTGATGGAACCAGATGGTATAAATTACAGTAAATGCTGCAGTGCGTTTGAGAACAGTAGAGTGGGATAATGCATCACAGTTGTGGTGCAGCCTCATTGAGAGGGTTTCAACTTAGCTGACAGATCCTTCCCTTCACATTTCCCTTTAGTTGCTGGGTTTCTCGAGGCCGGCCCACATGTGCTGAAAGTAATTCTGAAGCGAAATCGATGGCGCACAGCCTTATTCGAGTAATTTAATGGTGGAACTGCCTCTTAATAGTGGATTGGTTGCCCGCACCCAAACTCTCTACTGTTAAAATGAGAAGTGGGCAGGTTGGAGGTGGATTTCCCATTTTAAAAAATTTAAGCCCGTACCATCCTCCCCTCCTTGTTCCCTGCCGATTCTTGGGGGTTAAAATTCCCCCTCTGTGTCTCACAAAAGCTATTTTTCCTGTGTTTGGAAATTTCAGAAGCTGCTATAATCCTTGAATTGAATTGATTAATTCTGATAGATTGCTATTCTTTCCACTGTCTTTAAATGTATAAAATAATTTAACCACTACATGTATGTATGAGTTCAGCCTTGCACTTTCACCCCTCACCACAAGTATTAGGTAAAGAGGTTAAAGTTGCTGATGGCCCATTGGAATGCCATGCTGTCGGGGCTGTCTGTATGCTTGTTGTCGCTCTGTTCTTTTTTTTCTTGCCATGTTCATTGATAACACTGTGCCAGCCAAAGAATTGGAGGCGGGGCAGGAATTACAGTAGGACTCACATCAAACAGTCTATTTTACAGCAATGTCTCTTTACTCAATAAACAGCAAGGAGAACAAAGTCTATTTTCAGAGTGTATTTAAAGAGTCTGCAGCAACTTCTTCCATAAAATACAGTGAGTGGAGGATAGTTAGATAAATTCTGTGCATAAAATCCATCCCAGTCACTGGCAGCAGTGTTGCCTCCAAGGGAGGGAATTATCCAGTCATCTCCGTTTTAGTGGGGAATAGCAGTGTCACAATATGCAACTTTTTTTTTTCCCTGTCCCAGGTTCCTAGTGCCTGCTTTGTCAGGTGCCCTCCATCCATTTCTATTTAACCTTACTAACCGCACCACTTAAGCTATTCACACACTCGGTCTCGCACATGTCTTTAATTCCTCTCATTATGCTTCCGGTTGTCTTATAATAGTCACCTCAGCATTTCAACCATATCCTATGTTAGACTTCACAGATGACTCTTCTTCTCCATGTGTATGTGTGTATGTGCTGTTCCCTTTGTTCTGTTCTTTTTAAAATTCTGTCTATCTATAATTTCTTCCAGGGTTTGCACTTTAGTATCTTAACTCAAATGCTCTCTGCATAGACACTGACTGACCAGCTGGTGGTTTCTAGCATTTTCTGATCTTTGTTTCAGAATTCCAGCATCTGTAGCTTTATTTTAACCTTTTGTTTCTGTAATTTACTTAGTTTCTCTAATTGGTTGTAACATTTTATTTGTAGTTGATTGGAACCGTGGAGATCTGTACAGAAGTGCAATGGAACTGCTTCTCAAATTAACCACGACATGATATTCCTCCCATTGGTGATTGCCAAAGAAACTTTTGTACACAATTGTTCTTCAAAGCCTAATTATCGATGAGATGCAAAGAAGCCTGATGTGAATTAAACTAATATTCAGCTAAGCAATTCCTGCTGTACTTAATGATGATCTTGTGATCTGGAAAATAAGACGTGGCTGAGAGCAGTGTTTGTGCCAAATTAGTTCTCGAATCCAGTCTAGGCTATCTCTCAAATGCTTGTTGCTGCCAATTTGAATTCGGAAAGAAACTTAAATTGTAAACTTTGATGGAGATTTTCTCGTCAGATAAATACATTTGTCGTGGGAGACATTAAATTACATAAGTATGATGAACCTGAAGGTACAAAGGGAATTTGTGATCTGTTGGGTGAAAAATTGGGATAGTTTCTGCCCTTTTTGTGGGTACGATGAGTGCTCTAAGAGCTCCAAAATGGCATCCGTGGTGTGTGCACATTCACTGACCGTGAAGACCAGGTCCTCTGGGCTTGACAGCTGGCATTGACCTCCACGGCAATCTGCTCGCACTGCAGTGAGTGTGTGTCCTGAGGCCCTCCTGGCCCCCTGCGGGTACAGGACATCTCTTTTCCACTTTCTCTACCAAGGCCTCCAGTGCAGCTTTGGGAAATCTTGGAGCCCATGTTGTGCCATTCTTCAATGTTTCTCAGGTCAGAGTCGGTTCCTGCACAATTGCCAGCATCTTGCTTTAAGTGGTGACCACCAACGATATTGGCCCCCTGCTGATGCGTCCAGTCTGTCCACAGGATGGTTAGTGCTGGCTGGATGCTGAAATAATTGAATTGCGGAGCAAGCATGAAGTTGGCGTACTGCCTGCATCGCAATCAACAGGCACATGTTAATAGTGCATTGCGAGCGCTGTGCCTGTTTTCAGCTCGTATCAAATTTAGCACCTCCCCCCTTTTTAGTATGTGGCAGATAAACATTGACCTCTGTTTAATAATGGTACTTGTATCTCAATAATACTGAAGGAACAGAGACACTTGTTCAAAAAAAAAATTTAAGCTAGTTTGAAGTTGTGTTCAATTACATACTGCAACCTGTTGTTTCCCCTTGTAGTTGAAGAAAGATTAGTCCTTCAGTGGTGTCCTTCAATGTGGCATTAATTGAATAGCTGCTCTCTAGAAATACGGGCATTAATTCCAGTATTGATGGATTTATTTTTCAAATAGGCTGCTTACCAACATAGCTGTTGATTTAACAGTTGAGCATTTGGAAATAGAAAATTGCATGCTTGGTGCCAGGACTGCTTATCACTCGAATTGGCATGCTTAGGATGAATATTTATTAGTTCCCAGTTTGACTGTTGGAGAAAGCACGACAAAAAAGACATTATATCCATAGAGAATAGAAAGCAATTGTCTCATCCCATCTTGCCCTGAGTGAAGCATGCCTTTCTTGGCTGTTCATGCAGTGACACTGATAACTGGAAGTTTGAAGCTCAAATTGTCCCATTAGTGTGAAAGAAATTACAAGTGTAAGACTGGATGGAGGTGTGGAGAAAAAAATACATGGGAGCTAACCAGGATGGCTAGAAACCAATGGAAACAGGCTATCCAATGTTAATCAGTTGATCAAATGTAACAATCAGCTTTGCTTAAAAATAGAGTTCACGCTGAGTAAGACAATTTATACCATGTGAATTGTTCTGAAAAGAGCAGATGTTTTCTTGAAAGAAGAGATCTTTTCGGACTCAACGTTTCAGGCAACGTACTCAACTTGTCTTGGAGTCATAGAGTCGTACAGCATAGAAACAGGCCCTTCGGCCCACCGCGCCCATGCCGACCATAATGCCTATCTATACTAATCCCACCTGCCTGCATTAATTCCATATCCCTCTATGCCTTGCTCATTCAAGTACCTGTCCAGATGCCTCTTAAATGTTGCTACTGTTCCTGCCTCCACCACCTCCTCAGGCAGCTCATTCCAGATACCTACTATTCTTTGTGTGAAAAATTTACCCCTTTGATCCCCCTCCCTCTCACCTTAAATCTGTGCCCCCTAGTTTTAGTCCCCCCTACCATGGGAAACAGACTCTGGCTATCTACCCTATCTGTGCCTCTCATAATTTTATCATGTCCCCTTTCAGCCTCCTTCACTCCAGGGAAAACAGACCCAGCCTATCCAATCTCTCTTTATAACTCAAGCCCTCCAAACCAGGCAACATCCTTGTGAATCTTTTCTGCACCCTCTCTAGCTTAATCGCATCTTTCCTGTCGTGCGGCGACCAGAACTGCACACACTACTCCAAATGCGGCCTAACCAACATTATGTACCACTAACATGACGTCCCAACTCTTGTACTCATTGTCTCGGCCGATGAAGGCAAGCATGCCATACGCCTTCTTCACCACTCTGTCTACCTGTGTTGCTACTTTCAGGGAACTATGTACTTACACTCCAAGGTCTCTCTGCTCAACAACACTCCCCAGGGCCCTCCCATTCACTGTATATGGCCTGCCCTGTTTAACTTACCAAAATGCATTCCTTCACACTTGTCTGCATTTAAATTTCATTTGTCAATCACTTGCCCACTTTCCCAGTTGATCCATATCCTGTTGTAACCTTAGACAGCCGCCTTCGCTGTCCACTATACCACCAATTTTGGTGTCATCTGCCAACTTACTAATCATGCCCCTTACATTTACATCCAAGTCATCAATATATATGACAAACAACAGAGGGCCCGGCACCGATCCCTGCGGCTCATCACTGGTCTCCGGCCTCCAATCTGAAAAACACCCCTCCACTACCACCCTCTGCCTCCCATCACCAAGCCAATTTTGTATCCAATTTGCTAGCTCACCCTGGATCCCAAGTGTTCGAACCTTCCGGACCAGCCTACCATGTGGGACCTTGTCAAAGGCCTTGCTGAAGTCCATGTAGACAACATCCACCGTCCTGCCCTCGTCAATCCTCTTGGTCACCTCCTCGAAAACCAATCAAATTCATGAGACATGATTTCCCACGCACAAAGCCATGCTGACTATCCCTAATCAGACCTTGCCTTTCCAAATGCATATAAATCCTGTGTCTCAGAATTCCTTCCAACAACTTTCGCACCGCTGATGTAAGGCTCACCGGCCTGTAGTTCCCTGGCTTATCCCTGCTGCCCTTCTTAAATAAAGGCACAACATTAGCTATCCTCCAGTTTTCCAGTACCTCAGAGGAAAGACTGGATCTGTGGAATAGGTGGGTTTATATGCAGCACAGGATGGGAGTGTGGGCAGGATCTTGCTGCTGATTGGTCAGGCTTGGTGTGTCTGTGATAGGTTGGTACATTTTTTTTTATTCATTCATGGGATGTGGGTGTCGCTGGCTAGGACAGCATTTATTGCCCATCCCTAATTGCCTTTGAGAAGATGTCTGAATTGCTCTGAAAAGAATAGTAGTTTTCTTGATTGGTCAGTATGTGCAATTGTCCTTGCTTCTGATTGGTTGGCTATTGTATTCTGTAATTGGTCAGTATATGCTATTGTTCTTGCTCCTGATTAGTCAGCTAATCTAACCTGTGGTAGGTCATTACATGCTAATATTATTGCTGTGCAGTGGGTCCTGAGTGTGTGGAGGGTTGTATGTTGCTCAGGTTGGTGGCATTCTGGTATGTTGGCTGCAGAGTGTGCAGTCATATGATTCATGAGTAGGGGATAGCCACACTCGAGTCACTAAACAGCAGGAACATTAGCATGTACTGACCTATCACAGGATAGATTAGCCAACCAATCAGGAGCAAGAACAATATCACATACTGACCAATCAAGGAAACTTATGCTCTTTCTAGAGCAATTCACATGGTATAAACTGTAAATCGTCTTACTCAAACTTACCGCAATCACCATGAAAACCTTCAAACAATCTTTAAAGAAAGAGTTGCATTTATATAGTGCCTTTCTTGACGTCTCAAAGTGCTTTACAGCCGATGAAGTACTTTTGAAGTGTAGTCACTGTTACAATGTAGGAAATATGGTTGCTAATTTGCATGAAACAAATTCCCATAAGCAGCAATGTGAAAATGATTGGATGATCTGTTTTTTGTGATGTTGATTGAGGAATAAATATTGGCCAGTAAAAAACGATAACTTCCCTGTTCTTCTTTGAAATAGTGCCATGGGATCTTTTACCTCCACCCGAGACGGCAAACGGGGCCTCAGTTTAATGTTTCATCCGAAAGACTGCATCTTCAACAATATAGCACTCCCTCAGTGCTGCGTGTGATGACTGACTATGGGTTGTTTAGCTGACCAATCAGGAGCAAGAACAATAGCATATACAGACTAATCACAGAATACAGTTGCCAACCAATCAGAAACAAGGACAATAACATGTAGCAACCTATCACTGCACTAGAGTGTTAGCCTAATTTGTTGTGCTCAAGTCCTAGAGTGAGACATGAACCCACAACCTGAGCCATTTAAAAAAAAATCCTTCAAACTTTTCTCATTTTGGTGTAATATTTCTGTCGTTCTTTCCTTCATTGTTTTATTTTCTTGCATTTTTTCATAAATCTTTTAATTTTCATAAGTCTCTGTTGCTATGGACGCTAGTACTGGCAATATTAGTGGACAAACCTGAAACACATTTGTGTGACATTTATCTGTTCACTATTTTAACAGATGTTTTAACCTGTGTTATGCTTGCTGGACATTGCAGCATGATTATTTTAAAATTGTGACTTTTAATGTATCAGAAGAAGTATGTGACCTCACATCAACTCTACTTCAGGACAAGGCAGGGATCTTGGTTAGCAGGACAACAAAGAATCCAGATCAAAGACTGTTGAAAAGCAGAAGGCAAGGTAAAGAATAATGGGTTTCACCCTCCCAGACTTGCAGATGATAAATGAAGAGTCAGTGGCTATGAAAATCTAAATGAGAATTGCAATTAACACCTGGAAAATCTAAATGAGAATTGCAATTAACAACTGGAAAATATAAATGAGAATTGCAATTAACAACTGGAAACAAAGGAGAGCCTAGGTGGCCACCAGACTTGTGGGCTCTGCCTATTGAAAAGGCAAATGATTATTGACTTTTGATTTTGGATAAATTCTTCACATTTTGAGAAGTTTGCAGGCTGTGATGGAGGACCAGAAGACAAAGACCAGACCAGCGGTGGCAGCCTCAGGAGAGGGGGGGAGCACCTGCTCTCTCAACTCCGACACAGTAAACGTCTGCGAAGACTTGCACCCAACTTGAAAGTCGAGGTTTGCGGAGAGCAAAAGACCAACAGGATCGCCAGAAGTCACATTATTCACAGATGTCAAAATTGAAAGTGCTCGGCAGAAGTGAGTGGAAAGGACATTGACTTTGAGAAGGATTGGGAGATGCAACCCATTGCAACTGGGAGGAGTTTGGGATGTATTGGCTGCAAAGTTATCATTTCAATGTGTAACGTATATATATGTGGGGTTTTCAACTGTTTTTTTTAAGTAAGTGAAGGAAAAAATACCTTTCTCTGTAATTTGGAGTATTACCAACTTACAAAGTACCATTTAGTTAATGGTGTTTTTAGTTTAGTTGTTGCAATAAAAGTATTAAAATGATCAACCTTGTGTAAGTTTTTAAATTGTTCTGGGGAGTTCAAATCTCATGTTTTAAAGTTAACGGTCTCACAGGTTGCAACACCTGTCTAAAGTAAAATGGTTATAATTTCAATTAAAATAGCAGAAACATCATATAAATGTGTTATGTGACTTTCTGTTAATACTATCAATGCTAATTTCTAACATTATCCTTTTTATTACTCCGGCTGTTCATTGTGTTCTTGGTATTATTGTTTTCTAGTTACTTATTTTTTCCTTTAAATGAATTGTACCTTTTTTCTCATTTTCTCTAATTTTTCTCTTTATTTTTAGTGAATATATTTCTATTCTGTTCATTGTATTTTTTTTCACCCTTCTTCGACCAACTTTTACTTCCTGCATTTAAGGGTCCACTCTAAGGTTAATATAGGTTTCACGCAATTCCTAGTGGGCGTATACCTCTCATTTAGTCCCATCAGTAGGGCGGAATGTCCTGGTCCCATGGAAGGGGTTTGAAGGTGGAACCGGGAGCAAGGTTGGAGGTAACCTTGGGCCGAAGGGCCTGTTTTAGTGCTGTATCTCTCTATGACTCTGTAAGGGTGCTGGACGTTCCCGCCGCCCAGCAATCTTGCTGGAGGCGGGTGAACATCAGGAGCGGTTACCTGCATGGTTGTGGCAGGTGGCCATTAATGATCATTTAAGGCAGTAATGAGGGGGACAGGGAGGACTCCGCCAGGTTCTTCCCGGTGTTGAGGCGGACTCTTGCTGAGTGTGGAGTACAGCAGCTCCAGGGAGGTGGCCTCCCAGTGGCAGTCCAGCTGGCATTCAGAGCTGGAGGCTCCACGCCCCAATGTCGTGGCTGCGGGTATGAAAGGCCATACTTGCGGCACAAATGAATCCTCTGGAGGGGGTTTTCTCTCCGCTCAGATGGCTCTACCGCCTTGGGACAGCTTTATTTTTGAAATTATATGCACGCTTCCGAGACCACCACTGTTTTGAGGCACCCTCAGGATCTGCTTTCTGCCTGAGCAACACCCACCTCTCCAGGTGAGGTTGCCGGCCATCCAAAGCTGCGGGCACTCTGGACCTACAGCCTCAGGGATTGCCCACTGACCTAAATTGTAAGGCAGCCAGTTAGGAAGCTGTTGCCCAGAAGATTGTGCCGAAGTGTGCACAGCAGACTCGTGCGGGATTGGAACCCGGGAATGGCCCCGACTCCTGAACCTATTCCGTTAGCCAAGATTCTGTAATTTCACTCAGGCACTGCACAAGTGGTTAATCTTGGAAATTGAAATATTTGCACTGCTTTCTGCAGTGCACTCACTGTTCTGAGTTGGGGCTGAGGCACATTAGCCTGAGTTAGAATGGGTGGAGTATTACTTTGAATTCACCGGCTGCTATTCTTGAAATGTGAACAGAAAGTGCTGGGAATAGTCAGCAGGTCTGGTAGCATCGGTGTAGAGAGAAACCGAGTTCACATTTCAGGTCTGTTTATAGGTCACAGATCTGAAACGTTAACTATGTTTCTCTCTACACCGATGCTGCCAGATCTGCTGAGTATTCCCAGCACTTTCTATTCTCATTTCAAAGTTCCAGCATCCGCAGTATTTTGCTCTTATTTTAGGCTGCTGTTCTTGACGTGGAACTGCTTGATGATGAAACTTGGGTGCCCAAATTTGGAAGGGATTCAGTTTTTGAATGCATTCATCCACTGAGTATGACATTTTATTATGCATTATTAATACATCAAGTATTGCGTCCAACTCTTGCTTTCTGTTTGGTCCTCTGATTATTATTTTGAACAGCGGCAGGGGAGTTTACATTTCTTAACATTGTAAATATATACCAGTAAATGCAAGATGAAATACACCATGAACATATATTGACTTATCAAACATCATGATCAATTTATGATAAACATCCCAATATAAGCATGTTAATTTAGTTAATTCAGCAACAGCCTTAGAACAATTTTCTACAATTTTATAACTGAATTAAACATATGAAGCACCAAAACATTTTGGTGATAGGTTTATAAAATTCATTTTCTTTAGTTTTGTGAATGCACTATGAAGAACATAAACGTATTTTTTAAAATCAATTTTATAAATATATCACCAAAATGTTTTGGTTCTTGGTGCGTTTATTTCAATTTGAGAATTGTAGGAAATTGTTTTAAGCCTATTGTGAAGGCAGGTGATGGGTGAACTAGATAAACACCCCAATATAAGCTTCTTAAACATAAATTGATCATGAAGTTTGTTTGATATGTCAATATATGTTCATGGTGTATTTCATTTTGCATTTGCATATTTTCAATGTTATTAAGAAACGTAAACTCCCTGTTGCTGTTCAAAATAATAAAGAGGGGCAAGCAGAAAACAAGGTTAGACGCAGTGCTTGATGTATTATTAATACTTACTGAAAGGTCACATTCAGTGGATGAATGGATGCCAAAATATCCATCAGTGTCCAGAGTATAGACTGGATATATACATTGCTCCTTAAGCATTAAGTATTGTATAATGTAACTATGACTGGAAATCTTAATATTATGCACCCCAGGATGAACAGAGAACTTGTGATTTAATCCCTAAAAGAGCAACATCTATGATTCTCCTTTAGTCTGAATTCAGAATTGGTATTCTGGGTGACCATTTAGGAGTTAAAAATTGTATCTGGTGACTGTCATAGGAAATGTAATTACTAGGTGCCTAAAAGAACTATCTATAGAATAGAATGTGACTGGGATTATTTCTGAATGATCCTGAATGAGACATCCACGAATGCAGCACATGACAATTAGTCATGTACTTACACCTACCACCCTCCCACATCCTTGTTCAGGTCTAATCTTCTCAAACAAAAATTACAGTAGTTTTAAAAAGAAAAACCACAGCTAACTCAGAAGAATGAAATTAAGAACACATCCATTTCAAAAGACAACTTTTCCCACGGTTCAGCTCTTTTATACTGGGAGCTTGAGCATGGAAGTTCCCTACATCCAAGTTTCTCACCAAAGGTGTTTTGCCAGAATTCATACAGGAACTTTGTTCAGTTCATCCCAGAATTTTACCTACTCTGAGATAACCTGCTTTCAACAACAGACATTAAACAGAAACAGGATTTTATGGTGGTAAGCCATTGAGTATCACTTTGTTATTCACAGGGCAAAATTCAAAAAAGTTTATTTTAAGCAAACTTTTGAAAAGTATAAAATATACATTCTGAAAATGTGATGCAAGTGCACAGATTAAACAGATTATGCTTGTAGACTTTTACTTTGCCACTCATTGGTTTTGTGGTTGGTTTAGTTTGTGTTAGAGATTGTGGAACTTGTATATTCCTGTTAAGACTTCAGTGAGACTGTTGACTTTAAAACATGAGATATGACCTCCCCAGACCAATTTAAAGAGTTACGTGACGAGATTTGACGTTTTAAGACTTTTATTATAACAGCTTCAACTAAAAATTACCATTAATTAAACAGTGACATGTTGTCGAAGCTTTTTGTCTTACACTCATCAGGACAATCCGCAAGAATTGATGAGTGCAAGATGAAAAGCTTCGACAACATGTCTCTATTTTCAACAATTCTCAAGTTCTGTACTACCAAATGACTTCTCTTTGGCCTCCTTATCTCGAGAGACAATGGGTAAGTGCCTGGAGGTGGTCAGTGGTGTGTGGAGCAGCGCCTGGAGTGGCTGTAAAGGCCAATTCTAGAGTGACAGACTCTTCCACAGGTGCTGCAGAAAAATTTGATTGTCGGGGCTGTAACACAGTTGGCTCTTCCCTTGCGCCTCTGTCTTTTTTCCTGCCAACTGCTAAGTCTCTTCGACTCGCCACACTTTAGCCCCGCCTTTATGGCTGTCCGCCAGCTTGGCGAACGCTGGCAACTGACCAAATGACTAATTAAACAGTAAGTAGTTAATAATCCATTTGAAAGAGAGAGTGGTATTTTTTATTCACTTATTAAAACACTTGAAAACCCCACACCATATTTATGTTGTACAGTCCTTATTGAAGTGATATCCTTGCAGCTAAAAGTCCCAAACTCTTCCCAGTTGCAATAGTTTGGATCTCCCAGCCTGTCTCAAAGTCAGTGTCCTCTTGGCTTGCTCCTTCCGAGCACTTTCGACCTGGATACCTGTGAATAAGGTGATTTCTGATGAACCTGTTGATCTTTTCTATTCCCCAAACCTCAATTTTCACTGCGTCACTGTTCAACGAGTAGGTGTTCCCTCTCTCCCTCTGTCTGTCCTGAGGCTGCCACCACTGGTTTTTGTCTTCTGGTCCTCCTGACCAATTCCTGACTTCTGAAAGCCTGTTGTGTTTATCCAAAATCGAAAGTCATACCTGGTTTGCTATTGAACCAACGCCTTTAGGAAAGTTTCAGTTCTAGTCGTTCTGTGCTGGTTTAACTGGTCACAGGCAGGGCTGTGATAAGAATATTACAACTAGTCACAGGACCCTACAGTAGGGATGTTGTCCCAGTGATCTTGCTGGAAAATATGCATGACATCAGGTGAGGACAGGATTAGCTTAATATAGGAACATAGGAACAGGAGTAGGCCATTAAACTCCTCAAACTGGTTCTGCCATTCATTGAGATCAAGGATGATCTGTATCCTAACTCCATTTCCCACCCTTGGCTTCATATCCTTTAATTCCTTGGCTAGCAATAATCTATCAATCTCCAATTTAAAATTATCAATTGAGCTAGCATCTATTGCTTTTTGTGGGCGAAGGTTTCACCACCCGTTGTGTGAAGAACTGTTTCCTAACTTCTCTCCTGAATTAACAGTGATGTAACCCCCTGCAGGAATAGCTTTTCAACGCTGCTAACCCTCTATGTAATACTGAAAAAATCCCCTGCAAAATATCAAATAACAAAAATACAACTTGACTGTTTCAGTCTCTGTAAATCAGTGGCCCTGAGAATACATTGTGCGTTTATATGGCTTAACACTTCCTTTATTGTAAAACAACATATTTGCCAATCCACCATGAACAATAACACTTGAGGTTTGCTGGTATTTTGTAATGCAAGCTAAGAGGCTTTATAGAGACAAGAACAAAGTTACTTGCATCTAACAAGAGTTTTGTCAAATGGTAGATAAACAGTATTACATATAGTCATTGGGAAATCAACAGAACCTCACACAATCAGGTATAAGATCTTTTTATCTCAGGTCAGCAAGGCCAATACAACAAAGCTGTACTCTGGGAACAGCTTAGCGTGTAGCATAGGTCAGAGGTCTGACTAAGACTCTTGTTACAGATTCCAGGTCTGCATTTAATATTCTCTTGAGTTCGATGTCACTGATCCCTCTTACAAAGGATGCCTCATCCCTTATGAACTTTACTATGCAATATTGAGTCCTATGATAGTGTGACCTGAGGTTTGTAATAGTGAATACTCCGTTTTCTTTGACATGCGCAATGCAATCTCATGTGCGCCTCCATTTTCTAAAAGGTGGATTGATGAACGGCCTGGTGAAATTAGGCCAGTTATAAACTGTGCCGCTATATTTTATGTATAATACATGAGCAAATAGGATAATATTTACAATGAATTTTAATCTGTTTCACGATGCTTCTCATAACATGGAAAATAGGAAAGCACACTAAGCTGTCCCTGTTTGACATTTATGACTGGTAACTTTTCTGAAACTGGTTGACACAAACTTAAGTAGGGAGCCAGTTAATTAGATAAGAAGGTCGGTGATTTCAAGCAGGCATTCACCCTTGGAAACAAAGTACGGTCCTCACCGTTGATAGCGGGCGTGTTCATGCAAAGGCAATCTGTCTGCTGTACGCAATGGTTGGTAAAATGTATATGACGTCTGGTACTTGGAGTACCAGAAAAATATTCGGATTTGCTGTAATGTCAACTAAGTGGTGCTCTTAACCAGAGGACCTTAGTTTTCATAGCCTTTCCGAGGATAGGATGTGCGTTTTGCTAGTTTTTCTTAAAATTTCAGTAAATTCTCGACTTGTACCCCGGAAATACTTTCCCCTTAATGGATATTTGTAATAATTTGTTGCTCCTATTGGAATGATGCTGCATGTCACCATCCAGTCTGTACAGCAATAGAACAAAATTTCTGTAACTCACTGGCTGTTTCTGCCTGAAATAAGTGTAGCACTTAATATTTTCTCTAACCGGCAACTTTCAAATTGATGTCAATGCAAATGGCTAATGGTTATTGCTTCTTGGCTGATGCATGAGGCTGCTCGTTTTAAAAGTGGACAATTTTTAAGTGGAGGAGACTGTAATCACTCATTGAATTTATAATCACAGCTGTGCCGTAAGCATTGTTGATACATAAGGCAGATTTCCACATTCTGTAGCAATCTTAAATAAGGCAGCACATGATACCACTGCCAAAGCTTTACACAGTAATCATTTTGCTTGTGGGAAGCTATTCCATGCGGTCATTGTTTGCAATTCCATCGAAGGCTGTCACTTTCAGTAACATTAAGAGTGGTCCTAAAGCAGTGGCTTTTCAAACATTTTTTGTGTGCCCCCCACCACCACACCATCCTCCATAAAAATACTGACAAAATCGTGGGAGACTCTCAAAATCTTGCTGAACCTCTGGGATCTTTCACATCCCCTTTCCCTGGATGTGTTAACATGGTAGCACAGTACATTGGACCTGTAAGCTGCTGTGCCACTCAGTAGTAGGCTGTAGGCAATACCGTAGCTTAGTGGTTATTTAACTGGACTAAAGATCTGGAGACATGAGTTCAAATCTCACCATGGCAGCTGGGGAATTTAGATTCAGTGGAGTTAAAAAGAAGCATCAGTAATGGTGACCCTGAAACGACCAAATTGCTGTAAAAACCCATCTGTATCCTTGAGGGAAGGAAACCTGCCGTCCTTACTGGGTCTGACCTCTATATGACTCCAAATCTACAGCAACATGGTTGACTCTTAACTGCACTCTGAAATAGCCTAGCACACTGCTCAGTGATATATGTGACAAGAAGACTAGGGACAGGGAATAAGCGTTGGCCTTGCCAGTGATGCCCACATCCTGTCAATGAATAATACAAAAAAAGGCATTGTTCCCCTTATAGTGAGTTGCTGTTTTTTAACCTTACTACAACATCTGTATTTGTGTTTTACGTGTACTGTTTACACATTTGTGTTACACGTACTGGAAAAGAAATCTCAAAGCAATTTACGCGGTGGAGGAGAACAAAAGCCACTGGGTGGAACGAGGAAAGCTCTGAGAGGCGAGTGTGCAAATGAAAGACACAGAAAGGAAAATGAACTAAAGGAAAGACATAAAATTAAATCATAGGTGAGTAAGTGAAAAAGTCTATGGCCTGGACATTTGTTGACATACAGGTACAAGACGGACATTTTTGTGGGCGCTGGAAGAGCGTCACCTGCCGTGTTGATACAAGCTCCAGTATACACATTTAGAGCCCATACCTGAAGTGGGCCCTCTGCCGATGCAAATAGGGAGGTAGTAAATATGACAATTCTAAATATCATACAGAAAGGAGTAGAAATCAGGAGTGGGGGAATTGCCATGTGCATTGTGGACTGCCATGTCACGTAGGTAATTTTATTTTTCCTGAAATATGACGTGGATTATGAAAAGGTCAACAGTGTTGATGGAATTTATGCTGCTGAAAATTTCCATTACTATTCTCATGCATAAAGCATGCTTTAGGTTGCTGCACAGAATGTTATAAGCCTTACCCTTGTCAACCCAAAATTGTTTGGTGTGCTTGATATTAAACAAATGAGAGTCACTGCCAATTTATTTTTTGTCAGGGCTAGATCTAGTGCCACTGAGCTCATGCATAATATTTGTAAAGCGATAAATGTGTTTGTGATGGGTTGATCTGTGGTTCTGTCTGATCTTAAACAACATTTGTGAGGGAGATCAAGATTTTTTTTTTTAAGGCCTGTACGCGAGATACACTTGTGCTCTGTTTTTGACGGCCAAAGAATGTGCAAAAGAGTTTGGATCTTTTTAGCAGTGTGATGTATAACTGAGATTAAATCAGGAAATATGTTCAAGAAGAAACATTAACAAAACCAAGTTTGATTTCACATCAGTTTATTTGACTAGTAATTGGCAGTGAACCAGCACATAACATATGCAAAGCAGGAAAAACAACACCCGAATAGGATGGCTTTATTGCAGTCAAAATAGAACACCTTTAACAAACTGAGCAACTCTGATTATACCAGGAGAATTTCAAGAGGTCAAGAGAAAGAGAAACTTTAGGAGAAATCCAGTCACAATTTATGCTTTTCTTGGACAGGGATCAATACTGCAGTAAGTGCAAAGACATTGATGTGCAGGATGTGGTTTGATTTTGTGTTTTATTTGCCTCATGTAATTGGCTTTACTGTATTTCATGTAAGCTGTGATGATTGAAAGTTGTTATTGATGCAATAAGATTAGCTCAGGAAATTAGTATGTATTAAAAGGGCAATTTGTTTTATAGAATAGAATCATGGAATAGTTACAGCACAGAATGAGAACATGCAGCTCTCTGCAAGAGCAATTTAGTTAGTCGCACTCCCCCACTTTTTCTCCGTAGCCCCGCAGATGTTTTCCTATTGGGTCCTTATCCAATTCCCTTTTGAAATTCACAATTGAGTCTGCCTCCACCACTCACTCAGGCATTTCATTCCAGATCATAACCACTTGCTGCTGAAAAATAAAGGTTTTTCCTCAAGCTGCCTTTTGTTTTTTTTGCCAATCACTTTAAATCTGTCCCCTTTGGTTCTCGACCCTTCTACCAGTGAGAACAATTTCCCTCGATCTACTCTGTCTAGACCCCTCATGATTTTGAACCCCTCTATCAAATCTCGCCTCAACTTTTCCTTCCCTAAGGAGCACAACCCCAGCTTCTGCAGTCTTTCCACGTAACTGAAGTCTCTCATCCCTAGTAGCAAAGCAAAATACTGCGGATGTTGGAAATCTGAAATAAAAACAGAAAATGCTGGAAGTACTCAGCAGGGCTGGCAGTATCTGTGGAGAGAGAAACAGAATTAACGTTTCATATCTAGATCCAGCATCTTTTGCAGGTCTAGGCATTGCTGCTGAGAACCATTCTCGTGAATCATTTCTGTACCCTTCACATCCTTCCTAAAGTGTGGTGCCCAGAACTGGATGCAGTACTCCAGTTGAGGCCGAACCAATGTTTTACACAAGTTTAACAATTTTTTTGCTTCTGTACTCCATGCCCCTATTGATAAAATCTAGGATGCTGTATGATTGATAAATTACTAATTAATAAAGGAATATTTTTAAAGCAAAGTGCAAAAACAAAAGTTCTAAAGCACTGCCACATTGCACTATTTTCATGATAGATTTTATGTTTGGTGAAACGCAAATGAGTTTGAGTAGAAACATGGGGGGGTAAACCGTTCACAAAACTAGTGCAATTTTTAGGTCTGATTTGTGGCTGGATCACCAATTACGCCATCAGTGGAAAGTGGACAAGTTTATTAAGTGTTAATCTATAGTTGATTTTCACACAGTAAAGTAGTTAATACGCTTTAGAATAAAATACATGTGAATTTCTGTTTGATTTTAAAATTCTCATCTTTGTTTTCAAACCCCTCCCTCTCTGTCTCTCCACATTCTTTCCACCAAAATGAATCACTTCACACTTCTCTGTATTAAATTTCATCTGCCACCTGTCTGCCCATTCCACCAACCTGTCTGTCCTTTTGAAGTTTAACACTATCCTCACAGTTCACAATATTTCCAAGTTTTATATCGTCTGTAAATTTTGAAATTGTGCCCTGTACACCAAGGTCTAGGTCATTAATATATATTGGGAAGAGCAGGTTCCCAACACTGACCCCTGGGGAACTCCACTACAAACCTTCCTCCAGCCCGAAAAGCAGCTATTAACCATTACTCTTTTTTTTTTGTTTCCTGTTACTCAGCTAATTTTGTATCCATGTTGCTGCTGTCCCTTTTATTCATGGGCTCTAACTTTGCTGACAAGTGGCACTTTATCAAATACCTTTTGGAAGTCCATGTACATACATCAACCACATTGCCCTCATCAACCCTCTCTGTTACCTCATCAAAAAACTCAGTTAGTTACACCTGATTTTCCCTTAACCAATTGGTGCTGGCTTTCCTTAATTAACCCTCATTTGTCCAAGTGACTTAATTTTTGTCCCAAATTATCAGTTCTAGATGCTTCCCCACCACTGAGGCTAAACTGACTGGACTGTAGTTGCTGGGCTTATATTTACACCATTTTTTGAACAAGGGTCTTACAAGTGCAATTCTTCATGGCACCTCCCTGAATCTAAGGAAGATTGGAAAATTATGGCCAGTGCCTCTACAATTTCCACACTCACTTCTCTGAGTATCCCTGGATGCATCTCATCTGGTCTTGGTGCCTTATCAGTTTTAAGTACAGACAACCTATCCAAAGCTGCCTCCTTATCAATTTGAAACCCTTTAAGTGTCTGAACTACCTCCTCATTCACCATGACGTGTGCAGCATCTTCCTTGATGAAGACAGATGCAAACTATTCATTTAATACCTCAGCCATGCCCCCTGCCTCCATGCATAATTTTGGCTTGTTTTGTTACAACATGAACAACAGGATGGAGCACTGTTGAAGAAAATATTGCCTGGGATAAAATAGTAAAGTTGTCTATAAATAGCACGCTTTGTTATCCTTACTTTTTCACTATTGAATTTCTCAGCTAATGCATTTAATTCTGCAGTGCAAGGTTTGAGAGATCAAGATAAGTACAATTCTATTTTAAACATTTATAATAGATTTCATTGTGTATTTGGTCCAACAGCTTTCAGATATCCATTTTTATACACCACCTATTGAATACAAGAGTTTTGGAACAGGAAACAAATTGGCTTTAAAGATTTTACCAAAAGGCTTCATCTCACAGGGATGCAGATGACATTTGATGATGTGCAATGAGCATTGTGATAGGGAGCAGAGTGAGTAAACATCTACATGGTTACCTTGATGGCAAAAGCAATGTCTGAGGCGTCACTGCAAAATAAACAAAGTAATTCCAATGCTGGCAAAGGCACCAAGATAATTGCCAGTTAAGTTGAATTATTCATCTTGGGTTTACTTATTAGCTACCCGAACTGGTTAACATTACACTTTTGTTTAGCACGTGTGCAGTAGTTCCCGATTCTGCTGATAGTATAAATGATGCAGTTTTGTCAGCAAGGCACCGGCAGGCACGGGGCACGCAGCGACATCCCCATCAACATTAACGAGTGGTGCAGTCCCCACCACTTACAGCGGGCTTCTTGGGGCTAACACAATTTGTCTGCTATACACATTGGATGGTTTAAAGGCATTCTTAATATCGAATAAACTAAATAAGGCTATGCAGTGTAACTAGCTTTAATTACTGCTGCAGTTGGTGCTGTAAACTGAAACCCCAAGCCATTTAGAAGGGATTAAGTACACAAGGTATTTGACCTTAACAAGGTACTATTTACTTATTGAATATATCTTTATTGCAGTGCCACCCGGATAGTGCACGCTGTAATCTGACACTGGTGGTTACGTGTATAAGGGAAATGCACCTCAATGAGGTGCAAGCTATTAAATAAAAACCTGTTTCTGCCCAAAATTCACAATGCTGAATGCATTGAGGCAACATATTTGAAATTGATTTTAATGGAAGTGGAGTAGTTAGCAAAGTTTGGCCGATTTAAGCAATTACCTGATTTAAATATGGGTGGTTTAAATATGGACTTTTAAAAAAGCTAGAGGCTTGTTACGTTGTTCTCTCAGCCCAAAGATAGCAGTACAGACACAGCCTCTGACCTTTCACACTCCTCGAATGAGTTAATAGTTGTTACTATGTTGAAGAAGGAAACATTTATATAGCGCCTTTCACAATTTTAGGACATTCCAAAGTGCTTCACAGCCAATTAGGTGTTTGAAGTGTAGTCACTTGTAATGTAGGGAAATGCAGACCCAATTTACAGGCAAACAATAATGAGATAAATAACCAAATAATTGAGTGAGGTGAGAGTTACTGCCTTTGACATCAAGGCAACATTTGACTGAGTGATCAAGGAGACGTGGCAAAATTGAAGTCACTAGGAATCGGGGAAATTTCTCTACTGGTTGGAGTCCTAACTGGTGCAAGGAAGATGGTTGTGGTTGTTGGATGCCAAACACCCAAGCCCCAGGACATCCTCAGGGTAGTGTCCTATGCACAGCCATCTTCAGCGGCTTCATCAATGACATTTTCTCGGTTTACATTTGTTACGTTGAAGGCCTTAGTGTCAATCCACTGGTTATACAACTTATCTGATCCATGAAAAATAATTGCTTTGCCCATTGCCTGATTATTTATTTTATTTTAATTTATTTTATTTAGAGATACAGCACTGAAACAGGCCCATCGGCCCACCGAGTCTGTGCCGACCATCAACCACCCATTTATACTAATCCTACATTAACCCCATATTCTCTACAACATCCCCACCATTCTCCTACCACCTACCTACACTAGGGGCAATTTACAATGGCCAATTGACCTATCAACCTGCAAGTCTTTGGCTGTGGGAGGAAACTGGAGCACCCGGTGGAAACCCACGCAGACACGGGGAGAACTTGCAAACTCCGCACAGGCAGTACCCAGAACTGAACCCGGGTTGCTGGAGCTGTGAGGCTGCAGTGCTAACCACTGAGCCACTGTGCAGCCCATACGCAGTATATGAATGAATATTATATCAGAGACTGAAACAAATAGGTTATTCTTACATTTAAGTTGGTCATCATTAATTAAATATATTTTTCTTATTCCGCCCAGCACATACTTTCTTGCTATCATCAAAATGTTGATGAACATCAGCCGTTGTATTTTAAACTGAATTTGAATTTTTGGTGTGAGCGTCATGGCAGAATCTGTCATGTGAAGTAATCATAGATGCAGATTACTCTGACATTACTAGATTTCAAGCAACCTCAAGTCCCATTGTGAAGTTACTCAATGTCGTTCTGGACCAGTTTAATGATGGGCTTTGAAAAGTAGCTTTTCATTCTTCACCCCTCTCCCTGATAGCACTGTGAGTAAATAGGTAATGTGGTGTAGCACTGAGCTGGTGAGACCCGAAAAGTCTCAGAACCTGTATGCCTTCGCTGAGGCCGTCTGAGGTGTACTTTTGTTTGGGAGAGGAGTGGCATCAGGGTAGGCTCTACATTTGCCTTCTGCAGTCCTATTGGAATGGAATGATCTTCAGTGTTTCTGTTCTTGCTGCATATTCAGCGATTGCTGCTGGAAGTGTCTGTAATTGGATGGTGGTGATGAGATCAGGCTTGGCTGTGATGCCCCTATGGTGTGCTAGTGATGATAAGCTAGTCACATGAGTTAAGAATGGCTCCTGGATTTCTGCCACTTGTTGCACAATACCCCAAGAGATTAATAGAGATTGAAGGAGAAAATTGGGGCAATTTTTTTTTTATAGAAAAATTATTGTTTTGCCGCACTAATTGTCTCCTCTCAATGTACTGTCGTGTTGCTCACAGGTGATCTCTCCAGTTGGCTTATCTACAGCAATGGCAACTTAGAAACCCACATCACAAGGTCATCTTTCTGCATTACTGCAGTTCCTCTTACTGATTTTCCATTTCTTTGGATGCATAATAGCACTGCAGTAAATAGTTACCTTCTGGGCACTTGCAGAATTTTTCATGGGTTTCAAAATTGTCCTGAAAATTTTTTATTGTCAGCAAAGTCATCTTAGCAGACTGCTGCTGCAGCTGTTGGGCGTTTTAAATGGCTGTTTTATTGTGTAAAGGTCGGCTATTTGCATATTTGAATTCCGGCATCACTGCTACTTCTAGGGGAATGCTGATTTTCAGACAGAAGCGTCTATTTTTTTTTTACTGGTACATTTACTGCCTCGAAGATTGCACTTGCTTCCCATGCCATGCTACATTTTATGCTCATGAATTAAGTATAAATATCTGGTGATGTACTTTTGCAAAATTGTTTTCTATATGTAAAGCTTTTAAAGTTTTAAAATGTATTTTATAATACGCTAAAAATGTGTGATCCAAAAAATATTATCCACTGTTGGAATCGAAAAGGAAACCATTTAAGTCTGCTATTTTCCACAAGGGCAAAAATCATCCCCAGTTGCACATAATGTTCAATTGTTACAACATATATGAAGAATGAGCTAGGTAGCAATGCAGTTTGAAACATGCCAATTAAAGTGAAGCTTTTTAACCTTTTACTATTTACTCTGCATTAAAATTGCAAAGCTTCTCTGATAGCTGTAGTGCAAAATATGAAACCCTATTCAATCAGAGGGTAAAATAGCAAGACCAAATAGGATACATTTTTGTAAAATATAATTCCTCATACAAATAACCAAAATAATCATCAGTAAACTGAGACGCATTCACATACGATACAACAGAAATGCCAGCATTGGCGTCACAAAATGTTATTCACAACCTGTACACAAAAGTGATTGTAGAATTTTTTTTTCCCCTCAAGATGTGTACTGAAAGAGTGTTCTAACTTGCAGCCTTACTAAAAGAAGGGGCATTCCTTTCTAATTGTGTTCTGTGTGTGGAAAGATGCAATGAAGTACATTTTATTTTCTCGCCAAACAATTTTATGGCAGTTCCAGAAGCAGCAATGGGTAATTTTTAACGAAGTGTGTAAACTGTAATACAAGCAACTTCTTGCTGCATCTAATCTTAGGGGAAATTGTTGCCCTGGTTCAGACTGGAAGTGTTATGGAACCCATGACTGCATTGCTCTTCATTTTGTCGATAGGTGTGTGTGCGTGCGAGCGTGTGTCCGGTGCTGTACTCTCCTGCGCTCCCTACCATGTCGTTCTCCGCCCAGTTCTGGTTTTACCCTGTCTTTTGGGTTCTCACACCTGTGCTCCCTGTTCCCCGTTGTTTTCAAACTCTCATCAGACTAGCAAGATCTAGAAGCTCACGATATGATCACAGAGATCTGACGATGGATGGCTAATCCAGTTGTGTGTCAGGTTGTATCAAGCATGTATCCTTGAACTTGAGGGGACAAAGGTAGGGACCCAGTGCAGAACACCTGGAATGAGAGATGATAACTTTGCCGGGGACCAGGGCATCAAAGTTGAATGTCAGGAAATGGCTGAACAAATCTACAGCTACAGAGGGATTGTGGCAAATGTAGTACAGCGCTATTCATTGTATCTAAATGTGCTTGCAATCTATTTCTTTCAGCTAAAGACCTTGGAACCGCTCATATATTTGTATCATCCATGAGCTTCTGAACATTTCCCCATCACCTTCATCCAGATCATTGCTAATGACAATTAAAAGCAATGGCCCCCAACACGGATCCCTGTGAGACTCCACTAGTGATCGATCCTCATACAAAACCATTACCATTAATAACTACATGGTACTTATGTGAATGCAACTAACCCAAATTCAGGCCACCAATCTTATAGGAATCAATTTTATTTAGTAAAGTTTTGTGCAGCACCTTGTCAAAGGATTTTTGAAAAATTAAGATACAAAATGTTAATCAGGCTTTCAATCAACCATATACCGTCCTGCTCCAGGTTGGTGAGACCTTCCTCTTGTCATGCTCGGCCCCCACCTGCCAAGAATGAGGCACATTAATTTTGTCATGAACATTGATTTTAAACTGTTACTGGAGCGAAGAAAGGACTTGTTAAACAGATCAGCCGTGGCTGGAAAAGACATTTGCATATTAACATACAGGGCTGGGAAGGACAGAGGACTATTCCCTGACGCATTCAACCCACGATGGACCTTGATCACCAGGTATTGTGTGTAAGAAGAACATTCCAGAGACTGCTAAGGTGATGCAATCCGAGACATGGTCAGACCAGATAGTCACATGACTAACCTGCTTGGCAACCTGTGTTTTTCTGAATTGTACGAACAGTTTGAACTCAGTCTGTTTGCTGCTGCACTGAGAAGATCTCTCCCGTCTGCTCCCATCTCTTTCTCACAAGCCTCTGAATCCACTGAAGACACATGAACCCCAAGAGAGAAAAGTCTCCTATAGTGAACAAGTTTCAAGAAGAATACTGGGCCCAAATGAAAAGCAAGGCCTACCCACAATCAAGGACTCTACAGTGAGCTCAAAGAACTGTAACAAAAACTCTTCAGATATTGCCTCGAACTTTTCCACTTTATTTTTCTTTTTTCTGTCTCTATCTGCATGCGAGTGTGGGCGCGTTGTGTATCCGTAGGCGTCAACCGAATTAGAGTTTAAGTTTAATAAATTTCTACTTTTCTTCTTTAAACATAAGAAAGCCTGTTTATTTGCCTTATAATTGTAAAGCGGTGAACAAGGATTCACCAAGGGGCTGCTAAACATACGGTGTGTTTAAAATAAAACCCTGTTGTGTACAGTAAGACCAGGTGAAGGCTGAAAGGGAACCCTAGACCTCTTTCTCACCTGGTTGTAACACTCTCCAGAAGCCTTGTTGAGATTTTTTACTTAACCCTTCTCTGTCAAAGTGACCTTATATTGCAAGCCAAGTCTCTGTGAATAAATGAGCTTGCAACATACAGCAAAGTTATGCTGCGATGATGTCCTTCTAATCTTTATACCAGTGGTTTCAGTTGTATATGTGCCCTGTTGGAATTTCGTCGTATAGGTAACTAATAAAAGACCTGTAAAATTGTCTGAGGGCTTTGCAAGGGCCAACAACGAACATGTAACAAGTTAGGAGGGAGTGTTTTGTATGTGCACACCTGAGCTGTCTACCTGGAATATGATACTGCCCGCTGGGTGCAGCTTTGCAACTTTATTTCAGTCTACTCCCAGCTCCTGCTGATTCTAATCACAGAATGTATTCCCAGGTCCTGCAAGTGCAGTACACAGCATTAACCCGCCTGTCCGCATGCTTTCCTCTGAGGATGGTGGCCTAGAGTGCCAAAAAGTGTAACCCTCCTCAGCCATACCTCATGCAGCAACAACTCCACATTGCCTCCCATCAAATGAGGGGCTTGATTCCTGCTCCATTACTTGCCCAGAGATTTTGTTTGCCGCTTCCACATTTCCACTTTATTGTTATCTTAAATAGGATGGGAATAGAGGGATACGGTCCCCCGAAGTGCAGAAGGTTTTAGTTTAGGCAGGCATCAAGATCGGTGAAGGCTTGGAGGGCCGAATGGCCTGTTCCTGTGCTGTACTGTTCTTTGTTCTTTTTGTTCTTGTTAGCTTTTATCTTGCCTTCTGTGGTTTTGTTCCCAATTTTTTGACCTTAGCACTTTGATGTCTAGTTTCACCTGTCTGCTATTATTTAAATATCTGTGGCAGTGCTGGAAACCATTTCCTGCACTGTGTGCATTCCCAGTCCGAGGCAGATTCAGTGCTGAGAGCTCGTAATGAATGACTAATTATTCCTGCGGCAAACGTTTAAGCGGGGGGAGTGCAGGTGGTTGCATAGCCTGTTGTGCCCATTACTGTTTTCATTGTTTCACATGTGGAGACTGAGCAATCCTTTTATTTTTACAGCAATAATTCTTTTTATAGAAACAGAAAATGCTGGAAATATTCAGCCAATCAGGCAGCATCTGTGGAGGGAGAAATAGTGTTAACATTTCAGATTGATGGCTTTTTATTGGAACTTTTTAAAAAGTCTACTAACTTGCTGGGAGTCTACATTAAACAGCTTTGTAATTCTGTTTGTTATAGCAGTACAGTGGCCTGTATTTTAACAAATCATGATTTATACGTTTCCTGAAAAAGAACTGCATTAAGCCAAGATTAAAGCTTATGAATACTTCACATTGGAGCTAATATTTTTACATTGCCAAAAAAAGCCCGACTGCTCTCTGATATTTTATTCATTGGTCAAACATTTTCAGCAATGTTGTATTAATTTATACTTTATTTTCCTTGAACTATCTTTCCAATATATAAAATACTAATGAAGGTTATTCATTGTTGGGGAAAGAAGGAATGACTTCAGTCTTGCTGCAAAAAACAATTGAATTTTGTCAATGTTGTGTAGTTAGTCCATAATAGCAGAGCTTGTTATGCAGCAGTATTTTTAAAATAGATATGAAGGGAATGCATGATTTAGATATGAGGAAATGGATGCAAAGTGGTTTTATTTATCCTCTGTAAAATATTTTTGTGAAAAATATAAATGTGTTCTGTTTATAACCTTCAGACTCATTTAGAACTAGTTTTGTGGCTTAGCCACAATCATGCATTAATTTAGTTCTCTTTTTATTTGTTCGTGGGTTGTGGGCATCACTGGTTAGGCCAGCATTCATTGCCTGACTGCCCTTGCTCTGCAGTAACCTGACTGCCCTTCAGAAGGTGGTGGTGAGCTGCTTTATTGAACTGCTGAATTCCTTGGGGTGCATATACACCAAGAGTGCTGTTAGGAAGGGAATTCCAGGACTTTGACCCAGTGACAGTGACGGAATGGCAATATAATTCCAACTCAGGATGGTGTGTGGCTTGGAAGGGAACTTGCAGGTGGTGCCCTTGTCCTTCTAGGTGGTAGAAGTCGCAGTTTTGGAAGGTACTGTTGAAGGAGCCTTGGTGAGTTGCTGTAGTGCATCTTGCAGATGGTGCAAACTGTTGGCACTTTGCGTCAGTGGTGAAGGGAGTGAATGTTGAAGACGGTGGATGGGGTGCCAGTCAAACGGGCTGCTTTGTCCTGGATAGCGTTGAGCTTCTTGAGTGTTGTTGGAGCTGCACCCATCCAGGCAAGCGGAAAGTATTTCATCACACTCCTGACTTGTGCTTTGTAGATGGTGGACAGGCATTTGGGAGACCGGAGGTGAGTTACTTGCTGCAGATTTCCTAGCCTCTGACCTGCTTTTGTAGCCACAGCATTTATTGGCTGGTCCAGTTCAGTTTCTGGTCAGTGGTAACCCCCCAGGATAATAGGGAATTCAACAATGGTAATGCCATTGAATGTCAAGGGGAGATGGTTAGATTCTCTCTTGTTTGAGATAGTCATTGCCTGGAACTTGTGTGGCACAAATGTTACTTGCCACTGATCAGCCCAAGCCTGGATATTGTCCAGGTCTTGCTGCATATGGACATGGACTGCTTCAGTATCTGAGGAGTGGTGAATGGTGCTGCAGTGATGTCCTGTGATTGAGATGATTGACCTCCAATAACCACAACCATCTTCCATTGTGTTAGGTATGTCAGAGTTTTCCCCCTGATTCCCATTGACTCCGGTTTTTCTAGGGCTCCTTGATGCCATACTTGTTCAAATGCTGAAATGAAAACAAGAAATGGTGGAAATTCTCAGCAGGTCTGGCAGCATCTGTGGAGAGAGAAGCTTCTGTCTCCACAGATGCTGCCAGACCTGCTGAGTATTTCCAGCATTTCTTGTTTTTATTTCAGATTTCCAGCATCTGCAATATTTTGCTTTTACTTAATTGGTCAAATGCTGCCTTGATTTCAAGGGCAGTCACTCACCTCACCTCTGGAGTTCAGCTCTTTTGTCCAAGTTTGGACCAAGGCTGTAATGAGGTCAAGAGCTGAGTGGACCTGGCGGAGCGCAAGCTGAGCGAGAGTGATCAGGTATTGCTGAGCAATTGCCGCTTGATAACACTGTCGATGACCCCTTCCATCACTTTTTAAAAGTTTTAAATTCTGACTTGTGTGAGGGAATAGGAAATTGGAACAGTAGTAGTCTATTTGGCCCTTCGAGCTGCTCTGCCACTCAGTAAGATCATGGCTGATCCTCTATCTCACCTACGCCTTCCTGCCCTTTGCCCGTATCCCTTGCTTTCCTTGGTATCCAAAAATCTATCAATCCCTGTCTTGAATGTACTTGGATGATTGAGCATTCAGAGCTCTCGGGTACGGACTTGCAAGATGAGGGAAGAAATCTCATTTCAGTCCTAAATGACCAAACTCTTATTCTGAGACTGGGACCTCTAGTACTAGACTCCCCAGCCAGGGGAAAGAGCCTCCCTGCTTTAATTGCCTGATTTTAATGTGTGCTATAACCTACATGGTGAGCAATGAAGCCTATCTGTCTCCCACTGATTATGCTGACTATAACTCATTCTCAACTATCATGTTCCATGGCTTCTCATCATGTGATTAAACTCATTAACTACAAAGTGATTTTAGAACCCATGAGTTATAGTTTTTTTCACAGTGTAATTGGGATGATGGAATTAAGTTGTGTAGATATAAGTGGCCATTCATAGCAATGGGTGGAAGGGTCATATTTGAATCATTAATGTGAACGTTGGCCTTCCAATTGAATGGCACCCTGGAATAAATGTCAGTTACCTGTATTATGGAGCCATGTTCTACTGCAATTGAAATATACAGAAAAGAATTGTTGTTTGCTTGAAGAACAAAGGTGTTTATTGTTCTTGTGCTGTACTGGGCTTGTATGTTCTGCCAGAACCTTGTGCTTATTTCCTGGGGCTGAACAAGTTTGGAGTTGGGAATTTAAAATCGGTAATTTAGAAACAGTGGCTGAGAAATTAAATTGCTTCACTTGTTTCTCGTGCAGAAAGTTGAGACTGGGAGAAGAGCTTTGGGTCTACACACTTTCTGCCAGAGGTATAGCTGCTGTTAAATTGGAACAGGCTAGGCTGCTTGAAGATGCAAATCGGGGCCACATTGCTGTTTTTTTGCACCTTTAGCTGCCTAACGAGCAGTCTTTAAAGCACCTTTGCACCTCCAGGCTCCACAAAAATACTGTGGGCCCTGTTAGCCCCGGCTTGTCCCCTTGCAGTTTGCCTTCCCCCAACCACTCCATCCCCCGCCCCCCCAATCCCCAACCCGCAAGACCTACTGACCAAATTTCCAGAGATCCCAAGCATTGAGCTGTATCGGAGTGCCCAACTGGGGGATCACAACGCCCACTTCAACTGCTCCAGCATTTTCCCTATTGAACTTGAGTGTAAAACGTGATGTCGCAGATTGCCCACCCGTTGCATTTCCTGTCTTGCTTTCCTTTACGTTGATGATATATATGATATATGTGTGCTACAAATTACATCATTAGCAGTTTTTATTCTGTAATACTGTTTTCAGTATCACAAGATTTTGTTTCTTGGAAGAGACAGCGCACTGTCACCTTGCTTTAATGTTAAAGTATGCTGTGTAGGAGTATATTGAATATTGTATGTCGTTAGCTTTAATGTTTTTCAAAATATTTTTATCCGATGGCACATACAGTTTAAGAATGCACTGTTGTAGTTAGTCTAGTAGAGACTTCACTGTGCTGTTTTGTTCAGTATATTGTCTCGTGCTATAAATTCCTAAACCCAAATAATTAAACTAGGCAGGGTATACTAGTAAGCCTTCAATTTCTAGCCAAAGTTCTTCCTCTTAATGGTTTGTGCATGAGGATTATGTTTCACATTGTTTAGAATAGTTTCTCATTGTTTCTGTCCAATGGTTAGAAAGCATCTGATCCAGGGTGGCCCTTGATTTCATTTGTTACTTACTAATTAAAATAGGAAATTGTCCTCGGGTGAAGATTGCAGTCTGTCGTACAGCTTGTATATTGTTGCGATAACCGCTGATAATCCTAGTGCCATTTCTTTTAATAGTTTTCTCGTCTTGCGGCTCAGTTCTTGTTCTGGTTTTACGTTTGTGGTATTGTATTGTAAGTATAATCGAATCTTTACTCTCTTCCATGAGCAAATTCCTGAAAAACTACTAGCATAGGTAAATCCTATTTGCTTTTAAGTGTGTTCTGAACTTAGTCTGGTAAATTTCTCTTGTTATGTGCACGCATCCTTGTAAGAAACATCTTGGCACAAATCTGTTGTACAGGCTACTTTGCTCTTCAATCTTCACCTGATCTTAGTCTCTTGTAGGCTTTGTTAAGTTCCTGCTCGCAAAATGAAATACATGGGGAGAGCATGCTACAACTGGCTAGTTGTTCATACTTCTGAGTGGAACATTTTGTTTGTGTACTTAACCATTACATTTTTTTTTCTGAATTTAAGTTGCTTTCATTTGACTTTTAGATAATCTCCCTTCGACATATTTTAAATACGCCACTATTCAGTGTTTGCAGTTCATTTCCAAAATTCCCTATTCAGTATTGCTGATATTTTATTGTGGTATAATCTGTAATCTTGAAGTTTTGTAAAGAAGTCTTTGAAACAGCAGTTGAATCAGTTATATTTTGGATTGTTTACTGATGTTTCATGTTTCAATTTTGTTACATCTTAGAGGTTTTTAACAGCAGAAGAGAGGGTTGTTTCTGTAACCTCATCAGTTGTTTATTCTGCGGTTGCTGAAATATGAGCTACATATGCCATATCTTTAGATTTTTGCAGGTATGGCTTCTCTCGCATTAGTCATAGTTCTGTCATTGCAGGAGTTAAATTACTTCTCGCAGTTTTTCTTTAGATGTGTTGTATGCACTGTTATATGTTAAGTATACAGTAATTATCAGTTTTGCCCTGTGATTGAAGGTTTTGAAGTATGAAAATTAAAGCTCACACGATAAGCATTTTCCAAATCATGTGCTGCTGGCAAGGAGCCTTGCCTATCAGCCTTACATGTCACAAAATTGTGAACAAGTGTCGGCCGTTTCCCAGTATCTACAGTGGGCATTGTGAGCTTAGGGAGTTGGCCCTGAAAAGATTTTAGATTAGAGATACAGCACTGAAACAGGCCCTTCGGCCCACCGAGTCCGTGCCGAACATCAACCACCCATTTATACTAATCCTACACTAATCCCATATTCCTACCAAACATCCCCACCTGTCCCTATATTTCCCTACCACCTACCTATACTAGTGACAATTTATAATGGCCAATTTACCTATCAACCTGCAAGTCTTTTGGCTTGTGGGAGGAAACCGGAGCACCCGGAGAAAACCCACGCAGACACAGGGAGAACTTGCAAACTCCACACAGGCAGTACCCGGAATTGAACCCGGGTCCCTGGAGCTGTGAGGCTGCGGTGCTAACCACTGCGCCACTGAAGCTGTCATTATTCGTTAATGAGCTAAATTTTATATTTATAGTTGTGTTATTGTCATCACATATTGGGTGGAGTTTTCATTTCCTCTGTGTAGATGCAAAATTGTGCACAAGTTTACTTGTGGTATCTGCCCTGCCTTAAGAATGACCGGTAAACCCAGCATTACCCATGCTTGAGTTAATTAGCGGACATAACCCAATTCAAACACTTCGGTTTTGGAGCAGCCTGCTCCTTTTTAAAAAAAAACTGGACCCACCTTTAAGCAGAGGGACAGGATATGCCTCAGTATGTATAATGCTATCATTTTACATATCCTGCTTTCCGTTCAGGTGGCGTCAAATGTGTGGCTGCTGTCTCTTGCTACAACACAGGGACAAGATTAGACAAAGGCTCTAAATTTCCTCTGACCATTTATGCCGTTGTTATGCTGTAGTTATGCTGTAGTTGAGCTGTAAAGTCACTCCGTTCAACAGCCGAGGGAGATGCATGCAGATTTCCGAGAGTAAGTTAATGTAAATATTTTTGGTGTCGTCCTGGTGTAACTTGAGTGTAGAAACTGTAAGTTGCTGAAGACATTCTGCAGAATTTGTTCTCCGATGAGCCCTGCAGCGAGTTCTCATCGCAGATGATCTGGATGCCTGGGTATGGAATCCCATCCTATTCACATTAGCCAGCAACTGCTCGGTTGGCATCTTGTGTCATATGCATGCCATCGTAGTACCTTGTACCTTGAGGAATCAAGCTATCATGTAGATGACCCTGGCTCTGTGCCTCTGCTGTTTGGGGGCAGTGGGCATCTGTTATCTGAATAATACGTGCCCTGACAGCTCCCGTTGTACAGATGCCGCGTAAAATAATGATCAGTGATAGTTGAGAGCTACTGTCACTTTAATTGCCACTGACAGTGTCGTTTGGGAATGCAGTGAGTTTGCAAATCTTGGTGATGAAGTTGGCGAAGTTGCCCGTGGCATCCTCGGAGAGGTGCATCCATCCGGCTCACAGTTCACTCAGAGCTCCTTGTAGGTTCATGCACATGTTGAGGGTAGTACCTAGTGGGATGCTGTCCACAGCCACACTGTCTGATTCTCCTGGTCTGGACATGCTGCAGGAGAAACTCCTTCTCTATTGTGATAACATACAGTAGTAAGCCCAGGGGAAGGACATTCCTTGTTCAATCGATTGGAGTGTGGATTTGTGAGTGGGGAAAGTCAAGTGGTCCAGAAGTATTTTTTTCTGGGGAGTGGAAATCAGTACATAAGGCTGATGGAAACATCAGGCAGGTGGTGAAGGGGATCATTGAGGTGCTTGACAAGTCACCTTTTTTAATTCGTTTGGGGGATGTGGGCATCGCTGGCTATGCCAGCATTTATTGCCTATCTCTAATAGCCCTTGAGGAGGTGGTGGTGAGCTGCCTTCTTGAACCACTGCAGTCCTTGGGGTGTAGGTAGATACACCCACAGTGCTGTTAGGAGTACTCCATAGAGAGGAGGGTCATCCTGTGTTGTATCTTGTTGCATCTATGCCATTAGTGTAGGTCTGGACCTTGACGTAATCAATGAGCCCCTCCACAGAGGTCACATCAGAAAAAGGGTCCGACTCGGCTCCCTTCAACTTCAAAGACCTATTTTATTGCAAAAAAGTTTAATATAATTAGTAAGCTTTAAATGCAAATTTTAACAATAATTACAAACATTTCCTGAATAAAGTTAAACTATGCACAGTCATTTGAACAAATTTTTGCACAATTTCTAATAAACCTTAGCTAGACCTTGAGAAACACAGTTTAACTCCAATCAGTCTTTTATGACAATGTTAAAAAGCACATTTAAACAGCTATTTATAACAAGAAAGTTTAAATGAACATTAATCAATGTTAGGAACTGTTGGAAACCACAGTTAAACAAATGTAAACATTAGGAATTGTTACAACTTTGGCAAACTTTTGCAAATTTAGATAAATATTTAACCACCATGAGTCAAATTTTTTAGACTTAGCAGCAATAACCATTCGAAGACTAGTCATTGAACAAGTGGGACATGACCGTGACGGTCACAATTTTCCCACCAGGCAGCATTTCCCACTCCTCTTGGGAGAAAGAGGAGGTAATAGAGACAGAAATTAAACTCTCCCTGCTTCATCTAGGCATGCGACTTGTCCCAGAGTCAAGACTAGCCCTTTGGGCTGCTGCTTTCCAGTGCTGTCTCAAAGTAAATCTGAGACTGGAGAAATGGGCACGGTGCAGTAAAGCCAGGCTGATGAGTCATGGGCCTGTGGTCACTCCACGCTGTTAGTTGTGTGCCCCTGGACCAGGAATTCTACCTCTGGCTGCTTCCCAGGATGGTGACCCAGAGCTGCTTCATGCAGTCTGTTGTGTATGGGAACACCATGGCTGCTGTTAGGAGGCTGGAGCCCAGGCTGGCTCTGTTGTCCAGAGAGGAAGCGGCAGCAAGTTCTTGGACCGCATCTGCTGTACTTTGGCTCGTATCTTGACTTGCAGGCACAGCCATCAGACTAATGGCTGGCACATTTGGCAGGAGTCAGATCCCACAAGACCTCAGCAGGAGACTGGAAGCCACGATTCGGGTTGCCTTCCACTCGGTCACCCAGAGCTTCAAGAGCAGAAAGACCTCGGCCTCCACAGCGCTCATGCGCCTTCTCCATGTGGGAGCTTAGAGAATGTAGGCTTTGATCAGTCAGAATGTAAAACCCCAATTTTAACTGGCTATTCCTGAGGCAGTCACAGAGGGTGGGGATGCGGAGAGGTGTTCGGGATGGGGGCTGGGAGTCCCTAGATTTCCTTGAGGCGCTGCTCCTTCTGGCCCACAAGGAAACTTTAGAAATTAAAAAAACGTTCAATTTTGGCTGCCTTGTGGGCTTGTTGCTTCTTTACGCCTGACATTGTTGACAAAACCAGCATCGGGTGCCAAACGTGGGACTGATAGTTAAAATAGCCTTCGGATCTTGGCTACATCATTAGACCCACGCCTTTACATTATAACTATGCCCTTTACTGCCTCTTGTGTCCCAAAATCCCAGAGTCCAATGTTTGCTTTTGCCATTCTGATTGAATAAATGGGGGGAAACTATTGCCACTGGCTAATGAGTCAGTAACTAGAGGACATAAATCTCACAAAAGCAAAATACTGTGGGTGTTGGAAATATGGAATAAAAACAGAAAAGGCTGGAAACATTCAGGTCAGACAGCATCTGTGGAGAGAGAACCAAAACGTAACATTTCTGGTCGATGACCTTTCGACATAAATTTAAGATCACCATGATAAAACAAAAGATGAGGTTAAGTGCGTGTGCGTGCGTGCAGAGAGAGAGAGAAACATATTAGTATATGGAATACTGTACTTGAAACAATGTTGGAATCACAATCAGTAATAGCTTTTAAAAAAGAATTCGATAAATAGTTGAAAAAGAAGAAAATGGAAAGCAAATGGGAAAGAGCAGAGGCGTAGGGCTGAGTGGATAGTTCTTTCAAAGAAATGATGTAATCTTTCTATTGGATCTTCATTATGTTTTACTTGCTAGATGTTTTGTTTTGTTGCACTGGCAAAAATTTTGATGGGTCACTGGAAGGTTAATTTAAGGAGTGTATTGAACCTAAACTGTTCTTCCATCGTGTGGTGAGTAGTTCTGGTTCATCATGTTCAATGACTGTTGACCACAGTCAAATTGGAATATAACTTTGATACTTAGAGACAAAATTACTCCTATTGGTAATTTTAGCTTCAACAGTTGGCATATGTAATATACAGGATTTTCTTTTTTACACTTGGACTGAATTTTTGGTAAAGTTTCCATCAAGAGGAATTTCTCCCAACATAGAACATAGAACTTAGAACATTACAGCGCAGTACAGGCCCTTCAGCCCTCGATGTTGCGCTGACCTGTGAAACCATCTGACCTACACTATTCCATTTTCATCCATATGTCTATCCAATGACCACTTAAATGCCCTTAAATTTGGCGAGTCTACTACTGTTGCAGGCGGGGCGTTCCACGCCCCTACTACTCTCTGTGTAAAGAAACTACCTCTGACATCTGTCCTATATCTATCACCTTGTCCTTATTTTCCACAAATTGATTATTTTTTTTTTTAGAAATGTTGCTTTACCTTGATATTTGTGAAGTGATATGTGAAAGCAGAACATGGACAAAAGTAGGCTACAATTGCAAGCAATCAGAACAAAGCTCTAGGCCTTGCAAATTATGGCTGGTCAAAGCAATAATTACCCCAAATAAGTAATTGCATCAGGGACTCTCTTCTACTGTACTGTTACTTCTACCATCTAAGTTGTGTTGATGTTTTAAACAATTCAGTTATTGCCGTGAAGGGAGAATTGTACTTGGAAAACAGGCACAGAATGGACTCTCCTTAATTTAATCAATGTGTGTGTCTGTGCAAAAACAAGAAATGCTGGATTCACTCAGCAGGTCTGGCAGCATCTGTGGAAAGAGAAGCAGAGTTAACGTTTCGGGTCAGTGACCCTTCTTCGGAACTGACAAATATTAGAAAAGTCACAGATTATAAACAAGTGAGGTGGGGGTTGGGCAAGAGATAACAAAGGAGAAGGTGCAGATTGGACCAGGCCACATAGCTGACCAAAAGGTCACGGAGCAAAGGCAAACAATATGTTAATGGTGTGTTGAAAGACAAAGCATTAGTACAGATTAGGTGTGAATATACTGAATATAGAACATCAGCAAGTGCAAACCTGAAGAAAAACAACCTGAAAAAAACAGTGGGTAAGCAAACTGAACAAACTAAGATGAAATGAAATAAATGCAAAAAATGTAAAAAGGAATGCAAAAAAAAGGAAGAAAAATTAACTAAAAATGACTAAAAATGAAAGTAAAGTGGGGGGCTGTCATGCTCTGAAATTATTGAACTCAATGTTCAGTCCAATGTGACACTCAATGTGTGTCTGTGCATACTGCTGATCGAATTACATTGATTAATTCTTGAAACTTGAAAGCAGTTTACAGAGAGTGATGAGCATCAAATTAATTTCAGAAACTTATAGATGGAAATTATTTTCCAACTATGAATGTTACGTACTCTTGTATAGATTATAAATACACAGGATGATATTTTAACAAGCCAGACTGGCATCATTCTATTGTGTGAAGCTCACTGTGGGAGCTGTTGAACTTTCTGGTTCTCGCTCTCTCTAACTTCACACTTCTTCCTGTTCAAGCTCTCATTTGTTTATACATAAAAATGCCATAGAAGGGGGGCATCTAATGAACACCTAGTTGAATCACCAACTAAAGGTGCATTAACTTAAATCCTGTGATGTTGCAACAAATGCTGCTGCTCTAACCACCAAATTGATTTTCTTATTCATTCATATGAAGTGGATGTTGCTGGTAAGACCAATATTTAATGCCGATCCCTAATTGCCCTCGAGAGGTGGTGGTGAGCCACCTTCTTGAATACAACTGAGTGGCTTGCTAGGTCATTTGAGTCAGCCACGTGGCTGTGGGTCTGGAATCACATAGGCCAGACCGGGTAGGATGGCAGATTTCCTGCCCTAAAGGACAAGAGTGAACCAGATGGGATTTTACTGTATGCCAAAGGTTATGGTCATCATTACTGACAGCATTTTATTCCAGATTTCATTTAATTGATCGAATTTAAATTTGCCAGCTCTGAGGGTGGAATTTGAACTCATCTCCAGATTATTAGTCTGGGCCTCTGGTTTACTAGTCCAGTAATCTATTCACTATATTGCCGTATCCCCTTGCAGAAGCCCTTTGGCCATTGTGCCTGTGCCAGCTCTTTTTAAGAGAAATCCAATTAGTCCCATTGCCCCTGCTCTTTCTATAAAGCCCTAGAACTTTTTTCCCTTCATGTATTTATCCATTAGAAGACTGAGAGCTACTGATGGCAAAGTGCTTTTCAACTTGTGAGAGGCACCTTTTTCACATTCGATTTCTGCTCATGGACAGGTGAGGGCCAATTTTGTCTTGCTGCCATACATTTACAACTGTAAAAGGGGCATTACTGAGACTTTTCGGAGTGCGGGAGGGGGTGTGGAGATGCCAACTTGGCACTGGGGGGCCAATTGTTCCGATTTTTGGGTAGATTTCACTTTACGTGACCGTTGCACCCGCGAAAAAATGAGTGGGAGCCTCGTAAATATTTGCTTATAGGGGTCAGCTGATGTCAGGACTCCCACCGCCGTTTTTATGTCAGTCAGCACTGTAACTGTTGCCTCCTCAACCTGCTGCAGAGCAGTTCAGGTCAGGAGGTGTTTAGCGCTATTGAAAAAGAACACTCCTTGCTGTCATGTAAAATGTTGCAATGGTTTTGGGAGACGTTTTGCAGATTCGTTTGTGGTGGTTCTGACAGCTTAGATGAGTATAAAGTGCCTGTAGTGTCTTTACAACCATCAGAAATTATGAGGGGCTACTGACAGTGCACTTTTTTCAGCATTCTGACCCTTCTGGCAATTGCATTCTGTTTGGAGGATGACCAGCAGCAGCAACAGGAGGAAGGAGCAAAGGCAGCAAATACATACCCTCCCAGCAGGGTCTTCAATCCTCGGATAGCATACCTGTACTTAACTGCAGAGCAGTGCATGAGGAGGCAGTGCTGCCCTAGGGAGAGTGTTTTGTGTCATCTCGTGCATTGTCTATTGCAGTCAGTTACTGCTGCCCAGAGTTGCTTTGCCTCTGGCTTCTTGAAGGCCGCTGAATGGAATATCACTAACGTCAGTCAGTATGCAATTTGTGCTTACATTATGAAAGTGACTGATGTCGTGTGTTTTGTCACATTCCCCCCGGACAATTGCAAGTAGCTGGATAATACTCTGGGTTTCAGACAGATTTTGTGCTTTCCTCAAATCCGCGGCATTTAGTGCCTGCACACATGTCACCCTTCGGCTGAGCTCGCTGATTTTGTGAATCGCAAGTGCTTCCACTCCATTGATGTGTGTGATCACCACAGCGCATCACGCCGGTCTGTGCTTGCTTTTCTCCCGTTGTACAGGCAACACACTACCGGAAGTGCAGGAGGAAAACCGTTTTTAAGTGCACAATCAGGGTTTGAACTGCACTTGCAGCAAAGCAGTGCTGACAGAGTGGGAGCAGCTCTGTGGAATTTCCCCAGTCTGTAACACTCGAAAGTGAAACATCTGGTAGCAATGTAATCGCAGAAGGTAATTTTCAACACTTCAGACTTTAACCTGTTAATAGTAGGTAATGGAATGTTAACAGATAGGGGACCCTGACCCTAACTACCTCCATTCCGGTGGTTTTGGTCAGCATTTGCTGTCTGAGAGAAACTAGGGGCAGCTATTACAGTCTAACTTGTTGGATGGAAAAATAGAAGGAATGGGGGAGCTACCCACAACAAGTCACACAAACAGAGAGAGAAAGGAAATGGGAGAGACAGCTCCTTTGTCTGAGCAATGCCACATGAGACCATCTAAGATCAGGGACTTGGCCTGGTGAAGATTCCTGAAAGTTGCCAAGAAAATAACTAAAATCTCAGGCAGAGCTGAATCGTTGGCACGTACTCAGGTAACGGTTTAAAATTTGGAGTTTGGATTGAATTACTGGTCAGCATAAAACTTTTTTTTGAGGGATCAGCTGGAAACTTCCTTCGTTCCTAAAAAGATTGAAAGAAGCAGAACGTTGGCTGCCACCAATGTTCGCCAATCAATCATGAGAAAAAGCTTTTTCATGCAGAGACTGGTTAAGGTCTGGAATTCACTCCCTGAGAGTGTGGAGGAGGTAGGTTCAATTGAAGCATTCAAAAGGGAATTGGACGGTTGTATGAAAAGGAAGAATGTGTAGGGTTACAGGGAGAAGGCGGGGGAATGGTACTGAGTGAATTGCTCTTTCGGAAAGCCATTCCAGACACGATGGGCCGAATGGCCTCCTTCCGCACTCTAGCAGTTCTGTGATTCTGTGATTCGCCTGTGTCAGTGCTCCCAAATTCCAGGGCCCCTCTCCTCCAGATTCTACATTCTGGGACCTCCTTCAGTCATCCCATACCCATCTCTGTAGTCCACAAAGACCCCACAGTGCCCTTCTAGTCCTCCCTGTACTTGAAGGGGGACCCTGTGGTACTTCTGGACCCTAGGAAATTTAGACCATGACATCTTTTCCTAGTCATCACTGATCCCAAGTCTGTTACCAATGTTTGTAAGCCAGTGTCCCATTGTTGATGCCATTTGACATAGCACCTCTTTTTTAAAAAAAGAATGTCTTGATGTTCCTTGAACAGGGCATCACAGTATAATAATACATTAGAGTAAATTCAGTACTGCTGTACTTTCAACAGGGAGCTGCATTTGAGCCTGTGAGTCAAACATTAGGCTACAACATGTAGCGTTAATTCTACAATCTCCACTCTCTTTGAATGAGGCCTCCAACTGGGAGCATAGGATGATTGACTTTATCCTTGTATTCCTTGTAGGAGTTACTGCAAGGGTAGGATGTATGTGGAACAGATTATCAATACAGGTGGTAGAATATGGGTGGTAATTGGCATGCAGATTGTAAGCAGCGTGTGGAGATACGAGTTTGGTGAGTGGGGATTTTTAAGTGTCAATTTCTTTCTAAAAATCTGGTCTGCAGTTAGCATTTAACTGGGATTTACCCTCTAGATAAAATAAAGTAAGTTTCTTTTAGCCTTAGGCAGGGATTAACAAGCTCTACTGCAGTGTGTGGAGGTAAGAGTTTGGTGAGTGCAGAGTTTGGTGAAGGCGGGGAGGAGGTGCTCCTTTTTCTGCTTTTTTAACATTCCAGCATTTGTTTCTTATTTCAGTGCAGTGGAAAGAGCTGATTGGTGAGTAACTGGTAAGCTACTCTACTTATAATAAATAGTCTGTAAAGTTAAGGTATGGCAGGGCAGCCCGGCTGAGTGAAGTCTTAGACATGGGAAGTCATGGACACAGCGTGTTTCCCAGACAAACACATCTGCAGGAAGTGTCACCGACTGCACAAGCTTGAGCTCTGGGTTTCAGAACTCGAGCGGTGGCTGGAGTCACTGTGGTGCTTCCGCGAGGCAGAGAACTACGTGGATAGCATGTTTAGGGAGGTGGCTACACTGCAGGTTAGGAGCACGCAGTCAGGTAGGGACTGGGTGACCACCAGGCAGTCTAAGAGAAGCAGGCAGGTAGTGCAGGAGTCTGTCTTCACTGAGAAAGATACAAGAAATCTCCCATTTGGGAGATTTGGAAAATTGGAGATCCAAGGAATTAGGTGGAATGAGGAATTGAAGGAAATTAATATTAGTAAGAAGGTTGTATTGGGAGAAATTAATGGGCTGAAGGTTAAGTCCCCATGACCTGATACTCTACATCCCAGAGTGTTGAAAGAGGTAGCTATGGAGATGGTGGGTACATTGGTGATCATCTTCCAAAATTCTATAGATTCTGGAGCAGTTCCTGCAGATTGGAAGGTTGCAAATGCCACCCCACTATTTAAGAAGGGAGGGAGAGAGAAAACAGGGAGTTACAGACCTGTTAGCCTTACATCAGCCTTTGGAAAAATGCTAGAATCTATTCTAAAGAATGTGATAAATGGACACTTGGATAATAATGATCTGATTGGGCATAGTCAACATGGATTTATGAATAGGAAATCATGTTTGATGAACTTGTTGGAGTTTTTTGAGGATGCTACTAACAGAATTGATACAGGGGAACAGTTGGACGTGGTATACTTGGATTTTCAAAAGGCCTTTGATAAAGTCCCCCACAGGAGGTTGGTTAGCAAAATTAAAGCACATGGGAGAGGAGGTAATATACTGGCATGGATTAAGGATTGGTTAACAGGCAGAAAACAGAGAGTAGGAATAAACCGGTCATTCTTGTGTGGGCAGGCTGTAACTAGCGGGGTACCGCAGGGTTCAGTACTTGGGCCCCAGCTGTTCACAATATATATCAATGATTTGGATGTGGGGACCAAATGTAATATTTCCAAGTTCGCAGATGACACAAAACTAGGTGGAAATGTGTGTTGTGAGAAAGATGCAAAGCGGCTTCAAGGGGATTTAGAAAGACTTAGTGAGTGGGCAAGAATGCGGCAGATGGAATATAATGTGGAAAAATGTGAGGTTATCCACTTTGGTAGGTGGAACAGATGTGCAGAGTGTTTCTTAAATGGTAAGAGATTAGAAAGTGTAGATGTACAAAGGGACCTGGGTGTCCTTGTCAATAAGTCACTGAAAGCGAATATGCAGGTGCAGCAAGCAATTAAGAAGGCGAATGGTATGTTGGCCTTTATCGCAAGAGGATTTGACTGCCGGAGTAGTGAAGTCTTGCTTCAATTGTATAGAAGCTTGGCTGGACTGCTCCTGGAGTACTGTGTGCAGATTTGGTCCCTTACCTTAGGAATGATATTATTGCCATAGAGGGAGTGCAATGAAGGTTCACCAGACTTGTTTCCGGGATGGCAGGACTGTCCTATGAAGAGCGATTGGGGAAACTGGGCCTGTGTTCTCTGGAGTTTCGAAGAATGAGAGGTGATCTCATTGAAACCTATGAAATACTTGAAGGGATAGACAGGGTAGATACAGCTAAGATGTTTCCCCTGGTTAGGGAGTCTAGAACCAGGGGACACAATTTCAAAATAAGGGGGAAGCCACTTAGGACAGAGATGAGGAGAAATTTCTTCACTGAGGGTTGTGAATTTTTGGAATTCTCTACCCCAGAGGGCTGTGGCAGTTCAGTCATTGAGTATGTTTAAAGCAGAGATTGACAGATTTCTAAATACAAATGACATAAGGGAATATGAGGATAGTGTGGAGAAAAAGGCATTGAAGTGGATGATCAACCATGATTGTTTTGAATGGTGGAGCAGGCTCGATGAGCTGAATGGCCTATTCCTACTCCTATGTTCCTATATTCCCCTGAGACGATCTTACTTGCTAATCTGTTTTCCATTTTGGATACTGGTGAGGGTGATGATTCCTCAGAGGAGTGCAGTCAGAGCCAAGTTTGTGGCACCACAGGTGGCTCAACTGCACAGGAGGGGAGGAAGAAGAGCAGTAGTGATAGGGGATTCATTAGTTAGGGGAGCAGACAGGCATTTCTGCGGCTGTAGTCGTGACTCCAGGATGGTGTGTTGCATCCCTGGTGCCAGGGTCAAGGATGTCATGGAGTGCTTCCAGGACATTCTTCTGGGAGAGGCTGAACAGCCAGAGGTCGTGGTCCACGTTGGCACCAATGGAATAAGTTGGAAGGGGGATGAGGTCCTGAAAGCAGATTTTGGGGAGCTAGGAAGGAGATTTAAAAAACAGGAGCTCAAGAGCAGTAATCTCAAGATTACTCTCTGCTCCATGTGTGAGTGAACATAGGAATAGGAGAATTGAGTGATTGAACATGTGGCTGGAGAACTGCTGTAGGAGGGAGGGCATCAGATTTCTGAGGCATTGGGATCGGTTCTGGGACAGGTGGGACCTGTACAAGATAAATGGGTTGCATCATAGCAGGACTGGGACTAATATCCTTGCAGGGAGATCTGCGAGTGCTGTTGGGGAGGATTTAAACTAGATTGGCAGGGGGGTGGGAACCTGAGATGCAGCTCAGATAGGAGGGAAGCAAAACTGGTAACTTGTCAGGTGTGGGACCAGGAGGAAATGTTAGAGAGGAAAACCAAGGTGCACAGAATACTGAGAGATAGATATCACTAGAGGAGGGAATAGTAAGTTATTAGGTGGGATCGGAGTAAGGGAGAAAGTAATAAAGCCTAAATCAGGGTTAATGTGCATGTATGTGAACGCACGGAGTGTGGTTAATAAGAATGGTGAGGTACAGGTGCACATTGCCATGTGGAAATATGGTGATGTGGTTATAACCAAGACCAGGCTGAAACAAGAGCAGGACTGGGTGTTAAATATTCCTGTGTACAATGTATTCAGGAAAGGGAAAAAAGCGGGGGGGGGGGGGGGGGGTGGGGGGGTGGTGGCAGTATTGAATAAGGAGAGCATTGCAGTGCTTGAGAAAAAGGATGTCCCAGAGGGGTCGAGGGCAGTATCAATTTGGCAAGAGCAAAGGAACAAAAAAGGTGCAGTTACATTGCTCGGTGTTGTCTAAAGGCCACCAATGAGCAGAAAGGACATGGAGGAACAAATTTTCAAGGAAATTACAGGAAGGTGCAAAAATGATAGGGTTAGTTATAAGGGGAACTTCAGTTGTCCAAACATGGACTGGGATAGAAGTAGTGTCAAAGACAGTGTGGGGCAAGAGTTCCTAGAGTATGTTCAGGAAAATTTTTTACAGTGGTGTGTTTCTAGTCCAATAAGAAAGGAGGCACTGCTAGACCTGGTTCGTGGGAATGAGATGGGTCAAGTGGATCAACTATCAGTAGGAGAACATTTAGGGGACAGTGATCATTGCATCATAAGGTTTAGGCTGACTTTGGAAAAGGACAAAGAACAATCCAGAGTAAGAATAATTAACCAGGGGAAAGCCAACTTCAATGGGGTAAGAATGGGGCTGGGGCGAATAAATTGGAATCAAAAGTTGGCAGGAAAAACAGTAGCTGAATAATGGGCTACCTTCAAAGAAGAAATAGTTCAGTCACAGTCGAGGTATGTTGCCTCGAAGGAGAAAGGTACGCTGATCCAAAGGCGCAGGTCATGGCTGGTTGGCTGTAACATTGGCATGGGATGGTCACTGTTGGGAGGCAGGTTCATCTGAATTTTATTAACGCTCATTTAATTATTTTAATGAAGGCCCCGCCACCAAGCGACCCGGTTGCGGGGGGGGTTGGGGTGTGCTCCGATGCCTCATCACCGCCGCTAATATCCGGTGGGGTTTTAGCACTGTCGTGGCGGGCCGCTCCCGCTTGCATTTTACAGGCCTCCCTGCCACGACCAACGGCGTCAAGGGGCTGGTAAAATTCAGCCCATGGAGGTAGAGGGCATAGCTGAGGTATTAAATAAATACTTCGCATCTGTCTTTACCAAGGAAGAAGATGCAATGGTGAAAGAGGAGGTAATTCAGACACTAGAAGGGTTTAAAATTGATAGTGGATAAAGCACCAGGGCCAGATGAGATGCATCCAAGGATACAGAGGGAAGTGAGGATGGAAATTACAGAGGCACTGGCCATAATTTTTCATTATTCTTTAGACTCGGGTGGTGCCAGAGGACTGGAGAATTGCAAACGTTGGACCCTTGTTCAAATGAGGGTGTAAAGATAAGCCCAGCAACTACAGGCCAGTCAGTTTAACTTCGGTGGTGGGGAAACTTCTAGAAAGAATAATTCAGCACAAAATTAAGTCACTTGGACAAATGCAGGTTAATTGAGGAAAACCAGCATGGATTTCTTAAGGGAAAATCATGTTTAATGAACTTGCTGGAGTTTTTTGACTAGGTAATAGAGAGGGTTGATGAGGGCAATGCTGTTGATGTGGTGTACATAGACTTTCAAAAGGCGTTTGATACAGTGCCACACAACAGACTTGAGAGCAAGGTTATAGCTCATGAAATAAAAGGGATGGTAGCAACATGGATACGTAATTGGCTGAGTGACAGGAATCAAAGAGTAGTGGTTAATGGATGTTTTTCGGGCTGGAGGAAGGTTTGTAGTGGAGTTCTCCAGGGGTCAGTGTTGGGACCCCCACTTTTCCTGATGTACATTCATGACCTAGACCTCGGTGTACAGGGCACAATTTCAAGTTTGCAGATGATATGAAACTTGGCAGTGTTGTGAACTGTGAGGAGGATAGTGTAGAACTCCAAAAGCATATAGACAAGTTGGTGGAATGGGCAGACAGGTAGCAGATGAAGTTCAATGCAGAGAAATGTGAGGTGATTGATTTTGGTCGGAAGAACATGGGGAGACAATATAAAATAAAGGGTACAATTCTAAAGTGGGTGCAGGAGCAGAGGGACCGAGGTGTATATGTGCATAAGTCATTGAAGGTAGCAGGACAGGTTGAGCGAGCAGTTACTAAAGCATACAATATCCTGGGCTTTATTAATAGGGGCATAGAGTACAAGAGCAAGGAACTTATGTTGAGCTTGTATAAGACACTAGTTCGGCCTCAGCTGGAGTATTGCATCACGTTCTGAGTGCCGCACATTAGGAAAGACGTGAGGGCATTGGAGAGAGTACAGAAAAAATTCACGAGAATGGTTCCAGGAATGAGGAATTTCAGTTCTGAAGATAGATTGGCGAAGTTAAGACTGTTTTCCTTGGAGAAGGGAAGGCTGAGAGGTGATTTGATAGAGGTATTCAAAATCATGAGGGGTCAGGACAGAGTGGATAGAGAAAAACTGTTCCCACTCGTGAAAGGCTCGAGGATGAGAGGGCACAGATTTAAAGTAATTGATAAGAGGAGCAAAAGCGGCATGAGTAAGAACTTTTTCACGAAGCAATTGGTTAAGGTCTGGAATGTGCTGCCTGAGATCGTGGTGGAGGCAGGTTCAATTGAAGCGTTCTAAATGGAATTAGACCGTTATATGAAAAGGAAGAATGTGCAGGGTTATGGGGAGAAGGCGGGGGAGTGGAACTGAGAGAATTATTCTTTGAGAGCTGGTGTGAGCACAATGGGCCGAATGGCCTCCTTCTGCACTGTAACAATTCTGTGATTCCGTGAACAAGAAGGTGAGCAAAACAGACCGAAGGTCTTGCTCGTGCCTGAAAGGGTAGTTATCTTATGGTGTCAATATATCCTATGAATCATTGTGAACAAGCCATGGGAGCTGTGCCAGACATGTCCGATATCCAAATTATAGTATCTTCCTTAAAAAGTAATGTTAAGTCAGTGCTTCTCAAGTTTAATTTTTTCTTTGTCAATTTCTACCCGACTTTTTGAAACATTTTGAGGTGTTGGCGGCGACTGGCACATCCTCTCCCCAACATCCCTGCTGCTTGTCCCAGGTCTGGACTTTAGTCGACAGGGGACGATACTTGAGTGGGTAATGAGGCCCATGGTTATCCTCTGGCTCCGGCTGACCTGAAGAGCGATCGCCAGCTCCATGTGTCCTAAGTCTGGGAAAATCCAAAATCTGGCACAGTCGCAGTACCGAGGGTGTCAGGTTTTGGATATCGGACCTGTAATAGATTTTGACTATGGTGTAGTAAGAACTTTATCAGAGCAGGCTGTCCAGGACCTGAACCTACCCTAATAAAATTGCCGTACCAATGCTTCTTTAAACATGTCACACCAACCACAGCCGGTTATCTGCACTTAGACAGAGACCTTGTTCATCTTGCTACAAACAGTGCACGCCCACAGGAAAGATTCATCATTTGTAAGCTCCTTAAATGAAATGTACCAGTGAAGCCAGCTCACATCATGATTTGAGTTCTATTGGAATTCAGAGTGATGACAAAGGAGTAGAAATAAGTATAATTAGTAATCCAATACATAAATCAAACTGTGTTTGTACTGAACGTTATTACTGAAATGCCAAAAGTGATTTTGCCTGCTTCATAGCAGAAGCTGACTTGTAAGAAAGGTGAATTGAAAGTATTCACAGTTTATTTTGAATATTGCTTGGGAAAAAATATCAAAGTATTTGTTGAAGTGAGATTAACAATATTTGTTGCCTGACCCAATAATAACATTATTGATGAAGTGCATAGCAGTGAGTAAGATGCCGATATCCCATTAGATCTTAATTCTGAATGGAAAGGCTCGAGCAAAGTGGATTATTGGAAATAGGCACTGACGCTAATTGCTTTTGTAGGAAGAATGAAGACCTTTGGAGCCTTTGGATTCAATCCAATTTTTTTAAAACTGGAAATGTATCCAGCTAAATAGTCTTAACTCATTTTGCATTTCATTTTTATTAGTTTAATTTCTGAAAACAAAATGTAGGGTCTAAACTGTGACAGAAGGGAATTCCTGTAGCAAGTGGCAACAGCCTTGTGTTATGTGTTGGTATAGGGAGTACTGAGTGGGGTGACTCGGATTGGTGTTGGGACCATTTCTATTGCTACTTTACATCAATGGTTTAGATTTAGAAACTCAGTAGAAAGTTGGTAAAATTAGGAGGTGGATTTTGAGGAGGCAGTTCAGAAATTACAGAATGAGTTAAAATAATTATGTAAATGAGCAAAAAATGAGAAGCGGTTTAATGCAAACAAGTGTGACGTACTCACATTGGAAAGAAAAATGGACAACCTACATACTCCAGTAAAGGTGTTAAAAGAGTGAAGTTGAAAGATATGTAGGAGTCCAAGTGGAATCAACATTGAATCAACGTTATGTGGAGCATGTTCCACCAATGCAGAGCTGCAGTCAGTATAGTTGATAGAATATTCAACAGGCAAAACAGAGGAAGTTGTGCCCAAACTCAATCGTCTCCTGGTCAGATTACACGTCGAATGCTATGTCTAGTCCTGTCATTCCCAAGAAGATATTCAAATGGTGGATAGGTTGCAGGAAGAAACGTGGCTGATAGACAGTGTTCGAACTCTGAATATATTAGGAAAGACTGCAGAAACGTGACTTTTCAGTCTTGAAGGGGGGAGAAGTTTGAGAGGTGATCTTATAGAGGGATATAAGATGGTAAATGTTATAGAATGAGTAAATCTGGTAAAAACCCTCTAAACTAAATTGTAAGGGTGGGACAGGGTAACACAGGTTCAAAATGTAAACAGCAAATGCAAAAAATGATTTATATAGCATCTTTCACAACCTCAGAACATTACAATATGCCTTACAACCAATGAAGTACTTCTGAGGTACAGTCATTGTTGTAATGTAGGACTATTATTAGGGAATTCCTCACATAAAGAATGATAAATACATGGAATGGACATTGGAAAAAGCAGTAGAGGTAAAAATCCTGGAATCATTTAAGAAACAATTGGTTGCTGTAATGAGGGGACTTTAGGATCTTTCTAGTTTAATGAACTAAGATGCTGCAACTACCCTCCCTCATTCATGCTGATCTCGCAACAATGGTGATGTTTCAGCACTGTGCAAGATCACATTAGTATTGATAGCAGGTATTATATATGCTACACCGAAGCAACTCTAAAAATTAAAAAGGTACATTGAGATGGTCTGGAAGCTTTCAGAGATGCAGAATGATGCAAACTTTCCAGTCACACTTAATTTTTATACCTTTGGCTGAATGGTGTTAACATGCTGATTACCAATTCTCTAACTTATAAAATTGTTCTGACTTTCATTAATAATAATGTTGGATAAAGAATCTTTAAATATAAATGAGTTACACATAGTAAATAAAACAAAAGCCTAGTTAGTTCAACTTTGTCTCTGTCAACTCCAAGTTCTGTTTTTTTTAAGAACAAGAAGTACTTTATATTTTAGGGACTCATGACAGAACATAATTTATGAATAAAATATCTTTGGGCGTGCCTGAAATTCACTAAACTACGTCAGAATAGCATCTAAATTCTACATCATTATGCCTAGAGGTATATTGTATTATTTTGAGACATGTTGTGTCGTATGGTATTGTGAGGCAAATGCCATGTTTTCCATTTTTCACACACTCGCACGTTATTTGCATTTGATTGGACATTACTATTGTAGTCAATAAAAGACGCCACCATCTGCTATCCTCTTTTCTGGTATCCTGCGTTGGGCTAAGTGAATGAGGCACGTTCAAGTTGTTTTCTTTTTGTTGCTGCTCATTTCAGAATGGATGTTGGCTATTGGTAATATAGCTACACTAGAATTTGGAAAAGAACTGTACACATCAAGATTGACACTGTTCTTGAGGATAAATTGAAGTCTAACTATTGCAATGAGTTAAGATTGGTTTGTCAAGTTTGTGCCATTTATTCTGTTGCTGCAGCTTATGTTGAAAAGCGATGTCTGCCATTAACACCTATCAGATGGCTGGTGTTAGTCCATCAAAAAAAGAGTCAAAATCATTGAAGTCACTGCTCTGGAGTGCACATCACAATGCAAATTCCAGTGTCATTTCAACAATACATGAGAACCAACTGTGCATTTCTTACTTCCTGAGGTTTGGGCAATGCACCTGTCTAAGATGCATCAATAATAATCCTGTTTTTGTCTATCTGGACTTTTTTGATTGGTCAGTTTAAGGGGCACATCTGTTGGTGGGTTTATTCGGTGGGCGATGCATGGAGGACTGGAGCGTGTGAGGCATGTGCAGTTGCCAGCGGTTGGTGGGGGTGGGAGGGGGGTGGTGGGTAGGAGGTATGGGTGGGTGTTGGTGGAGAACTAAAACAGCGGAAGGTAAGGGGGGCCCAACAACAAAGTTACTGTGGCTGGCAAGATTGTTTCCGTGAGGGATGAGATGGGATTGATGTAAGGGATGGGGATGGTACAGGAGGGGTGGATGCGATGATGCAACTTATTATTTAAAGACAATTCTTTGTGCTAAAAATGAAGATTCACTAGATTTGAATGAAAATGTTTTAGAAAAGCTGTCATGTGAATTAAAAGAATACATCAACGTTGATTCTATAGATGAAGATAACAATCTATACCCTCCAGAGTTTCTACACAGTCTAACTCAAATGGACCACCGCACAATTGTGCCACCGCACAAACTTAGATTCAAGGAAGGAGCAGTTATAATGTTGCTGTGAAAGTTGAATTCTAAACAAGGATTTGTCCTGGAACAAGATAGGTCGTTCGGAAGCTGTTTTCTTCAAAATTATAACAGGCAGATTTCAAGGAAATAGTGTTTATTCCTCAAGTAGTATTGCAGCTCATTGCAGCACTTCAGGAGACTCGCCTCCCCGCGAGTGGCTCTCTAGCAGAGCAAGACTACACCTTCTTCTGGCAGGGCAGGGATCCTGAAGAACCAAGACAGCATGGAGTGGGCTTCGCCATCAGAAACTCCTTGCTCAGCATGATAGAGCCTCCCTCAAATGGCTCGGAACGCATACTGTCCATCCGACTGCTCACCACCTCTGGTCCAGTACACCTACTCAGCATCTATGCTCCAACACTCTGCTCCGCACCTGAAGCTAAAGACCAGTTCTATGAACAACTCCATAACATCATTAGCAGCATCCCCAACACCGAACACCTATTCCTGCTGGGGGACTTTAATGCCAGGGTTGGGGCCGACCATGACTCATGGCCCTCCTGCCTTGGGCGCTATGGCGTTGGAAGGATGAATGAGAACGGGCAGAGACTGCTTGAGTTGTGTACCTATCATAACCTCTGCATCACCAACTCGTTCTTTCACACTAAACCCTGTCACCAGGTTTCATGGAGGCACCCAAGATCACGTCGTTGGCACCAGCTAGACCTCATTGTCACAAGGCGAGCCGCCTTAAACAGTGTTCAAATCACACGCAGCTTCCACAGTGCGGACTGCGACACCGACCACTCCCTGGTGTGCAGCAAGGTTAGACTCAGACCAAAGAAGTTGCATCATTCCAAGCAGAAGGGCCATCCGCGCATCAACACGAGCAGAATTTCTCACCCACAGCTGTTACAAAAATTTCTAAATTCACTTGTAACAGCCCTTCAAAACACTCCCACAGGGGATGCTGAGACCAAGTGGGCCCACATCAGAGACGCCATCTATGAGTCAGCTTTGACCACCTACGGCAAAAGTGCGAAGAGAAATGCAGACTGGTTTCAATCTCATAATGAAGAGCTGGAACCTGTCATAGCCGCTAAGCGCATTGCACTTTTGAACTACAAGAAAGCCCCCAGCGATTTAACATCCGCAGCACTTAAAGCAGCCAGAAGTACTGCACAAAGAACAGCTAGGCGTTGCGCAAACGACTACTGGCAACACCTATGCAGTCATATTCAGCTGGCCTCAGACACCGGAAACATCAGAGGAATGTATGATGGCATGAAGAGAGCTCTTGGGCCAACCATCAAGAAGATCACCCCCCTCAAATCTAAATCGGGGGACATAATCACTGACCAACGCAAACAGATGGACCGCTGGGTTGAGCACTACCTAGAACTGTACTCCAGGGAGAATGCTGTCACTGAGACTGCCCTCAATGCAGCCCAGCCTCTACCAGTCATGGATGAGCTGGACATACAGCCAACCAAATCGGAACTCAGTGATGCCATTGATTCCCTAGCCAGCGGAAAAGCCCCTGGGAAGGACAGCATTACCCCTGAAATAATCAAGAGTGCCAAGCCTGCTATACTCTCAGCACTACATGAACTGCTATGCCTGTGCTGGGACGAGGGAGCAGTACCCCAGGACATGCGCGATGCCAACATCATCACCCTCTATAAAAACAAAGGTGACCGCGGTGACTGCAACAACTACCGTGGAATCTCCCTGCTCAGCATAGTGGGGAAAGTCTTTGCTCGAGTCGCTCTGAACAGGCTCCAGAAGCTGGCCGAGCGCGTCTACCCTGAGGCACAGTGTGGCTTTCGTGCAGAGAGATCGACTATTGACATGCTGTTCTCCCTTCGTCAGATACAGGAGAAATGCCGTGAACAACAGATGCCCCTCTACATTGCTTTCATTGATCTCACCAAAGCCTTTGACCTCGTCAGCAGACGTGGTCTCTTCAGACTACTAGAAAAGATCGGATGTCCACCAAAGCTACTAAGTATCATCACCTCATTCCATGACAATATGAAAGGCACAATTCAACATGGTGGCTCCTCATCAGAGCCCTTTCCTATCCTGAGTGGTGTGAAACAGGGCTGTGTTCTCGCACCCACACTTTTTGGGATTTTCTTCTCCCTGCTGCTTTCACATGCGTTCAAATCCTCTGAAGAAGGAATTTTCCTCCACACAAGATCAGGGGGCAGGTTGTTCAACCTTGCCCGTCTAAGAGCGAAGTCCAAAGTACGGAAAGTCCTCATCAGAGAACTCCTCTTTGCTGACGATGCTGCTTTAACATCTCACACTGAAGAATGCCTGCAGAGTCTCATCGACAGGTTTGCGTCTGCCTGCAATGAATTTGGCCTAACCATCAGCCTCAAGAAAACGAACATCATGGGGCAGGATGTCAGAAATGATCCATCCATCAATATTGGCGACCACGCTCTGGAAGTGGTTCAAGAGTTCACCTACCTAGGCTCAACTATCACCAGTAACCTGTCTCTAGATGCAGAAATCAACAAGCGCATGGGTAAGGCTTCCACTGCTATGTCCAGACTGGCCAAGAGAGTGTGGGAAAATGGCGCACTGACACGGAACACAAAAGTCCGAGTGTATCAGGCCTGTGTCCTCAGTACCTTGCTCTACGGCAGCGAGGCCTGGACAACGTATGCCAGCCAAGAGCGACGTCTCAATTCATTCCATCTTCGCTGCCTTCGGAGAATACTTGGCATCAGGTGGCAGGACTATATCTCCAACACAGAAGTCCTTGAAGCGGCCAACACCCCCAGCTTATACACACTACTGAGTCAGCGGCGCTTGAGATGGCTTGGCCATGTGAGCCGCATGGAAGATGGCAGGATCCCCAAAGACACATTGTACAGCGAGCTCGCCACTGGTATCAGACCCACCGGCCGTCCATGTCTCCGTTATAAAGACGTCTGCAAACGCGACATGAAATCGTGTGACATTGATCACAAGTCGTGGGAGTCAGTTGCCAGCATTCGCCAGAGCTGGCGGGCAGCCATAAAGACAGGGCTAAATTGTGGTGAGTCGAAGAGACTTAGTAGTTGGCAGGAAAAAAGACAGAGGCGCAAGGGGAGAGCCAACTGTGCAACAGCCCCAACAAACAAATTTCTCTGCAGCACCTGTGGAAGAGCCTGTCACTCCAGAATTGGCCTTTATAGCCACTCCAGGCGCTGCTTCACAAACCACTGACCACCTCCAGGCGCGTATCCATTGTCTCTCGAGATAAGGAGGCCCAAAAGAAGAAAGTATTGAGCCTTTTCAACTTGGGAGAAAACCATTTCCAATTAGATTTTCATATTCTATGAGCATAAACAAGTCACAAGGCCAGCCTGTTGACAAATTTGTATTTATATTCCTAGGTCTGTTTTTACACATGTTGCTTTATGTAGTTTTTTCCAGAGTGAGAAGTTATGATTCCATTAAAGGTAAAAGAATAACTAGAAATTCTGTATTTAAAGAAGTACTGTTGCAATAAAGGCAATAATTTGTCCATAAATATTTTGTGGGTCTCTGCTAGTATCTTTATATTAATGGGAAGGACTGTTCTGTTGAATATGGAATGTGTGGTACTTAGTAACTGGCAGGACCTATAATTCAATTACAAAATAACCTAAAAATGTCTATGAATGCGTTGTCTGTTGAATTCTGTAAAACATTCCGTACTTGGGTGTTGCAGTCACGCTATATGAAATTAGTAAGTAATGCTTTAATGTGTTGTATGAAATTCCTCTACTATTCAAACAGGGTTAACAATGTAACTGATGTAAGGACAAAAGAACTACCATTCATTCGAAATATCACACAGTCCACTTTATAATTCTTAGTGTAACAGTTGGTCAGTAACCAAAGTGGACGTTCATGATTCCATTCTCTTGTCATCTGTTGACTGAAGAACAGAGGCCTGTGTTGACATATGCTAACTTGTAATGGCGAGGAGGCAGGCAGGTAATGTGTTAATGTGAGTATTCATTTGTAATTCAGGTGAGTGTCTGTTGTGTTGGTTCAAATTGTTTCAGTATGTCCTTAGTTTTTCCACCTTCCCTCATCTTTTCAGAGCAACTTTCTTCCTTCTACAATGCCTGCTACCTTTTTCACCCATTCTGTATCCTATTTTGTAAGCCTTAACTGTTTGTAGTTTGCTGTGGCTAATCTGCATACATTTCCAAGCCCATTCAAATTTTGCGTGCAAATAGCAAGCATAAAAATGTCTCCGTGCAAATTGAGCAGAGCTTCTTTTGAATAGAGTGCCTAAACAACTTTGTAGCACAGGTGCAAACTGTGTACACTGTGAATCATACATCCATCAACAGTCTTCATTTCACACTGGCGTTAATATTCGAATAGATTGACCGCCAGTTAAAGTCAAAAGGCTGTTAATACCCAACAACCAAGATCTGTTGAAAAGTGATTGACATGATACATTTTGAAATTTGACATCATAATTTTGCCTAGGTGCATTAGGACTGATCTGGAAAGCTCAGACAGCGATGTAAATTTCCCTAAGGTTTAAGTGGAGAGATCATACTGCACTGTACTTATTACTTTTTAAAATGATTTTCCATATCAAATTAAGTATGCATGCGATTACACGACATCTCCTTGTAGCTTTTGTTCCAGCAAAACAAATTAGAGCACTGTTTACAAATGAAGGCTGTGTTTAACAAAGTTGAAGTGGTTAGTGTTAATTTACCAGATGCACTTTGAAAAGTCACTCTGCCAAGATCTAGAGGGCACGCCATATGGGAAATTGCTTTTATGATGCACAATGTCAAGTTGGGACTTCCACATTTCTCTGAAGGTGTGCCACAGTCGGAGCATTGAAACTGGAAACCTCTGGGACATGATTATTTTAAGTCAGATAATTAAGTTAGAGCTCAATTTTGTGATCCTTGTTTTGATTACTTCTGACGCGCCATTGTGTATTACACAGGGACAGATCATTAGGGAAACACGTAAACATGTATTTAGCATTAAAACTCAAAGTATAGGCCTGCATCTCTGTCTCTTATCTCTTCCTTTTCGTGTTGTTGCCCGATATGAGACAACTTGTACGTCCCTGTATTTCCCTGATTGTATTTTCGTGATGTCTCTTTTACAAACAGTTAATGGGACCCTATCTATATTTCTGGTACTTTACCAAAAAATACTTGAATTTGAATGCCGTCACTCCTTGGGAAATGTTCTGGTTTTCTGGTATTGTTCATGCTATGTGTGAAAGATGACTGTCTGTCTGGTGTGCTTGGCACTCTGAGGATGTTTCCTTTTACTCCCAAGTCATGTTTTTGTTTGATAGTTAACAAAATTAATTTCAATATTCATTTGTCGAAACCATTAGAAACAAGTCTGGACATGGTTTAATCTGCAAATTAAGAGTTTTGAACTACAAACTATTCATAGAATCAACTTGATGTTTAGACTCTATCCATTTCAGAAGCACTCTAGTTTAACAAAGATGGCAATGTTTTGACCTCTTGGCTTTAAGATGATGCTGCTAATTATCATTTTTTGAGTTTCACTGAATGGAGCTTTGTGTCATCCATTCACATGCTTTAGCCACTCTAAACTCCATTCCCCAGTTACTGACTCCATTCCTTTCCCTAGCAACAGTTTGAGATTAAGCCAATCTGGTTGCAACCTTGGTGTCACATTTGACCCTGAGATGAGCTTCTGACCTTCTATTCTTGCCGTCACAAAGACTGCCTATTTCCATCTCTGTAAATTCGCCCCTTTCTCAATTCATCTGCTGCTGAAACCCTTATTCGTCTCTTAGTTACCTCTAGATTTGACTTTTCCAATGCACTCCTGGGTGGTCTCCCACGTTCTACTGTCTGTAAACTGGAGGTCATCCAAAAGGTGGAAGGGAAGGAAAGGTACACAACTGTTCTAACATCCTTTAGATACAGAGAAGTAACATATGCACTGTTTGGGCTAATAGTGTTGCAACCAAATTGGAACGTATGGAATGTAGAGAATCTGTAGCTAGATAAAGGTTCTGTGTATGTGGTCAATGGATGCTCCGGAGATGGACATTAAAATCCAGCCTGCATGTTAACAATTGTATCTTCAACAAGAACAACTTATATTTATGCAGCACCTTTAATGTAATAAAATGTCCCTAAGGCACTTTACAGGAGCATTATTAAAACAAAATATGACGCAAAGCCACAAAAGGACATATTAGGTCAGGTGACCACGAGCTTGGTCAAGAAATAGGAGTAGACCTTATGGCCCGTCGAGCCTGCTCCGCCATTCAAAATGATTATGGCTAATCTTAGGCCTCAACACCACCTTTCTGCCTGCTTGCCATATCCCTTGATTCCCTGAGAGACCAAGGGCTGAATTTTATTAGTGCGCTACACATCACGGCAGCGCGCTTTGAACTCGGCGGCCTTCTGACACGGAAGCGCCGCCGCTGAGCCCCCACTATATTTCACGCGGGGTCTCACTTAAGTGGAGGGGGCAGAGTGGCCACCCCTGATGACTTGGGGGGAGGGGTGGCCGCTCCTTCTCCATTGGCGTCCGGCACCATTTACAAAAGGCTTCAAGCCCTTAGAAAAAATTTAAAAGTTATATTACTTTTCATTTGCTTATAAAAATATAATCAGAAGATGGAGTTCCTATATTCAGAAAACTAATTTTATTCCCAACCTGAAGTTTTCCCCAAACCTTCTCACATTTGCCCTTCAGCCCCTTCCCACCATCCCCTCGCCCTGATAATTTCACTCCACACCCCCTTGCCCACCAGTGTCTCGCATGTTTTAATTCCTCGACCAGCGAAACAATCTCTGTGTCTACTGCTATCCAGTATTAAGAGCTACAGCACATATGTATTAGGAGGGTTGGCATGTGAACAATAAGGGCCATCCTGGATGTGTAAAATATGCTTGAATATATTTAGTGTATGATTATTTTGCTATACAATATGAAGTATTAAATTGCTGACTGAATAATTATACTAGTTACTAGCCCCATAAATCATTCAGTTATTGACTGAAATTAATTACACACATACTTACGAACATACAAATTAGGAGCAGGAGTAGGCCACTCGGCCCTTCGAGCCTGTTCTGCCATTCAGTAAATTCGTGGCTGAATTGATTACTCCACATTTCCACCCACCCCCGATAACCTTCCACCCCCTTGCTTAGCAAGAATCCATCTATCCCTGCCTTAAAAATATTCAAAGCTTCTGCTTCCACTGCCTTTTGAGGAAGAGAATTCCAAAGACTCATGACCCTCAGAGAAAAAAATTCTCCTCATCTCTGTCTTAAATGGGCAACCCCTTATTTTTAAACAGTGACCCTGGTTCTCGATTCTCCCAACCTTTTTGCCTGAATCTAGGAATTAAGTTATTGACTCAATTCAGTAATGATTTGTTGACAAACTTTGAAGAATATCTGATAGGAAAATGCATTCAATATAGTGAATTGGTCACCATAAGTAGGAATGAAACTAATGCCTTAATGTATGTAATTATGACTTGAACTGCGTTGATAATAAACAATTTCTCCGTAGAAAAGAAGATACATTCGGCTGCATCTTAACCCCAAAAATGGATGGGTCAGGGTCAGGTGAGATGTTAACCCCAAACCACTTCCAACCAGCCACTTCTGGGTTTAACCAAGGTGGCACAAGGGGCAGGCAGTCAACCTGCTCCCAGGAGGCGGGTTGGCTAATTAAATATTTTAATGAGGCTAGTAGCCTCCGTTTGAAACTGCTTTGCAAGTTTAACCCTACCTGGCTGGGGAATCCCTGGCCTCCGGAAACTGGACAGCTGAAGGGAGGCGAGGACAGCTTTGGGGAGAAGTTAAATGTTTCCCTCAGCGCCTCCTGCACCCCAACCCCCCTCAACCCTTCATCCCCCACCTCGGGATTGGGATTGGTTAGGACATTGAGAATAATTTGGAAATAGTGCCACGTGAAGGGGCAGGTGGGGCCTTGGTTTAACGCCTCATCAGAAAGACGGCACCTCCAACAGTGCAGCACGTCCTCAGTACTGCATTGCAGTGTCAGCCTAAATTTGTGCATTCAGGTCACAAGTATTTGCATTTTATAATAACAGAGATAAAAGCTTTGGGTAGAGAATGATCCTTGATACACCATTTTATGGTGTAACATGGACCGAAAAAGAATAAATTTCAAGATTCACGGTCCCATGCTTGATCTGTGCCAGGCGTATGGGTGCCATCATATTGGCATAGACAGCTACCTAGATGCCTGCCTGAAACTCAGGAACTCAGCACCTTGCATATATAAATGAGGGTCCTGATGCCTCGTTTCGAGTCCCTGGAAGAAATTGCGCAGCTTTGAGCTGAGCTTGCAGATCTTTCAAATTTTAAGCAACCCCAACTCGTTGCTGAATTCTCTAATGTTCTTTATACTTGGTGTTGCTATAACATAATTGAAAGAAAATACACTGGATAATATGTTTTCCTTGCTTCACAGGTCATTGAGTAAATCTATAGGTTGGGGTATTCATTGTCCACTGTCACTACTAGGGGAAAATCTCAGAAGTAGTGGCACTGGCAAAAAGCTAGCAAAACAATAGTGTGCTGATTTTTTTCCTCCCACCCCAGTTAGATACCACCTGAAGATGGACATTAAAAGAAAAAAATAACCTTTATTTATGTAACATCCTTCATCCTCAACACATCCCACCTCAACTAGGTACATTTGAAATATTGTCACCGCTATACTGAAGGAAACTATAGACAGCAAGGTCCCCAAAATAACAGTGCAATAAATAGTAATGAAGGTTGATGGTTGAATGATGGCCAGGAAACTGAAAGTTGTAATGCAAGGCCATCGACCTGAAACATTAACTCTGTTTCTCTCCCCACAGGTGCTGCCAGACTTGTGGAGTATTTCCAGCACTTTCTGTTTCTAGTTCAGATTTCCAGCGTCCACGTTATTTTGCTTTAGTCCTGGACGAACTCCCCTGTCCTCCTTTGGATAGTGACATGTGAACTTCTATATCCGCCTCAGTTTAAAGTCTCATCGAAAAGGCAGCACCTCCAACAGTGCAGCACTCAGTCCTGCACGGAGGTACAAGCCTAGATTGTGTATACACATCTCTGGAGTGAGACTTGAACCCTTGACCTTCTGACTCAGCAGCAACCCCTGAGCCAAGGCTAACACAGGTTTCAGAGGAGAACCACCTCATCTTGAATTTTCTGCTAAAAATGTTGACATCAATTCCATGACACAAAGTCTTGACGCAGAAAATACGAATGTGGACAAGAAATGTGTGCCGTACACAAACCCTTTAATATATGATGAAAGCAAAATACTGCAGATGCTGGAAATGTGAAATAAAAACAAAGTTCTGGAAATACACAGCAGGTCTGGCAGCAGCTGGGCAGAGAGAAACAGAGTTAACGTTCCAGGTCGGTGACCTTTCATCAGAACTGGCAGTGTCCTGTTCTGTTCCCCTTCAATATATGTCTATTAACAGTATTATCCATGATAAGACCATTTGAGTTTCCGTTAACCAAGCAAAGCCCTGAAACAATATGTTGATATATATTATTAGGTATGAAGAGACTTCTTCAAAAGACAAATTTGTAGGTTTTTCGTTTACTTATAGCATTTTACTTCATACCGTGTGCGTAAAGTATATTTGTGAATAACTAAGTCACAATATTAAGATTTCTCAGGAAACAGCTTATCAAAAATTGATAACTACAATTTTGCCTTTTTGGCATCTAAAGTGAGCATGATAAAAATGAACACCAAAAGGAACCTTTTGTACGATCGCTTTTTTAAAAATAATTTCATTGAAGAGCCGTTATCACTTAACTGTCCTTCACAGGAACAGTAATGTAGTGGGTGTGTGATAAGGCGTGTGGTTTGTCAGAAAACAGAACACGAGTTATTCTTGGCCATGGAACAGCTGTCTGATTGTTTATTTTTGCTAAACCACTGAGCTTCAGCAAACAACTACTACTTGTATTTATAATACACCTTTAATGTAGAAAAGCATCCGAAGGAGCTTCAATGAGATCTAGCCCCCAAAAAAGAAACGGATGACAAGCCAAAGAACCAAGAGTGACTAAAATCATGGTCAAAGTGATGGGTTTTTAGCAGGGTCTTAAAGGAGGAGCGAGAGGTGGAGTGTTCAGAAAGACCGAATTAGCTGAAGATGCAGCCACCGCTGGTGAGGCTGGAAGGGGGTATCAGTAGAGGTCAGAATTAGATGAATGGAAAGTTCTATCTGATTGTGGGGATGGAAGTGGTAACCAAGATGTGAAGTGTCAGAATTCTGAAGGTATTTAAATACAAGGATGAGAATTTTAAATCTGAGGCGCTGCAGGAATGGGAGCCAATGTAGGTCAGTGAGGACAGGAGAGATGGCGATGCAGGACTTGGTGTAGGGGCTGATTAAGGAAGTAGAGTTATGGGTAAGCTGAATTAATGGAGGTTGGATGATGAGAGCAGGAGAGTATTGGAACACTCAAGTTGGTTGAGGGCTGTAGAACTAGATGAGGCAGAGACAGTGTTTTAGAAGTGTAGTGATGGAACGAAGCGGGAGAGCTATTGGAATTGACAATATAGGGGGTGGAGGCGAGCTTGAGGGAGGGAGAAAGGGGACTGAGCCTGTGTCCAGCACAGGCCCTGGATGCATTTTTTCCTACCTTTACCAATATGGGGTGTGATGTACAATGAACGTTTTACTAGGTGTTACAGGTTGTGGGGTTGAAAGGTGCAGTTGAAGGGGGCTTGGTGAGTTGCTGCAGTGCATCTTGTAGATGGTACACACTGTTGGCACTGTGTTCCGATGGTGGATGAGGTGCCAGTAAGCGGGCTGCTTTGTCCTGGATGATGTTGAGTTTCTTGAGTGTTGAAGCTGCACGCATCCAGGCAAGTGGAGAGTATTCCATCACACTCCTGACTTGTGCCTTGGAGATGATGTACAGGCTTTGGGGAGTCAGGAGGTGAGTTACTCATAGAATCATAGAATGGTTACAGCATAGAAGGAGGCCATTTAGCCCATGGTGTCAAAAGAACAAAGAACAGTACAGCACAGGAACAGGCCATTCGGCCCTCCAAGCCTGCGCCGATCTTGATGCCTGCCTAAACTAAAACCTTCTGCACTTCCAGGGACCGTATCCCTCTATTCTCATCCTATTCATGTATTTGTCAAGATGCCTGTTAAACGTCGCTATCGTACCTGCTTCCACCACCTCCCCCGGCAGCAAGTTCCAGGCACTCACCACCCTCTGTGTAAAGAACTTGCCTCGCACATCCCCTCTAAACTTTGCCCCTCGCACCTTAAACCTATGTCCCCTAGTAACTGACTCTTCCACCCTGGGAAAAAGCTTCTGACTATCCACTCTGTCCATGCCGCTCATAACTTTGTAAACCTCTATCATGTTGCCCCTCCACCTGCGTCGTTCCAGTGAAAACAATGCGAGTTTATCCAACCTCTCCTCATAGCTAATGCCCTCCAGACCAGGCAGCATCCTGGTAAACCTCTTCTGTACCCTCTCCAAAGCCTCCACGTCCTTCTGGTAGTGTGGCGACCAGAATTGCACGCAATATTCTAAGTGTGGCCTAACTAAAGTTCTGTACAGCTGCAGCATGACTTGCCAATTTTTATACTCTGTGCCCCGAACGATGAAGGCAAGCATGCCGTATGCCTTCTTGACTATCTTATCCACCTGCGTTGCCACTTTCAGTGACCTGTGGACCTGTACTCCCAGATCTCTCTGCCTGTCAATACTCCTAAGGGTTCTGCCATTTACTGTAAACTTCCCACCTGCATTAGACCTTCCAAAATGCATTACCTCACATTTGTCCAGATTAAACTCCATCTGCCATTTCTCCGCCCAAGTTTCCAACCGATCTATATCCTGCTGTATCCTCTGACAATCCTTATCACTATCCGCAACTCCACCAACCTTTGTGTCGTCCGCAAACTTACTAATCAGACCAGCTAAATTTTCCTCCAAATCATTTTTATATACTACAAACAGCAAAGATCCCAGCACTGATCCCTGCGGAACACCACTAGTCACAGCCCTCCATTCAGAAAAGCACCCTTCCACTGCTACCCTCTGTCTTCTATGACCGAGCCAGTTCTGTATCCATCTTGCCAGCTCACCTCTGATCCCGTGTGACTTCACCTTTTGTACCAGTCTGCCATGAGGGACCTTGTCAAAGGCTTTACTGAAGTCCATATAGACAACATCCACTGCCCTTCCTTCATCAATCATCTTCGTCACTTCCTCAAAAAACTCAATCAAGTTAGTGAGACACAACCTCCCCTTCACAAAGCCATGCTGCTTCTCGCTAATAAGTTCGTTTGTTTCCAAATGGGAGTAAATCCTGTCCCGAAGAATCCTCTCTAATAATTTCCCTACCACTGACGTAAGGCTCACCGGCCTATAATTTCCTGGATTATCCTTGCTACCCTTCTTAAACAAAGGAACAACATTGGCTATTCTCCAGTCCTCTGGGACCTCACCTGTAGCCAATGAGGATACAAAGATTTCTGTCAAGGCCCCAGCAATTTCTTCCCTTGCCTCCTTCAGTATCCTGGGGTAGATCCCATCAGGCCCTGGGGACTTACCTACCTTAATGCTTTGCAAGACGCTCAACACCACCTCCTTTTTGATAACGACATGCCGAGACTATCTACACTCCCTTCCCTAGACTCATCACCCACCAAGTCCTTCTCCTTGGTGAATACTGATGCAAAGTACTCCTTTAGTACCTCGCCTATTTCCTCTGGCTCCACACATAGATTCCCTCCTCTGTCCTTGAGTGGGCCAACCCTTTCCCTGGTTACCCTCTTGCTCTTTATATACGTATAAAAAGCCTTGGGAGTTTCTTTAATCCTGTTTGCCAAAGACTTTTCATGACCCCTTTTAGCCCTCCTGACTCCTTGCTTAAGTTCCTTTCTACTGTCTTTATATTTCTCAAGGGCTTCGTCTGTTCCCAGCCTTCCAGCCCTTACGAATGCTTCCTTTTTCTTTTTGATTAGGTGTCTATGCCAGCTCTTAGCAAAAGAAACTCACCTAGTCCCAGTCCCACACCTTTTCCCTGTAGCCCTGCAAATCTTTTCCCTTCACATATTATCAAGTCCTCTTTTGAAGGCCTCGATTAAATCTGCCTCCACCACACTCTCAGGCAGTGCATTCCAGATCCTAACCAATTGCTTCATTAAAAAAAATTTCCTCCTGTCACTGTTGCTTCTTTTACCATTTTGCCAATTACCTTAAATCGGTGTCCTCTGGTTCTGGATCCTTTGGCCAATGGAAACATTTTCCCCACCTACTCTGTCCAGACCCCTCACGATTTGAAACATAGCTATCAAATTTCCCCTTAATCTTCTCCAAGGAGAACAGGCCCAGCTTCTCTAACCTATCCACATAACTGAAGTTCCTCATCCCTGAAGCCATTCTTGTGAATCTTTTCTGCACCCTCTGCAATGCATTAACATCCTTCCGAAAGTGTGGTGCCTAGAACTGGACGCAATGCCCCAGTTGAGGCTGAATCAGTGTTTTATGCTGGTTTACTGTAACTTCCTTGTTTTTGTACTCTATTCCCCTATTTATAAAGCCCAAGATCCCATATGTTCTATTAACCACTCTCTCAATCTGCCCTGCATCCTTCAATGATTTATGCACATATACCCCAGGTCCCTCTGCTCCTGCACCTCATTTAGAAATGCACCCTTCAATTTATATTGCCTGTTCTCATTCTTTTGACCAAAATGAATCATTTCACACTTTTCTGCAATAAATTCCATCTGTCATTTGTTCACCCATTCCATCAGTTTGTCTATTCCTCTTGAAATTTATCACTATCCTCCTCTCAGTTCATAATACTTCCAAGTTTTGAATCATATGCAAATTTTGAAATTGCGCCCAGTACACCCAAGTCGAGATCTTTAATATATTATCAAGGAAAGCAACACTGACCCCTGGGGCACTACACTGTATACTTTCCTCCATTCCGAAAAGCAACTGTTCACAACTACTCTGTTTCCTGTCACTCAGCCAATTTTGTATCCGTGCTTCTCCTGTTCCTTTTATTCCATGGGCTGTAACACTGCTGGCAAGCCTGTTATGTGGCACTTTATCAAATGCTTTTTGGAAATCAATGAACACCAGATCAACAGCATCACCCTCATCAACCCTTTCTGTTACCTCATCAAAAAAACTCAAGCAAGTTAAACATGATTTGCCCTTAACCAATCTGTGCTGGCTGTCCTTAATTAATTCGCATTGTCCAAGTGACTATTATTTTGTCCCAAATTATTATTTCTAGAAGCTTTCCCACCACCAAGGTTAATCTGACTGGTCTGTAGTTGCTGCACTTGTCCTTGCACCCTTTTTTGAACAAAGGTGTAACATTTGCAATTCTCCAGTCCTCTGGCACCACCCCTGTATCTAAGGAGGGTTGGAAGATTATCGCCAGTGACTCCGCAATTTCCACCCTTACTTCTCAAGTATTCTTGGATGCGTCTTATCTGGTCCTGGTGACTTATCAACTTTATGTACAGCCAACCTATCTAATATCTCCACCGCAGAACTCCCAGACTCTGATCTGCTCTTGTAGCCACAGTATTTATATGGCTGGTCCGGTTAACTTTCTGGTCAATGGTAGTGCCTAGGCTGTTGATGGTGGGGGATTCTGCGATGGTAATGCCATTGTATGTCAAGGGAAGATGGTTAGATTCTCTCATTGGAGATGGTCATTGCTTGTAACTTATGTGGTGTGAATGTTATTTTCCACTTAGTTGCCCAAGCCTGAATGCTGTCCTGGTTTTGCTGCATGGGGTCATGGAATTGCGAGTGCTACTGAACACTGTGCAATTGCCAATAAACATCCCTATTTTTGACCTTATGATGAAGGGAATATCTTTGATGAAGCGGCTGAAGGTGTTGGGCCTTGGACGCTAACATGAGAAACACCTGAAGCAACGTCCTGGGACTGAGATTACTGGCCTCCACCAACTACAGCCATCTTCCTTTGTGCTAGGTTTGACTCCAACCAGTGGAGAGTTTTCTCACGGTTCCCACTTCAATTTTGCTAGGGCTCTTTAATGCACACTCGGTCAAATGCTGTTCTAATGTTGAGGGCAGTCACTCTCACCTCACCTCTGGAGTTCAGCTCTTTAGTCCATGTTTGGACTAAGATTATAATGAGATCTGGAGCTGAGTGGCCCTGGCGGAACCCAGCTGAGCATCAGTCAAGAGGTTATTGCTGACTAAGTGCTTTGATAGCACTGCCAATGATACCTTCCATCACTTTGCTGATTGAAAGTAGACTGATAGGGTGGTAATAAAAACAGTACTGGAAATACTGAGCAACCAAGGCAGCATCTTTGGAGAGAGAAACAGTTAACGTTTCAGGTCTATGACCTTTCATCAGAACTGGCAAAGGTTAGAAAAAAATTGGGTGTTAAGCAAGTAAAGGGGGTGGGGTGGGGGTAGTGGGGAATAGAACAAAAGGGAAGGTGTGTGATAGGGCAGAGGGCAGGATAGCTTAAATAACAAAGCTGTCATGGGACAAAGGCAAAGAGTGTGTTAATGCTTGTGGTGAAAGACAAAGCATTAGTCCAGAGAGAGTGTTAATAGCAGAATAATGAGTAGCTCTGTCTACATGAAAAACAGGCACGTAGCTATAAAACAAAATAAAAATATAAAAAAGGCCACTCATGCTCTGAGGTTATTGAACTCAATGTTCAGTCTGCAAGGCTGTAGAGTGCCTAATCGAAAGATCAGGTGCTGCTCCTCGAGCTTGCGTTGATGTTCACTGGAACAGGGCAAAGACATAAATGTTGGCATGAGATTGGGGGTGGGGGGGGGGTGGGGTGGGGGTGCGGGTTGCAGTGTTGAAATGGCAAGCGACTGGAAGCTCAGGGTCATGCTTTCGGACCGAGCAGAGATGTTCTGCAAAGCGGTCACCCAATCTGCGTTTGGTCTCCCCCAATATAGAGGCGACCATGTTGTGAGCAGTGAATACAGTATACTGAATTGAAAGTACGAGTAAATCGCTGCTTCACCTGGAAGGAGTATTTGGAGCCTCGGATGGTGAGGAGAGCGGAGGTAAAAGGGCAGGTATTGCACCTCCTGTGATTGCATGAGAAAGGGACGAGGTGTCGTGGGTGGTGGAGTAGTGGACCAGGGTGTTGCGGAGGGAACGATCTCTTCGGAATGGGGAAGGGAAGGTGTGTTTGGCAGTGGCATCACGCTGGAGGTGGCGAAAATGGCGGAGGATGATCCTTTGGATGTGGAGGCTGGTGGAGTGAAAAGTGAGGATGAGGGGAATCCTGTCATGGTTCTGGGAGAGAGGGGAAGGGGTGAGGGCAGAAGTGCGGGACATGGGTCGGACACGGTTGAGGGCCCTGTCAACCACCGTGGGAGGGAATCCTCGGTTGAGGAAAAAGGAAGACTTATCAGAAGTGCTGTTGTGGAAGGTTGCATCATCAGAACAGATGAGACAGAGAAACTGGGAGAATGGGATGGAGTCCTTACAAGAAATGGTGTGAGGAGGTGTAATCAAGGTAACTGTGGGAGTCGGTGAGCTTGTAATGAATATTAGTAGACAGCCTATCCCCAGAGATGGAGACTGAGAAGTCAGGAAATGGAAGTGTCGGAAATTGACCATGTAAAGGTGAGAGAAGGGAGGGAATTGGAAGCAAAGTTGATGAAGTTTTCCAATTTGGGGTGAGAGCAGGAAGTGGCACTGATACAGTCATCAATGTACTGGAAAAAGGGTTGAGGGAGATTGCCTGAGCAGGACTGGAATAAGGAAAGTTCGACATATTCCACAAAAACATAGGCATAACCAGGACCCAAGTGGGTACCCATAGCAACACGTTTTATTTGAAGGAAGTGAATGGAGTTGAAGGAGAGTTGTTCAATGTGAGAACAAGTTCAACGAGGCGGAGGAGGGTGGTGGTGGATGCAGACTGGTTGAGCCTCTGTTCAAGGAAGAAGCAGAGAGCCCGAAAACTGTCCTAATAGGATGGTAGTTGGCCAGTTTGTATTTGTTCTGCTTTTTGTGGACAGGGCATACTGTTATGAAAGTTTTTTTTTGCTAAAAATTTTTTTTGAGAAATTCATATAAATGAATAAATGTTGGGCCAGTTTTTTTTCAAGAGGGTAATCAAGAGGGCACTGAAAGAACTAATTTGGCAACAATGTATACTGGTTGTCACATGACTGAAGTTAAAAAATAGAACAGAAATCCTGGTATCGGGAAGAGGTGGACAGAGAAGCAACAGGTGTGCCTTGCAAGGACAAGCCAGGGGGCAGCAGACCCACAAGCTTTTGGTTGTATTGTTAGTGTATTTTACCTTTGGCTGACTAAAATTAGTGTGCTACTGAAGAAGTGAAGGAAGGAGAAAAGACCACAACCCAGCTCGCTTTCCAGCATCTCTAAAAGACCCTGAGAAGTCCACTGCGTCAATTCATCTCGTCTCCTGTCTTTAAAGAAAGCCTGCTAAATTAATTCTCAGTGTTGCCTGAAAAGAACTGTTCTAAAAGATCCCAGTGACCTGTGTCTCAGAGGCTAAACCGTATGCTAGTTTTGGAACAACATATCACATCTGCTGTTTTCTTCAAATTGAGCAAGTAATCAGCCCAAGTTTTTTTTTTTTGTCTGTAACAGGGCTTTGAACCAAACAAATCCCTTTTATTTTTCTAGTTAATTGGCGTATGAATGTGTGTGTGCGAGTGTGAGGGGCTAAGGTAAAAAGGGAAATTTAAAATTTGTGTGTTTATGCTTTACTTCATTCCTCGTTCACACTTGTTCTATAATAAACTGATGATGTTGTTCATTAAAGAATGGTTAGTGTGTTCTATTCTGGGAAAAATAGATTATATGATTGACTCTATTAATAAGTGGGAAAATTTAAATACATGTTGTGACCTGTGGAGAAGTGGGACTAGAACAAACCGTGCACTCCTCCCGCCTTGGTCATAACAATACCTGGCCAATTTTCCACATTGTTGGGTAGATTCCAGTTGTAGCTGTACTGGAACAGCTTAGCTGGAATGTTGTCAGGGCCCATAGCCGATGCCGTATCCAGTGCCTTCAGCTGTTTTACACTTAAAATTAATCCAGCCTCGGGCTGCATTGCAAGTGCGTGCATGCTTTGAACCTTGAGCTTCAGAATGATTTTTGTATATAAAATTCTTCTCTTTTGTATTGCAAAGTTCTCTGAAAAACACCATGTGATTTGCATGATAGAATTTTTGCAGACTTTGGTTTGTGTTCATTATATATAAGAGCATGTTATGTGTGATGTTCATTAGTTGAGAGTACGTGAGAACAAGTTGTATACGGTGTTTATACGAGATCATGTTATACACAGTGTGCATCATTTAAGACAGCATGATACATATAATATGAAATGTGAGCATGTGTGCAGCGAATTACGTGAGTGTACTTTGTGCAGCGTGCATTGCATGTGGAAGCATCAAGTACATTGTATGTGTGCATGTTGCAATATTGATACAATTCAAATTGCATGCGAGAGAGTTGCATTTATGTAGTGCCTTTCACGACCTCATGGTGTCCGAAAGTCCTAAAGCAGCCAATAAAGTACTACTTTAAGTGAAGGCAATGTAGGAAACATGGCAGCCAATTTGCACACAGCAAGCTCCCACAAACAGCAGTGTGAAAATGACTAGATAAACTGTTCTTTGACGTTGATTGAGGAATATATATTGACCAGGACATCATCTGCTCTTCAAAATAGTGCACTGGATCTTTTACATCCACCTGAGAGGATAGACAGGGCCTCGGTTTAACATCTTATCCAAGAGGCAGCACTCCTGACAGTGCAGCACTCCCTCAGTTTTCACTGGAGTGTTAACCTAGATCTTTGTGCTCAAACCCGGGAGTGGGAATTGAACCCACAATCTTCTGACTCGAAGACCAGAGTGCTACCCACAGAATCATGGCTGGCAATGCAAGATTGTTGTGTGCAGTGAGCATTTATTTAGGCTGCATCATAAGTGAATGCATTATGTATATATGAATAGTATAGGTGGATTTAAAGGGAAACTAGATAAGCACATGAGGGAGAAGAGAATAGAGGGTTATGGTGATAGTTAGATGAAGAAGGGTGGAAGGAGGTGTCATAGAGCATAAATGGTGACTTGGACTGGTTGGGCCAGTTGGCCTGTTTCTGTGCTGTGTATGTAATTCTATGTATTTGCTCAGTAACTCGGTGGGTAGCACTCTCGTCTCTGAGTCAGAAGGTTGTGGATCAGTTGCCACTCCAGAGAGTTGAGTGCATAATCTAGACTGACACTTCTGTGCAGGACTGAGGGAGTGCTGCATTATTGGAGATGCTGTGTTTGGGATGAAAACTTGAATCAAGGCCCTCTCAGATGTATGTAAAAGATCGCATGACACGATTTGAAGAAGATTTGGGGAGTTCTCTCCAGTGCCCTGGCCAATATTTATGCTTCAACCAATATCAGTAAAAAATATTATCTGGTCATTATCACACTTCTGTTGTGTGTGTGAATTGTCTGCAACAGTGACACTGCTTCAAAAAGTACTTGATTGGCTCTACTCAAAGCTATGAAAGGTGCTATATAAATCGAGTTTCTTTCTTACTATCTTTTTTTTCTTTTAGTTACAAACAATTTTTTGGCCACTTGCAAAAAAAAAACAAATGTCCAGGTCTTTATTCCCAGTACTTCTGATTGTCCTTAATTATAAGAAAAACATTTTCTCCATAAAACAATTCAAAAAACGTTCTTTTCTGCGTAACAGTAAGCTTCAGTAAAGATGGACTACATTGTGGCATTCATGTTCTATTATTTGGAGTAAAATCAAATCTTATTCTACTGCCACTTTTCATTAACAATATCTTCTTCCCAGAGGAAGAAAAACTCACAGTTGTAATTTTTATATAATCATTTTGGCACATCCGTGTGTAGTCTCATTACTTCTATTTACCCTTCAGCTCAGGTCTGCCCGTTGAGATAGCAATGCAATTGATATTTCTCAGTATATCCGTGGCACTAATCAATCTGCTAATATTCTGATGGATGAATAAGAACCAAGTGGGCACCAACACGTAAACAGCACGATGCTGCAGAGACAAAAATCTAGGCTGATACTCCAGTGCAGTACTGAGCGAGTGCTGCACTGTCAGAGGGGCTGCCTTTTGGATGAGATGTTAAATTAAGGCCCTGTCTGCCCCGCACGGTGTATGTAAAAGATCCCATGGCACTATTTCGAAGAAGAGCAGGGGAGTTTATCCCTGGTGTCCTGGCCAGTACTTATCCCTCAATAAAATCTCAAAAACAGATCATCTGGTCATTATCACATTGCTGTTTGTGGGACCTTGTGCGCAAATCGGCTGCTATGTTTCCTACATTACAAGATTGACTGCACTTCAAAGGTACTTCACTGGTTAAAAAGCACTTTGGGACATTTTATGGCCATGGAAGCGCTATATAAATACAAATCTTTCTTCTTAACGTCCATCGGAATGCACCAGCAACAGGCCCAGATAACGGTCAACTGTGTGGTCAATATGTTTAGAGTCTGGCAACACAGGGCAGTCAACATTAATATTTATCAGATTAGATCCCCAACTGAAATCCCAGTGGTGTACATTGATCACAAGGACAGCAACCCAGTGCTGCCATTTGTAGCCTGCACAAAATCAATTTTAATCAAGTCTTTTGCAGACCCGTATCATCGAACATTTGAAAATTGGATTTTGGCATTTCTGTTTACACCTGCAGTCACAATGGATACAATATTACTAATGATGCTGCCTTATGCATTGTCAGTGTTGGATAAATGCAGAACTATATTGCTATGGAGCTTAGTTTAATTAAAATATCAATTAGGTTCAAAGTGGCTTGGGGCATTAGACAGCCACAGGGACCAGTCAGTTGTTGGAAGTAAGAGAAGTTGTTAGTAATTTTAGGATAATTATGCAATGTTTACAGGTTGCATGACTATCTGTAGTTTTGTGGCGCTTGTCTGATTATATTTTTTTCATGCCCTAAAATTAAGACAATGAAGTAAAAAAGAAAGTTTTAATCTGACTAAATTTCTCTCAATTGTTCGCACCTACTTTCTATTTATGACATCTGATTTGGTGGTTAAGATCCCCAAATATAGGGCTGTCCAAACTTTTGTTTTCCCTTGGGCAGCATAGATGAGTGTTATAGAGCATGGGCACTGCATATAGATACAGAGTTTATGGATATGTTCTTCCAGCACAGCGTTTCACACACTGGGAGCTCATGTTGTAAAATCACGGGTGCACTGACCTGCATATGGCTTTGTGCATTGTGATGGCTTTTATTGTGGCCATACTTTAAATGTTTTATGTCACCGTTAAGGTCACGTCATTCATTTGGCTGTCCATGTTTTCATCAAGCAAGTGATGTATGAGTCAGTATTTTTCCATGTTGGGATTCTTAAGGGTACAGTCTGGTTACAGTAGATAACACCCATGTGCTGTACTATCTATTTCTTTCGGTCTGGTCACTCATCGTAAGAAGGTGCCCTGAAGTGCCAATTGGAAATACCTCCCTATTCGCACCTCAACCTACAGCCTGGAAAAGAGGTAGGATTTTGGGGCCTCGCCGGGGGGTGATTGGTCGGGCCCTGGCGAGGCAAGGGGCGGTGCATGCTGGGTGTTGAGAGTGGTTGGGCACAAGATGCCCAATCAGGAAGCCCCCTCGCCCGCCCGCCCGCCCAGATTGTCAGAAGGCTGCCTACTTTTGTCAGGCGGTTTTTCTCAGGCCTGGGCTGCCTGCCTACCAGCGATTTTAAAAAAAATCCCCGTGGCGGCGGGCGGAAGCCCTTAAATGGCCGTCAATTGGCCACTTAAGGGCCTTGATTGGCCTGGGGAGGGCGGGCCATTTCCTGCTGCCCCGCCTGCTCTTTTGAGGGGAGGGCATGAAATTCCGGCCCATATTTTTCTCTCGAGCACCCAGATCTGAGTATTTTTTGTCATGTACAACTTTTTGATGGTTGTGGACTGCCTTGTTTGGAAGTATCCTCTCTAAGCTGGTAGCAGCTTTATTCAGATATTAATTTGGGGGCAGGGACATGCTGCATACTATTTTGACATTGCCGAATATTTGGGCATGCAGAATGTTGTTTTTAATCATGACCATATGAATCCAGGCTGATGTAGAGATCATGCAAAGGATGCAGTATGTGTTAAGCTAATTAATATCCTAACTCTCACGATGACCCATTCACCTATCACCTCTTTGCTCACTGACATATATTGACTCTTGATTTAGCAGCACCTCGATTTTAAAATTCTCATCCTTGTCTTCAAATCTTTCTCTAACCTCCTCCAGCCCCACAACCCTCTGACAACTCTGCGCTGTTCCAATTCTGGCTTCTCGAACTTTAATTGTTCTACCGTTGGTAACCATTGTCTTCAGCTGCCTCGGCCCAAAGCTCTGGAATTCCCTCCCTAAACCCCTCCGCTTCTCTACCTCTTGCTCCTCTTGCAAGATGCTCCTTAAAACCTACCTCTATGACCAGGGAACTGTCCTGATGGGCAGTGACTCAGTGTCATATTTTGTTTGATAACTGCTCCCGTGAAGCACCTTGGAACAGTTTGCTACGCTAAAGGCATTTCATAAATGCAAGTTGTTGTTGTTGTTAGGTTGTGTCAGCCATGCATTTAACCATTTTCTTCATATCTTTCTGGCTGGTTTTGCTCGGCAACTGGGGGCTGCAGAGGCAGTTGAACTTGATTATTATCAGAGTGCTGTGCCAGGGCCAATAGTCTTTGCTGGTATAATGATGTGCCCTGACCAAGGTGCCAGGGGTCATCCTGCTTTTATCTTGTACCATTTCAACCATTTAAATATTGAGATTGTGGCCCTTTGAAGCATCACTCATCACTTTGACTTGGACTTTGCAGCTTGGAGCTGGAGCTAAAGTTTATATTTCACAACCCACTTGACAGATCACCGCTCCTTTTAAAAAAAAAAAAATTCTTTTTTTTTGCAACGGTTCAATAAAGCTTCTATTTGTCAGCTTCCTAATGATCTCGGAGGCTGCTTTTTTAATGAGCGTAAATATTTTATAAATGTTTGTATCAACAACAAACAATATGAAAAATAAGCAAAAGCTGGGAAAATATATTTAGGGGTAAAAACCTATCAAGAAGGCTGTGTGTCTCTTTAACAGCTTCCTTCGTCACACCTTTACTACCTAATTTAAATGGAATAGATCTAAGGCTGGGTGTGACTTGCACCTGTAGATGAAGGATGTCTTTTGAAGTTGCTCCAGGCCCTCATTTGCATGCTAGATGCACATTCTGAGTGAGCACAGTCGACACAAGCATTGTGCCTAATCACAACGTCCGCTTACGGTTTGCGGGATTTTGCCGTGGAGACTGAGTACGATTACAGGACATCTGGTTTTCCAGTTCCCCCGTCGCCTGAGTTGCGTTCCCGAGGAAGACTCTGCTCTGGTCAGAAAATCGGTCTGTTAAAAGTTATTGTTTATTAGAAAATATATTTATCTTGTTTAAGTTTTTACAATTAGCTAGTGTCTTTGCTGGTGCGCAATATATTTTTCATCTCCTGTTTATCTGAATTATGTTTGTATGTTTGTGCGATAAAGCTCATATAGACTGCTCTCACATGGAATGTGTATCCGGCATGCAAATGAGGGTCTGGATCAACTTCAGAAGATTTCCTTCATCTGCAGGTGCATGTCCCAAGTCAGCCTTTTGAAGGGTCAGTAACCAGAGGACACAGATTTAAGGTGATTGGCAAAAAACCAGAGGCGATCTGAGGGAACCTTTTTTTTTACGCAGCGAGTTGTTGTGATCTGGAATTTGCTGCCTGAAAAGGTGATGGAAGCAGATTCAATAGTACCCTTTAAAAATAATTGATAAATATTTGAAGGGAAAAAAAAACTACAGGGCTGTGAGGAAAGAGCAGGGGATTAATTGGTCGGCTGTGCCAAAGAGCCAGTACAGGCACAATGGGCTGAATGACCTCTTTCTGTGCTGTACCATTCTATGATTCTAAGTGACTTCAATCACAAATCACATCAGTTTTTGGTTTTAAAGGAGGATTCCAGCAATGTCATAAATCACAGCAGCAAAGCTAGAGCAAATGCCAAGACTTAATTTGTCATCTTAAACTTGCTGTACCAGGAGTAGTTTGATAGAAATTTGGTGAGTATTTGAGGGAATTTCGACACTACAGTGACCAACTCGAAGTAAGAATGACCTCAGATCCTTGTGCAGGCGTGTTCAAGACGATATCAATTGGATCGTATTTTCTTTTCTTTTGGGCCTCCTTATCTCGAGAGACAATGGATACGCGCCTGGAGGTGGTCAGTGGTTTGTGAAGCAGCGCCTGGAGTGGCTATAAAGGCCAATTCTGGAGTAACAGGCTCTTCCACAGGTGCTGCAGAGAAATTTGTTTGTTGGGGCTGTTGCACAGTTGGCTCTCCCCTTGCGCCTCTGTCTTTTTTCCTGCCAACTACTAAGTCTCTTCGACTCGCCACAATTTAGCCCTGTCTTTATGGCTGCCCGCCAGCTCTGGCGAATGCTGGCAACTGACTCCCACGACTTGTGATCAATGTCACACGATTTCATGTCGCGTTTGCAGACGTCTTTATAACGGAGACATGGACGGCCGGTGGGTCTGATACCAGTGGCGAGCTCGCTGTACAATGTGTCTTTGGGGATCCTGCCATCTTCCATGCGGCTCACATGGCCAAGCCATCTCAAGCGCCGCTGACTCAGTAGTGTGTATAAGCTGGGGACTTCAAGGACTTCTGTGTTGGAGATATAGTCCTATATCTCCAACACAGGATCGTATTTTAAACAGAGTGAAAGGAAATTGTTGGCCGGTGGCATTGTGTGACTTCTACCAGCACATCAAATAGAAAATAACAGAAGACTGGAAATACGTGACTGTCTGTAGCACATTTAGAGTCACTTGAACTTTACTGTTGAAACTTGTATTTCTTTTACTGCTGCTCCCATTGGCACTGACATTCCTCCTACCCCACCCCATCCTTGCCTTGCCTGGGTGTCGGACAGACACGCTGTGCTCAAAACGCAGGGCCTTGTTCCTGTTCCTATAGCTGTGGAGCACTGGCATGCGAGAGCCTGGAAGCTGTAGAACTGGCTGCCGGCCTCAGGGCCTTCCGGAGGAAGGACATGGTTCATGAAAGCCTCCAGGCTGAAGATCCATGAAGGAAAAAAAGTAGGATCCTTGTGCTCCACTGGCCCTCCGATCCGCGTGGGCCCAGGTGTAAGATCTGACGCCAGCTAGCTTGAGTGTCCCTCTGAATGGATGCCTTTCATTGCTTTGAGATAAACTGATGAGGGAAGGTTGGCAACACCCCTCCCATCTCATTTCCCATGGATTTCCTCACCATCACAGCACAGGTCCATGTCCATTATGTCAGGGACATCCCAGAAAACTTGGAATAATGTGAAAAAAAAACAACTCTTTGTACCTCACTATTCCTTTTAGTACTGCCTGGGAACTGATATTCAACTGCTCTGGGCAGGAATTCTGGAACCTGTGGGCCATTATTTGCTGCAACAGGACATCTAACGGTGCCTGTCTTTAGTTCGACTTGCCCTTGTATTTTTATGTTTTTAACTTTTTTTGAAATGGCAAGTTGCTGAATGTGCGAGCTGATGTTGCCGCAAGGGAAACGGGACATCTGGGACCTGAGTGAACAAGGCAAGCACCTGTGTATCTCTTTAACCTGACAGCTTGAAGGATTGTGAAATTAATAAAGCAAGGACTGAGAAGAAAGGCTAAATTAGAGTAGGTGAATTTAATGTCAAATCAGGTACAGAATGAGAAATAAACAGAGGGAAAGACAGATTGGATTGGGAGAGGGGAAAAAAGAGACAGAAAGAAAGTTAATTTGAAAATTTACTTTTTTTAAATCTCCAACAACAATTAAAACCTGTAGGAATGAGACTTCACACGTCTTTGTTAGATTTCAGTGCCAGAGAGGTTGATCTGCTGTAATTAGTACTTAACGTGTCATTAGCAAGATACTCAGACTTTAAGTGGACAAGACTTTCTGCAGTGTTTAGTTTAGAGATACAGCACTGAAACAGGCCCTTTGGCCCACCGAGTCTGTGCCGACCATCAACCACCCATTTATACTAATCCTACACTAATTCCATATTCCCTACCACATCCCCACCATTCTCCTACCACCTACCGACACTAGAGGCATTTTACAATGGCCAATTTACCTATCAACCTGCAAGTCTTTGGCATGTGGGAGGAAACCGGAGCACCTGGAGGAAACCCACGCAGACACAGGGAGAACTTGCAAACTCCACACAGGCAGTACCCAGAATTGAACCTGGGTCGCTGCAGCTGTGAGGCTGCGGCGCTAACCACTCCGCCACTGTTCACATCGCACCATTCAAGGCGTTATAATGGCGAGCCATACAGCGAGATGCCGTTTTCGCCAAACATCAGTGGCAGATTCCTGATTTCCACGTTTAACCTCGCATACACATAAATAACGGTTAGCGTCATTCGCCATTATTTTGACAGCAAAATCAGGCCCACTAGGTTTAAAGTTATGCTGAGCCGTGTGACAAAGATGTTTTGTTTTTTAGAAAATAAATTCCATTGTCACCTTGGCTGAAAGGAAGAATGTGCTGTCAATGTGTTTCACTGGGCTTTGGACAAATAATTTTGTTTCTTTGTTTAAGGGAAAAATCCAATCAAACAGATGGGCTTCAAATTGACAAGCATCCCTGGTCCCATTGCTAAATCAGCAGCATTTCCTGACTTTTGACTGACAGTTTAATGAAACCAAGCAAATAAGTTAAAGTTCAGTTACTGAACAATCCTTGTATCTTATTTCTGCTTCATGACGGTGATTCAGACAATGGTTAAAGATTCTAATCTAAAGAGGTGAGAAAATGCTCGATTTTCTGCTTCAGGTTGTGAACCAGACTTGAAATTCCCTGCAAAGGATTGTGATCCTTTTCCTTTCTTGCAGCTGAAGAAACTGCATTTGCAAAGTAAAATTAGGAGCAGGCAAAATGCACGGTGTTGAGAAATTAGTGAGAAAAATCAATTTGCTTTTTTTTTAAATTTTCAATTCTAATTTTTAAATTGAATTTGTTTCTTTATCGTTTTGTCTGCAATCAGTTTTCTTAGTTTTGTTGTATTCCTGTTAATTTTCTTTTTTTTTGCCCCTGAGTTCTGTTCCTCTTCATTCAGTTCTCCTTCCTCGTTTGTATGCCCCTTTCTGTCAAAACTCTGACCCTTGCTCCCACGTACCTTCTGTTCATCTATTCGCCATTCATTCCCTATGGTCTGGGGACGGTGGGTGCTGGTTAAATACACACAGATCTCAAACAGTGTTTGCAATTTTCTGATGGCAGATTTTGGTGGCGCATGAACATAACTCCTGAAAAGTCAAATTAAAATGCGGATCTGACTACACTTAGTTCTTCAGGCTATGTTAAATCCCAGTTGATGTATATGATGTAGTGTTCTCTCCAAACAACAAGAGAGTATCTTGCAGATGTATTTGGAGATGGAGGCATGACATTTCGGTTTATTGTAGCTCCATCAGCCTGTAGCATGTCCCCACGCAGTGAGTTCCTGATTTCAACTGTGTTTCCATAGATGGAGAGAAGAAGCAAATCGCTTTGCAGCGATGGTCTCCCTAGATTATTTACGCACTTGCTAGCAGCCAGCTAAACATGACGATTGCCAGAAGCTGGAAAAGATGCAAAACACGGGTAGACTAATGAGGGAAAGGAAATAATAAATTACAAAAACAAAATCTGTCGCAAATTCTATGTTTTGTTTTCACTTGGGCAAGGTTTAAGGGCTGGTGCAGCATTCCAGAGCTACTTGATCTAATTAAAAATGGAGTAGTTTCATCTGAATGGTGCAGAGGATCTTTTCTGCCCAAGAACGTTGATATAGTGGGCTTGATAGGTATATTGTCGTAAAGAAGGAGAAGAGGCTGGTCTAGGAGCTTAAAGGGATAGGTGACTCCCAGTCGTAGAAGATATTAACCGAGACACCAGAGGCAATTTTATCCTGACTTGCTGATGGGAAACTCATGGTTCAGGTGGAAAGCTGATTTTTACACCCCACCCCATGTGAGAAATTTTAATCTATCCTGCCATTTAGGAAACTGATGGGATTGGGTGCAATGCAATTACACCCCTTCCCCCATCCTCGGATTTTATTGTCCATTGAAGTCGACGAATAATTTTTAGCGGGATTTTTTTTTTATTCATTCATGGGATGTGGGCGTCGCAGGCCAGGCCAGCATTTATTGCCCATCCCTAATTGCCCTTGAGCTGAGTGGTTTGCTGGGCCATTTCAAGGGCATGTAAAGGTTAACCACATTGCTGTGGATCTGGAGTCACATGTAGGCCAGACCAGGTAAGGACAGCAGATTTCTTTCCCTAAAGGACTTTAGTGAACCAGATGGGTTTTTACAACAATCGACAATGGTTTCATGGCCATCATTAGACTAGCTTTAAATTCCAGATTTATTAATTGAATTCAAATTCCACCTTCTGCTGTGGTGGGATTCGAACCCATGTTCCCAGAGCAATACCTGGGTTTCTGGGTTACTAGTCCAGTGACAATACCAGTACGCCACCGTTCCATCTTTCCATGTGTTCTACCACATTAGACGTTCATACAACCTAATTTTACCATATTAAAATACCACTGATGTGGATGTCAGTGACTATTCCACAAAGGCCTCATGCTGTACCAGTCTTCATATGCAATTATTTAGTTTTTGATGCAGCACCATTTGTCTCACCCATGGTTATCCAATGGGAATGGCCTTATTTGAGGTGTTTGGCAAAAGAGGAGGGCCAACAGAGGAATGCTGAACAGATCAGGGTACAGGAGAGGTGAAATGTGTACGCCTGCTGGTGCTGGACATGTGCTTCTGAGACACAACTGAACATAACCTGTTTTGTCAGACAAAAATGCTTGCAGAGGATTGTAATTGCAAAGAAAGGTAGGATAGCAGATCTGAAGGAATATATACATATATGAATGTCTTAATAACTTATTGGATGCTTCCTCAGAAATGCTGAAATCACAGTGTATAATGCTTTCAGTGACACTGCATGAAGGAAGGCATGCAAGAGTGACCAATAGCTAGAATACCTCGACTGACCACGTCTCTTGAGATCTACCAGTGATATCTGCAGTCCCGACGCAACTAACAAAGACAATGTGAGCTGTCATCTCAGTGTTCGGGGGTCTGTTGCAGAACTGTGTTACATACTGCACGGATACTTGCAGCTACCATGCAGCACAGGATTGACTCCTCCAGCGACTGTCTTGGTCAACTGCAGCCAGCAACTTGCTTTCAGCTCCATGCAGGCATGCTGTATAGCTGACCATTAGGGATGGTGCTGTAGAGCAGCACGAAAGACAACTCTTCATGCAACCACCTCACATAGAGTCACCTTCACTCCAGCGATCATCAAACAGAGAGTTGGTGCTGTATGACTTGGTTACTTGCCTGCCAACTTTGGACTCTGAAATGAGATTCCCTTTTGTTTCATGTTTTGCTGATCAGTTAATATCCTTTCTCCCTTAAAGTTTGATAATGGATGCCAACAGACTGAACTTTTCCAAAGGCTGTAAGATTCCCCTGTTCTATCTCTTTATGTCTCTGCATTACTTTAAATTTCAACTATCTACAATTTTTCATTCCAGCTTCTAGTGTGCTTTCTGCACACAACCAAATCTATACCAGAGTTGCCTTTAATTGTGAGAATGAGCTGACCATGAAAAAGTGTGAATAGCCACAAAATCCTTGAAGACATTGACACTTTGTTTACTCGTTGATTCTATTTGAGCTTGTTGTTTCATTTGCATGTTTGAGGGACAGCCTGTGTTCTAAAAGCCTGGTACATTCAGAGTTTGATCTGCCAATCGGATGTTCTTAACCATTGCTGAGCCGCTGTCCACAAGTTTAACTGCTTTCACAAACTTTTTGATATTTCTACCAGCTAATTGGCTTGTTTGATTGATTTAAGATGCTTAAAAAAAAGTCATTATGAGTAATTTGTTGTTGCTTGGCTGCTTGTTTTTCATTTCTGCTCACCAAATCTGATTTCTCGGGAGCACATGTTTTAAAACATCCAACCCATCAATTTCATAAGAGGACCATAAATTGCTACAATAACTAGATATATCTCACGTTCAATAAAGAATAATGGAGAATGCACATTATTCTTGAAAAATGTAGAATCTTGCACCTTAATTTCCAGAGACTGCAAAATCATTTAGATTGCTTGGAAAACCAGTCATTTAAAATATCAAGTCAGTGTCAAGCAAATATCGGCACAGTTCTGAAATGTCTTCCTTTGCATTCATAAGAGGCACAGAATGATTTGAAAGAAAGAAAAGGGTCCGCTGTGGCTCAGTGGGTAGCGCTCTTGCCTCTGAGTCGGCAGGTTGCGGATTAAGTCCCACTTCAGATACCTGAATGCAAACGTCTAGGCAGACACTCCAGTGCAATACCCAGGGTGTGCTGCAGTAGCGGAGGGGCCACATTTGGATGAGACGTTAAACTGCAGACCCCACCTGCTCTGTCACTTGGACGCAAAAGATCCCATGACACTATTTTGATGTCCTGGCCAATATTTACCCCTCAATCAACATCACTAAAACAACAGATTATCAGGTCATTATCATGTTGTGGGAGCATGCTGTGCACAAATTGGCTGCCATGTTTCCAACATTACAATGGTGACTACTCTTAAATGGCTGTAAAGTGCTTTGGAGGCATCCTGAGGTTATGAAAGGCTCTACGTAAATGCAAATCTTTCTTTATGAAATAGATATGGGCTGCAAAGAAATTTTTCAACGCTGGTAAACAGTAGTTTAGAATTGCATTTTGATTGCAGAACAGATAATTAACCGCACCATAAGCTGAGATTTAAAGAAGTTGTAATGACTACAAAAAATGCACACAGGTTGTGGTGTGTTAATGCTAAATTGCTGAAACTAGAAGCAGTGCAGGAGAGCTGGAAAGGGATGAAAAGCAGTGAGGAAAAACAACAAAATCAGAGACCATATGAAAAAAGATAAGATGGCAAGTAGTTTCTGACTTACTATTGTTGGTGCTTCTGTGAACTGTTGGAATGGAAGAGACACAGTGGGGTAACATTCAGCTGGTGGTATTGGATCAGCCATCCATTATACACCCAACCTAATTTCATTTAAAGAAAATCAGGCAGGGTATATAACACACAGCCAATCCAATACTGCCGAACGTTGAAAGTTATCCCCACTATCTCAGTTCACGCTGTTCATAAGCACAACTTGGGCTTTTTAATACTGAGCAAAATAGTCAGTCCTAGAATGAAAATGCTCTTGGCAAAAACAAGTTAGCAAGCCAAACCAAGTTCACAAATATAAACAGAAAATGCTGGAAACACTCAGCAGGTCTGGCAGCATCTGTGGAGAGAGGAACAGAGTTAACATTTCAGGCCATTGACCTTTCATCATAACTGGGAAAAGGTAGAAATATAATAGGTTTTGAGCAAGTGAAAGGGGGGAGGGTGGGAAAAAGATAAAAGGGAAGGTATGTGATAGGGTGGAGGGCAGGAGAGATTAAATGACAAAAGGTTGCATGGTGCAAGGCCAAAGGGAGTGGTAATGGAATAAGTTTTTAAAAAAACAAAATGTGTGTCTAAAGGAAGTGTGAATGGCAGGATCCTGAATAGCTGCCGTCCGAAAGAAAATAAGAGGGGGGGAGAAAAAAACCAGCATAGAGAAACTAAAGAAAATGGATTTGGAGGTTATAATCTAACGTTGTTGAACTCAGTGTTGAGTCCAGGAGGCTGTAAAGTGCCCACACCAAAGATGAGGTGCTGTTCCTTGAGCTTGTGTCGAGCATCAAGCCAAGTTCAGAAAGGTTGAGCCTGTGTTTGTGGAACCTTTCATGTCTTCCAATCCTTTAGTGCTCAGTTGGTTCACCCAGTGAACAGCTGAGTCATTTACACCAGAAAGGTTCCCAACATGATTCCTCATCTGAGCTGAGTTATGGAATCATAAAATGGCTACAGCACAGAAGGAGGCCATTTGGCCTGTTGAGTCCATGCCAGCTCTCTGCGAGAGCAATTTAGCTAGTTTTAATAATAATTTATATATATATTGTCCCAATAATATATATAAATACATAATAAATAATATTCCCAGTTCCTCCAATTCGCTAACACTTTCAGTATCTGCAGTATTTTGCCTTTCTATCCAAATCTATCTCAATTCGGTCCACTTGTTCCCCATTATTTGCTCCTCTAGTTTTATACAGCTTCAGTTTTATCCGCAGTTACAAATCATTGATAAACACTAAATATTGTAATGGTCCCATCGCTGACAGCTAATCACTTTCTGCATTTCTAATGCAGCTCCAAGTAACACAAGAGTTTAAGCAGTGCTGGGGTGAGATAGGAAGGCATTTGTCCAATCTTGGCTGGGATGTCAAGTGCGCTGCAATTAGTTTTACTGTCTTTGTGCAAGAGAGGCAATTGTTGACACTATCCAGTGATCCTTGCTGGGAGTGCTACTTATGTTTGTTGTTAATTGAAGGTGGAATCAGACATAACTATGATGCCCCCCACAGTTCAGTAATTTGCCATTCACACAAACATATAGCTAGGGTGGGTTGGTCAGTCAAAGAGCTGCAATTACATTGTGGCAACACCCAAATCCAAGCCATTATCACATTGCTATTTGTGGTACTTGCTGTGTGCAAATTGGCTATCACTTTTGCCTGCATACCAACTTCAAAAGTAATTCATTTGCTGTTGAGCACTTTAGGATCTCTGGAGGACTTGTAAAGTGCTACATAAATATAAATTCTTCCTTTACTTACCGATTGGACCATTATTCTATTTTGAGCAACAAATATAACGTGGGATTTTAAATTGGAAAAGTTTAAATAATAGCTTCATTTTTATAATTAACCTTTGTGGCTTACTGTGTAACAACGAAGTCAAAAAAAAAAATGTGACCTGCTCACATGGGTACCGTGCCATGGAGCCCCACGATTTCAAACACGGCAGCTCGTTTACATGGCCATGGTGCCCAGCCCCCACGATGACGTGGAGGGCGCGGTCAGTGGTGACTGGTGCCAATGTGCAGGCGCCGTTGCCATTTTTAAAGGGCATACAGTCCTTAATGGAAATTTAAAAATTAAAGGGCCAGGTCAGTTGAATCACCAAAAAGCAGAAATAAATTACCTTTGAATTCATTTCCCACCCTTTCAATGGCATCTCAAAACATTCCTGCCCTTCCTCCCCCAGAATTCATTTATTAAGAATTTGAACCCCCCCCTCAAAGTTCAGCACCTTTGGCCTTCACCCCTTCCCATCAACCCCACCCCCCCCCCCCCACCCCCTGGACCAATCCGCAGCAATGTTATCCCGCTCCCACCTCCCGTACAGGGAAACAATCATCCCTCCCCCCCCCCCCAAAACAGGTGTCGAGCCACATTTCCCCGAACGGCCACCCAAATGAAGATCGGTGCGGCGATTAAGGAGGCAACGGGACCCTCATTAAATCAGGTACCTAAATTAATTAACATATTGAAATGGGGTCCCATCGCCAAGAGGTGGGGCGGCCACACGAGGCCTCGATGCCACCGCCGAGATCGGCACGGGGTCTGCCGCCGTCGGGGTTGGTGACGGGCCTCCGCTGCACCGATCTTCATTGTCCCCCTGTCAACGTTCACAACAGCAGAGGAGCCTTGAAATCCTTGTATTCATGCAGCAACTTTAACATAATAAAATGTCCCGAGGTGCTTCACAGAGGCATTATAAAAGAATATGACACTGGGCCACGTAAGGAGATATTTGGTCAGATGACCAAAAGCCTGGAGAAAGTGGTAGGTTTTAAGGAGCGTCTTAAAGGAAGAAAGCGAGATGGAGAGGTTTAGGGAGGGAATTCCAGAGCTTAGGTCGTCGCCAGCTGAAGGCACAGCCACCAATGGTGAGTGATTAAAATCAGGGCTGCTCAAGAGGCTGGAGTAAGATGAGTGTAGGTATCTCGGAGAGGGTGTGGGTCTGGAGGAGAGTACAGAGATAGGGAGGGGCAAGGTCATGGAGTGATTTGAAAACGAGCATGAAAATTTTAAAATTGAGGTGCTGCTTAACACAAGCCAACGTAGGTCAGCGAGCACAGGGGTGATGGGTGAACGGGATTTGGTGCGAGTTAGGAACATGGGCAGCAGAGATTTGGATGACTTCAAGTTTACGGAGGGTGGAACGTGGGAGACCAGCCAGGAGTGCGCTAAAATAGTTAAGACTGGAGGCAATAAAGGCGTGGATGAGGGTTTCAGCAGCAGGAACGCTAAGACAGGGGCAGAGTTTGGCGATGCTACGGAAGTGGAAATAGGCTGGCTTAGTGACGGCGTGGATCTTTGGCTGAAAGATCATCGCGGGGTCAAATATGACACCGAGGTTACAAACCGTCTTGTTTAGTCCCAGACAGTTGCCAAGGAGAGGGGGTGGAGTCAGTGGCTAGGGAGCTGAGTTTGTGGCAGGGACCGAGGGCAATGGCTTCGGTCTTTGCAATATTTTATTGGAGGAGATTTCTGCTCATCCATTACTGGATGTCAGACAAGCAGTCTGACAATTTAGAGATAGTGGAGGGTTCAAGATGAGATGATGGTGAGCTCGAGCTGGGTATGGCCAGTGTACATGTCGAAACTGATGTGTTTTCGCACGATGTTGCTGAGAGGCAGCATGGAGATGAGAAATAGGAGGGGGTCAATGGTGGATCCATGGGGGACAGCAGATTTAACGCTGGGGGAATGGGAAGAGAAGCCATTGGTGGCAGTTCTCCGGCTACGATTAGATGGATAAGAATGGAACCAGGCAAGTGCAGTCCCACCCATTGAATGTCAGTGGAGAGGTGTTGGACAAGAATGATGTGATCAACTGATGCAAAAGCTGCAGACAGGTTGAGACGTACGCTGAGGGCTAGTTTGCCTTTGTCACTGTCACTAGGGAAGTTACAGAGCAGCTTTTTCAGAAGAATGGGAAAGATTTCCCTGCCTGCCTTCACAACTGGGCACATTGTATACAGAAAAAATATTGAGAAAATGTAAGTTCATGAAAGCAATAGCAATCTACAAAATTATGCTGCTTTTAGCTGTTTATTAGTATGGGGATTAAAATATAATCACGATGTATTTCTGTAACTTATTTCGGTACTTGTTGAATTCTAATGGAGTAATTGGCTATTATATATTTGTAGTTGATGAGCTGTGCGGTGAGACCTTAGATTCGGTCATGGGGAAGTAGAGAACTGGGGAGCTTTTTCTCAGTTATACTGTAATTGTCTAGTATCCCAGGGTTACGCCCTGCTGCTAGCAATTTGATCTTTATCACATATCAGGACAGACATTTCAGATGCTGGCTTAAAGCAGGGAGATATGTTGATATTGCACGTTTTTTTATATAGGAAGTGATTAAGTTGGCATCCATTACAGTGAAGTAGAAGAGACTTGTTTTGAACTTGAGAGAGGCCAGAGAAATTTACACTCTCACCACCAGTTTCAAGAGTTGAACAGCCAAGAGGTGAAAATTACATTTTATTTAAAAATTTACTGTAAGTGAAAATAGTCCACAGCGCATGTTGTTGCTGTCGATATTACTGCCTACACTCTTACTTTGTCACTATGCTGAACATTTTAATTTTGTGATCATTTTCTATTTCTTTACTGATTTTTCAGCCCTTAATGAGCCTCCTCAGAATGCTGTGGCTCACACTGAGGTACAGTTTCACAGGAAGTAATATCCTTCTGGCCTTTTGCACAACTGGTGTTTCACGTTTGAAGAGGGAGAGTGAACACTGGTGATTTATCTGCCTGTGTTTGATATCATCACAAAGCCTGTCATCAACTCTTTCTGCTCCCAACATCCAGGCGTGCAATTCTGGCAAGGATCACTGACTTGTGGTTGGGAGGAGAAACACTGAGGAGTAGTTCTTCTAGAAAAACATCCCAAACACAGCAGCCAGTTGGTGCACAGCAAGATCTCACAAACAGAAATAAAATAAATTACCAGATGATCTATTTTGCTGGTGTTGACTGAGGGATAAATATTGACCAGGACACCTCCCATCTTTTCTTGGAATCCATAGCAGTATTCATTTAGATCCACCTGAAAGGGCAGGTGGTGCCTTGGTTTACCATCTCGCCTGAAAGAGGGCACCTCCCCGGATACTACACTAAAGTGTTTGCTGATGTTAAGAGCTTAAGCTTCTGGAGCAAAACCTGAACCTTCTGACTTAGAGGGAAGAATGCTACCATTAAGCTACATTTGACACCAAGAATTGGAATATAGTATACTTTGACAGAAGAATAACAAAGTGCATTTCTGACTGAAAAGGACAAAGTATAAAAAGAGAGATGCTGATATGAGTGTGAGAAGGGACACAGTACACAGTATCCTTCTTATGTTATTGTAATTTGTCAGAAAATCTTGATGTTAAATAGACCTTAAAACTCCTTCACGGTAAAATTGTGCTTGCCATAACAAAATTTCACATCAGAAAATTCGTGGTATTTTGAATTGGCTATGCAAGTATTATAGTGACAGTTTGAAGTGAGTGGACAGCACGTACTCCTAGTTTACTGTGTACAATAGACAGTCCATTCAGCTTGAAGTTTCTGCTTTTTCATCAGAACAAGACATGACAAAAATTGTGGAATATGCGTTGCTAATTGAGAGTGAAATATTGCTGCTAGGGCTGAGAAATAGTTTGCAGTGCAACATTAGATATATACTAGACATTGTTTGTGTTTTTTGGTATGATAATAGGAGCAGAGATTAGTGCAGTGGGCAGTTAGCTATTAGCTGTTTGGGTGTACACAGATCAGCTGAATGGCTGAAAAGCAACTACATCAAACAAGTAGTCTACGCATGGAGTAAAAATTGAACAGTTTGGAATATTCTTCACAAAGCATCTGAGCTTTTCATGTGACATTGGGCTAGTACATACAAGAGCTGCTCACTATCGAGACAAGACCACTAAAAAGATCTGTGTTAGAGATCTGAAGAGAAGCAAGGATTGCAAAGCAGTCGCTGCTTGGAGACACTTGGATTGTGAGTCGCACCGGATATTTTCTCTTTACCTGTGATATTGATAGTAAAGGGTGATTGTCATCATTGCCATTCACTTCCAGTTGTGATTATCAATAACTGATGGCATGGTGTAATTTGCTTTATAGCATAATTTTATTTCAAGGCATCATTCTATTGCAAAAAGGATGTGTGACTATCCTGAGTTCCTTCGCTTCTTTGGAAAATGAAAAATTGGGGGGGGCGGTGGTGAAGGGTTGGTACGATTGCAAGAATACGATAAGCTGACTGAGGTAAACCAGATGTTTGGGGAGTGGTGAGTACAGCTCGCAACTACATTCTCACTTTATGGCACCTCTGCATACCTTGTACTCAGGAATAGCTGGGTTTGATGTCTTATGCCAGTAATGCTCAATGCAGTTGCTTCTCCGACCACAGTCATGAGATAATAGCTTTCTAGGCTTTAATTATTTATCAAACAGATTCCCGTTGTGCTAGCCTTCTTTGTGTTTACTTCCTGATGACATTAGCGATTACTAAGAAAAGATATGAAATGAAGACGCTGACAGTGTAACAGCTGTTTCTGACTCCCTAGGTGCGTTGTTGCAGCCATCCATCTTTGCTTAGTCTTTTTTTCACAGCTGGATAGAGCATTCATTAAGAGAGACTGTTCCCAAAATAAGTTCAGAACAAATTGTATCACTCTTTATTTGTGAATGTGATGCCTGATTTGAAAGACTTTTGGACAGTTTATATTGCAGCCAGATCTCCTGCAAATTGATTTTATTCTATTTGAATTTCTAGCACTGCGGTACAGCTATTCTCCATTTAATTTCAAACTGAATACAAATATGTAAATGCTAATACAGTTTTTTAAAAAAACACTTGTATTTGCACTGTACGATTTCATATCACAATTCATGTTATCACAACCAACTTACTAGTTGACCTGTCAAGCATAGCCTCGAGTCTGAAGCACGGTTGTAATTTTTGACTGCTGAAATGGAGTTGTGTTTCACAGTGTCTTCCCCTTTCAGCCACTGCTGAGGGTTTTCCTCTCTGTGGTCAGAGAACGAGTTTGAATTTAAATTGTGGTTTAACACGTCATTAGGATATTCCAAAGCACTTGACTGCCAATGTATTACTTTTGAAGTGTAATCTAGATTATTATGTAGGCAAATGCAGCAGTCATTTTGCATATACCAAGGCAGGCTTAATATCTCATTTAAAAGATGCCATTTCTGAAAAGGTACTATGCTGATGTGCCAGCATAGATTATGTGCTCGATTTGGTAAAGAACCTACAGCCTTCTGACTCGGACTACTATTAAACTGAAACTTAAGTGATATAATTAGGCACATTTTGAAGTCAATGAAAGTTAATTGCTGAGTGATGTTTTGTTGGATTGGCAGCAGTTTTAAAGCCAGGTTATCAGATCTGCAAAATCAGCAAGCACTCATTCCCTCACTTATACTTTTAATATTTTGAAGTGTGATGGACCTGTATTAGATGCAAATGTATTTTATGTACTATATCGCACATTTCAAATCGTAGATTACAGTAACAGGAGAAGCTGCAAAATATTTGTTCATAAGTGCAGTCTTTCATTGGTCAGCGGTTAGTTTGATTGCCCCCTCCCTAAACTTCTCCACACCTTTCCCTCTCCTCCTCAAATGCATTACTTAAAGCTTACCTCTTTGATCAAGCTTTTGGTTACCTGTTCTGGTATCAGTGTCAAATTTTGTTTGATAATCTTTGTGTGAAGCACCTTGGGAAGTTTTACTTTGTTAAAGGTGCTATGTAAATGCAAATTGTTTTTGTGCAAACTTTCTTCAAAAGAATGACAACTGGTATGAAATTTTGAATAACTGCCATCGTTGTCTGGTACTGTGCTTCAGCAAGATTCGGCACCTGAGAAAAACTGAGAAAGCAAAAATAATATCTAGAACCTGAAATTCTGTGATTTTATTCTGAGGCAAATGTGATGTGCTATCCAAGGCCCCAAACACTCCTTTCAAGTGAAGCAGCGATTTACTTGCATTTCTTTCAATGTAGTTATACTGTATTCGCTGCTCACAATGTGGTCTCCTCTACATTGGGGAGACCAAACGCAGACTGGGCGACTGCTTTGCGGAACACCTCCGCTCAGTCCGAAAGCAAGACCCCGAGCTTCCGGTTGCTTGCCATTTCAACACTTCCCCCCTCCTCTCAGGTCAACATTTCTGTCTTTGGCCTGCCCCAGTGTTTCAGTGAACATCAATGCAAGCTCAAGGAGCAGCACCTGATCTTTCGATTAGGCACTCTATAGCCTTGCGGACTGAACATTGAGTTCCATAACTTCAGAGCACGAGTGGCCTTTTTTTAAAACAATATTTTATTTTTCAACCACGTGCCTGCTTTTCATGTAGTCAGAGCTACTCATTATTCTGCTAATAACACTCTCTCTGGACTAATGCTTTGTCTTTCACCAGAAGCATTAACACACTCTTTGCCTTTGTCCCAGGACAGCTTTGTTATTTAATCTCTCCTGCCCTATCAAACAACTTCCCCTTTGTTCTCTCCCCCACCCCCTCCCCTTCACTTGCTTAAAACCTGATTCTTTTCTAACCTTTGCCAGTTCTGATGAAAGGTCACAGACCTGAAACATTAACTTTGCTACTCTCTCCACAGATGCGCCAGACCTGCTGAGTATTTCCAGCACTTTTTGTTTTTATTTCAGATTTCCAGCATCTGCAGTATTTTGCTTTTATTATAGTGATGTGGTTCCACTTTGTTGTAGAATTTTAGAGTGTAAATTAGGAACATGAGAGTTAAACCTGTTTTAAAATAAATGCACACAATAAATTCCAATGGAATTGGGTTCAGGCAGAAGATGTGCCTGTCTCCATTGTGGTGCTCATTTATAAATGATAGGATAATGAGGTCAAAACCTGCTGTCCCAGAAATTTTACCATTTACAGCAGACTTAAACCTGCAGAAAAGAGGGGCAAGTGTGTGATCTGTCAAGCCAGGAAGTGGCTGAATTTGGAGGCTTTGACTGTCCACAAACTTTGTTTGAAACATCAGCCTTGACTGAAGGAATTAGAAAAATATTTCCTCAGCTGCTAAGAAATGATTCTGCAAACTGTCTCTTTTTCCGTCTGTACAATTGCAGTTTCGATCTCAGTGTATGGGAGACTTTCAGACACAAACTTCTACAACAACAGCAACAACTCCAGCTTGTATTTATATAGCACCTTTTAATGTAGTAAAACATCCCAAAGCGTTTGAGGGGCATTCAGCAGAGGACGCATTTCAGTAGCGCATTATGATCTGGAATGCACTGCCTGAAAAGGTGGTGGAAGCAGGTCCAATAATAACTTGCAAAAAGTAATTGGATAAATACTTGAAGGACTTTGGAGAAAGGACAGGGGAATGAGACTAATTGGATAGCGCGTTCAAAGAGACAGCACAGGCACAATGGGCTCCATGCTGTATAATTCTATGATTTCGTCTCCGGCAGGGCAATCCTTTGCTTTTCAGCCTTCTGTCATGGAGTCCTTACTATAAGGTTCACTGGGCATTTCATATGTCCTTATAATGGAGGCATAAAGGAGCAGAAGGAAAAGAGAATGAGTGAGGCATGCAGGATAAGCTAACGCCAAAGGACCCACAGTATATTTTATATTGTAACTATTTTTAAAGTTTCCCAGAAATAATAGTTTGTTGAATGCTATCCAGAGAAATAATCGCACATCTGACAAATATTGAACAGTCATTAAAAATTGCTTGGAGTTTTTTTCACACGATAGCTGGTGCTACTTATGTCTCTGAGTCAAACCACAAATTCCTGAATCCTGTAGGTTGTTCTTTAGCTATCTACGATTCATACATTAACTACCTCAGTTGCATTCAATATTGCTCGGAAATTGATAATGGGAAGCTGACATCAGCAGGCATCAAGACTGACTAGTGGTCACGTGTCACTATGCAGAGGTGTACCCTGTCAAAAACCAATCCATTTTTTAAAGTACAAATATATCCACAAAAAAAAAGAACCAGAAGAATTTTTATCAGTGATGGCCTGTGACTGTTAGCCCTATTTGTGTCATTCTGTATTTTTCTTCTGTACGTCTGTACAATTGCAGTTTCCATCTCAGTTGCATGTACGGGAGACTTTCAGAAACAAACCTCTACAACAACTTGCATTTATATAGCGCCTTTAACGTAGTGCAACATCCCAAAGTGCTTCACAGAGGTGTTATCAAACAAGATTTGACAGCGTGCCACATGATGTTAGGACAGGTGACCGAAAGCTTGGTGAAGGAGGTAGGTTTTAAGGAGCTTCTTAAAGGAGGAGACAGATAGACAGAGGAATTTAGTGAGGGAATTAGAATTTCGGGCCCAGGCAGCAGACGGTATGGCCACCAATGGTGGAGCGAAGGAAAGCGTATCAGAGGCCAGAATTGGAGGAACACAGAGCTCGGGGTTCTAGAACTGGAGGAGATTGGATAATTAGATAGGTAGGGGTGAGGCAATGGAGGGATTACCAACACAGCACATTAACTCAAGCAATCTATCTTTTTTATGCCGTGTTTTAGTTTTCTTCCTTGACTGAAGGTGTTGACTCCCTTGCTGGGATACAGTTTCAGTTACACATCTGCTTCCCAAGTGTGGATTATTCAGCTGTGAGCCTTGAAGATGAATGTTTGCCAGCTGCTTGACTGGAAGTGCTATCATTGTTAAGTCTGATCCTGACCTCACTCAACATCCACACTTTGAGCCGGGGTTACTGTGGTCACCAGTGGTAACATTGCCAATATTCCTCTCCTTAACCCAGTGGTGCCAAAACTAATTGTAATGTCCCTAGAGCTACCCCATCGTCTAATTCAGAACAAGACTGGGGATTGAACCTGGGATTTTTCTGCACTGTGTGACTCAACCTACTCAGTGGATCAACTCGCCCAGCAATTGAGGGAACTACTTTTGCTGCTGATATGTTATTGCTTAGGTTCCCACTGCTATTATAGTTCTGTTTTTCATCACATTAAACTTGCAACCATTGCTTGCTTCCAGGTTTCTGTCAGTGTCTCTTTGTGATCAGCCAACAGGAGGTGATCAGGAATGATCTAGTCACTCATTTAGCCACTTTTCTCTCCAATCCTATGAGGACAAGCAAATCTTTTACTTTCTGCCTCCCACTGATGACTAACCAAGATAGGGAATTTAATGTTTAGGGTCTAAGGACGGAAATCAGCATTTTTCCTATCCATGGTGTAGCTCATGATACATCAGTGCATTGGTCTATTACATTCTCTTTTATGTATACTGTAACAGCAGAGCTTCACTTTGCATTACTTACATTGAAATCAGTTTTCTGGTCAATTGTTTAGCATAGTTACAGTACAAGTGATATGTAATATTTAGACAGCTGTGTATATGTCAATCAAGAAAACTATCAAAAGCTGGCCATTAGCTTCATAAAAGCTGGCAGGGCCTGAAAAAAAACTGTCTTTTCAAATGGCTGTGAATATAAGTCTGTGACGTGAAAATAAGGGCGGAATTTAATGGGCCCCCGGGAGATGGGCTAAGAGGCGTGGGGGGCCCTATAGAATTGCAACAGAAGGTGGGGGTGGGGGGGATGTGGAGGGCTGCTCGCTTTCCCTTCACATTGCAATTAAGTCAGGTTCAGGAAAGGCCGAGGATGGCCATGCTCGGAGGTTGCAAAGTAAAACTGTGGACTTGGTGGCGGGGGTGGAAGGGGGTAGGGTGGGATCCTCCTCCATAGGCAATCGGTGGCCCACAGAGGACCACTGGCGGCAAAGGCCGTGCCTCCATTAATCCCTCCCCCCCCCCCCCCCCCCAACCAAAAAAATGACCCACTCTTTCCCCCCTCCCCCCGACTGGGGACTGCCGGATTGGCTCTGGCAACCTAGGCCCAACCATCTTCAGCTGCTTCATCAATGACCTTCCTTCACTCATAAGGTCAGAAGTGGGGATGTTCGCTGATGATTGCACAATGTTCAGCACCATTCGTGACTCCTCAGATACTGAAGGCAGTCCGTGTAGAAATGCAGAAAGATCTGGACAATATCCAGGCTTGGCTGATAAGTGGCAAGTAACATTTGTGCCACACAAGTGCCAGGCAATGACCATCTCTGACAAGAGAGAATCTAACCATCTCCCCTTGACATTCAATGGCATTACGATCACTGAATCCCCCACTACCAACAGCCTAGGAGTTACCATTGACCAGAAACTGATCTGGAGTAGCCATATAAATACCGTGGCTACAAAAGCAGGTCAGAGGCTAGGAATCCTGTGGTGAGTAACTCACCACCTGACTCCCCAAAGCCTGTCCACCATCTATAAGGCACAAGTCAGGAGTGTGATGGAATACTCTCCACTTGCCTGGGTGCAGCTGCAACAACACTCAAGAAGCTCGATACCATCCAGGACGAAGCAGCCCATTTAATTGGCACCCCATCCACAAATATTCATACCCTCCACCACCGACGCACAGTGGCAGCAGTGTGCACCATCTACAAAATACACTGCAGCAACGCACCAAGGCTCCTTAGACAGTACCTTCCAAACCCACGACCTCTACCAACTAGAAGGTCAAGGGCAGCAAATGGTTGGGAACAACACCACCTGCAAGTTGTGTACCTACCTCACATGGACTGCAGCTGTTCAAGAACACAGCTCATGACCACCTTCTCGAGGGCAATTAGGGATGGGCAACAAGTGCTGGCCTAGCCAGCGACGCCCACATCCCATGAATGAATTAAAAAAATACCCGCCTCACTTACCTTGGGTCTGGGCTCCAGAGCTGGTGTAGTACCAGCAGTGGCCACCGCTCTCGACACTGTGAATAATACTGAGCTGCCAGCCCTCTGGCCAGCAGCTCTTGGGGGTGGTATCTCTCTCCTTAAAGGGACGGGGACCTCCGCGCTGGACAGCTAATTGCCTGAGCGATGTTGAATTGCGCTGGGGCACAGGGGATGGGGGTGGGTGGTGTGTGCAAGGGTGCTCTAAATGGCCGAAGCAGAATTTCCCTCACCTGGTGTCAGGACCCCTACTGGCTTCACTAAAATCAGCCCTGAATCCTTACACTGAAAGTGTAGTGGACATGGTTTGTAATTTAAGATGTAGTTTCCCCAACATTATTTCATCTGCATTTGGTGAAATGAAAACCTAAGTACAAGACAGCTGAATTTAGATTCAAGTATTGAAGGCATAAGATTTATTTTCTGGAAAGGGTAGGAGGTAATATTTGATGCATTTTCCCTTTTGGAATCTGCAATGGACATGCACATTGTACTTTTTTCATCTGAACAAGGAGGAACTTATGCTTGATTTTATTGAAAAACTGCTCTCTTTGGCACTCGGGAATGAATTATTCTTTCTATTTTTCTTTCTCCCAGTAGCAGCAGATAATCTATTAGTAGGAGAAAAAGGATTTAATTAATTTTCCTTTTAGAGAAAAAAAATTACCTAAAAGAGAGTGAGGGATTTGAAGCTGATCTTGTCGACAGCAGAATCATTGCAGTCTGGGTTGTAGGCAGCAAACTTAGAATTGTACCCAGTCTTTCCAAATTATTAATGATTTATTGCCGGTCTTGCTAACAAATAATTGGCAGTTTTCAGATTGCAAATTGTTACTATGAGGGTTGCAAGAGATACCGAGAGGGTCGCATTATTTGACCATTCTCAGACTAATGTTATGATGTATCCAGAAAATTGGTGATAGCATTGATATAATATGATTATTTAAAATGAAGACTGAAGCTGATTTGTTGAATGTTCTTCATTTTTTTTCAGATTTCTGAACAACAATGGCTAAAGCATATGAGTTTATGTGGCAGAAGCCTGTTCCGTCTTTTATGCAAGAAGGGGCTGTTTTTGACAGATATGAAGAGGTAAGTGACATATTAAAAATAAGTGATTTTTTCCAACTTAATTAGATTCCATTTCCTACTCCATCTTTCGACAACAACCATCACAAGCAGCAGAAGCATAATTTCCTTCTGATGTTTTTTGCCTTGTGATAGCACAAAGCTTGCCGGCTGCATTCTCTCCACAGTGTTACAGCAACTCATTGAAATTGCCCATGTAGATGCGAAAGAAAAGTGCCAACACAGTATTTTTATGCTTTGAATTGAGATTTGTTCAAATCAGAAGCTTCATTGTACTGCTGCCCCAGTTACCTGACCAGAATCAAACCTAATCTAATGGTATAGCAATGTGTCAGTTGTTCGTGTCTGACAGAGTGGGAAGATTACTACCTCTGTTGCTCGGTGTAGCAAAATCATAAACCTGTCCTTTATATACACACTTATGATTTCATTACACCTAGCACGTAAGGGAAATCTGCCCTGCATGTTACTTGGAGGTAAAGTAATGTTAAATGAGACTGTACGCCTGGGAGATTTATTTTTGGAGCCAGCCCTGCTGGAGCAGTCATACAGAAGTCAAAACTGAAATTTATTACCAGCTAATTTGCATAATATTCATTGAACTTGTGATTCTGCTTTGCTAGGAAGACTGATGTGCACCTTGAAAGGTTCTGGGACGACATCCATGCCAGTGGAATGGGTGTGCTGAAGTAACACTGGTGCAGAGCAAATGGGAAAATGGTTACCTAACTTCTTTAGAGGGGCTGGATCTTGCAGTGGGGGTGATTTCACCTGTCATTAACTGGACAATAAGGGGCTTAGAATGGTGTTGGCAACCTTATCTCTCTGTTAATGCCAGCAATGTGGTGGGCTCTGTTTTGAAAGAGGTCTCGCACCAAAACGACTGCCTGCTTCAGGCGATAGACCCCTTTTAATGTGGAAATCAGGACGCCAGTTGTCTATTTAAATCAGAACTAGCCCGAGCCTGCACCCAGCTTTGTGAATTATTTTTGTTGGACACAGAGGAGCAGGAGTACTCCTCCTGGACACACTCAAATAATCTAGGCTGCTGCCCTGGGACACCCAACCCTATGTGATTGTGCCCCCTGCCACCTAGCTGCCCCTGTTCAGTCTCGAGGCCTCCAACCAGCAATCTGTATTGGGATGTCTGCGTCGCAACCTGCGGCTCACCTGCTAAAGGCAAAATCGAACCCCGTGTTTTCAAGGGTAATTATTAGGTACAAACTTTGTTGCTTAAGTCATCCTTTAATTTATTGGCGTTGATGCACCACAATCATACATGAACAACAAAGGTGAGACTTAATGTTAAATTTATATGCTTTATTCTGGTGGAAGGTTGAGGTGCTGAGTGAATTTCCATCCGTTAGCCAGCTCAAAACCGAGTGGAAAAGAGGGCAAAATTAGCCTGGATCTCCTTGCCCATAAGTCTGCCGCTGGCTGTTCCTTCCTTTGCTGTCACATTCAAATGCCTGGGGGCACGAGATTGGGGTTCCTGGCCCCTTCCCCTCCGAACCACCCCTGTTCTGGCCATTCTTCAGGAACGCCATATGAACAGTTTACAAACTCAGACGGGAATACAATGAGACAAGTTAACAATAAGCCTCAAGGCACAACATTTAGAACTGCAACCAAAGAGCTTTACTGTGAAGATGAGGGGAATGAGGAAGTGGCAAACTTGCATAGCAAGTCAGAAATCACAATGAATGGGAAACCTGCAGAGAGGAGGAAACAAAATAGATTCCAACAGCAAAAGGAAGCCTAATATCTAATTCTAATCAGGAATTCAACATCACCACCACCCTCATGGGTAAAATGAAGGAAAAGCTATCATGGCCACAGGAAGGTTGCGTTGGAGAGATTACTTGATTGGCTATCTTCCATATTCTCTGTATTCAGTGAGGGATGCAGGAATTGTAGCAACCTGTTGCCCAAAGGGCTGGAATACATTGACAAATCATAAAAAGATTAATCGCATGTCCCATGCTGGATTTCTGTTGATAACCCCAACACGCAGAAAGTGAACCAGGTCAACTGCAAGGCCTGCGATCAATTCGACTTTGTTTTGTATGACCGCTGACATTTTTGGGATTGATATTTTTGGGATTCATGGACATGTCTGTAAAATGACTTTGCCACGTCCCCTCCTGTATAGTCTGAAAGTTTGGATCACCAGTGTTGCGGACAGCCTGATGTATGGCAGGTCCTATACAACATCTTCAGTTGCTCCTCACTCAAACAATTGCATGCGAAAAAGCTGTCTTTTGGTCTCCCACTTTTTGTCTATAACGCTAAAATTGGTTCTTCATATCACGTGAAAACCAAAACATAGCAAAGCTGTGAAATCAGCTTATATTTAGAAAAATTCAGGTGAAAATGTCTACCGAATCAGTAATTTTATAGAACCTGTTCTCTAGACCACTACATTAGAGAGAAATTTGGTTTTGTAAAGGAGCAAAAGATTGAACTGTTTCATCCTTCAATAGATGGGACATGCATGAAAGGCCCATCTCATAGAATGACTTTGAATAGACAGCATGCAAACAGGGCATTCGGTCCAACAAGCCCATACTGCTGTTTATACTCCACTCGAGCCTCCTCCAATCCGTTCTCATCTAACTCCATCAGCATAGCCCTCCGTTCCCTTCTCCCTCATATGCTTATCTATCTTTCCCTTAAATGGATCTATACTATTCACCTTAATACAGTCTGTGGCAGTGAGCTCTACATTCTCACCACTCTCAGGGAATCCAGAAGAAACTTCTTTACCCAATTTGATTTCTTGATGACTATCTTATATTGATGGCCTCTAGTTTTGCTCTTTCCCACAAGTGAAAACATTTTCTCTGCGTCTACTCTGTCAAAACCTTTCATAATTTTATAGCCCTCTATTGGGTCACCAAGGGAAAAGAGATCCAGCCTGTTCATCCTTTCCTGATACGATTTTGTGATGTTTAGAATAAAAGCCCCGTGATGACATTAAGAGTCATCCTTTTTCCAGGGAGCAGAAAGGCTCTACAGAACGTTGAATTGATTATAGACGTCATGCTGTACTCATAAAGCTGCCCTGTGACAGGGCAGTATCAGAGTGGTGTTAGTGCACTCGTGCTTTCCACAAGTTGCAAATGAGAAGCTGGTATAGATGAACAGTGAACATGATCCATCTGTACCTAAAAAAAAAAAGAAAGAAAGAAAAATAAGGGAAAGCAGAGGGCCACCAGTCCAGTTTAGATCTGCTATGCTCCTTAGTAACTGGATAGTGTTGTGTTTTCCTTGAAACAGAGGAGGCTGAGGAGTGACTTAGTTGAGGTGTGCAAAATTATGAGGGGCCTAGATAGAGTAGACAGGAAGGACCTGTTTCCCATAGTGGAGTGGTCCATTACCAGTGCTCAAATTTAAGGTGAATGGTAGAAGGATTAGAGGGGACATGAGGAGAATCTTTTTCACCCAGAGGGTGGTGGGTGTCTGGAATTCACTGCTTGGATCGGTGGTGGAGGCAGAAATCCTCAACTCATTTAAAAGGCACCTGGACATGCACCTGAAGTGTTGTAACCTGCAAGACTACGGACCAGGTGCTGGAAGGTGGGATTAGATTGGGCGGCTAGTTTTTTCAGCCGGCGCAGACGCGATGGGCTGAACGGCCTCTTTCTGTGCCATAACTTTTCTCTGGTTCTATGGTTCTTCAGCAACATGGGAGGTTTCATCCTACAAATTGTTAGAACAACTTAAAGATAATACAAGGGTGCCTGTCATTTCTGATGGGCAATGCTTTCAGAGATAATGGTCTGTAAAAGTCAATTTCAGCATATGTACTTGAGAGCATTTGAAATAGATAAAATTAACCAGGTTAAAATCTTCAATTTCAAAACAGCAATTTTTCTTAAAAGCACTAACAGGGAGGAGCCCAATCCATGTTGTTATGGACTTCTTGAACATTGAAGGTAAACTGGCATTACAGTGACGGCAGAGATCAGGAGTAATCTGCATCTCTGAACCGCAGAAACCATTGCCTCGATCATTAGCCCCCATGATGGGAAGGAGGAGGATGGGGGTGGAAGGGGGGGTGATCTTAAACCCTCAAAATAAAATGAAACGCATCCCCATTTTTACGGCAGTGGGTCTCGTCGCGTGCGAGTGTCCTGTCTTGGAGGCCGAGACACTTCATTAGCATAATTAAATCAGGCTCCCACAGTGCAGTTGAGTACCTGATTTAAATTTAATAGCTATGACTGCGTTTCCCAGGGCTCGGGAAACCCAGCAGTGAAATGGAGGTGGGCGATGCTGTCTTTTAGTAGCATTCCTTGCAGAGCAGAAGGGTCCCCTGCCCCCAGCCCTTCAAACAGCCTCCTTGCCTCCTTTTTGCCAGTGACCCCTAGAGTCCCCAACCATGCTCCCCTGCTCCCCATAAATATCAGAGCTCATGCACTTCTTTTCTTCTTTGGCCTCCTTGTCTCGGGAGACGAGCGCCTGGAGGTGGTCAGTGGTTTGTGGAGCAGCGCCTGGAGTGGCTATAAAGGTCAATACTAGAGTGACAAACTCTTCCACAGGTGCTGCAGAAAAAATTGGGTGTTGGGGCTGTTACACAGTTGGCTCTCCCCTTGCGCTTCTGTCTTTTTTCCTGCCAACTGCTAAGTCTCTTCGACTCGCCACACTTTAGCCCCGCCTTTCTGGCTGCCCACCAGCTCTGGCGATCGCTGGCAACTGACTCCCACGACTTGTGATCAATGTTACAGGACTTCATGGCGCATTTGCAGACGTCTTTAAAGCGGAGGCATGGACAGCCAGTAGGTCTGATACCAGTGGCGAGCTCGCTGTACAATGTGTCCTTGGGGATCCTGCCATCTTCCATGTGGCTCACATGGCCAAGCCATAGTCCAGTGAAAAGTACACAATCAGGAAATCGCTGTAAGAGCCTCCAATTTATTATCAATTGTATGCTGATAGGTGGCCAAATCCTTACACACAGTCTAAAGCACATGATATAGGTGGGGAGCTAACCTCGCTTGATTATAAAAGGAAGCTTTAGTCAGATAATTTAGATGTTGTACTTTCTAACCCAGAAGAGAATCTCATTCATTAGTAGATAAATGTTTAGAAAGGAAAATTAAAGGTTATGGGTAAAGTGCAGGAGGATGGGACTAGGATGATAACTCTTCCAGAGGAAGGGCAAAGGTGCAGTGAGCTGAATTTTTTTTTTCTTCCCTGGAAAATTCTGTGATTCTACACTTAACTGGCCTCATGAAGAGTATCAGAAACCTGATGAGTCCAATTACGTTAATTGTCAGATTCTAATCTTCAAATCCATTCCTACAATTAAATTTGGGAAGCAAGAGCCGACTTCTTATTAAAGTAAAAACTGGATTGTTTTCCCCTAACGAAGGACTTAAAAAAACAAAAATCATTTGCAGGATGAGGGCGTCACCAGCAAGACCAGCATTTATTGCCCAGCTCTACTTGCCCTTGAGAAGGTGATGGTGAGCTGCCTTCTTGAACCGCTGCCATCCTTGTGGATTGTAGCTTTTTTTGGGTAGCAGTTTTTTTGATACAACTGACTGGCTTGCTCAGCCATTTCAGAGGGCAGTTGAGTCAACCACATTGCTGTGGGTCTGGAGTCACATGTAGGTCAGACCAGGTAAGGATGGCAGATTTCCTTCCCTAAAAGACATGAGTGAGCCAGTTGAGTTCTGATGCAAATCCAGTAGTTTCACGGTCACCATTACTGATCATACTTTTTTTTTTATATTGCATTTAACTTCCCCAACTGGCATGGTGGGACTTGAGCTCACTTATTAAACCGGGCGTCTGCATTACTTCGCCCAGTAACAATCACAATGCCGGCCGCCTTTACTCGTCATGACTGTCACAGGAGTGTAGTTCAATTCAAGAAAATACTCATTTCTGAATATCTTCCAGACACTTTGGATCCCCAAGAAGGGTAGATGGTAAAGTGTCATTTACTAGATCTTTGTGAAAGTTGGAAGCACATGCACATTAAAGTGTCCGTCGCACACAATCTGAAAACTTTATCAACCCGAATAAACAGGAACTGATGAGGAATAAACAATTCATCAATACTGGATTGAGGACAGTGTACGTGTAAATTTTGAGGTAGTCGTATCGCATTTGCACGCCATATTCTCAAAGGCACAGCTCTCATATTCCTGATGCAAAGCAGAAGTCATTTGCAGAGAGGGCGAATCGCTTCCAGAAAGCTTGTCTATCCTAGGCTTAAAGTCACAGTTTTAAAAATCTATCCGTTATAACAAAATAAGCTAAAGGAGAAGGTTTAAGATATTTTTAAAAATTGGTTTGTGGGCCTTAAATATTAAAAGGGTTATTAGGCAGATTAAACAGACTGGCAGACACTCGAATATAACAATTCTGCGTATTGACAGAAGTATGGTAACCCATAAAAGGGCAGTTTTAATGAATAAAGTTGGTGAGACCAACCCCCGCACCTTAACTTTGTCATGCGATAAGATACACAAATGACTAGTTCACCCACCCAGGACAGAGTTTCTCATGTTGCCCACAGTCAGTACAAGGCTTCTGCAGGAATATTGTCAGTGCATTCCTTTTTAAGAAGCGATAGCAGTTTAGCATTGTTCGACTTGGGAATTGAGACCTCTATATTAAGAGTTGCTAAATATAGCGAAGCCATCATGAGTCACTTAAAAGAAAAATAGAAAAAATATAATCCATAATACTCAGCCCCTTGAAGATAATATTTTAAAAAAAGCATCCAACAATTAAGGATATGACAAAGCCAAAGAGACTTATTCCCAGGACACTGCATAAGAGCTTGCAAAGCACCAGAATAGTATCAGATAAATGCATTGGAAAAACTCAATCCTGCTATACAGCAAAAATCAATGCCCTAATGAGGCACTGATTCATTATAGAGTAAATTTTTATCCACTCTTCTTGGCTCAGAGCTTTGTGTGTGCACTCGAATTCCCAATATAGCCTCCCAGAGCACAAAGCACTCTGCCGGAAGCACTAATGATGGAAATTTATTCCTATATTAATGCTGCATAATACCAATTAATCAGATGATAATTCATTATTAAAACGTGCTTTCTTTTTTTCAGCTAGAGTAGAGTAGAGAGGGGGAAAATTGGATAGCCCCCCAAAATTCGCCATTGACCCACACCAGTTGCTTCTAATGCAGCCAGCACTAGATGCAGTGTTTGTGACTACATTACCTCAGCAGGCAGCCCCGGTTCGTGTGAGGCTAGCACCACTTAAAGCCGGCCTGCAGCTCTTAGAATATAGACACTGATGTAATGTGGAAATTTAGTATCCAGTTTATGCACAGCAAGCTCCCACAAACTGTATTGTGATAATGACCAGATAATCTGTTTTTGTGATGTTGATTGAGGGATAAATATTGCCCATGCTATTGGGGGTAACTCGCAAGTTGTTCTTCAGAACTTTTACATCTGCCTGAGGAGGTCAGTTAGGGCCTAGGTTTGATGTCTCATCTGTAAGCCAGCACCCCTGACAGTGCATCACACCCTCAGTACTGCACTGAATGCAAGCATTAATTTTTGTGCTCATTTCCTGGAGTGGGACTTGAACCCACAACCTTCTGATTCAGTGGGGAGAATGCTACCAACTGAGCCATAACTAACCTGAAAGTACTTGATGATCCTCTTAACTAGTGCTGGGGGAGGCTCTTCCTGCTGCTGAACATCTGTTCAGCTGTGCAGGGTTAAGACCGGGCATCAGCTGGAGGGTTGAGGTCAAAAATGGCACCACTAGAGTCAAAGTAATGTCAGAAGCTGATGGACTTCATGATCCACTTACTCAGCATTCTTCCAGCGCCCAACTTACTGGCCTCCTCAAAATAGTGTCTAGCTTGGCCTGGACCACAAGTGCACAGTGTGGCAGCCATTTTTGACACGAAAGAGCACCCGTAGCTTCTAAACTGAGGACGCGATGCAACTGATTTTGCGGCAGTAAACTTTAGTGCAGGGGGAAGATATGCTGCAAGAGTCATTCGCGTTGAACATGCCAGTGCCATAAATGTGAAAGAGGGTTGGGGCTCAGCTTGCCCAACCCACAGCTGAGAAGGATAAAGTGTGGGATTTGCTGCTCCTGTCCAGTACCAGGATGGGGGCTTTGAAGAAAAAAAGGTGCCCTTCATCAAAATATCTCAACACTGAGGAGCAGATGTAAAATAGGACAAGGATAGATAAGTTAAGGTGTAACAATGGAACAAGTAGCAATGATTTAGTTGGGCAGGAGCACAAAACTAACCTGCAAACATCCTGGACACGCCCATACCCAGTTGTTCCCTGAATTTTCCTTTCTTTGCCTCTGTAGCTGTCACACATCTGGTGCATCCATTCATTTTTTTTATTTCTCCTCTCTCCTTGACTACTTTTCCCTCTCTGCCCTAAATTAGTATCATGAACAACAGCACAATAAACTTTGCTGATATCTGATGATGTCCTCAGAGATGTTGAATGCTACTTTAAAAAAATTGTTTTGTAACTCTGTTAAAAGGTCCCAAAGACTGTACGTAATATTATAACCTTAACAGGTAATATTTTGATGTACAAGTCCAGTTGTGCTTTCAGATCTCCACTACAGTTTCCTGTGGATTTTAAATGGAAAGCACACCAAAGGTAATATGCTCTGTTTGTTGAGGTAACATTTTCTACTGATAGGGCACTTTTATTCCCTATCTTTTCAATGGTAATTATAAAAAGAGTTTTATCTGATGCAAGAGGTAGTTCAACCTCTACTTTCTTTGAATACCCTAAAAGCTTTACTACATATAGTTCAAATCATACGAACGTACAAATTAGGAGCAGGAATAGGCCACTCGGCCCCTCGAGCCTGCTGCTCCATTCAGTAAGATCATGGCTGATCTGATTGTAACCTTGACTCCACATTCCCGCCTACCCCCAATAACCTTTTACCCCTTTGCTTATCAAGAATCTATCTACCTCTGCCTTAAAAATATTTAAAGACTCTGCTTCTATCGCCTTTTGTGGAAAAGTGTTCCAAAGACTCATGACCCTCAGAGAAAAAATTTCTCCTCATCTCTGTCTTAAATGGGTGACCTCTTATTTTTAAATAATGGCCCCTAGTTCTAGATTCTCCCACAAGAGGGAACATCCTTCCACATCCATCCTGTCAAGACCCCTCAGGATCATATGTTTCAATCAATTCGCCTCTTGCTCTTCTAAACTCCAGTGGATACACGCCTAGCCTGTCCAACCTTTCCCCATAAGACAACCTGCCCATTCCAGGTATTAGTGTAGTAAACCTTCTCTGAACTGCTTGCAACGCATTTACATCCTTCCTTTAATAAGGAGACCAATACTGTATACAGTACTCCAAATGTGCTCTCACCAATGCCCTGTATAACTGAAGCATAACCTCCCTACTTTTGTATTCAATTCCCCTCAAAATAAATGATAACATTCCATTAGCTTTCCTAATTACTTGCTGAACTTGCATACTCACCTTTTGCGTTTCATTCACTAGGACACCCAGATCCCTCTGCATCTCCGAGCTCTGCAATCTATCACCATTTAAATAATGTTTTTTATCTTCCTGTCAAAATGGACAATTTCACATTTTCCCACATTATATTCCATTTGCTAGATCTTTGCCCACTCACATAACCTATCTATATGCCTTTGTAGCCTCCTTGTGTCCTTTTCATAACTTACTTTCCTACCTATCTTTGTGTCATCAAATTTAGCAACCATATTGTCAGTCCCTTCATCCAAGTCATTTATATGAATTGTAAAAAGTTGAGGCCCCAGCACAGTTCCCTGTGGCGCATCACTCGCTACATCTTGCCAACCAGAAAATGACCCATTTATGCCTACTTTCTGTTACCTGTTAGTTAGCCAATCTTCTGTCCATGCCAATATGTTATCCCCTACACCATGAGCTTTTATTTTTTGCAATAACCTTTGATGTGGCAGCTCATCAAATGCCTTCTGGAATACTATGTACAGTACATCCACCAGTTCCCTTTTATCCATATCACATGTTACTTTTTCAAAGAACTCCAATAAATTGGTTAAACATGATTTCCCTTTCACAAATCCATGTCAACTCTGCCTGATTACCTTGAATTTATTGTAGTGTCCTGCCAGAATGTCTTTAATAATAGCTTCTGACATTTTACCTAAGACAGATGTTAAGCTAACTGGCCTGTAGTTTCCTGCTTTCTGTCTCCCCTTTTTGAATAAGGGAGTTATTACATTTTCTAATTTCTAATCGAATGGAACCTTCCCCGAATCTAGGGAATTTTGGAAAATTAAAACCAACGCATCGACTATCTCACTAGCCGTTTCTTTTAGGACCCTAGGATGAAGTCCATCAGGACTTGGGGATTGTCAGCAAGCAGCTCCAGCAATTTGCTCTGTACCACTTCCCTGGTGCTTGTAATTTTCTTGAGTTCCTCCCTCCCATTTCCTGATTTACATCTATTTCTGAGATGTTGCTTGTATCCTTTATAGTGAAGACCGATGCAAAATATCTGTTCAATTTCTCTGCCATCTCCTTACTATCCATTATTAATTCCCCAGACTCACTTTCTATAGGACCAAACCTCACTTTGTTAACTGTTTTCTTTTTTAAATATATAAACTCTTACTATCTGTCTTTATATTTCTAGCTAGCTTTCTCTTGTGCTCTAATTTTTCCTTCTTTATCAATCTTTTAGTCATTCTTTACTGTTTTTTATATTCTGTCCAATCTTCTGACCTGCCACCCATCTTTGTTATCAAGTTTGATACTATCTTTAACCTTTTTAGTTAACCACGGATAGTGGGTCCTCCCCTTGGAATTTTTCTTTCTCGTTGAAATGTATCTATTCTCTGTATTCTGAACTATTCCCTTAAATGTCTGTCGCTGCATTTCTATTGACCTGTCCTCTAAATCTAATTTGCCAGTTCACTTCAGCAAGCTCTGCTTTCATGCCCTCATAATTGCCCTTATTTATGTTTAACATACTAGTCTTGGACCCATTCTTTTCTCCCTCAAACTGTATGTAAAATCCAATCATATTTTGATTGCTGCTACCTAGGGACGCCTTCACTATGAGGTCATTAATTAATCCTATCTTGTTGCACAGTACCAGGTCTAGTATAGCCTGCTCTCTGGTTGGCTCCAGAATGTGCTGTTCTAAGAAACTATCCCAAAAATATTTGATGAACTCCTCATCCAGGCTACCTTTTCCCATCTGGGCCAATTAAGGCAGTCTCTGTGGCATTGTACTCTTTTCAGCCATTCTTGTAGTAGAGGGCAGAGCTCTACAAATTTATGCCCTCATTTTTTAGAAAACTGGCACGACAAGCACCGATTTCTATTCCCAGGAGTGGTGCACTTTTTTTATCTGCATGTCAAACGTGCATTTCTGGCACATATGGAAGTTGGAAAACTCTTGAACAAAACCTGTAAGTGCATGCAGTGATCTAAGTTTGTCTTGATAGGAACTAGTGTGTGTCTCAGGGTGGCGCAGTGGTTAGCACCGCAGCCTCACAGCTCCAGCGACCCCGGTTCAATTCTGGGTACTGCCTGTTCGGAGTTTGCAAGTTCTCCCTGTGTCTGCGTGGGTTTCCTCCGGGTGCTCCGGTTTCCTCCCACATGCCAAAAGACTTGCAGGTTGATAGGTTAATTGGCCATTATAAATTGCCCCTAGTATAGGTAGGTGGTAGGGAAATATAGGGACAGGTGGGGATGTGGTAGGAATATGGAATTAGTGTAGGATTAGTATAAATGGGTGGTTGATGGTCGGCTCAGACTCGGTGGACCGAAGGGCCTGTTTCAGTGCTGTATCACTAAACTAAAACTAAACTAAATTACTGTCAATGGATTTGAAAAAACTACTAAGGTACCCGAGCAGCTCCTTCTGTATCCTCTATGCTATTGAGGTGCATCAGTAGTTCTAATCCCCGAACTGTTGGCTGTCTTTATTTCATGTAGCATTAAGATAGGACAATCTTCAGAGATCTGATAAACCATTAACTCATGTTTACACTTTACAGATGTTGATGGACCTGCTATGTATTTCCAGTATTTTCTGTTTTTGTCATTGCAAGAATCATAGATACGTGCAAGACATGGACAGAAAATTGTATTAATGTTTCAATGAGGGAGAAATGGCTGAATTAATATGTTGCAGTTTAGAATACTTTAGTTAAGTAATAGTCATTAGTTTTCGTTGGAAATGTAGTTTTATACTGACATCTGTGTCTGTGATGAAAAAAGGGTTTGATGCATTAATTTACTGGTTATATGATTAGCTACGAAATGATTTCATTTTCTGAAAGAAAATTGATGACAGTTCCTCACAGTCACATGCTCCTACACTTGCTAATTTGAAATAAATTTGGGTTTAATCAGAGAGAGAATCAGTACTACACAGTGCAAGAAAACAAGGCCTAGCTATCTTAAGTTTTCAATCACTGCAGTGTTTCATTGCATTATAATGTAGCATTAATGTTTCAGCCTCATGTAGGAAAGTGTTTCATAGTGTTTCCTATACTTGTTACATGTTTATATATATTTCATAAATAAAATTAGACAGTTACAAAATAGCCAGAAATAAGTACACAAACAGAAGGTAGCCTTCAGTATGGTATAAGTTCAGAACTGATTTTTTTAAAAAAGAAATATATATTTTAAGACATTCTTTATGGTGATCGTATCCTCAAGAATTCATAATTTAAGTGAAGTTTAAAAAGGTACAGACTGGCAGTATTTCTGATTTAAGCCTTCATCTTCACAGCCTCCAAGGTTCAGTGCTAAAGAAGGATGCTTTGCTGATCAACCCTGGCTTTCAACACTCCCTGCTGCTTAATGCTTTCTCTTGGAATATTTCTTTGATGGCTAAGCTATTCTTAATTCTTCATTAAAATTCAGCATTTGTGTTGTTGTGTATTAGCAGGTAAATAGGAACTGGTAACGTGATTGGCCGGCAGTAGTGGTTAAGGCATAGAAAGTGGCTACATTTCTGAGCAAAAACTTTGATATCAATTATAACTTATTGGACCAGTGTACCGCAGCATTGCAAGAATTAATTTTAAAATGGTCCTATTTACTGATCATGGCAATGAAGATTCCAGAATTTCCAGGCTGGTATGTGGAACTTCAGGCTGGTTGAAGTGGAAAGCTAAATAGCTTTTTCTGGAACAGTGGATTGAATTCATAATGATTTGTGTCTTGGGATGTTTTTCTATGTTTAACTATATAAATGCAAGTTTTTTTATATATCTGTATTTTGTATCATATATATGTGCTTCATATCACTTATGCACAATGTCAATGTGACTGAAGCTTCATGCTGTTTTCCCTTTCAAAAGAAAACAGAAAGTTTGCCAAATAGTTTTTTGTGGAGCCAGTACTCCTTTAAAATTTAATGATCTTTTGTGGGAATATCGAGGTTAGCCTTTTCCACGCAAACGTTTAACACTGATAACACATGATTTTCATCAAGAAGGCTTCTCAATCTTCCTTGACCTTATTTGCAATTGATTTACTATTGTGATACATTAGAGATAGTGAGAACCAGAAATCATTTGTGCATGCTCCTACCATGTTTCCTCTAACATCCCTTCGCTGCGCACAGCCTGCTTGTTGTACCGCGTGGCCCCTTTAAGATTGCTGTGCAGCCGCACATGAGCGTATCTTAAAGGAACCACCGCTTGTGCGTGGCCTATTTGTCCCATGCGCGCACATTCCCCATTGCTGCATGACCGCAGCTTAGAGCAGACGTTGGTTCCCATCATTGCAGGCAGTTTGTCTTTTGGCTCATTGTCCTATTTTGACATCTTTTTATGTTGACTATTCTGGTCACAAAGTGTTTAACTAAATATAAAACATAAAAACATTCTTTAGAAATATCAGCAAAAGAATACAAATGCATGCTTCGTACCATGCATGGGTATGAGCACATGCAGGAATATTTAGGTAGAATGAAATGATGCTTTATTTTAAATTTTAAAATGCTAGTACCAGAGGAGGTGGTGACAGTAGGTAAAGAGTCTGGAGGTTAGTAGACTAATGGAGGGAAAGACTTACAAAATGCAGAGGAGTTCCTGTTACTAATGCCAAAGAACCACATTCCTTTTAACCTGCTCTGAGGTAAGACGTAACTGAGATAGATCTCTGATTATGTGGCACTGACTTCTGATTATTTATAGTACAAAAGGCATTTGCATTTCTGCATAAATGCAAATTCTATTTCTTATAAGTGTACCTCTCTGCTCTAAACAAGTCAACAGAAAAATCGTGATTACAGATGACTGCTAGTGTATTATTCAGTGCATTGTTGGGACTGTACTTCCAAAAAAAAAAGGACTGTGTGCACTTGTCAATTAGTCTGATTCATGTATTTAAGATATAATTTGCATCATACATTAATTGTGTGGTCCTTATTAACATTGCAAATATACCCTTAAAGGTCCATAGAATGAAGTTCCATTTCTTGAGAAATCCAGTAACATTTTTTGTCACTGCTAACATTTTCTCCTTCATATTCCTGTACATTGGGGAAGGGAATTCTGTTACTCCAGAATTGGCCTTTATAGCCACTCCAGGCGCTGCTTCACAAACCACTGACCACCTCCAGGCGCGTATCCATTGTCTCTCGAGATAAGGAGGCCCAAAAGAGAGGGGAAGGGAAATAGTAAAACATCAATATTTGGCTTTTACTTTCTGTAACTGAGTTCAGGGGCACACGGTGACCAGTTTTCCTGAAGCTTTTTTTTTCACTCTTAAGCTGGTCACTTAGAGGTGCACAGCAGAGTTAAGAACTCATTTGATTTTCCTGCCCTTCAGTGCTCTTAGTTCTGCTTGCAGCCTGTTCTGAGTACATGTCCAAGATCGGGAACCTACTGCAAAACATGGGTCTCTTTAAGAGCGGTTACTAACTGACTTATAATTGACAATTGTTTCTTCCAACAGGAGTCATCTGTGTTGGAACCTAACTGTATCTTTAAGGTGGATGAGTTTGGATTCTTTCTCACATGGAAAAGTGAAGGAAAGGTATTTTTGCCCACACTTGAACTCTGCGACCGCAACATAAAGTGTTTCCAACATGAACCTTTTTCTTTGTCTCGTCAATATGCCTTACATGATAAAATGCTATTATAGAGATCCATTACTAAAAATGAGTTAAATAACAGTAACATTACGAGTGAAATAACTTAAAAGGCTCACTACCAAAACTATTTTAGTGCAACTCTTTTTCAGTTTTTACAAAGAATAGGGAGGGCATAAACTGTATATACCTGAAGTATGTTGCAGAATGATTTCTAATTTTGTTCTTAAAAATATCCAGTCAAAGTTTGCTGCACAGAAGGAGGAGGCCATTGGTCCCATCTTGTCTTTGCGAGAGCAATCCTATTGCCCTGCATTCTCTGCACCTTCCTCTGCTTCCAATATTTATCCAGTTTTCCTTCAGAAGAACCAGTAGTCTGTGTCGCAACCATTTCTTCTGTCAAAACAGTCCGTTCTCCAACAACCGTTGTCTAATTTCTTCTAACCTTTGTCCTCACTCCCATGTGTAAATTGATGACCTATTGTTACTGACAAAAGGTAGTACTCTTTCCTTATTCAATCCATCACAAGCCTTTATATTGTTCAACAGGTCTGTTAAATCTGCTCTCGGCCTTTTCTGCTCCATTGGAGTATCTCAATTCTCTTGTCGTAACTATTGTTTTCAATCCTTGGCATCATCTCAGAGTCATGGAGAGATACAGCACTGAAACAGGCCCTTCAGCCCACCGAGTCTGTGCCGACCATCAACCACCCATTTATACTAGTCCTACATTAATCCCATATTCCCTACCATATCCCCACCTTCCCTCAATTCTCCTACCACATACCTACACTAGGAGCAATTTACAATGGCCAATTTACCTATCAACCTGCAAGTCTTTGGCTGTGGAAACCGAGCACCCGACGGAAACCCACGAGGTCACAGGGAGAACTTGTAAACTCCACACAGGCTGTACCCAGAACCGAACCCGGGTTGCTGGAGCTGTGAAGCTGTGGTGCTAACCACTGTGCCAATCTTGGTGAATCTGCACTTAATATTCCTTCGCTAACAGGGCACCCAAAACTGCACATGCTACATTATCTCTGGCCCAACCAGTGTTTTGTGCAAATTTATCACAAGGTTTTCATTCTTCTCCTCTATGCCCCATGTATAAAACACAAAATATTGATGGCCTATTTAATTTTATTTACCTGCTTCAAAGTATCCCAGTTTTATTTTCACTGTTCTGTGCTCTCATGTGGGTACCACTCCATCATGACTCACAAATTTTTGGAATGCTGACCCTTACTCACTTTCCTGCTTTTCTGGTTTAATGTTTTGATATCCCTTGCACCTTTTACAACAGCGACACCAAAAATACATGGGTCTCAATCCCAGGGTAATCAGCAGGATTGCACTCTGGCACCTCGCCAGCAACAGCCTTATCAGAGGTCATTGGGAACGCACCTTATTAGCGTGGGGCAGATGGGTTCAAGCAGCATTCCAGGCTATCTCTGGCATCTCCTTGCCCTATGCCAATGGAACCTTCAGTCTCCCCAACCTTAGCAGCATTGCCCCACTCCTCCTCCTCATGCAGCATTCCTTCAATAAACCTCCAAAAGGGTCCTGAAGGCAAGTTTCTCTTCAAGATTAGTTTCTGAGTGAGAAGTTGTTCAAGATATGCAGTTTGCTCATACTATTATCATGCAACAGTGATAAAGCATGTAGGAGTTTCTAAGAAGTTTTCCTTTTATAAGCTGCAGGAAGTCAAAAATATAATTGAAACCACAAATGCTTGAGATCCATTTCACAGAAAAGTAATGTTGGCATGCCAAATGTGATACAAATCTTTGTGTCCTGAGAACATCATGCACGTTTTTCCTGTATTTTTTAAGGAAGGACAGGTACTGGAATGTTCGATGGTCAACAGTATTCGATATGGGACAATCCCCAAGGTAAGAATTTGTTTAGTGTGCCTTACAGGAGATCAAGTGCACAAGAAGGAAGAAATGCAAGTAATAGGAGACAGCAGGTGACGGAAGTAGGGTGACTCAGGGAAATTACTTGGGAATTATTGTGTAGAAATTACTTCCTGGTGCAGATCTGATAAGAATATTGCCAAGATATTTATTTATTTTTACTTTTATTTTATATTTTATAAATATTTTATATATTTTATAAATAAAATTAAAAAAATAAGATATTTGTGAGGTATTTATATTGCAGAACTAGTTCCCAAGATAAGCTTCTGCAGTACTTCTCAGGGCTGCTCCTAGATGCTTATATTTTCCGTGGCCTTGAAGAGTGTGTTAACACTGATACTTGCTTTCGCTGTGATCTTGAGAGTTTTATTAACTCTGCTTCCAATTTCCATCCTTCACCTGGTCAATCTCTGACTGCTGCCATTCCGGAGATCTCTCTCTTTCTCTCTCTCTCTGCCTTTTCACTGACATCTGTAACAATACAACAGCTAACTGGAGTAACCTCCTTCTCCCGCTATATCCTGCAAAAACTCCATCCCATTCTACCATTTTCTACAGCTCTGTCATATTTGCTCTGATGACTGGACCTTCTGCATCAGACCTTCTGAAATGTCTTTTTTCCTCAGCTGAAGAGTTAACGGAGCCTTTAACGAGATCTGTCGCAACTCTGCTAGACTTTCCACCTCACCAACTGGTTACATTTTTCAGATTGTCTAATGCTACTTCCGTCAACAACATGATCCCAACGTCAAATACGTTTTGCCTTCCCCTCTCTACTTTCCAGAGAGAATATTCCCACCCTTAATTCAAGCTGATGTACTGATGTATACTTTCCTCCGCTCCCTCCTTTTTTCCTGATTTCACTAATATGCCTGTGCATCTCGTGTGTTCCAGGTCTGAAAAAAGTCACTTTGTCTGTTCAGATGCCGATTGACCTGCGGTGTATTTCCAGCACTTTCCCTGTTTCATTTCAGGTTTCTGTCACGCTTTCAATACTGTGGAATTGACTTCCTTTATATTGTGGGTTGGATTCCACACTAGACCAAGGGAGGAACAGTTCTGTGTGCATTAGCTGTGATTACATGACTATAAGGGCCAATGAATGGTTGATGTTCTGAGCCACTCAAGGCACCAGTCACCAAAAGTATCTGGTGTTTCTGGCGATTAAAGTTTATATTGCTGTCATGGCTGCAGTTTTCTCCATTGAAGCCTTCAAGACTCACTCCTTCACGTAAATGTTTACTTTCCAGTGCTCCCAGCAAAGTCAAGGCTACCATTATCTGCAATGCTGTAAAGTAAATTACATACGATGTTATGGAGGATGTCAGTCTGTAGCAAATTCTACTTGGTGTCAATTTCTTTTTATCACTTGGGGCAGTTCTTCCTATTTTAGAGATGCTAAACAAATGGAAATTATTTTGATTGTGTCAGTAAATGGTTTCAGCTTTGTGGTATGACAGCTATAAAAATATCCTGCATTTAGACAGTACCTCAACATGTCAGGAAAGCATTTCAGTCACTTTTCAGAATGCAATGACTTGTTATGTGGGGATGTCAGAAAACCATGCAGTAAGATAAACGATAAATTAATCTGTTTTTTGGTGCCAATGTGTGGGATGGCAAAGTTGGAGAAACAAAGGCTGCAGAGGCATAATGACTATCATAGTATTGATACAAGGAAGGCCGTGAAGCCACAGAAGAGGTTAACGTTCAAGTCCCACTTGCTTTCAATACATCAGAATGTTACAGTCCACTATCCTGAACCTTCATCAGCTGTGGCAAAATTCCAGTAATATGTAGCCATAATTATTTTCTGAATATTCAACAGTTATGTCATTACCCTAAATGATCCTATACAAATGTTTATTTCTTTTCCTCTCTCATATCTAAGGACCCCAAAATACTGTCCGCACTTGAAGCGGTTGGAAAAGCAGAAAATGAACTGGATGGAAGGATTTTTTGTGTTTGCTGTGATGCCGACTTGGTAAACATCAGCTTTACGTATCTGGTGGCTGACAGTGCGGAAACAGCTAAGGTACACATAATTAACACGTTCTTTAAATAAATCAGATGTGGTAAGAATTAATATTTTCACAGTGAACATGTGGCTATTTTCCTACCAAATGCTACTAATACACAAAATCACATGGGAGAAATGGTACTTTCTTTGAAAAAAAAAATGCCTGAACTGCATGTGATTTTTCTATTCTGACTCCTAAAATCTACCAGCTTGCTGTAAATAGTTCTGTCAGACATTAAATGTGATACCCTTTAGCATAATTTGCTGCTTTCGTGTGGATTAATGTCTCTGCTGGTCAATTGAACTTGCGTTCACTGTTTTCCTCCTTCCAGTTGTTGAGTTGTCACGTATTGGAATTTGGTGGGAAATTGCGAAAGGAAAGATAATTTTCTATTGAAATTAAACTTCCAGTTGCATATCAGCACAGTGCATTGGAACATCAAATACAACTGTGGCGCAGTGGTTAGCACCGCAGCCTCACAGCTCCAGCAACCCGGGTTTGGTTCTGGGTTCTGCCTGTGCGGAGTTTGCAAGTTCTCTCCGTGACCATGTGGGTTTCCGCCAGGTGCTCCGGTTTCCTCCCACAGCCAAAGACTTGCAGGTTGATAGGTAAATTGGCCATTGTAAATTGCCCCTAGTGTAGGTAGGTGGTAGGAGAATTGAGGGAAGGTGGGGATGTGCTAGGGAAAATGGGATTAATGTAGGATTAGTATAAATGGGTGGTTGATGGTCGGCACAGACTCAGGTGGGTCGAAGGGCCTGTTTCAGTGCTGTATTTCTCTATGACTCTATGACAGCTACATGACTGGGGGTGACACAGACTTGATGCTCTTGCCACTGAGTGCCAAATACCAACTGTTTCTTTGAGGACGTGCCAAGCAAATACAAGTGCCAACCCACAGATCATAGTCGCACTTGTGACAGCTTGGGTACAGGTGGATTGTCCATCTGCTCGTTTTCACAGGATGTGTGTAAGATTGGGTACATGGAGGAGAAAAATATATTTCTTAACAGAAACAGTGGCAGAGTCTTGGCAGCACAATCGAGAGCAGGTAAAAGTAAAGGCATTTATCTTCGGATGAGGCGAGAATGGGAGAATCAGTCACTTGAGTTGCACTTGCTCCACTCCAGCAAATTCAGGTGACGTTCTGAGACCTGAGTAGAGACCTATGACACTAAAAGTCCAGTCTTTTTGCCACCACTGTTACAGAGCAAGTGTTTTGCAAAGTAATCCCCTTGTCCTACTATTTTACAACATGTCCACTTAGTTAATGTCATCAATCACAAACTTCCACAGAGAGGCTCTGGAAATAGGATTACTACAATGGCAAAGTTGGCATATATGTTTTTTAAAAAAAAAAAAGCAGCGGGAGCTAAGCTGCATCATTTATTTTGTGTTAAGCAATTAGAAAAGCCAGCGCTAATGGCAATAGTTGTTCTTCAAATGTGATTCAGTGTTTATAATAGAAGATACTGTAACCAGCAAAAATGAGTATTGCCTGGTAAAATACAATATAATTTAATGCAGAGGCAATAACTTACTGCCAGCCTTCCTTTTTAATCCTATGTAGTCTCCTCAATTTATTCTGCAGTGTGCTAGCTTTGCTCATCATTCCCCAGCTTTAATCTTATAATCTCCTGGCTTTTGCCTTCATCCTTTACATTCGGCCTTACTTGCAGACCTAGAAATTCTACATCACTTCTCCACAACAACTGGCAGGAAGCATTAGAGATTCAGTCAATCCAGCTTTTGCTAAACCTTACAGTGTATGGTGTAAGTATCTTCAGCGTGTTTGACCCAGGCTCTTTCCCTTAGAGTGAAACTGTATGCAGTGTGTTCTTTTTTTAATTCATTTCATAGGATGCGGGGGTCGCTGGCAAGGCCAGCATTTATTGCCCATCCCTAATAGCCCTTGAGAAGGTCCCAGTCCCAACTGTGTGCCCCTTAAAAAGTGTTTACACAATGCGAAAATTAAGTGAAATATATGACTGCTGGGTGTCATTGCCTGTCTTTAGGAATGGAGGTGGACGAATACCTCTTATACTGGGTCGGTAGATGGCCCTGTGACTGCTGATGCCGTAGTGATTGGTGTAGTGGCTGCCTGGGCCTGTATGTTCCTGGACATATCTGCAGTCATTTTAGCAAGGTGAATGGGTTCACATAGATATAGCATCAGCCTGAGAGACGGTGCTGTCATCCTTTGATAGCATTTGTCTTTGTCCCTGTTGGGCATTCATCAGCATGACGACAGATCAGTGGAAAGCAGGCTCCAGTGTGCCAGTGAATCCTTCAGGATTGCAGTCTCAAACGAATTCCCCATCATGGCGAATCCAAACAAATCAGACAGCTGTAGATTTTGAGTCCAGGACCCGATGGTGGTGATGGTTTTGCCTGAATGCAAGATCTCCCCAACAGAGACTCCAGTGTAGTGGGCTGTGGATTGGCCACATTATCCATGATGGTCTTCAGATCCGTCAGCCACTCCTGCAGCACTGCACAGATGTTGAGTGTACTAATTGTAGACTACTTCCTGGACACCCCAAACAGTACAGGTTGCTTGACACACTCAAAAAGCTCCATGAATTAGCAAACTACATTTATGCCATAACTAGAAATGGATATTTGAGTGGGTCCCTATGCCTAGTGGACAAATGTTGACCAAAGGCCTGGCGTCACAGCTAATTATTTATATTATATTGTACAAATAATTCAAGTCCTTGCTTTGTTTTGAATACTGCTTCCTCTCAATGGATGCAATATCGAAACAGAGTACACTCTGTTTAGAGTTACCCCCTCACATCGACTCATCTAATCTGTATCTTACCGTTCTTCCAATTGTGCTTTCTGGTGACTGATCTCCCCGATAGTGTTTGTCTACTGGACATCGCTGCTTTCTTGTAAGCTGAGATTTCGGTGAGTCTGGGTACTCATTGGGTGGGTGGTGGCCCACCTGTGCTACGCCTGGATTTGTGCCCTGTGAGGCTCGCATTCCTTGGCCCAGGAGTTGGAGAAAGTCACTGGCCAGCAGATGGGGGTTTCCTGTAATTCCATCTGTACTTTGTTCTCCTACCCTGTGCTTCAAGTGCTACTTCCTGCAACTCACTCACTCGCTAATGTATCCGCACAGGTGCTTGCCATGGTAGTAGTGGGTGATTTAGGTTGATGTAGGATGCTGAATTGAAGCTATACATTGGGATCATCTGCCTTCCCTTCTTGGCCACCTCAAGGACAGAAGAAAAACATATTTTACAAAGCTTGCATTATAACATCCATTAATGTACAGTTTTACGTGGCATGATGTTGCAGTGTGTTACACTGACATGAACCAACTTCTGCTTATGTGGGTGTGAATGTAAAAGGCAATAAGGGATGAAAGCAATGGGTGCTAGCCAGAGGCTGTTGACCTCCCACACTCTCTCTGAGCTTCACGCCCATCATCTCCATGGCTCTCTGCAGATAAGAAATCAAGGCTCACGGCAGTGGTAATCCCCACTTCTGTCTGCATTCACTGCCTCTGGTTATGCGCAGCTTATTCCTGCAAGCAGGAATAAAACCAAACACGTTGGAAAGAGGAATGTGCAAGATGTGTGCCACTCAAGTTGCCAGGACAATAGCCACTTTCAATGGGTGTGCGTGTGAACATTAAGAAACCTGTGCTGAAGTTGTGCTTGGTACATGTTACATTGAATGGGTAACACAGTTAGCATTTTTATATGACAGCACTGTCAGTGCAAATATAAGTAAGCCTGTGCATTTCAGGAATGAGTAGTTGGCAAAGTGCACTGCATTCCATTTCATAGTACACAAGTTTTGTAATAAAGACAACTAAAGGTTGCCTTTACCATGGTATGCACTCGGTTATCTCCATCCACACTGCTTTGGCTGTGTCCTTTACTGAGGGTTGTCTATCTTCCGGGTGGGACCATCCTTCACTGCAGGACCTTTTGCAACAAAGCCTCCAACACCTGATTTGCTAAATGGAGCCTCCAGACATTTTTGAGACCCAGCAGAAAGGCAGATTTTAGGGTAGCCAGTAGCCCTTTAAGAGCAGATGGGTCTGAAAATTCCATCCTGACCTCTGACCAGCCAGCCATGCGCTTAGCACTCGGAATGCAATTAAAATATCTAAATTAGCTAACATTGCATTATCAGGCACTGTCAGCTGTTTCCTCACATGCTAATGTACTGCTGCAGTCTTGGGACTACAATGTCCCATAAGTGCATACGTGTGAGCCTACAAAACTCAGAAAAGCTGCAGTTTAAATCATGATAAGTTCACATTCCACTAAAATCTGACTAATTAATGTTTTGAAGTATTGTAAGTGGGTGTATCTGCAAAGACTTACCTATGGTTGGTAATATTTCAAGTGATACAGTATTGTCTTTACAAAATCTAAGAACTGTACTGCCCTCTCATGGTACACAGGTCTTGTTGCTCATTGAATGCAAAGACAGATAGATGATAACTAAATTATCAATTAAAATGGAATTGAATTATTCGCTTATATTTTCAGGAAAAACGTATGCATTTTGTATTTAGCCCATTCAGAACAGCAATAGCATTCAACTGACAAAATTATAACATTGCTGTTTTCCGTTTGTCAAAAAGTACTAAAATTCTATGATTTTGTTCTTGTGTAATTCTATTAAGTGCAGTCACAAAATATTATCAGGTATCATTTTGTGTAATTTGCATTAACAAAAGGTTATCTAATATCCTTGCTTGTAACTGCTTAAAGGGCAAAAGTAACACCAATGGAGTTCTTCCACTGTCTCTGAATATTTTTAAAAACTTTGTTTTTAAATGATCTTTCTTTACAGGGCTCCTATATTAAACTGGTATGAGAATATGCCTTGCACTAGCTTGTGAAGTGGACATACTGGGCACTGGTGAGCAGACTTGGGGAGGGCGTTCAGCACACCCACTGCACAGAATGGTGATCTCTGCCTACCAGCTCTGAGCTGTGTGTTTTACCTTAATACAAGTGTCTCCAAGAGCATTGGGTAGTAATTGGGAGAAACTTTTTAAAAAAAAATGAAACTGTGAAACAGATCAGTTTCTAGGAGACCAGGAGACCTATCCTGTGAATTGGATATGCCAAAAGGGATTTCCGCTGTCAGACATCGCCTGGTGCAGCTGCAACAGAAGCTGGTGAAGGAAATGGATGTTAATAGGACACCACTGAGTACTCCTGTGAACAAAGATTATTGGAAACCAACAGCTTAAAAGTATCATCAGCAGTGAAGTACTTTAGAGCTTCCTCTTGCTGAGTTAACAAATGCATCTGTAAGGTGATGATGCGCCATGCGGTGGTCCAGTACTTAGTGGTGCAGTCAGGCATCTGCAGTGTACACTTAACAGTGATTTTTAAAGGAATCTGTGCTGGGAGAGGAGAGTGCCTTTAGTTCAGAGGAATTGGAATTAACTGGACTTGGACAGAATTGGGGAAAAAGAAAAAGGAGTCAAATGTTAGAATGGGTTTACTGAAAGTCATTTGTCTTTCTGATCTTTCAGCATTGGGTAGAAGGATTAAGAGCCATTATTCACAACTTCAAAGCTAACAATGTCTGCCCCATGACGTGTCTCAATAAACAGTTAAGTTACACCTATATCATTTACTTATTTAAATTGTATTAACTACTGATGTAATTGTCTTATGTTATGTTTGCTTTAGTCATCATGCACTCTAAAACTGCTTGTAAACATTTTATTTAATATGTCAAGTCGCACATCACATTCATTTGCAGTGAAACTGCATTATTTAAAAAGTAGCTCAAAAATGTAGAACGATAAAACTGAGGAATTTATTTTGAGAGTAGTCCCTTGAAATTAGCTACTTCTAATGTTAAATTTGTATTCATATAAAATTGTTTTAATGACTGCATTAAAATAGCAGACATTGGAATGCAATGCGAAAGGATTAAATATTTGTGCACTAATATTTTAAGAGCCTGTTCTCAAGGCCTTTGTCACATGTGGACATTAACACTATGCTGCAACTGGAGGTCATTTTCTGATGTGAACTAAAGAGGGTTTCTGCTGCCCGCACCTACTCAGAAAATGACTACTCTTTCTTTTAGTTCCTTTAAGGAACATTAAACATGCAGGGAAGATGATGGGCAACTGGGAATATTGGGTAAAGGATGTTAAGCCTTTAATGGTACTGAAGACCTGTGATGAGTCTACCATGTATCTTGGGCACGGAGCACTCAATGTTAGTGGCGATTACTGAGCACCTGAGGATGAATTTGAGCATTTATTATCCACCTTTTCAATAAGTGCTTACTGCTCCTTTTCTGATTCCTTACATACTTTGTGTGAGTGTTCACTAGCCTCAACCTTGCAGTGTTCCGTTTTCAGACCATCCCCTACCCCCAACCCCAAACCAAGCATTCTCATATCTACCCTGCTTGAAGTGCACTCAGGTGGCATACTGCACCCTCACCCCCTTTTTTCTGCTACCCCATTCTGTCAAACCCTAGACCTTATTAGTCCCAGACCCCAATCCCTACTCCCCAATGTACCCAGAGCTCTTCCCCCGAGTATTCCTTGGGGCTAGCTCTGCTGGGTGCTGAGCACTTGAATGATGAGCAGGAGGGCCGAACACAGCAGGACCCTGGAGAGTATTTTAGGAACCTGACAGACGAGTGCTGGAAATGGATGTCGACACCAGAATGTTGGTGTTGCAGGAACTGGAGAACCAGCAACAGAGCAAGTGAAGCAGCTCTCCTGGGATTTGGAGAAAATTTTAGATACTTGCACATCCTTCTTGATTAAAGTTCTTTCATATTCAATTCATTTTAATTATATTGATGTCAAGACTTCCTTTTCTTGCAAAAGTCCAACGTTTCCCTGCATTTTTTTTTGTCTCTTCCGGAATTCTGTTGGCGCTCGTCAGTTATAAATAGCAATTTTGTTCAAGTTATACTTAGCTGCAAATGGCCACAGTACCACAGAGAGGTTTTCTCTCAAGCCCATCTTTCTGATCAACATGTTTGGGTCTGCTATCGTAGCCACTTGTGTGGCTTCAAGTTAAGCTTACTGTTTCCTTCCTGTTCTCTCGTCTATATTTAATAAAGAATAATGTGGATTTTTTTCTTTCAGCTGGATGAGGTTATCATTTCTGACTAATGTAAATGGAAAAATTCCAGTAAGGAGGTAAGAAAGTTTAATAAATGCACATTGGTACTCTTTCTTCGGAACAAAAATCAGTGCATTTTTGGAAGTGAAAACTGGGCAAATGCTCATCCAAGTATACAAAGATGACAGAAGTGAACTTAAGTGGGGGGAAAACGAAGTGCTTGTGTTAAATAGATGATCTGGAGCATGCTCCCTTGCAAATTTAACTCGTTTTCAATAAAGGAAACTGTATTACTTCTTCAATGCTAACATCTAATTCTAAACATACTTCGACTGTTTATAGGTCAGAAAGACCTTAGAATACACCTGGGGTATATTTCCACAGAGGTTTTCCTAATCAGCCACTTCAATTTTTGAGGAATCCCCTGGGAACTCTAGAAACGCTATTTATGTTGTTTGCTGAGGCTTCAGAAAGCTACGGTGGGTAAACTGGAGCACTGCTGCAGAAATCTGTCCCACCCTTTACAGCCCTGTATTGTATATACATGTATATAAGTAATACAGTTCCATGTTAGGACTGCAATGCTCATACCAGATTGAGATGAGCTCAAGCCCAATTACATACGAACATACGAATTAGGAGCAGGAGTGGGCTACTCGGCCCCTCGAGCCTGCTCTGCCATTCAATAAGATCACGGCTGATCTGATTGTAGCCTCAACTCCACATTCCCGCCTAGCCACAATAACCTTTCACCCCCTTGCTTATCAAGAATCGATCTACCTCTGCCTTAAAAATATTCAAAGACTCTGCTTCCAGCGCCTTTTGAGGAGACTCACGACCCTCTGAGAGACAAAATTTCTCCTCATCTGTCTTAAATGAGCGACTCCTTATTTTTAAACAATTGCTCCTAGTTCTAGATTCTCCTGCAAGAGGAAACCTCCTTTCCACATCCACCCTGTCAAGACTCCTCAGAATCTTATGTGTTTTAATCAAGTCGCCTCTCACTCTTCTAAACTCCAGCGGATACAAGCCTAGCCTGTCCACCCTTTCCACATAAGACAAACCCGCCCATCCTAGGTATTCATCTAGTAAACCTTCTCTGAACTGCTTCCAACGCATTTACATCCTTCCTTAAATAAGGAGACCAATATTGTACACAGTACTCCAGATGTGGTCTTACCAATACCCTGTTTAGCTGAAGCATAACTTCCCTGCTTTTGTATTCAATTCCCCTTGCAATAAGTGATAACATTCTATTAGCTTTTCTAATTACTTGCTGAGCCTGCATACTAACCTTTTGTGATTCATGCACCCAGATCCCTCTGCATCTCAGAGCTCTGCAATCTCTCTCTATTTAGATAATATGCTTTTTTATTCTTCCTGCCAAAATGGATAATTTCACATTTTCCCACATTGTACTCCATTTGCCAGATCCGTCCGAAATAGGCCAATTTAACCATCTTTTACTAACTTTTAACAGAAACGGGTAGAAATACCTATTCAGTTTTCTGCTGGGTGAGTTTTATAGGCTTTTGTTATCCTTACTGGCAGAAGCCTGGCTAATCAAGACATTCCTGTTTTAACATCATTCAGTGCAAAACTTACCATATCTTTCATTGAAAGTTGATCAATATGGCCTGAACAAATGACAGCAGATTTTCCATCAAGAGAAAAAAGTTCTCACCCATTTCACTGCACTTTTATTGGGATGGGGTAGAAAAATGCAAGTCTTGCAATAAAAGGGAAAAACTGACAACTTTAGCCTATGTCTCTTTCTCACTCGTTCTAGCAGTCTTATCTGCCGATGTTGCCGTTTAAACAGCAGCTGAAAACTTTCCCCACTCAAGTAAATTGTGACTTTTGGTTCGGATTCCACCATTTATTGTGCTGAGCTAATGGATGACATACTATTTCAATTTTTATAAAATAATACTTATAGCAGGATATAATACAATTTCAGTGATAATTTTAAAACAAATTATAATTAATTTACAATTGTTACATAAACAATCACATTAAAAAAAAGAAGAAATATTAGTTGCTATCATACTGTAATCATTATCAGATGATACCCTGATAGGTACGTAATCGGATTGGCAGACACTTCCGTAGAACTGGCCTGGAAGTGGGCTTTTTACTTTGCTAATTGTTAGATAAACTTTGCAACTGTTTCCCTACTAATTGCAAGCTTGTGAGTGAGGGGCTCCAGGTATACCACCCAGCAGCCATTTTATGGAGCAAGTTATGGAGTATGAAACCATATTGGCACTCCCATTATGGATCAAATCTACACATAGCATAATTTACAAAGGCACACTGTGCAACCAAATATGGCTATAAATGTGTGTGTTTCGGAGATTCCTTGTCATTCCTGGGGAGTCATGTATGGGTGGTGATAGTCCTAAATCTTTCCTTTAGTTAATCTCAGTGGGGGTAATTTTAACTCTGGATATCAGTCGATTCACAGTCTTGCCCAATCAGCTTGAAATCAAATTTGGGAGCGATGTATAATGGGTAGCTGATTTGACAATCGACCATTTCATACTAGTGCCAAAGTCAATGGTTACCCCAATGATTTCAGCTCTGACCTGGAGAGTAAAAAAGCAATTCTCAATATGGCTACGGTTGCAGAAAGCTGCATTAGTTTGTCATTGAGTAATAATTTAATGTTGCACTCTTGCTGGACAAGAAAGAGTGTAGCCCTCCTACATATTGCCCAACCTATTCTAGGATACTTTAATTACCAATATTTAGAACTGCAGAGGTTCCTCATTATTTTGTTTTTTTGAAACATCTTTTAGTATATAAAAAAAAATTCAAACAAATGTAAGAAATACAATATGGACGATAACAGAACAGGCAAAATTGCTCTTAATGTTTTTTGTGAACAAATTACTCCTGAAATTTCTAAATTCTTTATAAAATCTTTTATTTTCTTATTTTCAGCATTACCAGAACCTTTGCCTCAGGCAAAACAGAAAAGGTGATATTTCAGGTACTGAAGGAACTGGGTCTTCCCAGTGGCAAGGTAAGACTTAGAATTGCTCATTCTTTATTTTAATATCTTTTGACTTTCAACTTTAGCTGACTATTTTCTCTTAATAACTTCACTCAGATGGTCATTGGATAAACTTTCACTCCATAACTGAACTTAATAAAAGGACATTATCCAGAATTATTTTTTTTTTCATTTCATGCAGCTCAAAATTGTGTTAGTTCACTTCAGAAATTGAAAGCATGTTCTGTGTAAGTTCAAAAATGAAAATGCGTGCTCCAAATGTGGAATAGCACAAACAATTAGTTGATGATTTAGTAAAGCTGTGGCATTATCTCGCAGATATTTAGGCAATCACACTGCTGGTTCTCATGGCTTTTTCAAGGGCGCCCTGATGAAAGGGTGGTTAAAATGCTAAACAGAAATTGCTTTTGCAAAAGATGAAAGACAAAATGATTCGTTAGTTCATTAACTTGTCAGAAAATAACTTTTGCCCATTATGTTGGAAATCCCTTTGATCTCCTGTCTGTGAAGTGGGGTTGTTGAGAGCAGTAATACAAGCACCAAAAAGGCAGCCTAGACTTTGCAATGAAGCTGCTGCTCAAGCAGTCAGGCAGCAAAGGCCTTAGAATGACACAAGACTGCAGAGAAAGCCATGTTCTGCCCTGGACTGTGGAATAGAACAAAGAGGTACGCATCTCTTTCAGTAAGGCAAGACAGCCCATTGAAGTGGGGTGGTGTAGCATTTTTGTTATTTTATGTGCTCATGCAATTTATCAATTTGTACTAAGTAAATGTGAACATAGCTATTGTTCTGTGCATGCACGTTACTGCAGAATAAAGCATCTAAATGATTCAAACCAAGTCTTGCCTCATCTTGCATTGTCTCTCTTTGGAGAGAGATTGAGGAAATACACATACAAAAGGCATGGATGCTCCATAGTTTCGCCCCCAGGCCCTATTGTTGTACATCGGAGCAAGAGTGGGCCATTTAACTGGTGGAGCCTATTCTGCCATTCAGTGAGATCTTGGGTGATCTGCGACCAACGCAACATACTCAACTTTGCCCCATATCCCTTAATACATTTGGGTTAACAAAAAATTATCAATCTTAGATTACAAGTTAAAAATTAATCTCCTGATAGGGAAAGACTGTTCCCATTGAAGGATCAAGAACAGGTGGGCACAGATTTAAGGTAATTGGCAAAAGAAGCAATGGCGACATGAGGAAAAACCTTTTCATTGAGCGAGTGGTTAGAATCCGGAATGCACTGCCTGAGAGTGTGGTGGAGGCAGATTCAATCGAGGAATTCAAAAGGGAATTGGATTGTTATCTGAAAAGGAAGAATGTGCAGGGTTACAGGGAGAAGGCGAGGGAGTGGTACTAGGTAAATTACTCTTTTGGAGACACGATGGGCCGAATGGCCTTCTGCTGTGCTGTAATAATTCCGTGATAATTTTTAGACAATGCCCCCTAGTCTAGACGCCCCAACCAGTGGAAATAGTTTTTCTCTAGCCTCTCTACCTGTTCCTCTTAATATCTTGAAAACGTCAATCAAATCACCCTTCTAAATTTCAGGGAGTACAACCCTAGTTTGTGTAATCTCTTCTTATAATTTAACGCTTAGAGCCCAGGTATCATTTTGGTAAATTTATGCTGCACTCCCTCCGAGGCCAACATATACCTTCCTAAGGTGTGATGCCTAGAACTCCTCACAGTAACTCCAGGTGTGGTTTAACCATAGCTTTGTATAGATGTAGCATTGTAACTTCTCCTCCCTTGTATTCTAGTCCTCGAGATATAAAGGTAGTTTTCTGTACCAGTCCATGACATTTTAATGGTAAATGTATCTGGACTCCCAAGTCTCTTTGGACCTTCACTCTTTTTCTAACTTTTCACCATTTTAGAAAGTACTCTGTTCTGTCCTTTCCAGATCCAAAGTGAATGACCTCACATTTGCTTACACTGAAATCCATGTGTACAGTTTTGTCCATTTAGTTAATCTATCAATATCTCATTGTAATTTTAGGCTTCCATTCTACAGTGCTTACAGTGCAGCCTATCTTTCTGTTGTTGGCAAACATTGACTTCTATCCCATCATTTAAGTCATGAATTAATGTTGTGAATAAATGAAACTCCAACACAGATCCTTAAGGGATTCTATTAGTCACATCCTGCCAATTAGAGTATCTGCCCATTATCCCTACCCTCTGTCTTCTGCTGCTCAGCCAGTTTCCTAACCAGGTCAAGAATTTTCCTTCAAGCCCATGAGCTTCTATTTTAGCTAACAGTCTCTTATGAGGCCACTGCCTTCTGGAAGTCCATATAAATAATATCCATAGTCATTCCCTTATCCACTAATTTAGTCATCTCTTCAAAAATAATTCTCATCAGGCATGACCTTCCCCTTACAAATTCATGCTGTCTCTGCCTGATCAGCTGAAAAATTTCAAGGTGTTCGGTCACACTATCCTTAATTATAGATACTAGTAATTTCCTGACATCTCCAGTTAGGCTAACTGGCCTGTAGTTCCCTGGTTTCTCTCTCTCTCACCTTGGCTAAATAGCGGAGTAACATACACAATTTTCTAATCTAAAAGAACGGTTCCTGAATTTAGAGTTATAGTTAGGGCGTCTATTATTTATACTACCTTTTCCACCTGAGCCCAAGTAGAGCTAGGACAGTGTCTGCCAACTCCCATAATTGTAAGAATCTCAAACCATTTACAGGAACAGCAGATACCATTGAGCATGCTGTATTTCTCTATGACTCAATGCAAAGGTCTTTATGGCAGACTATTGGTGACTCCCATTGCCTCATCACTTCCTATTTCTGTAAACACCTCCACTGTTTAAAAAAAGCTCCTTGATCCCACCATTGTCTGCTGCACCTTCAAATGCTGAATCCCCATGCTCTGGAATTCCCTTCCTAGCCCCTGCTGCGCCTCCAACTTCTTTTTCTCTTTCAGACCATTTCACTAACCATGCTTTTGGTCACCCTTCCAATTATTGCCTTCTTTGGCTCAGTACCCATTTTTTTTCTTTCTGCCTTTGAGAAGGAGAGACGGTGGCATAGCGATAATGTCACTGAACTAATAATCAGGAGACCCAGACCAATGCCCTGTGGGCACAGGTTCAAATCCCACCATGACAGCTAGTGGAATTTGAAGTCAACTAATTAATTCAATTAATTAATAAAAATCTGGAATTGAAAGCTAGTCTCAGTGATGGTGTCATGAAACTATCATTGATTGTCGGATAAACCGGTCTGGTTCACTAATGTTCTTCAGGGAAGGAAATCTGCCATCCTTACCTGGTCAGGCCTACAAGTGATTGCAGACCCAAAGCAATTTGGTTGACTCTGAACTACCCTCTGAAATGGCCTAGCAAGCCACTCAATTCAAGGGCGTTTAGGGAAAGGCTGGTCTTGCCATGACACCCACATCCCATGAAAGAATAAAATTAAATGTTTCCCTACATTATTGGCACTATATAAACACTAATTCTGACCATAGGCAACATCTGATGGAAAAATATGTTAGTGTAAGGGATAATTTTGAACTTGGATGATATTCAATGTTAGTATTAACAAGCATTATTGAAGTGGACATTTGGCTTAGTGATGACATTGTCTCCTCTGAATCAAAAAGGTGAAGCATTCAAACCGTGCTCCAGACAGCCCCAGTGAATGAAGACTAGAATATGGCCTCTATTTTGGGCTGGCATCTAGGAGAGTGCTTGTGTCCTTGTGGCATGGCCGAAGTAACTCAGTGGTAGGATTCCCACCTCTACGTCAGAAGTCCCTGAAGCGGTGAATAGAATGCTGGCTCAATGCTGGGTTGATATCCAACAAGGGGTACTCGTTTCCAGTGGGTGGTAATAGAGTGCCCATCGTAAAGGGTGTGTGGGGTTCTCTAGTTTTGGTTCCAGCCCACCAAGGATAAGGTTCTCCAAGGATTAAAACTGAAGAAACCAACAGGAAACCACCTCAGTTACTATTCCTCAGTAAATGGCTTCTTTAGAACAAATAACAGCACAGGAACAGGCCATTTGGCCCTCCAAGCCTGCACCGATCTTGATGCCTGCCAAAACTAAAACCTTCTGCACTTCTGGGGTCCGTATCCCTCTATTCCCATCCTGTTCATGTATTTGTCAAGATGCCTCTTAAACGTCTCTATGGTACCTGCTTCCATCACCTCCCCCGGCACCAAGTTCCAGGCACTCACCACCCTCTGTATAAAGAACTTGCCTCGCACATCCCCTCTAAACTTTGCCCCTCTCACCTTAAATCTATGTCCCCTAGTAACTGACTCTTCCACCCTGGGAAAAAGCTTCTGACTATCCGCTCTGTCCATTCCGCTTATAACTTTGTAAACCTCTATCATGTCGCCCCTCCACCACCGTCGTTCCAGTGAAAACAATCTGAGTTTATCCAACCTCTCCTCATAGCTAATGCCCTCCAGACCAGGCAACATCCTGGTAAACCTCTTCTGTACCCTCCCCAAAGCCTCCACGTCCTTCTGGTAGTGTGGCGACCAGAATTGCATGCAATATTCTAAGTGTGGCCGAACTAAAGTTCTGTACAGCTGCAGCATGACTTGCCTATTTTTATACTCTATACCCCGACCGATGAAGGCAAGCATGCCGTATGCCTTCTTGACTACCATATCCACCTGCGTTGCCACTTTCAGTGACCTGTGGACCTGTACGCCCAGATCTCTCTGCCTGTCAATACTCCTAAGGGTTCTGCCATTTACTGTATATTTCCCACCTGCATTAGACCTTCCAAAATGCATTACCTCACATTTGTCCGAATTAAACTCCATCTGCCATTTCTCCGCCCAAGTCTCCAACTGATCTATATCCTGCTGTATCCTCTGACAATCCTCATCACTGTCCGCATCTCCACCAACCTTTGTGTCGTCCGCAAACTTACTAATCAGACCAGCTACATTTTCCTCCAAATCATTTATATATACTACAAACAGCAAAGGTCCCAGCACTGATCCCTGCGGAACACCACTAGTCACATCCCTCCATTCGGAAAAGCACCCTTCCACTGCTACCCTCTGTCTTCGATGACCGAGCCAGTTCTGTATCCATCTTGCCAGCTCACCTCTGATCCCATGTGACTTCACCTTTTTCATCTGTCTGCCATGAGGGACCTTGTCAAAGGCTTTACTGAAGTCCATATAGATAACATCCACTGCCCTTCCTTCATCAATCATCTTTGTCACTTCCTCAAAAAACCCAATCAAATTAGTGAGACACAACCTCCCCTTCACAAAACCATGCTGCCTCTCGCTAATAAGTCCATTTGTTTCCAAATGGGAGTAAATCCTGTCCCGAAGAATCCTCTCTAATAATTTCCCTACTACTGACGGAAGGCTCGCCGGCCTATAATTTCCTGGATTATCCTTGCTACCCTTCTTAAACAAAGGAACAACATTGGCTATTCTCCACTCCTCTGGGACCTCACCTGTAGCCAATGAAGATGCAAAGATTTCTGCCAAGGCCCCAGCAATTTCTTCCCTTGCCTCCCTCTGTATTCTGGGGTAGATCCCATCAGGCCCTGGGGACTTACCTACCTTAATGCTTTGCAAGACACCCAACACCACCTCCTTTTTGATAATGAGATGACTGAGACTATCTAACACTCCCTTCCCTAGGCTCATCATCCACCAAATCCTTCTCCTTGGTGAATACTGATGCAAAGTACTCATTTAGTACCTCGCCCATTTCCTCTGGCTCCACACATAGATTCCTTTCTCTGTCCTTGAGTGGGCCAACCCTTTCCCTGGTTGCCCTCTTGCTCTTTATATACGTATAAAAAGCCTTGGGATTTTCTTTAATCCTGTTTGCCAATGACTTCTCATAACCCCTTTTAGCCCTCCTGACTCCTTGCTTAAGTTCCTTCCTACTGTCTTTATATTCCTCAAATGCTTCATCTGTTCCTAGCCTTCCAGCCCTTACGAATGCTTCCTTTTTCTTTTTGACGAGGCTCACAGTATCCCGTGTTATCCAAGGTTCCCGAAACTTGCCAAACTTATCCTTCTTCCTCACAGGAACATGCTGGTCCTGGATTCTAATCAGCTGACGTTTGAAAGACTCCCACATGTCAGATGTTGATTTACCCTCAAACAGCCACCCCCAATCTAAATTCTTCAGTTCCTGCCTAATATTGTTATAATTAGCCTTCCCCTAATTTAGCACCTTCACCCGAGGACTACTCTTATCCTTATCCACAAGTACCTTAAAAAATCTATGTACTGTTTCAAGAAGCCCTTCTGGATGCTCCTCCTGCCCCATCCAAGCCCCTCACACTAAGTGAGTCCCAGTCAATATAGGGGAAGTTAAAATCACCCAGCACCACAACCCTGTTACCTTTACATCTTTCCAAAATCTGTCTACATATCTGCTCCTCTACCTCCCGCTGGCTGTTGGGAGACCTGTAGTAAACCCCCAACATCGTGACTGCACCCTTCCTATTCCTGAGCTCCACCCATATTGCCTCGCTGCATGACCCCTCCGAGGTGTCCTCCCACAGTGCAGCTGTGATATTCTCCTTAACCAGTAATGCAACTCCCCCACCCCTTTTACATCCCGCTCTATCCCGCCTGAAGCTTCTAAATCCCGGAACATTTAGCTGCCAATCCTGTCCTTCCCTCAACCAAGTCTCTAATAGCAACAACATCATAGTTCCAAGTACTAATCCAAGCTCAAAGTTCATCTGCCTTACCTGTTATACTTCTTGCATTGAAACAAATGCACTTCAGACCCACCAGTCACTCTGTTCTCCGCAACATCTCCCTGCCTGCTCTTCCTCTTAGTCTTACTGGCCTTATTTACTAGTTCCCCTTCATTTATTTCACATGCTGTCCTACTGCTCTGGTTCCCACCCCCCTGCCACACTAATTTAAACCCTCCCGAGTGACGCTAGCAAACCTTGCAGCCAGGGTATTTGTGCCCCTCCAGTTTAGATGCAACCTGTCCTTCTTGTACAGGTCCCATCTGTCCCTGAAGAGAGCCCAATTGTCCAGATATCTGAAACCCTCCCTTCTACACAAGCTGTTCAGCCACGTGTTTAGCTGCATTATCTTCCTATTTCTAGCCTCACTGGCATGTGGCACAGGGAGTAATCCCGAGATTACAACCCTAGAGGTCCTGTTTTTTAACTTACTACCTAACTCCCTAAACTTCCCCTGCAGGACCTCATCACTCTTCCTGCCTATGTCGTTGGTACCGATGTGTACCATAACCTCTGGCTGTTCACCCTCCCCCTTCAGAATGCCCCCTGTCCATTCAGAGACATCCTTGACCCTGGCACCAGGGAGGCAACATACCATCCTGGAGTCTCTTTCACGTCCACAGAAGCGCCTATCTGTCCCCTGACTATAGAGTCCCCTATAACTATTGCTCTTCTGCGCTTTGTCCCTCCCTGCTGAACAACAGTGTTAGCCGTGGTGCCACTGCTCTGGCTGCTGCTGTTTTCCCCTGATAGGCCATCCCCCCCCCCCCCCCAACAGTATCCAAAACGGTATACCTGTTGGAGAGGGGGATAGCCACAGGGGATTCCTGCACTGACTGCCTGCCCCTTCTAGCGGTCACCCATCTATTTGCCTGCACCTTGGGTGTAACCACTTCTCTAAAACTCCTGTCTATGACACTTTCTGCCACCTGCATGCTCCTAAGTGCATCCAGTTGCCGCTCCAACCGATCCATGCGGTCTGTGAGGAGCTGCAACTGGGTACACTTCCTGCAGATGTAGTCGTCTGGAACGCTGGAAGCGTCACGGACTTCCCACATCTCACAGGTGAAGCACTTCACCCCTCTAACTGTCATTTCTAGCACTAATTAGTTAATTAATATAAAATAAATAAATACTTATTAAATCCTTACTAGATTGTTATAATTAACTATAAGGTCCCTCGTGCTAGATTTCTACTATAAATATTAAATGCTAACTAAATACAGCAATCTCCTCCCTCTGGTTTAGTTACTCTACTTATTAATTCGTTAATTAGGGTTTTAATCAATTTTTACCAATGTTTTCTTTTCAAATTCAGTACAAATTCCCTACCAGCCAATCAGGTCACAGCTTTCCTGTGACGTCACTTTTCAGTTTTTTTTTACCAGAGATAAGTTTTTTTTTATACTTACCGGTCTGGAACTCCGCCCTCGGAGTCTTTTCCATGAATGTAGCCGTGAATGTTTACTCAACAAGCCAGGGGAGTTTGAGAGCAGGAACCCTCAGACCATCCCAATTCTACATGCTGTATAAATGTGATACATAAACCAAAATGTAACTGGGTGTTAACTTTTAGCAGTTTTACTTTGAGCTTACTTGTGTCTTCTTCATTTGCTGTTTGGTGCACGGCCAGGCTGAATATGAGAACATGAGGTGCCTGTGAGGTCTTTTTGTTCGGATGTTCATAGAAGTTCGTAACAAGTTCGATCACCTTATTTTTTGAATCAATGCCATTAAGATTTACTTTGTGCTTCTTGTTCTCCAGATATTTAGGGCCAGTCATGGTGAGTTCCCTTGCTTACAGCTGGTGAGAGCAAGTGCACATCTGCCTAGACTATTTTTAAAACTGCTGGCAACTCACAAATGTAATTTTGGTCAGTTTGTTTTATATCTGAAATAAAATCATTATTCCACATACACAAGTTAACAACTATCTATCACGTATTGGACATCAAGAGCAGAGCTGTGGTTGCTGCTAATCTGAAATAAAAATAGAAATTGTTAGAAGGATGCACCAAATCATAAATCATTCAGCATCTGAAAAAGGTATGTAGGTTATTGTTGTGGGTGGGAACATTCAGCAGGTATCAAATGCTATTCCAAGCCATATTCATTTTGCAAAGTAAGCTGTTTATTCCCTTAACTGTAAGACTGATCCACGCGTTGTGTTTTAAGTAGGCTATGATACGGCAGTCATCGTATTACTGGCATGAAAAAAATTAAGCTGTCAGTGTTGCACTGGTTTTACATTAAAACATGTCATGCATAATCTTATAGATCTTCCAATTAAATATTAATGGCATTCTCTTATCTCTTACAGAATGATGAGATTGAGCCTGCAATTTTCACCTTTGATAAATTTTATGCACTAACCCAAAAAATTTGTCCTCGCACTGACATTGAGGAGCTGTTCAAGAAACTGTAAGTTTTGAAGTATTAGGAATTGGTAGTGTAACTATTTGTTAATTGAAACTGAAGGCAGGTCACGAATACAAAAGCTAGAGAGCACACCTGTACAAAAGGCATCATTGGCACAAAATAGTTTCTAATGTTTACGTGGTATATGTTATATCTGAAACCTCTTTTAACTAAATAAGGAATGGTGCACTGCACTGTTTGCCCATTTATTTTCTTCATTGTAACAGTTCTACTTATAATAAAGTAGTGGTTTAATTGAGACCTTTTGTAAAAAGGATCTGAATATTCTTTTATAACCAGTGTAGCATAGAAAGCACCTGGAATCATTTTGCATCTGCTGGACTAACAGCCTTTGAAGTCTAACCTGCTGGTTTAAATAAAACATTAACTTATAATTAGTAAAAATTTGAAAAATCTTGGGGTATATTTTTCTCCGGGTGCTATTGGTACTAAAAAGGTAAATGTGACTAAGATGAGTGAAAGTGGTAATGAGCCTTTCTCTTGTCATTGGTCTCTACGCACAGTCTGAAATGTGTATAAAGGGAATTGCAAAATGCTAATTAAAATGCTTTTTTTGTAACTGGAAAGACCTTATTAAAGGCTTGTTTTAAGAAACATGAGGTGTTCATGATAGAGAAAGCTAGAAAAGATAAACAGTTCATCCTAAACATATATACAGAGCCGGGGTTTATCATATGAAAGAAGCATCCTTCAATGCTGAGAAACCATCAGCTCCTGATTTCGAAGTGATAGAGAATTCCTTCCTCAAGAAATTTCCACTGTCAGTCTGTTGTCCTCATCTGACCTTACTTCCACTGTCAGCCCTCCGCACTGGGCCCGGCTTCCACTGTCAGCCCTCCGCACTGGGCCCGGCTTCCACTGTCAGCCCTCCGCACTGGGCCCAGCTTCCACTGTCGGCCCGGCTTCCGCTGTCAGCCCTCCGCACTGGGCCCGGCTTCCGCTGTCAGCCCTCCGCACTGGGCCCGGCTTCCGCTGTCAGCCCTCCGCACTGGGCCCGGCTTCCGCTGTCAGCCCTCCGCACTGGGCCCGGCTTCCGCTGTCAGCCCTCCGCACTGGGCCCGGCTTCCGCTGTCAGCCCTCCGCACTGGGCCCGGCTTCCGCTGTCAGCCCTCCGCACGGGGCCCGGCTTCCACTGTCGGCCCGGCTTCCACTGTCGGCCCTCCGCACTGTCGGCCCGGCTTCCACTGTCGGCCCTCCGCACTGGGCCCATTTCTGATGTTAGCCTTCATAACCGAACCTGACTTCTGGTGGCAGCTTATACGCTAAAAAATAATGAACTCACAGCTGAAAAGTCCATCACTCTTAATGTGAAGAAACTGGCCATACACAGAGGTTTTAAGTTATAAGCATCAATATTATTTAGAATTTAATACAATTCTCAAAACAACTTATAATGGACCTTTAATGCAATAAAACATCCCAAGGCACTTCACAGGGGCATTATAAAACCAAGTATGACGCTGAGCCACAAAAGGAGATATTAGGTCAGATGACCAAAAGCTTGGTCAAAGAGGTAGGCTTTAAGGAGTGTCTTAAAGGAGGAAAGTAAGGCAGAGAGGTTTAGGGAGGGAATTTCAGAGTTTGAGGCCCAGGCAACTGAAGGTGCAGCCACCAGTGGTGGAGCAATTAAAATCAGGAATGTACAAGAGGCCAGAATTAGAGCAGCAAAAACTTAATCAAACATTTAATGAATGAACTTGTGGCTGACTTGTTAGCAATATCTCCTTCCTTAGAGTCTGAGAGTTTAATTTTATTTCATTTAAATGTGAAAATTGCTTCCATTCCCAACTTCATCCCCCATATACTTTAAATCACAGTCTATTGAGCAGAACTTTAATTATTGCATTCTAACAATCATCTTACTGGTCTCTCAGTTTCCCCTGGCTTCGGAGTCTAGAACTGGGGGCTGTATTTTCAGGATAAGACTATTTAGGACTGAGATGAGAAGACATTTCGTCACTTGGAGAGTTAATCTTTGGAATTCTCTATCCCAGAAGACTCTGAGTTCTGAGTTGATTTTATTCAAGGGTGAGATCGATTGATTTTTGGACTCTAAGGGAATCAAGGATTTGGAGATCAGGCGGGAAAGTGGAACTGAGGTAGAAGTTCAACCACGATATTATTGACAGGCAGAGCAGGCTCAAGGGACTGTGTAGCCTACTCCTGCTCCTATTGTTATCTCCGAATATGTTTTCAGACAAAGCCTTGCATGGATCCTTGAATCTACAAAGTAATTCCTTTGCCATAATGCCTCCTTTTTTCTGGAGAATTAAAATCCTTAACACTCTTTAGTTATTTATCTGTCTTGCACTTGTCTTCATTTCCATGTGTCACGTGCATAAGACCACAATATTGGGGCTTTTTGATTAGCTTCCAATTTCCATTTTCAACCAGTGATTACCTTCATTTTGACAGTTGATGCAACTTTGGATAGCTGTAAATTCATTCAACTGAGTATGAGCTGCCATGGAAAGTTGAGTCAGACCAGGAAGGTTGGCATTGGGAGGTAGATTGGGTGAAAAGGGCTGCAATTAGGTTGAATTGCCTAGTCACAAGATCCTTGGGTTATTTCCTACTCTGCAACTGGATTAAAGACATTCTTTGTCATTTTCCTAGTCCATTTGTTAATTTCAGTTGTTGAGAAATGTAATAGCATTAGTTCAGCTAAGTCGTAATAGGCTAGCTTTTTGTGATTATCGCTGAAAAGAGAAAGACTTGCATTTATATAATGCTTTTCATGACCATCTGACATCACAAAGCACTTTACAGCCAGTGAAGTACCTTTAAAGTGTAGTCACTGTTGTAATGTAAGAAATGCAACGGCCAATTTGCTCACAGCAAGCTTCCACAAACAGCAATGAGATAATGACCAGATAATATTTTTGGGTTGTTGATTGAGGGGTAAATATTGGCCAAGACACCACAGATATCTCCCCTGCCCTTCTTCGAAATGGTGCCATGGGATCTTTTACATCCTCTTGAGAGGGCAGATGTGGCTTCTGTTTAATGTTTCATCCGAAAGATGGCGCCTCTGACAGTGCAGCACACCTGCAGTCCTGCACTGGCATGTCAGCCTTGATTTTTGTGCTCAGGTCCTGGAGTGGTACTTGAACCCACAAACTTCTGACTCAATAGCAGGAATGTTACCCACTGAGCCATGGTTGACACTGTAGGATTTGTGTTTCTCGGAATCGAAGCAAAATGTCAACAGCAATTTTGATTAGTAATGGTAAAATGTTGAAATGACCATGTACGAAAACGTCCTTTCCAGAAGAGGAAAATATACCCCTTATTCCAAGCTGAAAAGATTTGCTTGTGATAAGACATCTCTGCAAGTTGGAGCGCATAAAATGAAATGAATTAAATTGCTGATAATTGTTTTAATTTTGGAAAATAACATGTTGAATGTTTGCAATTTCTTTATTTAACATTTTTGACGATTGCAGTAACCACCAGGACTAACTGAACTAAGAAAATATTTTGTAATGATTTTCAAGGTATACTGCAGTTAGAGAAACGTTCAGTGATTCTGTCAATCTCTGTAGCATTAGACATTTCAAGGCAAACATTTTGAAACTGCAAAGAAATTTTGGTACTCAAAGGGTTATGTTTTGAAAATCATTAATTATGCAGAAATATGCAAACAACTTACATTTTTACTGAATTCCTTTTCAGCAATGGAGAAAAATCTGATTACTTAACTGTAGACCAATTAGTCAGCTTTCTGAATGAAGTAAGCTTCTTTCATTCATTAACTGCGTCATGTATCTGTTTGTAGTCGCTTGTTTTACTCCTGCCTTCCCAGTGCATGCAATGCATGGATTGTGCCACTGATTTTCCTGCCTTTTTAAAAATCTGTGATGTAAAAATGATCGCATCCAGGTGCACAAAATGAAACCCCACTTCACATATATTATTGAATTTGCTTTTGCTGTAGAGGTACTGCATGCTGCTTTTATACATGTTTAGTGGAGCGAGTTGGACATTACTATATATGTTAGATATGTGTGACTTTTTTTATATGCTGATAGCCTTTCGTTGATTCTTTTGTAAATAACCATTTTGTTTTTATAAGCTAGATGTTCTCTATTTAAATATATATTGTTGCGACCCGGTGAGAAAGGTGTCTCGGGGTCCTTCTCAGCCTTCACCTGATCTTACCGTAACAGGGTTTTATTTTTGAACACACTGTTTTTAGCCTCCCCTTGGTGAATCCTTGTTCACCGCTTTCCAATTATCAGGCAAAGAAACCAGCACAAACAGGTTTTCTTAGGTTTAAAGAAGAAAGATTGAAATTTATTAAACTTAAACCCAAATTCAGTTAATGTTTACGGATACACGACACGTCCATGCTAGCATGCATACGCGATACACATATGCAAATAGAGACAGAAAAATAAAGTGGAAAAGTTTGAGACAATATCTGAAGAGTTTTTGATAGGGTTCTTCAAGCTCACTGTAGAGTCCTTGATTGTAGGTAGTTCTTACTTTTCGTTGAGGCCCAGTATTCTTCTTGAACCTTGTTCACTATAGGAGACTTTTCTGTCTTGGGGTTCATGTGTCTTCAGTGGATTCAGAGGCTTGTGAGAAAGAGATGGGAGCAGACAGGAGAGAAACTTTCTCAGTCCAGGAGCAAACGGACACTCTGAGTTCAAACTGTTTGTACAATTCAGAAAAACCCAAGTTACCGAGCAGGTTAGTCATGTGACTTACTGGTCTAACCATGTCTTGGATTGTATCACCTTAGCAATCTCTGGAATGCACCTCTTACACACAATGCCTGGTGATCAAGGTCCATTGTGGATTGAATATGTTAGGGAATGGTCCTTTGTCCTTCCAAGCACCGTCTGTTAACCTGCAGATAACTTTTCCAGCCATGGCTGATCTGTTTAACAAGTCTTTCCATCACTCCAGTAACAGTTTAAAATCAATGTTCATGGCAAAATTAATGTGCCTCATTCTTGGCAGGTAGGGGCCTAGCATGACAATATATTTTATGATCTTAATTCTACAGCCCTGATACTATGGTCTGGGATATTCGCAAACAGCTGTTGAATGCATTCGTGTACATATCTTTTATCTGCTACTTTTCCTGCGGCATTGTACATTTCTTGTATTTATTTATTGTACATATTTATCATTTTATCACCTCTACTAAAGTAACAGAGAAAAAATATTTTCAAGGAACGTGCCAAATGTTTGTACATCACTGTCCCACTTAATAACTTCAGGGGCTATAGATCTTAGACATCATTGAAAGTTAAAATACATGATCGAAATTATTTTTTTTTAACCTCTGTGTATTTCAGTCGATAAAATCTGTAGCACTTCACAGAATTTACCTACTACTGTATTGTGTACTATATTTTGGTCAAGTGCACAGTATAGGGGTCATTTACATTTTGCCATATTCGGCTAACATCTTTGAACAAGGCCGATTGATGTTTTTGTATAATTTATGGGAGATTATTCTGACCTCCCTTGACCTTGTGTCCTAAATGTTACATAGCAACAGCATCCCGGATATTGGCATAATAGGTAAAATGAATCAATTAGTGATTCTAATTACCATGTGCTTTCTAATGTGATTTTCTTTCAGGTTAGGACTATATGTCCTGTGTGCCTCATTTAAGTGCATTATATCTGTGGGAATTGCAGCAGGTCTTTAGTTGAGTGATAGTGGGGGTGGGGGGTGGTGTGGAGGGGTTCAATTTCCTTCAAAGTTATAGATCTGCCCTGTTTCTGTTCTCTGCCTATGTAGTTAAATCAAAAGCATGAATGACTAAAATTAGGATGCACTAGGGTCATAGGAAGACCAAACTAGGATCTTTGAAGGTGTCAACAGATTTTGCTTCAAGTATTGACCTACCTTGTTTTGTACTAAATACCCCTCATGCTACAAACTGTCTGAGTACAATTGAGAGAGAGATCGCAAAAAAAAGTTTTAGGAATGTGTGGGAGTCAAATGAGCCAAAATAAATAAATGGATTTGCATAGATTTACATAGAATATGCAACACAGAGATAGGCAATTTGGCCTTACTGGTCCACTCGAGCCTCCTCCTGTCCTTCCTCATCTAACTCTGTCAGCATATCCCTCTATTACCTTCTCCCTTGTGCTCATCTAGCTTCCCCTTAAATGCATCTATGATATTCACCTCGGCCACCTCCTGTGGTAGTGAGTTCTCCACACTCTTAGAGTAAAGAAGTTTCTTCTGAATTTCCTACTGGATTTCTTGGTGACTATCTTATATTGACGTCCTCTAGTTTTACTCTTCACCACAAGTGGAAACATCCATCTCTGTCTATTCTGCCAAAACCTTTCAAAATTTTAAAGATCTCTATTAGGTCACTCCTCAGCCTTCTCTTAAGAGAAAATAGATCCCGCATGTGCATCCTTTTCAGATAGGTATAACTTCACAATTCTGCTATCATCCTTGTAAATCTTTTTTGCACCTTCTTCAGCATCTCTATATCCCTTATATAATATGGGCACCAGAACTATGCACAATGCTCCAAGTGTGGTCCAATCAAGGTTCAATACAAGTTTAGCATAACTTCTCAAATTTTCAATTCTGACCCTCTGGAAATAAGCTCTAGTGCCTTTATTAACCTCTGCCGCAACCATGAGTGATTTGTGTATTTGTATTCCCAGATCCCTTTGCTCCTCTACTGCATTTAGATTATTATTTTCCAAGAAATATGCAAGCTCCTTATTTTTCTTACAAAAATGTAATGCCTCACACTTATCTGTGTTAAAATTTCTTTTGCAATGATATGCCCATTCTGCAAATTTATTCATGTCTTGTAAATTGTTGCAGTCCTTTTCAGTTTTAACTATCCCTCCCAGTTTGGTGTCATCTCAAATTTAGAAATTGTGTTTTTGATTCCAAACTCCAAATCATTAATATAAATTATGAACAACAGTGGCCACTGCACTGATCCTTGTGAGACCCCACTTCCTACCTTGTGCCACTTGAATAGCTACCCTTTACACTTCGCTTTCTGTGTTTCAGCCAGCTACCTATACTTTCTATTAATTGTCCCCTGATTCAGCATGCTCTCACCATATTCATTAGTCTATTATGTGATACCTTATTGAAGGACTTTTGGAAATCTAGATATATTACATGTATTGCATCATCCTTGTCTACTCTTGTTTCCTCTTCAAAGAATTCAGTGAGGTTCGTCACACAAGACTTTCTCTTTTGAAATCCGTGTTGATTATTCATTATTATATTTTTGGTTTCTACATGTTTTTCTATTTTCTCCTGAAATTAGTATTCTATTTTTCCTACTGCCAATGTTCAGCTGACTGATCTATATAGTCCCCTGGGCATGTTCCATCTCCCTCTCTAAATATAGATATCATGTTTGCTATCTGCCAGTCCTCGGGCACTGCATGATTTTTCTAACATTATTAAATATGGTAATAGTGCCTCTCCAGCTCTTCCCCAGATTCTTCAAAAATGCATGGAAGCAATCTTTCCGAACCAGAGGTTTTATCCTCTTTGATTTTGATTAGTTTATCTAATATTTCTCCTTTTTTAAATTTTAAATGCAGTTATAGCATTTCTAATCTCATCTTCCAATGTCATGTTCACCTGATCTGTCTCCCTGTTAAACGCTAAAGCAAACTAATGATTTATTATTCCTGCCATTTCGCTCTGCATGACTGTGACTTTATACTGACCCGATTCCCATCCTGACATTCCTTTTTATTATTTACGTCCCTGAAGAATATTTTACTGTTTTGTTTTATTTTCCTAGATAATTTAATTTCGTAGTTCCTCTTTGCCTTCCAAGTATTTTTTTTTAACTTCTCGCCGAGTCTCTTCGTATTCTCCCTTGTCATGCTATGCTCTGCTGACTGTGTACTTAGTGCATGGACCAGCTTTGTGTCAAAAGTCATGTAATAGCTTAAAAAAGGAACAATAAATAACGAGAGATGGAATTGGTAATGACATTAAATGAATTTTAAAGTAATTGTAAAAGAAATATAAAACCACTTGGGAATTAATTATGTTGAATGCTGTTATGAATGCTGGACTTTGCAACAAGGTTATGTTTTAAAAATTTGAGATGGAATCTGAGAAGTCAAGTGACTTCACATCCACTCTGCTTAAGGACACGACAGAAATCTTGGTTACCAAGGCAAGGGAGAATGTAGATCAAAGACATTTTTTGAAAAACAGAGACTGCAGAGATTGTATATAAAATATACAAACTGGGTGGTTTTATTTTAATAAAAAAAAGTGAACAGATGAAACTCTCCGCCGAACAAAGGCGGTGGAGGGGTGCCACCACCCGGTAAACGGGACCTGGAACAAGCAGAGATCAGCAGCCGCCAACCTCTCAATCCGGTGCCGGGGAGGAGGGTGGGTGGGGGTGGGGGTGGTAAGGAAGTCCCAGACTTCCAGATCAGTGATACTGAAGATGCATATGTACCAGGCAGCTGTTAACACCTGGGAGCAATGGAAGGCTCAGGTGGCTCAGCTGAAACCAGACTTCTGGACTTCGCATGTTGGAAAAGGACAATAAACTATTGACTTTTGAGTCCAGATCAATTTAGCAGATTTTCTGAAGGTAGACAGGCTGTAAGTGCAGAAGGTGGCAGCCTTATTCTCAGACACCCAGGTCGCAAGTGCTTGGAGAAGTGAGTGAAAAGGACATGGACTCTGAGAAAGGTCTGGGAGATGCAACCCATTGCAACTGGGAAGGGTTTGGGACTTTTAGCCGCAAAGATTTTGCCATCAAAGAGGACTGTGTCAAATATAAGTGTGGCGTGAGGTTTTCAAATATTGTAATAAATAAAGAAAGTACCTTTCTACGTAATTTGGGGTATCAGCTAGTTACCAAGTACTATTTAGTTAATGGGGATTTATTTTAGTTTCGTTGCAAGAACAAAAGTCTTAAAATGTGAAATCTTGTCGTGCAATTCTTTAAATTGATCTGGGGGTTCATGTTTCGTATTTTTAACGTTAACTGCTTCACTGAGGTTGTAACAATGTAAATACCTAAAAAAAAAAAAGTAGTATTGGATATGAAAGCCACAATTCAACATGGTGGCTCCTCATCAGAGCCCTTTCCTATCCTGAGTGGTGTGAAACAGGGCTGTGTTCTCGCACCCACACTTTTTGGGATTTTCTTCTCCCTGCTGCTTTCACATGCGTTCAAGTCCTCTGAAGAAGGAATTTTCCTCCACACAAGATCAGGGGGCAGGTTGTCCAACCTTGCCCGTCTAAGAGCGAAGTCCAAAGTACGGAAAGTCCTCATCAGGGAACTCCTGTTTGCTGACGATGCTGCTTTAACATCTCACACTGAAGAGTGCCTGCAGAGTCTCATCGACAGGTTTGCGGCTGCCTGCAATGAATTTGGCCTAAACATCAGCCTCAAGAAAACTAACATCATGGGGCAGGACGTCAGAAATGCTCCATCCATCAATATTGGCGACCACGCTCTGGAAGTGGTTCAGGCGTTCACCTACCTAGGCTCAACTATCACCAGTAACCTGTCTCTCGATGCAGAACTCAACAAGCGCATGGGAAAGGCTTCCACTGCTATGTCCAGACTGGCCAAGAGAGTGTGGGAAAATGGCGCACTGACACGGAACACAAAAGTCCGAGTGTATCAGGCCTGTGTCCTCAGTACCTTGCTCTACGGCAGCGAGGCCTGGACAACGTATGCCAGCCAAGAGCGACGTCTCAATTCATTCCATCTTCGCTGCCTCCGGAGAATACTTGGCATCAGGTGGCAGGACCGTATCTCCAACACAGAAGTCCTCGAAGCGGCCAACATCCCCAGCTTGTACACACTACTGAGTCAGTGGTGCTTGAGATGGCTTGGCCATGTGAGCCGCATGGAAGATGGCAGGATCCCCAAAGACACATTGTACAGCGAGCTCGCCACTGGTATCAGACCCACCGGCCGTCCATGTCTCCGCTATAAAGACGTCTGCAAACGCGACATGAAATCCTGTGACATTGATCACAAGTCATGGGAGTCAGTTGCCAGCGTTCGTCAGAGCTGGCGGGCAGCCATAAAGACAGGGCTAAAATGTGGCGAGTCAAAGAGACTTAGTAGTTGGCAGGAAAAAAGACAGAGGCGCAAGGGGAGAGCCAACTGTGCAACAGCCCCGTCAAACAAATTTCTCTGCAGCACCTGTGGAAGAGCCTGTCACTGTAGAATTGGCCTTTATAGCCACTCCAGGCGCTGCTTCACAAACCACTGACCACCTCCAGGCGCGTATCCATTGTTTCTCGAGATAAGGAGGCCCAAAAGAAAAAGAATTTTGCCAATTTGAAAAGTTTATATTGGTCTGGATTTTTGCAGGGGTTTTTGATGGTGAACTGTCAGGGTTTACTCTCATTACCCCTCTGAATCCTCAGGATTGCATGGGCAGATTAACGTGGAAATCCCGATGTTGCGGTCTGTTATTCACTGCTCCACCACAGACTGCTTGGTGGGACTCTCACGCCCTGGAGCCAGCAATCAGCAAAATCAGAACTTCCCCTTTTCTGCTGTCACATTGCTGTTAAAAACTATATAAAAAGTTACACCTTGTTCAATCAGATGATCTGAGTAATAGCTATTGATAAACAAGAGAACTGGCCATGAAAAATATCTTTTGTTCGTGGAGTGTTGTTAAATGACTCCATTATGATGAATTACTAAATTTTTAAAAGTTTTTTCATACAACTTTTTAAAAAAGGTTTTTTACATGATAGTTCATCTTTTCCTTCACCTCATGTGTATATTCCAATCATTATTTTGTTCTATGTAAATTTTTTTAGAAGTGATTTGGTTTCAGTGTTTTACATTTCCTGGTTGGCTGTCTGTGAGCATTCTTTAATGTGATTGGCTTCTTGGACAGCTGGATGACATCACTGCAGCTCCACTGGGAATCCCCATTAAAGAACGCTACAATCAGTTGCATGTTGAGAGAGGTAAATTTCTTGCCGCAGGGATCACTGGATCTCTCAGTGAGGCTCTCTTCCGTGACATTGACGAGCACCCCTTTTTCTCCACTGACCACAAAATCCAGGTCCAAAAAACAACATTTTAAAAAAAAAAATTAGATTTTGTTTTCTCATTGTGACGTACATACACAGTGAATATAATTCAATATCCCCTAAACTACTGCCAGGGATTTTAAAAGTGGGGGAAGGAGATGCTAATATAACTGTCATCTCTACTTTCAGCAAAAGGCTGTAATACATTTGAAATTACAGACAGTGAATATGCCAACAGCATAAATACATACGATATGAAAAATGGTTTAAAGATAATGCTGTTACTGCCAAGAGTACAAGAGCAGACCTTGCTTATTATCTTCAAGGGTCATAATCCTCAAGAAACATTTTGGCGCCCTGTTTTTTTTGGGCTGTTAAACTTGTGATATGGTGATGTAATATGGTAACAGAATATAAAAAACAGCAAGGAATGACTAAAAGATTGATAAGGAAGGTCCAATTAGAGCACGAGAGAAAGCTAGCTAGAAATAGAAAGACAGATAGCAAGAGTTTCTATAGATATTTTAAAAAGAGTTAACAGTGAACGTTGGCACTATAAAAAGTGAGTCTGGGGAATTAATAATGGACAATAAGGAGATGGCAGATGAATTGAACAGATATTTTGCATTGGTCTTCATTATTGAGGATACAAATAACATCCCAGTATTATCTGTAAGTCAGGAAATGGAAGGGAGGGAGGAACTCAAGAAAATTACAATCACCAGGGAAGTGGCACTGAACAAATTGTTGGAGCTGCGGGTTGACAAGTTCCCGGGTCCTGAAGGACTTCATCCTAGGATGTTAAAAGAAGTGGCGAGTGAGATAGTTGATGCGTTAGTTTTAATTTTCCAAAATTCCCTAGATTCGGCGAATGTAACTCCCTTATTCAAAAGGGAGGGAGAGAGAAAGCAGGAAACTACAGGCCAGTTAGCTTAACATTTGTCTAAGGGAAAATGTTAGAAGCTATTTTTAAAGACATTCTAGTAGGGCATTTAGAAAAATTCAAGGTAATCAGGCAGAGTCAATATGGTTTTCTGGAAGGAAAATCATGTTTAACTAATTTATTGCCGTTCTTTGAGGGAGTTACATGTGCTGTGGATAAAGGGGAATCAGTGGATGTATTGTACTTAGATTTCCAGAAGGCATTTGATAAGGTGCCACATCAAAGGTTATTGCAGAAAATAAAAGCTCATGGTGCAGGGGGTAACATATTGGCATGGATAGAAAATCGGCTAGCTAACAGGAAACAGAGAGTAGGCATAAATGGGTCATTTTCTGGTTGGCAAGATGTAGCGAGTGGTGTGCCATAGGGATCAGTGCTGGGGCCTCAACTTTTTACAATTTATATGAATGACTTAGATGAAGGAACTGAAGTTATCGTTGCTAAATTTGCTGATGACACAAAGATGGGTAGGAAAGTAAGTTGTGAAGAGGACATAAGGAGGCTACAAAGGGATATGGATAGGTTAAGTGAGTGGGCAAAGACCTGGCAAATGGAGTATAATGTGGGAAAATGTGAAGTTGTCCACTTAGGCAGGAAGAATAAAAAAAGAAGCATATTATCTAAATGGTGAGAGATTGAAGAGCTCTGAGATGCAGAGGGATCTGGGTGTCCTAATGCATGAATTGCAAAAGGTTAGTATGCAGATATAGCATGTAATTAGGAAAGCTAATAGAATGTTATCGTTTATCGTGAAGGGAATTGAATACAAAAGTAAAGAGGTTATGCTTCAGCTACACATGGCATTGGTGAGACCACATCTGGAGTACTGTGTACGGTACTGGTCTCCTTATTTAAGGAAGGATGTAAATGCGTTGGAGGCCGTACAGAGAAGGTTTACTAGACTAATACCTGGAATGAGCGGGCTGTCTTACCAGGAAAGATTAGTTAGGCCAGGCTTGTATCCGCTGGAACTTAGAAGAGTAAGAGGTGACTTGATTGAAGCATATAAGATCCTGAGGGGTCTTGACAAGGTGGATGTGGAAAGGATGTTCCCCTGTGGGAGAATCTCAAACTAGGGGTCACTGTTTAAGAATAAGGGGTTTCCCATTTAAGACTGAGATGAGGAGAAATATTTTCCCTGAGGGTCATGAGTCTTTGGAATTCTCTTCCTGAAAAGGTGCTGGAAGCAGAGTCTTTGAATATTTTTAAGGCAGAGGTGGATCGATTCTTGATAAGCAAGGGGGTGAAAGATTATCGGGGGTAGGTGGAAATGTAGAGTAATCAGTTCAGCCATGAACTTATTGAATGGCGGCGGAGCAGGCTCGAGGGGCCGAGTGGCCCTAACTCCTCCTAATTAGTATGTTCGTAATCCTATTGAAACAAATAATTGCATCACTTGTACTTGACAGGTTGCTGATGAAAATGGTGCTTTGTTTATAGCTCTGCATTATCTCAAAATAAAACAGGGTTTTCAGCAAAACATTTCAAGACAACCTTTTTTTAAATGTAACTCCTGCAAATACCCTTTTCTTCAATATAAGCTAAGGCATTGAATATTGACAAACTATTTAACAAGGGAATGCATCACAGCCAAGCCTCCTCCTACCCTCAAGTGATGTGTGCGCCATATGCACAAATGCGCACACACAGCCAAGTTGTAATACCCCTTCTGATATCCCAGGTGAGAGTAGCGAATGCAGCAGAGACAGCCGATACAACTGCGACCATCTGGTCAATGTGTTTCAGTATCACACTGTATCGTGGATTTACTGCATCCACCATCATGGAGCTGAACCCAAGGCTGGAATTTTACCTTGGGCGGAAGGCCCCGCCCACTGGCCAAAAAGTCAGGTGTGAGCCCGCCTCCACTGGGCCTAGGGAGCCACGCCAGGGTTTTACGCACCCAGGGCCTTTAATTGGACATAGGCGGGACTTCCACCTTCTTGAGGCATGAAGTCCCGCCGAACGGAGCCGTGGGCCGGCAGCTCAGTCTCAGCAGCGCCATCAGGAGTGGTGGCCACTGCTGGGACTGCACCCTGCATCCGCAACAAGAGGGATGCTGGTCACGGAAGAAAGATATATTTTGGGGCCCCGCTGGGGACAATCGGCTGGGCCCAGACGAGGCAAGAGGGGGCAGCTTTATTTTACTGGGAGCGGTTGGGACTTTGGGGGTGTCCTCCGTGGGTGCCTGATCAGTAGGGCTGCCCTGAAGTGCCCACCAGATGCTGGTAAAATACCAGTGGGGTGGGTGGAGGCCCTTAAGTAGCAGTTAATTGGCCGCTTAAGAGCCTTGATTGGCCTAGGGCGGGCAGGCGGTTTCTCGTCGCCACCGCCCCTGATAAAATTGCAGTGGGGGAGGGAAGGTGTCGAGAAAGGCCCCTTTCCCCCTCCACCGCCTCCCACTCAAGTTTACACCCACTGCCACCAGCACGCTCCTGTGGGGGAGTGTAAAATTCCGGCCTATATTTTCGGCCAACTGCATAGAGGTGGTTTCATGGAAATAAAGATCATATTTTATCTGGTTCCTTGATAAAGTGACAAAGTAACAGTACAAAACAGCTAAATTGAGTTTCATGGGCTAAAAAAAAACTATTTATTTTTAATTTGAAAACCATTACATGTAGCTGAGAATGTCATACTGAAGCACAGGGCGTTATCATAACTACTCTTGAATTTGTCATTCTTGAGTTATTAAGTCAATTTTACTTGTAGAAGTATTGACTTAATTTCATGGCTGGCCCTGATATACTCCCAAATGTAGAAGCTTTACAGTTTCAAAATATCTCTCACAATACTTTGATGGGTAAAATTGCAATGTTGGTAGACATTTATCCCAATTTAAAGTAAAAGAATAAACTCAAAAGATGGGGGTTATGTTCAGAACGAGTGTCGTTACAATTTATGCTTTGTTATTAAACAAGAGCAATTAGGGGAGAAAGGCAAATATTTTATTTTCAATTAGTTACCTTGCACAATCATTAACATTGTTTTGGATTGTAAGACGCTGGTAGGAAGCACTTTAATTCAAGCTTTTCCTTACTGACTGCAGAATCAACGAGATCCTCGTCTGAATGAAATTTTGTTCCCCTTCTATGACTCAAAAAGAGCAATGCAGATACTTGAGAATTATGAGCCAGACGAAGAGCTGAGAAAACAAGGTAAGCACTCATGCATCTCGCCTTATTACATTAAAAGAGGGTTCAGGTGACTGTGGGATAAATCTTCCACAGACATTTTCTACAGTTGTTCCTCCTGTCATTTTAAACCATTGACACATTTGACGTATTTTACAATTATTGAGTCCTTTTGTTGACCTTGTCCTTGTTCTTTGAGAGATCAAAGCATCTGATATATATATCCAGGTGAGCTGTTAATGACTCATATATGCTAATGACACTCCCCACATACAGTACAAAAATCAGACCAAACCACCACAGGAAAATGTTTTCTAAGTTATTGAAAATTATGTAAGACTGCACTATACTTCTCTTTGAAGATGCCACGTCTCAGCTCTGCGAAAATCAATGGGGCACAATTTTCTGTCAAAATATCAGTGAGGCTAATGGTACTTGCTGTTATTTATGTGCAGGTGGTACAGCATCTTCTGGCAAGGGACAGATGCAATGTTGAACGTGAATATCCAAAAGTTGCACTGCTCTGCTCTCAGCATTTTGCTGTCTGCCTCACCATTGAAATGCATGGACTAGCAGGGAGTTGCTGCAGTTGTGTGGGAGATACAAACTAAACTAAAGCCACAGAAAGTTAAATCTTGTCCATTTTGGTCTAGTGTGATAAGTGTTAATTACTGCCAGCCAACTTGTATGTCACTGAAAATTAATTATTCCAAATGTGGAGTCACATTCCTTAAGGTTTTAATAATTGTTGGTGATTTATAAAAATGTAAAATGTTGAATTTTTAAAAAAAATTTCCTTGCTGACTCTTTTTTTTTCTCTCTCTCTTAATCTAATCTTTCTTTCCTTCTCTATATTTCCCTCTTTCTACCTGATTTGATGTGGAATTTACCCACTCTAAAATTTTCCTTCAGTCCTTAACACTGTTAATTTCACAATCCTTCAATCTATAAGGAGCTGCACAGTTGCTTGCCCTGTTCATTCAGCTCCAAGATGCCCGGTTTCCCTCGCCGTGACATTATGAGCTCACATAGCAACCGTCACGTGAAAAATTTAAAACCTAGTCGTGCAAGGGCAAGTCAGCAGATGCCTTTTGATGCCCTGATGCTGCAAATTATGGCCCAATAATTCTGAATGCGGCAAATGCAAAGGTTGGAACTGTGTTCTTAAAAATATGAATAGTAATGATTTTTTAAAAATATATATATTGAATACGATCTGTGGAACTGGGTGATACATATATTGTACTCTGGTTTCTTGGTCCATGAACCTAGCTTTGAATCCAGTCCAAGCTGATTTGATGAAAGTGTCTGTTTGAGAATTCTCAGCCCAGTTCCCATTACCACTGGCTTTTGTAAAAAGCTGTCAAAATTGAGAGTTTACCCAGAGGACAACGCAGTGACTAGATTAGGCATCTTATTGAGGATGTTAACTGTGCATGTAACAATGCCGCTGTACCTGACCTGGGGGTACATGAGGTTGGTACCTGAAATGGGACAGTTTTCCATTTTCAAGAGCATATATACCTCACCCTTGATAAACAGGAAGAAATCATCCAAAAGTGAGTGTGGTCTTCAATGTAATCAGCAACTTTAATACTAGTAAGTTGCTCAGCTCCGAGCTTAAATTGAAAAATATATTTGTCCTGGAGCGTTGCTCCCCTGAGTGTTTATTTTACAGTACATCATGCTTGTGAACGCTGCCATTTCTAAGTAGTACGATTCATACAAAACATTGAATCAGGAACTATGAGAAGTCTCTGATTATTTTCTAACCACATAGTAAAGATTCCTCCTCACTTAGTTAATGAATATTTAGCCTTGGCACCACGTTTTGGATCTGCAAATTCCTGGTGAACAGTTTCTCACTGCAGTCGGCTTTTTGCTGGAAGATGTATTTATTATTTAGAGGAAAACTGAATGCAAAAGAAATCTCAAGAATTTAGTTTATTTTAGTTTAGTTTAGAGATACAGCACTGAAACAGGCCCTTCGGCCAGACATGCAAGTAGGGCCTGGGAAAGTGCTTGACCTGTCTAAATATTAAGCATAGCATGCATGTTGATTCAATTTTCACACCTCCCAAAAAGCAATCAATCAATAGAACGTTAACCACTCGTAAATCCTTTGCCTTTCTCAATAAGTTCCGACTTGCTGTTTGGATGTAATTGGGAATTTTACGTGAATTTTGCAGTGTGTTTCGAAGTAAAGTTATAGTTCATACTTTTGCCCAACTTATTGGCATAAACTCTTCTAAGAACCAGCGCAATCGTGCAGTGTGATATAACGCAATAGTTTGTCTACTGTTGGCATTAAAAAAAGCTGTTCATATATTTGAGTGGTAACCTGGTGCAGTTTTATTAATACAACTGAAAATGGGATTATCACAAAAGTAAATTAAATATTTTTTAATAGTTAAAAGATTTTAAAGCATGCCTAACTAGTGCCTGTGACTCCCCACATACCCACCCACCACCACTACCCACCCCCCCCCCCACACCCCCAAAAAGGTGAGCACCATTTGAAGAGCTCTCTCAACCAGGCAATGATTGGAAGCTCGAAGAAGGGTCACTGACCCGAAACGTTAGCTCTGCTTCTCTTTCCACAGATGCTGCCAGACCTGCTGAGTGATTCCAGCATTTCTTGTTTTTGTTTCAGATTTCCAGCATCCGCAGTATTTTGCTTTTATTTTAATGATTGGAAGCTCACCAAGCTCATTATTTTGATCAGAGCGCGTGGCCGGTTTTGTGGGCAGCACTGACTTCAGTGTGGTGTTTTTTTAAACAAGGGTTAAAAATCACAGAAATCCGATTTCACAACTTGTGTTTAAAATTCTGTGGTATTTTGTGCTAGTCTGATAGATTTCAACCGGATTATGTTGGCAAAACTAGCAAAAACACTAGGCCTATATCTCTGCACAAAAAAAAAGCAGCGGCTGTATTGATTCCCCACCTATTCCACAACATATCCCTAATAATCTCTTGACACGTTAATCGCAATAAAAATTCAGCAGGTCTTAAAAATCAGAAACTTTACTCCAGCTCACCTTCCAATGCCTCCAGCTACATTCCCCATGCACATCTACCCCCTCTCGGGTGGCCTTGGGTCGGTCCTGTACACTGTTCCTGGAGTATCAACCCTGCAGCCGGACCTTGGCTCATAATGCTTTGTGTCTTTCAGACCCCAGTTGCATGTGCTATATGATGTTTTCACAGCCTGGATGTGGCAGGACTGCCTGATCCAAAAACTAAAGTTTGCCCAATATAGGTGGCTGCTTGCAGTAAGCTTGGTGTCCGTGGTGAGCACTATATTAGGCAAAGTACACAAATAATATGGCATAATAATAGCATATGGTGAAACCTTAAGGCTAGCTGCCACCTAGTGGATACAAAGTTAAATTCTCTATATAATTCTCTTCTAATCTCTTCTGCTTGTCTGATGCCATATCTGCTCCATTGCAAAGTCCACGTCCATGACATTGATTGTCTCCGCCCCTACCTCAGTGCATTTACCTCAGCAAGTCTCATCAGTACCTTTGTCACTGTTCTGGTGCTCTCTTGGCTTGCTTCTGATGCTCCACATTCCGTAAACCTCAGCTGATCCAAAGCTCTGCTGCCCCGAAACTCTGCTGCCCGTATCCCAGGCCACACCAAGTCCTCACAATCGTACATTGGCTCCCAGTCACCGACGCCATAAGTTTAAATTTTTATCCTTATTTTTAATCCCTTTAATGTCTTGTCTCTACCTATCTCTGCAACTTACTCCAGCCCTACAATCTCTACCCACCAAACTCTCCTTTTCTCTAGTGTCCTGTGCATTCCCCCGCCTCACTTTGTTTTGGTAGCCATGCCATAATCTGTTTAATCCCCACAATCTGGAATTCCCTCCTCTAAATCTCTGCACCTCCCTCCTCTCTTTTTAAGACCCACTTTAAAATCCACTTTTTTGACAAAGCTTTTGGTCACCTTTCATAACATGTGACCACCTTTGGCTCAGAATCCATTTATCAAATTCGGCCTCAGTGAAATATTTTGTGATGTTTCTCGATGTTAAAAAAAAAAATACCATACAAATGTAAATTGTCATTTTTCATCCTCAGGAATAAGTCATTTGTTCTTTGCATGACATCAGTGTTTCTCATGTCGCAGTCTTCACTGAAGTAGGAGGAAAACGCAGAAGCATATTATCATTCTGAGGGAGATGGTGCATTGTATCATGCTGCTGTGATTCATCAACATACAGCAGTGGACCTTAGCACATTTTAATATTACTTTATTTATAATGCAACAAAAAATGTGGAAAATTGTTTCCATGGACAGGATTTTCCCTCCGGGGGTGGGAAACAGATGTCAGGACTGTTGCCAGGTGCCGAACCTGCCCTCCGGGGAGAAACAGTCACTCCTGTGATTTTCCCCTGTTGGCCGCCTAATTAAGGACAGCAGTCGGGTTCTCAAAGGTGGAGGGCTAATCACAGGCCTTCCAGCTTGGGAGGAGCAACAGGCTGTATTGGAAGGTAAGTAAAAGAGAAGGTGCTTCGAAATGGAGGTGTCCTCACTGCAACCCAATTAAATCTTTAATTAAAAAATAGATTCAACAGCTAGGCTAACACTGTTTGGGGTGGTTGGTCATAGGGAGGGGATGCCCCTCTACAGAGCGGCTGCACCCAGACTGGCAGAGAGGTCTCTGGCCTGCATGGAGTACTGCCCCCACCGTTCCCCCCCCACACCCCCCCCCCTCCCCCCGTCTGCCACTGGGTGTCCGTCTCCAGGCACCTAAACTGGCCCTTGCCACCTGCCACGTGCGGGTGGGTAGACCTACCAGACCCCAGTCTCACCTCCGCAGAAATGGACTGGAGGCGGGATGGCGCAGAGGAACTGCCGCACCAGCCAGTGGGGCTAATTTCAGCTCCTGGCTACCTCTGGGCCGAAAATCCAGCCCTAGGTATTTCACTGCGGAGTATACTGAGCATAAGGAGGGAGTTAGCAGAGGTCACCATAGGCAGGATTCAATTGGTAGCTTTGGGCAATGTGTTTAAAAACAAAGAGCGAGGAAGCAAGACAGAAATGTTTAGGAAACAAACACCAATGAATAAAGTTAAGACAACTGAAAGTTCTGCTACAATTGGATTGCAAGGAGATTGAGGAGATGCATAGGAGGCGAGAGTTAGAGGGAAAAGGGCTCTGGTCAGGAGAAGTGGGTCACAGCGGATTCGGAGGAATTTGTAGATGACGATAAATTCGCTGAGGGATAGGGAGCCAGTATACGGCAGTGAAAACTGGAGTTATAGCCCAAGTGGAACTTATTACTAGACTGTAAAATACTAATTCAGTTTCATATCTGTCATTGTTTCCTGAACTTTTACTGATAGCGATGGAGAATTTATCACTATAGATCGAGCAACTTCATTGATTCGTTCCAGTGTCTGTCATTGGCTTATCTGCTATCAGTGGTGTCGATGACAACTATTCCTGGCAGGAAATATAAAATAGAAGCAGTTTATATATCAGAGAGTCTTTATCTTTTTTTCTGGGAAATGGGTATGATGAATTTCACCTAAATCAATAGAGCAGACCAGTTTGATATAAATGAATAAAGGGATCTGAATTGCAGTGTGCACAATTTAAACTCAACACTGACACATGTGGTATGAGCCATAACAGTAACAGCTTTTATTTTTCTACAACACTGATGCTGTACCCAGAATGGTGAGGAGGAGAGGTGACTCAGAGACTGGCCTGTAGGAGGTATTTAAAGATGGAGAAAGAATTGGCGAGGTTTAGGGAGAGAGTTTGAAAGAGGTGGGCTGAGGTGAATGAAGGAATGGACATAAGGACAGGGTCAGAGGAATGGAATATTTGGAAGGAAATATAAGATAGAAGGAGTTTGCAGAGATGGAAGGGGGTCAGGCATAAAGGGATTTATGACCGAGGGCAAGAAATTTAAATGTAATGCTCTGGTGGACCAGGAGCCACATTAAGTCAACAAGGACACAAGTGATGTGTGAGCAGGACGTAAAGCAGCACAGGATATACTCGGCAGCGTTTTGGACAATTGGTGCTGTACAGGGTCAAGGAAGTGCAAGATGTCGGGCTGGGGGAGGTTGCAGATATGGGTGGTGGATTTTAACTGGGTTTTGAGCAGACAGGAGGGGGCAGGGACGCTGGGTGAGTGTAAAAGATGATTTGATATCATAAGTTTGAAGCCTGGGCTATTATAACTACTGGGCCTCATTTATATGCTGCTAGCCAGCTGCCTGGTTGAAGCAAGCAGAAGGAGGCAGCTGGGTGGCTTCAGGCAGGTCAAAATTGCGTGTCCCAGAGGCCGCCTGCGACATGGAAGTAATTCATGCAAGAGAGCTCGGACTGTTTAGCAAGTGAAAAGGGGGATGCCCAAGGCAGCAGAGGCCCATACTTGTGAGACCAGGAGAAACATTTCAGCTTATCCTGGACCCATGAAGGAAAGTTTTTATTTACTTCAGAGGACCTTCTCTTGGCTGTTATTGGCACTTTGATCAATGAGCCATTAAAGTGCCGTTGGGGTCCTTTCAATTTGGATTAGTAATGAATCAGGCTGGTACATTAGCCACCTACGGTAAAAGGACACAGTTAAGGTGGCAGCAGTAATTTAGCAGAGATGAGGATAATAGTGTTCATGCACCTTTTTCTTTAATTGCGCACTTGCCCTGCTCCTGCTGGGCACAAAATAAAATTAAAAGGAATGTTGGTACATGGGCAGTAGGCCATGGCTGCCCCAGTGGAATTTTAAAAAGCAGCAGCAAGTGCATGGAATTCTAATGCAAGTGTTTGTTGCTCCAACTTCTGCCTTCCCACACAGGGTGGAATTCAAGATTACCACCTCCTCCGGCCCCAGGAGTTTGAGCCGTAGCTCCTTTTAAAATCATGTCTTGGGCCAGCAAGAGGCAGGAACTTCAGTATATTGCCTTCAATGCCACTCCTAGCCTCCCTTGAGGAGATCACTGATTGCAAGGCCTGCAGATTCTATAGCAAACAGATTATAGGAATGTTGGAGCAGGAGTAGGCCATTCAGCCCATCGAGCCTGCCCTGCCATTCAATATGATCATGGCTGATAATCCACTTAGATAGCACTCAATGCACCTTAACACAATTATAACACATCACATTCTTCCTGCTGCTCCACCTGACCCACTTGTGATCAACATATGTAGATTTTGCCCAGTAAAGGTAATCAGTGTCACTGCTACTGAAGTTTTAACCTCTATACTGTTCACATGAATGTAGGATGGGGCAATAGTTTGCATGTTGCATGCCAACATTATTACTTTCGTGCAGGTACTCTGCAAGCAGCGTTAATCACAATGAAATTGTACGTGAGCCTTTTGGGAATAATATTTCGGAAATAACAAGTAATGAAGTTGAACAGATTCAAATGTGCGTGTTGGGTGGAGGGAGCTGGCTTATGTTATTTTCAGCTCTCCTTTCTTACCTGCCCAGCCAAAGCATGTTATTGAAAGCACATGAATGCACCAAAAGTGAGTGGAAATAATTTCCATACTTACATGACATTGTTTTAAATCTTATTGCTATACTACAATAGAGTATATATTTTTGCATTGTGGTGCATGAGATCGCTCATTGTGGCAATGCAATGATGAATGCAGAATTATGCTTTTTGTATGACATCGTTGCCATTGGTTATTTTTGTTAAGGTGAGAATAGGATTTTCAGTAGAGAAGCCTAGCATCGCACATTAATCAGTTCTGGTTGGTTACACAGACCTAATTAGAATTGCTGTATTAACGTACAACATGGCATTGACACAGATTTCTAAATTGAGTGCTCTAATTTGAATTAAAACTATCAATTTTGTTTTGCAGCTGTTATGTCGTGTGATGGGTTCTGCAGGTATCTGATGTCAGATGAAAATGCACCAGTCTTCCTTGATCGTTTGGAGCTGTACCAAGAAATGGACCACCCCCTGTCCCATTACTTTATCAGTTCCTCTCACAATACGTATCTAACAGGCAGGCAGTTTGGAGGCAAATCCTCTGTAGAGATGTACAGACAAGTCCTTTTATCAGGCTGCAGGTATGTCATAACATGCTTAGGAAATATTAAAAGGTTAAGGTATCTCTGTATTAGTTTTTAAGAGAAAGGTAAAGGTAGTCATAATGCAGCCCTGTTTGTAATTCTTCAGCTGCTTCCCCGCTCTCTCTCCCCCCACCCCCCCCAACCCCCCTGTCGCCAATCCTGCCCCCAGGGCTCCTGATGACCACAGCGTTCGGGGGACAGTCTACAGCATCAAAGTTTTCTGTGCGTCCCTGCTGGGAAATGAGGCCAGAAATTGAGTTCATCCTCCTATCTCATTAAAATGATATTGTCCAGCTTGCCACCCTCTGCCATTTACCCCATGAAAACACCCCCACCCCCACCCCGACCATTCCTCCCCAAAAAACCCTGGAAATCCTGGGGCAATGTGAAAAAGATTATGACCCAGCAATTCAGTTCCCAGAACAAAAAAAGGCCAGGAAAGTCAGCCCTCGTAGGTCCATCTGGTCTTTCTGCTTTCCCAGAGGTTGCATGTGTTCCTCTTCCAGTTTGAAGAGTGCTACACTTCTTTCCCTATTACCTCCCTTTGTAAACCTGTTCTCCAAGAATTGACGACTTAGTGATGTTTCCTATATTCACCACCTACCCCACATAATCTATCACTATTCAGCTTAAACTTGTGTTTCCTGATTCTGCGTTCTCATGAACTCAGTTAGTTCTGACTGATTCTATACATACACATCTGTATTCATTTGAAAACTTCAACCATATCTCCACTCAGTCTTCTCAGCTCCAAGAACATCCCCACTGCCAATTTCCTGTACGTTTTGTTCTCTTGTCCCCTTGACATTTTGACTCATTTAGCTCAACCAAACAACTGAAAAGTCTATTCAGAATGATGATCTCCATCAAGTTAAAATCTGGAGGAACTATTAACTTTCTGCAACAAATTAGATCAACTTATTTTCATGCATGGCTTAATTTGATCGAGACCAAAATTCCAAAAAGGTTATTCGGTTATCTGGAATATAGTTAGCTGCATGAAGTATATGACACTTCGTTCTGCTTCACTTTACTATATTCATTTAGTACATTTTGATATTTACTAGATCTGAAAGCTTTTTTCTTATTCTTTTTAGTTTTTAATAATTTCAATGTTCACACTTAGCATGTTAATAGCCATGTTGTTGCAATCCCCAAATATCTAGATAATGCGATTCTGCTGCTTTATTCCCCTGTCAGATTTGACTGGATGATGCCAGAAATGATGGTGACATGTGATGTACAAGTATCCCAAACTTGGCTAATCTGAGTCTGTCACATAACCATTTTGGTCAAGGATATGTGCACCAATGCAGATCTATAGCTGCTGCGCCTTCTGCATAATGCAGTTTGTTGACCCTCTGAGAATTTTTGATTCCTCATGGACTGGACCATAAAGTTAAGGCACTTCTCTTAATTGCCTTTACCAGATGCTCTAAAGCTGCTAAATCACCTTGCCTCTCAGTTTTGATAGCTGAATGGATGACAGCCTGAAAAATATTACCCTGGAAAGAACAACAGCTGTAATGCATTCTAAATTGGACCTCCGCAAAGCACCTGGAGAATCGTAGCATAGCCAAAGGACAGGGACTTTTATTACATTTGGCAGGGAATTTGCATTAGTGGGAGATTCATGGATAAAACCTAAAATATAAAGATATGAGCAAGGGATAAGCATTTTTAATTTAATGGGAAATGGCTGTGGTTCACTGCTTGGTGTTGGTAAGATCAGTTATGAAGATGAAGGGTATATAGTGGCAAGGTTTTTTTAAGGATATAATCATTAGTAAAGGTTGTGTTCATAGTTAATACAAACAAATTGAAGGCACTTTTTGATAAACTCTTTGAATTATACGAATAGCTTTGAATAACTCTCAAATCAAATGACAATTCATTTGAATGACTGTTTTAAAAAAAAAAATCATTTTAATAAAACCAAACTTCAGTTGCAGTCTTTGGTCACAGAAATATTATATGGCATCTCAGCTGGGATAAAGTAGAGATGAAATGTTCCTCAGTGATATGTGCAATGAGCATGCCAACATAGTTCTACCACGTCCTGCTGTGCTCCATCTCAACATGTTTGTTAGCCCATTCTTGTTTCTTCTCCTTCTTTGGCCTCCTTGTCTCTGGAGACAATGGGTAAGCGCCTGGAGGTGGCCAGTGGTTTGTGAAGCAGCGCCTGGAGTGGCTATAAAGGCCAATTCTAGAATGACAGATTCTTCCACAGGTGCTGCAGAAAAAATTGGTTGTCGGGGCTTTTACACAGTTGGCTCTCTCCTTGCGCTTCTGTCTTTTTTCCTGCCAACTGCTAAGTCTCTTCGACTCGCCACACTTTAGCCCCGCCTTTATGGCTGCCCGCCAGCTCTGGCGATCACTGGCAACTGCCTCCCACGACTTGTGATCAATGTCACAGGACTTCATGTCGCGTTTACAGACGTCTTTAAAGCGGAGACATGGACGGTCGGTGGGTCTGATACCAGTGACGAGCTCGCTGTACAATGTGTCTTTTGGGATCCTGCGATCTTCCATGTGGCTCACGTGGCCAAGCCAGCTTGAGCACCGCTGGCTCAGTAGTGTGGATAAACTGAGGATGTTGGCCACCTCGAGGACTTCTGTGTTGGAGATGCGGTCCTGCCACCTGATGCCAAGGATTCTCCGGAGGCAGCGAAGATGGAATGAATTGAGACGTCGCTCTTGGCTGACATATGTTGTCCAGGCCTCGCTGCCGTAGAGCAAGGTACTGAGGACACAGGCTTGATACACTCGGACTTTTGTGTTCCGTGTCAGTGCGCCATTTTCCCACACTCTCTTGGCCAGTCTGGACATAGCAGTGGAAGCCTTTCCCATGCGCTTGTTGATTTCTGCATCTAGAGACAGGTTACTGGTGATAGTTGAGCCTAGGTAGGTGAACTCTTGAACTACTTCCAGAGCGTGGTCGCCAATATTGATGGATGGAGCATTTCTGACATCCTGTCTCATGATTGTTTTCTTGAGGCTGATGGTTAGGCCAAATTCATTGCAGGCAGCCGCAAGCCTGTCGATGAGACTCTGCAGGCACTCTTCAGTGTGAGATGTTAAAGCAGCATCGTCAGCAAAGAGGAGTTCCCTGATGAGGACTTTCCGTACTTTGGTCTTCGCTCTTAGGCGGGCAAGGTTGAACAACCTGCCACCTGATCTTGTGTGGAGGAAAATTCCTTCTTCAGAAGACTTGAACGCATGTGAGAGCAGCAGGGAGAAGAAAATCCCAAACAGTGTCGGTGCGAGAACACAGCCCTGTTTCACGCCACTCAGGATAGGAAAGGGGTCTGATGAGGCGCCGCTATGCTGAATTGTGCCTTTCATATTGTCATGGAATGTGTTAGCCCCATTCTAAGGCCGGAATTTTACGCCACTTCAGTGAGCCGGATGGTGGTGGGGGTCAGTGGGAGTGGGGTGGCATAAAATTGAGCGGGAGTCTCCGGGAGGCCTTCCTGGCCCGCTCCTGCGTACGCCCCACTTTGTCGAGGGGGTTGCAAAAAACGGACTTCCCACTTAAGGGCCTTCGCCAGCCTCTACGGGGATTTTACCCGTGGCAAGCGGGTGTCCTGGAGACATGAAAGGCCGCCTGGTGAAACCTGGTGGCCTCTCAGCACACCGGGGGCTGGGGGGGGCGGGTGGAGTGCCCTGACAATCAGGCAAATAGTGCCCGATTGAGGTCCGCCTCCACTTCCGCAACCATCTCCGGGACCCAAGACCCCCCCCCCCCCCCCAAAACGACCACCCTTGCCTAGCCGTGGCCCGACCGATTTCCCCCGGCGAGGCAACCCAAGCTTACCTGCAGTCCTGGCTCCATGTCCTCGGCTGGGCTGCAGTCCCAGCAGTGGTCACTGCTCTCAGTGGCGCTGCTGGGACTAAGAGCTGCTCAAGCGGGCGGAAGTCCCACCTCGGAACAATTAAAGCCTGGGGGTCCATAAAATGCGGGATGGATCCCCAGGCTAGGCAGAAGCGGGTTAGCCACCAACTTTTACGTCAGTGGCCAGTTCCCATCCGCCCGACATAAAATCCAGCCCTAAATCAAGTGAAACAGATCCTGTCTGAATAATTGTGCTGTCGACAATGATTGTTGTGGCAAGCTTAAGGAAACTCGGGAGATAAATGAATGAAAACCTGAGTTGCCAATCGTTTATCTGGATTTATTAATTGGTCACTTGTCAGGTTTTTTTGTCCTATTTTTGCATTCAGACGTGTGGTACTTTTCGTAATTAGGAGGTTTTAACCACATTCAGCAAATATTATAACGTAGTATAATTTTGACCTATAAATATGCTGACGATAAACTAAGACCCAAATTCAGATTGTTGTTGCACAGTGTTTTGTGTAGCATCTATTCTAATCAGAAATACGTTTTATTGTGAATAAATGTTACAATATATTGTTGAAAAGATATGATATATGTAATTGCAACACTTCAGCAGGAATGTAATCCCTCTCTATTTTGTTTTTCCAGATGTGTTGAATTAGATTGTTGGGATGGAAAAGGGGAAGACCAAGAGCCAATAATAACACACGGGAAGGCCATGTGCACAGATATTCTTTTTAAGGTATTTTTAGTTTTTATATTTTCTATAATTTTGGAGTAAAATAGAGCAAGGGTTGGGATCATGGCCTGGGTTCTAAGGGGTAATTTTCCAACTTTACACCTTTGGCAGTGAGGCTTGCTTGCCGGGATCCCAATGCCAGAAAATTAACCCTGTGCCCTTTTCGTTGTTCATTTTTGAAAAACTTTACAACTAATAGCTCTACACTGAGATGTGGGTTTAAATCCTACTTGCAGAGACATGAGTTTATAATCTAGACCGGCACTCGAGTGCCATAGTGAGGGATTGCTGCACTGTCTTTCGGCCGAGACGTTAAATCGAGGTATCCTCTGCTCTCTGAGATGTGTCCGAGCCGGCATTTATACCTCAGCCAATAGCTAGCACAGCTGATCTGATCATTTATTTCATTGCTGTTTGTGGGACCCTACTGCATGCAAATTAGCTTCCTGCTAGTTACAGCACTGATTATACTTCAAAAGCACTTCATTGGTTTTAAACCGCTTTGAAACATTTTGAGATCATGAATGACACTAGAGAATCGCAAGTCTTTCTTTAAGTGAGTGCTCACAAATCACAAATTCAATATTAAAAACTAAAATGAAAAATAAACTGTTGTATGGAAAAAAAAATGCACTTGTTTCCAGTGCAATATAACATTTTATAATTCATGACTGGACAGAACACATTTACTGCTTCATCATTAGTGTGTTTTGTGTTGGGTTTTCACTTAAATATGAATCAGAGTGTCTCAGCAACTGTAAAGATTTTAAATGATATTATGGTTTTCCCATCTGTTGCAGTGTAATTTCTCAAATTAATAATGCATAAATTCAATTGCTTAGATTTCTGATTACAGAAAACAAACTTGACTTTTATAATACTGCATTCCAACAAGGCAGAGTGTAATAGGTAGCCAAAAGTCATTACTAGATGTTAATTTAATTAAGGGCAACAGGTGATCTAATCAGCTGTCACAAAAAACAGTTATATAAGATTACATCGGATATACAGCACAGAAAAAAGCCATTCGGCCCAACCAGTCCATGCCAGCATTTATGCTTCGTTTGAGCCTCCTCCCATCTTTGCTTATCTAAATCTATCATCGTAACCCTCTATTCCATTCTCCCTCAAATATTTGTCTAGCTTCCCCTTAAATTCATCTATACTATTCACTTCAACAACTCCCTGTGGTAGCAAGTTGCACATTCTCACCACTCTCTGGGAAAAGAAGTTTTTTTTTAAATTCCCTTCTGGATTTCTTGGTGACCATCTTACACAGATGGCCCCTAGTTATGCTCTTCCCCACAAGTGGAAACAATCTCTGTATTCACTCTATCAAAACTTTTCATAATTTTAAAGACCTCTATTAGGTCACTCCTTTTTTCAGAAGAAGAAAGACCCAGCCTGTTTATCCTCTTCTGGTATGTATACTCATGCATGTCTGTTAACATCCCTGTAAATTGTCTCTGCACCCTCTCCAGTGCCTTTGTACCTTTTCTATAATCTGGCAACCAGAACTGCACGCAGTATTCTTAAGTATGATCTAACCAAGGTTTGATGCAGGTTCAGCATAACTTCCCTACTTTTCAATTCTATCCCTCTAGAAATAAAGCCCAGTGCTTTGTTTGCTTTTTCATGGCCTTACTAATCTGTGGCACAAGTTTTAGTGATTGGTCTATTTGTACTCCGAGATTCCTTCGTTCCTGTACCCCACCTAGACTTGCACCTTCCAAGTAATAAGTGATTTCCCTATTCTTCCTACGAAAATGTACTACCTCACATTTACCTGTGTTGAACTTCATTTGCCAACTATTGGCCCATTCTACAAGTTTATTAATGTCCTCCTGTAATTTGTTGCCGTCCTTTTCAGTATTGACGATCCCCCTCCACCCCTGCCCTACTCAGTGCCTTGGTAATTTAGAGCAGTTATTTGTTTTTTTTCATTTATTGGATGAAGGCATTGCTGGCAAGGCCAGCATTTATTTCCCATCCCTAATTGTCCTTTTGAGGAGGTGATGGTTGGGCCACCACCTTAAACTGCTGCAGTCCATATGGTGTAGGTATACCCACAGCACTTTTAAGAAGGGAGTTATAGGAACATAGGGACAGGAGGAGGCCATTTAGTACGTCAAGTCTGTTTCACCAGTCAGTGAGATCATGGCTGATCTGCGACCTAACTCCATATACACGCCTTTGTTCCATATCCCTTAATACCTTTGGTTAACAAAAATCTATCAATCTCAGTTTTAAAATTAACATTTGCCATTTGTGCAAGAGAGTTCCAAACTTCTTTGACTGTGCCCCCAGTCTTTTCTTCCCTAAGTAGCAGTAATAGTTTCTTCCAACCTGCCTTATCTGTTCCCCTTAATGTCTTGAAAACTTCGATCAAATCACTCCTTAACCTTCTAAATTCCAGGGAATACAACCCTAGTTTGTGTAATCCATCCTTGTAATTTAACCATTGGAGTTCCAGGATTTTGATCCATCGACAGTGAAGGAACGGTGATATATTTCCAATACAGAATGGTATGTGACTTAGAGGGGAACTTGTAGCTGGTGCTGTTCTCATGCTCCATCTGCCCTTATTCTTCTAGATGGTAGAGGTTGCGGGTTCGGGAGGTGCTGTGGAAGGAAGAAGTCATCCAAGCCCCTGCCACTTGTTTTTATTTTTTATGCAATTGTGGGGTGGATTATTTTGTCCTGAGTTCTGTTCCTTTAAGATTTTCAGGCAGTAGATGTGCTAATGGATCTGTGTAATGTTGGCAGTCGGTGTTTGCTGGCATTGACTCCAAAGTATTGATTGTGATGTAATTATTGCAGGATGATTGACAGTTAATGACTGGGAGATAACACCGTCTAATTATATTTATTCCTTTTTGCGCTAAAAGAAAATCTGGACGCTTTAGTCATTGTAACTTCTGAGAAGTCTATTAGAGTTTATCACTGTTATTTTAACCGTGTATTGATACTGCATCTTTGACAGGATGTTATTCAGGCCATCAAAGAAACAGCATTTGTGACATCTGACTATCCTGTTATCCTCTCATTTGAAAATCACTGCAGGTAAGATCTTATATAAAAGTTTAACAAATAGTTTTCTGCAATTATATTAATGCTGTAGAGTTCTGTGGGCTAAGAGACACAAGTATACAACTGTGCTAAACTATTCCTTTTTTACAGTAAACCCCAGCAATACAAGATGGCCAAATACTGTGAAGAAATTTTCGGAGAACTTTTACTGAAGCAGCCCCAGGAGCTCCATGTAGTATGATTGCTATTTTTATGTACATATATTTTTAAAAGCCATTCAAATTAAATCGTATTACCAAATGTTGAAGTGAACATGTTCAACCTATTCAGCAAGTTGGCTGTGGCTCGGTGGTAGCACTCGCGTCTGTTTCAGAATGTTGCGGGTTCAAGTCTCACTCCAGGACTTGAACTCACAAAAATCAAGGCTGACGCTCCAGTGCAGTATTGTGGGAATGCTGCACTGTCAGAGGTGCTGTCTTTTGGATGAGATGTGAAACCAAAGCCCGGTCTGCCATTTCAGATGGGCTTAAAAGGTCCAATGAACTATTTTAAAGAAGAGCAGGCTAATCTCTCCCTGGTGTCCTGGCCAATATTTATCCTTCAATCAACATCACAAAAAACAGACTATCTGGGTCACTAGCGCATTGCTGTTTGTGGGAAGTTGCCGTGCGTAAATTGGCTCTTGCGTTTCCTACATTACAACAGTGGCTGGACTTCAAAAGTACTTCTTTGGCTGTAAAGGGCTTTGGGATGTCCTGTGGTCATGAAAGGCACTATATAAATGCAAGTCTTTTTATTGCTTTACAGCTTGAAGCTGGCCGACCTCTGCCATCCCCAAATGATCTGAAAAGAAAAATACTCATCAAAAATAAACGATTAAAACCCGAAGTAGAGTCAAGTAAGTTTGGAAATCGGTAAGATTTTAAAAACCTTGACTAGATTGTTGAGTACGAGCAGTGTAGATTAAGTGATTGTATTGATGAATACCAGTAGATTTCAGTCCTTGGGAACAGGAAAGCTTACAACTTCCTGGAGAAAACTTAATTATGATGAACAAATCTGAAGTTGTAGATCTCATTGAGTCATTAGTATCATATGGAACTACTACCTTCAGAGCATGCTAACCTGCAGCATTGTTAAAGATTCGCGGAAACTTCCCAACAACCTTGAGTTTAATGAGTGATGTTAAAGTATCAACACGTTTAGAACAAGCAGTGAGAGCGGAATTATTTCTAGTGATAATTTTGGTTAAAAAAAAGTTTCAGTTTAAAAGAAAGTCGTCTAACTTCTAACCACACCAACCCTTTCATTAAAATTATTGACAGAAGGAATTTCACCCCCTGCCAGGGCTCCCCCGCTTCCCCCCAACCCCCAGTGTATTGGCTAACACGATTGCTTAGTATTTCAGTGCCTCAATGTTATGCTCCAGATTATCACTAAGAGAACTACTTTCTTCAGTACTTCTTTTAAATATCAGCAAATTTTAAAAGATCATTAACTTTTTTCCCATTAGTGTTTTGAATGTTTTGCTATCAAGAGATGATACTGATGATGTATCGGCTTAGAGGCATAATGAACCTGCTGTTGTTGCATCGTACTTAACTATATTTGGGCGGTGATCCAAGCAGTTCCACTATTTGACAGATTAGCTGTATAATAGGAGAGGGAAAAGTTGCACGTATCATACACAAAAACAGGTGAATGGATCTAGTAACACAGCACTTGAACTGCCTGAAGATCAACCTCTAATGTTGTGATCCAGTTTCAATATTTACTTGACATTTTAACGTCCGGCTATTTTAAGAATATTATATTTTGTGATCCAAGCTATTTCTTGGCTGTTTTTTTTTTTCTGTTTTTAGTCTGCCCTACTTTTTAATCGAGTGATCTCAATGAAGTGCACATGAAAGGCACCACTTGCTGTCTTCTGGCAATGGAGTGATTTCAACAAATTTTGAAGCATTGACCAAATAATCATCTTTTCAGTTAGGAAAACTAAAACAGCAGCACATGAGATTGTTGTGAATTAATCTTAAAAACCAAATTAATTGAAAAATGGTGCAAAGTGAAACTTTTATAAGGACATCTCATCAAAGGCACAGTTGCGATTGTTAGCACAGCAGTGCAGGAGGCCACCGTAGTGTAGACATTAAAAAGGTTCAGTGAAAGACCAATAGTCCTAAAAGTATACTTGCCAGTCTATCAGTTAACCATTAACCTAACATTTTATAAATTGATTTTATTTTTAGAACAACTTGAAACTTTTAAAAGGCTCATGGAAGGTGGAGAAGCGTCCAGTCCAGCTAGTATGTTAGAAGATGAAAATGAGGAAGAAACAGAAAATGGTAACTGTGTTTCAGAAAGTTGACATTGTTTAAAAAAAATTATTTTCCATGAGAATAATGAACAGTTTAGTTTGAATGGTTGTAATTTTTTCTTGTCCTACATTTCTAGCTGACCTATCTCCGATATCTGGTAAGAAAAGTAGCTGTGGATAAATAATTGGGTCTAATAAAAAGTGGTTTATTCCTATCTTCCAGTTATGTTGGGGGTACCTTGGTAATCTTTTTGAAAGTGATGCATTATGATGCACTTAACTGTCTCTCGTTCACCAAGTCTGAAATTCATGCAAGTTATTTCAGTGACTATGGAGAAAGCATGTCACCAATCCTGTCAGAGAAAGAAAACTTGACAATAGCAGGCAAACATAATCAAGTAATGTTAGAGAACTTCAATTGCATAATCGGTCAAGACCAAAATGGAACCTAATTTCAATATTTATTTGGCATTTTAACATTTTTTTTTTAAAAAAGTCTGCTATCTTAACACTCTCTTTCTCTCATTCTTTCTTTCTCTCTCTCTCGCTCTCTCTGACTTGTTTTCTCCACTACACTCTGACTTAATTCTAATTGATTAATCTAACTGCACCAAATTACTGTTACATGAGTTGCAGTACTCTTGTTTTGGATCCTAATGGGGCTTTACTATAGTTTACTATAGTACTATATCCATGCACACAAAACTCTAATATATATATATATAAGAAACTGAAATTATCCAACCTTTCTGAAATCACTTGATTTAAAGATGTTGGTGTGTCAAAGCTTTGGAATGTGGGCTTAGCATGTGACCAGTATAATTGGGCTTACAAGTCAAAAATTGATAAAATTATTTATTCATAATTGTTCTTTTTAAATTAGTTAATTCAAGTGAAATAGAATTCACTATTTTCATAATGATGTCGCCATTGTGATTAACGCAGGTAAAAGAAAAACAAGTGAATCATCAACCCCTTTAAAATCTCAAGTACCTTCAATGATACTGCACTAAATCTACCACTGTGTGTCAATCTTGAACTGTTGTACCAGTGTGGCCGCTGGGAAGCTAAATCTTCTGCATGTTAGAGGGTGTCGGGATAGGAAATAATTGCACTCGCAACATTTTACAAGAACGTGTTCTTTTTAAGAAATTCTGTTATGGGTTTTTTAAACAGACTAATAAAATTGCATGCTTGTTCAAACAGCTGTATTTTACTGATCTGATTGTCAACCAGTGTGACGATTTTTGACAGAGCTGCACTTCCTCCTTTTCTTGTGTGCTTAAAGTCTCAAATCGTTGCGCTATTCAGCAACTATTTTATAACACACGCTAAAATCAGTTAGTTATTATATATATTGTTCTAAATCTATATTGACAAATAAAGATCATGTTAAAACAAGTTTCTCAATGCCCTTTACTGCCTCATCAATCAAAGCTAACAAATCGTTCAACATCGAAACCAGTCTCTGCACACTGAGCTGCAATCGCTTTCGTGACTTTACATAATTGGTTTCAATAGAAAGACCTAGATGGCAGACTATCAAGCTTATCAATACAAAAGAAGATACATGTGGCATTTTCAATCGAAAATTTAATTACCTGGGGCCATATTTTCCTTTGACAATATTTATTAAAACTTAGGGACAAAAAAAAGGTTTAAAGCAAATAGAGAGTAGTGACTAACTGTAGTTAGTGCTGCTTTGAGGATTTCTGTTACTGCTACTTTACAGTAAAGCTTATGCCTTGCCTTTGTGCTTTTATTTTGGAATTGAGTGGACTCTTTAAGATTTAATGCCATCTCCTCCCGAGTAATTGACACTACACCCTTTTTTAAGGTGTCAAGTTGCTATGCCTGTTGCCTCCTTTTTACAATTGGCTATCCTCTGCCCACTGAAGTTGGACTTACAGTTCTCCGTTACAGCAATGCTCAATGCCTTCTCAGCCTTGTATGGAGATTGGACTTTCCTCCCATTTTGGTCTGCGATTTCATACAAACTTTGTGCATTCTACATCTGGAAGAAATAAGTTTTATGTTTTGGTGGAACGTTAGCTTCCACAGAGGCATTAAATATCATTATTACTAGTGTTTTGATTAGCTGCAAATTCTTTTTGTTCCCGCCAGCAAAATTCCATTCTCAGGAATTACTTGTTTCAAAACCATGTGTTCCCGAGACTTCATAACTGTGTTGAAACTTATGAAGAAAAAAGGGATGTTTCCCCTTTTTTTTTAAACAAAGGAAAATATAGCCCTTAGCCTCTTGATGCTCGTAAGCCCCTTTGCACATTTGCTGATTTTACTAACTTTGTAAGGCCTTTATGCATTGACGAGGTAACAAGTAGGCAAAGTGGCCTGCAGTTGTTTATTTCTGAAGATGTTGAAGTGATAAGATGTTTGCAGAGACAGTCAAGGCCACTAGCTAAAGATCATGGGGCAGGGGGGGAAGTGATGTGCATCATACGTATACCACAGACATAATTGTAACCTGTAGTGTGGTGATACAATCTCTTCATTTTTTGGATGTGGTGTGTTATAAATTAAAGTTACTTTGAACGTTATTCATCTGACAGTCGTGTTGCACTTCATTTGATATGAACAGTAATAGTGTTTGTTTCATGTGTAGTTGACCTAAATGAGGAGGCTCATCCTGAGCTGAAATTCAATAGTCAACTTTCTGCCGATGACATTATTCAGGAGAAAGAGGCACATATCAATAGTGTGAAGAAGGTTTGTGCCTTATTTCTAAATGTAGAAGTTTAATATTGTCTGTTTTGTCATTTGTTCTAATATTTTAGTGCTATTGAATGCATGCAGGTTTAAACAGGTTTGCATAAAATGTCTTCATGTTGTATCTTAGGCTGGAATCCTGCACCCCTCCCAGGAGCGGGCTAGATGTGGGGGTGGGCATAAAATCGATTGGGATGTGGCGGGTGCCGTTCCCGTTGCCAATCGCCCCCACTGCCATTTTGCCAGCAGCGGTGTAGGTGGCAAACGGCCTGCTTGCCCCAGACCAGTTGAGGTCCTGCCACTTAATTGCCACTTAAGGGCCTCCTGCTGCCACCATATTTTACCAGCGGCAGCCGGGCACTACATCAGCCGAGGAGAACGCCCAGTGATAGTAGGCGGCCTCCTTGCATGCCCAGGGTGGGGAGACCCTCCTGATCGGGCACCCTGTGCTCCAAATGGGCCCACCCATCAGCACAAGCCACCCCCCTGGAGCACCACCCCACCCCCACCCCCCTCACCGGAGCCCAGCCAGTTGTCCCCGCCGAGGCCTGAAATCCCACTTACTTTTTTTCAGGGCTGGCTTCCAGGCTGCTCCTCACGCTGGGTGGAGTCCCAGCAGTGGCCACTGCTCGCAGTGGAGCTGCTGGGACTGAAGAGCTACCAGCCCGCTGATTGTTCAGCAGCTCTTGGAGGCAGGATTTCCTGCCTCAGAGGGGCGGAAGTCTTGCCCGAGACCAATTAAGGGCCTGGGCCACGTAAAATCTCCGCCGGTGGGCAGGGCCTCTGGCCCGGCGTAAAATTCCAGCCTTAATGCAGTTGTTCACCCTCTTAATTAGGGAAATTGAGATCTTTGATACTATTCTGATATTTAGGTGAACTGGTCAGACTTCAGTAATGTACGTGTCAGTAATTTTGGACAGGTGCTCTAAAAATAGATATTTTATTTGAATTCTTGTCTGGTGATGATTAACGTCATGGCAAAATAGTGTGAGATAGTTTGGTGGGGGGGAAAAAATACCTAAAATAGATTATCTGGTCATTTATTTAATTGCTGTTTGTGGGAGCATCCTGTGTGCAAATGGCTTCTGCATTTCCTACATCACAACAGTGATTGCACTTCATTGGCTGGAAGATACTTGAGGCCACGAAAAGCATGACATAAATGCCAGTCTTTTATACCGGTCATTCAGAAACTCTTACTATAAGTGGTTTGCAAAAATGTTCCAGTGGTCTCAGGCTATCAAAGGTAAATCCAGCTCAGTCTAGGTGCAAGGCAAAATGAAACTATTTTAAAAGTTCTTCTGTAACTTCAGCAATCACTCTTGACCATTTCTTCAGTTCCAAACCCTTTCACCAATATCAGCTGGTACTAGCAATAGTGACGTCTCATTTGTTCCATTCAAAATTACCATTGGAGCATTTTGAGCATAGGTTATGGGATTTGGGGACTTTTAATGCCATTACTATTCATTTTAGTCGTGAGATTCAAGCAGCCTTGGGAAGTATACACTTGGAAGCAATCGGGAAGGATAGGGAACTACAAACACAGTCATTATGTAGCACAAAGTTCCCAGAAATGGTTCCAGCCCCTGGAATGAACATACAAAATTGGCCAGTATTTTGCACCAGAACCTTGCCGAGATGGTGAGTAAAATTGGAGATGTTTTGTTAAGATAGTGCATGCAGAAATTTGAAGACACATGTTGCCAGTTTACGAACATACAAATTAGGAGCAGGAGTAGGCTACTCGGCCCCTCGAGCCTGCTCTGCCGTTGAATAAGATCATGGCTGATCTGATTGCAACCTCGACTCCACATTCCCACCTACCCCCAATAATCTTTTACCCCATTGATTATCAAGAATCTATCTACCTCTGCCTTAACAATATTCAAAGACTCTGCCTCCACTGTCTTTTGAGGAAGAGAATTCCAAAGACTAACGACTCTTTGAGAGAAAAGATTTCTCCTCGTCTCTGTCTTAAATGGGCGACCCCTTATTTTTAACCTGGTTCTAGATCCTCCCATGAGAGGAAACATCCTTTATGCATCCACCCTGTCAAGACCCCTCAGGATCTTATATGTTTCAATCAAGTCATCTCTTACTCTTATAAATTCCAGTGGATACAAGCCTAGCCTTTCCGACCTTTCATCATAAGACAAATCCGTTCATTCCAGCTATTAGTGTAGTAAACCTTCTCTGAACTGCTTCCAATGCGTTTGCATCCTTCCTTAAATAAGGAGAGCAATACTTTACACAGTACTCCAGATGTGGTCTCACCAATGCCCTGTATAACTGTAGCATAACCTCCCTACTTTTGTATTCAGTTCCCCTTGCAATAAACAATAACATTCTATTAGTTTTTCTAATTACTTGCTGAACCTGTATACTAACCTTTTGCGATTCATGCAGTAGGACACCTAAATCCCTCTGCGTCTCAGAGCTCTGCAATCTCTCACCATTTAGATAACAAAGTGATTATCGACAACGCAGCCGGCAGCTGACGTCATCAGACTGCGGAACTCTGCACACATGGTTGGCGTATGCGCAGATTACATCATCAAGTAACGCTTGCAGAGAGGGGTGGTGGGGGAAGCGGGGAGAGCGCTCCAAAGACCTTGGAGGCGGGTGCGCTCTCCTCCTCCCCGCCTTCGCGGCCCGTCCCGCCCGCTCGCTCTCACCCCCTCCCACTCACTCTCACCATTCCCCGGCCTGCCGCTCACTCTCACCCCCCCACTCGCTCTCATTTCCCCCCCCCAGGCCCACCCGCTCACTCGCCCGCTCCCTCCTGCCATTGTGTGCTGCCATGTGTTTAGGTTGCCTTCGTGTGATTATTTGAGGAATGCCATCTTTAGTCCTGGCAGCTACTGACGTTGCAGACTTTAACATTTTAGTGGCACAGGCTGCATTTGCACATGTGCCACTGCAGCGCCACCTAGTGGTAGCGTTGTTAGCAAATGCAGCCTTTAGATAATATGCTTTTTTTTATTCTTCCTGCCAAAGTGGACAATTTCACACTTTCCAAATTATCCTCCATTTGCCAGATCTTTGCCTACTCACTTAACTTATCCATATCCCTTTGTAGCCTCCTTTTGACCTCTTCACAACTTACCTTCCTACCTATCTTTGTGTCATCCGCAAATTTTGCAACCATACCTTCGGTCCCTTCATCCAAGTCATTTATATAAATTGTGAAAAGCTGAGGCTCCAGCAGTGATCACTGCGACACATCACTCATTACATCTTGCCAACCAGAAAATTACCCATTTATGCCTACTCTTTGTTTCCTGTTAGCTATACAATCTTCTATCCATGCCAGTATGTTACCCCCTACATCATGAGCTTTTATTTCACGCAATAACCTTTGATGTGGAACCTTATCAAATGCCTTCTGGAAGTCTTAGTACAGTACATCCACTGGTTCCCATTTATCCACAGCACATGTTACTTCTTCAAAGAACTCCAATAAATTGGTTAAACATGATTTCCCTTTCACTAAACCGTGTTGACTCTGCCTGATTACCTTGAATTTTTCTAAATTCTCTGCTATAACGTCTTTAATAATAGCTTCTAACATTTTCCCTAAGACGGATGTTAAGCTAACTGGCCTGTAGTTTCTTCCTTTCTATCTCCTTCCCTTTTTGAATAAAGGAGTTAGATTTGCTATTTTCCAATCTAATGAAACCTTCCCGGAATCCAGGGAATTTTGGAAAATTAAAACCAACGCATCGACTATCTCACTAGCCACTTTTTTTTAGGACCTTAGGATGAAGTCCATCAGCACTAGGGAACTTGTCAGCCCACAGCTCCAACCGTTTGCTCAGTGCCACGTCACTGGTGATTGTAATTTGCTGACAAAGTGCGCAGATAAATTTTGAACCTGAAGAGAGTTAGCAGTAATTGTGCATGGAACCAAAGGAGGCAGTATTACCATAGTGATGTTTTCTACCAATCAGAGTATCAAATATTTAAAAAGTAACAGGCCAATATAATGAGCAAAAAACAAAATACAAATCAACAAAAATAATTAAAAAAAGCAGAGACAGTAATAATATAAGTGAATGCTCGTGGTATATTGTTTGGGTCAAGATTTAAATTTTAGTCATGCTACCAGGGTTAAACATGACTCTCAATATGTTATATTTAGAACTAAAATTGAATAGGAACAAGGGTTTCATCACATTATATTCCTCGCAGAATATTTACTTTTTGTTTGAGATTTTTTCTCCGGGATATGTATTGCATACAAACCATTCGAACTTACAATTTCTCTGCACACACCTTGAAAGCCAAGAACAAGATTTGATAAGGAGCTAAAGGTATTCCAAATCTATGGCCGGAATTTTACGGTGGATGGATGGGAGCCGGACTCCGACATGAAAGTCGGTGGCGAACCCACTTCTGCCTAGCCTGGGGATCCGTCCCGTATTTTACGGATCCCCAGGCTTTAATTGTCCCGAGGCGGGACTTCCACCCACTTGAGGGAGGAGGTCCCGCCTCAGTGAGTTGCCGGCCAATCAGCGGGCCGGCAGCTGTTAGTCCCAGCAGCGCCACCGGGAGTGGTGGCCACTGCTGGGACTGCAGCCAAGCTGATGCCATGGTTCGAAGAAGGAATGTAAGTCGTGGCATGCCTCACCAGGGAGATCGGTCCTTCCCTGGTGAGGCTGGAGTGGTCCTTTGGGGGAAGGCGGGGGCGGCCCTGTGCCCGACTGCCATGCCCCCAACCCCCAGGGCGCGGAAAGGCTGGCAGCTATCGCTGGGCGGCCTTTAACGTCCCCAGCACGTCCGCCTGTCACAGGTAAAATACCCGTGGAGGCGGGTGAGGGCCCTAAAGTGGCCACTTAAGGGTCTTGATTGGCCTCGGGCGGGCGGGCTCTTTGCCACCCTCCCCCGCCCCTCCTCCCACCCCCCTGCCTGACCTCCGTATACTTGGGTCTGGAGGCAGAATCAGGGCGGGTAGGCCTCCGCTCAATTTTACGCCGTCCCCACGCCACCATCCGACCTGATGGGGTGGCATAAAATTCTGGCCTATTTTGAATGCTTGGTAGGAGATAAGTGAAAAATAATTGCTGTATTTCTTTGTAGGTGATCGAAGATGCTGAACAGGAAAATAACAAAAAGGTGAGCTCTGTTTGTTTGTTGGTCTTGTGAAAGTTTTGTATTTTCTTCAATAACTCAGTTTCTCTGTCATAATTTTTACTGTAAGCCAGAAGTAGAAAGATATCATTGGAGGTTAATCACCTATACCCTCGACACGGTCAAAGCATCTTTTGATTATCGCCAGAAATTCAGTATTTTACTGATGGTCATTTGCGGAAAACATGAAAGCTGTCCATAGACGTGTGACATCTACAAAGTCTATTAACAAGAAGTGTAACCAGTCAACAATCAACAGTCAGCCTTTGCAACTAGCAACCAAATTTAATTGCATTTTCAGTTGTTGAAGCCTGAAGGTTTTTCTGACTAATTATAGATGCAGATAGAAGGCTTTTTATCAATGATTTGAAAGGTATTTAAAAAATGCATGCTATCTACAAATTATCATTTGAGTAAGTTCAGGATAGACAATTGGATTATATAATTTTGTGCACTGCCTTAGCTATTATGAATCCTTGTTACACCAGAATTGCTATAATTGAAACTTAAATCAGCCGAAACAGCACTTATAACATGACATCTGGGTTACATATGGTTCTCTTTTCATCTAACTCACACGCCATGGGATACATCCTTGAACTGACCTCCAAGTCTTTTTTTCATTCAATACTTTTATTGGTATTTGCTTGACAATCTGTGCACCATTACTGGCCAAGAGGGTAATGGCTATTTCCAGTCTTGCACCAATGTAATTACATCACCAACCCTTAGGAGATACATAAGAGGACCTAGGATGCTTATTCTAATTTTCTCTCTCACACGCCCCCCTGTGGAGATGTGATTGATGTTATACTCACTGCCTCTTTGCAACAATACAGCTAAGATTAGTAACCAGTCATGTGGGAGGTTTTCCTCTCTCTCATTTTTGTAGTGAAATAGTAAGCACATTCTTTAAGGAAGCATGCCAGCAGATTTGAATGCAAATAAACCTTTGTACAGAGCAACAAATGGTCTGATTAAATGAACACATTCCCATCATGATTTATTTACAAGTGTAAAGCACACCCATCCCTGTCCCCTTCTCAGGGAGGCAGAAAGAAAAGTTCAGGAACTGAGGGCTTGTCTAACGGAATCTCCAAAAAAACAGAGACATTCGATAACACTAATCTAAACAGCTCATATCACAATGGTGATGTGTAGTCAAATAAAGAAGTCAGTTGTTTCAGTGACTGCTAGTTCTAGCAAAATGCATAATTCAGAATCACCTAGGTACGTACCAAAGTTTAAAGCATGGACAAGCTGTTGGAGACACCTGCCTGGCGATTCGGTGTATCCTGTGCTTGTGAATCTTAGTTTTAAATATGAACAGTTATAAAATAATGCACATTAGAGCAGTAAATGTGAAACTCCTGTACGCATTCATTATATCCATCAGCAAAAATGGGGGAAAAAAACATTTGGAAAGACTAGTGATCATTCAATTAAGTATCTAGCCAATGTCATGGTCAATGGCTGGGATATCTTAGAAGCAAATTTGAACATAAATTGACAGAAGTTATTTTAACCAGATACAACTCATTGCTAAGTTTACATTTAAAATGCTGCATGTTATTTTTGACCTCCCTATTTTCAAATGGACGACATGCATTGCACAGCGTGTAGTAAGGGTGGCCCCAAAACTCAAGGTCCTAAATTACAAAGACGCATCCACAGAGCTAAACTTACTTTTATTGTCGAAAGATAGATTGAGTTGGGACCTGATGCAAGTCTTCAAAATAATAAAAGGCATGGATAACATAGGTACTTAACTTAGGTTTTAAAAAAATATTCATTCATGGGGTGTGGGTGTCGCTGGCATGGCCAGCACTTATTGCCCATCCTTAATTGCCCTTGAGAAGCGATGATTGTAGATCTGGAGGAAACAAGTATAAAATTAACAAACTTCAAACAAAAGAGATTCTGCTTGAACAGAACAGATTCCCACTGAATATCATTTTAAAGAAAATAAAGTTAGACATAAACATATTTTAGAGTGGCATTGAAAGTTATCATGATGCACTGAGGTGATAAAATACTTGCTAGCACATAATGGTGTTTTTCGAGGACCATAGCGCATTGATTGTGGATTTCAGCTTTAATTAGGTGAATTGGAAGGCTGGACTTTTTCCCTCTGCTATTTTCTTTCCTTGCTTGAGTAAAATTCCTCAGGCGCAGGTTGCATTCTGGTACTTTAAGTGCCCGTCATTCGTAATTGAACCTCAGCACTGAGTGTTGTGAAACTGTTCTTTCTGTGGCGGTTGAGGGCAGTGGAAGGCGGGGAGAATATCAAAGCCAAGCCATAATCCATTCTTTACCTGATGTCCTCACATGAACACTTGCAACAAGAGTCATTAGACAATGAAAAGGAGCAGGAAACCTGAGTGATTTACCGATCCATCTGGTTTAAATAAGTTAACTCTGCACAAACTCTAGGGTGGGTCTGCTGCCTTCCACGCTCCACACAGGCTGTTCTGTGATTTCCTTCCACCACCTATTTTTTATTAATTATGCAGGATGGGGTTCCCATCATACAGAGGCCGTCTGCCATTGCTGCAAACGAATATTCAGTTGAGCTCTTCGATACCTGCTATAGTCCCTCAAGGAATAGGCACAAATTCTCACAACAGAACATGTTCGGAGCCAAAGGGTTTGTGGTTCAGTTAAGAGGCTTGGACAGGGAGAGGTGGCCATTACAAGGTGCTCTCCTCCCACAATGACCATAGCTGGATTATGCCACTGGCCTAGGTAGTGCCAACCCTCCCCTGGTTGTCCCTGAGGAAAGCATGGCAACAGCAGTAAGAAGGATAATTATGTCTTTCCCAGGATCTTCCTTCCTGTTATTTATATGCAATGAGAGCTAACGGAGCTGTTGTTTTCTTTGGTGGTGTAGGGGGTGGGGTTAAGACTGTCATAGCCAACCCCGCCCCAGTCTTTACCTGATGTCCTCATATGCGCAATTCTAGCAGGAGACATAAGACAATGGAAGGAAGCAGGAACCTGGTGGTCAAGGGTCCCGCCAACTTACCTCCCTGCAGGAGCAGCTGGAAGGAAGTTCTTGGCGGTGGCAGCAGGGACAGGCGTGTTACAGTGGTCCTCCCTTCCTCATTTTCCTTTTCATACTGCCTGTGTGCCAGCTGTAGTCAGGCAGGCTTTCTCAGGAAAATCCATGACTTAGTCTGGAACCTCATTGTTTTATATGGCTCAGCTATAATATATCATAAACCAGCTGTGTCAGTGGGAAGCCCACAAGTTTGGATTAATAACTTGGAATTTTACTTAATTCCATTTGGAGTTTTCAAGTATATTTCACAGATTTTTGTCCTTTGAAAGGTTGTACTCACTCCCTTTTGAAATTTGAGTGGATTGGGTAGTATTTTTGGTAGATAAAGGTACACACTTTTGGTCGGGAACAAAAAATATGCTCGATACACTGCGTGTCCTTTTCTTCCATGCTTTTCCTTAAATGTTCTATAACCATTGAGATATGAAACAATGTATCTGATAAAATCGAACAACTTTTCTTCATAGAAATTTGGTCAAATTGTTCGTTTACATTTAAAACAAAGTGCTGATGCAAAAATGAGGTGCATGTGTTTGTTTGTATTTATGCTCGTTGTTGCAGTCAAATCTTAAAATGTAATATATTCCTGTTGATCATCAACGACAGCTTGTATTTATGTAGCAGGTTTAATGTAGTAAATCACAGCTTCACAGGAGCATTTTGAAACAAAATAATACGCAGAGCTACATAAGGACGCATGAGGGCAAATGACCAGAAGCTTGGTCAAAGAGGTAGGTTTTAAGGAGCATCTTAAAGGAGGAGAGAGAGATAGAGAAGTGAAAAGGTTTAGGGAGGGAATTCCAGAGTTTAAGGCCCAGGCAGCTGAAGGCACGGCCACTGATGGTGGAGTGACTAAAATCAGCAATGTTTAAGAAGCCATGATTGGAGGAGTGCAGACATCTCAGTGAATTGGAGGGCTGGAGGAGATTATAGAGATAAGGAAGGGCGAGGACCTAAAATTGCGCTAGTATTGTGAACTGTTTTTCTCAACACACACAAGTTTCTGCTCAAACTCATTTATCACTGAACATAAAATCTATCATGAATCAGCACAATGTGGTAATGCTTTACAACTTTCTTTTTACATTTTGCTTTCAAAATGTATTGCTTGACTGATTTAAGAATGGTAACTTGGTGCAGTTGGATCTGAAAATGTGGTTTAATCACAAAAAAAGCATTTTTAATCAGCATGTCTGGTCCATCATCTTTGAGTAAAATAATGACTTTTTTTTTAAAAAAAACTATCAAGCCATTTCCTAGCTATATTGGTGTAGTCAGTTTCTGAGTAAACTGAACAAAAAAATTATATTCAAAAGCTTTTAAAGTGAGCTTTTTTGTGCCCTTGTGCACAAAAGAAGCAGCTTAATTTCACGAGCCTCCTTTAAGTTCCGCAAGCAGGTGCAATTAGTGGAAAGATCCACTGGTGAGTAGTCCATTCTTGGGCATAGCCAATTATGTGGACAGGGGCTGCTAGAGAAATGCTTTGTAAACTAGCACAATAGGTCGCAGAAACTCAGTTTGCACTTGAAGTCATTTGCACTTGAAATTGCACAATCATTTGCGCTGGTTTGGCCAATCTCTGGCAAATTACGTTGACAAAAAACAGTGTCACCCACCAAAAACTCCAGGTCGTCGTGTCTGCAGCATAGTGAGTTCAAGAAATATTTTCATACATTTTGCAGAATATGTGGTTGGAAATGTTGAAATTCAGTAATTATTTGTGTAAATTTAGGCATTGAAGGAAAATGTGACTTTCTTGTTCACTGATGTGTAATACTCTTGTAATTCAAACCAATGCTCAAAGTTTTCTCCAATTTTACAGGGGACAATAACTGTAGAAGATGAGCAGGCATGGGTATCATCCTATACGTATGTTGGTGCTACCACCAATATACATCCGTACTTATCTGCCATGGTCAACTATGCCCAACCTGTGAAATTTCAAGGCTTTAAGGTAGCAGAAGGTATACAAACTTTGTTAAAGTTCTGGGTAACAATCAAGGCATATGCGAATGTATGTTTTGTCTGCGGATTTTGCATCGCTATCAGAATAGTGGCTCTGCATTTCAGTTATGAAAGTGTGATTTCATGCCTGCAACTAAAATGTCAAATAGAACATTGAATTTTCAAATTGCGCTTAATACCAGTTTCAACTTGGATATCAATTTGGACTTTCCCCAAGAGTGTGTGTACAGTGGCGTGTCGTTTATAAGAAGCATATTGCTCACACATTGGAGATTTCCTTTCTTCCATTGCTCAAGTAGTCTTCTCAATGGATTGAACAAGGAAATGCGTTGATGATGGCGCCCATCAGCTGAATGGGTTTTAGCCTTCCAATCCAGAGAGATTTCATATGAATACATGGATTTTTGGAACAATATGGAAAGGAGAAAACCGAAATATGGTTGAAACCTCATGAATGTGGATTACTGTATTTCTTTTGGGAATATAAACGATTCAGCTCCAAAATTAAACCAATATAAATTACATGCACCACACAACTGCTTGATGAAAGTCTGCTTGTGGGGGGAAAATCACTGGTGTGCTGTGTTCTTTTTTTATTCATTCATGGGATGTTGGCGTCGCTGGCTAGGCCAGCATTTATTGCCCATCCTTAATTGCCCTCGAGAAGGTGGTGGTGAGCTGTCTTCTTGAACCGCTGCAGTCCTTGTGGGTAGGGACACCCACAGTGCTGTTAGGAAGGGAGTTCCAGGATTTTGACCCAGTGACAGTGAAGGAACGGCGATATAGTTCCAAGTCAGGATGGTGTGTGACTTGGAGAGGAACTTGCAGGTGGTGGTGTTCTCATGCAGCCGCCACCCTTGTTCTTCTAGTTGGTAGAGGTCGTGGGTTTGGAAGGTGCTGTCTAAGGAGCTTTGGTGCGTTGCTGCAGTGCATCTTGTAGATGGTACACACTGCTGCCACTGTGTGTCGGTGGTGGAGGGAGTGAATGTTCGTGGATGGGGTGCCAATCAAGCAGGCTGCTTTATTTTTGAACATTGTACTGTTCTAGGCGGAATGTTAACCCCCAAAATTTGGTGCGTTTGGATCGGATGGTCTATAAATCCTTGTTTTCAAATCCCTCCATGGCCTCTCCCCTCCCTATCTCTAATCTTCTCCAGCCATGCAACCCTCTGAGATAGCTGCACTCTTCTAATTCTGGCCTCTTGAGCATCCCTGATTTTAATTGATACACCATTGGCAGCTGTGTCTTTGGCTGCATAGTCCCTAAGCATTGGAATTCGCTCCCTAAATCTTTCTGCCACTCTACCTCACTTTCCTACTTTATGATGCTTTTTAAAACCCACTTCTTTGACCAGGCTTTTGGTCATCTGCCCTAACATCTCCTTATGTCGCTCGGTGTCATATTTTGTTTTATAATGCCCCTGTGAAACGCCTGGGGACGTTTTAGTTTAGTTTAGTTTTTTAGTTTAGTTTAGAGATACAGCACTGAAACAGGCCCTTCAGCCCACCGAGTCTGTGCCGACCATCAACCACCCATTTATACTAATCCTACACTAATTCCATATTCCTACCACATCCCCACAATTTCCCTACCACCTACCTATACTAGGGGCAATTTATAATGGCCAATTAACCTATCAACCAGCAAGTCTTTGGCATGTGGGAGGAAACCCACGCAGACACAGGGAGAACTTGCAAACTCCACACAGGCAGTACCCAGAATTGAACCCGGGTTGCTGGAGCTGTGAGGCTGCAGTGCTAACCACTGCGCCACTGTGCTGCCCAGTTTTATTATGCTAAAGGCACTATATAAATATAGTTATTTTTTAAAATGTAAAAAATCTGAAACTTAACTCCAGCCTACTCACTTGCAGTTTTAACGGATATGGGACTGTGTGCAGGAGGCAAACCTGCTCCCAGGAAGCAGTCTGATCATTTAAATGTAATAATAAAGCTTGTGCCTCCAATCTAACCTTCATTTTAAATTGCACCCATGCTGCTTGCTGGGTTTCCTGGGCCTTGGGGGAACCCTGCTGCCTAAAGCAGGCGAGGACTGCTGCATTCAGCAGACAGCTGCCTTTCCACTTAGCTGTTGCATCCAGCTTGCCTGCTTCCCACCCCCATTGCCCTCCCCCAAACGTGTAATTGAACACCACTCCCCATCCCCGAACCACGTTCTTCCCCTTGTCCCCAGACTCTCCTCCAACCCCCCAATGTCTCCAAACCCGCAATTGGTCCATAGCCATGATCCCTCCTTCCCTTCTCTCCATTCTCCAGCTGCAGCCTGGTACCTGGTACTGAAGGCCTTCACATCTGATAGTCAGCTACTTGATCTGGCTGGCTGCGACTGGGAAAAAACATGTTAATCAGGCTCTGTCATTAGATTCAACAGGGCCTGAAGGAAACCCATTCTTCGGGTTTCCTGATAGGAAAACAGCTCCTGGTCCGACATTTCCCCCCCCCATCAACCTGTACTCTTCCTCAACCTCCCAGATTTATTCTACGGTTATTGTTCAAGGCAGGTTTAAAAACGTGGAGGTAAAAATTGATATCTGTTGCATCCATTTTTCAGGATGAGCTGCGGCACCTCCACGGGAAGTTTGCCCAATTTACGTTGCCGCCTTCGTGTCCGAGACCGGGCAGCAACAAATTTATATCCAGTGGTACATTCTTGTTTGTTGTCTGGTGGAAATTCACTTATGCATCACGTTGTAACTGACAGTGTTACTGTGAAAATCATCTATTGAATAACTGTCAATAAACTTGCAGTGCTGACAATACTGTCGGAGCAGTTTTAACTCAGCATGTCGCTGGTTATGTCCAGTCCAGTCTTCGCAAAGGCTCTAATGAGCCCCTTCTGTACATATGCAGAGGGCCTAATCACGGTTTACGGAGCTTTCTCCCAGATGCCCTTACAAATATAGTGAGTGACCCACTTCAGCAAACAATGAGTGTACGCACACATCATCCACCATGTTGGATCCTTAGACACATGTTTTGTACCTGTAAAATGGATGCAATGCAATGGAATTTCTAGGCCATTACTTATTATTTTACAAGGTCTGCTCGAAGATTGAGAAATAGGATCTTAAACCAAGCAATTTGGAAACCTCGAGCTTTGGCTCTTACTGTTACGTAGCCTTCTTAAAAATAAGTGAAGGGCTTTGACCTAATGTTGGTTTTTGGGGAACTCCTTCATTCTAAATGAGAAGATCAAGATAATCACCTCCCCTCAGATTATATAGACACTAGAGTCAGGAAACCGACTTACCGATATTGAACTCTCATATACTTTGCAGCCACTCTGATGGCTCGGCTGTTTAAGGCAGTGACAACCTGAACCTTACAGCTCATGAAGATCCCAGTTTCCATCTTTGCTCTGTGGTAAGGTAACTTTACTGAGTTCTGGTGGCAAGAGGGAGCACTTTAGTTGGGTGTAGTGACCCAGCGTTACTAGTGGCAAGTACACAGTGAGATGAGGTAAGTCGGCCTCCAGTTGGGTAGGAGTGTACCTGGACTCTCAAAGAATAGTTTTGTTTAAGAATTCTAGATCTTCTCCCTTGATGGGGACATGGTTGAAATCGCATGGGGTAAGAGAGAGGAGGGTGTGCAACCTCCCAGCCCAATGGCAGGCAAATGCTGGGTATTATTATCCACTGAGCCACTGTGGTGTTTGCTCCTAGCTGGCCCCATGCATTCCCACTGCCCACAGAAATGCTGATGGGGGTCGACACTGAAGTTTTGAGTGGAACACCTATCGAAGGCAGTAAATACAAGCAGAAAGACCCCCCGTTCACACCAGAGCTGCAGCTTAAAGTGGGCAAAAGACTTGTTCAAACAATGCCCGAAGAAAAGAAGCTTAAAGAAAAAGTCAATGTATTTTTGAAGTGGCAAATTTTGTGCGGGGGGTGGGTGGATACATGTTTCTCTCCTTTTTTGCCTTCTATTGCCTCTCAGAACTTCACATCGAGGGGGGTGGAACAGAGACCTGATCCACCACAGCCATGGCTCAGCAATGGGTTTGCAGCAGCACATTACATTAAAGAACACGATGTCACTAAGTTAGCTTCTCAGGAGTTATTTGAGACTGGAGAATTTGGTACCCTGCTGTTGCTGAATACTCCTGGCTGTTCATAATTTGGACTGAAGATGGTTTAGAAAAAAAAGGACGCTAAGCAAAATGGAAATTTATGGTGGGGGAAATTTTAGCTCCCAGGCAGGAAAGTAGCCTAACTGGTTTCATTGCTACTCGATAAAAGTTTCTGGCTTATAATCACTCCTGGATATCCATTATCTTGTATTTAAAAATTAAGGTAGTCTAGAATATCACTGTTGAATAAAACTTTAATATGCTCACCACTTGATGGCAGCAAAGACACCAGTTTCCTTCTTCCATGTCACATTCTACACACACCTTCATTTTATTCTTTTTCATTTATTTCGGCATTTTTAACTCTTCCTACCTCTCCTCTTTTTAATGTGCGTGCTTCTCCTTTACATATCTGGACCCAGAGAAGTAAAGGAATGCAGTCGATGAAAAATATTATCCTGCTTTTTAAGTGATCCCCAAACACACACATCCCTGAATTAATACAGATGTTAGATAACGTGCAGTGTTGAAAATACATCTGTTGCCCATTATCATCGACTTTTTCTTGGAGAATATTTTTTCCTTTTAATCTTTTCACGGTGTTATAAAATCCAATCTCTGCAGCATTTTGCTGCATGGCAGACGAGTTGATGTATACTTTGTAGTATAAATAAATGACTGTTACATTTGCTACCACGTAATCCTTCACTTTATTTACCCTTTGTGGCAGCATAGATATATGTAAATGTCTCTCAAATACTCATGGTTGCGGGAATATTTATCACTTGCTTTGGAATGCATTGGACAACGGGAGCATCCAAAATGCCTGTGACTAATTTTTGCTTTGTTTTTGGTGATTTCTTTTTTCTCAAAATAACCTTCATTATATTGGAGTCAGGACTGTAATGCTTTGTCAAAGTGCTAGTTATTGAGTGCAGACATTATGCTAGTGCTACTGCAGCCAGCAGAGGGAATTCAGATAGTGGTCTACTGCAGGTATTGAGGGGGGAAAATGCAGAAATTGCGTTACCATGAGCAATAGCACTGTTCCTGATCACAGCCGTAGGAAGAGTCATATCTGTGTTTTCAAATTATTGCCTTGTGTATATCTGGTTCCTAACCTAGCTTTATGAATTCTCATATTTCCACAGAGCGAAATATTCACTACAACATGTCTTCGTTTAATGAATCGGTTGGACTAGGATATCTGAAAACTCATGCAATAGAGTTTGTCAAGTATCCTTTATGGTGATTTTAATGAAGCAATACATTAGAAATAATTACTGCCAAGCTATCCGAGTGGCTCAGCGATAAGTACTGAAGATTCAATTCATGTTTTGTTTCATCCAGTCTCCTGTCCACCTTCCAATGACTACAGTGGTTGTCATAGCTCATTTAATGGTGCCGAGGGAATGAGAATCAACTATTTATCAACATTTCAACATAAAACTTGCTGCAGATAAAAATATTGGCTCAGTGAAGCAACTCATAAATGTAAACCACTGCAGCGCAGTGGTTAGCACCGCAGCCTCACAGCTCCAGCGACCCGGGTTCAATTCTGGGTACTGACTGTGTGGAGTTTGCAAGTTCTCCCTGTGTCTGCGTGGGTTTCCTCTGGGTGCTCCGATTTCCTCCCACATGCCAAAGACTTGCAGGTTGATAGGTTAATTGGCCATTATAAATTGCCCCTAGTATAGGTAGGTGGTAGGGAAATATAGGGACAGGTGGGGTCGTGGTAGGAATATGGAATTAGTGTAGGATTAGTATAAATGGGTGGTTGATGGTCGGCACAGACTCGGTGGGCCGAAGGGCCTGTTTCAGTGCTGTATCTCTAAAACTAAACTAATATGCAGTACCATGGAGAGATAAACTGTCGTGATGCTGTTATTATTCCCCGTACTGTGATTTTTCCATTCAATGGGGGACAGACCTTATAGAAATGCTAGATAATATAAATTCTGTGTTGAGAGAAGCCTTGAAACAAGTTGTGTTCTTGTCTTCTTGGGCTGAGAACTTTTGTGGCATTGGGAGGGATTGAATCTGAGAGTTACGGAGTAACTAAATGTGCAAGCGAAACATTAATTTTAGCCAGGCTAAGATGTTTCCATAGTTACTGCCATATTCATAGAACTTTTTGGAGTTCAGAAATCAATCAAAGAAACATAAGCATCTCTTCATCCTATATCCTCAGTACATTGCAAATGTTTTTATGCAATTTGTATTCAGTTATAAACCTTATAAAAATGAAAACAAAATTTTGTTTAAATTGCCTCAGCCCTGCTCTACCAGTGCAGTTGCACTACTGACCTCCATATGTGATCCCACTGGAGCATCTGAAGTCAGGGCGATGTCAACTCATTTTAATATCTTCACTGGGTGCCCATGCAATGTGTCACTTGATGGACATCTGCTAGAAGTTGAAGGGCAGGAGATACAATACTAGCAAGTTGCTTGGCTAACGAGTGCCACGGCTCCAGAGATTTATTGTGACCAATCTGCCCACTTTACAGGAGCCTGATATCATTTATGGTGCCAGTGTTTGCAGGGGTGTCCAGGCATGGATACCCAACTGGGGCCAGTTCAGGCGTCGGTGCATTGAGTTCCTCCTGGTGTCCAGGTTCCCAGCTGGAAGAATTTCTGGAGCTGAACAAATTCCATGTGTGGAGAAATCCCTCATCTCAGCCCTGACAATCTCAGGACCCATCAGAAATTGCCAGCCTCAGCCTTGATCTGATCTATCTGCATCTAGATTGAATTCCCTTTGCCAACACTCCCACATTACATATGGGAATGAGCCTCTGATCCTGAAGAATTGAGAAGATCTCCCATCAACCTTCTGAACTCAAGAAAATAAATTTGTGCAACCTGCCCTCATAATTTAACCCTTTAAGCCCTGGTGTCGTTCTGGTGAATATGTCTGTATGCCTTTTAAGGCCACCATATCTTTCGAGTGATTCAGTGCCCAAAACTGAATTATTCCAGATGTGGAATAACTGAAGGGTCATCCAATAGAAGCATCACATCTTCATATCTGAATTTGAATCCCTTTGCAATAAAGGCCAAAATTTCATTAGCTTTGCATCAAAGGATGTAGAATAGAGGCAAAAAGAGCAATACCTGTGGAGTATGAACAACCCTGCAATTTGGAAGGACTTTTGTGAGGATGAGAGCAGTTGCTCTGTGATTATATGTTTACCCGAAGATGTGGCTGAAAACTTCAAAAACTGTAACTTGTGTGTCAGCCGTGGCCCAGATGGTAGTGCACTCACCTCTGAGTCAAGAGGGTTCTGGGTTCAAGCCCCACTCTAGGACAAAAATCAAGGCCGACACTGCAGTGCAGTACTGAGGGAAAGCTGCACTGTTGTCTTTCAGAAGAGACGTTAAACTTGGGCTTCGTCTGCCCTCACAGGTGGACATGAAAGATCCCATGGCACCATTTCGAAGAAGTGATGGAGAGTTATCCGCAGTGTCCTGGCCAATATTTATCAATCAACATCACAATAGCAAAAACCTGGTCATTATCACATTTGTTGTTTGTGGGAATTGCTATGTGCCCGTTTCCTATATTACAACAGTGACCACTCTTTTTTTTAAAGTACTTCATTGGCTGTAAAATGCTTCAGGGATTCCGATGGTCATGAAAGTCACTATTTAAGTTCAGGTCCTTTTTTCATTGCCACTAATATGTAGAAGACATTGTTCATATCTCAGATTCACATCAAGCAAGAACCTATATAAGTTTATGGTGAATTGTTAGTACAAAGAACAGTAGCCTGAGCAATGGACAAAAGGTTGGGACAGCAGGGCAGAGTGGCGGGAACAACACTGTAATTACCAAGCACTGTAGAAGTTGAGGTGCAACAAGAGGAAATGGAATGCAAGCATGGTAGCAACAACAGCCTTTTATACATACAAATAATCGCAGCTTATTTACATTTTTGGCCGTATCTTTTTCTCCCCTTTTAGCTTTAGTTTTTGGTTGATAAAGAAAAATTGGTACCTAGGGCTGAATTTTACCGACCCCGCAATGCCGCGAGTCGAGAGACCCGCCTCGACCCGCGACGTCAAGAAGGGGCTGCCGCTTATTACCGGCGGCGGGGAGAACCTTGGAGCGGCCCCCCTCCAGATGGAGTTCCAAGGCGAGAACCTGGTGGGGGGGGGAATAAAATTTTCAGGGCGGAAGGGGTGGAGGAGCAGGGTAAACAATTTTGATTGGATGTGGGAATGGTGGGGAGGGGTGAAAGGGCAAAAGATTGAAGGTTTGGGGGAAGCTCGTGTATTTGAAAAATCAATTGTTGGTTGTTTCGGGCAATGAAATGACCATTGCGGGGATGCTGGGGAAGGGCCTGCATTAGTTAATTTTATATTCAATAAAAATTAATATTGATGTCCCTTTAAAGATTAAAATTAACTGTAAGGGCTGAAAGCCCTTTAAAAATGGCACCGCACCTTTGCGGTGACGTTGAACACCCGGCGGCTGCCCCCTCTATGTCGTCGGGGGTGGTTGCTCCGCCCCCCCCCCCCCCCCATGACTTAAATCACCCCCCACGTGTAATATCGCGGGGGCTTAGTGACGGCGCATCCGCGCGGGATGCACACCGCCATTAGAGTGTGCCGCCGTAAGCAGCAGCGCACTCGGAAAATTCAGGCCCTAATGTGTGAAATGCAGCAATGCAGATTTTGCTGCAAGCAGTGAACACGCCCTCCGGACTTGGAAATATATTGCCGTTCCTTCACTGTCGCTAGATCCTGCACCAGATGGGCTGCAGCAGTTCACGAAGGCAGCTCAACGCCGCCACCTCGAGGGCAGTTAGGGATGGGCAAGAAATGCTGGCCTAGCCACTGACTCCCACATCCCGTGAAAGAATTAAAAAAACAAACAGCACTGGTTGATAGTTAAACTTGCACTTGCCCATAGACTTTCTATGGGGTTTTGCCCAGCAAGCAACTGTGAATCTCTTTAACCGATCAGATTGAAGAATCGTTAATGAGCAGCACACAGAGAGACCCGTTAGAATAGTGAATTCCGTGTCAAATCAAGTATCAGAAAGCAACATAAAAGGAGGGAAAGAAAGATGGGATTGAGAGAGAGATAAAAGAGACAGAAAGAAAAAGTAAGAGAACTTTTTTTTAAAACCTCCAACAATAATTAAAATCTGAAGTAATGAGGATCCACACTTGTTCAAGTTCATTTTCAGAACCAGAGAGGTCGTTGACGGTAAGATTTACCATACCGTTAAAAGGGTATTTACACCGAAATGATGGCTTAATTTTTTGTGGTGGGTTTCATCCCTCTCTTGGACGTCAGTACAGGAACCTCACCAAGTTCGATACATTTGAATGAGGACCAGACGGCAAGATGCCATTTTCTGTGCAGCTTATGGAGGAGCTGCGCATCTCGGACAGCAGCTTTGTATTTTCATGTTTAATTGTGCATCTCCGCTGCCTGGAAGTTGCTGTCTGATTTTTGCATAAAATAATGGTGTGCACTGTTAGCCTCATGGTTACTTGAACAGCAAAATCCAGCCCGATCTGTTTCAAGCTGCACGTAATAATGACTTATCGGCCAAATTCATCAGTTTCTCAAAGCAACTGTTAGGAGTCTTGAAACAAATGACAGATTAACTAAAATATTTTGGCCACGGCATGCAAATCTCAACATCTTCAACACTTTTAAAGGACAACAGATCTAATTTAAACTATGGTCAATTGCACTTTGGCAACGACCTGCCAACTGAATGGTTTGCTGTTATGTTATGGATAAATCCAAATTTCCAACATTGCAACTGACAAGACATGTGGGCTGATTCCAAGCTTGCAGTGAGCGCATTGAGAAAAATGGGCACACAGTCCCGTGATTTTCCACCCATAAAAATTTAATAGACAGGAAATCACAGGCTGTGTGCCTTTGACTTCAGGCGATGCACTCCCTGTGAGCACAGATGATTTCTGCCTTCGTTTAATAAATGGGCTGTTTCCAGAATAAAGTCGTGACTCCACATAGGGGGAAAGGTTCATCTGTGCCCTATGTTGCAAATTCCATGGCCTAGTTTTTCTGGTTTTCTAGTCTTGTTTTCATGACTTTGATGCTCTTGATGTGATACTTGTGTAATGACTGAAACATCGCACTTATGCCAAATAGGGATCAAAAGTGATTGTTGAAGTGGTTTGTAAAATAAGGAGAGTAAATAATAATGACAGTATTAAAGTGTAAATGTGTACATACATGCAGCTGCAGCTGTTTTTGGTTCATTTTCCTTAATGAGCTTCACAGTTATAATAAGCGACAAATGAGTCGTATTTACCCCAAGGGAGGCCGAGTGGATTCCAGTAATTACATGCCTCAGATATTCTGGAACGCTGGCTGCCAGATGGTCTCACTGAACTTCCAGACCCCAGGTAGGGATTGTTGTCCAGTCAGCCTGATTCACGATGCAGCAACTAAGAATCTGCTCCCAAGCAGATGTGCTGGATGGAGCATAATCATTTGCCGATGGCATTTCCATTGGCATGCATATGGCACAGCACAGAATTGCCTATGCAACCAAGAACCCATGAAAAATGAACAGTGAAGTTCCTGCATTGTGCAGATTGGAAATTGCAGAATTCATTTCAAATGGCTCACTGTTTTTATCCTAAATCTAAAAATATTTTGAGTAAAAGCCGTACATAGGCAAGCTTCATCTATAGCTCCCATCATGGCAGACAATGGAGTACAGTTGCAAGAATAAAATGGTATCAGTTTTATCATTCTAATGCACCATTATCGTGTTACACATGACTTTTTGATGATTCCTGCCTTAGAATCTTTTGACCAAGGCATGCAAATCTCAAAAGCGAAGTACTGCGGATGCTGGAAATCTGAAATGAAAACAGACCTGCGAGACCTACTGAGTGTTCCCAGCATTTTCTAGGCTGGATTTTATAAGCTCGTTGCCTATGCGGGCCGCAGGCCAACAAGCCGCCGTGATTTCGAGTGCGGTGGCTCATTTAAATAGCCGGGGCGGGCCGCCCCCCCCACCTGATCACGTGGAAGGGCGGGGCTGTCCTTCACCAGCAATGGCACCAGCTGCCTGTGCACAGGTGCTGACGACCTTTTTAAAGGGCAGTCAGCCCGACTGACTTTAATTTTTAAAGAAATATTCAATAAAATTACATAAATACATTTCTTTTACCCCTTCACCCTCCCACCAAAACACTTACCTTTATCTCCCGCCCCCAAACTGCACAAAGTTTAAAGTACAACCCTTCCCACCATCCCCTACGCCAATGACGTTTATTTGACCCTCTTTCCCCCCCACCCCCCCCAACACTGATAAACTTACCCTCCTCCACCCTCCCCACCAGTGTGGTGCCTCGTTTCCCCGGAGGGGGATCCGAAGGCGTGAGAATGTTGGCCTCCCCCGGGCCAAAGCTAGCAGCGGGCAATCAAGATTAAGGGTGAGTACGTGTAAATGTAATAATTTTATTCATTTGCATATGCCGATTGTGGTCAAGCTGGTGGGGGGGTGTGGTGCTGCCACGGTGCCTCGTTACCGCCGGACGGATCGGGCTGGGCCCTGCCCTGCCGGTGTCAAGATCCGTGGCGGGTGTCATCCGGGGCCATCTTCAGGCTGCTGCCCCTGTCACGGTTCCTGACGCCAAGGGCTCCTTAAAATTAATGCAAATCTCAACATGTTTAACTTTTTAAAGGTGAACAGAACCTAATTTAGGCAATGGTAAATTTCACTTTGGTAACAGATCTGCCATCTGTTTTTTTTTTAACCGTTTGCTGTTATGTTATGGATAAATACAAATTTCCAACATTGCAACTAACAAGACACGTGGGCTGATCCCAGGCTTGCAGTGAGCGCACTGAGAACAATGAGCATTCAGACCCGTGATTTTCCACCCATAAAGAGTTAATGGACAGAAAATCACAGGCTGTGTGCCTATGAGATCTGGTGACATACTTCCTTTGTTCAATAAATGGACTGTTTCCCAAGTGAAGTCGTGACTACACATCGGGGGAAAAGTTTGTCTGTGCCCTATGTTGCTGACATGTTGCCTTGCCTTTTCTAGTTTTGGTGAAGTACAGTCCAGAATGATTGGAAATGAGTGCATGGCTGACTGAAAGTGTAGGAGATGAAATTGGTATTGGGCTGTACTGTTATATGGGCGATAGCAAATCAGCAGTCTGTTTTGCCCCAAGCCTGACTTTCTTTTCCATGCACTCCAATGGAAGCATAGATTGTGTGGGTAGTAAAGCAGACTATCAGTTCACTATTATCCATTCTCCCAAAGTTTGCTAATAAGAACAAAGAACAGTACAGCACAGGAACAGGCCATTCAGCCCTCCAAGCCTGCGCCGATCTTGATGCCTGCCGAAACTAACACCTTCTGCACTTACGGGGCCCATATCCCTCTATTCCCTTCCTATTCATATATTTGTCAAGATGTCTCTTAAACATCGCTATCGTATCTGCTTCCACCACCTCCCCTGGCAGCAAGTTCCAGGCACTCACCACCCTCTGTGTAAAGAACTTGCCTCGCACATCCCCTCTAAACTTTGCTCCTCGCACTTTAAACCTATGTCCCCTAGTAACTGACTCTTCCACCCTGGGAAAAAGCTTCTGACTATCCACTCTGGTCATGCCGCTCATAACTTTGTAAACCTGTATCATGTCGCCCCTCCACCTCCGTCGTTCCAGTGAAAACAATCCGAGTTTTTCCAACCTCTCCTCATAGCTAATGCCCTCCAGACCAGGCAACATCCTGGTAAACCTCCTCTGTACCCTCTCCAAAGCCTCCACGTCCTTCTGGTAGTGTGGCGACCAGTATTGCACGCAATATTCTAAGTGTGGCCTAACTAAGGTTCTGTACAGCTGCAACATGACTTGCCAATTTTTATACTCTATGCCCCGACCGATGAAGGCAAGCATGCCGTATGCCTTCTTGACTACCATATCCACCTGCGTTGCCACTTTCAGTGACCTGTGGACCTGTACGCCCAGATCTCTCTGCCTGTCAATACTCCTAAGGGTCCTGCCATTTACTGTATACCTCCCACCTGCATTAGACCTTCCAAAATGCATTACCTCACATTTGTCCGGATAAAACTCCATCTGCCATTTCTCCTTCCAAGTCTCCAACCGACCTATATCCTGCTGTATCCGCTGACAATCCTCATCATTATCCGCAACTCCACCAACCTTTGTGTCGTCCGCAAACTAGCTACATTTTCCTCCAAATCATTTATAGATACTACAAACAGCAAAGGTCCCAGCACTGATCCCTGTGGAACACCACTAGTCACATCCCTCCATTCAGAAAAACACCCATCCACTGTTACCCTCTGTCTTCTGTGACTGAGCCAGTTCTGTATCCATCTTGCCAGCTCACCTCTGATCCCGTGTGACTTCACCTTTTGCACCAGTCTGCCATGCGGGACCTTGTCAAAGGCTTTCCTAAAGTCCATATGGACAACATCCACCGCCCTTCCCTCATCAATCATCTTCATCACTTCCTCAAAAAAACCAATCAAATTAGTAAGACACAACCTCCCCTTCACAAAGCCATGCTGTCTCTCGCTAATCACACACAATTTCCTGGAGTCAACTCATCATTCATATAGTTACTCCTCTCATGTAGAGTCCTCACAGCATCAATGAGAAAGTCTTCACTTTTAGTTTAAGTTGGCTTTGAGCATAAGCCCCAGGTGTGAAAGAGCAGTGCATTAATCCATTACACAATCACATGTCCGAATATATTTCTGCACTATTTGAGTGGAAACATTGACTCTTTCAAAATGAACTGATTAGTACCTGCACTAAATTATATTAAGTTGAAAACCTGCTTGGATTTTGTAGATGTTAATGTTGAGATATTGAATTAAGAAATACAAAATCAATGTAACATATTTTCTTCAAAATTGCTGCTAATTTTCCTTGAACATCTAAATTTTTACGTCTCCCCTAATCTATCAGATCTAATTCTGCAATGTTTTATATTATGCAACAGATTTGGCCATGCAATTAAATCAGGGAAAGTTTGAGTACAATGGATCATGTGGGTAAGTAATGTATTTCTGCTGTTAACTATAATGCAATATTTCAGTTCAACTAAAATAGATCTAAACATCAGCATTGAAGATAGTTTTCACAAAGTTTATGCTAGTACTTAAATAGTTTCTTGAGTATAGGGAAGGTGCTCAAACTTTCTTAAGGTAGGTGAGGTCTCTTTAGACCTCTGACTTCATACATTAGTATTGACCATTTAGGTGAGATGTGATTTCAGTGTATGTATTTGCAATATGTACTGCAATTACAGTTTCAATTCATTGTATTTGATTGAAACATATAAGATCCTGAGGGGTCTTGACAGGGTGGATGGGGAAAGGATGTTTCCCCTTGTGTGAGAATGTAGAACTTGGGGTCACTGTTTAAAAATAAGGGTTCGCCCATTTAGGACAGAGATGAGGAGAAATTTTTTCTCAGTGGGTCGTGAGTCTTTGGAACTCTCTTCCTCAAAAGGTGGTGGAAGTAGAGTCTTTAAATATTTTTAAGGCAAAGGTAGTTAGATTTTTGATTAGCAAGGTTATCAGGGGTAGGCAGGAATGTGGAGTCGAGGTAACAGTAAGATCAGCTATGATCTTCTTGAATGGTGGAGCAGGTTCGAGGGGCTGAGTGACCTATTCCTGCTCCTAATTCATATGTTCATATTCTGCATAGGTAAGCTTTGAAGTGCTTGACTAAGCAGGCCTGATTTACTGAATTCAGCATGTTACTGAGCTTAGAAATGAATGGTGAGATGAAAACTTTAAGCCATGAGATAAAAGAGGCAGTGTTATAATTACCTGTCCCCTGCTTCCCCCATGCCCAGGCTCTAGACAGCCACACTGCACCCAGTTATTTTGCGATTTGAGAAGACCCCAGAGCAAATCCTATGGCGTGCTTCTAGGGGCGCCCTTACATCTGAACCCTCCTTCATCCAATTTGCCCCAGATATTGCGGTTGTAATAACAATGAAACCATCAGCGTCGCCATCATCGAAACTGACAGCAACTTCTGGGGTCAGCGCATATGCAGTTAAAGGTGGAAATCCAGAAGTTACTGTCTGTTGTTCCCTGCTCCTTCACAGAGTGCACTGTTCAAGTCCCAACAGATGGCAATCTTTAGAAATCGCTTATTTATTTATTTATTTAGAGACACAGCACTGAAATAGGCCCCTTTTGGCTCACCGAGTCTGTGCCCACCAACAACCACCCATTTATACTAATCCTACATTAATCCCATATTCCCGTCCACATCCCCACCATTCTCCTACCACCTACCTGCACTAGGGGCAATTTTGAATGGTCAATTTACCTATCAACCTGCAAGTCTTTGGCTGTGGGAGGAAACTGGAGCACCCGGCGGAAACCCACGCAGTCACAGGGAGAACTTGCAAACTCCGCACAGGCAGTACCCAGAATCGAACTGGGTCCCTGGAGCTGTGAGGCTGCGGTGCTAACCACTGCGCCACTGTGCCGCTTAAACTGATGTGAACTTCCCCTTTGAATCTGCAATATCACTGTTTAAAAAAAAAACCAAAAAAGTTAAGCCTTGTTGAATGAGATATAAATGGGTTTTTAATGGCTCACTGCTAAACAACCTCTTTGGCCCAAAAAACTAATTTTATATTTGTGGAATGTCAAATTTCTGCGTTATGATAACAATTGTACACGTTTTTAATTAAAAATTATTTTTTGTTTACGATATTTCAGTTTCTACCTTATTCCCATCTGTATGTCTCAATCTTTATTTCGCCCTCTGTAAAATTTATAAAAAGTGAAATGATAATCAGTGCCTGGTTTGCTGTCAGTGAGAATTCTTCAGTGTGATTGGCTGCTGGATGCCTTATTTGGTGCCAGAACCAAGCTTATGTTAGGAAAGGTGAAATCCACACCACGGAAATCACTCGATCTTTGTGGGCATCTTTCTTTGCGGGTCGGGGTGGGCACCATCTCTTCGCTGCAAAATCTAGGCCGTTATGACAAAATAGAGATGGACTGGCGGGAATGCCTCCTCTCACCTCCACTCCCAAGCAATGCTGAGCATTCGCCCGTTACAATTGCAGACTTAAGTCCTCCCATCGAGAGAGCCCTGGAAAGACAGAGACCTGTGTAACCGGTGTTCACCCCCTTTTCCTCTTTAACAGATGTTACGACCGAGACGGGAGCAATGCACTGTCAATTCAGTCCTATCACTCCACAGGTCGCAGCATATTAAAGTTTTAACACCCAACCGGAAAACAGCCAAATTAAACTCTAGTAGCCCCCCAGAATAAAACAGACCAAACCAGGTATCTTTAGACAATAAGAAATTAACTATGTATTAAAACTAAAACTTAAACACTATTAAGATAAACCTATGTCTAAGGACCTTATAACTTCTTATTTTAACCTAACTTCCCCATTCTCTCACACACACACTCAAAAATCAACTGTTCACCATTGCTTTTTTTTTTAAATGATGTTTTAAAAATTAGCTGTTTCTCAAGAATAAGTAAATTATTGGGTTGTTGGTTTTTGTGGGTTATGTTCTGGATGGGTGAGGTAATCTAGAGTTTTAAAAAAAAATCAAATGCCACTCAAAGTCTCCACACAGATTTGATGAAACAGTCTCTTAGTAGATAGGCATTCGAACACTTCGTCTGCAGCAGGCATCAAACAGTTCTTTCAACGATGAGCATAGCAGTAGGTCTACTTGAATTTTAAAACTGACAGTCTCTCAGTCGAGACTTTACTTCAGCAATACAAATGGTCTCTCCAAAGGGTTTTTTTTCCTCCTTAGGCAATTATCTTGGCTTGTAACTCCTTGTAGAATTTCTGCTGAGAAATAGACTGCTCTTTTCTTCAGTAGAATGCTTCGCTGGTGTCACTGGTTTTTACACAGATAAATTGTTACAGTGCACCATGTGACCTCCTGCTGTGGCCTAGGAGCAGGTGCAGCTGGCACACTGTGCCTCATAGTTTTTAAAGGCACACTGTTTTAATCCAAGGAGAAAATAAATGCATCAGAGCATTCCCTGTGTCTTTTAAAGAGGAAAATTGGTCCGAAGGTATTGTGAGTCTTAGACAGGTTTTATAATGAAACCTGAAGGTGATATACTATTTGTTTTTTCTGACGTAGCTATTCTGTTGATCTGGGAGTGAATACTTAAAGAGGAAGCTGCTCAGGGAGTATAAAATTTCTGCTGCCATTTTTTGAATTCACTATGGAACCATGTGCTTTTAACATGTGTTTAAATAAATGCATTCATATTTTTCCCAATAGCACCAATTTTTTTTTGATCAGCCTTGTAATGCATGCAGTTCACAGCACTGCACATGTGCAAAACTCACGTTGACCGGGAAACGTTGAGGGGAATTTTAACCTCTGAATAAGGGTACGTTTGGCTCAGATGGGATGTGAAAATTTCCGGTTTTATTGGAGGTGGATGGGGAGCACAGCCAACCAGCTCTCAGTTCCCAGCAATGGTGTCAGCTGCCTGTGCGTAGGTACTGGAGCCATTTTTAAAGGGTGGCCAGCCCTACCACCCAATTAAAATTTTTAAATACATACTCCCCAAAATTAAATAAACTGCTAACGTCCCTTTCCCACTGCCCCCCCATAACAATTACATTAACTATTTGCCCTTCCCAGCCCCCCACCCCCTAAAAAAAAAACACTTAACCTTTTACATCTGACCTCCCCCCCCCACCTCCTGGCCCAAACTGCACCAAGTTTGAAGTTCAACCCTTCCCACCATCCCCTACCCCGATTACGTGTATTTGATCCCATCCCCCCCACCTCCCGCACTGAAAATCATACCACCTCCTCCCCCACACCGGCTTTCCCCAAATGAGGAATTGAAGGTGCGGGAGTGGCAGCCGCCGCGCCGAAGATCGTGGTGGGTCCATAAGATCCGAGGTAAGTGAATTTAAATGTATTCATTCAATTAAATTGGACTGCCAATGAGCCTCGCTGCCGCCGGGAGGATCAGGCTGGGCCCTCCCGGAGTCAAGGTCGCTGGCAGGTCTCATGCGAACCCATATTCAGGCCCCCCCACGGCGCCTGACGTTGAGGGCTTGGTAAAATCCAGCCCTCTGTTGGAAATTTTCTATGATTTCAGGCTTTCAGACTCTGCGATTACAGATGGACCGAGGTATTATCTTTGGTAAAAATGTTACTGTTGAGTCAAAACTAGCTAGCTATGAAGGGGTTAAACTGAAAGGACAGCAAGGCTAGCAATGTCTAAATTAAAGTTCAGATGTGCCAGATGAACTAACTTGCTGGAGACCATGTTAGTTTGATGTTTGTCATTATTCACACTGCTTGACAACTCTTGCTCATTTGAACTCAACAAGAGTCTTTGCCAAGTTAGGTTGGTGAATTTGACTCTTGGGACTAGTCAGTTTAATTTAAAGCTGACACTGGAGCCAGGTTTTAAAACAGGAATACAAGTGAGCTGTGGAAGCCTTGGAGCAGTGTAACAGCAGAGGGCTGCGAGCAGGATTGAATATAGGAGAGAGGAATTAGAAATTCTCTTCAGATCAAGTAATTTGATAATTTAAGAGCGTGCATAGTTTGTCCATTTGTTTTATACTATTATGCAAAGAAAAGTTATATTGACGTAAATAAGTCACTTATTCTGTAAGTCCATTGATGAAAAGTAAGGCAGCTCAATGAGTCCTACCAAGTCTTATCTCAGCAATGTTCACTCAGTTCTCCTTTGCAGAAATTGAATAAATTCTCCTTTTTAAAAAAAAAAGGTATCTGCTCTGGATTACAAGGGATGCTATTGTTACATTCCCAGGTTATGTTATTGTATAAGTATATATAAATCATTGTGAATTAACTCCTATAACAATAAGATGCTCAGACTGCTTGAGGGCACGACTGACACCACTTAACCTGAGAAACTATAGCTAACTCTTCAAATTTGTGTTTGGATTTCCTGGACAGCCAGGAACACTCCCAAACATACACCAAAGGTTGGCTGCGGTCATGGGGATTCAAGCGGAGGACTTGTCCCTCATCTAGATTTGTGACGCATCATAGCTAGGGCGGAAACCTGGTAGTTCTGGGTTCTGCCTATTAAAAAAAACTTCCACATGCTTGTTGCTCCAGATTTGACATCCTAGGCAGGCTCTAATAAGATTGGTGAGCTGTACAAATCTGAAGTTTACTGACAAAAATACACTTCTGTCATGCTCGCTATCATTGTGTTCGCCTTCTGGAGACATGCTATAACTACTCCTGCAGATTGCTTTTAACAATATTTACCCAGAGATTTGTCAAAAACTTTAGGTTTTTAGGAAGATGATTATTCTTTGTGTTTGGAGTTTGTAGAGCTGTGTTGTAAGATTGGAATTCCTTTTACCCCCCATTAGTTTTCTACTTAAGCCTGACTTCATGCGTCGCCCTGATCGGACCTTTGACCCATTCTCCGAGACCCCGGTAGATGGTGTTATTGCAGCAACCTGTTCTGTGCAGGTAAAGTGAGAAAGAATGAATTTACATTTATTGATCATCTGATGATATCCTCATTATATCGAAAGCAGTTCGCAATCATTGAATCAATTTCTGAAGTCTTGTCACAGTCATCGTGTAGGAAAACGGGACAGCCAATTATGCACGTCGATGTCCCACAAAACCGCAAATTAGATGGAAGACCAGTTGATTTTTTTTTTTAGCAGTGCTGTTTCTCTATTGGCTTCTAACAAAGTCGAGTTTAGTTGTTTTTCAAAATTATTTTTGAGGAAAATAAAAGGAAATGTCGCACATTGCCCTGCCTGCAATTCTCAACAACACCATCGTGCTCTATGAGATGGAAAAAATTATGAGCAACACTGACCCTTGACCACTGAGACTTGTAAAACCCACCAAGAAGTCACTTAAAATTGCACCGGCCGTTCTGGGAAACAGCAGCTAATATTCGAGCAGCTGGAATCAACCCATTATCCAAATGGAATCACGGGAAGCATGCAGTATAAAGAAGCAACACCTCATCACTGACCAGACAGCAATGTCCCACAGAGGGTTCCTCCCCCCTCCCCCTGCCAGCAGCATGGGCCGCCTCTGCTAAAACTACCCCCTCTGCCCTCCTCTCCGACTCCCATCCCCCTCACCGGGACCCAGCCCATTGTCCCCGATGAGGCCCGATCCCCGCATACCTTTCTGAAGGGCATCGTCCATCATCCTCTTCTTGCTAGCTGCAGCCCCAGGAGTGGCCATCGCTCCCAATTGGCCAGCAGCTGTGGGATGTGGGAACCTCCTGCCTCAGAGGGGTGTTCTGACCAAGGTCAATTTAGAGCCTGGGCCATGCAAAAATTGGCAGCGTGGCCTCCTGGCAGAGGCAGGCTCGTCCCTGACTTTTCAGCTGGTGGGCAGGGCCACCGCCACAAGGTAAAATTCTGCCCTGTAGTACTGCAGTCAAATTCCCCACCCCTCCCTCCATGTGCCCTACCGAAATAGCACAGGCAATTATCCACAATATGCTAATACTCCTTGACCCTAGAATCAGCAATACTAAAAGCTATAGTTAGAACCAAAACTTGCTAACTATTGAACAAAAGCAAAACATTGCTCAAAATAAGGATTTATCAAATATTGGGTGAGCTTTACCTTCATAAGACATTTTATGAATTGAATGAAAGTAAATTAAGGGTACGGTAGCGTAGTGGTTATGTTACTGGACTAGAAATCCAGAGGTCTGGATTTAGTTAATTAAATAAATCTGGGATAATAAGCTCGTATCAGTAATGAAACGACTGGATTGTTGTAAAAGCCCATCTGGTTCACCAATGTCCTTTTAGGGGAGGAAATCTGCCATCCTCACCCAGTCTGGCCTACGCGTGACTCAAGATCTACAGTAATGTGGTCAACTCTTAACTGCTCTCTGAAATGGTCCAGCAAGCCACTCAGTTATGACAAATAACCACTACGAAAACCTATAATCCACATGGACTGCAGTCGTTCTAGAAGGCAGCTCAGCACCAGCTTCTCAATAGCAATTAGAGATGGGCAATAAACACTCCCAATTCCTATATACTGTGAAAGAATAAAAATGCAATTGCCTGATGAAGTTTTTGCATTTGTGTTACTGGGATGTTAATTACAATAGATGTCTTTCTCTTTTCTAGGTAATATCAGGCCAGTTTCTATCAGATAAGAAAATCGGTACTTATGTTGAAGTAGATATGTATGGTTTACCCACTGACACAATTCGAAAGGAGTTCCGGACACGAATGGTGATGAACAATGGTTTGAACCCAGTGTATAATGAGGAGCCATTTGTGTTTCGAAAGGTAAATTATAAATTCAATCCTTAAATTATTTTCAAAATTAGTGCTGAGTGTAATGTATAGAAACAGGATTGGAATGTTTGCCTGCCTGATGGTCAGTCATAGAATCGTATCGCACAGAAGGAAGCCATTCGGCCTATCGTGCCCATGCTAGCTCTCTCAGAGAGCTACCAGTTAGGCTTACTCCTCTGCTGTTTCCCCATAGCCCTGCATGCTTCTCCTTTTTATGTATGTATCCAGTTCCCTTTTGAAAGTTACTGTTGAATCTGTTTTCGTCACCCTTCCAGGCAGTGCATTCCTGATCATGGTAATTTGCTGAGGGGGAAAAAAAATTATCTTCCTCGCCTCTCTGACATTTTGCCAATTATTTTAAATGTGTATCATCTGGTTACTTACTTCCTCCCAGTAGAACCGGTTTCTCCCTATCTACTCTATCAAAACCTGTTAACCTTTTGAATACTTCTTTTAAGTCTTCCCATAACCACCTTTCTCCTAAGGAGAAAAATCCCAGCTTCCCTAGTCTCTCCAGATAACTGAAACCCTTCATCCTTGGTAGCAGTGGAGTAAATCTCCTCTGTCCCCTCTCCAAGGCCTTGATGTCCTTTTGAAAGTGTGGTGCCCAGAATTGGATACAATATTCTAGCTGAGTTCTAACTAGTGATTCACAAAGGTCACCTGGATATTAGTTATTCTGCCTTGTTTTCATTTTTGCTAACTCTGCAATAATATTTTTTAAATCCTTTTTTTGTGCTGAAACAGACTAAAAAGCAAACAGTCTGCAAAAATTGTGATGGAAAATTTGCGTTGAATAATCGTATCAACCCTCCCTTTTATATCCTGAATGCTGAACTCAGCACCATTTCTGCAGCTCATATATAATACACAATTGGAGTGCATTTTAAAAATGGTTTAAAAAAGAAATATGTTGGAACATATATGCAGATAGTTCACTGTGGTTTCATGATGATTTAAAACATTCTTGTGACAATCAGATTATGCAGGTGTCAGTTGTACAAATAGTACAAATAATAATGAAATGTAAATGTGGAGCCGCAGAATATAAGCCCAAGGAATTTTTTATATTCTTTCATGGGATGTGAGCATCACTGGCAAGGCCAGCATTTGTTGCCCATCTTTAAAAAGTAATACCGACTACCTCCAAACGCAAGCATAGTGATTGAATTCTTCCTGTCTAAGCTGACAAAGTTGGAAAAATTAGCACAAGGCAAGTGGAGTGTGTTGCTGTCTCTAAAATCAAGAGAAGGAAAATTTGATTCCAAGCTATGGAAGCTGGCAGCTAAATGGGTAATACAGTTTTGAGAACGGTACAGGCTTAAGGGGCTAAATGGCCTACTGATGTTTCTTCCTAATAGAAAGACTGTCACTCAGTGGAGCGAATACTGGTTTATATAACTTGAAAAACAAATGAGATATATTTTATTTTAATGGTGGGTTTGGAGGGATGGGCTGGGGGGCACCAGGAGATGGTGTGTGAATGACAATGTAGGAGGGAGGGGTTTATACACTTCTTGAGTGTAGGCCTGACTGAATATTGGATTGGTGGATGCTTGGGGGCAGATTTCAGGCCTCCTGTGGAAATATGCAGTTGCACCACAAAAATGCTGGGTAATGACTTAGCAGCCCATTCCCGACGTTGCCATGGCAGCACCAGTCTCCCTGCAGCTGAAGTGTCCATTTTCTAATGCAAGGTGGGGTCCTATGATGTACATGGGATCTCAGTTACCATTTTAGGAGAATATTGAGTAGAGCATACACTGCGCATACTTTGTCCAGTATCAGCTGGAAGTTCAGCTAAAGAGGGTCCGAGAGGTAAGTGGGGAGTTTGAGTGGGCCTCGGTAAAATACTGTGGTTCACTGCTGACCTAGGCTGAATCCTTAGTCACTGGTCACTGTCAAAATTAGGCCAAATCCACTAACCCATTAACCCAGTGAAATGAGTTTAGATAAGAAAGCATGCTCGTAATCAAGAGGCGCAGACTAATGCCCTGGGGACATGGGTTCAAATCCCACCATGGCAGCTGGGGCAATTTAAATTCAATTAATTAATTTTTAAAAATCTGGAATTGAAAGTCTCAGTAATGATGCCATGAAACTATCATCGATTATCATAAAAACCCATCTGGTTCACTAATGCCCATTAGGGAAGGAAATCTGTCGTCCTTACCTGGTCTGGGCTAAATGTGACTCTAGACCCCCCACAGCAATATGGTTGACTCTTAACTGCCTGCTGAAATGTCCGAGAAAGCCACTTGGTTTCAAGGGCAATTGGGGATGGGCAACAAATGTTGGCCTTGCCAATAACGGCCACATCCCATGAAAGAACAACAAAAAAATTGAAATGGGTGGAAGGAGGTCTTTACAGCATGTGGAAAAGTCAGCAATGGAATTAAATAACTTTTGTGTGTCTGTGTTGGTGTTGGAGATGCGGTGGTTCTGTTGTCAAAGGGGCACGAAAAACGCTTGACAAGTTTAATTTAGGAAAATAAAAATTCTGGTGCAAAATCTGTTTTGCTCAGAAGGAGTATTAATGATTTAGGTTGTGACTCGCAATTGCACTGTTGTGTGATTGCATAATATTGTCTATTTCAAGCCATGAAACTGATTTTGTCTGAGCAGTAAAGGCAAAATGTAAATTTTTCATATTCCAGGTGATCCTGCCTGACCTTGCAGTGTTGCGAATAGCAGTTTATGATGACAACAACAAGCTGATTGGTCAGAGAATCCTACCTTTAGATGGCCTCCAAGCTGGCTACAGGCACATATCCCTCAGAAATGAAGGCAATAAGCCTTTATCATTGCCCACTGTCTTCTGCAATATTGTACTCAAAACATATGTCCCTGATGGGTTTGGAGGTGAGTTTATCAGGTTCTTAGCTGTCAGTAGATATTACTTTACATTAGTCACAGATTGGAAGATCACCCATCAAGCAAATAGTGTCAGTTGAAATGTAAAGCAATACAAGTACTGTCCATGACTGCTCATAATGGCACAATTAAATCACTGAAGTACATATATCACAGAAAAATATCATCCAGTTACCCAAAACACAGCATAAAGCAGCTATCGTGTTATTTTCACAATTTTGGCTGTTTGTGAATCAAAGATTGTTTCCTTTTTAATGCTTCACCCCCACCAAGTCTCTTAAAGCGCTGACTCTTACTCATCTACAGCCCAAGGATGGTCCTCTCATATCTTGTCTAAGTGGCCATGGATGCGTTTCAGCGGTGACTCTCTGCCTGCTGTTTGACCGTGGGTGTATCACAACTGAGCACTATGCTGCTGTAAGCACATGTTCATTTTCCAGCGTGTCATTGGACAGTGACCCCAGGGCACTGAGCCAATTGGAGGATCCCTATCCATCACCTTGGCTACAATCCGTTAGCTCAGCAGAAATTGAATCTGGAACCTATGGTCCATAGGCATCAAGTACATGTCATCTTTACCAACTGAGCCATAGGCAAGCTCTTGCTGTTCGTTTTTCAATAATGTAATTTAGTATTAGTCATTTTAGTTAGAATAACGTTCTCGCTTTCTGCAACATAGGTTGTAGCAATTTGGGAAACCTCTAGGGCACATATTCCATTTCCTGCAATGTTTGAGCAGGACTGTGGGTATGGACTTGTGCTAATTTTTAAAAAATGTATCTATCACAAAGATTGTCTGCTTGCACCTTTGTAAACATTGTCCACTTCTGCTTCTCCTTCACATTTGCTGCTGAAGCTCTCATCCATTCCTTGGTCACCTCCAGGCTCGACTATTTCAGTATTTGCCAGGCCTCCCCCTTCTGTAAACTTCATTCAAAACTCTGTCACCCATATTCCACCCTGTCCTCATTGACTTACATAGACTCCTATCCCTCAACACCTAAGATTTTAAATTCTCATCTGTATTTTAATCTCGCCATGGTCTTGCCTGACCTGTGACTTTCTTCAGCACTGCAACCTCTCTCCCCACTTCCTTCCCCAAGAATTGTCCAATCCCCCTTCACCCACCATGAGCAATACCACGCTCCGAAATTCCTTTTCTAATCACTCACGCCGCTCCTCTTCCTTCTCTTCCTTTAAGACCTCCCTGAAAACCTACGCGTGCCATTTTTAATTGAATATTTTCAATTGTTGTGCAAGTCGGAATATAGACGCGGTCTGGTTCATTTTGCTGTCTGGGCCAGAGCTGGCCTTGTGTTTATCTTTGCATGCCACGATAATGAAAATACATTTTTTTTTCAAAATTGTCTTAAAACTTTTTTTCCTTCACCAGATATCGTTGATGCTTTATCAGATCCAAAGAAGTTTTTGTCAGTAATGGAAAAGAGGGCTGACCAAATGAGAGCTATGGGAATTGAAACTGTACGTAAAAATACTTCAATGTTTATTGTACGTTGAACAGCAAATAACAGAGTAAATTTTCTTTTGTGTGTAAAGTTCAAGAAAACTCTTTTTCCTGAATTGTCGCTGTAAACCAGTAAGTACTTATCAATTTTTTTCTTTAATGTTAGGCAAAGGGCAATGTACCCAACTGTAGGTACAAATATCAGCTGTGTAGGCTGAAGTCAAAGTATATTTTCTGGTCGCAGGTGTTGAATAACCATTCGAGTTGGATAACTCTTTCCTTCACTGGATTCTGATATCTAAAATGTCATTGTGGTATAGTTTGTAGTTGTACAGACATGGAATGTTTTACTATATTAAGGTGCTACATAATGCAAGTTGGTGTCATTGCAAAGAGTTTAAGAATTATATAATCCAGATATTTTATAATTCATCACGGTTAGATTAAATTTCTATTTCTTCACATTGGCTGATCTTTCAAAAATGAAAGCAGGTAGGAATTAATGAGTTTCAAAATAAAAAGAAATTACAACACACACACCCCTCCCCCCTGCTGCCATCACCCAACTTTTGGTTCCTCCTTAAATGCACTGAATGGAGCACCTAATGGTAGATCTGACCTCTGTTCTGTGCCTGATCACCACAGGGTGGAGTTGGGGGATGGGGGTGAGGTTGCGGAATCAGTCAGGTTTGTTGCCCTGAATGCTCTCTGGGTTCGACTTTTGCCAAGATCGTCAGGACCCCGCCGTCAGCTCAATTCTAGATCGAAAACCCAGCAGGGACCGTGGTGGGACATCAGTCGCGGTCTTCCCAGAGGAAGCCAGTTAAGAAGCTGTCTCTGGGACCCCTGTCCCATTAAGGACAGCGGGCGGACCAGGGAACTTGCAGGCCCAATAGGAGGGCCTGCAGCGATGTCCAGTTGGCAGCCCCAGCAGGGGAGGTAGACACTGCCGATATAGGTAGGAGAAAGAGTTATAAAAGTGCAAAAAAATAAGTGTGGCCATAGCCGCCAGACCATCATTGTGATGGGGAAGTGCCAAAACATGATGGCCTGTGGCCCCCAGCACCTGCGGCTCAGGGGCATGTGGAATTTAAAGGAGGACTCACTGGCCCCCCACCTTTGCCTGCTGCCAGGAGGCCGACTTCAGGAAACGGCCAGGCTTCAACCTCAGCAGAGGGCCTGTACGCCATTGAGAAGATCCAGGTAGTATAACCAATTTGACCCCAAATGGAGTCTTAATTGAGTCTATATAGCTACCCACCACTGCTGGGCAGGTAGCCAGTGCCAGGAAAATTCAGCCCTAGGTCTACACGTGTAGATTCTGGATGAAGATGGGATTAGACTCAAATGTGATAACACCAGAATCAAATAGCTAACATTCATGTGACAAAAGTGGTCTTTTGGATAGGGTAATGAAGGCTTGCCACAGAGGTAGAAACCTACATGAATCACTCTTTTCAGAGAATCAAGGAAACAAATTCGAAGTTGATTTAGGGCTTAAATCAATTTATATAAGTTTAAATTATGCAGCTAAGACTAGCAGTTTCCATTTACCATCATAGCACAATGAGGTCCCCTTAATTCCCGTCTTGTTCAGCTAGATTTTAAATGCGTGTCTGCAAGAGTTACTCAATGGCCATCAGTGACTGAGTTGCAATTAATTAGTGGGACAATTACGGTAAATTCCATGAATTCTAATCATGCTACAACATTTGCGTAATAATCCAACTAGCATATCAAACGTACAGATGGAGTCAAGTGGTAGGAGCAGGTGCACCTTTCCCCAAAAAGACAGCCATAAGTGTGAGATTTAGGCAACACAGATTGTAGCATAATAAATTATACATAAGGCTACTACACAACGGGAATAAGTGTTTATATTCAACCCAATTGCATTTTCTGTACAACAACAGCAATTTGCTATTCAAAGCACCTTTAACATTGAAAAGCATCCCAAGATCGCATGATAGAGGGGAAAAAAGGAGCAGGCAGCAAGCTTTCGTGTAAATATTACGAGGGGTGATGAAAGTTTGGTTGAAGAGAGGCACTGTGCAAACAACAACAGCAACTACTTATTTATATAGAGCCTTTAACGTAATTAAAACCTTCCAAGGCACTTCACAGGCGCGTTATAAAACAAAATACGACACTAAGCCGTTAGAGGAAATATTGGGCTGGATTTTACAGCCCCACCAACCCCACCCCCCGGCGATGGGACCAAAATTTACATATGTTAATTTATTAAAATAAAGGGATTAATTACTTACCCGCTCCCGCTGTCCATTCCGGTGCCATATTTGTGCCGGTGGCCAGCACTCCCATGCCTTTGGATCTACGTCCAGAGATCCGAGGCAGATCACTGGTGGGAAGCGGGGAGCAGGTAAGTGTCTCTGTGCAGGAAATGGGGGGAGCAGCGTCAGTGTAATTTACTTGGTGTCAGGGGATGGTGGGAAGGGGTAAAGTTTAAAATTGATGAAATTTGGAGGGAAAGGTCGGGAGCACAGGGTAAGTATTTTGGGGGTGGTGGGGAGAGGGTAGGTTTTTGTTTCTATGGTTATTGGTGGAGTGGGTTGGAGAGGGTCAGGATCAATTTATTTCATTTTTCACGAAGACTGTATCTTTAAAAAAATTTAATTAAATGGAAGGGCTCGAAGCCCTTTAAAAATGGCGTTGACACCTGCACAGTGGCATCTAACGCCAATGCCAGGGACGGACCGCCCGCCCCCTCCACGTCATCGGTGGGGGGTGCAGAATTCTCCAGCCATTTAAATGAGCCGCCGCGCTGAATATCGTGGCGGCTCTGTGACGTGCGATCCGCACGGGTAGACCACCATTTTTGAAGCTTGCCGCCAAGATCGGCAGCGAGCTTATAAAATTCAGCCCATTAGGTCAGCTTGGTCCAAGAGTTTTAAGTAATGTCATAAAGGAGGGATGTGAGGTGGAGAGGTGTAAGGAGGGGATTTCAGAGCTTAGGGCCCAGCGCACTGAAGGCACAGTCACCAATGGTAGAGTGATTAAAATCAGGACTGCTCAAAAAGCCAGAATTAGATGAGCGCAGATATTTTGCAGGGTTGTGGGGCTAGAGGAGAGTACAGATATAGGGAGGGGCGAGGCCATGGAGGGATTTGAAAACAATATGAGAATTTTATAATCGAGGTGTTGCTTGACTGGGAGCCAATGTAGGTCAGCGAGCATGAGTGATAGGGAAACAGGACTTGGTGCATGTAAAGATACGGCAGCAGAGTTTCGGATGACGTCACGTTTACAGAGTGCAGAATGTGGGAGATCAGCTAGGAGAGCATTGTAATAGTCAAGCCTAGAATAACAGAGGCATGAATGAGGGTTTCAGCAGCAGATGAGCTGAGACAGGAGCAAAGTTGGGCGATGTTAGAAGCTGTTATTAAAGGTGATATAGCAGGGCATTTAGAAAAATTCATGGTATTCAGGCAGAGTCAACATGGTTTTGTGCAAGGGAGATCATGTTTAACTAATTTATTGGAGTTCTTTGAGGGAGTTGCATGTGCTGTGGATAAAGGGGAACTGGTGGATGTATTGTACTTAGATTTCCAGAAGGCATTTGATAAGGTGCCACATCAAAGGTTATTGCAGAAAATAAAGGCTCATGGTGTAGGGGGTAACATATTGCCATGGATAAAAGATTGGCTATCTAACAGGAAACAGAGTAGGCATAAATAGGTCATTTTCTGGTTGGCAAGATGTAATGAGTGGTGTCCCACAGGGATCTGTGCTGGGGCGTCAACATTTTACAATTTATATAAATGAATTAGATGAATGGACTGAAGGTATGGTTGCTAAATTTGCTGATGACACAAAGATAGGTCGGAAAGTAACTTGTGAAGAGGACATAAGGGGCCTACAAAGTGATATAGATAGGTTAAGTGAGTGGACAAAGACCTGGCAAATGGAGTATAATGTGGGAAAATTTGAAATTGTCCACTTTGGCAGGAAGAATAAAAAAGGAGCATATTATCTAAATGGTGAGAGATTGCAGAGCTGTGAGATGCAGAGGGTTCTGGGTGTCCTAGTGCATGAATTGCAAAAGTTTAGTATGCACTTTCAGCACGTAATTAGGAAAGCTAATAGAATGTTATCATTTATTAGGAGGGGAATTAAATACAAAAGTAGGGAGGTTATGCTTCAGCTATACGTGGCATAGGTGAGACCACATCTGGATTACTGTGTACAGGACTGGGCTGCTATTTAAGGAAGGATGTAAATGTGTTGAAGGCAGAACAGAGAAGGTTTACTAGACTGATAACTGGAATGGGCGGCTGTCTTACGAGGAAAGATTGGACTGGCTAAGCTTGTATCTGCTGGAATTTAGAAGAGTAAGAGGTGACTTGATTGAAACATATAAGAACCTGAGGGGTCTTGACAGGGTGGATGTGGAAAGGATGTTTCCCCTTTTGGGAGAATCTAGAACTAGGGGCCACTGTTTAAAAGTAAGGTGTCGCCCATTTAAGACAGAGATGAGGAGAAATTTTCTGTCTCAGGGTCATGAGTCTTTGGAATTCTCTTCCTCAAAAGATGGTGGAAGCAGAGTCTTTGAATAGCTTTAAGGCAGAGGTAGATAGATTCTTGATGAGCGAGGGGGTGGAAAGTTACCGGGGGTTAGGTGGAAGTGTGGAGTAATCAGTTCAGCCTTGAGCTTATTGAATGGTGGAGCAGGTTCGAAGGGCCGAGTGGCCTACTCCTGCTTCTAATTCATATGTTCGTATGTTCGCTGTTACGGTGGTAGAAGTTGGCTGTCTTAGTGATGGCGCTAATGTGAGGTCGGATGCTCATCTTGGGGTCAGGTATAATACCAAGATTGCGAACAGACTGGTTTAGTCTCAGAGGGATGGAGTTGGTAGCTGGGGAACGGAGTTTGGAGCGGGGACCGAAACAATGGCTTCTGGTTGGAGGAAATTTCTGCTCATCCAGTACTGGATGTCAGATAAGCAGGCTTATCATTTAGCAACAGTGGAGGAGTTGAGAGAAGTGGTATTGAAGTAGAGCTGAGTGTTTCCAGTGTACATGTGAAAAGTAACACTTTTGGATGATGGCGCCAAGGGGCAGCATGTAGATGAGAATAGGAGGGGGACAAGGATAGACCCTTGGGAGGTTGCCAGAGGTAACCATGTGGCAGGGATCAAATTGAGCCAAATCATTATGGATGATCATGAAGAGGAGGAAAAAGTGTATGTTAAGAGGGGAGAGGAAAGCAGGAAGGTAACTGGGTTTGGGGAGGGAGTCCCAAAGCATGGGGATAAGGTATCTGAATGCTTTGGCACCACTGCAAGCAGTTTGTGGAAAACATTTGTCAGTTCTGTTGGAGGATGGAGAACCAACTTATGTCAATGAGGACAGAATGATGGACAAGCGTGTTTATAATAGTAGAGGTTATAAATACCAGAGCTTGGAAAATTTGTAGAGATTGGAGGGTGGCGAAGTGTAGAGGTAATGAAGGATGGGCGGCAGGCATCTTGGAGAGGTGGGCTTCACCATGCAATAGTGACTGGTAATGTATATACACAACCCTCTCAGCCCTGCAGCAAGGCTTGTATTGCCTTCCTCCTCATCCCAGTGCAAGGACCTGCCAGAGAGTGGACCTGCACCAGGAGTGCAATAGCCCCCAGCAGGAAAACTGTCCGCTTTCTTATTGTTCAGATGCCACTTACCTCCAGTAAGCTATGATTGTCAAGCAACCAACAGAAGCCCACAGAGGAGAATATACCCTTCTAACATTTCTTATAATGATCAGCCAGTTAACAATAAGGTCATGAAAAATATCAGTTTTATGTGCAGAAATAATCAATAAATAACAGCAGAAATATTTCTGAGATGAGCAACTGGTCTGCATGGCTACAGTGTATTTCCTGCAGAATTCTAATTTGCGTAGATTTGTCCCAGTTTCTAAGGTGACCAGCTCGGGCAAGCTTTCTACATCGAGACTCTCTTTTGGTGCATTGTTTTATTACATATTGTATATTGTTTGCTTTGAATTTCAAGAGCGATATAGCAGATGTGCCAAATGACAACTCCAAAAATGACAAAAAAGGGAAAACTAACCCAGCTAAAGCAAGTGTAACACCACAGAGCAGCTCAGAACTAAGGCAGAACTCGACTCCTGGCCAAGGAATTGGAAATGATGCAAAGAAAGGTGAGAATTCAGAAAACTGAATCATTTTTAAACAGTGTTTGTCGTCTTAAATTATCTTAAACAAGCTGTTGGATTGGAACTCCCGGATCATGCTGAGTTTGCAAATATTGAGCTGTATTCTGGGGAAAAATATTCCTTTTGGGAGATGTGAGAAACAGTTCCACATTTTTGTATAAATTTCTGAATGTTCACAGACCTCCTTATTGCATTTACTTTGTATAATTGCCAATATTAAAAAAAAAATTAACTGGGAAAACTGGTATCAGATTGTCTACATATAGGACTGAAATTTATACTTCGGGTAGATGTAAACAATGGTGGGCCACACTTCGCGGAGCCGTAGCAATATTAAGCTTATTTACATAGCTGGGCCAGACAGCCCACCCCGATGACGTGGAGGGGGTGGGTGGTCCTTCCCCGGGCAATGGTGTCAGCCGCCTTTGCACAGGCGCAGACACCATTATTAAAGCTCTTTGAACCCTAACTGTCAATTTAAATATTTTAAAGGTAAGTTTAGTGAAAAAATTTAAATCCATCCAAATTGTCCCTTTCCCAAACCCCCCAAAACCATAAAATTCATTACTTTCCCTCTTCCCACCCCACCCCCCCCCCCCCCAACCCCTGTAAAAACACTTCTCCTGCCCACCTGACCTTCCCCGCCCCCCCCCCCCCTCGCCCAAGTACATAAACTTTCAACTCTAACCCTTCCCACCATCCCCTAAACCAATGATACTAGTTTGACACCCCCACACTGAAAAACCTACCTGCTCCCCCCCCCCCCCCTCCCCCCTCCCTCCCCCCCCCCCCCCCCCCATCAGTGTTCCGCCTTGGATCCCCAGATGGTGATCTGAAGGCACAGGAGTGCCAGCCACCAACATCAATATCGCTCCGGGATGGACGGTGGGAGTGAGAAGGTAATTAACTCCTTCATTTAAATTTATTTGAATATTTAAATTGGGCTCCCATTGCCGAGCGACGTTGGAGTCTGTAAAATTCACCCCATAGTTTGTCCTATCTCAGTTCAGTTTCAACCTTCATATATATGTAATAATTATGATTGTGCATTTTTAACAGCATCACTGAATACCCAACACCAAGATAACCCTTTGCCAAAATTTAAATACCCTGATTTTTCCAGCAAGCCAAAACCTAAGCTATTAACAGCTATTTCAACAAGGTGCCTACGAGGGGCTTCTATTGATTCTACCATATTTTAAACTTTAATATTTGATAAATACCTGTATTACTCTTGCTTAGAGTAAGTTGTCATCTTGCCATCAAATGAAAGGTGTTTGAATTTATTTTCTTACCATCAAGGCATCTTGCATAACTCAAATATAATTTTAAATTATTTTTAATTCATTCGCGGGATGTTAGCATTGCTGGCATGGCCAGCATTTACTTCCCACTCCGAATTGCCCTTGGGGAAGTGGTGGTGAGCTACATTCTTGAATCACTACAGTCCGTGTGGTGTATGTGCACCCACAGTGCTGTTAAGAAGGGACTTCCAGAATTTTGACCCCGATGCAGTGAAGGAACAGTAGTAATATATTCCCAAGTCAGGATGGTATGTGCCTTGGAGGGGAACCTGCGGGTGGTTTTGTTTCCATGTATATGTTGTCCTTGTCTTTCTAGGTGGTAGGTGTCACGGATTTAGAAGGTGCTGTTCAAGGAACCTTGGCGAGTTATTGCAGTGCATCATGTAGATAGTACACACTGCTGCCACTAAGATTGTTAATATATATTTTGACCAGATAGCAATGGGAAAGATTAAATGTTACAAATGTAATGCATATATAGAAAAACATATATACGCATATAGGCAAGATACTGGCTGGAATTTTGTGTTGGGCCAAAGGCCCCACCCACCAGCAAAATAAGTTGGTGCTCTGCCCGCCTCTGCCGGCCTGGAAGCCATACCATAATAAGTTACCCAGGCCCTTAATTGGCCTCGGGCAGGACTTCCGCCCTTCTGAGGATGGAAGTTCTGCCGACAAGAGCTGCCAGCCAATCAGTCAGGACTGGCTATATGAAAATGGCCTTGGAATACAGATAAGTGTGTGGAGCCTCGGCAGGGACGATCGGCTAGGGCCTGGTGAGGCGGGTGTGGGGAGGTTGCTTAAGATGGGGTGGGTGGTGAGTGCTGCAGTGGGGACGGCCTGTGCCGTGGGAGGAGGCCTGTAAGTGGCAATTAATTGGCCATTTAAGGGCCTTAATTGGCCTGGGACGGGCGGGCCGTTTGTCACCTCTACCGCCACTCATAAAATTACAGTGGGAGCAGGAAGGCAAAGGGAGCGACACCCCCCACCTCCCACTCAATTTTATGCCCCCCCAGCCTCCAGTCCAGTCCCACGGGTGTTGGAGGAGGGGGTACAAAATTCCGGCCATTATTTCAGGATCATAAATTATAAATTTAACTGGCTTTCTGACAGCTGTGAGCTCTAACTTTTATGAACACAGAGTAGTGCAACCAGGCCAGCGTAGAACCTCATATTTGCTTACTCACAGTTCCCTGAAAGCAGCTACTTGTGTCACAATAATACAAACATTATGATTACAGCAAATGATAGTTATAAAACTAGCAACGGACTCCACAGACACAATACAGCAGGTGCCCATCAGTGGAATTCACAGGCCCTATGGGGAACTCTGCAGCTCGGGTGTCGTCAAGGAAAAGTGTACGCAGCTAATATTTATATATTGTTGAATAGTGATTGGAGTGAAAGGCATTACTTGGTGTAATACAATCTCAGATAGTTTGCACACACCACACAAGTTGTCTTGTCTTATATGATAACGTACAGGAGAACAAGCAGTTTGGCCTATCAAAGATGTTGCTTCCACAAACCATGTAAAATTTGTACTGTTGCTCAATCTCCCGAGGTAAATGAATAAGTGCAGGTAAAATTCGATGTAGCACTGTGAAACATCTCCCTGAGCTTGCATGATAAACTAGCAAACTCAGTGTTATTAACGTTCTCGAGTGATTTTTTTTGAATATGTGCCCTTGCTGACCAAAAGTATATATTGGTAATTTGGGCACACAGCTAGGTGGGCCCTACTGAATTTTCCATCCATTAAGTCTGCACTTAGTTTCCTGATATGCATTCCTGGTATTCAAAACTCTGCTTCAGGAAGACAATTTCATAAAATCTAACCTTATATCCTGTGTCATAAAACTGTGACCAACTGAATTGCATAGGCGACACTTTCATGGTTCCAGCAGTGCAGAAATGGCCATATTCCACGCAGCTTTGGATTATCTGTGCGGATGTATACATATATATCACGGACTTGAAATCCATTATTTATCAGATATGTATGTAGCTATTTTTTTTAAATGGAGTTCATTAACATCATAGTCGTTGCTTTTGCAGGGAGTCAATTTCACAACTCTACTGCTCTGTGGAAAAATAAAATTCTAAGCCAGTTTACCTCATGGTTTGCTAATTGTGGAAAAGTCTACTCACCTCCAGTTTTGTTTCTTGTTCATGTTAATTTTTAAAATCACTGCTTAAATGAAACCTGCTTCAGCCCTCATTATTGGGGACTCTGTGCATTTTAAGGACTTGAACCGTGTCCCACCTCAATTCTTTTTACCCAGTGAAAACAGTTTCACGTTTCTGAGCTCTCCAAAGCTTTAGGTCTTGAAATCATCTTTCTCGCTTTATCATAATTCAAGCCATTTTAGCTGCTACACAGTTTGACCCTGTTGTCCTCGGGTCCCATTGGTTTGTTCTCAATTGACCTTTGTACAACACTCAAAACTCTCAATTTTTTTTATTTTGTTATATAACTTTTAAAAAATCTTAACCTTCAGGTTATTTTTGATTTCCTTATTCAGCCACTCTGATCATGCCTTTATATCCTTTGTCTCACAATAATGTTTGTTTTCCATGTCCGTTAAAAGCTATTTTTGTCTAGTTCCAAATCCACTATAAACAGTTACAAAACTCTCAAAGCTCCAAACTTGTTCCTCTGAAGTCTCCAAATTGTTTGTCACTTTAACCATTACCGTAATATCGTATGTAATAGTGCAGATGGAGGTGGGAAGTGGCGACCTTTAGCTGCTCCCTTCGCACACCTGGAGGAAAAGATCACACCTACTTTTGTGGCGATCTGAGCCTTGCCGGTCAGTGCCTTCAACATGAACAACATCAAGAGCTAAGGGAGTAAACCTGACAAAATCTGGAGTGGAGTCCCATTAGGCGGCTGGTGTTTTTCTCAAGTTGCATCTTCCGTCAACTCCTGCAACCAAATAGGCCGCAGATATATAAGCTTTCGTCTTTCCTCTGCACACCAGCCTACGAGGTCGAGGGGTGGGGGGAGGTGGTGCAGATGCTAGACAAGTATGCACTTCCTAAAACCATGCCTGGGCTACACTTCGAAGCTGTGATGTGAGGACTGTGTGCCCTGGAATAAATGACCGACACTCCTCAGCTAGTGTACGCAAGACCGCCCTGATTGACCGTGAGCTACACAAGCTTGGTGTCAATGTTACCACTCTACAAGAAAGCAGATTAGCCAACACAAGCTGTATTCAAGAGGCTAATTACGTCTTCTACTGGCATGGAAAGAGCGCTGAAGATCGCCGTGAGCGTTGTGTAGTCTTTGCAGTGAGCAAATGGCTGACACAGTCAATTAAACCCCAGTAGCAATCTCGGAGCGCCTCATCTCCCTGCAGTTGTCATCCGATGGAGACAGTCAATATCATATGTGTCTATACACCAACTCTGAATGTCAGCATCTCAGATAAAGAGCATGTTTATGACTCCCTAGGTGACGTTCTGAGGAACATCCCAAATGACGAGAGGCTATTCGTCCTAGGTGACTTCAGCACGCGCGTTGGAGCAGATGGTGAATCATGGCCAAGGTGCCTAGGTCATTATGGAGTGGTTAAGATCCATGATAACAGACAATGCCACATTGAGCTTTGTGCCGTGAATGAACTCTGCATCACCAACATCACCTTTCAGGGCAGACATCGCCACAAGGTATCATGGCATCACCCAAGGTCTGGTCATTGGCACCAACTAGACCTAGCCATCACGAGGAGGCGTGATCTGCCCAGTGCTTTTCGCATTCACGCCGACCATAACGCAGATTGCGACACTGACCACTTAGCAGCAGAGTGAAGGTGCACTCCCGAAAGTTCCACAGCTCCAAACACGACGGCCCACCACGCATCAACATCCCTTGCATCAGCAATTGTGCCAAACACCAGCACTTCACACTGAGCTAACACGCCTTCCACCCACCAAAGCCTGAACGGGAAGCACTGAGGCCGCTTGTAAGTCACGAAGCTCAATCATCTAAGAAGCAGTAGAAGCGTCATTTGGTAAAGGCAGAACCCGCAACAAGGGCTGGTTTGAGACCTCCTCAGCTGAGATGATATCTGCATTGGTGCAAAAAACAAAGCCTACATGATGCACAACATAAACCCAACAGCTAAGACACTGCATGAACTGAAAGTAGCCAAGACAGCTGCGCAAAGGAGCGGGAGATACTGCGCAAACACTGGATCAGCCTATGTCGAGAAATCCAAACTGCATGCAACAAAGGAAATTTATGAGCTCTGTACGAAGGGCTCAAGAGAGTGCTTGGCCCAGCCATCACCAAAGTTGCTCCCCTGATGTCAGCAGATGGTGAGGTACTCACCGACAGAAGTAAGCAGATGTCCTGCTGGGCTGAACAGTACTGTGAGCTGTATTCCTGTGAGTCAGACATCTCCCAGTCTGTGCTCGGCATTCTCCCTCAACTTCCTGTCATGGATGAGTTAGATGAAGAACCTTCATCACTGGAGCTTGAGAGACTGCCTAGCAAACCGAACGGCACCCAGTCAAAACAGAATCCTAGCCGAACTGCCCAAGCACAGAAAGTCTCAACTATTGCCACACCGTTATGACCTCTGCTGGAAAGTAGGTTCTGTTCCACGGGAGATGCGTGACGCCAAAGTCGTCTCACGAGACAAAAACAAAGGCGACAGAGGAAACTGCAACAACTACAGGAGAATGTCACTCCTTAGCATCACGGGAATGGCCTTTGCTAGGGTCATACTTAAAAGACTTCATTTACTTGCAGATCGAGCGTATTTGGAAGCACAGTGCGGTTTCCATGCCAGCAGATCCTCTGTGGACGTGATCTTCTCATTACGCCAGCAACAAGAGAAGGGTAGGGAACAGAATATACCCCTTTACCATACTTTCGTTGATCTCACACCGTCAACAGAGCAGGGATCCAAAAGATTTGGGTAAAAATTGGCTGTCCACAGAAGCTCCTCAGTCTCATCTGCTCCTTCCATGACAACATGCACTGCATTGTAGAGTTTGATGGCTTCACTTCTGACAGTTTGAATGAAGAATGGAGTGAAACAGGGTTGTGTCCTAGCCCTCACTCTGCTTGGCATCTTTCTGTCCATGCTCCTGACCTTTGCCTTCCTTGCAGATATGGAAGGAGTATATTTGCACACTGTGGCCGGAATTTTAGGTCGCCCCAGTGGGTCAGATGGTGGCATGGGGATGGTGTAAAATTGAGCGGCAGGCTCCGGGAGGCCGACCGACCCCGATTCTGCCTCTGGAGAAGTTTACAGCAGTCAGGCGGGGGGTGGGGGGGGCGTGGGAAATGGCCCGCCCGCCCGCGGCCAATCGACCCTTAAGCGGCCACTTAAGGAACCCTTGCCTGCCTCCACGGGTATTTTACCCATGGAAAGCGGGTGTGCTGGGGACGTGAAAGGTCTCCCAGTGATAGCTTCAGGCCTTTCCACGCCTCGGGTGGGGGTGGGGTGGGGGGTTGCGGGTGGTGGGGATGCATGGCAGTCAGGCACAGGGTGCTTGATTGTGGGCCGCCTTCGCCTCCCAACCCATCCCCGGGACCCAAGCCACCCGCCCAAAGGAGCACTCCAGCCCCACCAGGGACGGACCGATCTCGCTGGTAAGGCATGCCCCTACTTACCTTCCCTCCTGGATCCATGGTGTCAGCTGGGCTGTAGTTCCAGCAGTGGCTGGCTCCCGGTGGCGCTGCTGGGACTAAGCTGCCGGCCCGCTGATTGGCTGGCAGCTCACTGAGGCGGGACCTCCTCCCTCAAAAAGAAGTCCCGCCTCGGGACAATGAAGCCTGGGGATCCGTAAAATCCGGGACGGATCCCCAAGCTAGGCGGAAGTGGATTCACCGCCGACTTTCACATCGGAGTCTGGCTCCCATCCATCCACCGTAAAATTCCGGCCTATGTCTGACGTCAAACTCAATGATCAAGGCTGAAAGTGAAGAGAACAATACATGGTGGCCTGATCAGAGAACGCCTTTATGCTGATCATGCTGCGCTACACGCACGTCAGCTGCAAAGACTCATGTTCTGTCTCTCCCATGCCATGTAACTTGTTCTCCTTGACTATTAGCGTCAAGAAAACCATGGCCATGGGACAAGGTGTTGCATGTCTGTCCCTGATCGCACTAAATAACACCCCACTGGAAGTGGTTCGCACATTCTGCTACCTTGGGTCCATGATGACAGGCAGTCTGTCCCTTGATGTAGAGCTCGATACACACATAGGGAAAGCAGCTACCACTTTTGGCTGACTCACGAAACGCGCATGGGATAACACTAAGCTGACCCTTAGGACCAAGCTGATGGTTTGTTTATAAGGCCTGTATTCTCAGCACCTTGCTGTATGGCTGTGAAACATGGGTGACGTACAGCTACCAGGAAAAGAAGCTCAATAATTTCCATCTTTGCTGCCTACAGCGCATTATGGGTATATCCTGGCAGAGCAAAATCACATGCAGAAGTCCTCTCAAAGACAGACCTCCCAAGTGTGTTGGCTTTAATCAAAGAGAGGCAGCTTCAGTGGATCGGACACGTCTGCAGGATGGAAGATGGTCGCATACCCAAGGACCTTCTGTATGGTGAGGTAGCCGTGGCCAGATGACCAGTGGGGTGCCCAAAGCTCCACTTCAAGGACGCTTTCAAGGGCAACATGAAGGCCCCAAACATCGACTATCGCACCTGGGAGTCACTAGCTGGTGAAAGAGGGAAATGGCGACACATCCTGTGGACTGGTGTGCAGTACCACGATGACCAATTGCCACAGCAGCTTGGCAGCAGGTGCCAACAACAAAAACAACAACTTACAGCATCACTTGGCAGCTTCACATGCAGCACTTGTGGCAGAACCTGCCTCTCCAGGATTGGCTTTCACAGCCATTGGTAAAGGAGCACTAAGAGAAGACACCCCACCTAAATGGATTGTTTGCTGCATGTCCATCATCTTTTGTAATTGGAAGGATGCCAACCAACAGTGACTACACTTCAAAAGTACTCCATGAGCTGTGAAGCGCTTTGCAACGTCCTGTGTTCAAGAAAGGCGCTATATAAATGCAGGTCTGTCTTTCTAGTGATAACTCAAATGCTACCCACTTTCAGATTACTCATCAGTCCTGATGAGTTATTGAATACTAAATCCAATACTCATTTTTTTTTTTTAATTATCTGTTTATTATCTCATTGCTGTTTGTGGGATCTTACTGGCTGCAAATTGGCTGCCATGTTTTACAACATCACAACAGTGACTATACTTCAGAAGAAATTCATTAGCTGCAAAGCATTTTGGGATGTTCTGAGGTCATGAAAGACACTATATAAATGCAAGTCATTACTTTTTATGTCTAATTGCTTAATCCCAGTTGCAGTAGCTTGCATAGCTACCTCCCCTAGCCTTGCCCAACACCTGTACCATTTCACTCCTGATGGTATGACTTAATCTGCTTGAGTTATCAGGGCGGCGCAGTGGTTAGCACCACAGCCTCACAGCTCCAGGGACCCGGGTTCGATTCTGGGTGCTGCCTGTGCGGAATTTGCAAGTTCTCCGTGACCGCGTGGGTTTTCGCCGGGTGCTCCGGTTTCCTCCCACTGCCAAAGACTTGCAGGTGATAGGTAAATTGGCCATTATAAATTGTCCCTAGTGTAGGTAGGTGGTAGGGAATATGGGATTACTGCAGGGTTAGTATAAATGGGTGGTTGTTGGTCGGCACAGCCTCAGTGGGCCGAAGGGCCTGTTTCAGTGCTGTATCTCTAAATAAAATAAATAAAGTTATCGTCTTTTTTTATGTTGGGTATTCGTCTCTGCAATGTCTTAACATCATAACCATGTCTGTATAACCTTATGATACAGTCTGGTTGAACTGTTTAAGTAATTGGGAAAGAGTTTTACTTGTGCTGAATAATCACTGCTGGAACTTTTTTTTTTACAGATATAACACTAGTACCTCAGGTGAATATTGAGGACTTGAAGCAAATGAAGGTAATTTTGATGTAACATTTCAGAATTTTAAATGGTTGCATTTTAATATATATATTTTTTTATTCATTCTTGAGATGTGGGTGTCATCCGGAAGGCCAGCATTTATTGCCCATTCCTAATTGCCCTTGAGAAGGTGGGGATGAGCACCTTGCTGAACCACTGCAGTCCATGTGGTGTAGATACAGTGCTGTTAGGGAGGTATTTTGACTCAGTAATGATGAAGGGATGGTGTGTGGCTTGCAGGGGGACATGCAGTTAGTGGTGTTCCCAGGCATCTGTTGCTCTTCTAAGCAGTAGAGGTCACGGGTTTGGAAGACGCTGTCGAAGAAGCCTTGGCGAGTTGCTACAGTGCATCTTGTAGATGGTGCACGCTGCTGACACGGTGCATCAGTGATGGGGTGGGGGGGGGTTGGTGGTAAATGTTGGAGGTGATAGATGGGATGTTAATCAAGCAGGCTGCTTTGTTCTGGATGCTGTCGAGTGGTGTTGGAGCTGCACTCGTCCAGGCAAATGGAGAGTATTGTATCACGCTGTTGACTTGTGCATTGTAGATGGTGGACAGGCATTGGGGAGACAGGAGGTGAGTTACTCACTGCAGAATTCCCAACCTCTGACCTGCTCTTGTAGCCACAGTATTTATGTGGCTGATCCAGTTAGGTTTCTGGTTAATGGTGGCCCGATATATAATGTATGATAAATGACTAGAGAATTAACTATCACAAAATTATGATGCTGCAGACCAATGTATCTTCAGGTCATCTTCCCCTTTGATTCACCAGTCTGCTTCCATGTCCTTGTCTTTGCTGGGTAACCGTTGCATGAGCGGAAGATGTCTTCCATTAACTTGGCCATTACTTATGTGTGAGTCTTGAAATTGTATTGTGGTTGGCTGTCTGCTCTCCAGCGGCATCACAGCAAAGCTTAGTCTTGTCCTTACTCAATTGCACCAAGCAGACACTTCCAGCAAGGGTCGTCAGATAGTGATTCACAGTCAGGAGGCCAGCGACAGCTTGGACATGGCCTCCTGATGGCTATCGGGGTGTTATCTCACTGGACCAAGTGAAGTGCACAGCCTCGGCCCAGAACCTTTCCTGCTGAGGGGTTTCCCTTCCACAATGGTAGCCCTACGAGCTGTGGGTCCTCTGCATTTTTACATATTAATGAGGCACCCGTGCGCTTCCCTACCTGACTCAGTAGTGCCTACCTCTGCCAGTGAGACTGCCATCCATCGAGTGCTGTATGCCCTCCTGTAGGGTTGCCTGCCGTCCTTAACTGGACAGTGATCACGGAGGCGGACTTTTAATTGACCACCTCCCAGAAGATTCCAGCTGTAAGTGCAGCTTTGACCCATGTGGGGGTCAGGAACCAGAAATGGTCCTGTCGTCAGTATCCCAATAACGTCAGGAAAATTCAGCCCTGTATGTCTCAGTCATTGAATAAACTTACTAAACTATCAAGGGTCTCTGGTTCTTTTTTTAACATCACTTGCAAACTTTCATCTTCAGACAGTGTCAGAAAATCTCCACATCAAAGAATAGGGCTTCACAAAAGTACAAAAGAAAACATTTTGATATTAAATGTCACTATCCAGAACCCATTTTAAGATAGTATGGATACCTTTAAGTGAAGTGAGGGCAGATTTACTGAACGTCAGCCATTAAAAGAAGCTGCTGAAACTGTATCGTAGGTCTGCCAACATCTGAGGAGAGAACAAAGGGGTTAACGTTTTGGGTAGAGACCCATGTGCTGAAAATATGTGGCCCTTCAATTGCAGCGGAAATTTCAATGTCCACTTGATAGAAACTGTAGACCCTTCTGGAATATCCAGGGTCAGGGTCCCTATCTTAAAGAAAGAGCTTATGTTTTATATAATGCCTTTTATAACATCAATATGCTTAACAGCCAGTTAAGTATTTTTGAAGTATAGTCATTGTTGTAATATGGGAAGCTATTTTAAATACTGCTGCAGGAGCACGTGGCTTTGTCCAGAACATAAATCTATCTTCTATTCTCAGATCTTGAAAAACTCCTCTGAATACAATGTCTGAAATTCCATTGCTGTCTGCCGTCCTTTCTGTAATACTTATTACTTCTGTAATACTTCTCAGCAGTTGTCCAATCACATTTTGTTCAGTGTTATGTTTACATTAAGTGTTAACATTAAGTCAATTCAAAAAATAACACCACCTTAGTCTGCCCCAAGAATGATATTGGAAGGATCTGGGAGAAAATTGTTGAGCTGTTCTTTGAACTAGAAAATCATCTATTGACAAGGGAGATCTAAAAATTGGAGAAAAATATCTACAGACAATACACACCATAGAAACAGGACATTCAGCCCAACCAGTCCATATTGGTATTTATGCTCCACTCAAGTTTTATCCCATCCTTCCTTATCTAACTCTCTATCAGCATAATTCACTATTTCCCTCTCGCTCATATATGCATTTAACCATTAGATGCCACAGGTGAGTTTATTCATCTGGTTATTGCTGATCATAAAGGTTTCTGACTAGATTACTTAACAATGGGAAGTACATCACAGATTTACCTGGTCACATTTTGGGTAAACCCAGATTAATCTCCCCAATGCAGGCTGAGAACCTGGCCTTTAAAGCTATTTTTCAACCAGTAGAAACTTTTTGGTAAATGAATGGATGATAGGGGCAGGGAAGCAAAACGTTAAAATGTCTTTTATGTAAGGGTTCAGAGTAGGTAGAAAAGAGGAATTTTTTTAATCTAACAACAGGAAGAGTCCAGGGAAGGGGAAAGAGAGAAGGAAAAGACGACTTAAAGGCAGCTAGAAATAATGTGCATATCATTTTTTTTTGTCCTGAATTTTGAGGTCAGCAGTGAAGCAAGCATAGTCACCGTTAATCTCAAGGAAAGCTTCGCTGAGAGCTCTCGCAGTCTCTGCGGTGAGAACTTTAACTCTCTTGACGTGCAGTTGATTATAGCCTAGTTTAATGAGGATTCCCAGCGTGTAGCTACAGTGATGTCATCAAGCTGTCCAAGCAGCCAATCACATTAAAGAATGCTCACAGACGGTCAACCAGGAAATGAAAAGCACTAATAATCAAATCACTTTTTAAAAATTCTACACAGCAAAATAAAGATTGGGACATATGTAAAGGGTGAAGGTAGAAGCTGAAATATCTTCAAATTTTTCTTTAAAAATTATTCAAAAATATTTGGTAATTAATCATAATGGACGCATTTAACAACTCTCCACACATATAACGTGATTTTTTTCAGGGCCAGATCTGTTCAGCTATAGTTATTACTCAGATTTCTGTTTAAAGAAAAAAATGAATTCCACCTTACTGAACAAGTTTTAACTTTTTATGGGCTTTCTAGTAGCAATGTCAGAGCAGAAAAGGGGATGTTCGCACCATTGTCTGTTGGCTCTGGGAAGGGTGGGGGTTGGGAACAGTGCACCCTGGGGCGGAGCAGTGAATGACACACTGCAACGTCAGGATTTCTGCATTTATCTGCGCTACCATTAAATCCTGAGGTTGCGGTCGGTTTCAGAAGGATAATGATGGCGAATGCTGACAGTTTGCTAAGAAAAGTCCCCAAAAAATCCAGGCCTTTGCTTCTCTATGTAAAATTATATGTTTGGTCTTCAGTTGAGTAATTTTGGGTCGGTACTGCAGTAATAAAGCTGCTCCTGACATTTAAGCAGCTGCATTAGTGCAAGAATGCTTATTGTAGTGTCACAGTTTGAGTTGAAAACAAATTATGGGCGGCGCAGTGGTTAGCACCGCAGTCTCACAGCTCCAGCGACCCGGGTTCAGTTCTGGGTGTTGCCTGTGCAAAGTTTGCTAGTTCTCCCTCTGACCGCGTGGGTTTCCGCCGGGTGCTCCGGTTTCCTCCCACAGCCAAAGACTTGCAGGTTGATCGGTAAATTGGCCATTGTAAATTGCCCCTAGTGTAGGTAGGTGGTAGGAGAATGGTGGGGATGTGGTAAGGAATATGGGATTAATGTAAGATTAGTATAAATGGGTGGTTGATGGTCGGCACAGACTCGGTGGGCCAAAGGGCCTGTTTCAGTGCTGTATATCTTTAAACAAAAAATCAAAATCATCAGCCTAGGAAGACAAAATGTCCACTAAACCTATCAACGCTCGTAAGGGTTTATAAAACAAAAAATCCACAAGCATTTTTTAATATAAGTATGTGCACCAAAATGCATTACACTTCCATCATTTTTGTAGGTAATTAGCAAAATGGAAATAATGGGAAGAAAGAGGGCTATGTTATACTGAAGCAATGTGATTGATATAACTGCTTTAAATCAAAGTAGGGCATATCCTGAACTCCCATTGCAATTATGTTCTTTTATCAGTATCAAACAAAATAATTTTTTAATATTTGATATTCTAGGCCTACCTAAAATTGTTGAAGAAGCAGCAAAAAGAATTGAGTGCATTAAAGAAAAAGCATGCTAAGGTATGTATGTGCTCTTAACATATTTAGAAACGTAGAAACATGAGGAGGCCATTTAGTCCCTCGAGCCTGTTCAGCCATTCAATGAGTTCACAGCTGATCTGCGGCCTAACTCCATATACCCTCCCTTGTCCCATATCGCTTAATACCTTCAGTTAGCAAAAATCAATCAATCTCTGATTTAAAATGGACAATCTAGCATCAATTGCCATTTGTGGAAGAGAGTTTCAAACACTCTCCAAGCAGTGGGAAATGGTTTCTCTGTATCTACACTATCAGTTTTCCCTAACTATCTTGAAAACTTTGATCAAATCACCCCTTAACATTCTAAATTCCAGGGAATACAACTCTGTGTAGTCTCCTCTTAATTTAACCGTTGTAATTCTGGTTTATTTTATTCGTCCCATAGAGCTGAATTTTATGAGTGCACCGCAATTCGGCGGAGCACTCTGATCTCCGGCAGTCTGCTCTCGCAGATTCTCTGTCGCTGAGCCTCTGCGATATTTCACCTCGGGGGCTCATTTAAATGGAAGGCGCGGAGCTGCTGCCCCGATGACATAGCAGGGCAGCTGCTCCGTACCTGGCAATGGCATCCGGCGCCGGTGCCATTTTTAAAGGGCTGGAAGCCCTTACTGGCAATTTTAGTTTTTAAAGTGACCATTACCTTTAATTTATATAAAAACATTCAAGCACAGATCAAAGGCCCTTTTCCACCCCCACAATCATAAACCAATAAACTTAATTCTTCTCTTTTCCCCCCAAAACCCATGTTTGCCAGGCCCGACCTTTCACCCCCAAACTTTGATCTTTGATCTCCACCCCACCCGCCAGCCAATGGAGTGAGGTTCCTCCATTCCCCCTCCCCCACACCTGAAAATTAAACTTCTCCCCCCTCCCCACCAGGGTCTCGCCTTGAATCCCCAAACGGGGATCGGAAGGCACAGGACGTCCTGCTACCGGCCGTAATATCGGCGTGGGATGGCTGCCCGGTTAGGTATCTTTATTTACATTTTATTTTGCATAGATTTAGCAATGCAAATGAAGGCCCCACTGCAAAACGGCGGGTGTGGGGGGGGGCGGTGGGTGTTGCCGCACCAAAGCCTCACTGCCACCAGTAAAATGCAGCGGGGCCTTTTCTGTGTCGGGGTCATAGCGGGCCTCTCCCGGAAGAATTTTCCAGGCCCCGCCCCTGCCATGACCCCCGACACCAGAGGGCTCTTACATTTTAGCCCATAATGTGAATGCAGCCCATAGAATCATTATTAAGAATCTATTTTCTACAACAAATAATTTGAACCTGTTCAAAAAGAATAATTTTGAGACTAAAAACCATTATTATTTAATTGCATAAAAGTAACAGCACAACAGTAAAGGCAACACAATGTGTGTGGTAACTGAACTGATTTGTATTTCTATGTGTCAGAAATGAATCATGTTGTAGAGGCTATTAATAACTATGTAAGCAGCCTCAAGGTTGGAAAGATAAAGTAACAAGTTTTATATTCATGTTATGATTTATAATCTTCCCTGTTACATACCTCTGCTCAGTAATTACTGAGAATGAAAGGGCACAGACCATATCTACAATAATACCAGATTATAAGAACATTAGAAGTAGGAACTGGAGTAGGCCATTTGGCCCTTCGAGCCTTCTCTACCATTCAACAAGATCGTGGCTGATCTGCCTCAACTCCATCTTCCTACACGGTCCCCATATCCCTTAATTTCCTTGGTCCCCAAAAATCTATCGACCTCTGTCTTGAATATATTCAACGAAAAAGCATCCATAGTTCTCTGGGGTAGAAAATTCCAAAGATTCACAAACATTTGAGCAAAGGAATTTCGCCTCATCTTGGGCCTAAATGGCTGACCCCTTATTCTGAAACTGTGACCCCATGTTCTAGATTCCCCAGCTAGGGGAAACATTTTCTCAGCATCTACCCTGTCAAGCCCATTATGAATTTTATATATTTCAATGAGATCACCTCTCTTTCTTCTAAACTCCAGGGAATACAGGTCTAGTCTACTATGCCTCTCCTCATAGGACAATCCCCTCATCCCAGGAACCAGTTGGTTACATGACAGACAAAATATGCATTAGTTATGCAACTCGTAAAGGTACCTCTTTTTTAGGTATACTCGGTGAGATTTTCCTGGGCATAATTTAAATGGAAGAAAAAATCTTATGTTTATGATGGAAGTGGTTTAGTATTTTGAAAGCTTATGTTTGGATCTTAATATTCTTTGAACCAGCTATGCATATATTTTGCATTAATAACAGAATTATATGAATGTATGTCGTTTGTCAGTGAGAGCATATTTAATGAATAAAAGGCTGACACCACTAACTTGTACTGATAACTATCAAGGTATTAGTGTGTTTTTTCTTTGCAATTTTAGCCATTCCCTTCCTCGTCTAAAGTTTAGATATCAACCTGGTTCAGTGGGGAACATTCTCAACTGAGTCAGAAGGTTGTGTGTTCAAATTCCACTCCAGAGACTTGAGCACACAATGCTAATTGATACTTTAGCGCAGTACTGAAGGAGTACGGCACTGTCAGAGGTGCTGTCTTTTGTTAAACTGATGCCCCGTTTGCCCCCTCAGGTGGGTGTAAAAGATCCCATGAAACTATTTCAAAGAAGAGCAGGGGAGTTCTCCCAGTGCCCTGGCCAGCATTTATCCCTCAACCAAAACAGATGATCAGGCCATTAACACTGAGGGAGCTTGCTGGGTGCAAATTGGCTGTCACATTTCCTACTTTACAGCAGTGACTACACATCAAAAGTAGTTCATTGGCTGTAAAACACTGTGGGATGCCCTGAGGTCATGAAAGGTACAATATAAATGCAAATTCCACTGGGTGCTGGTTATAACTTGCCTAAGTGGTCATTAAGTTTCTTGAGGGTAAGGAACATAAGAAATAGGAGAGGGAGTAAGCCATAAGGCTCCTCAAGACTGCTGCTCCATTTAAGAAGACCTTGGCTGACCATCGACCTCAACTCCACGTCCCTGCCTGATCCCCATACCCCTTGATGATCTGAGAGACCAAAAATCTGTTGATCTCAGCCTTGAATATACACAATGATTGAGCATCCACAGCCTGCTGGGGAAGAGAAATCCAAGGAGTCACAATCCTCTGAGTGACGATATTTCTCATTTCAATGCGAAATGGTTGTCGCCAATAGGAACATAGGAGCAGGAGTAGGCCATTCAGTCAGTTGAGCCTGCACAGGCTCAAAGGTCACAGACCTGAAACGTTGACTCTGTTTCTCTCTCCACAGATGCTGCCAGACCTGCTAAGTATTTCCAGCATTTTCTGTTCTTATTACAAGTTATTGAGGAATTGGCAGCCATGGCTTCAGCTGCTGAGGCCCGAAGCTCTAGAATTCCCTCCCTAAACCCCTCTGCTTCTTTACCCCTCTTTCCTCCCTTAAGACGCTCCTTAAAACCTACATATTTGATGCTTTTGGTCATCTGCCCCAATTGCTCCTTATGTGGCCGGGCGTCAAACTTTGTTTAACAAAACTCCCATGAAATGCCTTGAGACTTGTTACTACATTAAAGGCACTAAATAAATGCAAGCACTAGTTGTTGATTTTCAGGAAGGTAATCAAGGGTTTATTCACCTGCCCACTGTTTGTGTGCACACAAACAGTTGTTCCTATTGCAAAAAAAGCGGAACCCAGTAGAATTATGTACATGGAATATAGTCTTTATTTCCACAAATAGCAAACGCATATGCGAGTCATTTGCTGGTGTGTTGGATATGTCGTACAGCTGTTGGTGAATATAATTTATGTTGTATAATTTAACCTTTGATTCATTGGGATTTAAGCAGCCAAATCAAGATTCTTCATAGAATCCTAATTGTTTTCAGCTGTATCTTCAGTTCTCTGCGTAAATGAACTTTTCCATTGTGCAGTTTGACAGTTCTGTTATAAACGCAACACCACCTGAGGCAGTGTAGGTGGTCCAAACTTCAGCACTTGTATTCAGCTGTAACACATTGGAGGAGAAGCAGATACTTCCCACAAACTACATTGTTCTCGTCAATTTTAGCAATCATGCTTACGCACTATTGCCACTGCTTGCTTTAATTTAGGATTATTCCCTAAAAGTTCTTATTTTCTGATTTTCATGCATTCTTGGGTGCTCCTGCTGGAGTTACAGCAGGAATGTGCAATAAAGTCAACGTTTTTGAGCCTCTGAAGTTTAGTATTAAATGCACACCAATGCCAAGTTTCAAAATGTGGCTTCATTAAAGCTGAAGTGCTGCAGACCCACCTATTCCAGGCGGTCTTGGACTGCTGGTAATGGATTTTTTAAAATGCTTTCACGGGATGTGGCTGTCATTGGCTGGACGTGCATTTATTGCCCGTCCCTAATTGCCATTGAGAAGGTGGTGCTGAGCTGCCTTCTTGAACCACTGCAGTCCATGTGGTGTAAGTACACCCACAGTGCTGTTTGGAAGAGAGTTCCAGAATTCTGACCCAGCAACACTGAAGGAATGGAGATATAGTTCCAAGTCAGGATGGTGTGTGGCTTGGAGGGGAACTTGCAGGTGGTGGTGCTCCCATGCATCATCTGCTCTTGTCCTTCTAGGTGGTAGAGGTCACAAGTTTGGAAGGTGCTGGCAAAGGAGCCTTGGTGAGTTGGATGAATTATCCAATGGATCATATTTTCCTGTTCCCAATTTTATTGAAAAAATAGTTATGAGTAAAAAGTAGTGCAATGTTGGGACAATGCACCACCAACTATTTGGGTAGATTTTTGTTCGTATTGCCCAGGCGTTAAATTAATGGGCAGAGAAAGGCGTCGTCTCCATTATTGGTGAGCATTCTTTTCCACTTGCATCAGCCTATTCTTTCTTCCCACTCCAGAGACTTGAGCACAAAATCAAGGCTCTCATTTCACTGCAGTATGGAGGGATTGCTGCACTGTCTTTCATATCAGACTTTACACCAAGGCCGCTTCTGCCCTCTCAGCTGGTAAAAGCTGCCATGGCACTATTTAGAAGAAGAGCAGGTGAATTATCCCCAATAGCCTGGTCAATATTTATCCCTCAACCAAATCACTAAAAACAGATCATCACATTACTGAAAGGTCACTGACCTGAAACGTTAATCCCTGCTTCTCTCTCCACAGATGCTGCCAGACCTGCTGAGTATTTCCAGCATTCCTTGTTTTTATTTCATCACATTACTGTTTGTGGGAGCTTGCTGCACGCAAATTGGCCGCCACGTTTCCGACAGCAGTGACTACACTTCATTGGGTGTAAAGCACTTTGGAGTGTCGTGAAAAGTGCTATATAAATGCTGTTCTTTCTTCCTTATTTAATGTCCAGTTGCAAATCAGGAAGGTCTGTTCTTCACTCTATACCTTGTGCTGATATGTAGATCCTAATTTTCCCAAAACTCTGCTCAAGCTCATTAGCAAAGAATAAATAAAATCAATTTCATCCATGATCCCAAGGTCATTCATATAAAGAGAGAGGGTGCACGCCAGGTGGAGAAAGGGGGAAATTCCACATGGAGGACAGCTGAGGTATAGTCGATCAGCCAGTTGAAGAAAAGCAAACTGGTCCTTTTCCAGAAAGGCCAGAATGATTTTCATCATTCATTGGAGACCACTTCAGTCAGGATTCGGCTCTGACAAGTGATATAGGCCTGCTTCATATTGGCGTACATTAAGCTGGGAGCTGTTATGATTTCAATATGATTCTTGTTTTAATTTACTGAGAAACTGACATGTACACCAATATAACTCGAATGAATTTCAGTCATTTATAATAGGGTTACTCAGAGGTGGCGATTGACCCTGTGATTAAAAATGCTTATATTTTGTGATAAATCTACTTTCAACTGTTTTAATCAAACTTCACCAAGTTCTGCTCTTAAAAGTATGAAGGAAAATTTTTGAAGCAAAAATTTTTTTAAATTCTGTTTTAAATGCTGCCTATTCCATTGTTTCATGGCAAATTTTGCATTTGGTGATATGCAAATGAGTTTGTGAAAACTCGAGGGGAAATAAAATCAATGGCCAAAGCTCCTATTGCACCCAAAGTGAAAACTCTACCCCTAACGCAGTGATGTACCAACCCACTGCGTGGGCTGCATATAATTTCAGTTATTATCCTAACTGGTCTGTTTGCCAACAGCTTGTAGGCAGATTTAGTACTTATATACATCCGGCTGTACACCTTGCTGTCGTCATCAGTGCATCATTCTTTTAACTGGCGTTAAAATCCTAATGAAGTAAATGGCATATGCTCCCTGCTGATACTGACGTCTTTCTGACAATCTGGGTGAAAGGCTTTTGTTTTGATCTCAAGTACAAGAAAGAACTCGCGGACTATTCATTCTTTATTTTGAAGTGCATTTTCTTTTAAGAAGGCAGCGGTTTTAAGAAACTGGGTTTATCGTAAAACTGTTGGCAGAGAATTTTAATCTCAAATTATTTTACTAGCTAAACGTAAAATGAGACTTGCCGAGTTGAAGATTGGTCGTCCCTGTGTGAAGGCAAAGTCCGTTCTCTCAGAATCACAGGCCATTCGGCCCATCGTGTCTGCACTGGCTCTCCAAATGAGCAGTTCACCTACTGCCACTCCACTGCCTTCTCCCTGTAACCCTGCACGTTCTTCCTTTTCATATAACAGTCTAATTCCCTTTTAAATGCTTCAAGTGAACCTGCCTCCACCACACTCTCAGGCAGTGCACTCCAGACCTTAACCACTCGCTGCGCGAAAAAGTTTTTCCTCCTGTCACTTTTACTTCTTTCACCAATTACTTTAAATCTGTGCCCTCTCGTTCCCGATCCTTTCACAAGTGGGAACAGTTTCTCCCTATCTATTCTGTCCAGACCCCTCATGGTTTTGAATACCTCTATCAGATCTCCTCTCCGCCTTCTCTTCAAGGAAACTTGTCCCAACTTCACCAATCTATCTTCATAACTGAAGTTCCTCATCCTTGGAACTATTCTCGTGAATCTTTTCTGCGCCTTCACATTATTCCTAAAGTTCTGCGCCCAGAACTGGACACAATCCTCCAGCTGATGCCGACCAAGTGTCTGATACAAGTTCAACATAGCTTCCTTACTTTTGTACTCTATGCCCTGATTAATAAGGTCCAGGATATTATTTCTGTATAGATTTTTGTTGCTACTTTAACTAATTTTATTGCAATTAATTATAATTTGTTACATTTCATAGAAATGTGAGTCTGAAACCGAGGAGCAATCCTAACTTCCAGTATAACTTAAATTGGTGCAGTATTTAAATAATATCATGAATGGTGTCGTCAAGAGCTTGCTCCCTTTCCATACCTTCAGGACTCTTGGCACCACAATCCTCCCTCCTTAAAAAAAAAAAATCCACTGTGGCTCCTTCCATCCTGTCCAGCTGCTGTCATATTTCCAACCTTACTTTCCTCTGATCTATGTCTTCCAAGGTCCTTGAATGAATGTCAATACCTAACTCAACCAGCTTTCCCACCACTTCCTGTTCATTAACCTTCCATCTGTTTTCTGTCCCAACACTAACACCAAATTGGCCAAAGTCACTCGACATCCCCGGGGCATGTTATCCCTTTTCATCCTGCCCATCCTTTTAAGTGACTTTTGATGCAGTCAACTACTTCATCATTCACAACCTCTCCTTCATAACATGATTTTTTAGTGCTTCTATTCCTACCAGTATAACATGGCCGACTCTAATGTCTTCTCCCCTGTGACATGCGGCAAGGTTTCATCCTTGATCCATTTCAGTTCCTTATTTATGTGTTTGTCCCTCATTGAAACTATCCCTAAGGTCAGTTTCCTTATATATGCCTCGAACACCAAATTGTCACAACTTTAGCTCTATGGCACTTTCAATTCCACCATTGTTGCTGTGCTATATGACTGTCAATCCGACATCGCATTGTGGATGAGCCTGACTTTCCTACAATTCAATTTAAGAAACGTTAGTGGAGTGATTATGTTACTGGACAAGTAATCCAGAGGCCTGGACCAATAATCTGGAGTTCAAATCCCACCACAGCAGCTGGGCAATTTAATTTCAGTCAATAAATAAATAAATAATAAAAAGCTAGGATCGATAATGGTGGCCATGTAACTTTCGGTTTGTCGTAAAAACCCATTTGGTACAGCAATGTCCTTTAGGGAAGGAAATTTGCCAACAGTACCCAGTCTAGCCTATTTGTGACTCTGGACCCATCGCGATGTGGTTGACTCTTAATTGCTCTCTGAAATGACCGAGCAAGCCATTCCGTCAAGGGCAATTAGGGATGGGTAATAAATACTGGCCTAGCCACCGATGCCCATACCTCCTAAATCAAAACACCAAATTCACTCTGCACTGCTTCCCCAGAAACGTCACACCTTAGCCCCTACCTTCAGTCCCCTGTTTTGGCTGCTTTCTCGCACTCAGTCTTTTGGTGTGGATCCTTGATTTGCTGTTTGACCCTGAGTGGGGGAAAATACAGATGCCGCCCCCCCCCCCCCCCAAAAAAAAATCTCAAATGTCTATCGCATCCACATCCTTGACAAAATAACACTGCTAAATCTACTCAATCCTTCAGTTCTGCAAGCTAGTCTTCATGAAGATTTTGTTTTTAAAAGAAGGCACTCCGATTAAATCAAGATTGTTGTTTGCCAACAATATCCTTTTTATATTCATAACATTTACATTTTGTTGATGAATTATTGCACTCAAAAAGTACTGACTAAACCAAAAAAAACTTGATTTTCTGAAACAAATACGGCAAAGTTTGCTGGTGTGCCAGCTTTATACAATTTAATATCCTTTTCATAAAGTGACTCACTTTATACAATAGGCGGGCAGTGTAGACAAGCAAGCAACTTGTGTATGGAATTTTTCTTTTGTATTTTATTATGTTCATGCTTTGTTATCTGTGGTTTCAATTGAAATGTTTGCCGTGTTGGAGACCCCAGGTGTCAGATTTACACGTGAAGTGTGGAAAAAGTCATTGCATATGCTTGAAAAGCAGTAACTTTATTCGCTCACAAATTGGCATTTCCTGCCATGTAGCTGAGCATATTAAATTGCCAGTCACATCAGGATTTTACCCTAGGCGGAAAGTCGATGATGAACCCGATTCTGCCTAGCCTGGGGATTTGACCCGTATTTTGCGGGTCCCCGGGCTTTAATTGGTCTGAGGCGGGAGTTCCCCCCCCCCCCCCCCCACCCCCGGCTTGAATTAGGAAGCCCCACCTGTAGAGCTGCTGGCCAATCAGTGGGCCAGCGGCTCTCTGTCCCAGCAGCGCCACCAGGAGCGGTGGCCACTGTTGACACTGCAGTCCAGCTGACACAAGATGACGTCGGGGAGCCCCGGACTTCAGGTAAGTTTTTGTTATCTCGCTGGCGATGATTGGTCAGGCCCCAGCAAGGCAAGGGGGGACGGAGGGGCGTGTTGGATGTTGGGGGCGGTTGGGGCAATGGAGGCGGCCCTCCATTGACCCCAAGCCATCAGAAAGCCATCTCCTTTTGTCAGGCGGCTTTTCTCGGGTCGGGAACGCCCACTTGTCATGTGTATACTCCCCGTAGAGGCGAGCAAGAGCCCTTAAGGGGCCTCGATTGGCCTGGGGTGGGCAGGCTGTTTTCTGCCGCCGCCGCCGCCCTGCGTAAAGTGGAGGCGGGAGCGGGTTGGGAAGGGCCCCCCGAGCTTCCTGCTCCATTTTACCCCAGCCTCCGCCTCCATCCCGCTCTTTGGGGGGGGGCGGGTAAAATTCAGCCCCAGGTTTTGAAGAATAAATTCTGTAAGTGAAAAGGAAAGGGTTAATTAAATGAGGTGAGTTAAACAAATGTGTTCCATTATCTGTATAGTTTCACATGCTTCATTTGTATGATTTATGATTTTTATGTTGTGCTTAGCTGGAATCTATGATTGATTGCAAATTGTTGTGGTTCTTTTATGGGAGGAGAATTTAGTTATTTATTTGAACTGTACAGTGTCCAACACTACTGGATATCCCCCTTGATATTCATCTGGATTCCATATTTCCAGTTGATGATGTATGGTCAGGTCATTATTTCAATTGAGGAAGAGCCTTTTTGTAGAGATTGGTAAAATATTTACCATATTTGGGTCACTTTAAATCTTGACATTTTGCACAATCTGTGCGTATCCCGACCAACTGCCTTTATCAGACACATAACCCGATCTTATCACCATAAGAACATAAGAAATAGGAGCTGGAATGGACCATATGGCCCCTCAAGCCTGCTCTGCCATTTAATATGAGTGTGGCTAATCTTCTGCCTCAGCTCCACTTTCTTGCATGTTCCCCATATCCCTTGATTCCGAGAAGCCAAAAATCTGTCTATCTCAGCCTTGAATATACTCAATGATAGAGCATCCACAACCTCAGGAGTTGAGAATTCCAGAGATTCAAAACCCTCTGAATGAAGAAATTTCTCTTCAGTTCCAAATGATCGGCTCCTTATCCTGAGACTGTGCTGTCAGGTTCTAGGTACCCCAGCCAGGGGCAACAGCCTCTCAGTGTCTACCCTATCAAGCCCCTTCAGAATCTTGTATGTTTGTGAGTTCACCTCGCATTCTTCTAAACTCCAGAGAATATAGACCCAGTTTACTCAGCCTGTCATCATAGGACAACTTTCTCATCCCAGAAATCAACCTAGTGAACCTTTGCTGTACTGCCTCCAATGCAAGTATATCCTTCCTTAGATATGGAGACCAAAACTCTGCACTGTATTCCAGGTAATGTCTCACCAAAGCCTTATATAATTGTAGCAAGACTTCCTTATTCTTGTGCTCCCTTGAAATACAGATCAACATGCCATTTGCCTTCCTAATTGCTTGCTGCACTTGCATGCTAACTTTGTGTTCTGTATAAGTATACCCAAGTGTCTCTCAACATCAACACTTAGAAGTTTCATGCCTTTTAAAAACTTCTGCTTTTCTATTCTTCCTACTACAGTGAATATCCACGTTCCAAAGGTGTCAGTTACAAGGTATTAAGTGCACTGGCTATTTTGTATAATAAAAGCAAAATATTGCAGATGCTGGAAATCTGAAATAAAAACAAAGTGCTGGAAATACTGAGCAAGTTAGGCTGCAGAGAGAGAAGCAGAGTTAATGTTTCAGGTCTGTGACCTTTCATCAGAACTATTTTGTATGGTTCAGTGCTTACCTGATTAAAGCTGCCCATTTGTGAATCAATCTTCACATTTAGTTTTGCTGCTGTACTCTTGACTTTGATCACCGATGTGCAGCTGACAATCGTACAAAACAGGGACGGAACTGTCAAGGAACGTCCTCCATTTGAAAAACAGCATGAGCTCTGCAGCTGTCAATCATCATGGTTACAACTGGTTGGGGAGCTTCCGACATTTGTCTTAACTCACAGCTGCCCATATTTTCCACTTTCTGACTGCCTTCCATAGTTAACAGGGCAAACAGCAGATGGAGACTACACGCAGTTTCAGTCAGCTGTTTCCACTGTTAATAACTAACAGGAGGCAGTCAAAACTGGAAGTTTGAGAGATTCACCATTGGCGGCTGTGCTTTCAGCTGCTTAGGCCCTAAGCTCTGAAATTCCCTCCCTAAACCCCTCTCCCTCTCTACTGCTTTTTCCTCCTTTAAGCTGCTCCTTAAAATCTGCCTCTTTGACCAAGCTTTTAATCATCTACCCTAATAAAGCCTTACGTGCCTCAGTGTAATATTTAGTTTGTTCACATTTTTGGGATACGTTGCTACATTACAGATGCTGTATAAAAGCAAGTTGTCATCAGGCTGTTTAAGCAGCCAATCGCATTAAAGGATATTCACAGACACCCAACCAGGAAATGAAAAGCACTAACACGAAATCACTTTTAACATTTTCACATAGACCAATTGAAAATTGGGATATAAGCATGGGGTGAAGGAAGAAACTAAAATATTCTGAAATTTTTTTTTTCAAAAAGAAATTGGCTTGAAAAGCTTTACCAATTATTCATTTAACAGCACTCTACAAATATAAATTTATTTTTTCGGGGCCAGTTCTGTTGTTCAGCAAATTTTATTAGTCATGTTGGCTTTATGAGCCTAGTTACACCTGATTGAGCAAGGTGCAACTTTTTATAGGGTTTCAAACAGTGATATGGGAGCAGGAAAGGTTTAAGTTCTCGATGATTGCCCACTCTGGTGGAGGAGACCACAGCACAGTCCGACACCCTGAAGTTGCGGTCAGTTTCAGAGGATAATGACAACAAACGCTGACAGTTTGCCATCAACCCAACAGTTCCCTCCCCAGCTCAGTGCAAAATCCAGGCCATTATTCTTTCTTATCTAAGCAGCTGTCATTTTGTATAAGAAATTCAGAATTTAAATATATCCACACTTCAATGCTTTCCAAGTTTATAATACTGGAGCCACAAAGCTAGTAGCTAATATTGGCATATATTTTTATTGAAACCAATTACCTCAGATTGTCATTTCACATCCAGATTATTTTAGCATTAAAATTAAATCATGCAAATTGATCTGGAAATCATTTAATTAAAATCCTGTTTTGGCTGTAGTTCATTTGAGATAGTCATCAATTGATGTTCTATCCTAATCATTTGAATGTAAAGGATTTTAAATCAGTTTATATATCAAGATGTGAATTCATAACGTAACTAGTTCAACATTAATTTTCCAAGTGCAGAATAAATTTTGGGGTGATGGTTCTTTTATGTCTGGTTTTCAGGCCTGAAGTAGGCATTGCACATGGTGTATGTGTGTCCGCTGAACCTCTGGCTTTGCCAGTATTATTTGGTGAGCAGTTGGGCCTCCGCATGTAGCTCGTTCATTTTAAGGAAATTAATATTTGGCCACTTGTCTTGCTGAAGTCAGACAAAAATGTAATTCCCAGGAAGGAGATGTAGTTGCAGTGGGGAGGGGTGGGCAGTTGGTAGTACTGTGGACTCGGGGGGAGTCTCGCGCTCCAGTAATACTTCAAACATTATTTTTCAAAAATTATCTCAAGTTTCCCACGCCATAGCAGACCAGGTGCATGCTCTGTTCATCCCTATCCAGTTTTGGCAAAGGTGGCCTAAAAGGTGCATTAGGTTTACCTATGTAATATAAGATTGTCAACCCTCCTCCTGGATTGAAATGGAGTCTCCAGAATTTGAAGATTAAGCTGCTGGACACTGTTGCGAGCAACTCTGGAGATAAGTCATAGAGTGATTAAACAAATTGAAGGTTTTTTAAATTTCATTTTAACACTTACATTTATTAGTTACAAAAATATTGTTGCTTGTTTGGGGGTGGTGGTTGTTGGGGGGAAGAAAGGCTGTTTCATTTCTAGTCACGATTAATCTGGTTGGGTAACTAAGAGCCTGTTGCCTTTCCAGTTGACCGTGGGAAGGCAGTATGTCCAAAGGATGGCCAATGGTGGGAGTGTGGAGGTGGGGTCATGTGATGAAGCATGCAGGAATACATCCTACCTAATGTAACAGACTTAACACCTCTATTAGATGGTTGGCAGGAACACCAGAAAAGTGGCCTGAAGCAATATTGGAATGAACGTCTTTCAGATGTATTTTGTCCTTGTTTTCGATCAGATTTCTCCCCCTTTTAAATGCAACCGTTAACATGAATGTTTAATGATGGGTACCATTTTGAAGAATGCTTATTGCATGCAGTTGTTTTGTATTTGTTTCATATGCAACCTGTGCATTCACAATTACAGTCCCAATCTAATGTTCTACCGAGCTGTCAAGCATTGCCACTGATGTTTAATTCTTGTTCCAGGAGCACGGTGCCACCCAGAAATCACATTGTATGCAAGTGGACAAAATGGTGGCACAACATGACAAGGAAAAATTAACTCAAGAGAAGATTTTAGAAAAGGCAATCAAGAAGAAGGGGTAGGTACCTGATTATTCCTCAGTAACTGCAATGTATGGTTTAGTAGACAACTAGCATTTGTGTAACCAGAGGACAGTCACTTTATTAATATTTTGTGTGAATCAGACAAATTGATGAACTAGAAGAACAAAGCACAAACAGTCTGAGTTTAAGCTGTGGGCTGAGATTTAGGTTTAGATTATCTTTTTGAAATTATCTGTGCAGCCCCTCATTAGTTCCTCTTCTGTGAATGTGAAATGTTTTTGCAATTTTATTTTGAGGATTCACGAATTTTAGAGCTGGATCACTGAGAGGTCCGGCTTTGAAAACAAACAGTTACTGGAAGGCACCTGTTTTCAAATAATTATCCAGCAGGGGATATCTTTGATTCGGGGAGATGTTTACCAAGAAGTGACAGGGCAAGATTTATAGAGGTCAGCAGGTTTGACTTCTGGAATGTTTTTGGTTTCACTTTGAATTGTTACAAAAGGCAGTTGGGGATGAACAGTGGTTTGAAAAGGAGAAACTTTGCCAAGAAGAACAAACCACCCCAACTCAGTCTGTTCCAGCTCTTTGGGGGGACAAAACTGCCAGTTTTCCATTTCTCAAGAAACTGAGAAGCAAGTGTAAGAGGCTGACTAAAGGCTGTTGCCGCATTTCTCCTGTAAGGCCTAAATCTGAAATCTCTGCTGCATTTCCTGGAAGCCTACCCAAACTGATCTTCAACGTCGCTTTGAAAAGAACTGTTCTAGGAAGATCCCAGTGACAGCCATCTATACGCATTCGGGATGCCAAACTAAAACAAAGGATGTCTTTGCATATCTTCTGTTTCTTCAAGAACGAGCAACTATTTAACCCAAGTGATTTTGTGTGTGTGTGTCTCTAAGGTAAAAAAGAAATCTTAATATTTCAATCTGTGTGTTTATGCTTTAATTCATTACTGGTTAAGACTTGTTTTATAATAAACTGATTTCGTTGTTTATTCTAGAAACCTGGTACTGAATTTTACTAGCCCTCTGGTGCCGGGGAAGTGGCGGTGGGCCCGGAAAATTATTCTGGGAGAGGCCGGCCATGACCTCAGATGCCGAGAAGGCCCCGCTGCATTTTACTGGTGGTGGCAAGGCCTCGGTGCAGTCTCCTGTGGCCTTCATTTCAATATGTTAATAAAGATTAATAAATGCAAATGAACTCACCTTGTCCCGGCGGCCAGCCCATGCAGATATTCCAGCCAGCGGCCGGATCTTCCGCGCCCTCAGGACCCCATTCGGAGTTCCGAGGCAAGACACTGGTGGGGAAGGGGGGAGAGCGGGATACACACTTTCTATTGGCTGTGGGGATGGCGGGAAGGGGTTGAAGGACAAATGTGAGGGGGGTGGGGGAGTAAATTCGGATTGGGAATAAAGTTAAATTTCGTGATATAGACCAAAAAACATTGGGGGGGGCGGTGGGTTGGGAAAGGGCCTTCAGCTTTTTTTTTAATGAAAATGCACAATCATATAAGTAAAAAAACAAATTTTGTTCCACGGCCTTGAAGCCCTTTAAAAATGGCGCCACGCCTGCGCGGTGCCACCGGATGCTACTGTTGGGGATACAGCAGCCGCCCCCTCTGTCATCGGGGGCAGCTGTTCCGCCCCCTCCATTTAAATGAGCCCTGTATGAAATATCGCGGGGGCTCAGCAACGCGCAAATTGCACGTGCGCTTCGCCTTTTAAGCTCGCCGCCAAGAACGGCATGTTTTGTTCATGCAGATTTTTGAACTTACGATAAATTACCTTTCCAAACTGAGTACCTCAGTTTGCAGTTCCTCCAATAAACACATTTCACTTGGAGCAAGTAGAGTTTAGCCTGCCAAAACAACTGGATAATCTGATGCTCCTTTCTGGGGACTTGTGTAGCAGAAAAGCCTCATCATTTTCCAATCCAAACTGCCTGCAAATTGTAGAAACAGATATTCGCGTAACTCAATAGGAGACAGCCTATTTTGCAACCTTGTCACCCTAATCAACCCTGAGCCTAGCTTCTCACCCCATGGGCTGGATTTTACCTCTGGGGCAGGAAGCAGAGGTCGACAGTCATTCACCTGTGATTTTCCTCGGGGAGGCCAATTAATGATCAAGTAGTGGCCAGAAGGCAGGCCCACCGTCCAATTAAGGATGGTGGGCAGGCTCTCAAAGTTGGAGGCCAATCAAAGGCCTTCCAGCTTAAAAGGAGCAGCCGGCTGCATTGGAAGGTAAGAGAGAGGGAGTTTAAAGAATGAAGTGCCCTATCTCCAGTCAGCCTCCCTTAATTGGCCTCAGTTAGGCTCTCCATGGAGCTATTCAGTCAGTCTCACTCCCCTGCTCGATCCCCTTAGCCCTGCAAGTCTGTTTCCTTCAAGTGGCCATCCAGTTTCCTTTTGAAGTCATTGATTGTCTCCGCTTCCACCATCCTTGTGGGAAGCGAGTTCCAGGTCATCACTGTGTTTAAAAAAAAAACATTCTTGCTCATATTCCCCCTGCATCTCTTGCCCAAAACCTTCAATCTGTGTCCCCTAGTCCTTGTACCATTAGTTAATGGGAACAGCTTTTCCTTGTTTGACTTATCTAAGCCTGTCATAATCCTGTACGCTTCTATTAAACATCCCTTCAATCTCATTTGTTCTAAAGAGAACAACCCCAGCTTTTCCAACCTAACCTTGTAACTAAAATATCCCATCCCTGGAACCGTTCTGGTAAATCTTCCCTGCACCCCTTCCGGGAACCTCATATCCTTCCTAAAGTGTGGTGACCAGAACTGGACGCAATACTCCAGTTGGGGCCTAACCCGAGCTTGAGAAAGAGCCTGATCGGCTACACACCATGAAAGGCCAGCTGATCAGGGCTGAGTGTTTGATATATACTTGTGTACAGGGGATTGGAGGTGAGGGAAAGTTAGGGGTGGAAGAACTGGTGTATTTAATATATTATCAGTAAAATTTCAATGATCTATGCATTATAAAAGTTTTGCTAACGTGTTTTGAACAAAAAAATAACAATTTCTGGTAGCCGTATAAAGGAATTAATAAATATTTTAAAAATTAACTCATATCAGCTTTGACTCCATGGCAGCTCTCTTTCCTCTGACTCGTATTCAAGTTCAAGTCCTACTTCAGAGATTTGAGCATGTAGCCTAGACTGAGTCTTCACTGCAGTAGTGAGGAAGTGCGGATTTTCAGAGGCGCATCTTTCGCGTGAGACGTTAAACCAAGTACACTCTCAAGTCGCATAAAAGATCCTATGCGACTATTTGAAGAGAAAAGGGTAGAAATTGGTATGCAATGTACTCATTTTTCTGGCATAAAACAGGTGCAAAGCATAGCTATTGGGATAGCCTGCACCCTATCCCACTCTTAAATAAGTAGGGCCCACTTTTTGGCATCCCAAGCATCTCTGTTAATTAGGAGCCTCATATCTGTTGAAAGGCCCCTTTACAAATGAAGTCACCAATGAGTGGGGCGGCACAGTGGCGCAGTGGTTAGCACCGCAGCATCACAGCTCCAGCGGCCCGGGTTCAAATCTGGGTACTGCCTGTGTGGAGTTTGCAAGTTCTCCCTGTGTCTGCGTGGGTTTCCTCCGGGTGCTCCGGTTTCCTCCCACATGCCAAAAACTTGCAGGGTGATAGGTTAATTGGCCATTATAAGTTGCCCCTAGTATAGGTAGGTGGTAGGGAACTATAGGAACAGGTGAGGATGTGGTAGGAATATGGAATTAGGGTAGGATTAGTATAAGTGGGTGGTTGATGGTCGGCACAGACTCGGTGGGCCGAAGGGCCTGTTTCAGTGCTGTATCTCTAAATAAAAAATAAAAAAAAAAATCAGGCTTTGTCCATCTCAGTACTCTTTAGTGGCCCCATGGATGCCAACTGTAGGTTGTTTACATAGGAGCCACGATGGACTAGGACTCTACAGTTCTCGCGATTGCTGGAAAAGTTTAATCTGGGAGAAGGGTGACCTGCAGTGGAGACTGGAAAGGTGCCAGAAACTCACCTGGATTATTAAGATATAGGCCTGAGTTGTCGGGCTGTCCTCTGGCCCCTCTGTTCAGGCACGTGCTGTTCGCGCATCACCAAGTCTAGACTCAAATGGGTGCAGTCTAATTTCTGCTTCGAGGTCACCTTGCCAACGCTAATCACTCAACCAACATTTACTTCATGGCTGTTTGTGGGAACTCTGCTGACTGCAGATTAGCGGCCATGTTGGCCTATACTACAACAGCGACAAAACTTTGAAACTTCCTCATTGGCTTGGAAGCATTTTGGGGTCCTGAAAACATGGCCCTGATTCATAAGCATATATGCAGTACCTAATGTATAAGTGTAATATGTTTAACTATATTAGAAGTACAGCAAATTTGTTAAAATCCAGAAATAGGAAAACAGGCTTTCTACTGCTGGATTGTTTTTTCAATGATATCATCAGTAATAAAACAAACCTGGAAGAGATGGATGCGGTAATTCTATCAATTAACAATGCGATTAAAACCAAGATTAATTGAGTTCAATTTTTTCAATTGCTTGGCAGCCCTAGAAAACAGCAATCTTGTATCCATTTGTGACATCTCTTCCACTTCCTCCTCCTGCTTCATGCCAGTTGGGTTTCTGGTTTATATCCTTTTATAGTTTGACAGTTTTGTATACTAAATGATAGAAATGTAGATTTGGGAGCTCCAGTTCCATTTTTGTCTCTGTAATTTGATCATCCTGATTGCTGACCCAGATCTCTCTATCTTTCTCATATGCTCCTACATATCAAATTCGTACCATATCGTTATGAATAAATAATTAGGTTTGGAAATAAGGTTCGTTTTGATATCAACACATCCTCCTAGATAATGAAGATGTGTTTATCATCTTTGACGTTCGTCCTTTTTTTTTTAAAGATAGTCTTAGAGGAAGTCTTCAATCTTGGTAAGACAATGGGGTCATTCTGTAACACACAGGGCTGATCAGGTGGGTAGGGTCCATATTATCAAGCACTCAGACTAGTTAGATCCCCAAGTGCTGGAGGAACTGTCATGTGACCAGGCAGTGACATATCATCAGAAGACATGTGTTTCCTTTATTAATGTTAATATCGCCCCATTTTTGTGCTCAGCACTGGAAATGCACTGATGTCATTCATTATCAAAACGGTTGCTTCCTGCAGCATTCCTTCAGCCATTTCAGCTTGATCTCATAAAGGGAAGGATAGATGTACCAATTTGTTCTCAGTCTGTACTAATTCCTTTTTGTTAGTTTTTTGTCTTGATTTTCCTCTTGCGTTGTGGCAGATTAAATCGATTCTTGGTATTTTCAAGCTGGACTGTGCAGTGGTTGTCAACTGCACTATCCCATTCTGGCCTTGGCTGTTCCGTGGGGTATACCACCCTGTTTGCTGATTTTGGAGGAGACAGAGGAGGCTCTGAGCAGTTAGAGAGAGATCCGTTTACAGTTTAGGGAATTATGTCTCATCCGCCTTTACTCAGCCATCTATCTACTAACTGATGTGCGCATACCATGAGATGATTTGCCTCAGGAAGCACTGACGGAAATAGCAATGTCCTTTCAACCATTGCCACTAGCCTTTTATCAAGTACTATGGATAGCACTTAATCTCTTAACTACTATTTTATGATGTCGCATCCCAAATAATTATTTTCCCTCATAGTGTTTGATGAATTAATTGACAGTGTTTCTTACTACAGTGCTGTCCTTTTGTGAAAACTTAGTGTTGCCTTTTACCTAGTTGTGTGGTCCTTCAAGGGGGAGGAGGAAGTGTGTGTCTTTTGAGAATGAGGTGGTCCAATGCCTCCTTCTGTAGGGTCAGTTGATGACCCTGTAATTACCATCACTGCTTATAATACAGTCATTGCCTGGTCCTGCATGCATTCTGGCACATCCGGAGACCTTTGAGTAAAGTGGTACAGATGTGTCTCAGTCCTGAGAATAAGTGCCATCATCCGTTCCAACTCTTGCCATTCCGCTCCTGCTGGGCACACCCTCACCATATGTGATCTGTATGGGTGCACGCCACTGAGTAAAGAAGATGTCATGGAAATCCTGTATAACAACAGTCACAATCCAATTCCGAGCATGCTGAACCTAAGTCTAAGACAGACTGCTTATAGTGAAGACAAAGCATTCATTCGACAAACTACGCCTGTACTCAAGACCTCGGACAGCAGGAGCCCCATGCAGTATTCTACAGATGCGATAGCGCATTGCTCCGTCCTGACCCCGACATTTTGCAGCTCTTGGACAAACTCCATGAGATATTGATGGTCAAATATCAAGCTCAATTTGTAGGCGGGCTCTGTAAATTCTGAATACTTGATATTTTCTTATCTGAAAGAATACAGGAGCTGCTCCTACAGCCAGCAAGTTTCCACCAGCTCCAATATCACCTCTACCTGCTCTTCTTTGTGCTTTTATTTATCACCTGAGTGTCCACTCCTGCAGCTCATGAAATAAATCCCTTGGAGTGGGAATATCTCTGCTGGTGCTTGGCACAACACTTATCTTTTAAATCTGAACTTCCCCCATCCAGATGGCACAAAGTTTACAGTTCACCCCGTCCCAACATCCCCTACACCCATTTCGTTTATTTGACCCCATCCCCATCCTGAAAATATTAATACCTCCCCCCCCCCCCCCCCCCCACCACCAGTGTCATGCTGGCTTTCCCCAGACAGGGAATTGAAGGCGCGGGACTGCCGGCTGCCACGTCAAAGATCGCGGTGGGCCCAGAAGATTGAAGACAAGTTCATTTAAATTTATGCATGTTGTTAATTTAAGTGTTGAAATCCAGGTCCCATCGCCCCCCGGCGGAGCAGGGGCTGTCATGGAGCCTCGATGTCGGCACTGGGAGGATCAGGCCAGGCCCTCCCTGCGTCAGCCTCAGTGGCAGACCGTTGCCGGCCCCATCTTTTAGCACCATTCCCCCCCCCCTCACCCCGCCCCACCACGGAGCCCGACCTCGAGGATTTGGTCAAATCCAGCCCATTGATTGTACTTACAAAAGCTGGTAGGTTTCCTAACATACTCTGTCTTTTGTTTGCCTGAGATGAGCCAGTGCATTGATTATCAGTGACTGGTAGAAATCGGATTGAAAAGCTATTATTGTTAACTCAATTTTCCTTATTTTTCAGAGAAAATAATTGTACTGATTTGAAGAAAGAAACAGAGATCAAAATAGAGACATTGTCTTCGGACCACAAGTTAAAGGTATTGCTGTGTTGTGTTTTAAGCTATGCCATACAGTGAAATTCTGTTCTGTGTGATGTAGTGGAATGAACAGCAATGTAGATTCAAACTGAACTTGTACAGAACTAGAATAGGTATGCCAGCATTAAAGTCGGAAACAAACTGTTGTTTAATAAAAATTTATATCTGAAACTTATTTATGTGCAATCTGTATATTTAACATTTTCACTGTTATTTTCATCTGTGTCTGAATAAGTCGAGCTAACATTTTTCAAACACAGCTGCCACAAGGATATTCTCTACAAGTTGACTGGTAGATGTCCAGGCAAGATTTTGTGCAGTATTTAAAATAAACAAAAACTCTTGCAAAGAAAATTAGTAACAGTGGAAAATGTTATTCACCAGAAAGTTAAGTCAAATGATCGCAAAATAGGTAAGCAGCGATAAATGCCAGTACTGCAATTGGCCGGAGAAAATGACCACCAAATGAAACTGTATTCTTTATGCTATCACCAACATATGGTTCACATGGGATATCGGGGAGGAGGGGGGTGGGTGGTGGGGTGGAGAGAGGGGGGGTTACAATTATGATTCCTTTAAAGTTAGCTGCATATTGCTTGTGTCCATTGATAACTACGAACATTTTTCTCGTTTTGCTGTTTTCTTATCAGAAGGTGAAAATCCTCATATTTTAAAAGAACTTAATAGCTTTATTACACTTGTATGGAATTCTTTTGTCTGCTACTTTAGGTGTTGCCTAAATTACCAGACAAAGGAAATTCATACTAAGATGTTGATATCACCAGCAGCAATTTGCCAACTCTAGGATATATTTTGCCAGCCTTCTGAAGACGAGCTGGGAGGCAGGAGGCCTCGTAAAATGGTGGTGGAAGGCGTTTTCACGGCACCATAGGATATTCCCAACAGCAGGGGTGTGGCCGCCCACCTCCAGTCAGCGGGCGGTCAAGTAAACCAATAATTGGCTAATTAACGTCCACTTCCCACTGGCATTTTCCCAACGTCAAAACTGGTCCCCGCCATGTGGGGTGACCGCCATGTAAACCGTGGTGGCCCACAACTGGGGGCCTGGGTGGGGGGGGTGGTGGTGTGGACATTCCTTTATGGCAGCAACATGGTTCACCCCTCCACATTAACTGGCCATTGAGGGCACCTAAACATGGAGGCGCCCTCTTCTTCTTGTAGGCTCAGCCACAGTCGCCTCTGTTCGGTAGCGCTGCTGAACTGCCAGGGTTCTGATTGGGCTGGTAACTCTGAGAGCCATCAGTTGGATGGTGGTACGGGCGATGGCTTCTTAATTGGCCGTCGCCAGTAAATTCCCGCCCGGAGTCCCACCACCTGTCCACACTGTCTTGCAACCTGCTTTCAGTCCCGAGAGCGGGACAGCCTTGGGTTTGAGAAAATTGTGGCCTAGACTCCACTTGACATCTTTTCAGGGAATAATTGAGATTGGTAATGAAGTACGCAGTGTTTTTCATGCATGTCAGAGCACTAACATTCAGAACTGCAGTGAGGGGGATGTGTTTCAAATGCTTAGACTGATCTAAGGCACCACATTTCAAGTGTGGAATTCTTTATGTTGATAATCCTGCTGATAGCTATCTGAAAAAATGTGCACTGAAACATCCGGAGGCTTGAATAAATGTTAGCTATTAGCATCAGTAGATGACTCTGATTCCAAAGGGGATTAGGAAATTGCAAAACTGTAAAGTTGATCTCCATCATGATGAGAAGCAAATCTTTTGTCCATGTGAATAACTGCTGGAAAAGGGGATATGAAATGATTTTCAAGCCACGTGCACAAATTATTGCTATTTGTATTTTGTTCATTCTGCAATACAAATTTTTTTAAATGTGCTTACTGTTTATCCACAAAATAATAATCGCACAATATAATTCCTTCTATGTAAGCACTGCAGGAAATTTCCACGAAGCATAATAAGGCACTATGCAAATGCAAGTTCCTTCATTTGCTGCTTTTTTTCTTCAGGGAGAGGGATAGGTTTCTTTGCATTTTATATCCACACCGGCCTGTTCCAAATAGAGACTGAACCAGTCAGTAGTCTTCTGTATGACTGCTGTTTAATATGACTATGGTTGGTCAGCCCATTCAAGTGGGAGAGACTGGATTTTCAAATGCCAGCGGTGAGGACTGGGGCGTGGACACTATTTGAAAATCGCGATCCTGGAAGTCATCTCCGAAACCTGATGCCTCCGGGACAGTCTGCAATTTTCAATGTGAGGCTGGTGGGGAGAAGGTTGGGGGTGGGGGGGGGGGGGGGGGAGGAACAGGAAGTTACTCGTCTCCAATTAAGCCCCCATTAAGCTCACGAAGGAGCTCGTTAAAGTGCCGGGAGGATTTGCACTGTAATTTTCAATTGAGATCCCAGTGAGACCAACCAGTCTGGTGCAAGATAGTGCATAGCTGTCCAGCTCACAGCAGGCAGAGGGCAAACTTTATTGTTGAACGGTGAAATGTTTTGAGCCCGTGGGGATGTTGCACCAGGCCAAGCGCAAGGCTTTTTTTTTATTTTGGAAGCACTGCCTCACCTCTTTATTCTGCTGGCCCTCCATGAAGCTGTCTGCTCTCTTCGGCAAGGCAGCAGCAGGCTCCATCATGGCAGACGTCTGCCTTTCCCTCTCACGCTCCGCAGACACTTAGTGCCACTAATTGGGCACTGGTGAGCTCAATTAGGGCATTAACATTTAAAGATCGCGTCAGGTTACTGATACAGCTGAGCCTTGGGGTCGGGACCCAGAAATCATCCAGGGTCACAGATACTTCCTTCCCACAATGGGACGCCTAGTTATTGTTAAGAAATGGTTCAGTATCACCTGGATACATGCATTACACATTAAATGTTATGAGGATTTTGAGGAAAATCCATTTTTTCTCCAGATTTGACAAAAGCTATATGGTTTCAAACATTAGTCATGGATATACAGAGGACTTTTGATTTTTCACAGTCTGAAAGGACCAGCAAAAATTTTTTTTGACGTATTGACACTTCAGTGTATCCAGATTTCTACTCCTATCTTACACCTTCTCTTCTGAATCTTGTAGTATTTCTGTAATACTGCTTGAACTGCACAGACCAGATCATTAAACTCGGACTCATTCAGCTCAATATAAACGCTGTGGCGACAGTCTTGCTATAACACAACTCAGAACCAGCCTGGTGGTCCAGTAATCTCCACTCCGCATCCAGGTCAATGCTCAAGACATTCTACCAGAGAGTTGGAATGGTCAGCACTGTATTCCTATGTCAAAGAGTTCGCCTGTTTAAACTTGGCAGACCCAGTTGCTAAGAAATATCTGATCTTAGTACGCACCACCAATTGCATTTATATAGAGCCTTTAACATAGTAAGTCATCGCAAGGCGCTTTAGTGGAGTGTGATCAGACAAAAATTGACACCGAGCCAATGAAGGAGATGTTAGGACAGGCGACCCTAAAGCTTAGTCAAAGAGGTAGATTTTAAGGAGTGTCTTAAAGGAAGAGAGAGAGAGTTGGCTGTGCCAAGAGGTTTAAAGAGGAAATTCCAGAACATAGATGGCAGAAGGCACAGCTGCTAATGGTTGTATAAAGGAAATGTGGGATGCGCACGTGGCCAGAATTGGAGGAACACCAAGTTCTCGGAGGGTTGTAGAGCTGGAGGAGATTACAGAGATGGGAAGGGCCGAGGCCAGGTGTTGCCTGAAAATTGAAAGGCTCCCAGATGTGCATCCAGTTTGCCCCACTTGTGATTTTCCAGCCTTGACATTTTGTAGGGCCTTTTTCAGAATTTGTTATCCTTTAGTTGTGTTAATTCCTCCAAATTTTGCTTGCATACATTTTTCACTCTCATTAGTAGTGTGTTACCCACACCCATATCAATCTTTGGTGGCTTTGTTAATTGAAACCTGGGTGCTAAATAGCAGACTATCCATTTGAGTCATTTTTAAATCTGCCAATGGCAGTTCTGGCATAAATGTCTCCAAAATGTATACAAAGCAGAGATTTGAGTTCATGTGCCTGTGTTAACTGACACTACAACCTTCCTGTAAATCCATTTGCATCTGTATTTGCATTCCAGTGATGTGTGACATTACTTTCTTTCAACAGGTAAAAGAGATTGTTACTCAGCAGACTAAGGAATGGTCAGAAATGATAAATGTACATTGTGCAGAAGAACAGGAGCTAAGGGATCTTCACTTGAGCCAACAATGTGATTTGTTGAAGAAACTGCTCATCAGTATGCATGACCAACAAAGTCAGCACCTGAAACTTATTCATGATAGGTATGTACCAAGCTTCCAGAGTCTTACTCCAGTACTGCATTTGGCGAAGTGGAAATTATGCACAGGCAGCTCTTAACACCAGCTTCCCCTTGATAGCTGCTACCTCTGAGATTTTTAGCCAAAAGTAGGAGCGGCAGCTGCCAGATTTCCCTCGGCAAATATGAGCAAGGGTACTTCAGTAAGTATGTAATATTGAGCGATGTCAGCTACCGCATTGTCCATTATTGTTAGGGCAGCAGTGGATGCTAGAGGTTCCTGTGTGTAACTGATGTCTGGTGTTGATACAGATGGTAGATTGGCTTTTTATATGTTAAATCCCCTCCTTAGGTTTTTGTTTTGGAGATGGGGATAGGGAGGGGGTGGTGCTGCAGGTGGTTTATCTATTTATGCCCGGAAACCCAGGCTTGCTTGGAGTAAGTGGATAGATCACCTGGAGCCCTCCCGACACCTCCCCACACCTCCCCCCCCCCCCACCCCGCCCTTTCAACAAAATAGCTAATGAAGTTGAACTCAGGAAATTCCCTGAGATCAGCACCAGACCAGATGGATAGACAGACATCCTGCCACACGTCTGGTGGCATTCCTGCCAGCTAGTCAAATCTAAACATGTATGACACAGAGATTTTGATATATCTCCGCATGAATGAATAAAGTAATCCTACTATTGCAACATATCTAGCAATGTGATGTAATGTTGTTTAGGACACATTTGTGCGATGTACAAATGGGAGCCTCCAGATTTAAAAAAATTCTGGTGCACACTTAGACCCGTGCATTTGAAAGGTAGGAAACTGAATTTCTTCTGTACTCTTGTATATAATAAAGAACATCTTGAAATGTATTCCAGGGCAGCTAACTTATCTCATAGAGTCGTGGTTATGTTAATGAACCACCTGAGATTTATTGCTGCAGTTTGTCATGATCACAATCTCACTGAAGTGCTACTGCTTTATAGCACACTTCAGACTCTCTCTATTTCTGTGCTCACATGAAGTACAACAATGGCTACAATACACACGAAGGCAGATTCATTCCCCTGAAACAACAAATGCTCATCTATTAATGTAGCCTAACATCAAACTGATTATTATCTGAATATGATATGAACTAATCCCATTGCATTTGAAAATCTATCCTGTCTATTCTGGGTCACACGGAGATAAAAAGAGTGCAGAAATAGTTTTGAACTTCAATTTTTGTGGTTTTGATTTCATCTGCTTGCCTTTGTTTTTTCAAAAGTAAAAATATTTGTTGTATTCATCAAATTAATTAAAGTTTGTTAATAGAAATAGAGACTTAGCAGTTGGCAGGAAAAAAGACAAGTGCAAGGGGAGAGCCAACTGTGCAACAGCCCCGACAACCAATTTTTTCTGTAGCACCTGTGGAAGAGCCTGTCACTCTAGTATTGGCCTTTATGCCACTCCAGGCGCTGCTCCACAACTCCAGGTGCTTACCCATTGTCTCCCAAGACAAGGAGGCCAAAGAAGACGAATGGAAATAAGCAGAATTCCTGAGCTGGGGAAAAGTGTTGAAACGGTCATGGTCAAACCAATATCGAAATGAAATGTTCCCCTAAACGTTTGGAAAGAAGATGCTGCCTGAACACCCACTTTGAGACAAAATCAAGAGCCAGTAAAATCCGGGTGTAAAATGGGCGGGTGATCCAATCCCTTCAGTTTCCCATTGGGCAGATTGGGTGAAAATTAATCAATGTTTTTCTCTGTCCTTTGGTCTCTGGCTGGATGGGAAACCGATGTCCATCTACCCCAACTAGGTGAGGATCCATCAGAAAAACCTTCTGCTGTTCTCAAATGAACAGACACAATGGGGTAGACTTCCATCATCACCGGCTATCTCTGTAATCTCCTCCAGCCCCATAATCCTCCAAGATATCTGTGCTGCTCTAATTCTGGCCTCCTTGTGCATTCCTGATTTTAATCACTCCACCATTGGTGGCCGCACCTTCAGTTAGCTAGGCATCGAGCTCTGGAATGCCCTCCCTTAACCTCTCTGCCCCTCCACCTCGCTTTCCTCCTTTAAGACACTCCTGAAAGCCTGTCTCTTTGACCAAACGTTTGATCATCTGACCTAATATCATCATCTGTGGCTCAGTGTCTTACTTTATTTTATAATGCTCCTTGGGACATTTTATTATATCAAAGCTGCTATATAAATAAGTTGTTGTCTGGCTTATAATTTAATGGGACTTATCGCCCATCCTATTCACAACCCGACTGACTATTATTCTATTTTATGAACTGATTTGTCTACCTTAAACCCCTCATGAGCTAAATGTAACTTAATAGTCTCATTTTAAAACGACGCATACCAAGATTCTTAGATGGTGAAATAGTCAAAAATCTCATAATATAAGGACCAATGAACTGGAATTTTCTAAGAAACGTCTTCTGAGCCATTTTATCACTCGGCTTCTAAAGATCCATGTACACTACATCTACACCATTTCTTTCAGCTATCTTTTCAGAAAAACTCTCAATTTGTCAAACATGACTTTTCACTGATAAATAACTGCTGACAGTTATTGATTAACATGTTTATTTCTATACCTCCATAATTTTATCTATTTATGGATTTTAAGGGCTGTATTTTAACTGGTTTAAAAAAAAAAGGTGGGTTTGGTTCGGGTGAGGTGTGGAAGGTTAAATTGTCAGAAATCTGTTTCCTGACCCAGACCTGCCTCCAACCCACCCCATTTCTGGCTTGAACTGAGGCCGGAAGGTGAGTGGTTGGGCAACCAACCCAATTCAAGGAGATGGGTTGCAGCTTTAAATACGATAATGAAGCTGGGTGCTTCATTGTCATTCTACTTTTGAACTCGTGCTGCTGTCGGTTTGCTTACCCGTGCGTCGGGTAACCCGGCAGCTTCCTCAGAACGAGTACCTTCACACTTACCTCCTGGATCCAGGTGCCGATCTGAGGAGGCTCTGTAATCGGGGACCCAGCCTCCCCTCCAATCAACGCAACCACCTGTAACTCCTGTCGACCCAGCGTTCCTGGCACAGACTGGTGCGTTGCAGTAGCCATCAGGGAGAGCTCCTTGCCCGATTGAAGGCCCAGCTCTCAATTTGGCTGGGCCTCTGGATGAGGAACCAATCCACAATGTCTTTGCGGGTCAGCTCAGTGCAAGTTCTGCCCTACTCGCTGCTGATTTTTCGATTAACTGCTCTATAATCACTTGATTTATCTATCTGTACCTTCTTGAATATAGGTGTTAAATTGACTATTGTCTGCTTCCATGCCACCGTTCACACATTTCAAAAGGATTTAAAAGTTGTGGCTCAGGCCTCTAATTTCTTTCAACAAACTTTGTTCTATGCCATCAGGGTCTGATGAATAATCTTGCATCTGTTCTGCCAATGTTGTCGGAACTTTTTTCCCCCAAAAAATATACTTTATTCATAAAAATCTGTTTTAAAAAAAAAAAGAAAAAAATACATTGCAAAACAGTATCAAATTGACATTCCAAAAAGTGCAAAGGAAATCAGTTTTCTTCAATACAGGAGTTGCCTCACAACCCTTCCATTCCATTTTACATGCCATGTACATTTTACAGCGAACCCATATCTGGTGTATACAGTCCGAGGAGTTTCCCATGGATCCAGCCCCTCAGTTCACTTTGGTGGGAGGACCTTACACAGTGGTCTTTCCCCATTGAGCCAATGTTGTCAGAACTAGTTTCTTTTTCACGGTTATCTCTATAAATTGTTTCACGTCTACCTGTAGGACAGCTGTGTTCTCAGTTCCACTACCATTTCACGGTCATCTGCAGTATATATCTTTCCACCGTAGCTTCATTCTGCTTAATTAGATTCTGCTTATAGCCTTGAGCAGTCCTATACTCCATTTAACTATTCTTTTACTTCTTTATATGCTTGTAAATGCTCGTGCTATTTTATAATCTACCAGTCTTTACAATGTTAGCATTGGGATGTTTTATTATGTTAAAGGTGCTATACAAATGCAAGTTGTGGTTTAGCTCCTCTAATCTTTCTCTTCACCTCCCTACCAAACTTGCTATAATTCTCATGATTTTCTTTGGTGGAGCTAGTCCTAATTTTAACACATGTCTCACTATCAAGTTTCAGTTGAAATTTCTATCCATCCACTGAACTCTGCTCTTTGCCTGTTTGAAGTATGCATATTTGGTTTGTCCCCCTCATATTTAGAGATTACCCAATGTTGTTGGCTTTATAGTCAAATATAAACCATAACATTTACTTTGCCAGAAATTGAAAATGAAATTAAATAAATTTCTATGATTCTATCGGGGAGTTGAGAAATTATTTCACCCAGAGGGTGGTGGAGGTCTGGAACTCGCTGCCTGAAAGGGAGGTAGAGGCAGAAAGTCTCGTTGCTACGGTCCAAGAGTTAGAAAGTGGAAGTAGGCTGGGTAGCTCTTTTTGGGCCAGCACAGACACAATGGGCCAAATGGCATCCTTCTGTGCTGTAAATTCTCTGATTCTGTGAATATCAAAAGCACATACTTGAATGAAGAGGAACACAGTCAAGTTATCCAAAAATCCTTTTTAGTTTCATGCAGGTTGAAGGTCTTGTGTCTCTGTTATGACCAGGTGAGAAGGGGTCTAGGGGTTCCCTTTCTGTCTTTGCCTGGTTTAACCGTAACCGGGTTTAATTTTTTAAAAAACACTGTTTTTAGCTTCCCCTTAGTGAATCCTTGTTCACTGCTCCAATTGTAAGACAAAGAAATCAATTCAGACAGGTTTTCTGAGATTTCAAACAAGAAAGGTAGAAGTTTATTAATCTTGAACTCTAATCCGGTTACCGACTATGAATATGAGACGCGACTACACTAGCATGCATATACGATAAACACACTTGCAGATAGAGAGAGAAAAGTAGAAAAGCATAACGGGGAAGAATTTGAGGCAATAGATGGGTTTCTATTTTACTGTCCTTTAAGTTTGTTGTGAAGTCTTTGGTTGACGGTCAGACTTGCAATTCGTCGGGGCCCAGCGCACACTTCAACTTGTTTCGAGGTCGGAGTCTTTTCTCTCTTGAAGTTTATGTATCTTCCGTGGGTCCGGTGGCTTGGGAGAAAGTGAGAGAGAGGCTTCCTTGCTCCAGCTTCAGCTTCAGTTCTCTTCTGCCTTTCTCTCTGACACAATTCAAAAAAAACCCAGGTTGCCCAGCAGGTTAGTCATGTGACTAGCTGGTTTGACCACTTCTGTTAGTGGATTCTGCCATCTTAGCAGTCATCAGGGAATGTGAGTGTCCTCACCTTCAATGTCTGGTGATCACAGCCCATTTTAGGTTAAGTGGACCAAGGAATAGTCCTTTGTCTCTCCAAGCACTGTCTGTTAGTATGTAAATATTTTTTCAGCCAAGTATCTGGTGATTTTTTTTTTTTAACAAGTCCTTTCTTCACTCCAGCAACAGTTTAAAATCAGTTCTTACGACAAAATTAATATGCTGCATTCTTGGCAGGTGGGGGTCTGCATGAAAACCTGCAACACATTATTTTGGCAATAGAGCGAGGATGTAATATCAAAAATAAAGTTTATGACATAATAAACAATTAAAAATAAGCAATTCACTAAATAATTGAAACTCACCCATAAAAACGTTCATGACCTCTCGAAAATCCACTTTTCAGATTTGAGACTTTTGTTCCTTTTCTGTGAGCTCTGATTGCTCATCTTGGCCACCGCCTTATAATTTTGGGCTTCTGCAAATATCAGACAAGTGAAATTCCACCATTGATGTTTATATCAAGTAGCCACATTTCCATCCAGGAGTAACTGAGAGACCTCAAAAGCAGCCAGCTAAGAAAGAATTCGAGTGAGAGTGGCCAATTCTTGAAGTTTCTGAGTAACAGTCCTGAATTTAAGTCTGTTTGTTTAATCAGAAACTTTTACTTATGTTAAGTTCTGTTTCAGATAATTGGATTTTTTTTCCTCATTAGAACACTAAGTATTAAGTGTTCAGATTATTTAATAGTGAATCATTTGCAATTGGAATATGATTTTACAAATTGTGTTCATCACTGAATGCAAGTTTTCGTTTTTGAAACACAAATTGTAAAGCTATTTTAGAGGAGCCAGTTGGGGTTTCCATATTATCTGGCCGAGGAGCGTGATGCTGTGCCTGACGGCAAACCTCTCATGCTCCCACACCCATGGTAGTTTCTTCTGGTTTCCCCCTTCCCTTGCATAATTAGTAGGCCCATGCACCAAAGCGCTCACTTTGCTGGAGACACTCTGCTTAATTCTGAACCGTGATATCAGCACTTGATCGCGAGACATCCACCCTACTACAGCCTAGAGTGTATTCTCCTCGTCCCTGTTCCCAATCCTCCAATGTCGCTTTCCCTCTCATCAACCCCACAGGGAACCTCCACCACAATCTCCCCGACTGCATAAGCAAGGGGGTGAAATGTTATTAGGGGTAGGTGGAAATGTGGAGTAATCAGTTCATGCCATGAACTTATTGAATGGCGGAGCAGGCTCGAGGGGCCAAGTGGCCTACTCCTACTCCTAATTTGTATGTTCAGATGACAAGCATAGATCACTTATGCCATTCATTCTGAGCTGTCAGGCACCATGGGATTTGTGTGGTCCTTCCCTCGCATGAGCACCACTGCATGAAAGAAAAGAATAAATATGGCACCTTGCACATCATCTGACCAGTTCACAGTCAATAAATTACTGAAGTGTAGTCACTCCTTTGTAGCTAAATATAGCAGCCAATCTGCAAGCAGCAAGGTTCCACAACATTAATCAGATCAATGACCAGTTCATCCATCTTGTTGGTTAGGGTCAAGGGATAAATTTTGGCCAGTGCACCAAGAGAACACTCCTTCTCCTCTTCATGTGCAATGGAATCTTTTACACCCACTTTAACAGGCAGTCGGGATCTCAGTTAATGCCTCATTTAAAAGGCAGCACCTCAGAGTGTAGCACTCCCTCTGCACTGCACTGAAGTGTTAGACTGGATTCTGTGCTCATATTCCTGCAGTGGGACTTGAACCCCTTGTATAACTGGCATTCAAATAAAATAGATGCTTATCGCATTCCCACTGTAAGGAAGCCACTGAACAATGATGTCATCAGGGAAATGAGTAGGGAGATCGTCCAGGTCTGGAATAGGGAGGGAAAGACCGATACACACACGAGCAACCTAATTTTAAAATGGAGGTTCAGGATGAATATGGTTAGGGGAGGGAGATAGATGTGCAGGGGTTTGAGATCAGTCAGTAGAAAGAGGTAGCTGTTTGGGAAAACACTGTTGGAAAAGAAAGACTGACTTGTATTTATGTAGCGCCATTTATGACCACCAGACGTCTCAAAGCGCTTTACAGCCAATTAAGTCTTTTTTGAAGTGTAGTTGCTGTTGTAATGTAGGAAATGCAGCAGTCACTATGCACACAGCAAACCCCCACAAACAGCAATGTGATGATGATCAGATAATCTGTTTTTTGTGATGTTGATTGAGGGATAAATATTGATCAGGACACTAGGGATAACTCCCCTGCTCTTCTTCGAAATAATGCCATGGAATCTTTTACATCTACACGAGCAAGCAGATAGGGCCTCCGTTTAACATCTCACCCCAAAAGACCACACCACCAATAGCGCAACACTCCGTCAGTGCTACATTACATGTCAACCTTGATTTTTTTTTTGTGCTTAAGCCCTGGAGTGCGTCTTGAACCTGGAACATTGTGATTCAGAGGTGAAAGTGTTACCAACTGAACCACAGCTGACGGATGACAAAAGGAAAGAAAGGGTGCGGATTGAGATGATGTGACTGAAGGGGAAGCGATGTCAGGGCGAGGGGCTTGTTTGAACTAGCAGTGATAAAGTAAACATATTCAGTCGCAAGGCTATTAAAGTGGCATTGCGTTAAAAATAGTTATTTTGGTCACAGCAGCTTTGAAATCATAAGAATAATGATGGATTATAAGTGCTTGAAAGGCCATAGTCTAATCAAAGTATTGAAAATTGCATCTCCAGTTAGAGTATGAAGCTTGAGTGTTTTATGCATGTGTTCCTGGAATATCAATTAGCTCTCGGTTCTATTTTTTGCTGCTTATATATACACTGGCCATCGTTTTTAAATAAGTACGTTCTTCTTTGCTGATCTTGATGCTATGTCTAGAAACTGAACAATAATTGATTTTCTTAGCTTGTTCCTTATGCATGGGCAAAGCTGGTAAAGCAGCAGTTATTGCACATCCCTAGTTCTGAGGGCTTTAAGAGTTAACTACATACAGAGTGACTTTAACTCTCCCTGATCAGTGGGAAAGGAGCAGGAGAGCAGTTAAAATGGAGTAACTCCATTCCCCAGTGATTTTAGTGCCTCTGGTTTTGTCATGCGTGAGACGCCAATGAAATTCAAACATGCACCTAAGTGGCTGTTTGCTTTGGGTTCCTTCTACCAATAGCCGTGAGACCCTGGTAACCCCCACTCACCCTCTTCCCAGACCTATGGAGCCACTGGCAGCCCTCTGGTGATGTCAGCAGGTGGTCTCTGGATTGCCCCATTGACATCCTTCCCCCGGTAGTCTTTCCCTTTCTGCGTAAATCGACCGAGCAGCTGACAGACGGGATTCAAATGAGGCCCAACAGTTAAAATCTGCCCGGCTTTTGACTCGGGCTGCCGTACGCGATGACCATCTGTTCCGGCCAGCAGTTAAAATCGACCTATGGGGGGAATTTTATGGAGGCGACAGAGGTCTCGGCTGCCAGTTGGAGAGCTCATCAGAATTGCATGCCAGTCAGGCAGTTGCGAGGTCACCGGTGGGCTTTTCACTGGACCAGGACCCTGGGGACAGAAGACCCTCCCACTGAGGCCGGTAGCTCTTTTGCTCAGCAGCGCCACTGGGGAGGCTGTGGCTACTGTGAGAAAGTCTCCCAGCTGAGGCCCAGGTTGGCACAGGATCCTGGACTCAGGTGAGTGACGGCAGGAGAGGTTTCGCCGGTTGGGGAGTGATGGATGGGGGTGTAGGGGCGTCAGCAGCAAGAACGGTGCTGGCTCTGGCTCTGGCTCTGAGTGGGTCTCCCACTTCCCGATGCCAGGTCCCTCGATCAGGCACTGAGGCCTTTGAATGAGGGACCCCCTCCGGGAGCTGGCAAGCAACCCACACTGGTTTGCATCTCATACTCCCCACGTGGCGACAGGCCCATCTGCTGCTGGGTTAACACCAGCAGCGTTCGGAAGAGGCCCTCAATTGCATCCTCAAGGCCTCAATTGGCGACGAGGCGGGAAGGCCATCCATGGGCCTTCCCGCCATTGACTTAATCGGGGTAGAGGTGGGAAGGTGGCAGGGTCGCCACCACCACCATTTGCCCAATTAAGTGCCCTCTCTGCCTCCAAACCCGCCACGGGGGGAGAGCATAAAATCCAGCCCATAGTGTGGGACTTGGTGCACATGTAGACCAGACCAAATAAGGGTGGCAGGTTCTGTTATCTGGAGGACATTAGTGATTCAGCTGGGTTATTTTCTAATGACATTCCAGGAGCTTCTGTACCAATTTTTTTGGTTCTAGCCCACAAATGATTTATTGAATTCAGTTTCAAAACTTGCCATAAATATGGGAGCAATCAGCCAAGGCATAAAACTCCAAGCAAAATGAGTACTAAAGCCAAAATAAATGTTTAATAATATGTCTTAGATCATCATAAGAATGTTAATTGAATGCAGTTGTGAATTTACCAAAATTGGAAGTCTTTGCAATTAATGATAACTGACAGAAAGCCCTACAAACAAGCAAATTGTATGAGTAAATAGTTTGGGAAAGTAATTGTTCTTGGCACCTCTTTGGTTTTTAAATTTATGGGTAGGTACGTTTTCGTAAATTTGATAATTTTCGTACAAGTGGTACAAGGTTTTAGCCAGCTGTTTGCACCCACAATAAACTTTATGCTTATTCTAAAAAGATGTTTGTTGGTCAATTCACTGCACTAAAATTGTATTATTCAGTGCAGAAGAAAAGGTATCATTATCTGCCTAATTAGACAGAAGTGTCTTTGATCTATGATGTGATCTTATTTTGATCAGTGATGCTGAACTTGGGATTTGCATGAGGGAGCAGCCAGAGAGTATTTATTTGTTAGAGAGCCCTTAGAATTCTGAATGTTGAAGGCTTTGTTGTTCAATGTGGTTTATTTGGTGCTGCTAGGATACCAGACTTCATAAATATTTTTTAAGTGCCTCTTATAGTTGACCAAACAAAACAGCAAAGAAGACTATTACTCTGTCTCAATCCTTCTTCACTGGAAGCCAATATCATGCAAAACAGCCAAGTAGCATATAACAGATAGTAACAGAATATGCTATCAGATCTTAACAATATAAAATTTAATGTTCGACTGCCAGAATTCAGATTGTGCTTACCTTTGGCTGTGATCTATACTGAGCTTATTAAAGCACAGTTCAAATCACAGGAGATTACGATATAATTGATCATGATGTACTAAAATTAGCTGGTACTTTGGTTCTTTAAATGTATTCAATATAATCTTTCACATAGTTTAACATTAATTAAATGACTTTTCTTGAAAGAAAAGCAGAATCTGCCTCAATTTCTACGACTTAGCTTTTCACTAAGTTATGCAGTACTCCATTTGAGATTGCCAGTGCGATCCCATATATTTCGTAGGATGGTAACAGCACAGAAGGAGGTCATTCAGCTCATCCTGTCCATGCCAGCTCTCTGCAAGAGCAGTTCGCCTAGTCCCAATCCATTGCCTTTTTCCCCCTAGCCCTGCAAATTTTATCTCACTGTGGGCGGCACAGTGGCGCAGTGGTTAGCACCGCAGCCTCACAGCTCCGGCGACCCGGGTTCTATTCTGCGTACTGCCTGTGCGGAGTTTGCAAGCTCTCCCTGTGACCGCGTGGGTTTTCGCCGGGTGCTCCGGTTTCCTTCCACAGCCAGGTTGCAGGTTGGTAGGTAAATTGGCCATTGTAAATTGCCCCTAGTATAGGTAGGTGGTAGGGGAATTGTGGGGATGTGGTAGGAATATGGGATTAATGTAGGATTAGTATAAATGGGTGGTTGATGGTCAGCACAGACTCGGTGGGCCGAAGGGCCTGTTTCAGTGCTGTATCTCTTTTTTTAAAAAAAAATTATCCAATTCTCTTCTGACGGCCTCGATTGAATCTGCCTCCACCACGCTCTCAGGCAGTGCATTCCAGATCTTAAACTGCTGGCAGCGTAAAAAAAAAAGTTTTTCATCATGCCACTGTTGCATCTGTTGCCAGTCACCTTATAGCAGCATCCTCTGCTTCTGGATCCTATTGCCAAGGGAACAGTTTCTCTTTATCTACCCACATGATTTTGTACATTTAATATCAAAAATGTTGTCACTGGAATGGTAGTATAATTGAGTCTGCAGAGTGTAATAATCTTCACAGTGCATTTTAATGCGGATATGTAGATATTAAATCTATCCAGGTCTTTTTATTGCTAAATTAGTCTAAAATGTCTGAACACTTGCGTTGATCAAGTGTGATGTAACATATGATATAAAATTTCTTAAGTACTAAAAAATAAAGTTCTAATACTGTCAGCACATTAACCATGTACAGGATGTGTCAACACATCAAATGATTAGCTTCCTATCTAAAAAGAAAAAATCAAGATTTAAGAAAGGGTTAATTCCTATCACTTAAAGTAAATTATTTTAATTTTGAAAAGTATTATTTAAAATAAATGGCACAAATTTTCCAGAAAAAGTGTTTGTGGAGTTAATCTATGCATCTGGCTGGAATGTGAAAAATCCCTCTCTGCCTTGTCTGCTCCGCATCCTCCTTACATAAACCACATTAGACGAAGCAGCATAAATTTAAATTGGATGGAGCTCTGAAAACCTCTCACTTCTTAGCTTTCCTTGAAACCATTCCTAATGAGTGAGTGAATGGGCCACGTAATAATTAAATGGCTTTTCAGTCAGAAACAATCATGTTTAAACACATCAGTGGCAACATAAGCATGTATTCATGCAGCATCTTTCATGTAACAGAACTTACCAAGATGATTGAGAGGTGGTGGACTAAGAGGAGAAAGTGCAAAGTAATTTTTGTGAGATGACTAAAGGCACGTTCAAAGAATTGGTTTTTGAGGAGGTTTATGAATGAAGAGGTAGAGTCAGTATATCGAAGAGATTTAAAAAGGGAATTGCGGAGTGCAGGAACCTTGGTTGTTGAAGGGGCAGATGACAAAGGTCGTTAACCTTATTCCATTCCCCTTCAGATTAGGTGTCCCAAACGTAAGCTCAAATTGAATGAATAAGTCACTGAATTTTGATGATCAAGTAAATCTGTGTGAAAATGGCAAGGAAAGAAACAGAATTACTCTGCAGTAGTGGATGGCACATATTTCTGAAATGTTATTTCGAAATAGCCGCAGTGTTTTGAAAAATATGTTCACGAGTGCAACCTGAATAACTAGATAAAGGTTGTTGGCCTATAAATTCAAGCGCTAACCGGCCAGTGTTGCGGGCAGGAAATGCGTGCATTTTCCTGGTTGGAAGTGCATCACCCACCATGTTGGTCAAAGAAAAATTAGGGCCGGAATTCTGCGTTGGGCAGGAGGCCCTGCCCACCGGCCAAGAAGTCGGCGAGCCTGCCTCCGCCGGGCCTGGGGAGCCACACTGGGATCTTTTGCTCCCGAGACCCTTAATTGGTCTTGGTCGGGACTTCCACCTCCTTGAGGCAGGAGGTCCTATCTAATGGAGCTGTCGGACAATCAGAAACTGGCAGCTCTTAGTTCCAGCAGTGCCACCGGGAGCGGTGGCCACTGCTGGGGCTACACCCAGCCGACAGAAGCAGGAGGAAGGACGGCCTGGGACTAAAGTAAGTCTTTGGGGCCTCACTGGGGATAATCGGCTGGGCCCTGGCAAGGCGAGGGGGTGTTTCGTAGGGGTGGGGGCGGAGTGGAGTGTTGTCCAGTGGGGGGCGGTTAGGCTGTCGGGCGGGGGGGCACTCCATGAGGCACGGTGTGCCCGATCATGAGGGTCCCACCCCCAGCCCACAAGGAGGCCGCCACACCTCCCACTCCATTTTACACCCCCTCCACCCGCCAGCAGCTCGTTGGGGGGGGGGTGGGGGGGGCCGTAAAATTCCGGACTAGGTGTCCAGGTTCATGCCTGAAACAGGCATTAGGCCTTTTGCATTTGCAAATAAGACTTCTAACACCTGTTTGAGGCCCACACTGATGGATTGATTGGTTTGGGCTGACACTGCCATTGCCGACTTGTGGGAGCAGTTTTGCTGAGCTTTTGCTTCTATAACTGTTATTTGAGCAAGTAGATTAATATCATCCTAGTGAATCTGTGTATGTTTATGTATGTGTATATATATATATATATATATATATATATATTCTCATATATAAGTTGAAAGTATAGCTACATATTGGTACAAAATGGAGTATTTGACCGAGGCATTGTGGGACAGATTTCGTTAGCTCACAGTTGGAGCTTGGTGCAGCCGAGCACAGATACCAAAAGGGGGCCCCTCTTATCAGTGTAACTGCAGGAATGCAGGCCCAATTAAAGTGACAGTTGGAAGACTCAAGGATAATTGATAGGGCCTGAGCTCATCAATTGGTGATCAGGGGCTGCATGAGCTGATCACGTTGCCACATGAAGCCTAATCAGTAATCTAATTGGTACTACGTGTAATGTATGTAATCAATAACCGTTCTGATTGGCTTGTGTACAGCCGGGATGGGCTGAGTAACTGTATATCCGTTGTGGATTTCCTTTGTCCGGTGGAGCAGCACTGGACCGCTTTTAGGTAAGGTGTGCCCTATAAAGTGTTTATTCTCAAAGACTGAGTCCGGAGAATTTGCTGAGTAATTGGGCATAATCTGGATTTTCTCCAACACGACTGCACTCAGTAAAGTCAGACCTTGAGACAGTCTGGCACCAAAACAATAATTTTTTGGTATTTACTTAGCTGAATGTGGAGGTGGGAGGAGCAAGAAGGCTTCACTCGATCCCATGTTCAAAAAACTCAGGCTGCCAGTCCCACCGCCCCCACCTCATTCAGCCACCCTCCCCCCGCCCCCGTCCCCACTGCTGCCCCCGACTCCGGCTCATTACCCTGCATGCCTTCGAATTTCTACCCTATTATGTTTGAAGAGTACAGGCATGAAGAATCCAGTACTGTTGCAATTGTTTCTCCAAAATGAAGATTTGAAGCTGGGGTGGGGAGGTGCTGGTGTTTGATCTTTACAAAACACAAAGGGGGCTAAGTCTGCGTGGCCCCTGAAAACGGGTACAGGTAATCGCAATGTGCAATTGACCCACATTTGTTGATTGAAATGCAGTCAGTGTGCCAACTTCATGCTGCCTGTTCATTAGAATAACTTCTGCATGTAAGTAGTTGATCATCCCTTTACATAGCACTGGTCCTACCTCTTGCTTAATGTGTGTTCAGTTGTACGGGATTAAAGGAAGGCGTTGGCTGAAAAATAGCACAGCTGGTGTAAAATCAGCGTTGCCTGCTGATTGCTCTCACGATCTGCCTGTTCTGCATATTTCCAACAGCCGTTAGCTGAATGCCCGCTAAAACCTAAAGCAAAAAGATGTCTGATTCCATTGGCGACAAAAGTGCGCGCCTGCATATCGGATGCCATTTGCTCCCGAGCAGCACCCACAGTTACCAAACAACAGCTGCTACCAAGCCCAATTTGGTGCTCAAAATATTTGATGCATATCAGGGTGAATTCAGTGGTGCCATGCTCTGCCTTGATAACAGGAGTCTACGTAGACCTATTGTTAAGGAAGTAGTAGCTCCCATTTCTCCAAAGGAAGGTCGTTACATACCTTCCCTCCTCTTAGTTCAAATACTTTTTTTTTTACTTTTTAGCTTAGTGATGTTCTTGCAGGTAAATTTATGTAGGAAGAACAGTTATCATGCAACAAAGCAGATGGTGAGTGATGCCTGACCGTTTTTAATTGACTGGTGTACTGCAGAATGACCAAATAAAGCTTCAGGTATCTGTAGCACATGTTTTCTGAGAAACCCAAATTATTATTTTGAATACTGTTCTCTTATATGAAAACATATAACGAATGTTTTTGATTACTATATTCAATGTATATGTACTGCATTATCTGCTCAAAATGATCTAATTAGGTCACATCAAATAACTAGGGAATTACTAAAGTTAGAGGGTGCTTCACCGTTGTGGTGAGGGGAACCCCACAAATGCTGTACAACACTTAGTTCTCAAAGTGCAAATCAGCATGGCATATGATAACGTCATTGATGCAAAAGGAAAAATGCTACAGATGCTGGAAATCTGAAGTATAAACGCACATTACTCAGCATGTCTGGCAGCATCTGTGGAGAGAGAAATACAGTTAGCTTTTCAGGGTTGTGACTATTTTTTTTCAGAACTGGAAAAAGAGATGTAACAGATTTTAAGCACGTACAGAGGCAGTGAAAGGAGGGAGGGTCTGATAAAAAGGGTACGGTAGCATAGTGGTTCTGCTACTGGTATAGTAATCCAGAGGTCTGGAGTAATGATTGAGAGACATTGGGCTGAATTTTACCGGCCCCCCGAAATCGGGGGTCGTGGGGGCAGGGGGGTGGAGAGGCCCACCACGGGCTTCAATGGAGGGGAAGGCCCCGCCCCTCATTACTGGTGGTGGCAGCAGCGAGTCCTCGTGGCGGTCACTCCACCGCTCGGCGACAGGAACATCATTAAAATATGTTAATATATTTAAATCAATGAATAAATACTTACCTCATCGCGCTAGCTGTCCTGCTGCGATATTCTGGCTGGTTGCCAGAACTCATGCGCCTTTGGATATCCTTTCGGAGATCCGAGGCAGAAGATTGATTGGGAGGGAGGAGCAGGTAAGTTTTCACGGTTAGGGAGGGTAGTGGGGAAAACCATTGCGGTTGGTGGAGGGGATGGTGGGAAGGGGTTGAAGATAAAAGGTTATAAACTTTGGGGACGGTGGGGAAGGTTGGCATCACTCGGTAATTTTGTTGGAGAGGGCAATTAATAAATTGTTTAGTCATTGGGGGGGTGGGAGAGGGGATTGAAACTTTTATTACATTTTTCAGTTTAATTTTATCTCTCCTGTAACTTTAAAAATTTAACTGAATGGCTTAAAGCCCCGTGAAAAATGACGGTGGCGCCGGACGCCATTGGCGGCGATGGAGCACCCACTCCCTCCACGGCATCGGGGGCGGGCGGTCCACCCCGGCCGTGTAAATGAGCCGCCACCCTGAATATCGCGGCAGCTCTGTGGCGTAAATCTCGCCCGTGCACCCCGTCGTTTTTGAAGCCCGTGAATTCGGATCCCGCCATGGCAACTGGGAAATTTAAATTCAGTAAATTGTAAGAACTCATCTGGTTCGCTAATGTCCTTCAGACAAGGAAGTCTGGCTTATACGTCACTCCCGACCAACATGTATTTGACTCCTAAACGCCCTCTGCGATGGCCTTGCAAGCCACTCAGTTATATTCAAGAAGGCAGCTCGCCCTCACCTCATTTAGGGATGGGCAATAAATACGGACGTTATCAGTTCGCCCACATCTCGTGAGTGAATTTAGACAAGGAAAGGTGGGTGGGAGGCAGAAGGCAGAAGTGATTTCAGTGGCAAAAGGGATGATAGTGCCAGACAAAAGGGGGTGGTAATAGGACAAGTAAAGAAACAAAAAAAGGGGCCAAGAGGAGGTGTAAATGGCAACAACAGAAACATTACCAGCATCTGCTATCTGAAAAAACGGGAACAGTAGTTATGACCTGAAATTATTGAACTCGGTGTTGAGCCCGGAAGGCTGTTAAGTGGCTTATCAAAAGAAGAGATGCTGTTGCTCGAGCTGTTGTTCAGCATCATTGGAACAAAGTAGGAGGACAAGGTCAGAGTGGGAGTGGGGCAGAAAATTAAAATGTCAAGCGAGCGGAAGCTCAGGGTCACGCTAACAGACTGAACAGAGGTGTTCGAAACAATTACGCCATCTGCATTTGTTCTCCCCTATGTAGAGACTGCATCGTGATCAGTGAACGTCGTTGATTTGTCTTTTATATTTATTTTATAGACTCAGCAAGGAAATGCGTGCCAACCAGGCAAAGAGTTCCATGGAAAACAGTAAAGCCATAAGTCAGGATAAAAGCATCAAAAACAAAGCTGAAAGGGAAAGGCAAGTTGACCTTCTGTGGTAAACAAAATCAGAAAAATATATTGATTTTATTTTTTAGCTGGTGAGGTGCTTGCAAACACGTTTAAGGAGAACAGCGTTCTTTCATGCTGTCTAGCCTTCTTTACACTGTCATCCTTTCCTGATGAATAAACAGGGTTTTTCCATTCTGTGTTAAAGTACTGCCTTTTAAATTTGTAAGAATATAACAATTGAAAAGTACTGGGCATTGATTATGCATTCTAAAATTTCATTTTAATGCTGTGATAAATTATGAGGTTTTAAAACTAGAATTTAAAACCATGTTTTAAAACAAAGCCTGCATGATGCACAACATAAACCCAACAGCTAAGACACTGCACGACCTGAAAGTAGCCAAAAGAGCTGTGCAAAAGACGTGGCGATACTGCGCAAACAAACACTGAATCAACTTATGTCAAGAGATCCAAACTGCATGTGACAAAAGAAATCTACGAGCTCTGTACGAAGGGATCAAGAAGGGGCTTGGCCCAGCCATCGCCAAAGTTGTTCCTCTGAAGTCGGCAGATGGTAAAGTACTCACCGACTGAACTAAACTGATGTCCCGCTGGGCTGAACAGTACTGTGAGCTGTACTCCTGAGAATCGGACATCTCCCAGTCTGTGTTTGATGCTCTCCTGCAGTTTCCTGCCATGGATGAGTTAGATGAAGGACCCTCATCACTGGAGCTCAAAAAGGCCATAGACCGCCTCGTGAACAGAAGAGCACCCGGCAAGGACGGAATCCCAACCGAACTGCTCAAGCACGGAAAGTCCCATCAATTGTTACACCTTCTCCTCCTCCACTGGAAAGTAGGCTGTGTTCCACAGGCTGTGTGCCAAAATCATCACACTATACAAAAATAAAGGTGACGGAGGAGGTTACAACAACTACAGGGGCATCTCACTCATTGGCGTCCTGAGGAAAGGCCTTTGCTAAGGTCATACTCAAAAGAATCCATTTACTTGCAGACCCAGTGTTCCCAGAAGCACTGCAAATTCCGTGCCAGCAGATCAACTGTGGATATGATGATCTTCATATGCCAGCTACAGGCGAAGTGTAGGAAATGGCCCTTTACTTTTGTAGATCTCACTAAGGCATTCGAAACTGTCAGCAGAGCAGGGCTCTAAACGATTTTGGAAAAAATTGGCTGTCCACCGAAGCTCCTCAGTCTCATCCGCTCCTTGGCGTGTGATTGCTTTTAAGATCTTAGTATGCTGATGAGCCAAGTACCAGGATGTAGTCATGTGACTCAAAGGCTAAGTCACTCTGCAACTATAGAGTCAAGTTCTGTAAATAGTTATTTTCGTACTGTATAATAGTTTGGATGTAATAAACCTGTTTTGAGATCTTCAACAAACCAGACTCCACACGTCGCCATTTATGTTGCATCAGACAACATAAAAAGAACTCATTACATGGTGGCAGCTCCTCATTACATGGTGGCAGCTGTGGTGCGAAGACATGATCCAGGAAAAAGGTTTAAAAACTACATTGCTACAGCCAAATGGGAGAAAGTCCAAGAGAAACACTGGCCCAAATAGTAGAAAGAAAAAAGAACTCACTTCAAGTTATTGAATGCACAGCTCTGAACGACAGGCTGCAAATCAATCACTGCAGTTGGGGGATTCATTGTCCCAACAGTCCATAAATCCCCCATTGATAAAAAGCTTTGAGGTGCTTGCAAAGTTAATTTTTTTTTTAATGGTTCAGTAAAAAACAGACCAGCTAGAGTGCTGGAAACTAGATAAACAGACAATCATGGCTAAACACTTGCTCCTGTCAATCAAAACAGCCAAGAGAGTTTTCTTTAAAGCGAAAGCAGTACAGAGTCATAGAACTAGTCTTAAAGCAAGTGTTAAGCAAAAGAAGAGCAGAAAAATGGATACCAAATTTCACAGCATGAACTGGAAGGCCTTGGATATCCTATCTGAGTTCCAACTGTTCAAACAAAGAATGCAGTAATGCTTTACAGACCAAATAATTGCAGAACCAGAAAAACTGGCTGTAAAAATACTAATAGCAGTTGGAAATGAGGAATTGCATAGAATCAATACAACAGGTTTATCTGATGGGGATCAGAAAGATCCTGCAAAGATATGGAAAGTGCTAGAAGCTCAGCTCAGATTAAGAGTGAATTTTTGAATTCGCCGCCTGGAATTGAGGTCCCACTGGCAACCGCCTCTGGAATCAAAAGACCAGTTCACCTGTAGATGCCTTAGTAAAGGAACAAATGTGATTTTTCAGAAGCTGAGCTGTCAGATCGAATAATGGAACTGGTGATTGTATGAACACCTATTGAAGCATTTCAGAAGGAACTCTTGGGGGGGAAAAGAAAGGTCACAGCATTGCTGCACTGCTAGAAGATGGCAGGAAACATGAAGCCAGTGTAGCTGGACAACAACACCTGCAAGTACTAGATGCAGCCAACAGTATCAGCACCATAACCAGGTCAAAAAGAGCAAGCAAGCTGTGGTAAGTGTGATTGGTCCCACTCACCACGACGTTGTCCTGCATTTCACGATCTGTGTAAGGCGTACAGCGCAAAAGGACACTGGGCCTGCCTATGCAAGAGCAAGAAATCTGGCTCTAAAGACATAGCCAGAAGTCACGGTACAACACAAACAAACAGAAAACAGGGTAACAGCAGCATGGAAAGCGCCAGAGACCTCCATAAACGCAAGCCAATGCACAAAGTCCGCAGTAAAATAGGCCTGAGACAAGACTCAGAGAGAAGCAGATCTCTGGATCTTAGATGCTAATGAGCCAATTACCAGTCAAGCAGTCATGTGACTCGAAGCCTGAGTCACTCTGCAATTGTATGACCTAGAGGAAAGTTCTGTAAATATTAGCTTTGTATTGTATAATAGTTTAGCCTTAATAAACCTGTTTTGAAATCTTCAATTAATTGGACTCCATGCATCACATTTATGTTGCATCAGACAACATAAAACAACTCATTACGTTCCTTCCATGGAAACATGCACTGTACAGTTTGGCTCCACTTCTGACAGTTTTGTAGTGAAGAATGGAGTGAAACAGGGTTGTGTTCTAGCCTCCACTCTGTTTGGCATCTTCCCTTCCATGCCCCTGATCTTAGCCTTCCCTGCAGAAGGAGTCTACTTGCACACTCGGTCAGACGGCAAGCTCCACAATCTATCGAGGCTTAAACCAAATTCAAAAACTCATCGCATCCTGATCGGAGAACTCCTGTACGCTGATGATGCTGCACTAGTCGCTCAAACGGAAACTCAGCTACAAAGACTCATGGACTGTCTCTCCCATGCCTGTAACATGTTCTCCTTGAATATTAGCATCAAGAAAACCATGGTCATGGGACAAGGTGTTGCATCTCTGCCCCGATCACACGAAAGAACACCCCGCTGGAAGTGGTTAGCAAATTCTGCTACCTTGGCTCCACGGTGACAGACAATCTGTCCCTCGATGCAGAGCTCAATACACACACAGGGAAAACAGCTACCACCTTTGGCCAACTTGTGAAACGCGCATGGGGTAACACCAAGCTGACACTTGGGACCAAGCTGATGGTTTAGATTAGATTAGATTAGATTAGATTAGAGATACAGCACTGAAACAGGCCCTTCGGCCCACCGAGTCTGTGCCGACCATCAACCACCCATTTATACTAATCCTACACTAATCCCATATTCCTACCAAACATCCCCACCTGTCCCTATATTTCCCTACCACCTACCTATACTAGTGACAATTTATAATGGCCAATTTACCTACCAACCTGCAAGTCTTTTGGCTTGTGGGAGGAAACCGGAGCACCCGGAGAAAACCCACGCAGACACAGGGAGAACTTGCAAACTCCACACAGGCAGTACCCAGAATCGAACCCGGGTCCCTGCAGCTGTGAGGCTGCAGTGCTAACCACTGCGCCACAGTGCCGCCCTGTATGGCTATGCTGTATGGCTATGAAACATGGGTGACCTACAGCTACCAGGAAATGAAGCTCAATAATTTCTGTGTTCGCTGTTTGTGGCACATTTTGGGTATATCCTGGCAGGAAAAGAATCATGAATGTAGCAGCCCTCTCAAAGGCAGAGCTCCCAGGTGTGTTGGTACTAATCAAACAGAGGCTTTGATGGATCAGGATGAAAGGCGGTCACATATCCAAGGACCATTTGTATGGTGAGGTAGCCAGGGTCAGACGACCAGTGGGGCGCCCAAGTCTCCACTTCAAAGATGCTTGCAAGCGTGATGTGAAGGCCCTAAATGTCGCCTATCGCACCTGGGAGTCACTAGCTGGCAAAAGAGTTAAATGGCGACACATCCTGTGGACTGGTGTACACTGCCATGAAGACCAGTGGCTACAGCAGCTTGGCAACAGGCGAAAACAACTGACAGCGTCACTTGGCAGCTTCGTGTGCGGCACTTGTGGCAGAACTTGCCTTTCAAGGGTTGGCCTTCACTGCCATCAGCAAAGGTGCACCTCACCTAAATGGATTGTTGTGTGTCCATCATCTTTCGTAGTTGGAAAGATGCCAGTACACAAAATTATGATGTTTCACAATACACTGTCATTTAATAAAGTCTTTGCATCTGAATATTCTTGTATCATATTATTTCCCATAAGATGTAAAATGTTTGTATTTTTAGATTCTTTTTGCCTTTTGTCAATTTATTTCTTTGGATTGTTTTCAAGCCTACATTTTTCTTTTTGAATTCTACAGTCTGTGATATTGGCACTGGAAACTAACTGTGAACAAAATTTAATTTCAGTGCATTATAGCCTAAAGATCACTTGATGTTGGCGGTCAAAGCCTGAATGCACTTGTATGGCATGTTTCATAGAGGGCAATTGCTGTTTAAAAATTGTAGCAAAACCGCATCCAAAGGTTTTTAATGCTTTCTATTTTTAGGCGAGTCAGGGAGCTGAACAGCAGCAACACTAAAAAATTCCTGGAGGAAAGGAAACGGGTATGTCAATGTGTACGATTGCACATATTAATCCTATTGATTAAATGTTGTAACTGTAATTCAGCCATAGTTTATATTTGGTCTTTTGGAAGAAGCGGGCTGAATTGGCCAATTCCTTACCGTGAGCTTCCTTATATTGTCTTCCCATTGAATTTGTGGTGGATGAAGGAAATGGTTTGAAGGATTATGGGAGCACTGTGAGTAAATGTGATTCGAAGTGTCAGCTGTGGCTCAGTTGGTAGCACTCTTGCCTCTGAGTCACAAGGTTCCACATTCAAGTCCTACACCAGAGTTTGAGCACAAGGCTGACATTCCAGTGCGGTGCAGAGGGAGCGCTGCACAGTCGGAGGTCCTTCTTTCTGATGAACTTGCTTGTTTTTGTACTCTATGCCTCTACTTATAAACCTCAGGATCCCATTTCCTCTTTTAACTGCTTTCTCAACTTGCCCTGCAACAACACCCCGACAAGGATTTGTGCACATGTACCCCCCCATGTCTCACTGTTCCTGCACCCCTTTTACAGTTGTACACTTTAGCAGGTGTAACATATTTGAATATTATTGATCAAGAGTATGAAAGAAAGAATTTGCTTTTAGATACTGCCTTTCATGACCTCAGGATGTGCCAAAGTGCTTTACAACCAATGAAGTACTTTTGAATTATAGCCACTGTTGTAATGTAGGAAACACGGCAGCCAATTTGAGCACAGCAAGCTCCTACAAACAGTAATGTAATAATGACCAGATAATCTGTTTCACTGATGTTGATTGAGGGATAAATATTGGCCAGAACGCCCATGCTTTTCTTCGAAATAGTGCCATGGGATCTTTTATGGCCACCTGAGAGGGCAGACAGGACCTTGGTTTAATATAGGGAAGAATTCAACTTTTCGTTATTGTTAAGCTCACCTGCAAGGAACAGCAAAGATGAACTGGGGACAGAGAGGTCTCTGTACCCATTATAATGTCAGAAAAGTTCCAGAGTTTCACAAAATGGGTTCAACTGGGCCTGCTTGCCCAGGATTAACATGTTAATGAGGCAGGAGGGGACTTGCCTGGACCATTCACCTCACTTCTTTCAAGGTCTTCTGGGGTCCTGGGGACACCCTCAGTGTATGATGACTGAAGGTAGAATGCTTTCCTTCTGCAAACATCCACTCTGAGGGCTTCTGGCAGTACAGCAGGAGCCAGAGGGCTCTGATGCTCCTGGCCGAGCATAGCTGAAAGCAGCACAAGGAAGTAACTACGAGCCTCTTTCCAGCCCTCAGTCACAGCACAAACCAGCATGTTCACTTGACCATGCATGTTGCCCAAGCAGGAAACTTCAGCAGACTGCTCCATCCACAAGGGGTGGGGGGGGGGGGGGGGTCAATGACCTTTCATCAGAACTGGAGAACGTTATAGATGAACAGCTTATATGGAAGAACAGAAACAGTGACAAGGGGGCAGGGAGAAAGATAAAAGAATGGTCTGTGGTTGGGCAGAGGAAAGGAGATGATTAAATGACAGAACTGATAATGGTGCAAGATAAAAAGCAGACTAATGAGCGAAATGAAAGATGTATCTGAGACCTAGTGAATGAGTATGTGAGTGGTTAAAGCAGAATATCAGAATGAGAAGGAAACGTGGAAAATCTGGCAAAGAGGAGAGGGCTCTAGTGACCCAGGAGAGCAAAGCGGAGCAGGAGAAATAAGTAGATGGGCATGAGGGGCTGCATTTTCCCTGCGGGTTTCCGAACCCCACCATCAGTCTCAATTCGGGGTCAGAGGACCACACTGTGTGGGAAACTTGAGGGATTTTCCCTGGATTGGCCAATTAATGGCCGGTGTTGGGGTTGGGTGGGGGTTCTCGCCATCCAATTAAGGATGGTGGGCAGGCTTTCGAAGCTAGAGGGCCAATCAGGCGCCTTCCATCTTGGAGGCAGCACCACGATGCCATAGCAGGTAAGTGAGGGACAGAGCGCTACAAAATGGAAGTGCCCCCTCTCCAACTTCTTCAAAAAGTAAATAACAAATTGTTTTTGCAACCAGGCCACCACTGTGCTGGGAGAAACCCTTCAGCAGTGTGGCATGCAGCTGCTGCTGCATCCAGGCAGGCAGGGAGGGCCTCCAGGCAGCTAAACAGGCCCCCGTCACCTCCGGGAACCTGGCAGCCAACTGGAAAATCCCAGTCGGCCACCTTTAGTCAGCCTTTAGTGGCTTTGAACAAGCCTAATCTGCTATTTGCGGGCAGGTAGCCCTAGTGCACTCTTTACCCCCCCACAATCCCGCCCCTGGAAAAATGGCCTGGGGGCGGGATACAGCCCGGGAACCTGCACACAGGCCAGTGGTACTATTTTTAGCAACTGCCCACCTCAATTCCTGGCCCCAGCGGGGCCTAAAAATCAGGCCCTGGGATGTAGATCACCCCACTAGCCATGTACCCATAGGAAATCCCCATGCCAAGCACAAGGACACAACTTTCCCCATTCCTGGTAGCACTGGTGACCCCCATCCCACATTATCAGTACCCGCTGTCGGAGAGAAAATGGAAGCTGTGGTTAAGGGCTGAAGCTGCAGTTGTTAAGGCCAGAGGGCTGGAAAGAGCCGATTAGTCGTGCCCATCTGCTGCTGAAACCCTCATTCTTGCTTTTGCTATGCCCAGAGTTGACTATTCCAATGCTGTCCTGGCTGCCTCCTATCTTCCACCTACCGTAAAGGTCAACTCATCCAAAACTCTGCTGCCTGTATCCTGACTTGACAACAACAACAAATTATATTAATATAGCGTCTTTAACATAACAAAACAGGAGCATTATGCAGCAAAATATGACATCGAGGCACAAGCTTTTTCAAAGAGGTAGGTTTTATGAAGTATTATAGAAGGAAAGAGAGGTGGAGAGGTGTAGGGAGGGTATTCCAGAGCCTAGGGTCTAGGCAACTGAAGACACAGCCACCAGTGGTGGAGCGATTAAAATCAGGGATGCTGAAGAGGCCAGAATTAGAGGAGCGCAGAGATCTCAGAGGGTTGTGGGGCTGGAGGAGATTACAGAGATAGGGAGGGCCGAGGCTGTGGAGGGATTTGAAAACAAGGATGAGAATTTCCAAATCGATAACGTTGCCTGACGGGGAGCCAAGTTAGGTCAGCGAGCGCAGGGATGATGGGGAACGGGACTTGGTGCGAGTTAAGACATGGGCAGCAGCAGACTCTCACCAGATCCTGTTCACCCATCATCCCTGTGCTCGCTGACCTAACTTGGCCCCCAGTCCAGCAATACCTAAAATTTGAAATTCTGATCCCTGTATTCAAAGCCACCCATTGCTTTGCCTCTCCCTATCTCTGTAGCCTCCTACAACCCTCAGACCCATTGACCAGAGTCTTAACTGGACCTGTCACATCAATATTGCAACTACAAGAGCAGGTCAGAGGTTGGGCGTTCTGCTGCGAGTCACTCACCTCCTGACTCCCCAGATCCTTTCTATCACCTACAAGGGACAAGTCAGGAGCGTGATGGAGTACTCTCCACTTGCCTGGAGGAGTGAAGCTTCAACAGCACTCAAGAAGCTCGACAGCATCCGGGGCAAAGCAGCCGCTTGATCGGCATCCCATCCATTACCTTTAAACAGTCATTCGCTCCACCACCAGCTCACAGTAGCTGAAGTGTGTACCATCTACAAGCTGTACGACAGCAACTCGTCAAGAATCCTTCCCAGCACCTTCCAAACCTGTGAACTCTACCAACTAGAAGAACAAGGGCAGCAGGAGTATGGGAACACCACCTCCCGCAAGTTCCCCTCCAAGCCACACACCATCCTGACTTGGAACTATATCGCCGTTCCTTCACTGTCGCTGGGTCAAAATCCTGAAACTCCATCCCTAACAGCACTGTTGGTGTACCTTCACCACATGGACTGCAGCGGTTCAATAAGGCAGCTCGCCACCACCTTCTTAAGGGCAATTAGGGATGGGCAACAAATGCTGGCCTGGCCATCAATGCTTGCATCCCATGAATGAATAAGTTTAGAAATAAACTCTGCGTTCCTCCATTTCTGGCATCTTGCATATCCTGAATTTCTTTGCTCTTTCAGCTGTTTAGGCCCTAGGAATTCACTCCCTAACCACCCCCCCTCTCTTCCCCACACCGCTTTAAAGCACCCCTCCTAATGTTGTCTGATGATGCTTCTGTGAAGCACCATAGAATATTTTACTAGATTAAAAGCACTATTTTAATATAAATTGTTCTTGTAGAAGGACATTCCTCTATCTAACTATTTCCACTAATTGGGGAGTCTAGGACTAGGGGGTATAGTCAAAAAAATTACAGACAGACATTTCAGGAGTGAAATTAGGAAACATTTCTTCACACAAAGAGTGGTAGAAGTTTGGAACTGTCTTTCGCAAAAGTCACTTGATGCGACATCAATTGTTAATTTTAGATCTGAGATTGTTAGGCTTTTGTTCATCAAAGGGATGAAGTGATATGGGGCAAAGGCAGGATTTAGGTCACAGACAGGGTTCGGCAATGTGGCTGCATACGGACACGAGTGTCCGTGGTAAAAAGTTTGAGGTCCGTGACTGGTAATTTCACGGATGAGAAATTTCCCATTGACGACTTCTTCCAGACCAGTCAGTTTATTAAAAAAAAATCGCAGCCATCAGTTTCACAGCTGACGCGTGTTTAGAGCGGGAACAGTGCTTCCAATTCGGACATGTTTGTGGTTTTCCAGCGGGTTCAGATTTTTTTTTTTTTGAAAAGCCCGCCGCAAAACCACGAACTTGCTTAATTGGAAGCGCTGTTCCCGCGCTCAGAATTTGTCAACTGTGAAACTGACGGCTGCGATTTTTTAAAAAGCGGACCAATCGCAAAGCTGAGAGTTCATGTTCTTTGCAACTGTCAGAGAAGGACGGGGGAGGGTGGGAGTGGGGGGGAGTGAGAGAGGGAGTTCGGAGAGATGGAGAGAGAGAAGGAGCAAGAGGAAGAGCGGGCGGGGGGCAGAGAGAGAGAGGGTGCGAGGGAGAGAGGGAAGGGGAAGAGGAGATAGTGAGGGGACAGAGAGGGAGGGAATAGTGAGGGAACAGGGAGGGGGAGAGCGCGACGCAGAGAGAGACAGACAGATAGACAGAGAGAGAGAGAAGTGGAAAAGAGAAAGATCAGGATCACTCCAGAAAATGAACATCTATCAGAAATATTCCACATCACTAAAGTAGTGTGCTGGCAAGCAATGGCTACTTGTGCAAGCAAAAAAAATGCCAGATGTCTCACTAAATCAATATCCAACATAGTGACCAGTAAGTAAGTCAATAAATTAGTCTTTTCAATTAAAGCTTCTTCACAAAAATGCACCTTTGTTGTTGTTTTGATTAATAACAAGATACATTTTTAATGCCTTTATCTTTCCAAATTTGTCTCACCGGCCCGCTGTGTAAGACAAAAATTGTAATGTGGTCCCTGACATGAAAATGCTTGGCACCCCTGCTTCAAGCCTTTAACCTTGTGTTTTAAAATAACCTAGCAGCAAAAATAATTGCAAAAGTAATTCACATTGGCATTGCATTCTATTTTGTTTGCTAGCTAGCTAATACAGTTGTGCTGCTCTCCATCGATATTTGTATGCTTAGCTACTTTATTTATAGGGAGAAATGTGTTTTCAGTTGGACTGTGTTTCAATGGCATTAGATTGGATATATACTTTATGTGCAGATTAATCGCCCCATGTCCATGGCTGAGCCAATAATTTTATCAAAAGTCCGTGGTGCAACATGTTGGTGCCTATCCCTGGTCACAGATCAGCCATGATCTCATTGATTGGCGGAACAGGCTTCAGGGGCTAAATGGCTTCCTCCTGTCCCTTTGTGTTTCTAGTGTCTGATCCAGAGGGAATATTTGGGGCCCTGGTATGGAAGCTGGCATTGTCAGAGCATTTTCTGCTTTTAGTTCAGCACATTCCTGGTATTCCATGCCTGTCTGGTGCCCAGCACGTGGTTTGAAAAGAAAATGGGTCTTTAAATTTCTATCAATAACATTGAAAATTACAGCGTTTGTTGTTTTAATCAAGTGGAATCTTCAAGACTCAGGGTTAAAAGATCATCACATAATTCCAATGAGCATAAGTTAATCCTATCTAAAATAATTAATTTTAATGCTATTTATTTGATTACAAAAATGACTGCTGGGTATTTTTACATACCGTCACAAGCCAGGGTGTATATTTTCTTCTGTTCACTAACGTTATTGAAACGTCGCTGTGAATGTGAAGCAGCTTCCTCTACTTTATACTCACGTAAAATATATACTCCTGTGGTATTCCAAATGTCAAAACCAATTCAGGCATTCTGATGCAGAAAGTTCGTGCAATAAACTTCAAATAACTGTTATCCATTTACATGTGTCAGCAATATAAAATCTCCAACCGTCGTTGATTCCTGGCGAAATATAACTGCAACGTTTTTTTTCTAGCTTGCAATGAAGCAATCCAAGGAAATGGACCAATTAAAAAAAGCTCAGCTTGAACAATTGGAAGGCTTGGAGAGACAAAATGATCAGGTAGAGGCTCCAGACATTAAGCGTATCTCACATTAGATTGCATTATGATGAGGAAAACAAAAGGATTATTTACTTTCTTAACTAACTCTCAAAAGTTTCCTTTCTGTTTATGCAATCAATTTAATGATTTGAAAGGCATATTTCCATAGTTACTGGTGTTCAGACAGTCTTTGATGATAAGTTCTTCACAGATGAAAATACTGTACAAGCCAGACTATTATGCATTGGATCAGGATAGAGGGAAATGTTACACAAAGAATTATTTATTCTGTGAGTCGTTTTCCTTGTTCATCTGTCAAACACACAAAAGCTGAACAAACACAAAAAGTAGGATTGTGATTTAATTACTGGTTAATTGTGGAACCCTTGTGCTGAGCCATTTGAGTCCTTTGTTCTTTGATGCACGAAAACAAAAGGGTTTGCCAAAAAAGCACAGCGTGAATTCCGAAGCGTGATGTTGTCCCCTAGCATTGTATAGAGGATCGGTGCAAATTATCATTTAAGGTTGACGTGACATTAAATTCTAAATAGCTGGTGCCTTTTAAAAAAAAAAGTCTGAGTACAGAGCAGTTAGAGTAACCATCATGATATTTCCTAACAGTTCTAGTAATCTTTATAATTAGCTTTTGTCTACTTTCGAAAACTACATATCAAGATTCGGTAACAATGAACTGTATTAAACAGAATTAATATAATGCTGCTTGGAACAGCTCATTAGTAGGCTTTGTGGTTAGTAGCAGACTGCAGGTTTTTCCTGAAAAATAAATAATACATTTGCAGGCATTAAAAAAAAAACTAAATATTAGGTGCAAGAATCACTAAAATCTTGCTGTTAAAATGGATTTGAATTTTGCATTTTTGTAATTCAAATATTTGAATGACAATATGATTAGGGCAGCCATTTGCACAATTTAAGATTTTCAGGCAAACACATTAGGTATTATATCCTAGCCTGTGTTTTTAGAAAATATTTATTAAGTCCATAGTTCTTTTCAAAAGGAATCTTTGGATAATTAATTGTATGGGTTAAGGAAGCCATTGCTTCAGTAATTATTCAATGGCAATCATCATTACAGCTGCAAATGAAAATATTTTCTACTGACAGAATGCAACTGAGAGCCTTAGTAGAAGCTTGCTTGGGAGTCTTTAATGGTTCTGTTGGGGCACTTGTCTCAAAAGGAAATACGGAGTCCATTTTCATTTTCACCTCCAGGACACTAACCTGCCCAGCTGTTGCAGAACCCATTGACCTCAATGCAATAAAACTCTTAGCAGATTCTACAACAGGTGGGCAGCCAATCTCTCAGATTAAAGCCTAGTAGATGAAGACAAAAATTTACCTCGTAGAGTTCGCCACTTATTCTGCAGTAAGTTTCATCTGCTGAACATTCATTATTAAAGATGAGATACTTGTATTTAATAAACGATACATCAGTCTTACATTAAAATGCATCTCAATTCACATTGGCCTGATCACAAAATCTGGCTCAAGATTAGTTTGCTGGATCAGCTTGTTAAGGCAACCCATTAGTTATGTTGTACAGAGCAGAAATATCTCCGGTTCCATCTCTGGTCTAAGCTGAGTTAGCTGATCTCAGTACTAAAGTTTCTTCAGTCTCCCTGCATTAGGGACTGTGGGGGGGTGGGGAACATTAGTCAGTGCTCCTGCCCCTGATGACTATGCAGTGTAACCTCTGGGACTGGGCATGTATGGATGTTAGGTCAGGCCCAGATGTAAAAGTCACAGTTGATTAGCCTGGCAACATTGCTTTAAAGACTTACACATGAAGACTGGATAGTTTTACAAGAGACTGGAGAGCTCCTGCTGTTTGTTGAACCTCCCCACAGCAGGGAGGCATAGCCTTAGGGAATGAGATAAAATTGGTGATAAAAGAAGGAAGGAAAAGATTTTGTCCGTACACTGCAGATGTTGATGTTTGTGTCACCAGGATTAAAGATTATATTTTCCTCTTTTTAAAAACCTATAATTAGAAACACAGAAATAAGCCACATGAATCCATGCCTAGAACCAAAAACAAGTATAATGGGCCAGAGTTTCCTGGATTACACTTGCACAGAATTTGCACTGAGAACTTGCACTCAAATTTCCTCTGGAGCACACTTGCCTATGCTGGAATATAAAAATGGTGTAAAACGAGTGCAATACACCCAATAAGGCAAATTCAACAGACTGATATCTTCTGCCTTGGCACCCCCCTTGCAGCGCCTTTGGCCTCGACTGCTCCTTTTCCTCTTCCGTTATTATGCAGAACAGGGATATGCCCACTGGGAAGGTCATTCCAACTGCGTACCCCGTCTGATCATGTTGAGGGGGGGAGGGGTCCAAAGCAATCTCGAGTACACGGAGACCGACAGCACTTGGATTAATTATAGTGCAAGTCTCAGTAAGAATTTTTATTTCGTTAAATGACGAAGGAAATCACTATCAAACTCCATAAAATTCAGTTATGCCAATATCGGGTGACATTGAGCTGAGCTGAGCTGAGCTGAGCTGTGCTTACATTTTATGGGTGTGAATCGATGCCAGCACATTATACGCATAAATCCAAGACATTTGCGCAAATTGCTCTTATTTTGGGGGATGGGGGTGCAGAGTCATAGAAACATATGAATTAAGAGCAGGAATAGGCCACTCGGCCCCTCAAGCCTGCTCCGCCATTCAGTAAGATCACGGCTGATCTGATTGTAACCTTAACTCCACATTCCCACCTACCCTCGATAGCCTTTGACCCCCTTGCTTATCAAGAATCTATCTACCTCTGCCTTAAAGATATTTAAAGACTCCTCTTCAACTGCCTTTTGAGGAAGAGAGTTCCAAAGACTGACGACCCCTTATTTTTAAACAGTGACCCCTAGTTCTAGATTCTCCCACAAGGGGAAACATCCTTTCCACATCCACCCTGTCAAGACCCCTCAGGATCTTATATGTTTCAATCAAGTTGCCTCTTACTCCGGCAGATAAAAGCCTAGCCTGTCCAACCTTTCCTCATAAGACAACCCGCCCATTCCAGGTATTAGTCTAGTAAACCTTCTCTGTACTGCCTTCAATGCATTTACATCCTTCCTTAAATAAAGAGACTGGTACTGTACACAGTACTCCAGAAATGTTCTTACCAATGCCCTGTATAACTGTAGCATAACCTCCCTACTTTTGTTTTCAATTCCCCTTGCAATAAATGATAACATTCTATTAGCTTTCACAATTACTTGCTATATCTGCATACTAACCTTTTGTGATTCATGCACTAGGGCACCCAGATCCCTCTGCATCTCACAGCTATGCAATTGCTCACCATTTAGATAATATGCTTTTTTATTCTTGCCAAAAGGGACAATTTCACATTTTCCCACATTATACTCCATTTGCCAGATCTTTGCCCACTCAGTTAACCTATCTATATCCCTTTGTAGCCTCCTTATGTCCTCTTCACAACTTACTTTCCTCCCTATCTTTGTGTCATCAGCAAATTTAGCAACCATACCTTTGGTCCCTTCATCCAAGTCAATTATATGAATTGTAAAAAGTTGAGGCCCCAGCACAGATCCCTGTGGCACACCACTTGTTTCATCTTGCCAACCAGAAAATGACCCATTTATACTTACTCTCTGATTCCTATTAGCTAGCCAATCTTCTGTCCATGCCAGTATGTTACCCCTCCCCCCATCTAAATGAGCAGCAGAGGGTTTCGCCAGACATATCTTAAGCGGTTCAAATAAACAAGGAAATTCACGCATGGCGATGATTTAATGTAAGCCGCCAAAACTTTCCAGGAAATTCTGAGCCAATAATTCATTTGGATCTTTAGTCTTTATTTTAAAATCTGTTTTCCATGGAATATGATGCTGTTGGGATTCGTAGGAAGTTGCTGTATGGAAGTAGATGATGAAATCACAGCTATATGTTTCTGTTATCATACAAGCGGATTAAATTGTGCAACAGCAAAAAAAAACTGGCAGCCCAGTGACAACAGTTATACATTCATCAAATATTTATGATGCTGAGTCCCTTAGATGCCTAAAGCCTAGACCTACCTACCATAGTCTGATCCCATCACAGACATGCCTTCTGTTGTCTGATTTCAAAGTTGCAATCATGCATAAATCTCTTCGAAGAGGCCACTGATTCTCATTGGGTTGGGGGGTGGAAACTAGAAACAAGCTAGGTTATGGAGCATGCCATAATATACAGTTCCATGTTTTACAGTAATCAAAAATGTGCTGTTAGGACGCTTTTCATCTTTTCTTGCGCTTTTATAACATCTACAAGCCAAAATTCTTTCTCAGTATTGCTTATTGTCTGGTGCAAAACTTTGCGAATCTATTTGAGTACCTTCATCAAAACCTGAAGAGCATTTTCTGCTGAAGATGTTTTGAAGGCGCAATCTTTTATTTCTACAGTCAGCTTGGTGTTGGGCTCTATCTCTATGTCTTCCAACTGCACTCTAATTGTTAAGTAGAGGTATGTTGCTTAATAATCATCAGCACAATTCATCTGTGAGCTGCAGCTGATCTTGGCAGCATCCAGATATTTTTAGCATCCCTTATTTGCCTCCATCTCTATAATGTTTTGTCTGCATTCTTCCATTCATTGTCTTACAATCTACTATTCACAGTACCTTCTAGAAAGTGAACACAAATTAACAGACATTTTATGTTTTTTTTGTTACTACACTAGTGAATGTTTAATGAGAAAATCTGTAATCCAAAAGATCATGTTGAATTTGTTTTTTTTTCCCATTAGAATTCAAATGAAAAGGCATTTAAAAAATGTTTTAATGAGCACTGTCATTTCATTTTATTTACATTTTTGGTTTGTAATCACTGACTATTATTTTTGTACAAACAGCTGCTGAAATCATGTCATGCAGGGTCTGGCATTCAAGGTAGGACTGTTCTTAATTACCAAACAACAATCAAATCTGTTGTTCCATTTTCACAGTACTTCCTATCCAGATACAAATGAGCGTACAGTGATTAAAATTAGTCGTTACATTCATTGTGAAAAGTGAAACTTGCAGTGCATCAAACAATGCATCAAAAGCCATGGAGCTTTGCCAGCCAAGACTCAGGATGCTACCAGTAACTCCAGGTTCTCTGAGCAGAGTCCAAAAGTAGTAGGGTTCTAAAGATACCCAGCGGCAGGGTTCACAGTTCTGCTGGTTATGTCCACATGACTGTCTCATGCTAGAAGGATTGGACTGCAAGTTTGGGTGGTGGCAATACCTTCAGATGAATTGAAGGATGTCTTTCAGAATTTGGACTTTGATTAGTATTTGGGGAGTTCTCGGAATAATCCTGCTGGCCTGCACCTTTGCAATAAAATCCATAAATACTGTCCAAAGTATTCACAGCATTACCAAAGGCACATTGGATAGCTCGTTCAACGAGTCAGGAGAGGCACAATGAGTTTGATTGCCTCCTTTTATGCTTTGTGATTCTTTGATTGGGGGTCACATTCAACTTTGCTGCCTGGTGGCATGGATCACCCATCCTCTGTAGACCCCCTCCCATGGAACACAGATTGGTGAGAGGTTCTACGACAAGCGGGTGATGTGCTCTGGCAGAACACCACCCTGGCAGCTAAGTTGCAAATTCCCCCATTACTTCTCATTTTTAAAAAGAAATTATGCAAACAAGTCCTGGTCAACAGTAGATGCACCATAGATAACAATCAGGGATGATTTCCTCTATGAAGTATCTGCAGTGAAATTGTAAGCATGCTCTTTGCAAGTAGCTTTATTATTTGTCACATAATATAGCATAGAATTTCTCAGTTCAGTTTGGCAGGTTGTGTGTGCAAATATATATAGAGGGTGAATCTGGCCTATACCAGAAGCACAAAACAAGCTTCTAGCAAGATGGCAGAGGATTTATCACCCCACCCGATCATCTTTCCACTGAAGTTCACAGAACGATAGTTCACGCTCTTTTTTTGGGACTCATTTCCTAGTATCACTGTCCCTTTTATTTGGTTTGAAATTAAATATCTTGGCAATATTTTCCAAGATAATGGAAAATGAAAACTGGTGCAGTGCACAACAGTCTGTTGATTTGTTATAAGCCCGTTTTGTATTGCTGGTATTAGACCAGTTCCTCCACCACCCCCCCCACCCACCACCCCCAAAACCCCCCAGTGTCAGCTGATTGAAAAGACTTGATTTTGGCACACCAGATCATGTTCATTACCAGTGAACACTTAGCTGTCGCTACTCACCTAGCTCTCTCACCTGGTAAAAGAAGCAAAAGCGACATGAGGAAAAACTTGTTCACGCAGTGAGTGGTTAAGGTCTGTAATGCACTGCCTGAGAGTGTGGTGGAGGCGGGTTCAATTGAAGCATTCAAAAGGGAATTAGACTGTTATATGAAAAGGAACAATGTGCAGGGTTAAGGGGAGAAGGCGGGGGAGTGGCACTCGGTGAATTGCCACTCGGTGAATTGCTCATTTGGAGAGCCGATGCAGACACGATGGGCCAAATGGCCTCATTTTGTGCTGTAACAATTTTGTGATTCTGTGATTCTATGAGTCAACTAGTTAATAATTGCAGTTATAATTCGAAACAACTAAGCAGTGCATGTGGCATTTGTTCAAATGGGAGCTGTTTCGAATGCACGTTTCTATCTAAATAAAAATCAACATTGTTTACACTGTTGTATACTGTATTTTAAAATTATTTATCAAATTGACGGTTGCAGAACAGGTTGAGAAAACGCTCAATAAAGCATATGGGATCCTAGTGTTATGGCCAGGTGAGGGGGTTGTTGGGGGTGGGGGGGGGGGGGTGGGGTGGTGTGCGGGTTCGCAGTCTCCCCTCTTGTCCTTCCTCTTATTTGACCGCAACAGGGTTTATCCCCTTTTAAAACAGTGGATGCGCTTACCACCTTAGTAAGTGTTTTACCTTTAACCTTTATTAAGATATCGAAAGAACCAAACGGACAGGTTTTCTTGAGTGTAAACAAGAAAGAGGTCAGTTTATTATACTTAACAATCTAAACCCGATCTAAATAAAATTTTAAAAAATACACTACACATTCACGCACACACTCACACAAGAATCACACATACAAATAGATTACAGAGTGAGAAGTAGATTCGTGGTTGGAGTCGAGTCCAGAATAAATTTTTAAAAATTAAGACGCTGTCCGTGAGCTAATTCTATGGTCTTCTCGCTGAAGTTGAAGTCTTTGGCTGGTCAAAGTGAACGTTGTGGCTGGTCTTCTTGGCTCAGAGTTTTCTTGAAGGCAGACTTGTAGGTGGCTTTCTTCTCCTGGTGTCTCTGTCTGTCGCAATTTGTAGGCTTGGTGGGTCCACAGTTGCAGACAGTTTTCAAACTTGCAATGTTATCGGGAGGGAGGGACACAACCCTTCTGTCCAGTTTCAGTCGCTGCTAGTCTGTCTTTGTGAAAACTGGGAGTTTCCTTAGACAGAGATGGACCGATGGTCACATGACTGCCTCAGTGTATTCTCTGGAACCTCCTACTGAGATTGAAAGTTAGGAATTTCCATCTCCCCAGGCCCCAGTTTGCCAATATTTACATTTGGAGGGGTTTGCTCTTTCAAAGTTAATGTGCCAGGATGGCCTTGAATGTTGTGCTAATGAAGCAATCTTTGGTAATTCAATCATTTCGAGCAAGCCATTGTTTTGGCTCCAGGCTCATCAGACATGTGTCTCCTGTTGGAGGCCTTGGAATGTGAAAAGGTGTTTCAGATGCAAATTGCAGTGGCCATCTTGGCTGCCAGTTTTTAAAATTTAACTGTAGGATTTTTCTTCCATTAAAAGTTTAATGTAAGTTTCCAAGCAATGAAATAAAATTCCTCATTTGGCATATCGTTTTTCTTGACACTGACACTGGGCTTTATAAATATAGAGTACAAAAAGAAGGAAGTTATGATAAGCCTGTATAAAACACTAGTTTGGCCTCAACTGGGGAATATTGTGTCCGGTTCTGGGCACCACACTTTCAGAAGGATGTTAAGACATTAGAGAGGGTGCAGAAAAGATTCAGGAGAATGGTTCCAGGGAAGCAAAACTTCAGTAACGTTGATAGGTTGCAGAAGCTGGGACTGTTCTCCTTGGAGGAGAGAAGATTAAGAGGAGATTTGATAAAGGTATTCAAAATCATGAGGGATCTGGACAGAGTAGATAGGGAGAAACTGTTCTCATTGGCTTAAGGATCCAGAACCAGAGGACACCAATTAAAGGTAATTGGCAAAAGAAGCAACAGTGGCACGAGGAAAAACATTTTTATGCAGCAAGTGGTTAGGATCTGGAATGCACTGCCTGAGAATGTGGTTGAGGCAGGTTCAATCAAGGCATTCAAAAGAAAACTGGATAATTATCTGAAGAGAGAAAATTTGCAGGGCTGTGGGGAAAAGGCAGAGGAGTGGGACTAGGTGAGTTGCTCTTGCAGAGAGTCAGCACGGACACGAGGGGCCGAATGGCCTCCTTTGCTGTAACCGTTCTATAGTTACATGAAATTTATGTATCTCTAAACCCTGGACAGATCAAACACAGATTTGATATTCACACTCACCAGAATTTGGTTGGGCTTACCACAGACATTGACCTTGAGGTGTCACAGGATTCTAGGACAGTGGATGTATTATACTTGGAGAACGTTGTTGATTTAATTCTTTTTCTCGTTATCTCTTGGGCAATAAAAAATGGAAGATATCTAGCAATAGGAGATAAGTATGACATTCAATTGCTACCCGTTCAATTTACGATATATCCAGGAGGGAAACAGTAACCGCCCTTTGGGAATCTGAATCCTCCTTGGTGCAATTTTGAGGTGGGCCTATAAATAGCTGTGCGCCACTCTTGCCTGAAACAGGCAAGACGCTCTTTGCAAATGCAAATTGGCATCCAATGGAGGTTGTAGGACCCCGTTGGCAATTTTCCAGGAGAAATGGACAAGTTTGTCTCAGGTGATGAGCAGCCTAACCAACAGGAATGCTGTTCCTTGACCCGCACAGATACTGAGGCCCACTGCCAGTCAATGAGTAGTCCCCTTCCGGTGCACCTTTTCCCCCATCGCCCGCCTTCTGTGCTGACTTCCAGCTCACCTCACTCATGGAGCTGCTGGCATCTTGCGCCACAACTGTGCGCAAACACTCGTTGAGTTCTGGGAAGCTCGCCTGACTGTATTCTAATGAAGCCTGGACTGGAAAACAGTTTGGGCCTCCTGCTGAAGGATTCAGGCAGGCATGTCTGCCACGCTGCTAATTTCATACCCGTTTTGGGTCTATGTATAACATTTCCCTCAAGAAGCCCACTGATGGATTACATTCATTCCAAACAACTTACCCACCACCCCGACAAGCCCATTTCCTTTCCTCCTCTCCTGAAAGTAGTGAGATAGGATTCCATATGTGCCTCTGATATTTCCAACAAGAGGTCATTCTTGCAAACTGTTGGCCTGATTTGTTATCTGAGCCTATCCAGGACAGCAGTAAGAATAATAATTTGCCTTAATTCATCTTGATTATGGAAAAGAAAAATCAACTAGGGACCTCACTCCTGTTTGCTAACCAGTGACTTCTCCGGGAAAGTGAATTGATATGGATATTAGTTCAGGAATAGTAGCGGGCTCAGCTGTGAAGCCTACAAATAGTGTGTTGGCTCTGACTGTGTAGCTTATACCACAGGGCAAATTAGCAGCAGCATACCAACACCTCAAAATTGCACCAAGAAGGATTCAGATTCCCAAAGGGTGGTTTCAGTTTCTCTCCTGGATACATCATAAATTGAACGGGTAGCAATTGAATGTCTCACTTATCTCCTGGAAGCACAAGTTTGATGGTGTTCACTATCCTATCGCTAGATATCTTCTATTTTTATTGCCCAAGAGATAACGAGAAAATGAATTAAAACAACGATTTTCTCCCAAGTATAATATATCCTCTGTTCTAAAATCCTGTGACATTTCAAGGTCAGTGTCTGTGGTAGGGCCCAACTAAATTCTGGTGAGTGTGAATATAAAATCTGTGCCTGATCTGTCCAGGGTTTAGGGATACCGCTTAAATTTGTATTTTTAAGAGATGAGGAACAAAATTGAGGGAAGCAAACTACACTACACTGGGCGGCAAAGTGGTTAGCACCGCCGCCTCACAGCTCCAGTGACCCGGGTTCAGTTCTGGGCACTGCCTGTGCGGAGTTTGCAAATTCTCCCTGTGACCGCGTGGGTTATCGCTGGGTGCTCTGGTTTCCTCCCACAGCCAAAGACTTGCAGGTTGATAGGTAAATTGGCCATTGTAAATTGTCACTGGTGTAGGTAGGTGGTAGGAGAATGGTGGGGATGTGGTGGGGAATATGGGATTAATGTCGGATTAGTATAAATGGGTGGTTGTTGGTTGGCAATGGTGGGCCGAAGGGCCTGTTTCAGAGCTGTATCTCTGACTTTATGACGTGCAGGTCACTTCCCTGCTTCATTGCACAGTTCCTGAGGTACTGTTGAAGTGTCTTCGATGTACAGTAGTATGAAATGAACTTTTATGCGATGTTAATTCCACTATGGAGTTATGCAAAACAATTCTGCATTGATGCATTGATTAGCAGTTTAAAATTTTGTTGTATGAAAATGTTACATATGGATATTGTTTACTGTTGAGAAATTTGTCCTCACTTTGATGTATTGGGGAAGAATAAGTAAATGATTGTGAATAACTTTTTGAAAAAGAAGTTTTTGCTAAGAAACTTTTCAAAAATCATATTTATAACCCTTACCCAGGTACATTTGGAAAATCATTTAAGATTACGCAACACTTGACTGTATTGTTGCTTTTAACAAGTACAAGCAGATCTCAAGACCATCCTCAATGTGACATCTGGGGAGCCTCCTATCACTTTCAGCCTCAAAGTCTGAGGCTCCTTTTGGCTCCTACATATGTTCTCTTTGAAGCGACAATTGGAGGTTAACAATCCAACAGCCTTGAGAAGTCACACCATGAGAGGTTCCTCACTCCTCCCCTTCCATCGCCAGCAACAATGATAGGACAGCTGCCAGATGCAAGACGGTGTGGCTGGATGCAGAAGATATATTTAGAGAATTTATCTGAGACACCTAGCCTGTACACTCCCAAAGAAAATTTTCCTTTGTTCAGATCAGAGTATGGTACCGGAAAACATGCTTTGGTCAGAAGTAGATATTTTCTGCATCTACACAACAGAGATTTTAATGTAAGATAAAAGTTTTTGGTTCACGTATTTTGTGGATAAAAAACTATGAGGATTTCGATTCACCTTCCATCAAAATGTTCATGCCACTCAGATAGTTTAAACTGGTTAACCTAGAAGATAAATACTTCAATAACTGTCTGGAGCAAGTAAAAGAAATTCACTCACCAGGCCCACTCTGTGTGGTGCCAGTGCAGAATGGGCATGAAGTGGGTGGCAAATTTGACAGAGCTCATTGTCACCAATTCTGTACTGCACATGTACTCCCAGGTGGGTCTTAAAAGTAGATCCAAGGAATGGTCGCCAAAAATAGGCAAGAACTTTATTTCAATATTGAAATGTATTTTAATGTTGTGTTTATTAGTGCTACATGACTTTGCTTGATTCTCACCATGAATGAGTTGAGTTTGTCCTTGCAAAGTGGAGGCAGGCATGTTCCAGGCTGACAACAAGGCAGAATTTAAAGCAGACTGGCTGTGCTTTGAGAATATATATCTGAAAGTGCAGTTTATCAGTAGCTTGTACATGCTTTCCCTTTTCATTTTATCAGTCTTATTAAGATTTTTGCTCAAAGGTCAGCGTACCAGATTTTTAGTTGCTGCAGCTATAATTTTGAACATGGACAATATGGAAATTCTATATCTTGTGTTATTTGTTATGTGATTAAGAGAGTGAAAGGAAGCAGGGATGTCAGTGACATGCTCGGTCACCATGCCCTGAACATTTCATTCAATAAACTCATTTTAAGCTGCAGCAGAAGACAAAGTCAGTATTAGTTGAATACATACTTTGGCAACAGTTGTTCACTTGTTTTAAGGAACCCATCACGTCAGGATTATTTGACACAGAAAGAAGACTGCAAGGATGACTCTTAAGAGACTTGGCTTGCCCTCTTCGGCCCTGACTGCTGACATCTCTGAGACAGCCATGAACACAAGCACAGCACAGCACTCAGTCTTTACAACCATTATTGTATGATCGATTGCAGTGTAGGTCTCTGGAAGCAACATTTCAGATGCTGGACAAATCAGATGACATTTTGCAATCGAGCTGCGCTAGGGTTTGACAAGTTTGCCAACCCGAGAGCCCAAGGGAAGACGAAGAAGAGAGGCCTCTCATTAATGAAACCTTCATGAAAGTATCCCATCCACACAATGCATTAACGTTCCCCACCAAATGTACACAATACAATTAATAAATGCACTCTCATCAAAATTGGTCATCTTGCTAACCTAATTAGCGTGGGTCCCATTCCTTTGATCTGCTATTATCTTGTTCATACAATAATGTTACAGCTCAGACATGCACTATTCTAAACCATCCCAAGAAAATTCTTGACACAGTTGGGTATAAGTGAAACCACATTTAATGCCCTATCAGTGATTTTTGTAAGCGTCTACTGCTTCTGTCCTGTAGTTTCCTCTTGGTGACAGCACACCAAGTGGTCAGTAGAGAGGCAAGACCCAAGTACCTGCCCAACTTTCTTTCCAACTGCTGACCAGGAAAAGAGTGGCCGCAGACCATGGGACAGTGACAGGTATGTCCAGTCTAGATTATACTGGAGTGAGAAGGAGAAGGTGTAATAGTAGCCTCCTCCCTCTTCCATAAGGCCCTGTTACCTCTTTGTTGAGACCTTAGACACATGGAGAGATTTTATTGAAATTTTGAAAATAAATTTCTGGGCTATGCTGCCCGTTTTAATGGTGCTTTCTCCTCACCTGGTGCTGCAATGGGTGTTCCACTGAAACAGTGCCGAATTTTGTTTCCTAGCAACAGCGGCTTCCCTCTTGCTGGCGGAGAGCTTGTGGGGACCCACCCTTTACAGATAATCAGCTCCAAACATAGGGGGATGGGTCAGGACTGGGGCAATAGGCAAAAGTCCCACCCCAGTCCTTCTCTAGTAGTGAAACCATCTGCACCTAACAGCTTTCTGCTGTGTCTCCTGTTATTTGAGGGGTGAGCTGGCAAGACCAGAGGTGATATCGCTCTTGGCACCAGTTTCTTCTATGTATTCTCCAACCATTTGTCTGTATCTGCAGAATCCCTCAGCGCATCTACTGATGTTTTTTTTAAAAATTCTTTCATGGGATGTGGGCATCACTGGCTAAGTCAGCATTTATTGCACATCCCTAATTGCCCTTGAGAAGATGGTGGTGAGCTGCCTTCTCGAAACCCTGCAGTCCATGTGAGATAGGTACACCAACTGTGCTGTTAGGAAGAGAGTTCCAGGATTTTGACCCAGTGACAGTAAAGGAACAGCAATTATAGTTCCAAGTCAGGATGGTGTATGGCTTGCAGGGGAGTTTGCAGGTGGTGGTGTTCCCATGCAACTGCTGCTTTTCTCCTAGGCGGAAGAGGTCGCGGCTTTGGGAGGTGCTGTCGACTGAGCTTTGGTGAGTTGCTGCAGTGCATCTGGTAGTTGGTGTGCACTTCTGCCACTGTGCGTTGGTGGTGGAGGAGGGAGTGAATGTTGTTGGTGGATGGTGTGCCAGTCAAGCAGGCTGCTTCGTCCTGGATGGTGTCAAGCTTCTTGAGTGTTGTTGGAGCTGCACTAATGAAGGCAAGTGGAGATAATTCCACGACATTCCTAACTTGTGGTTTGTGAATGGTAGAAAGGCTTTTGGGAGTCAGGCAGTGAAATACTTGCTGCAGAATACCCAGCCTCTGACCTGCTCTTGTAGCCACAGTATTTGTATGGCTGCTCCAGTTAAATTTCTGGTTATTGGTAACCCTTAGGATGTTGATGGTAGGGGATTTATAATCCCAAGCCTGAATGTTGTCCAGGTCTTGTTGCATATGGACATGGACTGCTTCGGTATCTGAGGAGTTGCAAATGGGACTGAGCACTGTGCAATCATCAGCGAACATCCTCACTTCTGACCTTACGGTGGAGGGCAGGTCATTGATGAAGCAGCTGAAGAAGGTTGGGCCTAGGACACTACCCTGAGGAACTCCTGCAGTGATTTCCTGGGGACTGAGATGATTGACCTCCAACAAGCACAACTATCTTCCTTTGTGCTCAGCATTACTCCTGTTTTGCTCGGGGCTCCTTGATGCCACACTTAGTCAAATGCTAAATTGATGTCCAGGGTAATCACTCTCACCTCACCTGTGAAGTGCCAGACCTCTCAGCGACAATGCTGGCAGTGAAGCCCTACAAAATAACTCTCTTGATCCAGTCTCCCTCCGGGCTGACCTTGGGCCACTCTGTTGGGCTGCACATCATCGAATGTGGTCCAGAAATGGGCCCAGACAAGTTTCTGCCCCAGATTTTTTCTTAGTTCCCAGACATTCATATGAGGTCTGAACAATGGAAACATGTGCATGCTATTATTATAAAGCATTTGCAGTTTGTCTCTTAATCCTAGTCTGGAAACTCAGCTAATTTCAGGGTAAGCATCAAAGTTGACTCTGACACAGAATTTACTTTAATTTTTAACTGAATTGAAAATTCAGTCCATAACAATATTTCTGTGGCAATTTTTAAAGTGGATATGGATCATTTGTGATTCACACTGAAGCAAGATAGGATTGTATTTCTCGATGAGTCATTTCATCGGTTCACAGTTGCCATGGTACCATAATTATCACTAGCATTATCATAGTTATTTGGAGTTTAGCAGTACTTCAGTTTCTTGATTTTTGCTAATAGTTTATAAATTTGCTGCATAGTTTTATACATACAAACTGTGTAGTTTTTATTTTTTTATTTCAACTGATTCTCATAGCAAAACCTTTCTCTCTTTTCATTGCAATGGACCTAAAAACTATTAAAAGAGAGCTTAGTGCTATTTAAAGGAAGGTACATTCCAGCAATCTATTCACAAACATGAGTGAAAAATTACAAATCTCTGTCAGATCACCATTCAAATGTCTTTTTTACCAGGCTGAAAAGCTGCAGCCGTTCATCATAACTCAGAATATGGAGGGCGGCGCAGTGGTTAGCACCACAGCCTCACAGCTCCAGCGACCTGGGTTCAATTCTGGGTACTGCCTGTGTGGAGTTTGCAAATTCTCCCTGTGTCTGCGTGGGTTTCCTCCGGGTGCTCCGGTTTTCTCCCACATGCCAAAGACTTGCAGGTTGATAGGTAAATTGGCCATTATAAATTGCCCCTAGTATAGGTAGGTGATAGGGAAATATAGGGACAGGTGGGGATGTGGTAGAAATATGGAATTAGTGTAGGATTAGTATAAATGGGTGGTTGATGGTCGGCACAGACTCGGTGGGCCGAAGGGCCTGTTTCAGTGCTGTATCTCTAAATAAAATAAATAAATAAAAAATAAATAGACCCCTGACACTAGAAATCAGCCTCATGGCTCTCCACTGCACTGACTCCAAATGTTGGAGTGTTAGGATTATGAAATTCAAGGTCCTTAAGCAAAATTAATAAAACTCCATCTAATTTTAAACAGTCCTTTATCTACCGAAAGAGAGATAATCTCCTGAAGATATTGTACGCATGTGAGAACCAAATATAAAATGTACATTAAATTCCAATCGAATATAAAATACATTTGGACGACATTGGGGCTTTATTTTCCAGTTTAATTCTCTTCATAAGTCTAAAGCCTCTCTTTCCGCACAGAATTCACCTTTGTTTCTATCTTAATATTCAGTACAATAAACGGTAGTGCAGCATTCCTCATGACAATAAGAAACAGCGTCATAGGGACGTAGGGCAGGACTGGTTCATTCAGCCCCTCGAGCCTGTTCTTCCATTCAATGAGATCATGGCTGATCTATGACCTAGCCCACATACCTGCTTTGCCCATATCCGTTATGTTATGGAGTCTTCATGTGTAAACTGCGTTCTGTACAGCTTGAGTTTGTGTTTGAGACGGTCCTTGATTTGAATCTGGGGAGTTCCAAGTTAAACCCAGGTTGGATAATCAAACAGTCTTGTGACCAAGGGGAAAAAATAGTTTTTTCTACCCAGATTCATGTGACCGGCAGTTTTTAGTTTCAGTTTGTCACGAAGCTCTGCAGGGTGAAGCCAGCAAAGGAAAAGCTGTTTGAGTTTTTGAAGAAAACACCAGAGTGTGTTAAGCCAGAGAAGAGGCTGAATGGTTCTCACAGGAAGCCAGTAGCAGAGCTCGATATTGGTTGGTATCAAAAAGAGTCTCTCAGGACTGCTGAACTGGAAAAAGCTGGGAGCTGTGGATTTCAAAAGTTCAGGCTCTTTGAATTGGAACACATTTCCTGGTAGTTGAACTTTGGGGTGGAAAAAGTTAAGAGTAGCTACCATTGTCTTCGACGATTGGAAATTATTAGCGGAGCCACACCATCAGAACGGTAGTGGACAAGGCCAGACCGGTAAACGGAAGATTACTTCCATATCCGCATCCTGGTGGATCGGACTTGAAAGCTACCTGAAGAAAATGCTGGCTTTAGTGTGTTGTGAGACGGATCAGTGGACTGTAAGGACAGTCCTTGATGCATCCGCTAATTAATATGTAACCTTTCAGATATATACATTGATCGTGATTTAACTGTTAGTTCATGTTTAATTATTGTTGGTTTTGTTTCCAATGTTAAAGTAAAATTTATGAAGGTGAAATCTTGTCCATTTTGTTTTTGTTTACTAAATTGGGGTCATTCGGTGGATTTGAATCTCTCCGTTTGCTGATGGTCCTCAGGGTTCACAACACTTAATACCTTTGGATAACAAAAATCTAACAATCTCCAATTTTAAATTAACTGTTGATCCAGCATCAGTTGCCGTTTGCAGAAGAGAGTTCCCCTATGCCCCCTAGTCTTAGACTCTCCATTATTCCTTTCTTGTCAGTACCAAATGCTCATCAGCAATATAACCCATCAGCAAGAAACCGGCGTAAAAAAAATCATGTAGCATAAGGCTGATGGTAGGAATTTTGAAAATAATTCTTTGAATACATCTGTCCCCTCAGGGCAGGAAAATCAAAAGTGTCTTACAGGTTCGTATAGACTGCTCTTTCAAAAGCACAGATTATGTTCTGTAAACAGCCTGAGAGTTTCAAATAGTTGGAACACACTGTAAATTTTTACACCGGCAAATGCATGAAAAATGGTCGACACAGAATCTATCCCATAGCTTTCTGTTGCATGGTGCCACTCAGCTTATGAAATGGGCAAATGACTGGGTGGCCTGGCCTTTAGGAGTTGGCTTTTTAAAGGAGACTGGTGCTTTTCGCTTTTGGTTTTAAAGTTTTCACTTTCCTTTATTATCTAGTGATATCAATATTTTTACTGTTGTATTATTTTATGTTGCTAGAATTTTATTAAATCTTTTACTTACAAGAATCTTTCTTCCCGCTATTATTTCACTCGCAACAGGTAGGGAGGGTGGCAGTCCCTGGAGGATTGGGGGGGGATGACTTACAATGACGCCTTCAGATTTGAAGGAGAAAAAAAGGTCAGTCTTTGAGGGGGTAAGAAAGACTGGTCAAATTATACCTTATGCGCTATGGACACCTTAGGATCTGCATTTATAGACGCAAAAAGCCCTACCAGGAATGTAAGAAAAGACCTATCTTCACCGCATCCACTGCACAAAGGTGATATCACAGAGTTATCTGTTCTCATCGAGGCTAGCCTGCAGATAAGTTCATATCATTGGAATGCATCTTCCCTTGGCTGAAAAAAGTCACCATTGCATTAACCTTTTGCACCACCATTGCTGATTTATGCCAAATCAGACAGTTGGCCTGAAGCAAAGGATGAGGCTTTGTTTGCCAGAGGCAATACATTGTTTGTATTCCTGTGAAAAGAAGAAATTGGCATGCAGAACCTTTACCAGGTGGACAAGTCCTCGAGTGCAGTGTATCATATAATACACACACATTGTCATCAGACTGCCATGTTTCTACTTCTTTTCTGCCCCCGCCACTTGCTGTTCCTTAGCTATGCACTCTGCTTCAGCCAGTGTTATCTCTTCATACTCATTGACTTCATCCTCGAGGATGTGTGAAACAGTATTGGTTCTTGCAAATGGAGCTGTTGTATTGTTAGTTCACTGGCACACATTCAAACAGAGATTGCATTGTAAGCTACTGTATATTGTTTGTTGGTTGTGTGTATGCCTGTATGGGGGTGATTGAGAAAGGGACTAAGACGTAATAGCAGGCCTGATGGAAGACCCTGTGCTTTACCTTCCATACATCCTCCCTACTTGATATTCTTGGATTCCCAAGGGAATCAAGTACCTGTAATTTGAGGCTTTATTCTGCCAGGACCTGCCTCTGTGAATTTTGTGCCATCTTGTGATGTAAGCAGAAATGTAATCTTGAGAGCCATTTAATTTTGACCAGTCAGCCTTGGAGGAACGCATGCCTGTGCGATTTCCTGAGCCTATCCTGATGATAGCAGAGCCTTAAGACTAGGGTTTGGATTCTACCCCCCCCCCACTGGAGGTCTAGAAGCAGAGGGGAAAATACCACATGCCTCTATTAATCTCCTAACTTGCTGCAATTTTCTTCCATCGCCCACACTGCTATGCAGGATGGGTTTAGCATGGTAACACCACTCTTGATTGGGCTGCTACTGCTAAGAGGGAGGGAAATTTAGCACTGGTACAGACTTTACAAGGCTGCAGCCAGTTAAAGGGGGTCATCTGTTTAACAGATGTGCCAAATGTGTCAACGAGCAACAGTCTCAAGGGTTGATGAGAGCAGAGATTCCCAATATTTCAGATGCATCTGTGGAGGTTGAAGTCACAGCCAGAATAAAGAAATACTTCTGCATGGAAGGCAGGCAGTTCAGTAAAAACTGTAAAAGCTGTTGACAACCTCCACCACACCAAGAATTGTCACACAGTGCAGGAAGAGGTGCAGTGACCGCATGAGCGATCAAAATATCAGAATTCTTTACAATGTATATCCTCCATCACTCATCCAGCCTTCACTCACCTCCTTACTACTTATAACATTTCTCTATTAGCAGTTGAGTGTTGGGAAAACTCCGATACGCAAAGGGAGCCCTCTGAAAATGCTCAAACATCACCTGAACTTAAAACCACTATGGCCCCTCAGGGTTTCTGCTCGTCTTCATGGACTTTTCGTTTAAAGGGACCTCCCTTCAATGCACCTCCACCTCCCCTCTTAATGGAAGGTATATGCTCATATAGGATGCGTCCATGACAGTCACATATTTTCAACACTCTCCCCGCTCCCTCCAAAGGGAAAGCTTGTTGATAACCAGCACCAGACAAATACAGCCAGGAGATAAGCACGTAGCTGAAAAACCTCAGTCCACCTGAGCACAGGACACTGGAGATTGTTCCAGACAGACAGGTGAGACTGAGGGTAATCACAAGGTGACAATAGAAGACTGATAAAAGCTGGGAATTGCCCTTCATAGGTAGTGGCCGCTTTATGTGCCTTCGGAAACTTTTGAACTGGCTTTAAATCCGGTCATTAGTTCTTCAAGGGGCAACATCAGTGTGCAGTTAAACAAGCTGTTCTGTGTTACGCATCATAGCAAGAAGCGATTGGCCATTCTTATGACCACCCAGGCATTTCCAGATCCTCATCACCAACAAGAGAGAGTCTAACCATCTTGCCTTGACATTTAATGGCATTACTAACGCAGAAACCCACTATCAACATCCTGGGGGTTACCATTGACCAGAAATTTAACTGGACCAGCCAAATAAATACTGTGGCTACAAGAGCAGGTCACAGGCTAGGAATTTTGAGACGAGTAACTCCACCTTAGTCCTGTCCACCATCTAAAAGACACAAGTCAGGAATGTAATGGAATCCTCCCCACTTGCCTGATTAGTGCATCTCCAACAACACTCAAGAAGCTCAAAACCATCCAGGACAAAGCATCCCGCTTGATTGGCACCCCATCCACCACCTTCATCATTCACTCCCTCCACCACCAGCACACAGTGGGCTGGATTTGATGGTTCTTCCCCCCCCCTCCCCGCCCCCCCCCCCCCCTCCGAGGCAGGGTCAGAGGCAAGGCAGCCAATAGAATTGCGGCAGGGGCAGACGCTCCGTCGCCAAGCAATTTTGCAGGTGTGGGATAGGCCCGTGACCACCAACGCGCCCAGAGGCAAATTGGGACTCTCAAGTGGCCTATTAATGGCCACAAGGGCATCATGCCGCTCCACCCCCACCGCTGGGATTTAACGAGTGGCAGGGGCTGTCTCCACCACCCGGGGAGGGCACCTAGTAATATGAGGCGCCCTCCCTGCAGGCTTGAAGGTGTCCCTCCTCCATGAGCAATCTGTGGTCCGTGGAGGACCCCTGCTGGCTAAGCCTCCACCTCCATGGAACCGTGCTCCACCCCCTACCGCCCCTTTGCCGGGGCCTCCCAGACTGGCTCCAGTGACCCCGCCTCACTTACCTGAGGCCTGGGCTTCCAGCGCTGGGCCTCAGTCCAAGGTCTGTGCAGTACCGGCAATGGCCAGCACTCCCAGTGGCGCTGCTGATACTACTGAGCTGCCAGCCCTGTGACTGGTCAGTCTTTAAAGGGACAGAGATCCCGGTGTCAGGTACTCAAGTGCCTGAACAACAGAAGATAGCGCCGGATGGACTCAAAGGCTGAGACGCGGCTCACCCTACTTTTTCGGCCTGGCGCCAGGAGCCATCGCCACAAATCCAGCCCAGTGGCAGTAGTGTGTACCAGCTACAAGATGCACTGCAGCAATTTGCCAAGCCTCCTGAGACAGCACCTTCCAAACTCACGACCTCTACCACCTAGAAGGACAAGGGCAGCAAATGCATGGGAACACCACCACTTACAAGTTCCCCTCCAAGTCACACACCATCCTAACTTGGAACTATATCAACGTTCCTTCACTGTCGCTGGGTCAGAATCCTGGTACTCTCTTCCTAACAGCACTGTGGGTGTACTACACCAGATAGGCTGCAGTGGTTCAAGAAGGCAGCTCAACACCACCTTTTCCAGGGCGATTAGCGATGGGCCATAAATGCTGACTTAGTGACGCTCACGTCCCAAGAGCAATTTTTGTTTTAAATAGTTAAGGTGATGAATATGTGGGAGGTGTCTTCGACCCATGCAACCCTTTTCAGAAAGTTTCTCACGGCCTGCAGAACACCCTGGGGACTGACAGTCTGGGAGATTCTTGTGGAATTAAAATGCCACATGCAGCTTCTGAGGACATTAATACAAAAGCAAAATACTGCGGATGCTGGATAACTGAAATAAAAACAGAAAATGCTGGAAATGAAAGGTCATCAACCTGAAACTTTAACTTTTCTCACCGCAGGTGCTGCCTGACCTGCTGAGCATTTCTGTTTTTATTTCAAAGACATCGGTAGCTTCTTGAGCGATAGCTACCACTCCTTCAGTAGATACCTTGAGCTCAGCCTGAACACCATGCTTACACAGGGTTTCCGAGACCTCATTGTGGCAATTCAGTCTGCAATGGCAGCAACCAGTAGCACCAGTGAATTGGAAGCAATGGTCACAGATATTGCTGTCTCGACAGAGAGTCGAACTGAGCCTAATTTTTTTCAAGCACCCTCCAGTACTTGCACCTAGGGGAGCTTCAGACTTGGGTCTGGCACCCTTTGCTGCTGCAGGAGAAATGTTGCTCCCATCGCGTGACTAGATTTGTAGGCACCTCTGGGTGAATGTTGCTATTGAAAGTACATAGAATTCTGAGTTTATTTCTGGGAATACTTGCAACTTCTGGGAGTTGGATGATGTCAGGACCTTTGGAGGAAATTGGCAAAAGTCTCTGACAGTGAGGGACTTTCTGAGGGTTTAAGGGTTAATCAGGCAGGTCCACAGAGCCTTTATTTGCTATGTCAACCTTTATTCATTGAAAGCGCTGGACCATAAGTTATGCCCTCCTTTCCCTGGATGCTGCCTGTCTTCATCTACGTCTCAGTGTGGGGATGGAGGTGCTTTCCCTCATCCTAGTTTCATCATCCTCCTCTTTCAACTTCTGGAATCAACAAGCCTTTCATCTTTCATTGTGATGTTACCTAGTACACAGCAATATCTGCCTCTGGGGTACCTCACTGCTCCTACTCTCACCTTAGACCATGGCAGTAATTATTTGGGCTGAAGTTGGGGAAAATGGGTCAGAGAGGTTAGCCATGTCTATTTGAGCCCGCTTATATGTGGTAGATGATGATCATGGTGGGCCTTAAGGAGTACTGGCAAACATGCTTGCATTTGTATAGTGTCCTTATCACATTCTCTCAAAAATGTATCAAAGTGCATCACACAATGGCTTACTTAAAAGTGCTCTCACTCTGGTTATGCAGGCAGGAAGAAAGGTAGGGCCACTATTCAGCTTTCCAGATGGGGTGGTGGTTACTTCCCATTAAAAAGCTGAAAATTAGACCTCGCCATTATACATTTGAATGCAACCACCCACTGTCTCTCCTCTGTACAGTCATCTGTGCATTAAATCACCCTGTGTTATTCACCCACATAATATCTAAAATCACGAACAATCAATCATCTGCCAGTTCATACATTTACCTCAGGCAGTAAATCACATATCATCTCATTCACACACACACGCGCTCAATATTTTTAGCCGACCGTTGGTTTTACAAAAAAAAAAATCCAACAGTCAAGTTTTTAAAAAAAAATACAGACACACAAATGCTTCTTATAATCAAAGGGTGCTCCTTAAACAACAAATCACAGCATTTTCTTACTCCCATTTGTCTACTTTAGTGTTAATTACATCAAAATTTTGTAAGCTGATTAACATTGATTAAAATTCAGCAACATAGTAAGAATTTTTCAATGTACTATGCCAGTGCAATTTATTACTGTTCAATTTGTTACCACTTATAAGCAGCAGACATTGATTCCTTCAACAAAACTAGATTCAATTCGCTCTTCACAGTATACTGTTCTTAAATAAGGAACCATTGTTTGTGCATGATAATGAAAAATTGATTTGATTAAACTACACGGGAAAAAAATCCATGTGTGGAAGCATAATGGGGTACACTTCCTCCCAATCTTCCACTATAACTTTGGCAATAGATTAGTAGAAATCCTGGAGAAATGTTCATTAATGTATTTCACCAGGGTTTCCACTGAAGTTATAACGGAATATTGGGAACGCCCTTGTGGAAATTTTACCTCCAACTGTCTCAACAGTTAGCACTGTTGCCCAGTGTGTCAAAATGATTTAGGACAATGACTGCATAGATATCTTCACTTGTTTGTTTTTTCTATCCTGGCACGTATGTAAATCAGCTTGTAGAAAATACTGCCATAGTGAAGTTGATGGACACTTCCATGGAAAAATAGGTAGAAAACCTACTGGTAAGTCCTTTTAACCTGCATCATGACAGATGTAACATAGGTAGTTATTTCAGTCCCTTCTATTATGAAGATGAGTGATTGCACTCGTCCTCTGAAATAAATTATTTAATTTAGAGATTTTCCCCACACACTCCCCTTGTTATCTTAACCTGAGTACCTCTTCATCTGCTTGTCCTCATCCCTTCCCTGCTGTGCATGGAGGCCTGTCCACTGTTCACTTCCCCACAGGATTTTGGACAAGAACAGAAACTCAACAGCACAAAAGAGTCAAACCCGCATTCCTTTTCTCAGTGGCACCACACATTGGTTCCCCAACCATTGCATTAGACTCCTTAATGACAGGAGGCACTACAGTCTCAGCTTGCAAGCTACAGTAAAAATTGTTGCCATATTTCACGATCAGATGAAAATAATGGAATTTATATAATTTAAAATATGCTGTGCTTTAAATTATAAGCTATAGAAGAATTTAAAGAGTTCCCGATGTATATAAATCCTAACAGCACGAACAGTATTTAGCACCATTTGTACTATTAAATTATTTATCATGTTTAAAACACATACCTTAAAATATAGTCACTGTTGACTGGTACCTCGTTCTCAGAATAATTCCACTATGCCATGGTAACAGGAATATTTTCAAATGATTCTCAGGAAGGAAATGGGTAAAATGAATCATAGCATTATGGAAATAGGAATAATTTGAGTACCCAATAGATCTAATCCACATCATTATGTTTTATATAATTTGCTCAAATGTCTTATTATATAATTTACTTGCGTACTGGTTTGACATGCCATTTATTTTTTTTTTCTGACCTAGATATGAATTTAGTTATATGATTGAAATGACTGTAATTATTGCTACTTAGATGAACAGATGATGGATTTATGCTAAAATCTGTCCTAGATAAAACAATCTAAAGTAGCACAATATTTTATGCAGGGACCTAAAGAGCAAAAGTGTAGGGTCGGGTGGAATTGATGGAGGTCATCACACCTATAGGAACACTGATAACACAAGTTATCACTGTACGTGGAAGTGAGTTTCTTTTTTGGTGTTAGAACCGTGAAAAAGGTTTCACTCTATATGAATTATATATGTGCTTAGTCTATCTGAATATCCTTCGGTCTCAAACCAGGATTCAGGATCAGAGTGCTCCTTATGCTTCTCCAGTCTAATTGATATAGTTTGGTCCCTTACATCAAATTAAATTCAAAACTAATACCAGAATTTTGTGCGTGTGTGTGTATATGTATGTGTGTGTGCGTGCACGCGCGCACATTTACGAATGCATGTATTTTTAGTGAAGGAGGATGGACAAGGGAAAAGTTCACACCGAAAGTATCTTCCTCCCTCTTTACAACTATATCCATGCATAAACTGGCTCAAACAAGGAATCATCTGCAACACAAACACAACGCAACTAAGCCAGGAAGTGAACTCTGTTTACCACACTTTGGGAAGAATGTGAAAGTCCTTGAGAGGCTGCGGAGGGGATTTATCAGAATGGTTCCATGGATGAGGGATTTTAGCTGCATGGTTTGGTTGGAGAAGCTGGAGTTGTTCTCCTTGGAGCAGAGGAGACTGAGGGGAGATTTGATAGAGGTGTACAAGATTATGGCAGGATTAGATAAGGTAGACTAAAGCTATTCCCGTCAGCTGATAGTACAAGGACTAGGGGACACAGATTTAACACTTTGGGCAAGAGATGCGGGGGCTGTGAGGAAGAACTTTTTTATCCAATGAGTGGCAGTGTGGTGGAAATAGATATGATCAAAGGTTTCAAAAGGAAATTAGACGGGCACCTGAGGGAAATATACTTGCTGGACTACAGGGATAGCGCAGGAGAATGGGACTGACTGGATTGCTCTACAGAAAGCTGGCATGGGCTCAATGGACCAAATGGCCTCTTTCTGTGCCATGATGACTATGAGGATTATATATTGTGGAACATTTTTCACCTTGAAAGAGAAGACTTAAAGGAGGTTTTACACAAGGTTATGAAAGGATTTTGTAAATTGGCAACATAAGATTATTTGCTATATAAAGAATTCCAGAACCAGAGGGAATAGCTACAAGAAAATGTAAATTAAACCTGCAATTCAGAAAGAATTTATTTTGCAAAAGTTGATCGAACAGAATAACCTGCCAGCACTGCTGGTCAAATAGGAAATTATAAGGGGTTTCAAAAAGGAAGTAGACACCTCGAGGTAGACCAGGTTATTAAATTTTATAAATAATATATATGAGATATAGAAGCAGGGGTTTCCAAACTACAGCCTGAGCCCTGGCAATCCAGCCCACGAGGTTCGGGAAACTCTGTTGTGGATCAACTTCAAACTACAGTTTAAGATATATGCAAATTATCGGGATTCCTTATCTAAACTTCTGTATGTGTTCCTTGAGGTTCCGTGTATGCATCTAATTGGCCTTTGATGGCAAAAAGCTTAGACAATTTGGATTTGGAAAGGCATGGTCTGATTAGGGATAGTCAGCATAGCTTTGTGCGTGGGAAATCATGTCTCACGAATTTGATTGAGTTTTTCGTGGAGGTGACCAAGAGGATTGATGGGGGCAGGGCGATGGACGTTGTCTACAAGGACTTTAGCAAGGCCTTTGACAAGGTCCCGCATGGTAGGCTGGCGCAGAAGATTTGAACACATGGGATCCAGGGTGAGCTAGCAAATTGGAATCAAAATAGGCTGGGTGATAGGAGGCAGAGGATGGTAGTGGAGGGTTGTTTTTCAGATTGGAGGCTGGTGACCAGTGGTGTGCCGCAGGGATCGGTGCTGGGCCCTCTGTTGTTTGTCATATATATTAAAATGACTTGGATGTGAATGTAGGGGGCATGATTAGTAAGTTGCAGATGACACCAAAATTGGTGGTATAGTGGACAGGGAAGAAGGTTGTCTAAGGTTACAACAGGATATAGATCAACTAGGAATGTGGGCAAGGGATTGGCAAATGGAATTTAATGCAGACAAGTGTGAAGTGCTGCATTTTGGGAAGTTAAACCAGGGCAGGACATAAACAGTGAATGGCAGGGCAGAGACCTTGGGGTGCAAGTACATAGTTCCCTGAAAGTGGCAACACAGGTAGACAGAGTGGTGAAGAAGGTGGATGGCATGCTTGCCTTCATTGGCCGAGGCATTGAATACAAGAGTTGGGGCGTCATGTTACAGTTGTACATAACGTTGGTTAGGCCGCATTTGGAGTACTGTGTGCAGTTCTGGTCACCGCACTACAGGAAAGATGGGATTAAGCTAGCGAGGGTGCAGAAAAGATTCACAAGGATGTTGCCTGGTTTGGAGGGCTTGAGTTGTAAAGAGAGATTGGATAGGCTATGTCTGTTTTCCCTGGAGCGAAGGAGGCTGAGAGGGGACATGATAGAGATATATAAAATTATGAGAGGTATAGATAGGGTAGATAGTCAGAGTCTGTTTCCCATGGTAGGGGTGACTAAAACTAGAGGGCATAGATTTAAGGTGAGAGGGAGGAGATTTAAACAGGATCAAAGGGGTAAATTTTTCACACAAAGAATAGTGGGTATCTGGAATGAGCTGCCAGAGGAGGTGGTGGAGGCAGGAACAGTAGCGACATTTAAGAGGCATCTGGACAGATACTTGAATGAGCAAGGCATAGAGGGATATGGAATTAATGCAGGCAGGTGGGATTAGTATAGATAGGCATTATGGTGGGCGTGGATGCGGTGGGCCGAAGAGTCTGTTTTTGTGCTGTACGACTCTATGACTCTAATTGAAGTATAGAAATATCTCACAGCTATAAAGGGGGATAATTGGTTGAACAGAACTGAACTGCCTGAAATATGTTAATATCTGATTTTTATTTTTTACTATAAGTCGAGATACCCAGTTAATGTTGCATTTTAGATTAGATTAGATTAGAGATACAGCACTGAAACAGGCCCTTCGGCCCACCGAGTCTGTGCCGAACATCAACCACCCATTTATACTAATCCTATACTAATCCCATATTCCTACCAAACATCCCCACCTGTCCCTATATTTCCCTACCACCTACCTATACCAGTGACAATTTATAATGGCCAATTTACCTATCAACCTGCAAGTCTTCTGGCTTGTGGGAGGAAACCGGAGCACCCGGAGAAAACCCACGCAGACACAGGGAGAACTTGCAAACTCCACACAGGCAGTACCCGGAACCGAACCTGGGTCCCTGGAGCTGTGAGGCTGCTGTGCTAACCACTGCGCCACTGTGCCGCCAATATATTACATTTTAAGATTTGACTGCAACAACGAGCATAAATACAAACAAACACATGCACCTCATTTTTGCATCAGCACTTTGTTTTAAATGTAAACGAACAATTTGACCAAATTTCTATGAAGAAAAGTTGTTCGATTTTATCAGATACATTGTTTCATATCTCAATGGTTATAGAACATTTAAGGAAAAGCATGGAAGAAAAGGACACGCAGTGTATCGAGCATATTTTTTGTTCCCGACCAAAAGTGTGTACCTTTATCTACCAAAAATACTACCCAATCCACTCAAATTTCAAAAGGGAGTGAGTACAACCTTTCAAAGGACAAAAATCTGTGAAATATACTTGAAAACTCCAAATGGAATTAAGTAAAATTCCAAGTTATTAATCCAAACTTGTGGGCTTCCCACTGACACAGCTGGTTTATGATATATTATAGCTGAGCCATATAAAACAATGAGGTTCCAGACTAAGTCATGGATTTTCCTGAGAAAGCCTGCCTGACTACAGCTGGCACACAGGCAGTATGAAAAGGAAAATGAGGAAGGGAGGACCACTGTAACACGCCTGTCCCTGCTGCCACCGCCAAGAACTTCCTTCCAGCTGCTCCTTATAATAGACCTGAAAATTAAGTCCCTTCAAGCTCTCACACTGACCTAAACAATGATAACCATGAAAGTGAAAATTGGGCAGTTTCTATAATGGACAGGCGATCTGCAACACCGGTTTTATGGCTGAATAAAACAAGTTTTTGTTGCAGATGATTGTTTGTTTGAGCCAGTTTATGTGTGAATATAGTTGTAGTGTAAAGAGGGAGGATCAGTGAATTAGATGCTTTTACTGTGAGCCTTTCCATTGTCCATCCTTCACTAAAAATACATGCGTTTGTATGTGTACACACACACACACAATTTTCATGTAGGGTTCCATTAAATTTAAATTAAGTTTCTACTAAGCATCATGCACAAAGCTACAAAGTTTTTGGATCCTAAGTAAAGACAACCATGGCAGTTATTTATGTCCTTTAGAGAACATAATATAGTTAAGCAGCAATTGGAAATGTGTAGGAGAGTTTACAAAGCTTTATTATGGATTAATGGAAAGGTTTCACCCCGGGAGCATTTCTGTCACTCACTTAGAGCAGTAGGCATATCTGTACTTACTAGAACTCACTATCTGCAAAGTTATTTAATATTGTTTAAAAGATTTGCTGAATGGTTCTTCATCTTTAAGTTCCCCTCCAAAGATCCGAGGGGGAAAAAGTCTGCTTAAAAATAGTGCTTTGTGAGTGGTCACTTCATAAGAACAGATGAAGAGGAAATAGGTAGATTACATCCCAATTTTACATTTTGCCTCACAGGTGTCTAATTATGCACACAAACCCATTACCAAATCTATCCATTGAGAAATCCACAGAAGTTCTATTTGCCCAATGTAGAGCTAGTCCCTATGACATTGGCTCTCTAGCACTTCTCACCACACACCATCGCTAAGTCAATCCCTGACAAGCACCAGCTCAGGCACATTGAAGTGAGGGGTTTTAGGTAATAAGGTATAGGTGGCTGTAGTGAGTGAGGCACAAAGAATGAGTGAGCAGGAGCAGATCTTCTCAAATGATGAGCCAGGGTATCTGGACCTTATGGGAGCTGCTTTCAAAGAAAGATGCTTTCTAAGTATTGTGCATGGGTGGGTCATTGGAAATAAAGCCAAGCAGTGTGCTTGAAGTGGCTTACATGGAAGAGTTCCCTAGCTTTCATAGGTGCATGACATTTCACAACTGCAGTCTTCCCTTTCAAGTCCAGATGTTTCTGCAGCAACTCTTCGTTGCCAGAGGCTCTAAGGCAGTGGATGATTCTCCCACCAATGTTCAAATAGCTGCCATAGAGGCTTGAGGCTGCAGGGTGGAATGAGCTATTTTTCCCAGTTTGAATAGAATTTGGTGATTGGCTGGTAAAACCGTCAGGTAGGCCTTCACTGAATTCTTTGGTGGCATTAGTTTGGCTGTCTTGCTGATGGTGGCCGTGGTGCAGAGGCATGGCTGGAATGGGCATGGATGATAGTGCTGACTCTCACGGCATTATCACTTCTTCACCCTTCTGCCACCTGCTTTCAATGGCTGCCTGGCTCTCAGAAAGCACACAAGACCAGGCTACTCGTGGAGTTATAGATGTTGTTACGAGAAGATCTTCTGTGTGAAACCTTGCTGAATGGCTGTTACAGGTTCTACTCTGCATCCTTTTCAGACTACCCCTTCTCTTGGGGATCTCCTTGCTATATCTTAGAAGATCATAATAATGACAATGGTGCCTCTTTGCAGGGAGAAGTTTTACTACATTAACTCGACTCCTACTGCCTTTGAAACCTTAAGCAGGCTTTATTCCAGGATGTCCCCAGATCTATTCAGACCCTTGAAATGTTTAGTCAGTGTGCTCGAAGATCATGAATGCTAATGCATGTGATTAACTAGTAAGCTGAGATCATGGAATGATCTCAGAAACCATGGTTCCAGAGAACAACCTTGATTGCCATGAACTATCCTGAGACTTGTCTTTGTGTAAAATATTGGTTGGACCATGAAGGCATTATGATCGTTTCTTGAAAATTGAGTACAGACCTGAATAGTTACAAAATGACTGAACTTTAACCGATTATTGTAGAGCAGTGGTTAAGCTTCCCCACTGCTTGTGCAGACAGGGATAGCCACTTGATTAGGGCATTGGCTAGCAAGGTCAAGTGGAAGAAATACCAGCATCCATTGGCAGGTCTATCCTACAGGTTCTATTCATGATCAGTCATCAGTAGTGCACTGGAGTACTACAGACCTGCCTGTTTCAGGTATCAGATTGTTAAGTATATCAAAGAGGTTTGAATTTGTTCCAAACTTCTATCATCAGGCATTTCTTCTTGGAGCTACCTTGACCCCAGAGAAGCCCCACTTACCTCTCCTGCCTCCATGAGAGTAGTCACTTATTTGTCTGCTCAACGTAGAATGTGTCGATGTTTTGCCACCATCATTCTGACAATAAAATGGACAAGTGATTCCACCAGTTGGAAATGGCAAATTTCAGCAACTTATGCTTGTGTATCTGCATCATGGTAGGATTCAAACTGTAGTTATGTGCACGTGTGTTCTTATTTCTGGCGCCCAGTAACTGTCGTTCCAAGTCTCTCAGTTTCCTCATTAGCTTTAGCACCTCATCTGCTATCCACTTTCCTTGTGGTACAAGGATCGACACAGGAAATTTTACCACCTTCCCATCATCATCTTGTTCTTGACATGCAAATCTTCTTCATGGAGCAGGCTTACTTGTCACCAATTGCCTAATCCAAATCCTCACGTGAAGGGCTTTCCAAAGAGGCATGGCCACCATGAGCTTAATTCCAACTCCAAGGTTCCTGGTATAGGCCAGAACCTTCCTTTGCACCATGTTGCCTTTTTGCCACAAATCCACTTCACAACTTGATCCTGCATCTTGAAGATCGGCTCAAGGTTTTTATATATTGTGAAAGTAACAGAAAAATGTTGCCTAAAACACCAAGACTTAGTCCAGCTTAGTTCAGAGCTTGTATAGAAGTGTCCACGCTTGTCTTTGTAGGCTGCTTCAGTGCACAGGATGGAGTATAGCTGGCCCCGTTGAAATTTAAATCATCAGTGCCATTGATTTGCAAATATCTCAAGCTGCTGCTACTGTCAGATCTTAGTGTCCTGGTTTAGAATTTGTCCCCCAATGAAGCAACACTGCTTTCCAAAACTCCAGGTATACAGAATTCAGACAGGACAAACCATGAGGGAGAAAGGTAAGCACAAATGCAATTGAATTTCCTGAGCTTCACAGGTTGAATTAACAAGGCTTACCTGATACAGACGGTCAGCAATCTGTACTTTGGACAGTCCTGTAAGGGCTCCACTGATATTAGAATGTCTAATGCGTTAAAAGGTATCACCAGAGAATGTTTGTGAGGAGTAGGTCTCGAGATAATTGAGCTCTCTCCAAATGTCTATGCGAAAGCTGTACTGGGGCAAGAATTGTACGTGGTTGTCAAGAGCCATATTTTGCTATTTTTGTAAATGTCCTTAAACTGCTGAAAATGAGATGTCATGAAAAATGTGGGCAATAATGTTTATTAAATGTTCACGCAAGTCATTTAATGAAATACATTGACTCCAATTCTCTATCTGAAGTTGCCGTTATGCAGTTAGTACGAAGTTTGCACTCTAAGCAAAGTCATTCTGTTTTTATATATGCTGAATATCATTATTTTCATTATTTGTTGCTGATTATTTAACTCTTTTTAATGGTAGTTGATTGGGGGAAACTTACTTTACAAGTTTCATTACATTACTCAAACTTTCTTCTGAGCTAATGATGCAACTATCTAAGAACCTCTTTTGTTTAGCTAAAGTTAGCATCTGCCTGTAAAAATGTTATGAATTCTAATTTTAAAAGGAAAAGGCTTCTTGGGCTAGACATAGATCATGGTATAATCGTGTTATGATGTCCAAAGCATGCAGTATGGTTTGACGGATTTATCATTCCCTAAAGAGCTATGTGCATTTATTCTTTGCCCACTATTTTAAAACTGTAAACTAGAATATCGCTGTTTTGTTCCCTAGGCAAAAGAGATGCGGCAGATGGTGAAGCTGGAGGCAGAGATGGCTCGCAGACCAGCAACAGTGGTCTGAATTCCCCAGAAACAGACTGAGGACAGCACATCAGTCAGACATACGATGATTAGTAATGTCCAAACTACCAATACTAACAACAATTTTGCCATCTCTACTTACCTCACAAATCTTTTGTAGCCAGCAACTTTCAGTATCAAAGGATCTGCATACACTGATATGAATGGCTTTGAGTCATGAGCACTTTAAAGGTTGTTGATTATATTTAATATGTGTCCAAATAATTTTATTTTAATCACCGTCTTCTGGTAAAGGAAGTCAGCAAATATATGCTGGCAGTATTCTGATTTCATTTTGTTTAATTAATATCCATAGGATGGAAAATGCTACTGTAGCAAAGCAGAGAGGGAGTCACAAAACTATAAATGATGTGCACAGTGAGAACAGCATTAAACAAGTTAGGACTTCAACCGTCTATTGTCATTTGCCAAGATGTCTGCATATCCTGTGTACCCATTATCTAAGTGTGCATACATTGCCAATAAATATTCAGAGGTCTAGACACACAAATCTATCTACCAGATCCCTGTCATGCCCACAACTACTGATGTAAGATTTCAACATACAATCTTACTCTCAATTTGGAGCTTCCAGGGGTTAATTACAGTTACAATAAGTTACAAATATAAGATCTTGTTTGTCAAAAGTAGAAATCCTAACTCAGACTTTATGACCCTTCCAGCACCAGACAAAATGTTACCAGAATTGAGCAAGACAATGGCAAACATCACGTAAATAGTGGCTTTACACACCAAACTAAAAGTAGTAATTCCAAATTAGAAAATTGTTTCACCCGTTAATTTAAATGTTCCTCTTTTTGCATGGTCTTGCACAAGTAACTGGTTTGTAGTTTACAATGGATTACTGCATGTTTATACTGCAATAGGGATGTCGTTGTGCTGCCCATCAACATTAGATTGCCTGAAATATTGGTAGTTTTGTCAGCAAAAGTATGAAGCTAACATGCATTTTGATAGCATTCCCAAAATTGATACCAGTGAATCAGTCTGAAAGTAATTGCCCGTTCCAGCGCCTGGAACACTCCGGGATGCATATATAGATCTTTATCAGGTACTTGTTGGTAAGGGGACACCTTGTTGAGAATGTTGATAGTTATAAGTTTCAAAAACGTATAAAACACATACGCCACCATTAGGTTTCTTACTTTGCAATATATAGTAATGTGAACAGGATAAGGACAAAATGAATCCACACTGAGGTTAATGTGCTTTATTGTCAAAACAAGAAAATAGCTAAGATTAGAAATGTTGAATCAGGGAGTTTATTTAATATTCAAGCACATAATGTGAACAAAATATGTTTTATTACACTGGTGCAGGAATGTAGAACATCTTTTTTTCTAATCAAATACAGATAACAAAGTATTCAACAAAGTTTGCTGAGATTTGGAATTGCTGTAGCAAAGAGTCCTGAAGTCTAACAGCATGTATGAAATAAAAATAAACCACTCCAGACCAGATATTCAATGAATTATTTTACTTTAAACATACGGTACTTAGTGAAGTAAAATTTGAAAATGTTGAGCAATCAAAATATTGTCCATTTCAGCATGTAAAGTGCTAAGCTATCCCAGATCTTATACGGCAATATGTCTTCAGCTGTAAAGTAGAAGAACATCTTTAGTGATGCTCCATCAAGCAAAACAAAAGTTCTCTGCAGTACAATGTCGCTAATAGTGCACCATTATATTTCATTGTACAATGCCTTGGAGAGAGGTCAAATCTGTGGCTAAAAAGTATTTAAATTGTTCTTGCCAAATGATAACATGCATTAATGACCCAGACAAGTTTCCCAATGATGTCCATGGCATTACACAAGAGAAGGCAAATGAACACTTTCTGCCAGAGCAGAATTGTTGAAATATATCGCGATGAAATACTGTATGTAAATATGTATTTAATACTATAACAACATTTAAGACCAAAATGTGTTTTAAGGCATATCAGTTATCTTAAGGGCTGTGTGGTTGTGTAATACTTGCAGACTTGCTAAAGAATATATTTGTCTCCGAGAATGCAATTTCATGTTATCAGCCATTTTGAGGGATTCTTCTCCAGCAAGCCATTTTTACCCTCTTAAACAAATAGCTTTGACAACATATCAATTATGTTATTGTATATGTAAGGTGGTATTACTAAAATGTATTATGTACTACTGTAACAGTCCTTTTAATGTGCCACTGGTATACCTAACTGATACAGGTGGGTTACTGGAATTGCTGCTTTCACAAGGAAATGAAGTGCAATGTCAAAAAATTTGAATTATCTAAATTCTGCAACTCGGGTATATAGTTTTAAAAAAACACAAATTCAGTTCTGTTTGCTGGTAGACACTGTCTTTAAATGGCTGTTATGTTTTATATTGGGTAACTGTCCTACTGCTTATATACTTAGCTATGTAGGGTTTGTTGAAAAAGCAGGCTGTTTTACAGGTATCATGTATTGGTTTTGTTTTATATATATATATAATATATATATAGAAAGAGAGAGATTTGGTGAAGGTGTTTTATATTTATATTATCTGTCAAATTTCGAGGTAGAAAATCATGAACTCTTAATGTTCTCTTGATTCTTTAATACGATTTTATAGTTTCTGTACCCCATTATAAATAAACGACAAAAATGAGAAGTGACAAAACGGCTTGAGGTTTTATTTTACTAATGAAAGCATTCCACATATAATACAATTGCTATGACTATGTTCACAAAAAAAGGTTCAGCAGCCAAAATACCAGTTTGAAATTATTAATGGCCATATTTTGTATCTGAACAACTTAATCACTGCAAAAGAATGATAGCTAAGCTCTATTTTCCTGAGGGTGATTTTGTGAAACTGTATCGTGTTAGCAGGAACAATAGCAAACTAGTCAGTCACACTGCATTTGTAATAATGCTTCATTCATACTTCTTAATTGGCTAAATAGCCAATTTAACTACTATAAATGCCAAACTGTTCGGAACTTCAATTGTGAAATGCACAATACTTCTGCATAATGCCTGCACAAAAATGAAGAAAATGCACAAGGATCCGCATGTGAGTTCCAATTATGCAAGTGTATTTTTACATCAATGCTAAACTAAACGTTTCAGATGTTGGCACTGGCCAGTACGAAGTGATATTTTAGACCTTTTAAGCTGCAACACAAAATAACACTTTGATAATGCTGTGTAGGATAGAGTGGAAATTGTCATCAGAGCAGAGGTCAATAGAGGTGATGGGGAGGTAGTGTGGTAAGTTACCAATATACATGTAGAAGCTGACCCCAGTCACACTCTGTGTGCTACCTGTCTCAGACTTGTATTCTCTCCGACGCCATTTCTTCCCCTACGATGGCCCCTCGTTACTCCCTTAGCAACAATTTATATTTATGTAGCATCTTTAATTTTTTTAAACATCCCAAGATGCTTTACAGGAGTGCTATAAAGCAAAATTAGTCACTGAATCACATAAAGAGATATTAGCTTGGTCAAAGAAGCTAATTTTAAGTAATGTAAAGGAGGAAAGAGAGGTGGAGGGGTTTAGAAATTCCAGAACTTGGAGCCCAGCAGCTCGAGGCATATTCGCCAATCAGAAATCCTCAAGAGGCCAGAATTAGCTGAGTGCAGATATCTTGGAGTATTGTGGGGCTGGAGGAGATTAGAGGCCATGGAGGGATTTGAAAACAAGGATGAGAATTTTAAAATTTGAGGTGTTGCTTGACCTGTGTAGGTCAGCAAGCATAGAAGAAATGGATGAGTGGGACTTGCTGTGGACTAGGATAAGGTACAGTTTTGGGTGAGCTGCATTTGATGGAGAGTGGGCGATAAATGCTGGCTAGGACACAGAGAGAAATTCTACGCTTTAAATGGTGCTATGGGGACTTTTATGTTCACTTGAAATGAAGAGGGAGCATGGTTCAATGTCTTCTATGAAAGACTATACCATTGACCATGCAGCACGCTCAATCCTGCACTGAAGTGTCAGCCTAGAGTATGTGCTCAAGTTCTGGAGTTGAACAAATGATGACCTGATTTGGAAGGCACACTGCTACCACTGAACCAAGGAGTAGGGAGTAGGCTTGCGGAGGGGCGGGGAGTTATAAAATCGTGTGGGATGTTGGGGGGGTAGCGGTGCCGTGTCCATCTCCTACCCACCCCCACTGCTACTGTACCAGTGGCGGGCAAGATGGCAAATGGCTGGCCTGCCCTTAGGCCAATTAAGGCCCTTAAGTGGCCAATTAAGGGCTTCTTCCTGCCACCACTGTTTTTTTACCAGTGACAGATGGGCGCTTCACCTGAGGAGGCCACACAGTAATACCTGGCAAATTCCTTGCGGGCTGAGGGTATTCTCCTGATCAGGCACCCTGTGCCCCGCAGAGGGAGCCCCTCAGCAGTATAGGTCACCCCCCCCCCCCCCCCCCCCACCCCACTAAACAACAGACCTTTCCCTACGCTTCCTCCACACCCCCTCTCCCACCCCTCTCGGGCCTAGCCGATTGTCCTCAGGGAGGCCTGACCCAACTTACCTGTTCACAGGTTGGTGTCCATCATGGCTCCTCTTGCTGGGTGCAGTCCCAGCAGTGGCCGCCACTCCTGGTGGCGTTGCTGGGATTGAAGAGCTGTCAGCCCTCTGACAGAAGCCCCAATGGAAGCCAAATAAGGGCCGAAGCCACAAAAAAAAGCAGCATAGCTTCCAGGCCTGGCAGAGGAGGGCTGGTCCCCAGCTTTTCAGGCAGTGGGCTGGGCCACTGCCTCACTTAAATTCCGGCCGTGATGTATAAAAAAACATAAATGCTAACAGGTATGCAATATTAATACAAACTTCTTTTGGGATAAATTACTTTTGGAGAAATGGCCTAGACTATTCCATACTTTTTATATCCAGCAATTCCTTCTATCTCCAGAAATATAGCAATTCCTCAGTAGCCTACTGTGTTAAAGTCTAACTTCACCCAACTGTTCCAATGTTCCTGGTTCTCTTACTCATAACTGTTAGCATTCAACCTCCTTCTTTCTGTGTTTCAAAGCAACATGTTTCAAGTAAGCACGAAACACTTCATAGTGTATACAAAACAGACTTTATTGATACACAGCACACTGGGCTATAATCAAAACAGAAAGTGCTGGAAATACTCATCTGTGGAGAGAGAAACAAAGTTGATGTTTCAGGTCTGTGACCTTTCAGCAAAACTGGCAAGTGATGGAGTGGGGGTGAAGAAGAACAAAAGGGAAGGCCCGTGATAGGGTAGAGGGCAAGATAGATTAAATGACAAAGATGTCGTGGAACAAAAGGCAACGGGAATCCTCCAAAGTGGCCGAGATGTAAAATGGCGGGTGATGGCATTGGGTCGGGTCCCGATGTCATGACACCCAAAGGCCATTTTGCGCTGGTCGGAGAGTGGGCAAGATTGAGGCGTCGCTCGCCGTCCGCTTAGTCAATTAAAGGCTAATTGAGGTCGTTCATAACGCACTTGAAAGCCATTTTACGTCGGCTGTCAGATTTTACGGCAGTAAGATGAGTCGAAGGATGTGCTGGGAACCTGGCAGCTGTAAAAGAGCGGCAGGCAGTGTCTCTATGAAGGAGTTGGAGGTACTTTTTTTTGATTCATTGTTCATTGATATTTCTTTGCGTGACTTTAAAGTTTGGGGTAGTTTCTGCTGGTTCAGCAGGTGTCATCTGAGTGTTAAGTCACTCCTGGTCAGGCCACAACAGTATTAATTTATTGGGTGAAGGGGAGGGGGTTGTGTGTGCCTGTCCTTACAGCAGGCTGGTAATACCTGAACTAATTCCATCACAGGAACACAGCATCAGTGGGAATTGTCCACTCTGGAGGCGGCTCATCTAATGAGGAGGACTATGCCCCAAGGAGCGACAGGAGGACAACTGGCCAGGGGAACCAGCAACCTGCTGGTACAGTGCAGCCTCGTAATGGGGGAGGGGGAGAAGGTGGCAGAGTGGCCCGGGTGCGACCACCTGTCAGGAGATGAGTCTACCCAGCAGGCAGGGTCTACCGCCCGCGTTTGAGCTTTCTACAAATGTCAGAGCACCAGTGCCAAAGAAGACTGTGGCTGTCATGGGAGACTGTCACATCTCTGTGTGAGATGCGAGCAGCAGAGGTCGCTTCCAGCTGTGTGGGTGGTCATCCAATGCCGGTCGCACTGAAGGTAACAGTAGCACTAAATTTCTATGCATCAGGCTCGTTCCAGGCTTCATCGGCAGACGTGTGCAGAGTCTCCCAAACATCAGCGCAACACTGCATTAAGGTGGTGACTGATGTCATATTCAGGCATGCCAACCAGTTCAACAAGTTCAAGATGGACGCCACCAGTCAGGTCGAGAAAGCCAGAGGCTTCAGCAACATTGCTGCGTTCCCCATGGTCCAAGGCATAATAGACTGCATTCATGTGACCATTAGAGCACCTACAGGTCAGTCAGGGGCCTTCATTAATCGAAGGGGGTTCCACCCAATGAATGTTCAAATTGTCTGTGACAACCGTAAGGGAGTACTGCAGGTGTGTGCTCCTTATACTGGAAGCAGTCACGATACATTCATTCTCCGGAATTCCCAGGTGCCAGCACTATTCAGCCCTCCTGAATGCCTGCAAGGATGAATACTTGGCGACAGGGGTTATCCGCTGAAGACATGGCTGATGACACCGGTGAGGAACCCAAGGAATGAGGCAGAGGAACATTACAATGAGAGCCATGTGACCACCAGAGTGACCATAGAACAGACGATGGGTCTTCTCAAAATGAGATTTAGTTGTCTCGATTTCTCAGGTGGAGCCCTCCAGTAGTCGCCAGCAAGGGTATCTCGAATTATTGTCATCTGCTGAGCTTTACATAACCTGGCAATGTAGAGGGGAGAGGCCCCGGAGGATGATCTAGTTCAGTGCGAGACATCCTCAGATGAGGATGGTGATACGGCTGAGGAAGAGGGGCCACAGCCACCTGAACAGCGGGGAGAGGGAGATGGAGGTTTGGGAGAGTTAAGTGCAAGGGAGGCCCGGGAGGCTCTAATACTCAGGCTCCTGAATGGAGGCTCATCACCCAGAAACGGACATGGCAGTCTGAGATGAGGCATTAACAGGAGCTGAAAGCACAGAGGCACTCACCTTCAGGGCGAAATCTCAGCTGATAAGAGCCACCTTTCCATCAAACACCACACAGCCCAAATGTGTCACTTCTCAAATAATCCTACTCATGCAGATCAACCAGCTTGCCTACAACATCAGCAATGACTTGTGACATATGAAAATGCCAAGTGAAAAATTTAATACATTTTATTTATTATGTTTATATATCAAATAAATATTTACAAATTGCACCAGTGACCCCAGAGTGCTGTTTGTGAGATTTTTTGATATGTTTGCGAGTGCTCACGCGTGTGGACGACCCCTCACCACCAGCCACAACAGAGGCAGATGGCTGATCAGGCTGCCACGTTGCTTTGGATGACTTTGGCGGGCGTCCTCTGCCTGCCCGAGGCCGTGCGGGCTGCAGCATGTCAAGGTGACCCTGGGAAGTCTCAGGAACACCCTCTGACACCTGGGATTATGTGGTGCTGATGTCACTGGCAGAGTGGACAAGGAGCTGCAGAATGCATCAGGACCGCCCTGACAAAAGCCCCCATATGAGATCTGCTGCTGCCCCTGTGCCCTCTCGAGGCTCAATTGCTGACCTCAGAGGCATGCGCAGCTTCCAAATGACACCTGAGCATCAGAGTCAGATCTAAGGCACTGGGCCATGGAGCTCACTCTCTCTGTTAGGTTATGTATGGCCTGCAGGATTGGGCCCTCCACTGCAGCTGCCAATCTGTCACTGGAGGAAACCTGCTGGACAAATGACAGAGAATGTGCGGTACTCGAGCCCTGGATGGACATCTCTAAAGTCTGAGTCATACCACGCAAAGTCTCTAGTAACTCCGCCAGATCTCCAAGCACTGCATGCTGCACCTGCAGAATCTCCTGCCGAATGGATGTCAGCAGAGGCTTGTCGTGAGTTTGTGGCTCTGCACTGGCCTGGCCTCCCACAGTCCTCCGAGTGTCAGAGACATCAGCCGGTACTGCTTCTGGCAGCTGGTCCGGCAGTCGTGTGGTGCTGACACCAGGTTGTGACCACAAATCCGAGGAGACATGCATGTCAACCGAGGTGAATATCTCTGAGCTGGTGCTTGTTGCGGGGAGAGGATATGATGCTGCACCCTCTGAGATCCCCTCATCCTCCTCAGAGGTGGACAGATGAGCCCCGGAGACGCTTCCTGGCCGCTGCTGTGTTTCACTTGCAGGGAAAATCAGAATGATCAGTTGTGATCAGCACTCCTGACTGGAGGACAGGTCATTGACTGCAAAGTGGGCACATGTGTGTGATTTTAAGTTAGAGAGCACACTTCAGTGCCTGAAACAATCACCGCACCCCCCGTCCCGACCACAATCTGGGGAACTCACCCTTCTGGCTAGGTGCGCCGGCCTTGCTTTGGGGAGGCGTCCTCCATCCTCTCCTGCTAGCGTTAACGCATCCTCCTTCAGTCTGGTCAAAAAGGCTAGGTTGGCCATGCCCCTACCGGTGAAGAACATAAATTAAACATGAACTAACCATTAAATCACGATCGATGTATGTATATCTTAAAGGTTGCACATTAATTAGCAGATGCAACAAAGATAATCCTTATGAAACCTCTGAACAATCCCATTAGCAAGATGATGCCAAACAGTCCCACAGTACATCAAAATCAGGAACTTTCTGATGTAGTTTTCCAGGTCCGGTCCTCCAGGATGCAGATAAGGAAGTGATGATCTCCCCTCGATAGCAAGAGATGCAATCTTCCCTTTAATGGTTTTATCTTGTCATGTCTCGAACAACCTCAGCCTTGCCTGATGGCATAGTTCCACTGATAACTCTTTAAGTCACTGAAGACAACTGCTGTAAGTCATTCACCAATGGTCAGCCCTCAGTCCAGGCTCCTCTGCCTGCAGCCAAAAAAACTGCTCAAACCTGCTGCTTTGTAGTCTGTTTCAATTCCAAGCAGCTCCCAACTTGTCTCTTTAAAACAAAAGCTGGCTGTTTTTGCTTCCATTCATTTCTGAGTTGTTCTAAACTGAAACCTGAGCTCCAGTCACATGTCACTGATTATAAGCCTGTGTATTTCAAACTGGTTACTAACAGCCTTGTTTTTCTAGAATTCTTTATAGCTTCCAGTTTAATTTCTAGTAAATGACCATCTCAGAAAAATAAAACACTAGCTGTATAAAACACAGTCTGCACTCAAAGATGCCATCATACTTGTATTGGTCAATTCTCCTGACTGGCCATTCAAGATTTGTTTTCATAAGACCTTTGTAGTTTCTCATTGTTAGCTTCACTTACATGCAGAGCTACTTTGTTAATTGGTTCAAAATAAAAGAACAAAGTGTGGTGGTGAAAGTATGACAACATACATGTGAAAGATATAGGAAATAATTGTTAAACAACAGGAGATTCACACTGACACAGGATCTTACTACATAGTAGATATAAGATGGACAAATCTCCGTGGTTTTGCTCAAGGTAAATCAGATGATAAGAGGTTTTGCAAAGAAAGGGAGTCTAACAATATAGTAACCATCTGCCTGAAGTAAACGAACATCATGGGACAGGACATCAGAAATGCTCCATCTATCAATATCGGCGACCACGCTCTGGAAGTAGTTCAAGAGTTCACCTACCTAGGCTCAACTATCACCAGTAACCTGTCTCTCGATGCAGAAATCAACAAGCGCATGGGAAAGGCGTCCGCTGTTATGTCCAGAGTGGCCAAGAGGGTGTGGGAAAATATTGCACTGACACGGAACACAAAAGTCCGAGTGTTTCAAGCCTGTGTCCTCAGTACCTTGCTGTATGGCAGCAAGGCCTGGACAACGTATGTCAGCCAAGAGCGACGTCTCAATTCATTCCATCTTCGCTGCCTCCGAAGAGTCCTTGGCATCAGGTGGCAGGACCGTATCTCCAACGCAGAAGTCCTCGAGGCAGCCAACATCCCCAGAATATACACCCTACTGAGCCAGCGGCGCCTGAGATGGCTTGGCCATGTGAGCCGCATGGAAGATGGCAGGATCCCCAAGGACGCATTGTACAGCGAGCTCGTCACTGGTATCAGTCCCACTGGCCGTCCATGTCTCCGCTTTAAAGATGTCTGCAAACATGACATGACGTCCTGTGACATTGATCACAAGTCGTGGGAGTCAGTTGCCAGCGATCGCCAGAGCTGGCGGACAGCCATAAAGGCGGGGCTAAAGAGTGGCGAGTCGAAGAGACTTAGCTGCTGGCAGGAAAAAAGACAGAAGCGCAAGGGGAGAGCCAACTGTGTAACAGCCCCGACAACCAATTTTATCTGCAGCGCCTGTGGAAGAGTCTGTCACTCTAGAATTGGCCTTTATAGCCACTCCAGGCGCTGCTCCACAAACCACTGACCACCTCTAGGTGCTTACCCATTGTCTCTCGAGACAAGGAGGCCAAAGAAGAAGAAGTTGATAAGTAAACAGAGCCAGAGATTGTTCAAAATGTAATAGTCTGGTAATTTTGCAAATTGGAATATACTTGTCAATTTCAGGTGACAGCACTTTACATATATAAAAATGTAGATGTACAAATTTTAATATAGTATTATAATACTGGGGGCCTCTGCTGTCAGTATTCACTGTAAGTGGGAAGGAATATTACATTATTAAAAGTAAGGTTTTTGATTTTTTTTAATGACAGTGGAAGTGTGTTGTGGAATAGGTTTTGATAACTGTAAAACATTGGTGCAGAGCCTTTCACTAGATCTTCTCAGTTTGTATTATTGACATGACCATAGAAAAACAATTTGCTACAGTAGTCACAGAGCAGAGACAGTCCATTCAGTTTATTAAATCCATGCCAGTGTTTCTATCCACAGGAACAATGTAATCTAATCTCACTCTTCTGCTTTCTTCAAGCAAATATTTAATTCCCAACAAAATCTTTCATACTTGTAAAATGCTGACTGCTTCTGAGCTGCCACCTGAAAGGATTTGACATCTGTAAAAATGTAATGGAAATAAATTGCATAAATGAGTTAAAATTTGTTATTCCTTCCAATGGAATCTTTGATCAGCATGAGTGTTACCACATGGTTGAAATTAGCTCATCACTTTATGTAGCTAACAGAAGGCATGAAAGTGGATCTTTCGCCAGTTCTTTCCTTACTTCTGTTACTTAAGAACTCACTCACCATATACTGAAATTTTCTGTCACATAAGCAATGATAATTTATAAATGAATGAAGGTTTAATGTTTTCGCAGTTTTGAATTGTCTGTAATGAATTCTTAGAAATCTTCAACTAAAATTGATTAAACCCACAACACAACAACAATGAAACCCTAGGATTAGTATCCCTTTGGGATATTTTGATACGACTGTCGATTATTACCTTTCATATTATATATAACATAATTTTTGACTCCCTGTAGTTCTTTTCTCCCATCTTCAGATTTATTGACCTAGATTTGTTTTATTCCTAATGGGATATGGGCATCGTTGTTATGGCCAATATTTGCAAGTTCTCCCTGTGTCTGCGTGGGTTTCCTCCCACAAGCCAAAAGACTTGCAGGTTGATAGGTAAATTGGCCATTATAAATTGTCTCTAGTATAGGTAGGTGGTAGGGAAATATAGGGACAGGTGGGGATGTTTGGTAGGAATATGGGATTAGTGTAGGATTAGTATAAATGGGTGGTTGATGTTCGGCACAGACTCGGTGGGCCGAAGGGCCTGTTTCAGTGCTGTATCTCTAATCTAATCTAATCTAAAAAAAATTTATTGTCTATCCCTAATTTCCCTGAGAAGGTGGTGATGAGCCACCTTCTTAAACAGCGACAGTCCGTGTGGTGTAGGTACACCCACAATGTTGTTAGGGAGGGATTTCCAGGATTTTGTCCCAGCAACAGTGAAGGAACAGTGGTATACTTCCAAGTCAGGATGGTGTGTGAGACTTGGAAGGGAACTTGCAGCTGGTGGTGTTCCCATGCACCTACTGCCCTGGTTCTTCGAGGTGGTATAGGTTGCAGGAGCCTTGGCGAGTTACTGCAGTGCATCTTGTAGATGGTACACACTGCAGCCATGGTCCACCACTGGTGGAGGGAGTGAATGTTTAAGGTGGTAGAGGGGGTGCGAATAAAGCAGGCTGCTTTACCCTGGACAGCGTTGAATTTCTTGAGTGTTGTTGGAGCTGCACTCATCCAGGCAAGTGGGGAGTTTTCCATCACACTCCTGACTTCTGCTTTGTAAATGGTGGACAGGATTTGGGGAATCAGGAAGTGAGTCACTCGCTGCAGAATTCCCAGCCTCTGACCTGCTCTTTTAGCCACAGTATTTATGTGCCTGGTCCAGTTAAGCTTCTGGTCAAAGGTGACCCCAAGGGTGTTGATGGTGGGTATTTCAATTTATTAGGAACATAGGAATAGGCCATTAAGCCCATCGAGCCTGCTCCACCATTCAATATGATCATGGCTGATCAACCGCTTCAATGCCTTTTTCCCACACAATCCCCATATCCCCTTATGTCATTGGTATTTAGAAATTTGTCAATCTCTACTTTAAACATACTCAATGACTGAGTTTCCACAGCCCTCTGGGGTAGAGAATTTCAAAGATAACTGCCCTCTGAGTAAAGAAATTTCTCCTCATCTCTGTCCTAAGTAGCTTCCCCCTTATTTTGAAATTGCATCCCCTGGTTCTGGACTTCCAAACCAGGGGAAACATCTTAGCTGCATCTACCCTGTCTAGTCCTTTAAGTATTTTGTTGGTTTCAATGTGATCACCTCTCATTCTTCGAAACTCTAGAAAATACAGGCCCAGTTTCCCCACTCTCTCTCCATAGGACAGTCCCGACATCCCAGGAACAAGTCTGTTGAACCTTCATTGCACTCCCTCTATGGCAATAATATCCTTCCTAAGGTGAGACGACCAAAACTGCACACAGTACTCCAGGTGTGGTCTAATCAAGGTTCTATACAATTGAAGCAAGACTTCACTACTCCCGGACTTAAATCCTCTTGCGATAAAAGTTAACATACTATTAGCCTTCTTAATTGCTTGCTGTGCCTGCGTGTTAGCTTTCAGTGACTTATTGACGAGGACACCCAGGTCCCTTTGTACATCTACAATTTCAAATCTCTTACCATTTAAGAAATACTCTGCACATCTATTCCTCCTACCAACATGGATAACCTCACATTTTTCCACATTATATTCCATCTACCAAGTTCTTGCCCACTTTCTAAGTCTGTCCAAATCCCCTTGAAGCCACTTTGCATCTTCCTCACAACACACATTCCCACCTAGTTTTGTGTCATCTGCAAACTTGGAAATATTATATTTGGTCCCCACATCCAAATCTTTGATATATATTGTGAACAACTGTGGCCCAAGCACTGATCCTTGTGGTACCCCACTAGTCACAGCCTGCCAATACGAAAATGATCCATTTATTCCTCTGTTTACTGCCTGTTAACCAATCCTTAATCCATGCCAGTATATTACCTCCTATCCCATGTGCTTTAATTTTGCTAACCAACCTCCTGTGGGGGACTTTATCAAAAGCCTTCGGGAAATCCAAGTATACTATGTCCACTTTATCAATTCTGTTAGTAACATCCTCAAAAAAACTTCAACAGGTCCGTTAGTATTTAGTATTTACATTCATTTTGCTGTTTTTCTTCAGGAACTTTTAACCAGTGCCTCTGGTGATGACACTGTCTCACAATCTTTTCCAGACATAGCCAAAGTATTCATCTTACATTGCTAATTAATGCCTCTACTGCTATTAAAAATATAGTCTCAGATGACCAAAACCAGTGCCTGAAGACCCTTTTAACGCATCAAAATTTCACTTTGTTTGTGTTTTCACAGAATTTCAAAAATATATAGATTTGTATTAAAACAAAGGGTAAGAAATGCTGAAGAACTCAGGGAATCTACCAACCAAAAAAAAAAATCAAAGGGCTAGATTTTACAATCAGTGGCAAAGCAATGGCGTTCACTGTTGACCTCGAAGAAAGCTGCCCACAAAGATTTAGTGATCTCTGTGGAGAGGATTTCTTCTTTCCCAATGGGTGTTTGAATCTGCTGCCAAGTCAAAGGGATACAATAATGTCAGCAAGCAGTCAATCACATTGAAGTATTCTCACAGACAGCAAACCAGGAAGTTAAAAAGCACTGAATCCGTCACTTTTAATTTAAATTTTCAGATAGCAAAATAAATGATTATGATTGGATTTCGATAGAAATTAAAATATAATAAACAATCTTTCAAAAAACTATTTTAAAACTATGTATGTAACTTTTTTTTTTCATTATAAAGAAATTTGACATTACACAAATATAAAATTAGCTTTTCAGCGCCAGAGACGTTTTTCAGTAGTAATTATGAAGTTAGAATGCCATTAAAAACCCAATTACACCTAATTCAACAAGGTGTACATTTTTCAAGGGTTTTTACAGCGAGGCTAACAGCGTAAAAGTGGAAGCTTTTATGAATTCACTGATTATTTTCAGGGATTTCACTTTGCTGGAATATCAACAGTTGACCCTTTGGAGAAGCATAAAATTACTGGCAGCAACTTCTGAATTTCTGTGTTATTCTGCACATATTGCTGTCAGTTTCAGTGGAGTAATGATGTTGAACACTCACAGTTTCACCGTCATTACCACCAAAAAATCCAGGCCAACACTTAGAGGAACTCCTACTCACAATTGTTAACAATTAAGTAATGCCAAGTCCAGGACCCACTGCACTCATATTGTAACTAATTGTTTTCATAAATTTCATGAGGTCATTGGTTTCCAGTTTTCACAGAAAAACAAACTGAATTGTGAAAGGTGAAAACAGCAATAAAAATCATGAAATCCAATTAAATAAAAAGGAATTTAACCTATTCTGTCACCTTTTTTCGCTGCAGTTTTGGTCATAAACCTTTGTTCGTGGTTGTTATTCAGTTATATTTTGCTTTTTGAGTTGTCAGCATTTTTAGGGTTGTGTCAGCTTTCCCCAAGTGTTGCATATTGGTCTGTATGAACTTGTACAAGACGTTAGTTAGGCCACAGTTGGAGTATTGTGTATGATTTTGGGTGCCACATTACACAAACAATGGAAAGATTCACTGATGTTACCAGGGATAAGAGATTGTGGTACGGAAAAGTGATTTTTGAATTTAAAGTTTTTTTCATGAGAGCTGAGAAGGTCTGATACAGGGCTTGAAGATTACGAAGGATTATCATAAGATAAACAGAGCTATCTTATTTCTACTAGTTGAAAGGCAGCATTCAGAGAAAATGAATTTAGATAATCACAAAATAATTACTGCAAAGTAGGTTGGACGAAAATCCCTTATGCAGTAGGTTTGCCAGCTCATGGAAATCTCTGCCACAAATATTGTTGAACCAGAGTCCATAAAATATTTTAAAAGGGAATTAGATAGTTGTTTGGAGAAAGCAGGAGAGTGAGGTTAGATTGTACAGGAATAGGAGTAAGCTATTTAATATCTTAAGCCTGTTCCGACATTGAATGAGATCGTGGCTGGTCTGTGACCTAACTCCATATACCTGCCTTTTCCCCAAATCCCTTAATGCATTTGGATAACAAAAATCTATCAATCTCAGATTTAAAATTAAAAATTGATCTAGCATCAATTGCCGATTGCAGAAGAGAGTTCCAAACTTCTACCACCCTTTGTGCGGAGAAGTGTTTCCGAATTTCACTCCTAAAAGGTCTGGCTCTAATTTTTAGAATGTTTCCCTCAGTCCCAGACTCCCCAACCAGCAGAAATAGTTTCTCTGAATCTACACTACCTGTTCCCCTTAATATTGAAAACTTCGATCCAATCACCCCTTAACCTTCTAAATGCCAGGGAATACAGCCCTGGTTTGTGTAATCTCTCCTTGTATTTATCATTCTGGTAAATCTACGCTGCACTCCCTCCCAGGCCAATATATCCTTCCTAAGGTGTGGTGCCCAGAACTGCTTACGGTAACTCCATTTGGTGTCTAAGCATAGCTGAAGCATGACTTCTACCCTCTTGTATTGTAATCCTCTAGATGGAAAGGCCAGCATTCCATTAGTCTTTTTGATTACTTTCTGTACCTGTTCATGACATTGTAATGGTCTATGTACCTGGACCCCCAAGTCTCTTTGGACTGCAACTGTTTTTAGCTTTTCACCATTTAGAAAATATCCTGTTCTATCCTTTTTTAGGTTCTGCCATGCAAGCCCCCATCTGCCAAGAATGAGGCACTTTAATTTTGCCACATGGACATTAAATTTCAAATTGTTGCTGGGAAGAAGAGAAGGCCTGTTACAAGGGGTTGCAGGCCCCTGGCTATACAGACATTTTTGCATACTAACAGACACTGCTTGGAACAAAGGAGCTATCCCCTAACCCACCCAATACACAAAGCCAGAAGTGGTTATACCAGTCACGTGACTACCCTGCTGGACAACTTGGGGAGTTTTAAATTGGAGAAACAGTCTCTCCTGTCTGCTCCCATCTCTTTCTCACTAGCTTCGGAATCCACTGAAGACACATGAACCCCAAGAGAGAAAAGTCTCCTACAGTGAACAAGGTTTAAGAAGAATACTGGGCCCCAACTAAAAGCAGGAATTACCTACAAGCAAGAACTCGACAGGGAGCTCGAAGAACCGCAACAACTCTTCAGATATTGCCTCAAACCTTTCCACTTTATTTTTTCTTCTGCTTTTTTCTGTCCCGATCTGCATGTGTGTATCATGTATGTATGCCAGCATGGGTGCGGCGTGTGTCCATCTGCGTGAATCAATTTAGAGTTTAAATTTGAGTTTTAATAAATTTCACCTTTCTTCTTTAAACCTAAGGAAGCCTGTTTGTGCTCACTTCTTTATCTTATAATTGGAAAGCGGTGAAGAAGGATTCACCAAGGGGAAACTAAAAATACAGTGTGTTTAAAAATAAAACCCTGTTACAGTAAGACCAGGTGAAGGCTGAGAGGGATACCTAGACATCTTTCTCACCTGGTGGTAACAGTTCAAAGTGGATGATCTCACATTTGCTTACATTGAAGTGGATGACTGACATTTGCCACAGTTTTGCCCATTCATTTAATCTATCTATATCTCTTAATTTTAAGTTTCCAGTTACACTGCTTATGTCATCAGAAAATTTGGATATGTGGCTTTCTATCCCATCATCCAAGTTGTTAACTAATACAGTGAATAGTTGAGGACCCAACACAGATTCTTGTGGGACACCACTGGTTGTATCTGCCAATTAGAGTACCTGCCCATTATCCCTACTCTCTGTGTCCTGCCAAACAGCCAATTTCCTAACCAGATCAATAACTTGCCTTCAATTCCCTGGTTTCAACTTTTGCTAACAGGCTCTTAAGTGGTACTTTATCAAATGCCCTCTGGAAGTTTACATAAATAAGATCCATAGACATTCAGTTAACATACGAATATATGAATTAGGAGCAGGAGTAGGCCACTCGGCCCCTCGAGCCTGCTCCGCCATTCAATAAGTTCATGGCTGAACTGGTTACTCCCCATTTCCACCTACCCCCGATAACCTTCCACCCCCTTGCTTCGCAAGAATCTTTCTACCTCTGCCTTAAAAATATTCAAAGATTCTGCTTCCACTGCCTTTTGAGGAAGAGAATTCCAAAGACTCAAGATCCTCTGAGAGAAAAAAATTCTCCTCATCTCTGTCTTAAATGGGTAACCCCTTATTATCGGTGACCCTTGTCACCCCTTAGCCACCCTTCAAAATATTTAATCAGCTTCATCAGGTATGGCCTACTCTTTACAAATCCATGCAGGCCCTCCTGATCAGCTGAAAATTTTCAAGGCGTTCAGTCACCGTATCCTTAATTATAGACTCTAGTAATTTCCCGAGAACAAATGTTAGGCTAACTGGTCTATAATCCTTGGTTTGACTCTCACCTTTCTTAAATAGTGGAGTGACTTGCCCAATTTTCCAATCTAAAGGAATGTTTCTCGAATTGAGACAACTTTGGAAGATTATAGTTAAGGCATTTGCAATGTTCTCACCTACTTCCTTTAAAACCCTGAGATGGAAACCATCTGGTACTAGAGATCTATCACTCCTTAGTGTCATTACTTTCTTCATTGCTGTTATTTTGCTTTTTTAAATTCTGGTGAGTCCCTGCCCCTAATTCAATTTTAGTTTCCTTGGGATGTCTGGCATGCTGACCTTTTTGTCTGCTGTAAATACTGATGCCAAGTAATTATTCAACATGTCTGCGGTTTACTTATTTTCATTGACAATATCATTATTTAATATCAGTTTTCAAGAAGCCCACATTGCTCCTGACCACCCTCTTTCTCCTATTATAATTGTAAAAACATTTTGTGTTGATTTTAATATCCCTTGCAAGTTTCTTTTCATACTCCTTTTTTGTACTCCAGTACCTGTTTTGCCATCTTTAACTGTTCTTTGTATCTTTCCTATTTGCTTGGATCTGTGCTATTTTTAGCATTTCTGTATGCTTTTTCTTTCAGTTTTATGTTGTCTCTTATCTTTTTAGTCGTCATAGTTTTATTTTGGCAAGTAGAGCTCTTGCCCCTTCAGGATATAAACTGGTTCTGTTCATATTAAATTCTTTTTGAACACTGATCTCTGTCATTTTACCCATTAACAGTCTTGCCCAGTCTACTGCGGAGAGTCTCTGTCTCATCCCATTGAAATCAGCCTTATCTAATTCTAAAACCTTAGTAGCTGTTTTGCGATTCTCCCTTTCACACACTACGTTCAACTCGCTCATATTATGATCACTATTAGAGAGAACCACTGACTCAGACTGAATGGCCTGTCTCTGCCCTGTAATAGGCTGTGGCAATGGAACACCAAATTGGTCTTCTCCAGTCATGCCAATAATATAAACTGATAAGATCGAGTTTCAGCCTCTGCAGCAGCCTTTTTTTTTTGATTTGAATCACAAAGTAAATCAAAGTGATGTATGTACAGCAAATTGTTCAGTTAAACCAAAGATGCAGATTGTAAGATGAATTTGGAGTAAGAGGTGACCTCATGTTTTGATATAATAAATTAAGAAGAGAAAAGTTATGCAGTCTGTTCTCTAACTAGAATAAAAGCAAAATACTGCGGATGCTGGAAATCTGAAATAAAAACAAGCAATGCTGGAACCACTCAGCAGGTCAGGCAGCATCTGTGGAAAGAGAAGCAGAGTTAACATTTCGGGTCAGTGACCCTTCTTCAGAACTTCTTCTTCTCTAACTATCTCTGGTTCACTTAGGAAAACGATAATAAAGCAGAACATGCTGGAAATGCACAACAGCCACTGACAGGAAAAGAATAAAGATTAACCTAGGATTCAGCATCGGAATGGCCCCAAATGAACCTTTTATCCTGTCTGATGCTTATAGACTTGATGTGCTTTTCCTCCAATTTTCTGTTTTTATTTCCTGTTCAATCAGGGGATACTGGGGAGCGCGAGCATGCTGGTGCTTTATTTTGGGAACTAAATATAAAAGCACGAGAAACTAATGTTATCTCTAAATATCAACATGGTCGTGTGGCCACATACCCTGTGCAACACCAGGACATTAAAAAATATCCTTAGCTAATGTTTATCATTACGGGTAAGGAGAACTTCATGCCAATTTTTGAAACCTACACAAACCTCAACATAATTAATTACGGCAGCATTGTTGTTTGGTGCCACTGTTGTGTGTTCATTAATGTTAACTGATTAGAAATACCAAACGTTTCACTGAGACTCACAAAGGGGTGAATTTTAACACCCAAAATCAGGTTGGTTGGGGTCAGGTCCAATGTTAAAATATTTAAAAATCTGAAACCTGACCCCAACCAGCCTACTTCGGGGCTTAATGGAGGTGGGTTGGCAATTTATATATTATATATTTTAATGAGGCTGGCAGCTTCTGCTTTAGCCTGCTTTACAGGTTAAACAATGGCCGGCCAGGTTTCCTCAGCCTCAAGAAACCTGGCAGCTTAAGGGAGGAATTAACAGCTTTGGGGAGAAGGTAAGTGGCTTACAGCACTCCTTGTGGGTCAGGAGGAACAGGAGTGCTGCCATGCTACCACTACCCTCATCAGATCCTTCCCCATACAAAGACCCCTGAGGCTGGAGATCAGATTCCCCCCCCCCCCCCCCCCCCCCCACACCACCCCCCCCCCCCCTTAGGATCAGAAACCCTCCCACTCCCCGTGATCATGGATCAGACCTGCTCCGGGGTCGCCCCCCAGCCCGAATGAAAGCCAAACCTGTCAATCTGGGCAGGAAACCTGTCAAGATGGAAAGACATGCCGTGGAGTTCAAGCTCCACAATACCTGGGGAAACCTGGACCTCCGTCTAAAGCTCCTCCCTTCCCTGGCCACCTCATGTAACCCGCCCCTGTTAATACCCAGGCCAAAGCTTCTATTAGCACAGTGACTCATAACAACACATTGTGATATGGAGAGCAAGAAACTGGATTCACATTGACAAAAGTGTCTTTGTTGGAGCAGGAAATTAATATGACTATACAAGAGAAAAAAAAAATTAAAGTTTAGTGAAGATCCACATTTGTCCTGCTTTGTTAAGTTTGCAGAGATGTGGATCCAGGTAACTCCTTAATTTAACATCAACATTGGAAACCCAGGGGATCAGTGGAATGTTGGTTCTACATTCTACATGCCTTTAAGAGTGATGTCCTTTAAGATTTAGTATGCTAATGAGCCAAGTACCAGGAAGCAGTCATGTGACTCAGAGCCAACGTCACTCTGCAACTGTAACACCGAGAGTAAGGTCTGTAAATAGTTAGCTCTGTACTGTATAATAGTTTAGATGTAATAAACCTGTTTGAGATCTTCAATCAACTGGACTCCACGCTTCTCATTTATGTTGCATCAGACAACATAAAGAACTCATTACACTACATCTTCCCAACATCAAATCCAATGAAGACTAAAACTGGGGTGGGGATAGAAAACCTGTATTGCACATGATTTTGTCAACTTCCTGGTGGACGGGTTTGGTTAAAATTGCCTCCAAATGGAGGCAACTATATTAAACCTCTGCTGTCTTGCTTTAATAGCTAAATAGATTCCATCCAAACTCCAGAAACAAATTCACATCAAAGACTGCCCTGTACTTATAAAAGACTTGCATTTATATAGCACCTTTTATGACCACCAGATATCCCAAAGTGCTTTACGGCCAAAGAAATACCTTTGAAGTGTAGTCACTGATGTAATGTAGGAAACACAGCAGTCAATTTGTGCACAGCAAGCTCCCATGAGAGCAATGTGATAATGACCAGATAATCTGCATTTATGATGTTGATTGAGGGATAAACATTGGTCAGGACACCAGGAGACTCCCCTGCTTTTCTTTGAAATAGTGCCAGGGGATCTTTAACATCCACCTGAGAGGACAAACGGGTCCTCCGTTTAATGTCTCACCCTGAAGACAGCACCTCAGACAGTGCGGGACTCCCTCAGTAATGCACTAGAGTGCCAGTCTAATATTTTTGTGCTCAAAGTGCTGCAATGAGACTATGAATCCAGATCCTTGTGACTTAGAGGTGGGAGTGTCACCCACTGAGCTACAGCTGATACACTGGTCAGAAAGAGTAAAGAGGGCTATGGAGAAAGAGCAGGGGGACTTGGGACTAATTGGATAGCTCTTTGCGAGAGTCAGCACAGGCGCAACGGGCCGAATAGCCTCCTTCTGTACTGTATCATTCCATAATTATATCACTGTTTTAGTGCATGTGTGAAGGGCACTTGTTGGACATGGGGGAGTGGGGAAGTAAAGGAGCAAAAGGCAGGAATTGTGTGCTTGCTGATGTCTTGTCTCAGTAGTTTGCTGTTTGGAAATCAGTCTGTTTATCCTGCAGATGATTTTCAGGGATGGTTATGCAAATTGCCCCCCTGGTCCTGCTGCCAGGCAGTTTGCTGAGACCGGTTGTTGCCTGGGTGATTGTGTTGGAGAGGCGCTGCTTGTATAAATAAGCGGGAGTCCTGTGCCTGGAAGCTGCCCTTTGCTTTGAGGATTATCTGGGGCTCGGTGTGGCCAGCTCCCCCATGGAGCCAGTGAAGCCGGAGCCGGTGTCCGGGAGGCTGGGGGAGCAGAGTGGAGCCCCGGAGCTGCTGGACGCTGTGTCCAAGGGGCAGCTGCACTTGGCTCGCTTTATCCTGGACGCGGTGGAGGGCAGCGTTGTGGATGCCCGGGGCGAGGGCGCTGAGACTCCGCTCATGCTGTCGGTGCTGCTGCCGGTGCCGGCCTCCCGCTGCCGCTTCGTGCGGCTGCTGTTGGAGAGAGGAGCCGGGGTGAACTGCCGGGACCGGGCGGGGCGCACGGCGCTCAGTTACGCCTGCGAGCGAGGTTTCCTGGACGCGGTGAAGCTGCTGGTGCAGCGCAACGCCGACCCGGAGCTGGCGGATCTCCGGGGCAACACGCCTCTGCTTTACGCCGCGGCGTCCGGGCACCGAGAAGTGCTGGGCTTCCTCCTGCGGGCTTTCAAGCGCCTGGGGCTGGACATCGAGCGCTGCAACCAGGCGGGGAACTCGGCCCTGCGGGTAGCCACGCTGCTGGGTCACCGGGACTGCGTGCTGGCGCTGGGCGCTGCGGCCGGGAAAGTGGCGGATGTAGGGCACCTCAGCCCCGGCAAAGGCGCAAAGCAAACCCGGGGCTCCAGGGGGACCCCGGCTGCATCCCCCAGGTCAGCAGCTATCGGGACCCGCCTGGAGTCCATGGGCTCCATCGATGAGGAGGATCAGGACCAGGATCAGGAACAAGACCAGGAACAAGACAACCCCCTCTCCCACAGCCTCCAGTCTCTCAGAGCTCGGCTCAGGTCCCGCAGTGTCCAGTTCTCCAGCCACACTGACCATTCCAGCGGCCTCCTGCCCCCACTGACCACCCTCTCAGACATTTGCCCTCTCAGGACCTCAGCCCCTTACTCCCCGCGGCCACTCAAGACTGAAGCCATCCCTCGGAGGCAAGTCTCAGCATCTGGCACCAGGAATCTGCCCGTGGCACCTGCCCACAGCAGCACCCTGGGCGTCCTGCTCACCCCCATCAGTCCTTACCCCAACAGGGTGGGCTCAGGGGCAGTTAATCCCCAGTGGAGGAGCCCCCCAGGGCTCCCGAGCTTCACTGTGGGTTATTACCAGAAGCGGAGCAGCCTCCCCACCCTCTCCCCCTCTCCCCCAGACAGGCTTTTGCCCTCCCGCAACACCAAGGCTTCCGCCAGTTCCACTGCCAAAGGCACCAGAGCCCCCAGCACGGGCTTCGCCATCCTGGGAAACAAGCTGTTCAGACGCTTCACTTTTCCCGACTTTCGGAAATCCAGCAGGGATCAGGAGGATAACCGCTCGGAGAGTGGCTGCAGAATGTCCCGATCCGAGACTTTCCCCCTGGGAAGGCATCACCCGCAGGTCAGCAGCAAACCCAGTATTGACAGCATCAGCGGGGTCAAGTGTGAATTCGACTTTCAGACCAAGAACAGTCCTTAAAAAAAAAGTCATAATAGAACCATAGAAATATTACAGCACAGAAGGAGACCATTCAGCCCGTCGCGTCCGGCCAAAAAAACTAGCCGCCCAATCTAATCCCAGTTTCCAGCACCTGGTCCATAGCCTTGCCGGTTACAACACTTCAGGTGCAGGTACCTTTTTAAAAGAACTGAGGGTTTCTGCCTCCACCACCGTTCCTGCCAGTGAATTCCAGACACCCACCACCTACTGGGTGAAAAAGCTTTTCCTCATGTCCCCTCTAATCCTTCTACCAATCACCTTAAATCTGTGCCCCCTGTTAATTGACCTCTCCGCGAGGGGAAGCAGGTCCTTCCTGTCTACTCTATCCAGGCCCCTCATAATTTTGTACACCTCTATTAAGCCACCCCTCAGCCTCCTCTTCTCAGGAAAACAACCCTAGCCTATCCAGTCTTTCCTCATAGCTGCAACTTTCGAGCCCTGGCAACATTCTTGTAAATCTCCTCTGTACTCTCTTCAGAGCAATTATGTCCTTCCTGTAATGTGGTGACCAGAACTGTATGCAATACTCCAACTGTGGCCAAACGAGCGTTTTATACAGTTCCAGCATTACATCCCTGCTTTTGAATTCTATACCTCGGCCAATAAAGGAAAGCATTCCATATGCCTTCTTCACCACTCTATCTACCTGACCTGCCACCTTCCATGTCCATGCCCATTACCATAATGGGAGAACTGCCCTCTTGGCTGCTAATCAATGGGAAAAATTCCTCTGGTTGTTATTTCAAGAGAAATCATCAGCCCTTGTTCTTTGTATCATAGCAACACAGGGAATGTCTGCTATGGGTACGAAAAGCAGCAAGAGGAAGTCTTCCCCAATTTGGCTGTATAATTCAAAGATAGGAAGCGTGAACATTATCCGTTAAAAGAGTGTTGTTACTAGATTAGAGACTGTAGTTATTGCATTGTTTTGTGAACTTTTAGAATGACAGCATAATACAGCACAGAAGGAGGCCATTCGGCAGAGCTGACCAATTAATTCCACTCCCCTGCTCTTTTCCCATAGCCTTGTATTTTTAAAAGTATTTTTCTGCTTCCCTCTTTCACTAAAGTTTGTCATGCCCCAATGTTTTGAAGCTGTTTAATTCCTACTCGACAAAACTGTTGCCATTACTTTGGCAGATGTTGCCTATTGAAAGATTTTGTTGTTATGGACCAGAAATGAATTTGTTGCACAGTATTTGCCTCGATTTGCTGTCTCTGATCAAAAGTATTTAAATAGCAGCCTTAAGTTATGAAAACATGGGGGTGAGGTGTGCAATTCTATTGCAGAGTTCCCAATATTAATGTCACTGTGCCTTTAGTGTGTGCAAGGTTCCATTTTATACCTTTTTGCTAGACTTTCTGTTTGAATTAACTATCGGAATTTCAAGTAAGTTATTTGCCACGGTGACCAAAGTTTCCTGATGTTAACCGTAAATTATCGTGTTAAGTTGATACCTGTACAGCCTTTATCTCAATATCACTTGTCTGGTAATTTTGTACATATATTTTGAGTATTTTTCTAACGCTGTCATTAAAGTTCTCTTATATAAATATGTTGATAATTATTTTGCCTGTTGCACCTTTGGGGGCAGTGGGATTTTCAAATTCTTAATGCAACATCAAAGAGAGCCCAGTGATAAATTTGCACTATTGGCGATAATTGTAAGTTTTTTTTTGCTAGGAGTTGCTGGCTGACATTCTTACCAGCCAGTGTGTTCTAAGTGAAAAAGTATATATTATATAAAATTCTGTAATCACAGGATACTTGTGAAATGTAGGCGGTTGAGTAGAGGTGACAGACAATCGTGTTTTAACTCAATAAACAATACTTTGTTCCTGTAACACTAGCCTGAGTCATCCATAATTACTCGAGAAAAATTCATGTTATATCCACAACCCTGGCTACATTTAGTGTTTAGAAAATGTGGTGAATAGCAAAAAATCGAGAATGGAGCATTTCCTATTCTCAGGGTCCGATAAAGTTCAATTTAGATATCGTCCTATCGCGATGGAGGAGCTCTGATGAATCTCTGTCAGTCGTGACATACGGAGGTGTCTGATGGATTGTGTGGGCTTGTTGGGAGCTCACCGGGCAGGCGCAGCCCCCAGGCGATGCGTTGGTGCGGCACGGCTCAACTCACTTCAGAGAAGAGCAGCTCAAAGACCACAGCTTCGCCTCAGAGCCCTGAGCACAGCTTCGCCTCAGAGCCCTGAGCACAGCTCCGCCACAGAGCCCCGAGCACAGCTCCGCCGCAAAGCCCTGAGCACAGCTCCGCCGCAGAGCCCTGAGCACAGCTCCGCCGCAGAGCCCCGAGCACAGCTCCGCCGCAAAGCCCTGAGCACAGCTCCGCCGCAGAGCCCTGAGCACAGCTCCGCCGCAGAGCCCAAGGCACAGGTCCGCCGCAGAGCCCTGATTAAAGCTCCGCCACTGAACCCTGAGCACAGCTCCGCTGCAAAGTCCTAAGCAGTGCTCCGCCACAGAGCCCTAGTGACAGCTCCACCGCAGAGCCCTGAGCACAGCTCCACCGCAGACCCCAAGGCACAGGTCCGCAGCAGAGCCCTGAACTCAGTTCCACCGCAGAGCCCTAGGTACAGCTCCGCAACAGAGCCCTGATTAAAGCTCCGCCGCTGAACCCTGAGCACAGCTCCGCTGCAAAGCCCTAAGCAGTGCTCCGCCACAGAGCCCCCGGGACAGCTCCAGCGCAGAGCCCTGAGCACAGCTCCACCGCAGAGCCCGAGGCACAGGTCCGCAGCAGAGCCCTGAACTCAGTTCCACTGCAGAGCCCTGAGCACAGCTCCACCGCAGAACCCCAGGTATAGCTCCGCCACAGAGCCCTGATTAAAGCTCCGCCGCTGAACCCTGAGCACAGCTCCGCTGCAAAGCCCTAAGCAGTGCTCCGCCACAGAGCCCTAGGGACAGCTCCACCGCAGAGCCCTGAGCACAGCTCCACCGCAGAGCCCTGAGCAGTGCTCCGCCACAGAGCTCTAGGCAGAGCTCCACCGCAGGGCCCTAGGCACAGCTCCGCCGCAGAGCCCTGAGCAGTGCTCCGCCACAGAGCTCTAGGCACAGCTCCGCCACAGAGCCCTGAGCACTCACAGCTCCCAGGAAAGCCTCTGCCACAGAGCTGGGGCGCTGCTCTCTGATAGTCACACTGCACCACACAATCCACTCTGGGATTCCTCAGCACTGCTCTGCGTATTTCAAAATCCATTCGACAGCCATCTCTACCCACGGAGCTAGCGCTAATCCTAATTCCGTCAGAGGGATAGCGCAGGTTCAGCACGGAGCTGAGCTACTTCATTCCTGAACAGGTATCAGCCTGGGCGGTTGGGTCCAGGACAGGGGAAAGCTTACTCAGCAGTGCAGATGACTGAGCTCCAGCACAGCATGGAAACAAGCAGGAGGCATCACTTCAGCCCAGTACTCCATATACTAGCCTTCATCCTCAGTAAGTACATACAGTAAGGCATGCAGCATCGGGATCTATAGATTTGAACATTTCCCACAAAGATAATAATATGGAGAAGAATCTGTAGACTGAATATATACTCTCTTTAAAGATTGTGTCATAGGCTTGGAATATTTTTCAGAATATATGAAAAGGTATGTAGGGTGTCAAAACCTACCAGCTAGGCATTAAACGCAATTTTACACATTAACCCCTTGAGTACTGAAGGGTATTTTCGGGATCCACGTTAAACCCTTTCTCGTAAATGTCTAATGGTAAATATTATAAGAAGAAAAAAGTACAGGACCTTATAGAGAGAGGCCGCATGCTGTAAATAAAATGATTTATGATATGAATTTGATATGGAGAGAATACTGCAGTCCTCAAAGGAGGAAGCTCAATGGCGTTCTCGGGTACTTCTGAATTCGTATTCCGGCAGAAAGACAACGCATTATAAAAAGCTCAAAGGAGAGGAATATCAGAAAGCGTTTGCGCAAATATTTGAACAGTTAACCTGCGCGGGCTAGCATGGCTGACTTAGACTGAACGAGTAATTAAAATACAACAGTCCCATTCTACTACTGCTGGAAACTAGTCTGTGCCTTGTTTAAGCCATGTTTTTAATCCTTTCTTTGTTTTAAGCTCCCTTTTGAAAGATGCAAATGCTTCCAATCATTTTCTTTCAACGAATTATTGGCTTTGTAGAATAAACCCTTTGTCAGACTTTAGGCAGAAGCAGAGGTTGTAATTTTTGCACTGTACGGGGTGTTAGAAATTCAGCCCCTTTTCCATTTAATCTGGATAACTTCTGATTATCTTCTATCTAAATAAGAAAATATTTATTAAGCCTGGTGTGGAAATGTGAGACATTTTGTCACTTTCGCAGATGTCCTTCCGGGGGTCGGTGCGGAACTGGAGACCGAGAATCTTTCAGGTCTTTCCACTGATCCCTATAAAGATATTTTTGTGGTTCGGGAAAATGGAACAACGTGTCTGATGGCGGAGTTTGCTGCAAAATTTAGTGTCGCCTACGATGCACGGGCCAGTAACTATGTCGATGTAAGACAGCATGCACACCCAGATATCCGATCATTTCCCAATTGAAATAAACATGTAGAAATAATTCCTTACACTGTATGATCTTCATATATTCGTGTTATATCCTTAACTGGCTTAGTTCATCATTACATTTCACCTTTTAATTACTTATTTGACACACACATCATGTATCATTTGACCCACAATCAAAACGTTTGACCTTATTTGGCCTTAGCTCATTACAGAACAGGCTGATGTTTCAATCCCGCGGGGAGCAGAAGTCAAAGGAAAATGCGGAAACAACGAATCGGAACTGCAGATTTCCTGGCTGGACAGCACGTACAGTTTTAAACTTTATTTTGTGAAGGTAAACTATCACTGTAAGTAACCTTCTAACCTTCGCGTGCGAGCTCTTGATGTGATTGGGAGATGCACAATTTGAGGTTGGCCAATTTTTCTTTCACAGTCACCAACCTAAATAAGTCCCAGTGCTAAATATATTTGAAAATACACGAGCGTCCAAATTGAGCGCGTCTGAAGTGCTTGGGACATCATTCCATGTCAAAGTCACCATGTAATCTCAAGTTGCTGATGTTATTAATATTTTTGATTAGAATTCTGTAAATTTAGATTGCGTTTCAAAGAATTTAATGCCTTTATTATCGTCTAGTGATGGAAAACGATGAAATTTTTACAGGAGATTCACAACATGTCAACAAGGCAAGACTCCTTCTGGAAAGTCAGTAAGATTCAGTTCGTTTACGACTTGTCTGATTCCACTCACTTTAAGGATGCAGCCAACAGTGAGTTTAGTTCATCAGCTTCCTAGTTATCCACGTTGCTAAACCAAGTAATTCTGCATCAAATTTTAATGCCTCTTTGTTCGGGATGTAGGATTGCTGTCGAAGTTTACGCTTAATGGTTTGTCCGAGAATTGATTCCTAGCGAACTTCAACGTTATTGGTTCATCTCCAATATGAGGGAGTTTCATTTAAATTATTGACCCATTCTTGTATTATTTTAATAGCCTGCTATGTACGGCACAATATTATCTACCTAATAAAGTTCACCACCTTCACTGAGCACCTTAGTGGAACTAACCAATTGCACTAGGTAAAATATATCTGGAATAATTACAGAAGGAATAGGTGAGCCGTATGATTTTTATATTACATAGAAAATTAAACGGTGTACATTTAGGGAAGTTCAAAACAGGAGCATTGATAGCATATGCTGTGAAAATCTTATCGATTATACATAAACTAGTGGAAACCCAGCTAGAAATGAAACATTAGAACTGAAGTCACTAACAACAGACTGCCAATACATTCCTACACCTAATGCACACTTTCACACGTCTAAAATGGTTTAATCGTAAAATGTATCTTAGAATATAACGAGTACCCATAAAATATTGTCTAACACACATTTAATCTGTAATTAAACTTGTATCCGGCGAGTGTTTGTGGATATTATATCGTTCAGTCTATTTTAGATGGCATTTTGTCCCTCATATATATTTATAAGAGCTATTTTCGTTCCGCCGCTGATGCTTCTGAATTCCACATATATGAGCACGAATTTCTTACTTTCTTTCCACAGCTGGGATGCACACAGCCACTTCACAGCGCCTCTCTCTCTTTGTGACTCCAGTTAGTAAATCGTACAAGTGCGAGGCTCAGGAAACCATCTCCCTCATCTCCAGTGACCACCAGAAAGTGGTCGCTATTCTTTTGTCTCAAATCCACATCCAGCCGTTCAGCATCAAGCGCGACTTCATATTTAGCGAAGGTAAGTTGAGGTGACACAGACTAGTAGTAAATCCACACAGTGGATTCCCAATAGTTTATCCACTGGCTTCCACTTTGGAGAAGGTGTACGTTAATTTTCTTTGTCAATGTTGGAAGGACATAAATGTATACAGTTTTCTGGTCAAGCATATAGTACATTTCATTTTTTAAATAAACCGACAGTGTACAACTCAAGTCTCACATTTAGGTATAAATTTAAACAAACTATTTTAACTGTTAGTTTTTAAAAAGCGAACACAGATCCCGGCAGGTGTTTTGCATTTCCAAAATTCGTGCGCTTCTTATTGTCCTGTGTTTTATTGACAGCCTCAACATGTGTTGTGGATCAGCAAGAACAGTTAGAGGAGACTCTGCCTCTTATTCTGGGACTGACGCTGGGACTCCTCATAGTCGTGATCTTGTCAGTCTATCACATTCACCATAAACTCACGGCCACCAGCCAAGTTCCGATACCCAGAGACAGAGCTGAATACAAACATATGTAAAGAGGTCGGCCCGAGCTGGGGGCGGGGGGCACCTCCCCGCGAAAGGCACAGTAAAACTGCTCCACCGTTTTGTTTACGGCCAATCAGTCACAAGGAATGATAACATAGTATTTTACCTTCAAACTTCCGTCGAATACAGAATGTGTAAATATAAACGCCCTTGCTGTACTGCTGTATATATTATAAACGTGCTTCTTTGTTTAAATAGAAGTGGTTATGGTGACTGTTCCAAAAGCAGAAATCTCACCAACACCATCACAATGTATAAAATTACAATGAAATTATTAAAATTATTGCAAGATTACAAATTCGATGTGTTAACGATGACTTATGTAGTATATTGGAAATTTAAATTGCTGCAATTATTCAGAAAGAACTGTTAGTCAGAAGGTTCAACTTAATTTGGTTCCTTTGAACGCTGTCTGCTGAATACTGTAGACCGGGTAAGGCATTGGTGCACGGAATATCAACTGAATTTGTACATATTCTAATCGCTGCTTCAGTCTCAGAGGAATGTTGGTCCATGGACCTGAATGCAAATATGTTCATGAAATAAATCGAAATCATTTTTTAAACTCACGACGTCCATGGATTAATGCTGGGGTTTTTTTTACACAATTTGGAAGACAGCTTGTTTTGGTTGCTGTTTTAAAGTTTTGGTGAACATATCTTCAAAAGAATCAGCGCGACTTTGTGACCAAGCAAAAGCGCTGCATAACAGAGGCACTTGCAACATTGCAACACCATTTGCATGCGTTTTCTTCTATTTCGAAATTATTGCGCATTTTCTTGATTTTTGGAGATTTGCACAAATGGGCGCTGAAAGGTTCAACATTTTTAACAGGGAGTCATTGAGTAATTATGAGGTTAAACACCTCAAAGCTCTTGACGACTTGTTCAGTATGTTGGCGAGATCCATTCAAGTGTCAAGAACAAAAATTAACGTATTATATTCTGAAAGGTACAAAGGGGCAAGTTTTAGATGTTCTGATTTTTTTTGTTTGCGAGGGGTGGTGTCAGGGGCTCCGGTATAAATGAATCTCCAAAGTTGATTTGGATATTAGCTGCTTCACTTGTTTCATGGAGATTCTTCTTTCCCTCTGACTCGAACTGGAGAAAAGTTGCGTCCTAGTGACTATATTTTACCGATTTTGGGTGATGTGGAAATGTTCTGGTCCCCTTCATCTTACGAATATAGGACAATCTTTAATAAAAGCAAAATACTGCGGATGCTGGAAATCTGAAACAAAAACAAGAAATGCTGGATTCACTCAGCAGGTCTGGCAGCATCTGTGGAAAGAGAAGCAGAGTTAACGTTTCGGGTCACTGACCCGAAACGTTAACTCTGCTTCTCTTTCCACAGATGCTGCCAGACCTGCTGAGTGAATCCAGCATTTCTTGTTTTTGTTTAGGACAATCTTTACTTGCGTTTGAAAAACTGGAAAAATGTTCCCCACCCTTCCCCACACAAATAATTTATATACTCTGCTTAGCTGGTGCTTTCTCTTGAGAAAGTGGCTTAACTAACAGCAATGAAAATAACCGAGCAATCACAATGCCCTATAATAGTGTTTTATTAAAATAAATTCTCAACCATCAAAGCACTCAACTGGCATAATTTTCCTAAAGTTCCTTATTGTAGGTATGCAGTGTCCGACTTCGGTGGCGCGTTACTCCAAAAATTAAGCCAAACCCATAAGTATATATATATATATATATATGATGCATCTACTCAGGGGTCAGGTGCAGTTCAGTCCTTTTCATCTCAGTTGAAGTACAGTAATGCAGTTCTCGTGCGGTGTTCAAAAGTTAGGCAAACTCAAGGTGATATTCAGAATCAGAGTTGTTATAGGACAGAAGGCCATGCGGCCCATTATAACTGAGGCTCATTGTTTAATTTGCTGCCAGTTTTGTGCTGTTGCTGATCCCCAACTCGGACCAGTCCATCTCAGTTATATACTGTCCCACATGTCGGTCCGTGGGGTTCTTCCTCTGTCAGTTCCGACTACATCTGCTTATATGCACAGTGTCTGCAGTGTGTACCATCTAGAAGATGCACTGCGGCAACTCACCAAGGCTCCTTCAACAGCACCTTCCAAACCTAAACCACCTAGAAGGACAAGAGCAGCAGATGCATGGGAACATCACCATTTGCAAGTTCCCCTCCAACCCACACACCATCCTGACTTGGAACTATTGTTCCTAGGTCAAAATCCTGGAACTCCCTTCCTAACAGCACTGTGGGTGCACCTACCCCACAAGGACTGCAGCGATTCATGAAGGCAGCTCACCACCACCTTCTCAAGGGCACTTAGGGATGGGCAATAAATGCTGGCCTAACCAGCGATGCCCACATCCCATGAATAAAAAATGTTGGGAGGACATTTCATGATATCTGTGCGATTGAACTGATTACCAGCACTCAGTCATAGATCTATTGGGCTGAATTTTATTAGCACGCCACATATTGCCACAGTGTGCTTTGAACTCAGCGACCTTCCAACACAGAAGCTCCGTCGCTGAGCCCACACGATACTTTGCGCGGGGGGCTCATTTAAGGCAAGTTGTGGCCTTAAAATCGCCGTGGGATGGCCGCCTGGATCAGGTAAGTTAAAGAGCATTTGTTTTTAATTAATTTCAATATTTAAATGAAGGCCCCGCCGCCAAGCGGCAGGAGGACAGGGCTGTACTGAGGCCTCGCTGTCGCCAGTAAAGTGTGATTTGCCCTTCTCTGCGTTGGGAGTCGTGGCGGGCCGCTCCCACAAGTATTTTATGGGTCCCCCCCGCCATGACCCCCGGTGTCAACGGGCTTGTAAAATTCAGTCCACTGTCTCCTATAATACTACTTTGAATTAATTTTAAATTTGAGAAGAAAATTAAAACAGATAGTGCAACAGTTAAATGAAATATGACAGATTTTTAGATTTAGAAAAAAATATACATTACAATCAGGTATTGGGGGTGTCTGAACCGTCTATTTACATTTATTAGTTTATTGTTTTGCTATATAGTTAAATGAACAAACCATGCTATTGGTAACTTAGTCAATGAAACAGATAGCAAAAACCTTTCAGTTTTGATTGGTGCATATTAAGTTAGACCTTACAGTAATGGGACCTATTCTACAAATTAATTTAAATGGAATAGTCTTTTCTCTTTTATACCTAAAATTGTAATTTAAAGTTTATGCAAGTTCATTTTCGTTTACATGTACTTTAAAAGTTACTGTGAGGAGTTGGCATAACAGGAATACAATTAGGGCAAGATTATTAAGATCTTTAATAAGTATATCCGTTATGGTCTCAAGTATGAAAAACACTGAGGGTGCATGATACTTTGTAAATTTTTTTCTTATCAATGTTGCTCTCATTCTAATCCACAATCAACCCTGTGACATTTCTTTTAACTCAGTAACTGACGTCTTTTAACAAATACTCAATTATAAACGTGTGTCTTACAGGTGTTTTTTTCCCCTGAGAAAATAAGGGCAAATTAATTTTTAAAATTTAGATAAACCACATTATTACACCACCAATCATGCTTTGTGATAGAGGAAAATGATTGTATTGTGTGAATGCACATGCTTGAAACAAATATTTGCTGCTAAACTACTTTTTATACAAAGCATTTAAACATTTTTTTGGGAAAGGTCTCTTTGTTTTTACCATTTCACTGTGATTAGTAGCCAATAATAAATAGTGTAATCATTAGCTTAGCAGTTCCTGTACCCTGTATGTTAATAGCTGATCACAGAAGTAGACAAAGGTAAATTGCTTCTGTACTAATCAGTTCTCAATGTTGTGACATTTCAAGATCATCTTCATTACATTCAATGATGCCATACTATAAGTATAATCAAATTACCCAGAGATTGAGGTACCTGCCCTGGGTCAGTCAGAAATTGGAAAGCCAATCCTTCAACCAAAATACAAAAGCAAAATACTCATGCTGGAAATCTGAAACAAAAACAGGAAATGCTGGAAATACCCAGCAGGTCAGGCAGCATCTGGGGAAGGAAGAACAGAGTTAATATTGAATGGTCACAGACCTGAAATTCTCTCCACAGATGCTGCCTGACCTACTGAGTATTTTCAGCATTTTCTGTTTTCCTTCAAACCAGAAGTTACTCTGCAGTTATAGATTTACAAGCATCGACAGGAACCAAAGGACATTGTAATAATCTCCAGTGTCATGTGGTCGCGGGCACAGTTGTGAAGTTTAGGCCGGTCTCATTACGAACACAGTGAAGAGGAAACTGGGCAGTAGGGAATAATAGGACAGAGAGGAAATACAGGGATTGGAGGCAAGCGGTGCATCTTAAGAGAACTGGGGTGTTACCTGTTTGATAATGTGCCGACATGCCAAAATATGATGACAAGTATTGAGAAACTTTTTCCTGAACCTAATCGGGATACTCTGTGTAGAACAAAAATAGATGTTTGTCCAATGGAAACATGGGAGTGTCTTTAAAGCATCAGAATTGTTTTATGATTGACAAGTCCAGTTGCCCACAAAAAGAGCCATGACTTTCTCCTACATTGCAACACTGACTATACTTCAAAAATAGTTCATTAGCTGTAAAAGGCTTTGGGATAACCTGAGGTAGTAAAAGGTACTATATAGATGCAAATCGTTCTTTTTGTAAGCCCTAATTTACCAGCCCAGTGATATATTAGACTAATGAACAAGTTAGTTAGTTACAGTCTATGAAATTTGCTCATGAATGTAGAATATCATGGTTGTGAATCTATTGGGCTGATCATAAAATGTTTGTCTAGAATGCCACATTTATGGAAAAGTAAAGAAATAAAGCAAAAATGGCACCAGGTAGAATAAGATGCGATATAATGAGTAATGCTTATGTTATATCTTTGCAGCATTTAAGCTAACTCAACAACTGTATGTTTAATTCCAACAACAAATTGTTTCTATAAAGTGCCTTAATGTAATAAACGTCCAAAGGTACTTTACTGTAGTGTTATAAAGCAAGATTTGACACTGAGCCACATAAAGGGATTATTACAGCATATTGGTCAAAGATGTACGTTTTATGGAGTGCCTTAAAGAGAGATGGAGAGGCGGAGAGGTTTAGGCAGGGAATTCCAGAGCTTAGTGCCTGGGCAGGTGAAGGCAGAGCTACCAATGGTGGAGTAATTAAAATGGGGGATGCTCAACAGACCAGAATTAGATAAGCGTAGATATCTTGGAGGGCTGTGGAGCTGGAGGAGGTTACAGAGATGGGGAGAGACAAGGCCATGGAGGGAATTGAAAACAAGGATGAGAATTTTAGATTCGAGACATTGCTCAACTGGAAGCCAGTGTAGTTCAGTGAGCACAGGAGTGATGTGTGAATTGGGCTTGGTGAGTTTGATTTCACAGACCTTCATAACATTCATTCCTTATTCTTTACTTTCCAAGCGGTACATCAATTTTCTAGTTAATAGTGAAATTAGTAGAACCAAGATAATCACAACATTCCTACAGCATAATAGTTATCACTTGATCATATGACTGATGAGTTTTTATGTTGTAAGTGCAAACTTAGGTATTTTGCAAAATGTTTTGTGACTGTTGAGGCAAAATAAAGGCATCATTATTTTTAATAAATAACCAGCATTATTTATTTCCTCCGTAGAGGTGCACAGATTTCACTCTACACTGCACTATAGCTTACAAAGATTCCATCAAACTTTGCATGACTGTTAAAACATGCAATCACGTTGAACAAACATCACGTTTAATTTATTATAAACATTCACCGACAGGTAGACAGCAGCAAAAATATTTTTAAAAATCGTTAAGTAACGTGGTCAAACAAAACTGTGTGTTAATTTATCAAAATGAACAAGTTCTTTACTGTTCAATGCAATGCCTTAAGTCAGAAACAAACTGTTTCAGTAAATAAGTGTTTGGAACAAGTTTGTTAATGTATGCAACTCAAAGCATTTCCCCCTACAAAGTGACAAACCCCCACCCATCACCCATGTAAAAGGTCTTGTTAACATCCCTGAAAAAATTCTCTTAATACTGATTGCTATCACAACAGTTACTTCACCACAAAATACTGTTAGTTTATCAGAAAAAAAATGTAGGTAAGATAGAAATCCAATCCAAAATACATTGCACTGCTAGTGTGGAAAAAAGTGCTTACCAAAGAAAAAAAAACAAGTCACTATTTTATATAAATTCAAATTCCACACATTTCACTGAGTAAGACTCTGCAGAAGAGTTCTAAATGTGCTGTAATCTATTACAATGTCTGAGTCTTTGAACCTGATATGAATTCCAGCCACTGCACATGTTGAAAGACAGAGGAAACTAAGCTCCAGAAGGTACTGCGTGAAGTGAACAGCCAAGTCGTATCATGAGAAATACACCTCATGACTGCCTGATTGATTCTACTGCAGCACTACAAACCCGAATTGGTACAACAGCAGCTCGGGGAGCTGCAGTATAACACATTTCATATATTCCTTTATTTTGCTTTGTGTATCTTTGACCAACAGTTTCCAAGAAAGATCATAATCTGCTTTCACTGTAATATCCTTCAATTATCTTAATTCACATTTTCTGGTGCTATCATCTATTGTTTAATTTTCATTTCAATAATGTGCTAAGAGGTGCTGAAATCTTCTCCATTCAGCGGTATCTGTATTGTCTCATAAGAGGTACAATACAGGACGGGGGTCCGGCCAGCTTGAGGAATGGATGCTTTAATAATTCTTGTGCAGATGCTCGTTGTAAAGGATCCCTCACTAACATCAAGTCCAAGAAGCCCCGCAGCACGGATGAAGCCTAAAGCACACCAGGAGAAGAAAACATTAAAAAAGGTTCCAATTATGTAGAATATTCCAGATTACTTTCCATCAGACTCAGGAAAACATTTAACTTGCTCACAGATTACAATGTGTTTAATTTTGTTCTTACATTTACCTTTATTCATAAATGCGATAATTTTGTTAGTTCATTGCAAGTCTTTCTTTTATTGCACAATGTTTAGTCATTTAAAAACAAAGTTTCCACCTAACACTTGCTTATAATGCATCGATATACAAATTATGTTTGCTTGCTAAGGCAGAGAGGTATTATTTACATATGGACGGTGCACACATTCTATGTCAGTGAATCAATATATCTAGTGCTTTGATTTTTAAACATCCTTTGAGGCATTCCAAGAGATAAATGTTTCTAAGGATATAACTCATTACAAAATGTACATTCTTTACTGTTGAATATTAAAGTTATTAAAATACTAGAGGCATTATTAATAACATAACTCACAACAGGTTGGCAGATACACTGATTTATAAGGGCATTATACTACATAACGCACAATGTATTATTCTGCCATGCAAGTATTTGTAACTTGACGTGTCCCATTAATGCTACAAAATGTAATTACTGTGTCTTTCTCAGTTTAACAAGGTGATGATTGGTCGTAGGCCATTAGTGATCAGACTGACTTCCTTTCTATAGTTTTTCTTTTAAGTGTGACATGGAAATTTGCATGTGATAACTATGACCTGCACATCTGTGTATTAGCTGAACTTATTAAAAAAAACATAATATGGATCTCGGACAGAGTTCTCATTGTAAATGAAAGCTTTCTTTCAATGACAGGAGTGATATACCATGAAACGCAGAATGCTTTATTACGCTTATGGCAAGTGATTTGTTCCAGTGTATTACCTCACTATATCAATTTTCAGCTAGCTGAGAGAGGCAGGCAAAGAGCATTTTAAAACATGCTACTAATTAATATTAAAGTGGCTGGTGAGGGGAAACATCAGCTGGAACTAGGAGAAAAGTATTGTTGTAACTGCTTGAAATTTTAGACATTTGTCCCATAACTGTCCCATGATTCTCACCAACTTCTGCCTCACCAAACAACTGGTGCTAATGAGGGAAAACTGCCCGAGTCTTTTGGGATTGAATTGTGTGTGACTCCATCTGTCACTCTTCTCTTCGGGTCTCTCTCCGTTTTGCCTTACATGTTTCTGTCTCACAATCTGCCTTACTATTTCTCAAGGGGTGATTTAAGCCTGCCAGCCCAGTTAGAAGGGTGGGCAGTTAAAATGGGCCTTAGCCACCGAGGTCCAGCCCTGTTCGAATTTTAGTCTGATCTTCTGAGCCGGCGGGAAGGAAAGCTACCAGAAACCAGAGGAGTCCATCTTAAAATATGCAGACTGGGGTCTGATGATATCACGAGAGTCTGACTGCTATTTTAACTGGGGGCCCGTGGCTTTCCTGCCAAGCCTAGAGCAGTGGGAAGAGCAATCATAGGTTCAAAAGGCAGGGGCAGAAGCACTCCTTTATGCCTCACAAAACGTTTAGGCCTTCCCTGCCCCAGGCTTCTCTGCTCCCATCCATGATATGCACCCCACCCCCCCACCCCAAAATCCATTCCCAGTGACTGATCAGAGTGCTGCTCCCCGTGGGTTGCGAGTGGGAGACTGACAGGGCTTGTGTACATGAAGCCGAGGAGCTAAAATCTCTTGGGTCTTCTTCCTACCTTGGATCCCACACGCACGACAGCTACTCCAGGTCAAAATCAGGACTTCTAATAATTCTGTCTAGTTGTCAATCTCACCATCTGCGTATTTCTCTCTCTACCACCCCCCCCCCCACCTTTGTTCTCTCTAGATGTCTGTTACTATCTGCCTTTGTGCATCTGTTTCTGCATCTGTATGTCATTCACTAATTCTGTTTCTGCATCTTTCTTTTACTGTTTATATCTGTCTTGTCTCTGTGCTTCTCTGTGGGTGTCTAGCTGTTTTTCTTTTGCTGTCTGTGCAATCCCTGTCTATCATTCTCTCTGTGTTTTTCTCTGGATTTATGTTTGTGTCTGGATCTTTCTCTTTGTGTTAATCCCTTGCTATTTGTTCCAGAATTTCTAGCTTGCTTTCTTGTGTGTTTTCCTCTCTCATGGTTGCCTCTGTGCATATATGTGGTTCTTTCTTGATGAGTGTCTCTCTCTGATTTTCTGCTTCTCACCATCAGTAGATAAACAATCCCTAGAAAATACTGTTCTTATCAAAACATACCTCCATAAAATGTTTCAAAGTTCATATTTTGTTTTGGAGTTTAAGTTACTATTCATAGCCCTTCTTCAAGCTTTAACCTGCATTGCAGATTTTTGGCAGTGACTAATACTGGCGCATGTTAAGAGCTTCCTTTACAGTGAAAATAGTCAGACTGCAACATGCTGGAAATTATAAATACAAATCAACATCCTGGGGATTACCATTGGCCAGAAACTTAACAGGACCAGGAGCAGGTCAGAGGCTGGGAATTCTGCAGCGAGTAACTCACCTCCCGAATCCCCAAATCATCTCATAGAAAAAAAACATATCAATCAATGACTTCAAGAGGAAGTTGGATGACCACTTGCAGGGCTATGGGAATCGAGCGGGGGAGTGGGACTGACTGGATAGCTCCGTGGAGAGCTGGCATGGACTCGATGGGCTGAATGGCCTCCTTCTGCGCCGTAAATGACTTTGACAGCACCTTCCAAACCTGCAACCTCTACCACCTAGAAGGACAAGGGCAGCAGACACATGGGAACACCACCATCTGCAAGCTCCCCTCTAAGTCACACACCATCCTGACTTGGAACGATTCCTTCACTGTCACTGGATCAAAATCCTGGAACTCCCTCCTTAACAGCACTGTGGGTGCACCTACACCAGATGAACTGCAGCGGTTCAAGAAGGCAGCTCACCACCACCTTCTCAAGGGCAATTAGGGATCGGCAATAAATGCTGGCCTGGCCAGCGATGCTCACATCCCATGAAAAAATTTAAAAAGTGCTTGGTAAATTATAGATAAGTCAAATCTCTTCATTTCCCTGTGATGGTTCTCGCCAAGTCATGAACGTCTGGTTCTCGGTTTTTCAGAGAGGCTGAGATATCTTATGAGAAACAAATATTTAAATACAGAAAAAAAATTGCATAGGTAAGTTTGCATATTTTCTTGTAAATTTCGTATTTAATTTCTTAATGTTCTACTTACAGAAATAAGTGCTTAAACTCTGCATAGGGAGGGGGGGGGGGGGGGGGGGATTACAGGGGTCTCACTCTGCATACTGGGAGAGAAGAGGGGGCATTACAGGGGTCTCACTCTGCATACAGGGAAAGAGGAGGGGGGGGGGAATTACAGGGGTCTCACTCTGCATACTGGAAGGGAGGAGGGGGGGGGGGATTACAGGGGCCTCACTCTGCATACAGGGAAAGAGGAGGGGGGGAATTACAGGGGTCTCACTCTGCATACTGGAAGGGAGGAGGGAGGGGGAATTACAGGGGTCTCACTCTGCATACTGGAAGGGAGGAGGGAGGGGGATTACAGGGGTCTCACTCTGCATACTGGAAGGGAGGAGGGGGGGGGATTACAGGGGTCTCACTCTGCATACTGGAAGGGAGGAGGGCAGGGGATTACAGGGGTCTCACTCTGCATACTGGGAGGGAAGAGGGGGCATTACAGGGGTCTCACTCTGCATACTGTAAGGGAGGAGGGGGCGATTACAGGGGTCTCACTCTGCATACTGGAAGGGAGGAGGGAGGGGATTACAGGGGTCTTACTCTGCATACTGGAAGGGAGGAGGGAGGGGATTACAGGGGTCTTACTCTGCATACTGGAAGGGAGGAGGGAGGGGATTACAGGGGTCTTACTCTGCATACTGGAAGGGAGGAGGGAGGGGATTACAGGGGTCTTACTCTGCATACTGGAAGGGAGGAGGGAGGGGATTACAGGGGTCTCACTCTACATACCGGGAGGGAGATGGGAGGATTATAGGGGTCTCACTCTGCATACAGGGTAAGAGGAGGCGGGGGGGGGGGGAATTACAGGGGTCTCACTCTGCATACTGGAAGGGAGGAGGGAGGGGGATTACAGGGGTCTCACTCTGCATACTGGAAGGGAGGAGGGGGGGGGAATTACAGGGGTCTCACTCTGCATACTGGAAGGGAGGAGGGAGGGGGATTACAGGGGTCTCACTCTGCATACTGGAAGGGAGGAGGGAGGGGGATTACAGGGGTCTCACTCTGCATACTGGAAGGGAGGAGGGAGGGGGATTACAGGGGTCTCACTCTGCATACTGGAAGGGAGGAGGGAGGGGGATTACAGGGGTCTCACTCTGCATACTGGAAGGGAGGAGGGAGGGGGATTACAGGGGTCTCACTCTGCATACTGGGAGGGAGCAGGGAGCATTACAGGGGTCCCACTCTGCATACTAGGAGAGAGGAGGGGGGGATTACAGGGGTCTCACTCTGCATACTGGAAGGGAGGAGGGAGGGGGATTACAGGGGTCTCACTCTGCATACTGGGAGGAGGGGGGGGGGGGGATTACAGGGGTCTCACTCTGTATACTGGAAGGGAGGCGGGGGCATTACAGGGTTCTCTGCATACTGGAAGGAAGGAGGGGGGGGATTACAGGAGTCTCTGCATACTGGAAGGGAGGAGGGTGCATTACAGGGGTCTCACTCTGCATACTGGAAGGGAGGAGGGGGCATTACAGGGGTCTCACTCTGCATACTGGAAGGGAGGAGGGGGGGATTACAGGGGTCTCACTCTGCATACTGGAAGGGAGGAGGGGGGATTACAGGGGTCTCACTCTGCATACTGGAAGGGAGGAGGGGGGGATTACAGGGGTCTCACTCTTCATACTGGAAGGGAGGAGGGAGGGGGATTACAGGGGTCTCACTCTGCATACTGGAAGGGAGGAGGGAGGGGGATTACAGGGGTCTCACTCTGCATACTGGAAGGGAGGAGGGGGGGATTACAGGGGTCTCACTCTGCATACTGGGAGGGAGGAGGGAGGGGGATTACAGGGGTCTCACTCTGCATACTGGAAGGGAGGAGGGAGGGGGATTACAGGGGTCTCACTCTGCATACTGGAAGGGAGGAGGGGGGGATTACAGGGGTCTCACTCTGCATACTGGGAGGGAGGAGGGAGGGGGATTACAGGGGTCTCACTCTGCATACTGGAAGGGAGGAGGGAGGGGGATTACAGGGGTCTCACTCTGCATACTGTAAGGGTGGAGGGGGGGGGAATTACAGGGGTCCCACTCTGCGTACTGGGAGAGAGGAGGGGGCAGTAGAGGGGTCTCACTGCATACTGGGAGAGAGGAGGGGGGGATTACAGGGGTCTCACTCTGCATACTGGGAGGGAGGAGGTGGGGATTACAGGGGTCTCACTCTGCATACTGGAGGGGAGGAGGGGGCATTACTGGGGTCTCACTCTGCATACTGGGAGAGAGGAGGGGGGGATTACAGGGGTCTCACTCTGCATACTGGGAGAGGGGAGGGGGGGATTACAGGGGTCTCACTCTGCATACTGGGAGGGAGGAGGGGGCATTACTGGGGCCTCACTCTGCATACTGGGAAAGAGGAGGGCGGGATTACAGGGGTCTCACTCTGCATACTGGGAGGGATGACGGGGCATTACAGGGGTCTCACTCTGCTTACTGGGAGAGAGGAGGGGGCATTAGAGGGGTCTCACTCTGTATACTGGAAGGGAGGAGGGGGCATTAGAGGGTTCTCACTCTGCATACTGTAAGGGAGGAGTGGGGGATTACAGGGGTCTCACTCTGTATACTGGAAGGGAGGAGGGGGCATTACAGGGGTCTCACTCTGCATACTGGAAGGGAGGAGGGGGGGATTACAGGGGTCTCACTCTGCATACTGGAAGGGAGGAGGGGGCATTACAGGGGTCTCACTCTGCATACTGGAAGGGAGGAGGGGGCATTACAGGGGTCTCACTCTGCATACTGGAAGGGAGGAGGGGGGGATTACAGGGGTCTCACTCTGCATACTGGAAGGGAGGAGGGGGGGATTACAGGGGTCTCACTCTGCATACTGGAAGGGAGGAGGGGGGGATTACAGGGGTCTCACTCTGCATACTGGGAGGGAGGAGGGGGCATTACAGGGGTCTCACTCTGCATACTGGAAGGGAGGAGGGGGGGATTACAGGGGTCTCACTCTGCATACTGGAAGGGAGGAGGGGGGGATTACAGGGGTCTCACTCTGCATACTGGAATGGAGGAGGGTGGGATTACAGGGGTCTCACTCTGCATACTGGAAGGGAGGAGGGGGGCATTACAGGGGTCTCACTCTGCATACTGGAAGGGAGGGGGGGGCATTACAGGGGTCTCACTCTGCATACTGGAAGGGAGGAGGGGGCATTACAGGGGTCTCACTCTGCATACTGGAAGAGATGAGGGGGGGATTACAGGGGTCTCACTCTGCATACTGGAAGGGAGGAGGGGGCATTACAGGGGTCTCACTCTGCATACTGGAAGAGATGAGGGGGGGATTACAGGGGTCTCACTCTGCATACTGGGAGGGATGACGGGGCATTACAGGGGTCTCACTCTGCATACTGGAAGGGAGGGGGGGGATTACAGGGGTCACTCTGCATACTGGAAGGGAGGGGGGGGATTACAGGGGTCTCACTCTGCATACTGGAAGGGAGGAGGGGGGGGGATTACAGAGGTCTCACTCTGCATACTGGAAGGGAGGGGGGGGATTACAGGGGTCACTCTGCATACTGGAAGGGAGGGGGGGGATTACAGGGGTCTCACTCTGCATACTGGAAGGGAGGAGGGGGGGATTACAGGGGTCTCACTCTGCATACTGGAAGGGAGGGGGGGGATTACAGGGGTCACTCTGCATACTGGAAGGGAGGGGGGGGATTACAGGGGTCTCACTCTGCATACTGGAAGGGAGGAGGGGGGGGGATTACAGGGGTTTCACTCTGCATACTGGAAGGGAGGAGGGGGGGTTACAGGGGTCTGACTCTGCATACTGGGAGGGAGAAGGGGGGATTACAGGAGTCTCTGCATACTGGGAGGGAGGAGGGGGGGATTACAGGGGTCTCACTCTGCATACTGGAAGGGAGGAGGGGGCATTACAGGGGTCTCACTCTGTATACTGGGAGGGAGGAGGGGGGGGATTTCAGAGGTCACTCTGTATACTGGGAGGGTGGAGGGGGCATTACAGGGGTCTCACTCTGCATACTGGGAGAGAGGAGGGGGAGTTTACAGGGGTCTCACTGCATACTGGGAGGGAGGAGGGGGGGATTACAGGGGTCTCACTCTGCATACTGGGAGAGAGGAGGGGGAGTTTACAGAGGTCTCACTGCATACTGGGAGAGAGGAGGGGGAGTTTACAGGGGTCTCACTGCATACTGGGAGGGAGGAGGGGGGGATTACAGGGGTCTCACTCTGCATACTAGGAAGGAGGAGGGGGGCATTACAGGGGTCTCACTCTGCATGCTGGAAGGGAGGAGGGGGCATTACTGGGGCCTCACTCTGCATACTGGAAGGGAGGAGGGGGCATTACAGGGGTCTCACTCTGCATACTGGAAGGGAGGGGGGGGATTACAGGGGTCACTCTGCATACTGGAAGGGAGGACGGGGGGGATTACAGGGGTCTCACTCTGCATACTGGAAGGGAGGGGGGGATTACAGGGGTCTCACTCTGCATACTGGAAGGGAGGAAGGGGGGATTACAGGGGTCTGACTCTGCATACTGGAAGGGAGGAGGGGGGGGGGGATTACAGAGGTCTCACTCTGCATACTGGAAGGGAGGAGGGGGGGGGGGATTACAGAGGTCTCACTCTGCATACTGGAAGAGATGAGGGGGGGATTACAGGGGTCTCACTCTGCATACTGGGAGGGAGGAGGGGGCATTACAGGGGTCTCACTCTGCATACTGGAAGGGAGGGGGGGGATTACAGGGGTCACTCTGCATACTGGAAGGGAGGACGGGGGGGATTACAGGGGTCTCACTCTGCATACTGGAAGGGAGGGGGGGATTACAGGGGTCTCACTCTGCATACTGGAAGGGAGGAAGGGGGGATTACAGGGGTCTGACTCTGCATACTGGAAGGGAGGAGGGGGGGGGGGATTACAGAGGTCTCACTCTGCATACTGGAAGGGAGGAGGGGGGGGGGATTACAGGGGTTTCACTCTGCATACTGGAAGGGAGGAGGGGGGGTTACAGGGGTCTGACTCTGCATACTGGGAGGGAGAAGGGGGGATTACAGGAGTCTCTGCATACTGGGAGGGAGGAGGGGGGGATTACAGGGGTCTCACTCTGCATACTGGAAGGGAGGAGGGGGCATTACAGGGGTCTCACTCTGTATACTGGGAGGGAGGAGGGGGGGGATTTCAGAGGTCACTCTGTATACTGGGAGGGTGGAGGGGGCATTACAGGGGTCTCACTCTGCATACTGGGAGAGAGGAGGGGGAGTTTACAGAGGTCTCACTGCATACTGGGAGAGAGGAGGGGGAGTTTACAGGGGTCTCACTGCATACTGGGAGGGAGGAGGGGGGGATTACAGGGGTCTCACTCTGCATACTAGGAAGGAGGAGGGGGGCATTACAGGGGTCTCACTCTGCATGCTGGAAGGGAGGAGGGAGGGGGTATATTCAGGAGACTCACTCTGCAGACGTCTAGGGAGCCAGTGCGATTCCGCCTTCTGTAACGGTTGTCAGCTCTGTGCCATTGATTGCCTGTCATTGAAGGAGCAATGGCACTCTATATGTGGGGAGAGTGCCAGAGACGGTAGGCGTGTGAAGCTTATATGTCTTGTGGGCCAATCAATGCCATTTGTACAATTTTTAAATGGTCATGCGGTGCCACTCATAGTGGGAGCTATGATGGGTAATGCCATGCCACATCGCTGCTGAATGAAAGCACCTGATGTACGACTCAAAATCAATCTCTGCGCTGTCAGAAACCTTTGAAAAATTGAAGGAACTGAGTTGAATTGCAACTTGATGATGGGGATGGTTCACCTTATATTCATTGATGCGCTTCTTGAGAGGATCCATATGCGCCACAGGCAAAACCAACAGGCAGTTGCAGCCCACATAGAGGACCCCGGCCGTGAGCAGCAGCACCCAAGGAGAGTTCGCCACTGCAGATCGCCGTGCATCTACAGGTCCCGCATGACATACCTGCAGATGTCAGAGCACCAGTGTCAGAGGCGACTGTGGATGTCTAGAGAGGCGGTGACACATCTCTGTGCCCTGCTGAATGATAACCTGCAGCCCAGGGGCTTTGGAGGACATCCTATGCTTGTGGCCCTCAAAGTGACAGCAGCTCTCAATTTTTACGCCTCTTCATCATTTCAGGGGGCCCACCGAAGACCTTTGTGGGGTCACAGTCAGCAGTGCACCGCTGCATCAGGGAGGTCACCGATGCCCTTTTCTGGAGGGCTGGTGACAATAACCGCTTCACTTCAGACCCTGAAAGCCAAGCCCAGAGGGCCACCGGTTTCGGCTCCATCGCGGATCCACAGGTGCAAGGGGTCATAGATTGCACCCATGTGGTCATCAAGGCTCCCGCCGGACGACCAGCTAAATATGTAAACCGTAAGGGCTTCCATTCAATCAATGTGCAACTCCTATGTGATCACCAGAAACGATTCATGCAAATCTGTGCCCACTTTCCAGGCAGTGGCCAAGATGCCTTCATCCTGCGACAGTCCCAGCTGCCATTGCTATTCACTGAAATGGCTCAGATAGAGGGGTGTCTTCCTGGAGACAAGGGCTACCCCCTTGCATACATGGCTCCTAACACCAGTGAGATGGCCCAGCACCACTGCAGAAGAGAGATACAACGCCAGCCACGGAGCTACAAGAGCCACCACTGAGCAGGCGATATTGGCATGCTGAAAATGCAATTCCGCTGTCTGGATAGATCGGATGGTGCCCTGCATTACGAGCCGGCAAGAGTAGCTTGCATCGTTGCTGTCTGCTGTACGCTGCACAACTACACACTCAATAGAGGGGAGGTCTTGCAGGATGAGGAGAGAGACATGAGCACGACTCATCCTCGGATGATGAGGACGCCGAGGACTTACAGCAGGGAAGGCACATGGGAGGACAGAGAGCATCCAGGCACTGCAAGCAGGGTGAGCAGCGAGCTAGGGATGCACGGCAGCACCTCATTGATCAAAGGTTCTCCATGCCACAGGAACCACCGTGGGCTCTGCACACCACACAGCACCCTCATTCAGCTGTTGTGCAGCAGTCTGCATCTGCAACATCTTTGCATCCACCGTTACTGGCAGCAGAATACTGAGCCATTGTCCATATTACTGCATCCGTGGAGATGCACATGAGTGATACTGGCATAGCAATGATGTTATTCCAGACATTGGCAGAGGTCAATAATATAATGGGAGGAGCCACAACTGGTACGTGCTGACACACTTCATTCACACAGTAAAAGCAACACACGTTAGTGAAGACTATTTTGTTTTCAGCCTTTCTACATCGTTCTGTCACTCATGCAGACCCATTTGCGACACGATGCTTTTTGGAAATGGTTGCGGATGGATGCTTCTACATGGTACCACTTCTGTGCTAGCAGCCTGACTGTAGGAAGGCTGCTGATATGATTGCTCTTTGGCTGTGGATGACTATGACGGTTGTACCCTGTGCGCACGAGGCCCGGAGGGCTCCGGCTGGCTGGAAGAGTGATCGTTCATCCCCTTCCGGCATTGGACCCTTTGACGCCGGATGGCCCCATAGCTACTCACCTCCTCTGCCATCTCCAGCCAGGCTGCCTTGTTCAGGTGGGAGGGCCTCTTCATACCGTCTCTGGTGAACAGGACCTCCCGCCTTGCCCGCACAGCCTGGAGGACAGTGACCAGGGAGGCTTTGCTGCACTGTGGGGCCACCCTAGAGCACCCCTCTGCCATCCTCGACTTTTGCTGTGGTCCTTTAAATGCAAAGGTGACTCCACCGTGTAACTGCCCTAACTTCTGGCTGCAAGGTTTGAAAACCTTGCACATGTTTGAAAACCAATGCCGGACTAGTGAGGTCATCTGAGCTGTTGTCATGGTTTTTCAACTATTACACATCGACACATGTTCACGAACCCTTTGCTTCAGCAGCAGCTGATCATAGCTATTGATGTAGTATTTCTAGTTGGCAATGCAGCTAGAATATGAACATATTTTCCAGTTTTTTCACAAAGATTGTTTAATTACGTCTTTCAGGTCTGAAAGTTAACTCTGCATTTCTTTCCACAGATGCTGCCTGACCTGCTGAGTTTCTCCAGCACTTTCTGCTTTGCTGCCAGATTGACAGCAGCCGCACGCTTCAACAGTGAGGTATTCCCTTGACAGCTGTCAGAAAGCAGGTGCTGGGGCCCTTTAAACAGGACCCCAGCACCTGCTGTACATCTATAAAAAGGTTCTCACTACACCGGATGTCCCGCCTCTCCCCACGTAATATTTGGGGGGCGGGGGTGGGGGGGGGGGGGAGGTCGCGGCGCAGTGATGCTAATGAGCCCCTGTGCATAATATTGTGGGGGCTCACGGCAGCTACGGAATGTGGGCATGTCGCAGAGTTCAAAGCACACTGCCGCAGAGCGCGCCGCGCAAATAAAATTGAGGGCAAGGTCTCTAAATCAATAAATATATAATTTTTTTTTAGCAAAAACATGCCAGGATATGCACTTCTGACTTAAAAAATATTCTGTACAAATCGATCATGAAGTGGTACTGTAGAGTTGATCAGAGATTTAGTATCGTTACGAGCAAGGCGGGAGCAGTGCACTGTTAATTCAGTCCCACTTCTCCACAGATCACAATATATATATAAATTTTCCCACTTACCGAAACAATCAGATACTCTATTTTATCCCAGAATAAAGCACACCAACCAGGTTTCTTTAATAAACAACAACACTATCCATTTATTATAAACCAAGTCTTAACCAACAATGAAGTAAAACATACACACAAATGGAAATATTAAAGCCCCTTATGTATCCTAGCACACACACATATACACAACCAGTTAACTGGGAAAAAAGGGTTTTTGTTTCTAGCTGTTACAAAGAAATAGAAGGAAATGTTTTTAAAAACCCACTTGGACTTAAAAGAAGGTACAGAAGGAAGCCCTTTGTTTGGCGATGTGTCCCAAAGGCGAATAGGTGGCTGCCACTAGGATCTTCCTAGAACAGTTCATTCCAGGCGTTGATGTTGATCAGTTTGGATAGGCTTTCAAAGAGATGCAGCTATAGAAGGCTTCACATAGGCCTTGCATCAGGTGTGAAGCAACAAAGGTTTCAGTTCTCACACATCTGATTTCTTTTTTAGAATTAGAACATTACAGCGCAGTACAGGCCCTTTGGCCCTCGATGTTGCGCCGACCTGTGAAACCATCTGACCTACACTATTCCATTTTCATCCATATGTCTATCCAATGACCACTTAAATGCCCTTAAAGTTGGCGAGTCTACTACTGCTGCAGGCAGGGCGTTCCACGCCCCTACTACTCTCTGTGTAAAGAAACTACCTCTCACATCTGTCCTATATCTATCACCCCTCAACTTAAAGCTATGTCCTCTCGTGTTTGCCATCACCATCCGAGGAAAAAGACTCTCACTATCCACCCTATCTAACCCTCTGATTATCTTATATGTCTCTATTAAGTCACCTCTCCTCCTCCTTCTCTCCAACGAAAACAACCTCAAGTCCCTCAGCCTTTCCTCGTAAGACCTTCCCTCCATACCAGGCAACATCCTAGTAAATCTCCTCTGCACCCTTTCCATAGCTTCCACATCCTTCCGATAATGCGGTGACCAGAACTGCACGCAATACTCCAGGTGCGGTCTCACCAGAGTTTTGTACAGCTGCAGCATGACCTCGTGGCTCCGAAACTCGATCCCCCTACTAATAAAAGCTAACACACCATATGCCTTCTTAACAGCCCTATTAACCTGGGTAGCAACCTTCAGGGATTTATGCACCTGGACACCAAGATCTCTCTGTTCAGCTACACTACCAAGAATCTTCCCATTAGCCCAGTACTCTGCATTCCTGTTACTCCTTCCAAAGTGAATCACCTCACACTTTTCCGCATTAAACTCCATTTGCCATCTCTCAGCCCAGCTCTGCAGCCTATCTATGTCCCTCTGTACCCTACAACATCCTTCGGCACTATCCGCAACTCCACCGACCTTAGTGTCATCCGCAAATTTACTAACCCACCCTTCTACACCCTCTTCGAGGTCATTTATAAAAATGACAAACAGCAGTGGCCCCAAAACAGATCCTTGCAGTACACCACTAGTAACTAAACTCCAGGATGAACATTTGCCATCAACCACCACCCTCTGTCTTCTTTCAGCTAGCCAATTTCTGATCCAAAGCTCTAAATCACCTTCAACCCCATACTTCCGTATTTTCTGCAATAGCCTACCATGGGGAACCTTATCAAACGCCTTACTGAAATCCATATACATCACATCCACTGCTTTACCCTCATCCACCTGTTTGGTCACCTTCTCGAAAAACTCAATAAGGTTTGTGAGGCACGACCTACCAGTCACAAAACCGTGCTGACTATCGCTAATGAACTTATTCTTTTCAAGATGATTATAAATCCTGCCTCTTATAACCTTTTCCAACATTTTACCCACAACCGAAGTAAGGCTCACAGGTCTATAATTACCAGGGCTGTCTCTACTCCCCTTCTTGAACAAGGGGACAACATTTGCTATCCTCCAGTCTTCTGGCACTATTCCTGTCGACAATGACGACATAAAGATCAAGGACAAAGGCTCTGCAATCTCCTCCCTAGCTTCCCAGAGAATCCTAGGATAAATCCCATCTGGCCCAGGGGACTTGTCTATTTTCACACTTTCCAAAATTGATAACACCTCCTCCTTGTGAACCTCAATCCCATCTAGCCTAGTAGCCTGAATCTCAGTATTCTCGACAACATTTTCTTTCTCTACTGTAAATACTGACGCAAAATATTCATTTAACACTTCCCCTACCTCCTCTGATTCCACACACAACTTCCCACTACTATCCTTGATTGGCCCTAATCTAACTCTAGTCATTCTTTTATTCCTGATATACCTATAGAAAGCCTTAGGGTTTTCCCTGATCCTATCCGCCAATGACTTCTCGTGTCCTCTCCTTGCTCTTCTTAGCTCTCCCTTTAGATCCTTCCTGGCTAGCTTGTAACTCTCAAGCGCCCTAACTGAGCCTTCACATCTCATCCTAACATAAGCCGCCTTCTTCCTCTTGACAAGCGCTTCAACCTCTTTAGTAAACCACGGCTCCCTCGCTCGACAACTTCCTCCCTGCCTCACAGGTACATACTTATCAAGGACACGCAGTAGCTGCTCCTTGAATAAGCTCCACATTTCGATTGTTCCCATCCCCTGCAGTTTCCTTCCCCATCCTACGCATCCTAAATCTTGCCTAATTTCCTTTCCCCCAGCTATAATTCTTGCCCTGCGGTATATACCTGTCCCTGCCCATCGCTAAGGTAAACCTAACCGAATTGTGGTCACTATCACCAAAGTGCTCACCTACATCTAAATCTAACACCTGGTCGGGTTCATTATCCAGTACCAAATCCAATGTGGCATCGCCCCTGGTTGGCCTGTCTACATACTGTGTCAGAAAACCCTCCTGCACACACTGGACAAAAACTGACCCATCTAAAGTACTCGAACTATAGTATTTCCAGTCGATATTTGGAAAGTTAAAGTCCCCCATAACAACTACCCTGTTACTCTCGCCCCTGTCGAGAATCATCTTCGCTATCCTTTCCTCTACATCTCTGGAACTATTTGGAGGTCTATAAAAGACTCCCAACAGGGTGACCTCACCTCTCCTGTTTCTAACCTTGGCCCATACTACCTCAGTAGACGAGTCCTCAAATGTCCTTTCTGTCGCTGTAATACTCTCCTTGATTAACAATGCCACACCCCACCCTCTTATACCATCTTCTCTGTTCTTACTGAAACATCTAAATCCCGGAACCTGCAACATCCATTCCTGCCCCTGCTCTACCCATGTCTCCGAAATGGCCACTACATTGAGATCCCAGGTACCAACCCATGCTGCAAGCTCACCCACCTTATTCCGGATGCTCCTGGCATTGAAGTAGACACACTTTAAACCAGGTTCTTGCTTGCCAGTGCCCTCTTGCGTCCTTGTAACCTTATCCCTGACCTCACTACTCTCAACATCCTGTACACTGGCACTACAATTTAGGTTCCCATTCCCCTGCTGAATTAGTTTAAACCCCCCCGAAGAGCACTAGCAAATCTCCCCCCCAGGATATTGGTACCCCTCTGGTTCAGGTGAAGACCATCCTGTTTGTAGAGGTCCCACCTACCCCAGAAAGAGCCCCAATTATCCAGGAAACCAAAACCCGCCCTCCTGCACCATCCCTGCAGCCACGTGTTCAACTCCTCTCTCTCCCTATTCCTCGCTTCGCTATCACGTGGCACGGGCAACAACCCAGAGATAACAACTCTGTTTGTTCTGCTCTAAGCTTCCACCCTAGCTCCCTGAATTTCTGTCTTAAATCCCCATCTCTCTTCCTACCTATGTCGTTGGTTCCTATGTGGACCACGACTTGGGGCTGCTCCCCCTCCCCCTTAAGGATCCCAAAAACACGATCCGAGACATCACGAACCCTGGCACCTGGGAGGCAACATACCAACCGTGAGTCTCTCTCGTTCCCACAGAACCTCCTATCTGTTCCCCTAACTATGGAGTCCCCAATGACCAATGCTCTGTTCCTCTTCCCCCTTCCCTTCTGAGCAACAGGGACAGACTCTGTGCCAGATACCTGTACCCCATTGCTTACCCCTGGTAAGTCTTCCCCCCCAACAGTATCCAAAACGGTATACCTGTTGTTGAGGGAAACGGCCACAGGGGATCCCTGCACTGCCTGCTGGTTCCCTCTCCTTCCCCTGACGGTAACCCATCTACCTGATGCAAAGTTTCTTCAAAGATGCACACATGCAGGAATCCTTAAAATACAGGAGGCAACAGGAAACACACTTGACACAGGATTTGCTTTTCAAGAGAAAGATGGGCTGGCTGGATCTTCTTCTGTTCTCCTGGCAGGTCAATAAGCAAACTCCAACTGACTCTGGACAAACACCAACTAGCTTTTTTCACAGTTCAAAATGAAACTAAAACCTTTCCAGAGGCAAGTCGTGTGACATCTATAAATCCTGACTTGTCACTTCTTTGCAAACATCCCTTCAGGTCAAAACACAACTTTCCTGTTGGGTTCTTTGCAAACAGCTGCCTTCCAGTAAAATTTGTTTACATTCAGTCCAAACCTTTTGGTAACTTCTTTTAAGAAAAACACCCAAGGTTCAGCTTCTTCAAGATTCTATCTTGTACCCATGGAATCCCTTTTCAGTTTTAAAATATAGATTCTCAAGCTTTAACAAAAAATGGAAACCCTCATAACAGCATATTGAATTACGTTTCCTGTCTAAATTATTTTGAGGGTCTGATTTATATCAGATTTTGAGTCATGATTATGAGCTTGATTTTAATTCATTCTGCCCAGTGGGAACACTAGCTGCCATTTTAACTGCCGACTTCATTCTTTTGGCAGAGATGCCCATGAGAAGCAGGTGGGTGCCTCATCAATGCATGGAAATTGGGGTTTGATGATGTTATCTCCCTCTAACTCCTCTTGGAACAAGCTTTTGGTTATCTGTCTTAATACCTCCTTAAGTGCCTCAGTGTCAAGTTTTGTTTGATAAGGCTTCTGTGAAGTACCTTGGGACGTCTTACTACGTTAAAAGCACTGTATAAATGCAAGTTGTTGTTGTTGTAATTAGGACCCCAAAGCAATTTCAATTAGGCAGGTTAGCACTGCCCAGCGGTCAACCTGCTGAATAAAACCTCGTGGGATTGGCTTCAGGCATTGACTGACTCACTAGCAGCACTTTGCAGGGACACTCACCTGCAGGCACTCAGATTGTAGGAACTTATGTCCTATTGTAATCAGTGGAATTCCAAAGGATTTTTATGCTTAGTCATTACTTATTTCTGCCTTTTTTTTCAAACTTATGAACCCCTCTCAGTTTATCATGGGTGCCATTTTTGTTTCATTGCTTTGGGTAGAGGAACAGTTTGAAAAAGAGGAAGAGGAGGAGGAGGAGCAGCCTCAATAGTTAGTAGAAGGCAATAGGTCAGGGGTGCTGCTCGTAGAAGGGCTCACCCAGGCTGTTATTGACCTGTGCATCCTTCTGCAATGGGACTTGCTAGTCCAGGCAACCATGCTACGCCAGTGGCTGTCAAAGTCATCACTGCCATTTGCCTCGGTTCCTTACAGGTGGGTAAAGGCAACATCAACCGCATCTCCCAGTCTGCAGCACATAGCTGCCTCAAGCAATAATGTATGCAATAATGTTCCTGATGGTCCCATGGAAGTGACTGTATCTTAGCTGCTTGGGTGTGATGGGGGTGCAGACTGCTGTCGTCAGTCACATTGGAGAGGGTGGTCCTTGCCCCCAAGCAGCTATCTTCCTACATTCCTGGAAGAGTGAATAATTGGAGGATGAACTACCAGGAACATTATTGAGCACTAACACACTCATTGCCTGTGCTAACCAACACATCACCATTCCCAGTCCAACAGTTAGAATGACAGAGCCCTGGGATTTTCAGCACTGACTGGGTTCTCTCGTGTCCAGGGCATTATAGACTGCACTCATGGAGCCATCAAGGCTCCAAAAGCCAAGCCAGAGGCTTTAGTCAACAGGAAGGCCTGCCAGTTAATTAATGTGTAATCACTACAGAAGGATCAAGCCAGTCTATGCCAGTTTTGCAGTCAGCCTTCATTCTGCAACACTTAGCCATCCTCCTACTATTCATCCTCCCAGAAATGTAGGAGGATGGCTGCTTGTGGAAAGGGGCTACTCCCTGCAAATATAACTGATGACATCCCTTCACAAATCATAGGAAGAGTAGACCATTCAGCCCCTCAGTCATTCTGCCTTTCAAGTCAACCATGGCTGATCTGTATCTTCACTCCTTCTACCCGCCTTGGTTCCACACTACTTAATACCCTTGCTAACAAAAATCTATCAGTCTCAGTTTTGAAATTTTCAACTGACTCCAAGCACCAACAACTTTTTGGGGGACAGAGTTCCAGATTTCCACTACTCTTTGTGTGAAGAAGTGCTTCCTGATATTACCCCTGAACGGCCTAGCTCTAATTTTACAGCTCTGCCCCCTTGATCCGAACTCCCCTACCAGAGGGGATGGTTTCTCTCTATCTACCGTTATCAATTCTTTTGATCATCCTAAACATCTCAATTAAATCACCCCTTCATCTTCTATGCTCAAGGGGATGAAAGCCAAGATCATGTAACCTGTTCTCAAAATTAACCCCTTTAGCCCTGGAATCATTCTGGTGAATCTGCACTGCATCCCCTTTAAAGCCAATATCTCCATTCTGAGGTGCAGTGGCCAGAACAGAATGCAGTACTCCTGATAGGGTCCATCCAGAGCTCTGCACAGCTGTAACATAACTTCCATCCCTTTATATTCCAGCCCCCTTGAGATAAAGGCCAACATTCCATTCACTTTTTTTTAATCACATCCTGCCTGAACTACCAAGGTATAATCACTGTCGTGAGACTACCCGGAACATTACTGAGCACAGTATTGTACTATTGAAGCAAAGGTTCAAGTGCCCGAATACATCTGGGGGCTCCCGACAAAATGGCCCATACAAGGTTTGCTGCATCGTTGTACTATCTGGAAATACAGAGAGAATTGCAGATTTCAGAGGCAAAGCAACAGGTGGAGGCATCATTTGACAAGGATGATTTGGATAAAGGTGAGGGAGAAAGAGAAGAAAAAGGCCAGCACAACCCATTGCAGCCACAGAGGTCGGGGGATAGTTGACCACTTCTGGTGACCAGCTTATTCTCCTCTCCGAAACGTTACATAAACCCCCTAAACACTCCCTTAAAGCTGACTGGAAATCTAGGCAAGGGAATATGTTTGGACTCACCCCACATGCCTAAAACCTGCTCTGGGATAAAATAGAACCCCATATATTGAAAGATAAATGCTATGAAATATTTTGAAAGTAGTAGTTTGGGAATTCTACCTTGTGTACATCCTTTAATCTTGGAGGAAGATTGTCTCGTATCCTCCTCATGGCTTGAAGGGGCGGCTCATTAAAGTACGGTGGTTCTCCATCCACCATTTCTATTACCATGACACCGAGAGACCATATATCCACCTAAAAAATAATTTAATTTAGTTCATCAAAATACATAACAATAACCTGATATGTTGATCACAGCCACGGAGGTATCGTAGCCATAGTTTGGATGGAATTAAATGTTTAATGAGTCTTAGTGATTCAAGCAATTAAATATGTAAATATTTTATAACGTCGAACCAGATGGTCTTATATTTACCTCGGTTCCATAAGGTAATCTAGAGATGACCTCTGGTGCCATCCAGTATGGCGTTCCAACCAGTGACTTCCTCCTGGGGACTTCTTTTGACACTTGAGCACAAAACCCAAAATCTGACAACTTAATCTAAAAGACAAACATAAAATAGTGAAATCACTTTCCTGTGCAAAATACCTTTTACTATCACTCTCAAGGTTTTTCTTTCAAAAGCCGAAAGGCTTTAACTATAAATATTGAGAGTAAAAGAGTTCTGTTGCCCACTGCTTATTACAGATACTAACATTCTATTAATTATCCAGCTATCCAATTATGATATAAACTGTTTGGATCTAGTAGAGTGAAGGGAAGTACCAACAATATTGCTTACCCTTCCATCACTGGTGAGAAGTATAGAATCACTCTTTATATCCCTGTGAATAACCCCCTGCGAATGAAGATATGCGAGAGCCTTCAAAACAGATAAACAGACTGTCGCTATTTGTTCTTCATTCATTCTGCAATTTAAAAAAAACATAGTTACAACTATTTACTCCTAAACAGAAAAGACTCCTTCCACTCCAGGCCACTTACTGATGTAATCATGAGCTGTGCCACAGACCTACCCACATGCATGTCCAAGAGCTTTTACCTCCAGCCCAAACCATTTAACATAGCAGCTTTTTCCCCTTCTACTGATGACGTTAATTAAAACATTTTGGTGCTGGGGTGGGGTGCAAAGTCAGATCTTTCATCATCCAATTCTATTCCAAATTGAGTAAGACTGTCTCCTTCTCTCCCAATGGAAATTAATGGAGGTCACTATAATTCAATTGTTTGACCTTATTTGACCAGCTTGTCGCTTGAACTTCACAACACCATAACCGTATACTATCAACTCAAAGGGACTCTCTTCAATGACTGCATGCAATCAGGAGACCAAAAGAGACTCTTTATCCTGGATAATGGAGTTGGTATTCATTTTAGTGATTAGCTGGCCAAAAGGAATTCCTCCTGTGCTCCCCTCTTTGATAAAGTTACTCTCCTTTCTCCAACTGTACCAGAATAAAACTTTAATCTGGTTTTCTCTTTCAAATCCTGATTCACCTGCTGTTGCATGTTTATTGTTGGTGCAAATTTCTTTTTACTCCTAGTAACATTCAACTAGTTCAGTATGCACCTCTATCTTTATAAAATTTAGAAAAATCATTTGTATAAATATAGAATACATCGAAACATGATATTGTATGAAATTCAAATATGTTAATGTTGAAAATTTTGTCTAGGGCATATTTTACAACACAAAATTCAGCAAAGAAATGCTAATTATTAGGATTTTAGTTACAAAAATAAATCATTACACCAATCAAACCAACAGATTAGTGTTTGGAAGTGCAATGCAAAAAGTATCAGCCCACTGAGAGATAGTTCAATGTGCAGGCTCACTCAGACATATGGTGTAAGAAACCATCTGTTCAAAAAATCCATTATAGGAAAAACTGCGAGGGATGGAATAACAAGAACATTGCAAAGTCAACCAAAAATGTAGTCATTATATTCTTAAAACATAGTTAATTTATAAAAACAATTTCTAATTTATAAACATTTAGAATTTTTTAAAAATTTATTTCCAAAATATACTTTATTCATAAAAATCTGTAAAAATTACATTGCCAAACAGTTTCAATCAGCACCAAAAAATACAAACATTGCAAGGGAGATCAGTTTCTTTCATTACAATTATGAGTTGCTTCACAACCCTTCCATTTCGCATTTGTCATGCCAATTACATTTACATCAAATGAAAATTTTCCCAATACAGTTCGAGGGGTTTCCCATAGGTCCAGCCCCTCAGTTCAGCTTGGTGGGGGGACCTTACAGTGTGGTCTTTCCCCATTGAGCCTTTGCTGCGGCTGCCCCAAGCTTTAGTGCGTCCCTCAGCACGCAATCCTGGACCTTGGAATGTGCCAGTCTGCAACATTCGGTCGTGGACAATTCTTTGCCCTGGAAGACCAGCAAGTTTCGGGCAGACCAAAGGGCATCTTTCACCGAATTGATAGTCCTCCAGCAGCAGTTGATGTTTGTCTCGGTGTGCGTCCCTGGGAACAGCCCGTAGAGCACAGACTCCTGTGTTACAGAGCTGCTTGGGATGAACCTCGACAAAAACCACTGCATCTCTTTCCACACCTGCTTTGCAAAGACACATTCCAGGAGGAGGTGGGCAACCGTCTCTTCCCAACCACAGCCACCGTGGGGGCATTGCGCGGAGTGGGCGAGACTTCGGGTGTGCAGGAAGGATCTGACGGGGAGGGCCCTTCTCACACATTTAGAAATCACTTTCCTTGGAAGTGCTCACTGCCACAGTTAGGACATATTTTTGGTTTTCTTCCTTGACGCGGAGCTACTTGGCTCACATCTCATAGTTTTGGTGATCAGGCCAAAGCCTTATAAGAACAGACTCAACAAGAAGGTAACTCCAAAGTAACCAAAGTAGAAGACATTTCAGAAATTACATATCACTGCTGAAAGCATAGTTGACGTGGTATAAGGAGTAATTTACTCCACTTTCAAATTTTGTCAACTGTCCAGCACGCTATACATTTTAAATTATTCCATTTACACTGAATGAGCCAACACTACTCCAGTTCCCAGGGAACAGAAGGAAAGGCTCGCTGAATTTTCATTATTTTGCTTCACGGTTTAGACTTGGGTAACTTCTGATATCACACTTGTTTTCCGCAAATGAGAATTTGATAAAGAATTTATAACGGCAACAATCACCAGCAAGTTGATACTACGGTAGCATAAAAAAATTCTGAACAATTTGTGATCTTGAAATTCACTATTATTTGGCTGATAAAATTAAGCCAAACTGCTATGATCAACTAAGCTTAAATGATTCGTAGACTAGACCCCAGAGCCCTTGAGCCAGAATATTGACAACATTGAAAATCAAATCCCCACGATGGATAAATGTCACAAGCCCCTCTGTCGCATGCCAGATCTCACACACCACTTTGCTGGTAACGAAAAGTTGGATCAATCTGACCCCATCCTACAGGAAAACATATTTAGCAGCATCATGAAGTTGTCCATGGCTCACTTTGGCCTAGGGATGCTTGGCTATAGGAGCAAATGTATTGGCAGAACACAAAGTAACTATCAAATCATTAATGTGATTGAAGGTGTCTTAGTTTTTCTGCTTTTAATCTACCTTAGTCAACTCAGTCTAATTTTTAATAAAACAACACAGAAAAAGAAATACATTACTGAATTGCTACATCATTGCACCTAAGATAACAGAAGTTAAAACATAAAAAAATGTAATGAACTAGAATTTTGATGGTGAATCTCCACATTAAACAGGCTGTTTGTTATTCCCTGGAGGGGGGCTTGGACAAAAAAAATTTGCTCATGGTCTGAATACCACCCACTGAGCTTGTACACTGCTAAAATGGTAACCTGGCATTCTGCTGACAACATTCTGTTTTAAAAATCAGAGGAGCTGAATAATTTGACTCCTATTAATTTCAATATAAAATTTAACACACTGATTGTGCTCAAACTTTTGATGCAAGCTGTTTTAACCAATCTTCAGAATACCAGAAAAATTGGATCTAAAAATTGCAATTCGCTCAAAATAAACCAGTCAGCAAATATCATTACTTGTTGCAAAACACAAGAAAGTCACTTTTGATTACTGGTTATGTGAATTCTGCAAACTGAAAGTGCTAATATAATTGCTCACAAGTTTTAACAGGAAAGATACTTGTTACACATTCAGTTAATCATGCATATTTTCCAATTGCTGCAGCAACTACAAAATGTTTTGGGGTAAGGAAATATAGGGCTGAATTTTACTGGCCCCTTGACGCCACAGGTACTGGTACAATGCTGCGGGGAGAGGCCCACCTCGACCAGCGACGTCGAGAAGGGCCCGCCGTATATTACCATCGGTGGGGGGTCTCTATGTGGCCCCCTTCTGCCTGGCAGCAGGCCCTTCATCTCCATAGGTAGATTGCAATTAAATATATTCAAATTGACTTGCTTGCCAACCCACACCCATTTTACGGCCTCCGTTCGGCCTTCGCATGCCTTCGAAAATCTGGTAGGGAGGGGAGAGCAATAAAATTTCATGGTGGGATGGGGGAGGAATAAAAATTTCAGGGCAGGACGGATGGAGGAGCAGGGAATCAATTTTTATTGAATGTGGGGATGGTGGGAAGGGGTTTGAGGGCAAAAGATTGAAGGTTGGGTGGGAAAGTTCAGGTATATGAAATATCAATTGATGGTCTCTTCGGGCAATGGGGGGGGGGTTGGAGAAGGGCCTCCATTACGTAATTTTAAATTTAATAAAAATCAGTATTGTTTTCCATTTAAAAATTTTAATTAATTCTAAGGGCTTAAAACCCTTTAAAAATGGCGCCAGCATCTGCACGGTGGCGCCGGACGTTGTTGCCGGGGACGCGGAATCTGCCCCTACACATTATTGGGGGCGGATGCTCCTTCCCCACTACTTAAATGAGCCCCCTGCGCAAAATAACGTGGGGGTTCCTCGGTGGCCGCTGACTGCGGGCACCCCATCGAGCGCAGCGCCCAAATAAAGTTCAGCTGATAGTTTCGAGCAGGTTTGTTCAATTTCTGTGGCACATTAATGTATATTTACATCATAGAAAAAGGCCAGATTTAGGAGACATTTGAATTATAAACCTATGGGGGGTTATTCTGGTGAAATGAGTGATGTGTTAATAAGAAATGTTTGTTTGAAAGTCTGGATTTTGCACCAATTTTGGAGCTAGTTGACGATTACCATGATTTAAACATGCCTGAATGTGCTAAAACAGAGACCTGCACATTTAGCACCCGAGTGCTGATTAGAAACAATTTTCCTGGAGTGGTATATATAACCTCCACACTCCCACTGAAGGTGTGTAGTGTGCTGGCTAGCAAACAAACGAACATTGCAGGATGGCTTAAGGTCCTACAGGTGCCCAGGTTCTCAGACGTGGCGCTGGAGGTTCTAATGGAGGAGGTCCAGAGAAGAAGGGCTGTCCTGTACTCGCAATGGGGAAGGAGGTCACAGAAGCAGCTAACTCGGCGTATGTAGTAGGAGATTGCCTGGGAGGTGAAGCCCAGATCCTTGATCCCAGGACATTGCTCCAGTGCCACAAGAAATTTAACAACTTGGCAAGAGTGGTCAAGATAAGATCCTATCTGACAAACAGACTGCTCTATATTAATTCATTATATGCATTACCGTGTCTGCATGAAGGAACTCTTGATTTTGGAGGAAGCTGGTGCCTAGAATGAACAATGTATCAAAGCTTGCCATATGTCATTAGATCATAAGAACTAGGAGCAGGAGTAGGCCGTCCGGCCCCTCGAGCCTGCTCTGCCATTCAATAAGATCATGGCTGATCTTTTCGTGGACTCAGATCCACTTACCCGCGCTCTCACCGTATCCCTTAATTCCTTTATTGTTCAAAAAGATATCTACCTTAGCTTTAAAGACGTTTACTGAAGAAGCGTCAACTACTTCACTGGGCAAGGAATTCCATAGATTAACAACCCTCTGGGTGAAGAGGTTCCTTCTTAATTCAGTCCTAAATCTGCTCCCTCTAATCTTGAGGCTATGCCCTCTTGTCCTAGCTTCACCTGCCAGTGGAAACATCCTCTCTACTTGTATCTTATCTATTCCCTTCATAATTTTATATGTTTCTATAAGATCCCCCCTCATTCTTCTGAATTCCAATGAATATAATCCCAATCTACTCAGTCTCTCATCATAAGCCAACCCCCTCAACTCCGGAATCAACCTAGTGAACCTCCTCTGCACCCTCTCCAGTGCCAGTACATCCTTTCTCAAGTAAGGAGACCAAAACTGCACACAGTACTCCAGGTGCGGCCTCACCAGTACCTTATACAGCTGCAACATAACCTCTCTGCTTTTAAACTCAATCCCTTTAGCAATGAAGGACAAAATTCCATTTGCCTTCCTAATTACTTGCCGTACCTGCAGACCAACCTTCTGCGATTCATGCACAAGGGCACCCAGGTCCCTCTGCATAGCAGCATGCTGCAACTTTTTACCATTCAAGTAATAATCCTTTTTACTGTTACTCCTACCGAAATGAATGACTTCACATTTATTAACATTGTATTCCATCTGCCAGACCTTTGCCCACTCACTCAATGTATCTATGTTCCTCTGCAAAGTTTCACAGTCATCTGCACAGTTTGCTCTGCCACTCATCTTAGTGTCATCTGCAAACTTTGACACCCTACACGTGGTCCCCAACTCCAAATCATCTATATAAATTGTAAATAATTGCGGTCCCAACACCGATCCCTGAGGCACACCACTAGTGACTGATTGCCAACCAGAATAGCACTCATTTATCCCCACTCTCTGCTTCCTGTTAGTCAACCAATCCTCTATCCATGCTAATACTTTACCCCTAACGCCATGCATCCTTATCTTATGCAGCAGCCTCTTGTGCGGCACCTTGTCAAAGGCCTTTTGGAAATCTAGGTACACCACATCCACTGGGTCCCCATTGTCCACCTTGCTCGTAATGTCATCATAGAATTCCAAAAGATTTGTCAAGCATGACCTGCCCTTCATGAACCCATGCTGCGTCTGCCCAACGGGACAATTTCTATCGAGATGCCCTCCTGTTTCTTCCTTGATAATAGACTCAAGCATCTTCCCCACTACAGAGGTTAAGCTAACCGGTCTATAATTCCCCATCTTTTGTCTACCTCCATTTTTAAACAGTGGCGTCACATCTGCTGTTTTCCAATCTGCTGGGACTACCCCAGAGTCCAGCGAATTTTGGAAAATTACCGCCAGTGCACCTGCTATTTCTCCCACCATCTCTTTTAGTACCCTGGGATGCATTCCATCAGGGCCAGGAGACTTATCAATCCTTAGCTCCATTAGCTTGCCCAACACTACCTCTTCCGTAATAATGATTGTTTCCAGGTCCTTACCTACGTTCGTCTCTTTGTCAATTGCTGGCATGTTATTAATGTCCTTCACTGTGAAGACCGATACAAAATACCTGTTCAATGCCTCGGCCATTTCATCATATCCCATAACTAAATTCCCTTTCTCATCCTCTAAAGGACCAACGTTTACTTTAGCCACTCTTTTTCGTTTTATATATTTATAGAAACTTTTGCTATCTGTCTTTATATTCTGTGCTAGTTTTTTCTCATGTTCTATCTTACTTTTCTTTATCGCTCTTTTTGTGGCTTTCTGTTGACCTTTAAAGTTTTCCCAATCTTCTAGTTTCATGCTGTTTTTGGCCACTTTGTATGCCTTCTCTTTCAATTTGATGGCCTCCCTTATTTCCTTAGACACCCATGGCAGATTACCCCTTTTCTTCTAGTCCTTCCTTTTCACTGGAATATACTTTTGCTGAGCACTTTGAAAAATTGCTTTGAATGTCCTCCACTGCTCATCAACTGTCCCACCATAAAATCTTTGTTTCCAGTCTACTTTAGCCAAGTCCTCCCTCATTCTATTGTAGTCCCCCTTGTTCAAGCGCAGGGCCCTGGTATTGGATTTTATCTTCACACTCTCCATCTGTATTCTAAATTCAACCATACTGTGATCACTCCTTCCAAGAGGATCCCTAACTATGAGGTCATTAATTATTCCTGTCTCATTACACAGGACTAGATCTAGGATAGCTTGCTCCCTCGTCGGTTCCATTACATACTGTTCAAGAAAACTATCACGGATACACTCAACGAACTCCTCCTCAAGGCTACCCTGACTGAGCTGGTTCGACCAATCTACATGTAGATTAAAATCCCCCATGATAATTGCCGTACCATTTTTACAGGCATTAGTTATTTCTTTGTTTATTGCCCGCCCCAATGTGACGTTATTATTTGGTGGCCTATAGACTACGCCTATCAATGACTTTTTCTTCTTAGAGTTTCTAATTTCCACCCAAATGGATTCAACCTCATTCTCCATAGAACCTATATCATCTCTCAGCACCGCCCTGATGTCGTCCTTGAATATCAGAGCTACACCACCTCCCTTACCTTCCTGTCTGTCCTTCCGAATAGTCTGGTACCCCTGGATATTTAACTCCCAGTCGTGACCAACCTGTAACCATGTCTCCGTAATGGCTACCAAATCATATTCATTCGCGATGATTTGTGCCGTTAACTCATCAACCTTGTTACGAATGCCACGAGCATTCAGGTAAAGTGCCTTTATGTTAGCTTTCTTACCCTCATGATTCCCAACATCTCTAATAATAACTCCTGAGTTATCCTTCCTTTCTGCTTCTTTCATAGTCTGCCTTGAACTTAAACCCTCCTGCACACGTTAACCTGCTGCTTACCTTTTTATTTATCATCATGCTCCCTGTCATTTTCCCTTTCCCTTCCCCCCCGAGTTACTAGTTTAAAGTCCTAGAGACCACCCTATTTATCCATTTCTATAGAACACTGGTTCCAGATCGGTTCAGGTGGAGACCGTCCCATCGGTACAGATCCCCCCGGTTCCAAAGCTGATGCCAATGCCCCATGAAATGGAACCCCTCTTTCCCACACCACTCCCTTAGCCACGTGTTTACTTCCCTAATATTCTTATCCCTAAGCCAATTTGCACGTGGCTCGGGCAGTAATCCGGAGATTATGACCCTCGAGGACCTGTTCCTTAATTTCGTTCCTAGTGCTTTATAATCCCCAAACAGGTCCTCCATCCTAGCCTTGCCTATGTTGTTAGTCCCAACGTGGACCACAACAACTGGATCCTCCCCCTCCCGCTCCAATATCCTTTCAAGCCATTCATATGTACTTAACATATATTACAGAGTTCTGATGAAGGGTCCAAACTCAAAACATCAATCCCAGCGAGGAGCCATGCTCAAAGGCAGCAATGGTCGAACGTCGCTACAAAGCTGTAGCCCCGACCCTGACCAGTGCTACCTGTGAGTGGGGCAGGAAGCACAGTATTAGTGAATTAACCCTGTTAACCTGCTTTACTTTTTCAGATGCTGATGGAATTTCCAACATTTTCAATTCTCATTACAGTGATGTGTGAGCAAATTGCCCAAGTATAACGTGGCCAGCATGATGAAACAATATCATTTCATATACCTTACTGAAGCTAGCCCAGTAATTATTATTGGAAGTAACATTATTGGTCGAGCTAACAATCTCCTGTGGCAGAGAATAGGTTCAGCTCCTTTGATACGAGCATTACAGAACAAATCGCTAACATCAGTTCCCACTAAGATTAGGTTTGTAGGGCTCAAACTAAATTAACTTTTTAATTAATTATATTTGAAGCAAAAAGAGCTTATAGTTTGAAAAACTAGGAGTTCCAGCTGGTTAAGATTGCCATTGAAATTCAGAGATTTGAAAACATACCTTGTATGTGTAACAATGTCTGTTAAAGCGCCACCTTCCAGAAACTCCATAACTACCCACAACTCATCTCCAACCAAGTAACTGTTGTACATGTCCACAACATTTTCATGGTGGTAGTCACGCATAATGACAACCTATATGTTAAAAAGGATAATCAGAAAATCATAGATCTCTGAAGCAATTTATAAAACATCTAATCAAACAGGATGTAAATTATTACATTTTAAAATAAATCCACAATATTACTTCCCATAGGGTTATAACAGCATCCAGAATACAGAAGTTAGTGATATGCTAAAGAAGGACACTCAAGAGAAGTCTACCATAAATCAACAGCTGTAATTTGCCAACTTAATGTCTGGTAACAAAAAAGGGGTCTTTATTCTATACCTGTGCAGTATAAAAAAAAATCCGAGAGCACTGAATTCTATTTTGAATGAAAAGTAGGGGCACACCTGATCATTCCCCAAAATGTATTGCAGACTGCCCAACTAATCAGAGTTGCCCTTCAAAAAACAGTATAAATTAAGACAAAAGTAACAAGGCAGAAGAAATTAAGCTATATAGATTTGGAAAATAGGAACCAGAAATACTTTCTTGGGACTTTAAAAAACCTAGCACGATTCTGCAGGCAAACTGTAAACTTCACACTAGCAGAGCCAGTGGGCAAAAACTAAAGCTTCAAGTTTCGGAGGTAAAGCTCCCACTAAAATCTGATAAAAATGTAACTTGTTCTCCATGTGTACCACAAGTGAAGGAAAATAAAGAAAAACAGTGCATGTGAGAGGGAGTGCATGAGCAAGAAAGAGACTCCCAGACTCATTTATTATGTTTGGTGTCCTTTTTTAAAATTGGGAACAGGAAGTTTTACAGGCTAGCTACATCGCGATGGTCTGTGTGACTAATTTGTAATTCAATTAAATACAATTACTGTTAATGTTTATTCTATCTATAATGACTGGTTTCTGTATTTGAATTAGTGCCAGAGAATGGACTCCTAAGGTTAGGCATTTTAAAATAGGACTATATGTGCAGTCACTACTTCCTCCCTGGCACTGACCATGTGTTACTCCTGGCAATGTCAAGTTAATTGGAGATTGGATATATTGTGAGAAATCATTCTACTCAACAGTTTCACTTGTTCTGCCATCACTTTGCATAATAAATGCACACACACACACACCTCTTTTGGCTCTCAACCCCCAGTGTCTTCAACCAACACAGACAAATTAACATTCTCACATTAATACCTGACCTTACCAGATTGCATCAGAGAGAACAGAATAGATTTAATTTTAATCTCTTTGCCAAAAATGGCTATTGGGATGTTGGGTCTAGACACGTTTAGTACTTTTTACAGCTAATCATCTTATTTCAAGGAATTATTAGATGGAAAAAAGTTAAGGATACACCAAAAGACTTTAAGCTTAGCTAAGTATCTTAAATCCATGCAACTCTTTCAAAACAGTTCTTATTATCTCTAAGTACATCCTAACATCTACTGGGCCTCTGGCATCATTCAGCAGTTAAAGAGGAGTAAAGTGTGAAAATTCCTGCAACATATTTGCACATCTTTTGAGATTCACTGAGCATAATTAGTTCTGCAGAAAGCCAGATTTGATAGCAGGGTGAGAGTTTACATTTAAAAGCGAGTTTCAAAAATTCTGTTCAAGTTCCTTTTATCCAGGATACATTAACCCCTCCACCCACTTCCCTACCAAAAATGAAATGTAAAAGAAATGAAACATCCCTTAAACCCCTTGGACGTAAGATCATTATTGTCAGGTCCAGAAGGTGATTGATCTCCTGCTAGCCAACCTTCCTTTAATAAGGAGCTAGTTAAAAGGAAAAGCTGTTTATTTCCTTTCCCCAACATAAAACCCGAAAAATTATTTTTGGGAGGGAAAAAATACAGACCTTCGGTTCAACTTCTAGAGTAAGTGCGAGTTGTAATCACTGTCTTGCAGTATCTGAGAACATTTATGGTCATTTCTTTTTAACCTGGGATAATTTGGTGGAAGTTGGAAGACTTACTTCATGACTGACAGCAGAAAAATAAACCAAACTGCAGTTTCTGGGCTCATTCTGTGGCAGTGCATGCTTCAGAGATTAAGACAATTACAATCCTTAATGGCTTTGTCAATTTCTCAATTTAAAAACCTTTTATTCTCTGAAATGCAAGCCCTATCAATCAATATTCCAATCTTTGTATCCGTTAACTGGTAGGCTTTACCCTAATTTTTAAATACTCAGTGATTAAAAAGGCAAACAAGGTTCAGTGATGTTAAACAAGCAGATAGAAGACTTGTGTTGTGAATATGCTGACTACATTCTTAAAATTATTTCCTACAGCAGCCAAGCTGATTGAAGAACAGACAAAGGTCTGCAAGGTAAATAAAAAGGTGAAGAGTGGTAACCTTGCAATGTCCCTGAAACTTCAGAAAAAAAAAATGTAGGTGGAAGAGTGCACACTGAGTACTACAAACATACAACTCCAGGCACAAGGGAGACAGCAACCCTTCTGGGAACTAATACAGTTGATTTATTCAGAGCTCTAATGCCACTGCCTCCTGTCTTTTGGATGGCAGTTTGATCCATAATAATGACTTTTGTGGTTGGAAAATGATGAAAAATGCTTTTAGAAAATCAAGTGCTTTTTAAACATTCAAATGCGTGCAACGAAATTCAACCTGGAAACAGTAGCATAAATTTTACCCCACATTAATAAATATAAAAGTATTTAACAAATAGAACTTTAGTTAAACTTTACCCTCAGCATGCATTTTATTTGCTGTGTGTTCTATTTTAAGGTATTAGCTGGCTAGATTGTCCATTCATTGATTACAGAAATAATATGGATTTATTTCATAGAATCATAGAAACTTACAGCAGAGAAGGAGGCCATTCAGCCTGTCGTGCCTATGCTGGCTCTTTGAAACAGCAGTTATGCTTAGTCCCAAATCCCTGCTTTTTGTCCATAGCCCTATAAGTCCTCATCCTCAAGTAACTAACTCCCTTTTAAAATTATTTACAGAATCAGCTTCCACCACCTTTTCAGTTCGAGCATTCCAGATCCCAACAACTCTCTAACTGAAAAAAAATTCTCCTCATCTCCCATCTAGATCTTTTGCCAATGACTTTGAATCTGTGACCTCTGGTTATTGATCCAGTCCCCAGAGGGAATACTTTTTCCTTCCCTACTCTATCAAAACCTCTCATCAGCTTGGAAATCTCTAATAGGTCACCTCTTAACCTTCTCTGTTCCAAAGAGAACAGTCCTAACCTTTCCAACCTCTCCCCATAACTGAAGTTCCTCATCCCTGGTAACATCCTCTATACCCTTTTGAAGGCCTTTACATCTTCCCTGAAGTGTGGGGGTGCAGAATTGCCCACAATACTCTAGCTGAGGTCTAACCAGTGACTTATAAAGTTCGAGCATAATTTCTTTGCTTTTATATTCTATTTCTCTATTTATAAACCCAAGCAATTCACATTTTTAAAATCATCTTATCAACTTGTCCTGCCATCTTTAAGGAATTGTGTATTTTTTATATTATTTTATGGGATGTAAAACTCACTGGCAAGGCCGGCATTTGTGCCCATCCCTATATGGATACCAAGGTCTCGCTGCTCATCTGCACTTCTCATAATCGTGCCATTTACTGTATACTGTCTTTCCATAATCAGTCCTTCCAAAATGCATCACTTCACACTTGACTACATTGACCTCCATCTGCCATGCGGTCATCCTGAAGCCTAAAGCTATTGACATCGCTATCTATTACTTGACTAAGTTTCATAACATCTGCAAAGTTTATAATCCCACCCAAAACTTACTCTTGATGAACACCAATTTTAATATTTCAATGCCTATAAAAGTAAAAACAAGTCCCAAGGTGATCAGAAAAAAAAAAATGAGGAAGTGGACATTGAGTCATTGAGGGAGAGATGGATTTTACGGGTCTCCCCACCCCCACAACTCCCCCTGCCAGGATCGGAGGCGGGGTGAGGGGGAGTCCCAGAGTATTGTGACGTGTGACGGGAGGGGGTGGGGGGTGTGTGTGTGGGGACAAGATGCAGCGGGGCGGAGGGCCCGTCACCAAGCAATCTTCCCGGAGGCAGGGGACAGGCTGAAGACAGCCTTCCCACCCAGCGTTCAATTGGGGCCCTTAAGTGGCCTATTAACGGCCAATTATGGGCCTCTTCCCACCACTGCTGGGATCTTACCCATGGCGGGCGGGGGCCTCCACTGAGCGGGGAGGACACCTTGTAAAACGAGGCACCCTCCCTGCGGTCTTGGTCGGGGGGGGGGAGGGTGGTGTGGGGAAGGTCCCTCCTCCGTGGGCCATATGTGGTTCATGGAGGACCCTCACCGGGAACCAATTCACCACCCCCCCACCCCCCTCTGTTCCGGGGTTCCACCGCTGGGCAGGGGTCTGAGGCCTCTGCAGTAGCAGCAGTGGCCTCCACTCCCGGTGGCGCTGCCGATACCGCTGAGCTGCCGGCCCTCTGATTGCCTCCTGAAACCTGCACGTGAAAAGACCGAAGGATCGCTCCAGCTTGGCGCCGAGAAATTGCTGAGGGGCGGCTCCACCGGCCTTTTTGGCCTGGCACCTGGATGCCCGCCTCCAGCACAAAATCCAGCCCTAGGAGTGGCTGAAAGCTAGATCGAAGAGATAGGTTTTGTAAGGTCATTAAAGGTGCAGGGAGAATTCGAGGCACATAGGGAGGGAGTTTCAGCGAATGGAATTGAAAGTTCAGTCGCTAATGGCAGGCTGAAAAAATGGTGATATGTGCAAAAGACCAGAGCCAGAAGACCAAAGGATAGGGCTGAAGATATAAGGCTGAAGTAGTTGTAGAGATATGGTGGGGCAAGATGATGAGAGGAGGAAATTTACCTTAAAAACACTGAGCCTAATCCTTTTCTTTTAAAAAAGACCCTAGATGAACTCTGGAGGACAATATTAACAGTGTCAATTCAGAAGGCTGCAGTATAGAGCCGATGGATGATAATGAGAATACTGGAGGATTACCTTGGGATTCAGATAAAATAATGGGAAAAAACCATTGTTAAAATACAAAATATTAAGTGCAGCATCGCGTCGGAGGTATGTTAACAGCCAAAAGAAAAAGTTAACATTTTGTGGGTTGAGGCTCGTCAAAAGTTTAACTTTTTTTTACCCGTTTCCAGAAGCTGACAGAATTATGTACTTACAGCATTTTCTCTTTTTACTCAAGATTTACTGCATTTACAATTCTTTTACTTTTATTGCTGCAGTTCGAATCGTTGCATGTTGGCAGTTTTTAAGCTATCTACGCTAACACAAAAGGACACCTATAGTACTTGAAATAATTTTGCTGTTTCCAGTTTCAATTGCAGATTAAATAATATAGAATATTTTACATTAGGTCTAAAAATTGCACAACCTTATCCTCAGAACCCATCATATTTTTACATGAATGTTAAATTGTCAAAGCTAAGAACAGGACGACTTCTGGTTCTGAAAGTTCGAAACATTTAGTAATTGATTGTAAACCATAGGGGAAAAAAATGAAGCAGCCGAGCTCAATTACATTTTCAATTTGCATTAGCACATATGCAGAAATGTCAAATGGCTTTCAGCAGGTATTTTAATTGCAATCTATACTGAAGTACCATAAACACAGCTAAGCCACAACTGTAACATACATATAATTATTTTTATATGTCGGAAACAGCTGGGGGCTTTGTTCACTACCTTCTGTGTTCGTCTCCATGAAATGAAAATAATATTGTCTTGATGGGGAAAATCTAGTCAGATATTACCACAGAGAACTAATTTTAATCAATCTCACTGGCTCAATATCAAGTTTTAGGAATTAGTTTATATCGAGTCTAAGACATTCACATGTATGAAATAGACATTTTCTCTAACCTCGTTGAAGAGCAGTTCCCTCCTCTGCTGTTTTCTTAGATCCATTTTCTTCACTGCTACTTGTTTCCCAGTGTGCTTCTCTGTTACAATGCAAACAATGCCTGTGGAGCCCTCTCCGATCTTGATGAAGTTTTCTAAGTACTCCCGTGGATCACCAGTATTAACTACAAGCTGCAGAGCAGCTCTGAACTGCTCATGGGATACACGTGCAGGCTGCTGTTGTGTCGATGAACTCCAGCTTGGATACTGGTAAGCGCCTTGGTTAACGTACTGAAAATTCGACTGAGGAGACGTATTGTAGTATTGAGGTGGTTTGCAGTATGATGATGGAAAATAATGGCTAGATGTTGCGTAGATGGGGTTAGTTGGACACTGAGGTAGTTTTGATGGGCCTCGAGGATAGGTGTCTGACCAAGTCATCTCAGGACTTACACCCCTTTGTAGTTTTTCATAATCCACCTATAATACAAAAAAAAACTAACGGATAATCCAATTATACTCATATTCTTTTGAAAATCTTACTGCTTGCTGCAAACCCAATAATCCCTACCGACATGGTCTAACCTCTTTATGACAGAATGTACACAATCTCAGTGGAAGGCTTTAGACACTGCCTCATGATGTATCACAATTGCAAATAATTACAGCCACTGATTCACTTAATCAATCACTTTCACCAGCGGTGCTCGCGGATGGACAGGACATAAAACGCAACACTGCTATCAATTGCCAGCACCACTACTGGCTGTCTGCCAAGAGTCCCCTGATCCATGTTAGTTAAATGCACATTAATCTGAATTTGGCAGAGTAATCAAGGACCCAACTGAACTGTGAAATTGAATTCTGCAGTGGAACATCATTTGCCCGTTTTATGTTAAGACTGCAGAAGAGAAATACTGTGGTATCAATTTGTCACTGCTATCTGCTGTTAAGGTGGAGAGGACCGAGTGCTGAATACCTTTAAATCACATTATATTTGGGAGCTAACTGGGAACAGAACTATCATTGATAAAAGATCATCATTTGAAGGAGAAATTCATTGCCCATCTAAAAATGGAAAAATTGACAGAAACTTGCATATTTTAAAAACCATGCCTCCTTGAATGATTTCCTTTCTTAACAGAGACATGCCATTAAACTGCTGATAAGATAAATAACAGTCTTCCTCCCTATAATAGTATTCCTATTAATCCTGCCTGTAACGTTAAAACAGTGTTTAAGAGAAGCATTGATATAGTGCCCGGAGAAGGAGCCACAGCAAACTGGGCACCAACATGCTGCACCATGGTCTTGTACATCTCAAGCTTATGCCCCAGATCCTCTGCATCAGGGGTATCCAAACTGTGGCACCTAAAATTTTCAATCTGCCCTATGATCTTCATGTAACTCATTCCACTTTGTGTTTATAATGCGCATTTGTTGGTTTTTCTTGTTTGAATTTAATGGTTTTGCAAATTTGCAAAGGGTCATTCTTAGCATGACCATGTCATTGATGGAATGATGGATCTGCCATTTGAGATGTATGCCAGTTAATGGGAACATGGATTTAAAACTTGATGCATGCCCACATATCTATGGGCCCAAGACCAAAAACTTGGGCACCCTGCCTTTATACACTCAGCTGCATTGCTATTAGAAAGTAACAACTGGGGACCAGTCAAGAACGGAATAAGGGTAAACAATCAGCAGGCTGCTCCTCTACACACTCTTGTAGCTTCTTTCACTGCAGCTTTGCTGAGGAACTTGAAGTCAGTCACCGAGTTCCCTTATTGGCATGGATAGTGTGCAGCTTGGGGTCAGCAAGTAATAGGATGAAGAATAAATGTAAATACACACAACTGTTGGATAAATTAGCTATTACTACATTATATTATTGGGTTAGAACCGCTTAAGTCACAAAAAATTATTTAGACTCTTAATCATCAAGGTTCAGCAGCATATAATTTGTATAATTTCAGATGTAAAAGAAAACATTCAGGATTTCTCAGTAATTGGCAGCATTGTGTGGAGATTTGTGCTTTAAGATGTTCTGCTCGATTATGGCAGGATGCAGGCTTGAGTGCATAATTCCCCACATTCAAAGTTCACAATCCTAGCAATGTTGTTAGGAAGCTGTGCTAAGTGGATGAAGGGCAATTCCTCATGATAAAGTGACTAAAGCTGGGGGGCCAAATTACCTGGGCTGTTCTTACATACACGCCTCTTTGAGGTTTCCCAGAAGCATAAAAGCTGGGAACAAGCTGCTTTTCCATTGACTTGGCTGTGAAATACGACGAGGTGTGAAGCAGCTAAAATGAGGCAAGATGAATGGATGAAGTGGAAAAAAATTGGAAAAATTGTAGCTGATAAAATTTGGAATTGATATTTAATATTTATTCAATTTATTTCTCCTAATAATTATATGCTAAGGACATACAGCAGAATGGTGTTTCCCTCCCTCTCCACCTGCAATTTATAAACTTGCAAAAAAAAACTAATTCATATGTGTTACATTTGAGATTCCATGAAAACAGAAAAACAAAACATGGTAATAATCAACGTTTGAACCTTTTCATTCTGCAAGACAGAGCCTGTTATGTCAATAAGCACTCTTAGATACTTTTCACCATCAGTTGTATTATTCAGTCAGAAAGAAAGCAGATTAAAATGAATTAAATCCTTTCTGTTGTACATAACATTTTTAAAACAGAAATTATTTTATATATAGGTATAGATACACACATACACAAACATGTATAATATCATACTTAAGGCATTTGCCCCATTTCTATTAAGAAAGCGATTGAGAAAATAAGGAACATTTTAGAGCTATTACCAGAGAACTGCAAATGGTACTATTATGCTACAACAAAAGCCATCACTGTTTTGGTGAATTGCTGCAATAGTACGCTACCTCAGACCTGCATAGGGGAAATATGCAATGTGTCCTCTGACTCTACTTCAGCACATTATTGTTCATTTTCCATTAATAGCGTTTGTGCATCGCTGAGACTGATTTACTCCCCAAGGAAAACCTTACACAGCTTGTAAATACAGGCTGCATTCAAGATCAGGTCAACAGTGCAGATTATGTTCTGACATGCAATCTATCACAGACGCTCAGAAAAAGGGAACAGCTTGGTGCTGCAGAGTGTGACTATTGACTCCTAGTGCTCTTTTTGTACCCAAACCTCCTCCCCCCACAGCCCCCCCCCAACCCCCATTAAAGGAGCAGTATGCCCCTGTTGTAACAGAATCAAATATCTGGTTGCAAAATGGTGGGTGGGGTATGTCACCAAATAGATCCATCCAGAAAATCATCCTGGCAAATTAAAATTAGACGGAAAAATCCACATGCTGGCCACTCAGCAATTTGTTTTTTGCTGGATGTCACCATCGTAACTGGCTTTGTTGTGACCTGAGGCAAAGATAAGAAAAAATAAATAAAAAAAGCAGACAGAACCCTCTTTCTGTTACCAGCAGGCAGTGCCACCATGGGGTCTGGGACAGAATCTTGCTCAATAGACCAAAACCAGGCCTCTATTATATACATGAATAAAGAAAACACCATCCAAAAAAGCACTAAGAGAATCGCATACTTGCAATAAAGCCCACCCATCTATTATCTAAATGGATGGAAATATCAGGCAGGCTCTTTTACGCGTGTGCAGTACTCCATCCAATTTTCTTCCATGTGCTTCAACTTGGGTGATTATTTAGATCAATGTGTACTAAGCTGAAAAAAATTGGCCAATAATTTCAAAAACAGACACAATAACAAGATGTAGTTTGAGTGACAGCAGACATTAATCTACATGCACAATTGCCTGCTTTGAGTATTTTCAATCTTAGCCTGGGTTGTTGAGGAAGAAAGTCAATGATTGCTGCCAAGGGTTATTTACACCACATGTCTTCTGCTATTTGCCTGGCAGCATCAGCTCCAAAGTTGGCAGCAAAACAGCAAAGTAAATGAATAAATTACAGAACCTTTTCGATTGGGGCGCGCTCCATCGAAAGAGGAGGCTCTCTTATGAAACCAATACCCATGTTTTTTTTTTAAAGCTGTGGGAGGTTGAAGTGCCCACACCAGTTATGCTTAACTCAGCAAAACCATTTTGATTTTGTTGGCCTGTATGAATCTTCCAATCTTCCTCAGTTTAAAAAAAACTGCGACCTCAAAGTAGTTTTCATAGATGCAATAAGCTAGATTTTCGAGTCGGTCAGGTCAGATTTTTGGTGTAACCAATCAGAAAAACATTGGATTTCCAGTTCTGGATTACAGAAGTACAAGAAACTTCATCCTGAAACGGTCAGGAAGTTCCCTGGTCATTTTGACACAAATGCAGTTTCCCAGTGTTCTCACATATGGGTGAGCAGGGTTGCAGGTGGATTTCAAGATCCTTGCCAAAAGATTGCTAAGCATTTTTGCATGTGTTTCAACTTTTTGTCTCCTGCTGTTCTGACTTATGTGGTTTGGAACCATTGTGGAAACTGCTATTGCACAGCTATTGTTTGGCTGTAAGAACAGTAGTGCCCCCATAGGTTTTTCTTTGGGAATCACTCGATATTTGTTCTTTTTGGAGGAAGAGGAAGATGGCCGATGCAAGAAAGCAAGCAGTACAGGTGTTCTGCTACTGCCCTGAGTGCTCTCACATTCTGCAGAGGTACACATGTATTACCTTTTCAGAGGAATAAAAACTGTAAAAAATCCAATTGCCAAGGGAAGCTGTGGCAATAGATATGATGGAATGAATGTGATGCATTAAGGCCTGGCTAATCTTAACACTGGACAGTACTTTGGAATGACTCCGATTACAATATTGCATGCTCTAAGAGGTAAATGAAGGTGTATCAGGATTATCAACAGCCAGCAGAGCCCAAATACTGTTGCTACAAGAGCAGGTCAGAGGCTGGGAATTCTGCAGTGAGTAATCCACCTCCTGACTCCCCAAAGCCTGTCCCACCAGCTACAAGGCACAAGTCAGGAGAGTGATGGAATACACTTCACTTGCCTGGAGGGTGCGGCTCAACCACATTCAGGAAGCTCAACACCATCCAGGACAAAACAGCCTGCCTGATCGTCACCCCATCCACCACCTTAAACATTCACTCCGTCCACCACTGACGCACAGCAGCAACATACTAAGGCTCTGTCAACAGCACCTTCCAAACCCACGTCCTCTACCACCTAGAAGGACAAGGGCAGCAGACACGTAAGAACACGAAGACCTGCAAGACCCCCTCCAAGCCACATACTACTGATTTGGAAATATATCGCCGTTCCTTCACTGTCGCTGGATCAGAATCTTGGAACTCTCTCCCCAAGAGCACTGTGGGTGTACCCACACCAGATGGACTGCAACGGTTCGAGAAGGCAGCTCACCACCACCTTCTCAAGGGCAATTAGGGATGGGCAATAAATGCTGGCCTAGCCAGAACCATCCACATCCCATGAAATCAATTTTTAAAAATGACTGCACCGACCATGACACCACCAACCATATCTGCACAACTACCTGACAATTCACAGACTCCAGGTCAGCAGAGAGCTAAATGCAGTGCTGGGCCATCCACTCCAAAGATACCTGGAGCCTCAAAATTGCCTTCACTTCCTTTAAAGCATGTTGTAACACTTAACCCCTAGAGATAATACACTGCAGTGGCAAACAAGGCCACCACTTGTCATCTCTACCTCATGCAGCATCTGCTCCACTTAAGCAGCCAAACAGAGGGTTGATCGATTATTTGTCAGACTTTGTTTAGTCCCTCTAAGCTAGTTTTCCTTCCTCTTTATTTCATTTTCTGTCTTAAAAATTGACAAAGGTTGTAATGTCTTTTGAGCTTTTCTAAAGGTTGCAAAAAGAAAATTGCCCTCCAATGCTGCCAATTACTCTAAGTTTCTGCAATTCTTAGATTTTACCAAAAGCTCAATTTTCTGGCTCCATGTCAAGTTTCCTCCTTACACACGGTACTATGACTAATGGTGCCACTGAGCTGACCATGCAAAATTGCATGCAATAAATGTTTTCCCTGGATACTTTAGGTGCAAAAGTGCCTCTGCGGTATGGGGTCTTAAATTGAAATACTGGTTTAGTCTGTGTTTAGTGCAAAACATCATCTTGGTAAAGGATTTGAAGCTGGTGCTAGGAATAGCTACCTGGAAGATCGTTAAGCAGCTGACTACCACTTAAATTGCTCCTAGTGCTCATTAGAGAGGATACAAAGCATTTTGGTGACTAGTTTATTTAGTTTAGAGATACAGCACTGAAACAGGCCCTTCAGCCCACCGAGTCTGTGCCGACCATCAACCACCCATTTATACTAATCCTACACTAATCCCATATTCCTACCACATCCCCACCTGTCCCTATATTTCCCTACCACCTACCTATACTAGGGGCAATTTATAATGGCCAATTTACCTACCAACCTGCAAGTCTTTTGGCTTGTGGGAGGAAACCGGAGCACCCGGAGAAAACCCACGCAGATACAGGGAGAACTTGCAAACTCCGCACAGGCAGTACCCAGAATCGAACCCGGGTCCCTGGAGCTGTGAGGCTAACCACTGCGCCACTGTGCCACCCTACTAACGCTTGACCTAACAAACTCTAACAGTGACTGGCTGACTGGCAGCAAACTAGTCATTGCAGAGGCTACTTAAAGGTACATCACCTTTTACTGTTCACTTGCTGCTGGATGTTTGAACAGGGCTTCTGAAACACTTTGGAAGACTTCCTTGTCAAGACTCCACCAACACTCATCAACATTTATTCTGGAAATTCTCTGAGGGCACCATCTAAAAAGAATGAGTGCTGTGCGATTCGACCTCATTCGATGCTTTTACAGCAGTCATGAAGGGAAAGGGTCATTAGCGTCTTGCTTGAGGTCCCCCCTTGGTCTGCAGGAGGAATGGAAGGAGGAGATGATGCCAGGCAAAGCAGCAGTAGCTGCTTTAGGGGAGAGGTGGACTTCTCCCTTACTGCAGGTGCTGGACATCCCTCCACCATGACCTCCAGCGCTGGATTGGAGAACCAGTCCATCCTCTCACTTGGTCCCTGAGCCATCCTGAAACCTGCTGCTGTGCGTCAGCCAGCCCTCTTCACATCTTCGGTGAAAATGGGTGAGCGGAACCCACATGTACTTTTCCACATAAATTACACTAGACTGTTAAACTTGCAGATGTTTCTGTTTTAGCACCTCCAAGCAAATTCAAATTATGGTAATCAGCAATTGAAACCAAAACTGCATGCTTAAACTGTACTTTCAAACAGGTGTGTCTTATTAGCGCAGCACCCATTTAATGCCCGTTTTCACCCTTTGACCTCTGGCTGCTTTGCATTCAATATTAGACATTCAGGTCTGAACTTTATCAGGGCCATAAAATCTAGGCTCACAATACAATATAAGGAGGAGACAATTACACCACCAGCTTGTATTATAGAACCACTCCTTGGAAGGGCTTTGCAACGTAAACACTGAATTAGCTGGAGTGTTCCAAGGTTATATGGCAGCTGTTCACCTGTTAAGCCACTGCAAACATTGGTATATGCTTTGGATTGGCTTTATTATAGCAGAGGCCCCCTGTGCCTGCGCCAACTCCTGTAAGAGCTATCCACTTAGTCTCACCCCCTGCCCTTTCCCCATACACTGTTAAATATTTTTGCCTCAGATATGCATCCACTTCCTTTTTATAAGCTGTCAATGATTTGTCCATCATGACTGTTTTAGGAATGCATTCACTGTCGTAACAATCCTTTGCTCTTTTGATGACTATCTTAAGAGTATCTTAAGTTTATCCCCTCAAGTTAACAACCAGTGGAGATAATTTCTCCTGATTTACTTCAAGACTTCTCAATTTTAAATAGCTACTTTTTCTAATGAGCAGGATAGGCACCAGCTACTATCAGTGTTGGGATTAGAGAGCGCAACAGGGCTGGTATAGCTAGATAAAGTGACTTTTAAACCAATTGTGAGCGGGTATGAAATAGCACCGCATGACACATTGGTATTACTGTCGATACCCATTATAAAATCCAAATAAAGCTTCCTCTGAATGGGGGAAAATGCAGTGGACATGGACTTTCAAAAAGCCTTTGACAAGTTAACACACAGAAGATAATTACAGAAGATGAAATTAGGGAATGGGTGGCAAACTGGATTAACAATGATCGCAAGGGATGAAACAGAGAACAGGAGTTAGGACAGTTTCTCAGAGTTGTTGGCTGTAGATAGTAGTATCGCACAGTGTTCTGTTCACTCTGTACAATGATTCAGATGTACAATGAGATGGAGTGTTGGCTAAATTCACAGATGATACTAAAATAGGAATAAATAATTGTGTGGACCAAAGGAAACTACAAGGGGATATTGATTAGGGTCGCATGGGTAAATGTGGCAGATGGAATTCAATATATGTAAATGTTAAGTGCTTACTTTAGTCAAGAAGTAGTAAAGATTATACTTTAAATGGAGGAAGGTTGGGTGAATTGGAACAGTGGAGAGATTTGAGGATTTAGATTAGCAAGAGATTAAACGCAGCACCTTAAATGGCTTAGATCATAAAAACAGCAAATGAAAAACTGAACTCATTGGCAAGAGGTATAGAATATAAAACTTAAGATTTGAAATGAGTCTATATAAAACCTTTATAAGCCCACAGTTAGAGTACTGCATGCAGTTTTAGGCCCAATGGCATAGGAAAGCTGTTTGACTCACTAGGAATTACAGTAGATTCACTAAAATGTTGCCTGACATGAGGAAATAGAAACAGAAAGAGAAACTTGAAAAATTGGGGCTATTTTCATTAGAACTAAGGAGATTACAAGCTGATTTGCTTTCGGTGTTTAAAAGTATGAAGGGACAAGGCAGGGTGGATAAAAACAAACTGTTTCCTGGGACTCCAATTATAGCTTAACCCAGGCCTAAGCGAGGAAACCATGCAGCCTTCCTGCCAGGTGAAAGCAGCTGACAGGGGGATAAAGTGGCTCTCTGCTGTAAGTGGGAACCTTTCCTTTGTTGGGCCAGAATGAGCAGGAGGGCTCTTCTGGACTCCACAAGCAAAGTTGCAGCCTCCCCTCCCCAGACACCTCCCACTTCTCTCCTGCAATACCCTGCTCACTGTCATTTACCTGGACCAGTGCACATTCCTTTAGTGCCAGCCGACAGCCCCCGTCTTCCGGGACTTCTCTTCGGCCTGCAAGTGCAGATTGCACTCAATCTGCAGTGCCAACCCAAAACCCACTGGGAGTTAAAACTAACCCTCCCACTTCCTCCCTCCACCGCCTAGATTCAACTTGACATCTGCCTTTGTGCTTCGCTTCAGAAGCAGATTAGCCAATTGTTGCCAAATTGCCTGTGGAAATAATAGAAAATTGGTAGGAGTAGGCTCTCATTCACATTGTTCTAATGCACCTCCTGCCAGATTGACCAGTGAAGGATTAGCACGAATAGATGGTGTCTGTCCTACTTAAAGATAATACTTTGAATGTGAATGTTTAAAGTGGTGAAAAGGAAGAGGGAAAAGAGAAAATTGGGGAAATAAAATTATAAACTGTTAAGGGTGATCCACACAAAATCACCCAGGCAACACTCAGATCACTAAGTAACCACAAACCTTCAACATTCAGGATAATTTTCTTCTTGAAGAGGAACAAAAATGTTTAAAACATTCCCCCTCCCTCCCATTAGTTGGAAAATCAATCACCAAAAAATTGAAAGTGACTGCAACGCAAATCTGAGAGAACTTGAAGCTAACTAGCAGGTAAATCTTGTAAGCGATGTCTTTGTATTTGACCCTTATGACATTGGCTGATGGTTAGTGCTATTCTCCTGATACAGGTGGCTGCCTGTAATAACTATGGATAGTGTAAGTGGTGGGGGCTGTACATCACCCAGCTGTTGATATCTTTGACGATTGCAATGGATATGGACTTATACTTTATATTAGATCTAGTCGTGGATAGATCCTTTGCTTACACCAGCTGAAACTTGTGTATGTGAATGATGGTAAAAATTAAAAGGCAGAAGATATTAACAATTTTGTTTTCACGCCCAGTGACTACAGGGTGAGAAGTAGGATTAGTATGGGTAAAATGAAAGCACTCTGACCCCGCTTTATCAGATCAAAAGCCAACCACTGAACTTGAATAAATTCTAAGCTTTTCCATAGTCTTAGCTCAAAGAACTGACATGTGTAAACCAGCAATTCGTGTTCCTCATGGATATAATTTGCACCTTAAAGCCTGACTGAATGATTTTTATCAGCGTAATCACTGCAGGCTTAGCTGACCATAGTTTACTGCTCTTCATCTCGTGCCGTCCACTGTAAAAGCAACCAAAGACAACACATGTTTAATCTAGTCCCATAAAAGGCATGGAGATACAGCTGAGCACGGCCACTGAGTTACAAAAAAGAATTTCACCAGCACTGGACCTCCCAAAGTGCTTTACAACCAATGAAGTACTTTTGTAGTATAGTCAATGTTGTAATGTAGGGAATGTGGCAGCCAATTTGTGCACAGCAAGTTCCCACAAACAGCAATGTGATAGTGACCAGATAATCTGTTTTTGTGATGTCGTTTGAGGGACAAATATTGGCCAGAACACAGAGGATAACTCTCCTATTCTTCTTTGAAATAGTGCCGTGGGACCTGTTACACCCAACCGAGAGCGCAGACAGGGCCTCGGTTTAATGTCTCATCTGAAAGATGGCACCTCCAAAGATGCAGCACACCCTCAGTACTGCATTGGTGTGTCTGTCTCACTTCAGTTGATAATTGGTTCATTCATTCAAACAGCTGGAAACTGTTGTGATGCATTTAAATCACATAAGCCCCATCCTTGGGCATGTTCCATTTCAAATAGTTTACAATATGTAACAACTGTCCTGACAATGCAAGGGAAATTATAAAATTTTCAAGGGATCAAGTCCTAAGACAAGCAGGAAAATTGGCAGAAATGCCTTCGTATTTACTGTTTTGCATCGGTGTGACAAATTCCCAACAGAGATTTGTTAAGGTCCTGTCAAATCAACAGTATTATACATGGGAACACATTTGATATGCTTGCTTAAGTTTATTTTAGCCCATGACACTTCAATGCTATATTCTTACAAGCGAAAAATGATGGAGACGATTTGAAAATAATCTGGTGTTTTGCAATTCTGCGACAGATGTGAATTATGATATAAAAATGTGACAGATTAAATCCCATTTAGAAGTATTTAAATCATACTTGCCCCACTCTTGGACATGTTCCATTCCTAGTATTTTATAACATGTAATTGTTCTGAGAATGCAAGGAAAGTTATAAAATGTTCAAGACATCAAGGCTCAGATAAGCAGGAAAATGGGCCTTCAAGTGGGCAGTAAAAAAAAAAAGACATTTTATTTTGGAAAATAAAAGGAAAATATGATTTTACCCATGGATATTTGACTTGATTGGTCAGAGTTCTTTAACGATATCTGTGATGGTTAAATCTGATCTCTAAATGTTGCCCCAAAAATTCAGTGAAGTAACAGTCAAATTATTTTTATTCCCCAAATCTTCTTCTCAATTATCTTAATATATGAGTCATCTGACCTGATGATAATATAAAAACTGTGTCAGCATAGTTTGGTGGCAACATTCAGCCTGAGTCAGAAGGTTATAAGTTAAGAACTTGAGAACATAACCTACACAAACATGACACTTCACTGTAGCACTGACTGAATGGTTAAAGTAAGAGGCCATGTGCTTGTTCAGGAGGACATAAAACATCCCATTGCCGTATTCAAAGATGAACAGGAAGTTTTCCTGGTGCTGTGACTAACATTTATATCACAGTCAACATAAGAACAAATTATCTGATCATTTATCTCATCGTTGTTTGCGGGACCTTGCTATGCTGAAATTGGCTGCCACTTTTGGCTGCATAACAGTCTCTATACTATAAAAAAAATCATTGGAACATTGAGGATGTGAAAGGTTTCACATAAATTCAAGAAAAATCTTTGATCCAGCGTGTTTCTAAGGATGTATATACAGTAAACATGGTTTCCAGTATGCTTAGTTATTAAGATATCCAGAATCTGTTGAAAGGTTGTCCTCTGTTAAGTATGGTGCAAACCCGATTAAACATTGTTTTAATATTTTTCCCTTACATCCTGACTATTTTCACCCACCCTACTGCTTTCTCTTTCAGCTGTCAGGTGAGACAGTATAGGTAAAACCACCATCAATTTGTTGTAAAAACCCATCTGGTTCACTAATGTCCTTTAGGGAAGGAAATCGGGCGTCCTTACCTGGTCTAGCCTACACGTGACTCCAGATCCACAGCAATGTGGTTGTCTCTTAAATGCCCTCTGAGATGGCGTAGCAAGCTACTCCGTTCAAGGCAATTAGAGATGGGCAATAAATGCTGGCCTAGCAAGCAACACCCACATCCCACAAAAGAATTAAAAAATTGTCCTGCAACTAAATAAAAGGTGTGCTTCTATGCGTAAATGCCAACTTGGGGAGTGCAGTTGCTCACCGTAACACCCATAACTTGATGCCAAAATAATTGTGAGGCTAGTGGCATTCACCTTTATTTATGTGTAAATGGTACAGCTATGTCAGGTGAAGACCAGAGGTGCAGATAAATTCAAAAGTCCGAAAGTTGCTCTCCGAGTTGCACCATTCTGGTCTGCACTGAGTGCTGCTGGAAGGCACAGAGTGTGAAGAAGGGAGTCTGGTAAGTGAGTGGATTTTAAGGGTTAATCTCGCTAAAGTCTAGTTTTCGTTTTGTTTACATTTAACAATTAACTGAAATTCTTGTTTAAGTTAGGTTTCTTACAGTTTAAACAGGGGTATACAAGCTTGCTGAGTAGCTGCAGCTAGTAAATTAGGTAGCTAGCTTAAACAGGTTTCTCAGCTTTAGCAGAGCTGACAGCATTGTTTTCAGAGTATAAATTCAGGGGAGACTCAGTGCTGCTTGTCCACACTGAGTGCTGCTGGAGGGCACAGAGTGTGAAGAAGGGAGTTTGGTAAAGAGGGGAACAATAAACTAAGAAAAAAGTAAATGTGACTGCACACAGTCGGAGCAGCGCAAATCAGCGAGACCAGCGGGGCTATAAACAGTGCAACTATAAACAGCACAACCAGCGGGGCTATAAGCAGCGTGAATCAGCACGGCCAGCGGGGCTATAAACAGCATGAATCAGTGTGACCAGTGGGGCTATAAACAGTGAGACTCCGCTGGTCTCGCTGTCGCCTGTAACTAGCCAGAGCCCGCAGTCGGAAAGAGAAAAAAAAGATGTGTGACATCACAGGGAATCAGGTAGGTGATTGGCTGCTGAGCATTGCAGCTTAGGGACTGCGTCTCAACAACTGGCAGACTAAAAACAAGAAAAAAATTAAGTATTAATAAGGAACAAGTGAGTAGCTGGTGAGTATTTTTTTTTGAGTAAAGTTTATTCTACCTAGTGAACTGTATTGATTAATAGTAGGATTGATCAGTACTGGTAAGGCTTTATTAATGGTTCTAAGGTGTTTTTGGTAACTTTTTTTTAGCGGTAGCAAAAGGTCAACTAATAAATAAAGATATGGCAGGGTTGCTACAACCTCGTGAGTGCTATGTGGAAGCTCCAGGATGCTTCCCGTATCCTGGATAATCATTTGCACAGAAAGTGTTGCCAATTGAAGCAGCTTGAGCTCTGGGTTTTGGAACTTGAGTGGCAGCTGTCAACACTGCGGTGTATTCAAGAGGATGAGAGCTACGTGGATTGCACGTTTATAGATGTAGTTACCCCACAGCTTAAGATTATGCAGGGAGAGAGAGAATCAGTGACCGCCAGGCAGTCATAAAGAAACATGCAGGTACTGCAGGAGACCCCTGGTTGCATCTCACTCTCCAACAAGTATTCAGTTCTGAATGCTGATGAGAGTGATGGTTAATAGAGGGAGTGCAGCCAGAGCCAAGTCCATGGCACCATGGGTGGCTCAGCTGCACAGAGGGGTACAACGAAGACTGGAAGAGCCATAGCGATGGGTGATTCAATAGTCAGGGGAACAGACAGGCATTTCTATGGGTGCAAACGTGAATCCAGGATGGTGTGTTGCCTCCCTGGTGCCAGGGTCAAGGATATCACTGAGAGGCTGCAGAGCATCCTGAAGGGGCAGGGTGAACAGCCAGCAGTTGTGGTCCACATTGGAACCAACGACAGAGGGATGTGGTCCTGCAGTCAGAGCTTGATAGGAAATTAGCAAGCAGGATCTCAAGAGTAGTAATCTCTGGATTGCTCCCAGTGCCACGTGCAAGTGAGTACAGGAATAGAAAGATAAGACAGATGAATGTGTGGCTGGAAAGATGGTGCAGGAGGGAGGGCTTTAGATTCTTGGGACATGGCTCTGGGAGAGATGGGAGCTGTCCAGGCTGGATGGGTTGCACCAGAACAGAGTTCCTTGTGGGACCTTTTGCTAGTGCTGTTAGGGAGGGTTTAAGCTACTTTAGCAGGGGGAAGGAGACCTGAGGGTAGACTCAGTAGGGATGAAATCAGAAATGAAAATGGAAGGCAGAAAATTAATGCATGAGTCTGGAAGACAGAGGAAACGAGGGTTAGAAAATTTAAAAAACGTTTGGCAGTGCTCAAGGGTATCTATTTCAATGCAAGGAGTATAGCAAATAAAGCAGATGAACTGACGGCACAGGTAGACACATGGCAGTATGATCTCATAGTTATTACAGAAACATGACTTAAGGAGGGATAGGAATGGCATCTCCCGGTTACAGGGTTTTCAGACACAATCGGGAGGGGGATAAGAAAGGAAGGGGGCATGGCAATTTTGGTCAAAGAAACTATTGCAGCTGTGAAAAGGGATGATATGTTGGAAGGTTCTTCAAATGAGGCCATATGGATTGAGCTAAGGAACAAAAAAGGGCAATCACACTGCTGGGAGTCTACTGTAGACCCTCAAACAGTCAGAGGGAAATAGAAGAGCAGATATGTAGGCAAATCTCTGAGAAATGCAAGAACAATAAGGGCAGTAAAAGTAGGGGATTTTAACTATCCCAATATTAACTGGGATAATTTTTGTGTGAAAGGAATTGAGGGAGCAGAATTCTTGAGGTGCATTCAGGAGAACCTTTTTAGCCCAGTATGTAGCAAGTCCAACAAGAGAGGACACAGTTTTAGACTTAGTTTTAGCAAGTGAAGATGGGCAGGTGATGGAGCGGCAGTGGGAGAGCATTTTGGTGCTAGTGATCATAATTCAGTCAGTTTTAAAATAATTATGGAAAAGGACAAGGATAGAACAGAACTTGGAGTTCTCAATTGGGGAAAGGCCAATTTTACTAAGCTGAAGAGTGATTTAGCGAAAGTGGACTGGAAACAACTACTTGAAGGTAAATCAGTGTCAGAGCAGTGGGAGGCATTCGAAGGGGAGATTCAAGGGGTTCAGAGAAAACATGTTCCCACAAAGAAAAAGGGTGAGACAGCCAAATCTAGAGCCCCATGGATGTCAACGAACCTACAGGGTAAGATAAGGCAGAAAAGGAAAGCTTATGCTCGACACAGAGAATTCAATACTACAGAAAGCCGAGAGGAGTATCGAAAGTGCAGGAGTGAAATCAAAAAGGAAATTAGGAAAGCAAAGAGTGGGCATGAAAGAATATTGGCAAGCAAAATCAAGGTGAACCCTAAGATGTTTTACCAATACACTAAGAGTAAGAGGATAACTAAGGAAAGAGTAGGGCCCATAAAAGACCAAAAAGGTAACCTATGTGTAGGGGCAGAAGATGTTGGTATTGTTCTTGATGAATACTTTGCGTCTGTCTTCACGAAAGAGGGGGATGATGCAGATATTGCAGCTAAGGAAGAAGGGTGTGAAGTATTGGACGTGATCAACATAGGGAGAGAGGATCCATTAATGGGATTAGCATCCTTGAAAGCTCATAAATCACCAAGGCAGGATGAAATGTAGCCCGGGCTGTTAAAATAAGCAAGAGAGAAATAGCAGAAGGTCTGACCATCATTTTCCAGTCCTCACTGGATACAGGTGTGTTGCCAGAGGATTGGAAGACTGCTAACGTTGTACCTCTATTTAAAAAGGGAGCAAGGGATAGACCGAATAATTACAGGCCAGTCAGTCTAACCTCAGTAGTGGGCAAGTTATTGGAATCTATTCTGAGAGACAGGATAAACTGTCACTTAGAAAGGCACAGGTCAATCAAGAACAATCAGCATGGATTTGTTAAGGGAAGATCTTGTCTGACCAACTTGATTGAATTTTTTGAAGAAGTAACAAGGATGATAGATGAGGGTAGTGCAGTTGATGTGGTCTACATGGATTTTAACAAGGATTTTGAGAAGGTCCCACATGGCAGACCGGTTAAAAAATAAAATCCCATAGGATCCAGGGAAATGCAGCAAGGTGAATACAAATTAGCTCAGTGGCAGGAAACAAAGGATAATTGCTGACAGGTGTTTTTGCGTCTGGAGGGCTGTTTTCAGTGGCGTTCTGCAGGGCTCATTACTGGGTCCCCTGCTTTTTGTGGCATATATTAATGATTAGGACGTAAATATGGCGGGGGCATGATCAAGAAGTTTGCAGATGACACAAAAATTGTCCGTGCGGTTGATAGCGAGGAGGATAGCTGCAGGCTGCAGGAAGATATTGATGGTCTGGTCAGATGGGCAGAAAAGTGGCAAATGAAATTCAACCTGGAGAAATGTGAGGTGATGCATTTGGGGAGGTCAAACTAGGCAAAGGAATACACGATTAACATGAAAATACTGAGAGGTGTAGAGGAAGTGAGGGACCTTGGAGTATATGCCCACAGATTCCTGATGGTAGCAGGACAGGTCGATAAGGTGGTTAAGAAGGCATATGGAATCCTTTCCTTTATTAGCCAAGGTCTAGAGCATAAGAGCAAGGAGGTTACGCTGGAACTGTATAAATCACTGGTTAGGCCACAACTTGAGTACGGTTTGCAGTTCTGGTCACCTCATTACAGAAAGGATGTAATTGCACTAGAGAGGGTACAGAGGAAATTAATGAGGATGTTGCTAGGACTGGAAAATGCAGCTATGAGGAAAGATTGGATAGGCTGGGGTTGTTCTCCTTGGAACAGAGAAGGCTGAGGGGAGATCTGATTGAAATGTACAAAATTTTGAGGGGTCTGCATAGAGTGGAGGTGAAGGGCCTACTCACCTTAGCAGAGAGATCAGTGACTAGGGGGCATAGAATTAAAGTGATTGATAGAAAGATTACAGGGGAGATGCGGAAAAGCATTTTCACCCAGAGGGTGGTGGGGGCTTGGAACTCATTGCCTGAAAGGGAAGTTGAGGCAGAAACCCTCAACTCATTCAAATGTCGTCTGGATATGCACCTCAAGTGCCATAAGCTGCAGGGGTACGGAAGGTGGGATTAGAATGGGTGGAGCGTTTTTCGGCTGGCACAGACACAATAGGCCAAGTGGCCTTTTTCTGTGCCGTAAACTTTCTATGATTTCTGTTCTATGATTCTGCCATTAGCTTCACAAAAACTGCACCGCGCTGTCCAGCTCACCAATTAAATGCACTGAATGGCATGACGTTCCTGTATTTGCGTGCTATATATGAACTAAACTCGCTACAAAAAGTTAAGCCTTGTCCTTTTCAGTCTGAGTACCCTTTTAATGATGTGACAAGTGTTAATTACTACCAATCAACCTCTCCAGGACTGAAAATTAACTATTACAAGTGTGGAGTCTCATTCCCTCATGTTTTAATTGTTGCTGAAGATGTTACAAATGTAACATTTCAAACATTTTTGTTATTTTTCCTTTCCTCCATTTTTTTCTCTTTCCATACCTGATTTGATAGTTTGTCATGCACTGCTTTTAAAGTTTATCGAGTCCAGCATTGCTATTCCTAACCTGCTGAGTACTGATCCAACCCTATTTGGCCTCCAGTCTTTTTTTTAATAAAAGAAACTCATGTTTCGACTTGTTCCAACTTATCTGAGTTTCTTGTGTTACCATTGTGATAGAAGTTCCAGAAAGTCACAATTTTAATATTCAATACAAAGATTAAACATGATTATGTTTAATTTCTTTAAATTCTCACCAGATGCTGTCGAGGACCCAAGGAAAGGGTCCCCGAGGTAAGATTAGTGGTGGGGGGTGGTCACCCACATGTGCTGGTGCTGAGAGGGAGTGGGAAGCTTTGGGTTGGCGATACCCAAGGAATTCGAGGGGGATCCAGGAGGAGTACCCTTGTTCCTGCCACTTGCTGTCCAGAATCTGAAGGAGAAAGTTAAAAGAAACATGACCAAGCGAACATCAGAAAGAAAAGATGTGCTGGCTGCTGCATTGAAGTAGGACGAAGAGTTGGAGTCAAACTCCATGGGCATCAAGGAGCCCTAGTAAAACTGGAGTCAATCGGAATCAGGGGGAAAACTCTCCGCTGGTTGGAGTTGTACCTAGCGCAAAGGAAGATGGTTGTGGTTGTTGGAGGTCTATCATCTCAGCTCCAGGACATCACTGCAGGAGCTCCTCAGGGTAGTGTCCTAGGGCCAACCATCTTCAGCTGCTTTATCAATGACCTTCCTTCAATCATAAGGTCAGAAGTGGGGATGTTCGCTGATGATTGCACAATGTTCAGCACCATTCGCGACACCTCAGATACTGAAACAGTGTATGTAGAAAATGCAGCAAGACCTGGACAGTATCCAGGCAAGTAAGTGGCAAGTAACATTCACGACACACAAGTGCCAGGCAATGACCATCTCCAATAAGAGAAACTAACCATCTCCCCTTGACATTCAATGGCATTACGATTGCTGAATCCCCCACGATCAACATGCTGGGGGTTACCATTGACCAGAAACTGAACTGGAGTAGTGATATAAATACCGTGGCTACAAAAGCAGGTCAGAGGCTAGGAACTCTGCAGCGAGTAACTCATCTCCTGATTCCCCAAAGCCTATCCACCATCTGCAAGGCACAAGTCAGGAGTGTGATGGAATACTCTCCACTTGCCTGGATGGGTGCAGCTCCAACAATACTCAAGCTCAACACCATCCAGGACAAAGCAGCCCGCTTGATTGGCACCCCATCCGCAAACATTCACTCCCTCCACCACTGATGCACAGTGTCTGCAGTGTGTACCATCTACAAGATGCACTGCAGCAACACACCAAGGCTCCTTCGACAGCACCTTCCAAACCCACAACCTCTACCACATACATGGACAAGGGCAGCAGGTGCATGGGAACATCACCACTTGCAAGTTCCCCTCCAAGCCACACACTATCCTGACTTGGAACTATATCGCCATTCCTTCACTGTTGCTGGGTCAAAATCCTGGAACTCCCTTCCGAACAGCACTGTGGGTGTACCGATCCCACATGGACTGCAGCGGTTCAAGGCGGCAGCTCACCACCTTCTCAAAGGCAATTAGGGATGGGCAATAAATGCTGGCCTAGCCAGCGATGCCCACATCCCAGGAATGAATTTTTAAAAGTTTGATTGCGCCCAAAAACAGACTCACAAGGGGCAAGAACCACCTGAATTGTTGCTGCCAGTTCATTATATGAGTCAGGGTGTGCATTATATAGTAGCATCTGGAAGTCTTTGAAATGGACACATAGCTGCAATATGGCTACATGCCTGTTCCTGCTTAATACAGGATAAGCTTCCTAACAGCACTTGTTATATATAACCTCTAAACAGGGATGGGGGAAGGAAGGAAAAATATCTCAAGTGGAAAAATACTCAACAGCTGGAATTTTCTGTAATCAAGGTGATTAATATCGCCGTCAGTGAACAATGGATTTTTCATCTTTTGGAATCCAGTGTCAGCATCAAACTAGATCAAACAATGCATCACATGCAAAATACCACTCTTTTTAATCTGCGCCAAGCCAAACTGCATTTTATTCACTCACGGATGTGGGCATTGCTGGCAAGGCCAGCATTTATTGCCCATCCCTAATTGCCCTTTGAGAAGGTGGTATTGAGCCATCTTCTTAACAACTGAGTGGCTTACTCGGCCATTTCAGAGGGCAGTTAAGAGTCAAACACATTGCTGAGGGTCTGGACTCACATACAAACAAGACCGCGTATGGACGGCAGAATTCATTCCCTAAAGGACATTAATGAACCAGATGGGTTTTTACGACAATCCAGTGGTTACATGGTCACCATTACTGATGCTAGCTTTTTATCCCAGATTTATTTAATTAAATGAATTTAAATTCCCCAGCTGTCATGGTGGGATTTGAGGTCATGTCTCCGGATCATTAATCCAGGAACATAACCACTATGCGACTGTTACTGGTATTCCATTTTCCCCTCATCAGTTACCTCTCTGGCTTCAACGAGAATGGCAACATAGAAAGATTTACGGCCCAGAAAGAGGATATTCTGCCCATTGTGTCCTTGCCTGCCAAAAAGAGTCATCCATTCTAATACCCCCCACACCCCCTTACAGCTCTTGGTCTGTAATGTGTGTCAAATTATGGACATGCTTGCACAGTCGCAATTGGCAGAAAGAGGATAATTTCAGCCCGTAAGTCCAAGTTAGAGTTGAACCCATGTTCCGTGGAAAAAGAAAGTATTTTCTATCACAGCAGCGAATTAATGGAATTAGTTTTATGGCATCTGTGTCTCACGAGCAACTAGATGTGAGTGAGTTAGGGTGCTGCTGAAATATTACACTTTGGAGTAAAGCATTAATGTTACATTTAAAATTGTGCACTGGATTGTCTTAATGTATAGTTATATGTTTTCATTCCGAATCAGCATTTTAATTTTTTAAATGCATTACTACAAAATGTTTGAAATTAATCATTAGTCAATTAGAATTACTTTTATTTTCCCTTCTGAGATAAATATTTTAAGCACTGGTGCATTGTAAATGAACTAAAACCCTGTTTCAGCACCCTTTTGTACATCCTCTCTCTCATAGAAAACTCCATCAAGTAAAATCAGCATGTATAAAAAGGAAATTAAAAGTTTTAGGGAAAAAATGACTGTATTAGATAAACGATCCCATGCACACTTTAACTTGACCATGCCAGAAGAATAATTACTTACTGCGAGTGCAGTCTAATCTCAACATAATCTCCACTTTAATGTCAAAGGTTCCTGGACTGAAAAATCACATTAAGTTGGATACAAGAAAAGAAACATAAAACCTGCTGAGTGACCTGTTTTTTTTGGGGTGACCTCTTGCTTCTTTGCCTGATTTCCAAAATGTATCCTAGCACTTCCAGGATCCGAAAGAGCTGTGTCTAAGTTCAAATTGTGATCGATCAATGACATATATTTTTAGGACACTTCACAGATGATGATTTTTGAAATTTGTAGCTAAACCACAAGGACCAGAAAGACAACAAGTTGGATTTCTTGTGCGTTTTGAGTTAGGTGATAGGGGCAGGAGTAAGGCATTTAACGCCTTGGGCCTGTTCTGCAGATCTCAGCTGGGGTGGTGGCAGGGTTGGTACAGTTGGCTGTTGCCCATCTCCTGCTCAAATTGGGGAGGAGTGGATAAGGGAGTAAGGGGAGAAAAAACAACAAAGGATCCCTGTTACTTAATTGCCATACAATGACCCTGCTAGAAAGTGGGCATACGAGTACATAAGATGAAAAGTGAATCAAACTCAGTCGTAGTACCTGCCACAGCCTTATCCCTCACTGTCTGGCTCACACACATTTGATTGCCATTTGGATACAGTATTGAGTAATGCAAGGAGACTGATGTCTGTGGATCCATTACCTTATAAAGAGTTATACATTCAGGAGAGGGAGAATTAAAAAGGAAACTGATGTGTAGCTACACAGAATAATATACAAATACGTACAAAGGAAAGATGCACTGTGTAAGGGACAAAGCTGATCAGATCTGCATATACTGCTAGAGCTTTAGATTAGTTACAATATTACTGGACCCAATCGTTCCTTTATTCTACTGATACCACCAGCAGCCTTATAGTTTAGAGCAGAATTAAGGCAAGCATTAAAAGTGTTTTGCCATTTTAAACTTGGGCTGTTGTTTTAGTGAAAAGGTATTTTGCTGTATGCTGTGGAAATCCATACAAATGTTAATTTTAGAAAACAAAAAACAAAATCTGATTTGAGAATAAAAATAAATGGCCAGTGACAGCTTTGAATATTCTCTATGTGGAGACATCCCATTAATGCTAATTTTCACAGGGGAGGAGTTTCAACTGCATCTCTTCCTAGTACACAGCTGGTGTGATCCTATTACAACACATAGAACAGATTAAAAATAAGGCTGTGCATACAATTAGAAAGAGTCACAGTATCCTTGAAAACATAACTAGGGTCCTTATAAAGAACACTATTCCTTTAACAACTAAAGTCCAATGCAGGTGGATAAGGTAGTCAAGAAGGGATACGGCATGCTTGCCTTCATCGGTCGGGGCATAGAGTATAAAAATAGGCAAGTCATGCTGCAGCTGTACAGAACTTTAGTTAGGCCACACTTGGAATATTGCGTGCAATTCTGGTCGCCACACTACCAGAAGGACGTGGAGGCTATGGAGAGGGTACAGAAGAGATTTACCAGGATGTTGCCTGGTCTGGAGGGCATTAGCTATGAGGAGAGGTTGGATAAACTCGGATTGTTTTCACTGGAACGACGGAGGTGGAGGGGCGACATGATAGAGGTTTACAAAGTTATGAGTGGCATGGACAGAGTGGATAGTCAGAAGCTTTTTCCCAGGGTGGAAGAGTCAGTTACTAGGGGACATAGGTTTAAGGTGCGAGGGGCAAAGTTTAGAGGGGATGTGTGAGGCAAGTTCTTTACACAGAGGGTGGTGAGTGCCTGGAACATGCTGCCAGGGGAGGTGGTGGAAGCAGATACGATAGCGACGTTTAAGAGGCATCTTAACAAATACATGAATAGGATGGGAATAGAGGGATACGGTCCCCGGAAGTGCAGAAGGTTTTAGTTTAGACAGGCATCAAGATCGGCGCAGGCTCGGAGGGCCGAATGGCCTGTTCCTGTGCTGTACTGTTCTTTGTTCTTAAACATGTTAAAAATATGTTAGCTTTTTCTTTCAGTTACAGATTATCATGATTAATGGGAGTTTAGCAGTGAGTTCTGCCAAATCAGACAAACAACAAAATGCTTGCTGAATGTGATCATTCATAATGGATAGTAAGCGCAGAAGGGCATTCTAACTAACTGTTTATGTGGCCCTCATGAGTTTGTATTTGTGAGTAAATCTATACTAAAGCATTATGTAGTCTCGACCTCCCCACCACCTCTCTTGACCCATACACTGCCTCTGATTTGTCAATCTGCTTGTCCAACACACAGTATTGCATGAGCAGAAATTTCCTCCAACTAAATATCGGGAAGACTGAAGCCAAAGCCTCAGTCCCTGGCACAAACTCCATTCCTTAGCCACAGACTCCATCCCTCACCCTGGCCACTGTCTGAGGAGAACCAGATCTTTCAAAACCTTGGTGTCTTTTTTGACCCTGAGCTGAGCTTCCGACTCTACATCTGTTCCTTCACCAATAACCTTCTATTTCCACCACCACATCGCCCGTCACTGCCTTAGCTCAATTGCTGAAGTTCTCATCCATGTCTTTGTCACCTCTAGACACAAACTGTATCAATACTCTCCTGATTGGCCTGCAGCCTCTGTACACTTGAGCTCATCCATAACTCTGCTGCCCCTATCGTAACTCGCACCAAGTCCTGCTCACCCATCATCCCCTGTACTCACTAACCAACCTTGGCTCTCAGTCCGGCAATGCCTCGATTTTAAAATTCTCATTTTTGTTTTCTTGGCATCTCCCTTCCCTATCTCTGTAATCTTCTCCAGCCCCACAATCCTCTAAGATCTCTGCACTCCACCAATTCTGGCCTCTTGCACATCCCTGATTTTCAACTGCTCCAGCATTGGGGGCTGCATCTGCAGCTGCTTGGGCCCTTAGCTCTGGAATTCACTGCTTAAACCTCTCCTCCTTTAAGATGTTCCCTCAAACTCACCTCGTTGACCAACCTTGTGATCGCCTCTCCGAATATCTCATGTGGCTCCCAGTCAACCATTGTTTCATAATGCTCCTGTGAAGCATTTTGGGACATTTAACTACTTTAAAGGTGCTATATAAATGCAAGTTGGAGTAGAAGGGAGAAATTGGCAACAAAGCTTACAGGCAGGGAGGTGTATTGCTAATTTGTGTCATCATGGTGAGGTTCCAATTTCAGAGCAATACTGCTGGAGGCCTAGATGTAATTTGCCTACCCATCCTCTTAGGTGCAGTACAAAATGGATCTAGGGTGACACAGCTGGGAACAACTGAGTGATCTTTATTCCCAACAAAAAAAATCTTATGGAAACACCAGCTAAAATACTTTAATGAAAAAAGTTAAACAGTGTTACAATAGGTCTGGCATGTATGATTGTGGAGTGGCAGAATCGGGCTTCTGCTCCATAAGTCCCCACATTGTTGGTTCTCAATCTCATCCCGTAATATCTAGGAATGTACTTCTGAAGGGTGCAGGAAAAACTGGCGGCTGAATTGGCCTGAGCCACTCATGCATTCCCTGGTAAGCAAATTAGAGCAGCATTGATTGATGAATGTGCAAAATCAGAATAGAAATATAAAATGGTTGTGATTTGCAAAATCGATTCGTGGAATGTAGAGCATACTAACCATATGTTGTGCATATTGATCTCCATGACAAAAATTAAGCATCTTCAGAACAATCAGCAGGAGGGACAATTGTTCACAGATTTGGTAGAATACTTTTAGCTTCTACCTCTACACTTAATATTTGTAATATATAACTTCTTTACTTATCAAGGTGTCTTATAAACGTCATCATCATGTTTTTCTTGTAGGCTTTTTAAATCCATTGAGACTAAGAGCCTTTAGAAGAAAGCATTTGCTTTAAAATTAAAAAAGTACATTTGAATCAGCCAAAAAGAGGTGGGGGTGTTAAATTTCAGCTAGGGGGAATGGAGATCCAAGGAAATCAAACCACACAGTGCCACACAGTGATGGAATGCAGATGTGAATACAAGTGTTGAAGGTTTGAATATGAAAGTGGAATTTACCTTCGGAATGCATGATACAGCCGTCGACTCTGACAGCCTGGGATATGTGTATGAACTGTATGCATGTCCAGTGGGATGTGTTGACTTAAATGCACTGGCAGCATATGGCACACTTGGTTCCTGCAGTCCAGATCCTGATTTTGATCTCTGTCTCATAGTCGGTTGAGGGCTTGTCTGTGTCACATAGGATGACTTTGGTCGTTTGTCCAAGTCTTCCCTTTGGGGTTCTGGACCCCAGTCTTTCTCTTTGTATTCCAATTTTTCCCTAGGAATTTCTCTCTGAGCAGTTCTAGAAGGTGTACTTTGTAGGTGTCTCCTGTGAACTGGCGGTGAACTTGGTGCTCTTGGGGAGTCCCTGCTAGTCACAATGTGGTCTGTTGGCCTAATTTTTGACACCATATATGCATAGTAGTCTGGTGGCAATCTACCAAAATCTGTCTTGTGTACATTATCTTCTAAGTAAAATGCTTCTATAGACCGAACTCTGTTAGAATCCTGGCCATTTTGCTGGGCAGCTTTGTTATATTTGTGATGTTTCTCCCAGTCTTCTGCATGATTGCTCTGTTCTTTGCATTTCCCTGCTGTAAAATCTTTTGAAGATTCAATATCATATGAATGTCTGACATAATAATGGCTGTAGCCATTTTCTTCAGGACTGCACAGGCTATGGTTGGAATTTGTCTGTGGTGGAGCAGGAGGACTCTCTCTACGCAGAGAGTTTGAGCGAGTTACAGAAATATCATTGAACTCTTCCAAAAGGCCATTTAAAGAGGTGTCTTTCCATGCTCGATTTCCTCTGACTATAGTCTGTAACAAAAAATAAATCAGTTTATATATACAGAGGGTACACTGAATCATGTTTAATATTAGAACACAACAGTCAATGCTTTAAAGCTGAATGTAATCCTTTACTTAGAACAATCTATGTTTCTCTGAGAGCAAAATTGTAAATAATGACAAATATTCACATCCATTGTTATTTTAAAATGCCTATCTGGTGTTGGTCTGTGTTGTCCATCTGTTTTGCATGATCTGATTGGTTTGTCCATCCAATCCTTTCCAGTTGGTCTCAAATATTTGAGAACTGCCAATCATTAAGGTGGTAGATATGACTCAATTCTGATCAACTGAGACTGAGTGGGGAAGCATGGGGGGGAGAAGTGGTGGGGTTTAGATATTGGTGGATAAATAAGGTTAGGAACTCACGATTTAATTTTTAGAGCAATGGTGGCACTCTCAGCTAAGGACTTCCCTCTGCCCTCATACTATTCTTCCCTCTGCCCTCATACTGTTCTTCCCTTTATCTCGCCCTCATTCTTTATCCCTGGTCTAGGAAAAAAACCTGCAACTGCTGAAAATTTGAAATAAACAGCAAAACTGCTGGAAATACACATCAGTCATCATCTGAAAAACAAAATGATCAAGTAAAGTTTTGAGTAGACAATCTTCATCGTAGACCTGCTGTGTATTTCTTGCATTTTCTGTTCTTTATTAAATGTTCCACTTGTCAAATATTTTCTGTTGGTTAATGTCAATGAAAAGATCAAAATAATTTTGATGATTGCTATTAGAGTCCACTCCAGCTAATTCACAGTGACTGAAGTCAAATTACAGCATAATTTGATTTTGTTGAATAATTCAATTATCATTGAAAATGACTGAATTATCAGAAGTAGTATAGGAGGAATAGCATAGATCTCACAACTTACATGAAAATATACTAGCCCTTTAGAGATTAAAATGCCAAATTTCAACATGAGGACAACATTAAATATTTTTTTACTATCATGCAACAATACGATTAGTATTTTTTAATTTTAAAACAAGTTTTTTCAAACTGCTATTCTGTACGCAATATTCAGTGTTATTCTCATCACTAGAACTGGAAGTGCATATAACGTATTTTTGCTCCATTTGCCAACAAAGTCTTATGTTGTTTGTTAGTCATTTTTCAAATGAAGACGTGCAGCAAATGTGAATAAGGTTTTTATTTTTAAGCATAACCTTGAAAAACACTGGGATGCATTTCCAATTTTCAGGGTTTTTATTCTAGATCTACTTGATCTCCCTCCTCGGTTTTCAAATTAATTTCACTGCATAAAATTTAGTGACGAGAATATTGTAGCAATAGCACTTTATATCCTTGTCTCCAAAGGATGGGGGAAAACTTAGCTTTTGGAAGCCTTGACTCAACTTAGCAATGCATTGTGGAAGAAACGCTGTAGAGCTGGTCTTTCCCATCATGACTGCAATGAATGGCCCTCGACCAGACATTTACCATTGCAACTTTGATGATTGCACAGTAATTCTAAAGCTAGTCTGCTGTAATTCATTCTCCTTTGAACACTTGTTAGGATTTGCATAAAGTAGGATCATGGTCAAACAACATCAATAAAGGCAATGGGTGTAGTTGTCCACATGGTGTTCTGTACTCAGCACTACATTTGAAGAATGTCACATGTCAAATTTGAATGATAATAATTACATTTCTAGCCTAGACCCAATATAAAATGTGGTTCTATTGAGGGAAAGAAATCCTCTTTCAATGGAGATGATTCCATATGACTGATGCAAAAATCTATATTCATTAAAAGTCTTGTGTATAATATATTGCATATTAAATGTTTAGGGTGACACATTAAAACTGCCTGCAGCACAAAAAAAAATCAAAAGTTTCTCATTAGCTGAAACACTGATTATATTGAAATATAGTCAGGAAAGATTCCAGAGAAAAGCATCCACTTCAAAGGGGGAGGGAGGCGGTGGTGTAGTAGGGGAGGCAGGGCGTTGTGGTAATGCCATGGACTAGTAATCCAGAAGCCCAGGCTAATCCTCTGGGGACAAGGATTCGAATCCTACCATGGCAGATGGTGAAATGTGAATTCAATTAATAAATCTAGAATTAAAAGCTAGTCTAATGGTGACCATGAAACCTTTGTCGATTGTTGTAAAAACTCATCTGGTTCACTAACGTCCTTTAAGGAAATCTGCCGTCCATACCTGGTCTGGCCTACATGTGCCTCCAGACCCACAGCAATGTGGTTGACTCTGAAATGCCCTCTGAAATGGCCTCGCAGTTGAATCAAACCACGATGAACTCTAAGAAAAGGAATGAAACCGGATGGACCACCCGGCATCGATCTAAGCACTCCAAACGACAACGGCAAACCCAGCCCTGTTGACCCTGCAAAGTCCTCCTTACTAACATCTGGGTGCTTGTGTCAAAATTGGGAGAGCTGTCCCAGAGACTAGTCAAGCAACAGCCGGATATAGTCATACTCTTCGGATCATACCTTACCGACAACGTCCCAGACACCACCATTACCATCCCTGGGTATGTCCTGTCCCACAGCCCTACCAGTCTACTCTCGATCATCAGCAAGGTGATGGAAGAGGTCATCGACAGTGCTATCAAGCGGCACTTGCTCAGCAATAACCTGTTCACCGACGCTCAGTTTGGGTTCCTCCAGGGCCACTCAGCACCTGACCTCATTACAGCTTTGGTCCAAACTTGGACAAAAGAGCTGAACTCCAGAGGTGAGGTGAGAGTGACTGCCCTTGACATTAAGACAGCATTTGACTGAGTATGGGCATCAAGGAGCCCTAGTAAAACTGAGGTCAATGGGAATCAGGGGGAAAACCCTCCGCTGGTTGGAGTCATACCTAGCACAAAGAAAGATGGTTATGGTTGTTGGAGGTCTATCATCTCAGTCCCAGGACATCACTGCAGGAGTTCCTCAGGGTAGTGTCCTAGGCCCAACCATCTTCAGCTGCTTCATCAATGACCTTCCCTCAATCATAAGGTCTGAAATGGGGATGTTTGCTGATGATTGCACAATGTTCAGCACCATTCTCAACGTCTCAGATACTGAAGCAGCCCATTACCAGATGCAGCAAGACCTGGACAACATACAGGCTTGGGCTAATAAGTGGCAAGTAACATTTGTGCCGCACAAGATCCAGGCAATGATCATTTCAAACAAGAGAGAATCTAACCATCTCCCCTTGATGTTCAAAGGCATTATGATCGCTGAATCCCCCGCTATCAACAATCTGGGGGTTACCATTGACCAGAAACTGAACTGGACTAGTCACATAAATATTGTGGCTACAAGAGCAGGTCAGAGGCCAGGAATTCTGCAGCGAGTAACTCACCTCCTGACTCCCAGTGCCTGTCCACCATCTACAAGGCACAAGTCAGGACTGTGATGGTATACTCTCCACTTGCCTGGATGGATGCAGTTTCAACAACACTCAAGAAGCTCAATACCATCCAGAACAAAGCAGCCCACTTGATTGGCTCCCCATCCACCATCTTCAACATTCAGTCCCTCCATCACGGACGTGCAGTGTGTACCATCTACAAGATGTACTGCAGAAACTCGCCAAGACTCCTTTGACAGCACCTTCTAAACCTGTGACCTCTACCACCTATACGGATAAGGGCAGCAGATAGAGTCATAGAGTTATACAGCACAGAAACAGACCCTTCAGCCCATCGTGTCTGTGCCAGCCATCAAGCACCAAACTATTCTAATCCCATTTTCCAGCACTTGGCCCATAACCTTGTATGCAATGGAGTTTCAAGTGCTCATCTAAACACTTCTTAAATGTTGTCAGTGTTCCTGCCTCTATTACCTCTTCAGGCAGTGTGTTCCAGATTCCAACCACCCTCTTGGTGAGAATTTTTTTCCTTAAATCCCCTCTAAACCTCCTGCTCCTTACCTTAAATTTATACCAGCTGGTTATTGACCCCTCTAAGGGAAATAGTTTCTTCCTATCGAACTTATCAACACCCCTCATAATTTTACCTCAATTATGTCCCCCCTCAGCCTTCTCTGCTCTAAGGAAAACAACCCGAGCCTTTTCAGTTTCTCTTCATAGCTGAAATGCTCCAGCCCAGGCAACATCTTGGTGAATCTCCTCTGTACCCTCTCCAGTGCAATCACATCCTTACTATAGGTGTGGCGACCAGAACTGTACACAGTACTCCAGCTGTGGCCTAACTAGTGTTTTATACAGCTCCATCATAACCTCCCTGGCTCTTATATTCTATGCCTTGGCTAATAAAGGCAAGTATCCCATATGCCTTCCTAACCACCTTATCTACCTGTGCTGCTGCCTTCAATGGACAAGTACACCAAGGTCCCTCTGACCCTCTGTACTTCCTAGGGTCCTACCATCCATTGTATATTCCCTTGCCTTGTTAGTCCTCCCAAAATGCATCACCTCACACTTCTCAGGATTAAATTCCATTTGCCACAGCTCCGTCCATCTTACCAGCCCATCTATATCGTCCTGTAATTTAAGGCTTTCCTCCTCACTATTAACGACACCAATTTTCGTGTCATCTGCTGTGGCAGATGCATGGGAACACCAGCAATTGCAAGTTCCCCTCCAAGTCACACACCATCCTGAATTGGAACTATATCGCTGTTCTTTCACTGCCGATTGGTCAAAATCCTGGAACTCCCTTCCTAACAGCACTGTTGATGTACCTACACTCCAAGGGCTGCAGCAGTTCATGAAGACAGCTTACCACCAGCTTCTTAAGGGCAATTAGGGAGGGGCAAGAAATGTTGGCCTAGCCAGTGACACCCACATCCCATGAATGAATAAATAAAAAAAATTTCAGCCAATCAGGTGATCCAATTGATGCCCCAGGACCACTTTGATTTCTGACACAGTTGAATATGCAGTCACAGAAATAAAATTGACAATATGAGAAACACACAAAATTACCATTAGGCAGTGGACAAATTCTGAAATGTGGAAGCAAAGAGGAAGAAAAGGAGTGCGAGAGGAAAGCATGTAAGAGTTCTAGTTTCTAAAATACTACTTTGCAACATCATACCCAGAGACCAAGACAACCAAGTGGGAAAGGATTCTTTAACCGACCCAGCAATTTCAAGCTGCTGTTGACAAATTCTGCTGAGAATTGGGAGTTTTTAAACCCTATTCGTATGGAATCGCAATCCCCAGAGAACACCATTCTTTTCCTGTTCCTCTTCTAATAGTACCATTGTTTTTTCTAATATCTACCGGAGAGGTCAAGCAGTATCTTGGTTTAATATCTCATCTGAAGGACAGCACCTCTGACAGTGCAGCTCTCCCTCAGTGGACTGCACAGGTTAAAAATGAAGCCAGGAAGGGTGAAAATTACTCGAGAACAAGCTAAATCTTTTAGAGGTGTAGCCAAGAGTTACTGGGTAGATATGAAAGGAGTTGGAAAAACACTAGGCTGTCACACAACATAATGCTGCTGTGCATGGTATTTATCTGGGGTAATGGTAATATATACCATTAAATTCTTTTTCATTTTGCCATCATTTGAAACTAATCTGAGGTGCAAAAAGACCACAGGGTTAATTTTACTTAACACATTGTGGCCCTAATCAATCATGATTTAATTAACTTTCACAGGTTTATATTGTTCTCTCAATGTATTGTACTGGATTTCACATTCAATTTAATTGAAGCATTCAATGTTACCCAACAAACCCATCTCAACCTCTTCTGTTCTCCATTGGTAACTTAACACACTGAATTATCAAGCTGTAGCACAGAGAGTTATAACATTGTCCTCTTGCCTCAGAAATACTGGTTTATCCAAGTCCAGGCTGATGGAAAAAAAAGATGCCTCTCTCTGAAGGCTGTTAAGCTCTTCAAAGAAATGAGCCTAGTCAGTCTATGAGGTTGCAGCCAAGGTAAGTTGTTGGTATAGCGCTGAGTTAGTGCATCTAACCAGCCAGAGCTGGCGGGCAGCCATAAAGACAGGGCTAAATTGTGGCGAGTCGAAGAGACTTAGTAGTTGGCAGGAAAAAAGACAGAGGCGCAAGGGGAGAGCCAACTGTGCAACAGCCCCGACAAACAAATTTCTCTGCAGCGCCTGTGGAAGAGCCTGTCACTCCAGAATTGGCCTTTATAGCCACTCCAGGCGCTGCTTCACAAACCACTGACCACCTCCAGGCGCGTATCCATTGTCTCTCGAGATAAGGAGGCCCAAAAGAAGTGCATCTAACCCATGTTATCACTGATGTAGGTGTGAACATGGAGATATAATTTGGAAGATGTACCATCCTCCACTACTGACATGCTTTCAGAAGCACGAAATATTCCCTCCTAAAAATGATAGCAAATATTTGTTCTGCTGATGGGGGAGTCTAGGACAAGGTGACATTAGCTTAAAATCAGAGCCATTCAGGAGAAAAATTAAGAAACATTTCTTCATGCAAAAAGTGGTATATGTGTGGAACTCTCTCCCATAAAAAAGCAGTAGGGGCTAGTTCAATTAATAATTTTAAATGTAAAAATCAATAGTTTTTTTGCTAGGAAAGTATATAAAAGGATACAGAGCCAAAGCACACATGGATGGAGTTAAAATACAGATCAGCCATGATCTCACTGAATGGCAGGAACAGGCCAGAGGGGAAGAATGGCTGACTCTCATTCCTACATTCCTATTAATAATGGTTATGTGGAATTCTTAGAGCAGTATCCCTGCAGCTGGCAACCCTTTTCATCTTTTTTCCTGCTAGCTTGCACTTTTTTGCCTTTTTCAAAAAAAAACCCATGCTGCTGCTGACAAAGTAATATGTTTCAGTACACCCACTCTTCCAGGTTATAGGTCTGTACTTTAAACATCTGATACCAGCATGAACAGGGTGTCAAAGCTTCACACGGTCATTCAGTGGAAGAAAAAAGTCCAACTTTAATGTGTGGTTTCTTAATTGTGTAAAATCCAACATCTGAATCAATTTTTTAAGTCAATGACTCAACGTATCAGGGAGTTGACTGGAATAAAATAGGAAGAATTTTCTTGTTCCAATGGTAAAAGCTATTAAATAAAGGCAAACAAAACCTGGTAAACAGAGAAGAAATATGGAACGGGAGAGAACAGGATGATTTTAAAAAAGCATTTTATTTTAAACATTTTAGAATACTTTTAACAGATGAAATTATGCTTTACTGACATAACAGTACTATTAAAGCAATAAAGCTGATTAATGCCGTTGAGATGTCAGGCGTACAAGAATTTTCTCTTCAGCCTTATGGTGGGCAAGCTAAAAACAAAATGGCTGCCCCCAGAAGTGCAAAATTCTCTCGTGCTGGCTACACTTTAATGCTGAAATGTTAACTTGTAAAAAAATATATGAAATTGATTTGGTAGCCTCTGTTGTCAGATGAACAGGGAATAAGCCCAACATAGGACTTCATTTTTCAATTCAATGGTTAGTTTAAAGATGAAATGTTACTATCTAAATGCATTACATTTCTTTAAGGTAGAATGCTAGCTTCAAAGGCTTTCACTGTAAAGCTTATTTCGTATTTTATGTTTCTCTTCAGCTTCAATCAAGAAATGCAAACGCCCTGTTTTTCCTGGCATTGAAAAAACATTCAAAAATTTTGCTAGCATACACCGACCAGCCAATCAATCATGCAACTGAAATAAAAAACAATCTCGCCGGCTTTTGTTAACCCAATATTTTACCATGTCATGGATTTTCACTTAATGAAGTCTTTACAACCTACTGCTCAAGTACAGATAATAAGGTGATTGCAGCACCAGCGATGTATAAGTAACCTTCAACCTCAAGAAAAGTACCAATGTTAATATCCATAATCACTGTTTATTATAAAGTTACATATATTAGTTCAAAGCATATTTATCAGCATAAAGCACATTGAACTGAAATGAGATGTAAGAGCAAGGAGAAGATTCTAATCAGCAAACACTATCTAGTTTTAAATATCAATGTTTTACAATGTCATCCCATATATAAGAATTCAAGTCAAATGTTTTCAAGTGCCTGCCTTTCATTTCCATTTTATTGCTTTTGGAACTGTTCTGGGGGTTTGTTCTAGATTTCAGTGACAGTGGCCATTTTTCACGCGGCTCATTGCGCAGTCTGTTCTTTAATGATAAGCTGCAATGGAAAAATATTTCCTGCTTGCAGAAACACTTGTCTCCTCTAAGTAGCAGAACAAGACTCAGACAAACCAAATTAATCATGATGAATGGGAGCGTGCGCAATTAATAACTCTACCATTTTAGTGCCTCAAATCTATTGCATTGCACAAGTTCAACCACCCAATGCACAAAGGTACACTCTTGCAATTCTAAATGAACACACAACTGTTTTCAGCTCTCATTTCCAAAGCTTCCTTCATTTAGATTGTAAATCATAAAGGTAACACTTTTATTTTTAACTGGGTTACATGAATTCCAGTATGACCAGGTTTTATTTATTTCTGTTAGATGCAAAATCTCTAAGCATTTCCTTTCATTAAACTACAAGCATATTTCATCTTCATGCTTACCAGGGGGGGAAAAGTCTAGAAAGGCTATGTCAAAGTAATGCATATGGAATTAAAAATGCATTTTGTAATATAATTTTCTATCTTGTCCTTCAATTAGTAATTAAAAGGGGTAGGGTCATAGAATCTTACAGCACAGGAGGAGGCCTTTTGGTTCATCAAACCTGTGCTGGCTTTTTGAAATAATTATATAATTTGTCCCACTCCTCTACACATTCCCCTAAAGAACATTACATGTTATGACAGTACTTGTAATGGTTATGCAGTCCTCAAGGATCTAACCACCTCGTGAATGGAGGTGGACAATTAAACAATTAACCGGAGGAGGCTTTACAAATATCTGCATCCCCAATGATGGGCAGCCCAGCACGTCAGTGCAAAAAGACAAGACTGAACGATTTGTGACCATCTTCAGCCAGAAGTGCTGAGTGGATGATCCATCTCTGCATCCTCCTGAGGTCCCAGCATCGCAGATGCCAGTCTTCAGCCAATTTGATTCACTCCACCTGATATCAAGAAATGGCTGAAACACTGGATACAACAAAGGAAATGGGCCCTGACAACATCCCAGCTGTAGTATTAAAGACTTGTGCTCCAGAACTAGCCATGCCCCTAGTCAAGTTGTTCCAGTACAGCTACAAAGCTGGCATCTACCCGACAATGTGGTAAATTGCCCAGGTATGTCTTGTACACAAAAAGCAGGACAAATCTAATCCGCCCAACTACCGTCCCATCAGTCTACTCTCAATCATCAGCAAAGTGATCAAAGGTGTCATTGACAGTGTTATCAAGTGGCACATACTCAGCAATAACCTGCTCACCGATGCTCAGTTTGGGTTCTGCTAGAGCCACTTCATTCCAAACCTCATAAGAAACTTGGTCAAAACATGAACAAAAGAACTGAACTCAATAGGTGAGGTGAGAATGAGTGCCCTTGACACCAAGGCAGCATATGACTGTGCGGCATCAAGCAGCTTGAGCAAAATTGAAGTAAATGGGAATCAGGGGGGAAATCTCTCCACTGGTTGGAGTCAAACCTAGCACAAAGTAAGGTGGTGTGGTTGTGACAGGACATTGTTGCAGATGTTCCTCAGGGTAGTGTCCTAGCCCCAAACATCTTCAGTTGCTTCATCAATTGCCTATCCTTCAACATTAGGTCAGAATTGGGGATGTTTGCTGGATGATTGCACAGTGCTCAGTACTATTTGCAACTTCTCAGATATGGGAGCAGTCCGTGCCCACATGCAGCAAGACCTGAACATTGTTCAGGCTTGGGCTGATAAGTGGCAAGTAACATTCATGGCATTTAAGTGCCAGGCAATGACAATCTCCAACAAGAAAGAATATAACCATCTCTCCTTGATATTCAAGGGCATTACCATCGCTGAATCCCCCACTATCAACATCCTGGAGGTCACCATTGAGCAGAAACTTAACTGAAGCAGCCATATAAATACAGTGGCTACAAAAGGTCAGATGGTGGGAATTCTGCAGCGAGTAACTCACCCCCTGGCTCCCAAAGCTTCTCCGCTATCAACAAGGCACTAGTCAGGAGTGTGATGGAATACTCTCCATTTGCTTGGATGGGTGCAGCTCCACAACAGTTTCAGAAGCTTGAAACAATCAAGGACAAAGCAGCCTGTTTGATTGGCACCCATCTATTACCTTCAACATTCACTCCCTCCATCACCGACACACAGTGGCAGCAGTGTGTACCATCTACAAGATGCACTGCAGCAAATTGCCAAGCCTCCTTCAACAGCACCTTCCAAACCCACGACCTGTACCACCGAGAAGAACAAAGGGCAGCATCCGCATGGGAACACCACCACCTGCAAGTTCCCCTCCAAGCCACTAACCATCCTGACTTGGAACTGTCCTGCCATTGATTCACTGTCGCTGGGTCAAAAACCTGGAACTCCCTTTCTAACAGCACAAGGACTGCAGCAGTTCAAGGCGGCGGCTCACCACCTCCTTCTCAAGAGCAATTAGGGATTGGCAACAAATTGCCAGCAATGCCCACATCCCATGAACAAATAATAAAATGAATTACCAGTTAGACATCAAGACAAATTATATAGTCCTGTTACAGTGCTGGAGGGACTAGAATGCGTCACATAAATGTAGTGTAGAAAGCTGACCTTGCAGGAAAATCTGGGCCAATGTTCTTAACTGTTATGACTGTTGCTTTTTTTTTAAGCAGGTGTTTATTTTTTCTTCCTATAATCTTGGGGATGCCCACCTTCTAAATTGTGACAGCGCGCAGTCAGCAAGTCATGCATGCAAAACACCGAACAAAAAAATAAAAGTAAAATAAAAAAAAAAGCAAACCCAAACCAGAAGCATATGCAAAGAGAGACAGACCAAAAAGCAAATCATACTATCCAATGATTACTGCAGGAGAAGTACTTTCTGAAGATAATAATGGCACTCATCTTTAAGAGCGCACTCCCAAAACGGCTGACTGCTACTTCTCTCCAATACCCTTTTCAAGTAGGCACTGAGAATATTTCTGACAAAGCAACTCGGGAATAGCATGTCAAGGTAACAAGTGGATTTGAATAATTTTTGGGGCCTTAATGAGGGCATTGGACAAAATGTGCAAGACCTCTGGGCTAAGAGGAGACTTGGACACCAAATTGCATGGAGAAACTGGTGAGAAGCAGATCTTAAAAACTGCTCTCCAGAATTCCTGATCTGCACTTGTCAAGACGGATATCAGCTCTACCAGCACTCCTGACCATCTTAGATCCACTTGTCGGATTGTTCAAATCCGACTCATCCACTCATCATCTGCATTAGCAGCATAACTGATCAGAGAATCATCAGGCCTTATTATCTCCAACAGCCTCCTAACACACATCTGTCAAGATGAAAATCAAGGTTAGGAGAAAATTTTTATGAATTTTGATAAATTTTTACTTATTTATATATTTTAAATTGATCAGTTTCTTGGTTTGAGAAAGAACTTGCATTTATATTGGCAAAAATGATATTCAAATTGTGCACAAGTCTCAAACAGAATAAATGAATGACACATAATCGGTTTTTGGTGGTGTTGCTTTGGAGAGGAATGAAGGCCAAGTGAATAATTTACATTTTTATAATACCTTTAACATTTTAAAAATTCCAATTGCACTTAATAAATGCAAACAGGAAAAAGGAAACAGATGCTAAGAAAGTGATTGAAGATCTGGGCAAACAGATGGGTTCGGGGAAAACTTTTAAAGAAATGAGAGAGAGAAAAGTAGCGAGAGAGAGAGAAAAGGAAAGGCTGAGAGAGAGAAAAGCAGTGTGAAAGGGGCAAGTGAGAAAAAAGGAAAGGGGAGAGGGGCAGAGAACAGAAAACAAGAGAGAAAAGGATTAGAGAGAATGTGAAAAGGAAAGAGAAAAGGATGGGGGTGGGTGAAGAGAGATAGAAAAGGCAGTATAAGGAGAATTAAAGTGAAGAGGCAAAGGGTCTTAAGGTGAGAGCTCCAGAGAATGAGACCATGGCGGCTGTAAGCTCTCTCATCAATGGTGGCAGTAAAGTGAAAGAAGAGTACAGAAAGGCTATAGCTAAAGGCCTGCTCAGGTCAGGAAAAAAAACCCGACCTGAACCCGACAGAACCACATCGGACCCGAGCTGACCCGGCCCGAGTCCCTCCACTCTATCCCGCGTCTGACCCCACCTGACCACCGGAATGTTCACTTTACCTACCTTGTGATTCCGAATTTGCAGGAAGCTGCAGCATGAGCGCGATGACGTCATAGAGACGCTCGCTCACTCACTGCGCAGACTCAGTTTCCCTCCTTGACATCCCGAACTCCCAGCTCAGGTAGGCTTTTTAGTAGACACATACTAAACTCAACTTCCCAGCAGCGCAATACTTACTGTGTGTCCCTGACCTGGACCCGGCCCGAGCCCAAAAGCCGGACCTGGAAGAGCGACCCGACCTGAATCCGAAACATGTCGTCAGGTCTCGTTGGGTTCGGTTTGGTTAGTGGGCCTTTAGCTACAGCTAGAAGACTAAAGGGTTCTGAGGTATGAGGGAGATGGAAAATGGGGTAAATTGAAACAAGGCTGAAGAAAGTTGCAAATATAACGTAGGTCAAGGTAATGGAGGGATTTGAAGATGCGGATGAGCAGCTTTGATCTAATACACCATAGGACACATAGGGGCGGCACAGTGGTCAGCACCGCAGCCTCACAGCTCCAGTGACCCGGGTTCGGTTCTGGGTACTGCCTGTGCGGAGTTTGCAAGTTCTCCCTGTGACCGTGTGGGTTTCCGCCAGGTGCTCTGGTTTCTTCCTACAGCCAAAGACTTGCAGGTTGATACGTAAATTGGCCATTGTAAATTGCCCCTAGTGTAGGTAGATGGTAGGAGAATGGTGGGGATGTGGTAGGGAATATGGGATTAATGTAGGATTAGTATAAATGGGTGGTTGTTGGTCTGCACAGTCTCGGTGGGCCGAAGGGCCTGTTTCAGTGCTGTATCTCTCTATGACTCTATGACTATGAGGACAGGAAGTCAGTGTAGGTCAGGAGAATAGGGAATCCTGGGCAAGCAGGGCTTAATATGGGACAGAATATGGTCAACTACATTCTGAGCACATTGGAGTTAGTGAAGGAGAGTGTGTTGGAATATCAAGTCAAGGTGACAAAAAGCACACATACAGATGGGTGTAGGATTGGAAGTAAGGGTGGATAGGGTAATGTTGTACAGGTGGAAACAGGTGATGGTTAAGATGTAAACAACTCAGGATCCAAGGAGGGGGCAGCAAAGGAGCAAAGTTTATGGTGGTGGCTGAAGAAAATGGTTTCTATTTTCCTGCTATTAGTTGGGAGGACGTTGTGCCACTCCATGTCTGACAGCACTGACTTAGCTATGGATTCTAGAGATACAGTTATAAGTAGAATGGGGTGTTTTCAGTGTACATATGGGGGTAGAGATCCCACTTTGGGCACAATTGATGATCCGGATGCAAATTGTGCTCAAACTTATGTTGGATTTAAGATCTGTTTCTTTTTTGCAAGTTTTCGCTCAAACTGACTTGCATGTCACCGAATGTAAAATGTTCCACAAACCAGTGCAATTGGGTAGTGTTTTAGAGCGTACTTTTACAAAAAAAAAATGCTTCAAAAAACCTATAGGAAAGATGCGATTGCACTAGAGAGGAAATTTACGAGAATGTTGCCTGGACTGGAGAATTTTAGTTACGAGGTAAGATTGGATACAGTAAGGGTTGGTTTCTTTGGAACAGAGGAGGCTGAGGGAGACCTAATTGAAGTGTATAAAATTATGAGGGGTCTAGGTAGAGTGGATGGGAAGGCCCTATTCCCCTTGGTTGAGGGATCCATAACCAGGGAGCACAGAGGTAGGAGGTTTAGAGGGGATTCGTGGGGAATCTTTTCACCCAGAGGGTGGTGGGGATCTGGAACTCACTGCCTGAAAGGGTGCTAAAGGTAGATGCCCTCATTACATTGAAAAAGTACTTGGATATACACTTGAAGTGCTGTAACCTCCAATAAGAACATAAGAAATAGGAGCAGGAGTAGATCATATGTCCCATCAAGCCTGTTCTCCCATTCAATATCATGGCTGATCTTGGGTTTCAACTCCACTTTCCAGTCTGCTCCCTCTATCCCTTCATTCCCTAAGACACCAAAAATCAGTCTCTCTCAGCCTTAAATATATTCAATGATGGTGCATCCACAACCCTCTGGGGTAGCGTGAAGAAATGTCTCCTTAGTGTTACGACCGAGGTGCGGGTGTGCACTGTCTTTTCTAGTTCCACTTCTCCACAGGTTACAACAACTATTTAAATGCTTACCCAGTTACCGATACAGCCAATCTCTATTTTTTTTTATCCCAGGCAAAACAAAATACACCAACCAAATTTCTTTAACAACAACAAAATTATCAGTTTATTATAAAACAAGACTTAACCAGTAATGAAGCAAAGCATTAACACATCAATTAAAATATGAAAGTTCCCTTTTTAAAAATTCCCCAACTACACACACACACTGGAAAAAATTTAGCAATTCACTCTGCAGAGGTCTGCTACAAAAAAAAAAGACAAAAATTACTTTGGCCAAATACTTGCTAATTCTGGACAAAAAAGATATGGTCGGGCATCTGGGTATACGGACATGGGTCACTGGGTTTGTTTCAGAAGCAGTCTGTTCTGGAGATGTTGAGAATTATTCTAGAAGGCATTCAAGGAGAAATGTGGCCAAGGTTTGTTCGCCAGCACACACTTGAATTGCAGGATATTAGTCAGCTCCTCAAGAGCTATACGACATCAGAGATATTTTCCCACACTGGATCCTGGCGGGATTTCTTCAGAAAGGTAGAGGTGGTGGTGAGGTGGGTGATTTCTTATCCCCTTGACAGGAAAACACCAACTGTCTTCAAACAGTTCATAACGCAACTAAAACTGAAAACAACGTCCAGACCCCAAACAGTGAGCCGACCTCCTGACCTCCACAAACCTTGACACGTGGTTTCTCTGTAACCATTTTTCCCCAAGTCACCAAGGGTTCTGTTGTTTTCTGAACCCAAATCACAGATGGCCTCCAGCGCAGGTGGTTTTCAAACAACATCTTGTCCTGTCTGTGAACTTGGTAAACAAAAAAAAAACACATCCATGGAATCTTTTCAGTTTTAACACAAATCCTCAAAAAAATAGAATTATTAAAAATAATGGAAGCACTTTCGTAACATTAGCTCAATCCTAAGTGACTGGCTCCTTATCCTGAAACTGTGCCCCCTTGTTCTAGATTCCCCAGCCAGGGAAAACAACACCTCAGTATCTACCCTGTCAAGCCTCTTCATATGGACCAAGAGCTGGAAAGTGTGATTAGGTTGGATGGCTACCTGTCGGCCAGTGTGGAAATAATGGGCCGAATAGCCTCGTTCTGTGTTGTAAATTTCTATGATTCTTTGATGCATTGATATATTCAAGAGTGGTAACTTGGTGCAGTTTGACTAATATAGCTGAAAATGGATCTATCACAAAAATAAACATTTTTAATCAGTGATTGAAAATGTCCATCACCTGTGAATAACCAGATTTTAAATAACAGAAAATAAAACTATACAGAACTCTTTATGACATTTGCTCGTTATATTGGTGCACAGTAGTCAGTTTTTTTAGTAAATTAAGTTATATTCAAAATGTTTTTAAATGTGTCAATTAGTGCCCTTGCACCCAAAAGAACCAGTTTAATTTTTAAAGCTTCCTTGAAGCGCTGCAAAGTGGTGGAATTAGTGGAAACTCGCAATGGTGAACAATTTGTTCTGAGGGCACGGCCAGTTTTGTGGGCAGTGCCTACTTCTGGCGTGATCTTTAAGAACGCAGAAAGTAGATTTGTGCTGAATTTAATTTGCACTTAAAATTCCACAATCTTTTGTGCTGGTTTGGACAATTTCAGGTGAATTGCATCAAAAAGCGAGTGCAACTGAGCCCATGGAATCTGATCCAGTTCTTGGGGATGATGTTGCTGAGCGGCAATATGTAGATGAGGAACAGGAGGGGGCCTAGGTAGAGTAAGAGAACTAACTCCAGAACTGAGAGTGCAAGGTCAGGAAAAGGCGGCGTTGCTGCAAATGCACTGCCTGCATTCGGTTCAATCGGAATAAGGCAACAACAATCCCACCGGGCTGGACACAGGAAAGGCAGCTGAGCAGAATGGTCAGGCCCACAATATCAGGTCTATGTGGATAAAAATAGATAGTGCAATGCAGCTGAAATCACGGAAGACGTTGGTACTAACTTTGAGCAGAGTGGAAGCCAGACGGGAGAGATTCAAATAGGAGATTTGAAGATGATTGGCAGGGAGCTGGTTCAAGAGTCTTAGAGGAAAGGGAGGGAGAGATTGGGCCATAGTTAATGCATGACAGATAGCCAAGAATAGGGTTTTTTTTTCAAACAGAATGTGATCACTGAGATGTTATGAGAAGGATGGTGCCTGAGGAAAGGAATCATTAAATGCCAACTAGTATAGAAGTTTGGAGGGGACAGTGGGTGGTCAGAAGTTGAGAGAGGAGTGGATTAAGAGGACAGGAAGTAGGGATTGTGAAGATGATGCATGAGGAAAAGGCAAGAGGGGAAAATAGGGAGAAACTGCATAATGGTAGCAATCAGGGACTCACTGGTTGGGGAACTCTGGACCGATGAGCATCAGAGGGAGGAGGAAAAACAGCTAGATGATCTCAACCTTACAGACTTAGAAAACTCTTCGCACCTGCTAAAGCAAGAGATACAAGTTGCATTTATGCAGGACCTTTCACAACCTTGGGATATCTCAAAGGACGTTACAGCCAACTAATTACTTTGGAAGTGCAGTCACTATTGTAATATAGGTTAGAGCAGCCAATTTTCAAACAACAAAGTTCCCAAAATAGCAATGAAATAAATGATTAGATCATCCTTTTTTTTTCAGTTGTTGACTGAGGGATAAATGTTCGCCAGAATACTAGAAGAATTCCCCTGCTCTTCTTCGAATAGTGCCATGGGATCATTTATGTTTGCCTGGGAGGGCCAACAGGACCTCACTTTAACAGTTCATCCGAAATACATCTCACCTCTGAAAATCTCCCTCAGTACCGCACTGAACCGTCAATCTAGATTGAGCGCTCAAATCTTTGGAGTGGGACTTAAACCCTCAACCTTTGGATCAGAGGTGAGAATGTCACCACTGAACCAAGCCTGACACTGTTTTTGGAGGTAATACTGGAAAGGGCAAGGAAATGAATCTGAGGAGATTATCTATGCAGAAAAGGAGCCTCAAGGTGCACTTGGAGAAGGATTTGGCTGGACAGAGATTACACAGTATTACACAGAATCTGCAGCATTGAAACAGGCCAATCGGTTAACAGGTCCATGCCAGTGTTTATGTTCCACACAAGCCTCCTGCCACCCTCCTTCATCAAACCTCATTGACATATCCTTCTATTCTCTCCCTCTCACGTGTTTATCTAGATTCCCCTTGAATGTATCAATGCTATTCACGCTCCATCCAGTTGGACTGTGCCGTACCACCTATCCTTCGTGGAGCAGTTTCTGCGGAAAAACACCTTTGACCACCGATCCATCAGGCAGTGGTCTGCACGGAATGTCCTCAAGGCCGTATGGGAAAAGGAGATGGTGGATCCTGTCGGATGGTTCCCCGAGCAGACCGCCAAAGTCATTTGGCGGAATGCCTCATCACCAGAACTTTCAAACAAGCACCAAGAAGTAACTTGGCTGGTGCTGAGAAAAGCCCTCCCCGTCAGATCCTTCCTGCACGCCCGTAGCCTCACCCACTCCGCACAATGCCCCCGCGGTGGTAGGGAAGAGATGGTTGCCCACCTCCTCCTGGAATGTGTCTTTGCACAGCAGGTGTGGAAAGAGATGCAGTAGTTTTTGTCGCAGTTCATCCCAAGCAGCTCTATAACACAGGAGTCTGTGCTCTACGGGCTGTTCCCGTTGATAAACATCAATTGCTGCTGGAGGACTATCAATTCGGTGAAAGACGCCCTTTGGTCTGCCCGAAACTTGCTGGTCTTCCAGCGCAAAGAGTTGTCCACGACCGAATGTTGCAGACTGGCACATTCCAAGGTCCAGGACTACGTGCTGAGGGACGCACTAAAGCTTGGGGCAGCTGCAGCATAGGCTCAATGGGGAAAGACCACTGTGTAAGGTCCCCCCACCAAGCTGAACTGAGGGGCTAGATCCATGGAAAACCCCTCGAACTGTATCGGGAAAATTTTCGTTTGCTGTAAAATGTATATGGCATGAAAAATGAAAGGGTTGTGAGGCAACTCACTCCTGTATTGAAGGAAACTGACCTCCTTTGCACTGTTTGTAATTTTCGACTTGGTGCTGTTTAGAACTGTTTTATGTATTTTTTGACATATTTTTATGAATAAAGTATATTTTGGAAATAAAAAAATAATCAATGCTATTCACTGCAACTACCCTGTGGCAATGAGTTCAACATTCTAATCACACTTTAGGTAAAGCAGTTTTTCATGGATTTCCGATTGGATTTATCAGTGACTATCTTATATTTATGGTCTCTAATTCTCCTTTCCCCTTCAAGTGCAAATATCTTCTCTACACCAATCGTTTCAAACCCTTTCATAATCTAAAAGACCTCTATCAGGCCAAGCCAGTCTTTTTTCTAGGGAAGAGGTTCAGCCTGTTCAATCTTACCTGATAGGTATAACCTCTCAATTCTGGCATCATTCTAGTAAATCTTTTTTTTGTACCTTCTCCAGTGCCTCTATATCCTTTTAATAATATGGAGAGCAGAACTGTACACTGCACTCCAAGCAAGATCTAAACAAGGTTCTGTACAAGTTTAAAATAACTTCTGATACCCTTCTAGAAATGAACCCTGGTGCTTTGCTTTTTTTAATGGCTTTATTAACTTGTGTCTGTGTTGTGTATCTGTACCCCCACATCCCTGTGCTCCTCTACTCCACCTTGAAACTTATTTTCCGAGGAGTATGTGGCCTCTTTTATTTTTCCTAGCAAAATGTACCACCTCACACTTATCTGGATTGAACTTTATTTGCCAATTACATCCCCATTCTGCAAGCTTATTAATGTCAAAGATATATGGTAATACTTGATGCATCAAGTCAGATATGATGAGCAGACTGGATGCACATTAAGTATCTCCATGTTCCTCTTATACTAGTGCCACAGGGCATTTTATATTCATTTGAGCAGAGAACCTAGTTTGTGTCTCAACTGAAAGTCACCACCTCCATGCTGCACCGGAATGTCAGCCTAGTTTATATGCGCAAGTCTTCATGCGGCATCAATCCACAACCTTCTGACAGAGGTGAGCGAGCTACCAACTGAACAAAGCTAATGCTTTGATACACTACAACATACATAATTAATGACACCTAGTTAGTCTGGTACATACTGTAATTCAAGACTTGATTTATCGGGATTACAACACAGCTACAATTACAGACCAAATTTAAAGTTCATTCAGTACTATAAAGATCAGAGTGCTTGTGTGTTCTACAATTTGAGGTATACATTTTCAAAGAGCTTAAAATAAATATAAATGCATCAATTTCATTTGCAATTATAAAATAACCTGCCAGAAAAAGCTGGCGTTGACTCATTCAATATATTCATGAAGGCAATATCTGACTTCAAATCAACAGTAGAGGGATATGAGCACATTAAGGCAGATAGGTGATAAAATTATGCCTGTCAGTTCTGTACATGGATTGAAAGAGAGCAATGGAGATGTCAAACTAGCCATTTCTCACTTCAACAGTTACTGTTTTTCAATCTGCTTAATGTATTTGAATTTTTTAAAAACTAGCCTTGCACATTGATTTACAATTCTGTGCACTGATTAACAAATGTATTGCAGGTTTTCATTGTAGGGAACCTGAACATCGCCACTTTATTCCATATGTATTTTAAGTTTGGGTATTTTAATTCATTCATGGTTGGTGGGATTGGCTAGCAAAGCCAGTATTTATTACCCATTCCCTAACTGCCCTTGTGAAAGTGGTGGTGAGTCACCTTCATGAATCCAACGGAGTGTCTTGCTAGGCCATTTCAGAGGACAGTTCAGAGTTAACCACATTCTTCTGGATCTGGAGTCACATATCAGACAGACTGGGTAAGAACAGCAGATTTCCTTCCATAAAGGACTTTAGTGAACCAGATGTATTTTTATGACATTCCGGTAGTTTCATGGTCACCATTACCAATAGTAGCTTTTTATTCCACATTTATTTACCAGGTAGGATTTGAACTCATTTCTCCGGACCATAATCCAGGCCTCTGGATTACTAGTCCAGTAACATAACCACTATACTACCATAATTTACACATATTGCCATGGATAAACTTTCAACTTCATCAAGGGTGACCAGGAATCAAAGGGAAGGATAAAAGTAAATGGTCTGATCCCAACCTCATCAAAACATTCAACTCAATTCCTCTCCAAGTGCAGTGTGTGTGTTTTTTTGGGCAGGTTAAATGCACATTTTGTGTAGTCACACAAAAGTTTAAATCAATAGCAATTTAAAAACTCAGTACTTATTATATATATATATATATATATATATATATATATATATATATACACATAAAAGTAAAATGACAATCTGAACTTGTGACAAAGCATTGTATACTTTGATAATCTATTTAGTTGTGAACAACAGATGCCCCTCTACATTGCTTTCATTGATCTCACCAAAGCCTTTGACCTCGTCAGCAGACGTGGTCTCTTCAGACTACTAGAAAAGATCGGATGTCCACCAAAGCTACTAAGTATCATCACCTCATTCCATGACAATATGAAAGGCACAATTCAACATGGTGGCTCCTCATCAGAGCCCTTTCCTATCCTGAGTGGTGTGAAACAGGGCTGTGTTCTCGCACCCACACTTTTTGGGATTTTCTTCTCCCTGCTGCTTTCACATGCGTTCAAATCCTCTGAAGAAGGAATTTTCCTCCACACAAGATCAGGGGGCAGGTTGTTCAACCTTGCCCGTCTAAGAGCGAAGTCCAAAGTACGGAAAGTCCTCATCAGAGAACTCCTCTTTGCTGACGATGCTGCTTTAACATCTCACACTGAAGAATGCCTGCAGAGTCTCATCGACAGGTTTGCGTCTGCCTGCAATGAATTTGGCCTAACCATCAGCCTCAAGAAAACGAACATCATGGGGCAGGATGTCAGAAATGCTCCATCCATCAATATTGGCGACCACGCTCTGGAAGTGGTTCAAGAGTTCACCTACCTAGGCTCAACTATCACCAGTAACCTGTCTCTAGATGCAGAAATCAACAAGCGCATGGGTAAGGCTTCCACTGCTATGTTCAGACTGGCCAAGAGAGTGTGGGAAAATGGCGCACTGACACGGAACACAAAAGTCCGAGTGTATCAGGCCTGTGTCCTCAGTACCTTGCTCTACGGCAGCGAGGCCTGGACAACGTATGCCAGCCAAGAGCGACGTCTCAATTCATTCCATCTTCGCTGCCTTCGGAGAATACTTGGCATCAGGTGGCAGGACTATATCTCCAACACAGAAGTCCTTGAAGCGGCCAACATCCCCAGCTTATACACACTACTGAGTCAGCGGCGCTTGAGATGGCTTGGCCATGTGAGCCGCATGGAAGATGGCAGGATCCCCAAAGACACATTGTACAGCGAGCTCGCCACTGGTATCAGACCCACCGGCCGTCCATGTCTCCGTTATAAAGACGTCTGCAAACGCGACATGAAATCGTGTGACATTGATCACAAGTCGTGGGAGTCAGTTGCCAGCATTCGCCAGAGCTGGCGGGCAGCCATAAAGACAGGGCTAAATTGTGGCGAGTCGAAGAGACTTAGTAGTTGGCAGGAAAAAAGACAGAGGCGCAAGGGGAGAGCCAACTGTGCAACAGCCCCAACAAACAAATTTCTCTGCAGCACCTGTGGAAGAGCCTGTCACTCCAGAATTGGCCTTTATAGCCACTCCAGGCGCTGCTTCACAAACCACTGACCACCTCCAGGCGCGTATCCATTGTCTCTCGAGATAAGGAGGCCCAAAAGAAAAGAAATATATATATATATACACATAAAAGTAAAATGACAATCTGAACTTGTGACAAAGCATTGTATACTTTGATAATCTATTTAGTTGTTCAGTGCAAGTTCTAGAAGGATTATTTAATCCAGTTTATAAAAGATAAAAAAGGTGCAGTTTATAGCCTCTGTAGAAACAATACTTCTCAAATTTACATGCCAATGGTGCTGCTTTAAGTCCACGTGACAAGGACTAAACCAGGCTGTATTTATTTCAAGTGGTAATAGATAGTGGAGCTTACTTCAATGGAAGTGCAGTTTGTTATTATTGATTCCAGACTCGAGAGGTATTAAAAATGGGCAGAATTGTACAACACAAATGCATAGACTGTTGGAATAAATCATTAATGCATAATTAAGCAAACTGCAATACAAAAAGAAATCAGTTGGCACTATCAGTTAAGGTCTGTATTCTTTGATAAATCCTCAATAGTAATTAAAAATAATCTAGTTGAAGGCTAGCTTTCATGGATCAAAGTAATCGCTTAATCTTTAAAAGTAGCCTACAATATTCCACAATACATGAAATACAATCCATTCAGCAATTGTACACTGTCGTGCATCAATATGTGCTTCACTGACAATATTGCCTTTGAACTTCAGTTGTAGGTTTCACTGTTAAGTGTACATGTGAAGAGACAGAGGTACTTAAAAGTACAAGTAGATCTCCTGCGTTGTTGCTCAGTGACTTGGTGAGTATACTTTAAAAAAAAAATCATTTCCGCAACATCGGCATCACTGGCAAGGCCGACGTTTATTGCTCATCCCTAGTTGCCCGGGAAGCTGGTGACGAGCCTTCTTCTTAAACTGCTGTAGCAGTTTGGTGCAACTAAGTGGCTTACAAAGCCACATTAGAGGGCAGTAAAGTGGACCAGTTGGGTTGTACAACAAGCGATGGCCACATTGGTGCTAACGTGATAGTGTGTGCGTGTGTCTGGTGCTGTTTAAAGGAGCAGTGCTATTACTATTGAATAAGATTGTAACTTATCACTATCAAATTAATTAAGCAAGACTGTATGCAGCATAACAAATATTACTTTCAGGACACGTTTGCAACCCCTCCCTTTGCGATCCCATAGGCATACCCATTCAGTAAAAAGATTGTATTCATTCAGGCAGTCTTATTTGTGTGGCATAACACAAGCTGGTGGGAAATGCCTCAGAAGCATGTTAACACTGACTGCAGTCAGTGCTGAGTAGTACAAGCTGTAAACCCACACCATTTTGAGGGGACAATCTACACAAGATAATTGAACCTGAGGTGTTATTTACTTATTTATCACATTTGTTATTGCAGTCAGGTCTGAGCAGTGCTAACTGTTAACACGGCACTAGTTAGAGGCGATTAAGTATACAGTGAATTGCACATTAATGAGGTGCAAACGGCTGAACATCTGTTTTAAACGTTCTAAACGGTGACTTTGTAATTGTCTGTAATGACAATTTTTTGCCACAGTGGCATTAGCCTGGGGATCTGGATTAATAGTTTAGTGGCATTACCACGACGCCACCATTTCCCCTCGGGGATCATTTCGGGACCATTTCAGAGGCCAGTTAAGAATCAACCACATTGCTGTCACATATAGGCCACATAGGGTAAGGATGGCAGATTTCCTTCTCCAGTCACAAAGTCATTTATGGCACCGGAGGAGGCCATTCGGCCCATCGAGTCCATGCCGGCTCTCCACGGAGCTATTCAGTCAGTCCCACACCCTCACTCGTTCCCCTTATCCTTGCAAATATATTTCCTTCAACTGCCCATCCAATTTCTTTTTGAAGACATTGATTGTCTCCGCTTCAACCACCCTTGTGGACAACAAGTTCCAGGTCATTATCACCCACTGCATAAAAAAGTTCCTCATATTCCCCCTGCATCTCTTGCCCAAAACCTTCTAGGTCTAGTACCATTAGTTAATGGTGGTAGCTTTTCCTCGTCTAACTTATCTAAGCCTGTCATAATCTTGTACATTTCTATTAAATCTCCCTCAATTTCCTTTGTTTTAAGGAAAACAACCCCACTTTTTCTAACCTAGCCTTGTGACTAAAATCCCCCATCCCTGGAATCATTCTGGTAAATCTCCTCTGCACCCTCTCAAGGACTCTCACATCCTTCCTGAAGTGTAGTGACCAGAACTGGATTCAATACTCCAGTTGGGGCCTAACCAGAGCTTTATAAAAGCTCAGCATAACTTCCCTGCTTTTGTACTCAATGGCTCTGTTTATGAAGCCCAAGATCCCATATGCCTTACTAACCATTCTCTCAATATGTCCTACCACCTTCAAAGATCGATGCACATGCATCCCCAGGTTCCTCTGTTCCTGCACACTCTTTTAAACTGTACCATTAAGTATATATTGCCTCTCTTTATTCTTTCTGCCAAAATGCATCACTTCACACTTGTCAGTATTAAATTCCAACTGCCACCTCTCTGCTGATTCTGCTAGCCTATCTATGTTGTGTTGCAGGCGGTTCATGTCACCCTCACTGTTTACCACACCTCCAAATTTGGATTCATTGGCAAAGTTTGAGATTTTACTCTGTATTCCAAGATGCAAGTCATTTATATGTAGCAAAAAAAGCAGTGGTCCCTGCACTGACCCTTGGGGAATACCACTGTCTACCATCCTCCAGTCTGGAAAAAAAAATTACGACAACTTGCTGTTTTCTGTTCTTAAGCCAATTTTTATCCAATTGGAGACTGACGCCCCTATTCTATGATCATCAATTTTGTTAAAAAGCCTTTTATGTGATACCTTATCAAACACTTTTTAAAATCCATATAGGCAAGATCCACCGTGTTCCCTTTATCAATCTTCTCTGTTACTTTATCAAAAAATTCAATTAGATTAGTCAAGCATGATCTGCCTTTTAAAAATCTGTGCTGGCTATCTTTAATTAACTCTAATCTCTCCAAGTGTGTTGATCATTTTCCCTGATTATTGTTTCTAAAACCGTACCCACCACTGATATTAAACTATCTGGCCTGTTGTTGCTAGGACTATCCTTACACCCTTTCTTGACTAGGTTGTCACATTTGCCACCGTATCTAGTGAAGATTGGAAGAGATTATAGAAATTATGGACAAGCCTTTCTGCTATCTCCATCCCCACTTCCTTCAGCAACATGGGATGCAAATCATCCGGACCAGGTGATTATCTACTGTAAGCACCTTTTAGTTTCTCCCCCCCCCCACCCATCTCAATTTTTAGCCTATCCATTGCCTCTACTCTTCTGCCAATATTTTGTCAGATTCCACTTCCTTAGTGAACACTGATATAAAGTATTCATTAAGTATATTAACCTTGTCCTGTGCCTCTAAGCACACATTACCCTCTTTGTCCCTAATCAGCTCCACTCCATCTCATATTATTTACATCCCATTTATGTTGACTGCCATTCTATTCTCATATTCTTTCTGCCAGTCTAATTTTCCTCTTCACCTCTCCTCTCAATTTACTGTATATGGCCTGGTTCTCACTTGAAGAATTCACCTGACGTGCATCATCATCTCTATCTCCCTCATCGTCCAAGGAGCCCTGTTATTGGTTCCCTTACCTTTCACCCTCATTGGAATGTACCTGAAGCACCTCTTCCATAAAGATAACCCATTGTTCCAATACAGCTCTTCCTGTCAGTCCTTGGTTCCATTCCACCCTGGCTAGATCCCTTCTCATCGCACTAAAATTAGCCCTCTTCCAATCTAGACGTTCTACCTTATTTGGTTCCTTGCTTTTCTGCATTACGAGTCTACGATCCAAGGGCTCCCCAACACACACTTGGGCCACCTCATTTCCAGCACCAGATCCAGCAATGCCTCCTTTCTAGTTGGGCTGAGAACATACTGATCAAGGATGTCCTCTGAACACATTTCAGAAATTCCTCCCACTCCTTATCCTTTACTCTAGAATGATCCCAATCGATATTTGGGTAATTAAAGTCACCCAACATCACCACTCTTTAGTTCTTGCACATCGCTGTGATTTCCCTGCAGATTTGCTCCTCTGTCTCTCACACTATTTAGAGGCCTATAGAATACCCCTAGTAACATGATAATACCTGTTTTGCTTCTCAACTCTAACCAAATGGATTCTGTCCTTGCCCCTTCAAGGACATCCTCCCTTTCCAGTACTGCAATGTCTTCCCTAATCAATACTACCACCCCACTGCCCTTCTCTAAATTTTCTGAACACTTTATATCCTTGTATATTAAGCGCCCAGTCCTCACCATTTTTAAGCCACATTTGTTATTGCTACTACATCAGATTCCCATACTGTTTTTTGTGCTTGTAGCTCACCAATCTTATTTACCACATTTTGTGTGTTTACACACATGCATTGTAATCCTGTCTTTGCATTCCTCATAGCCACTCTCAAACCACTCCCAACTAATACGGAACTACTCCTTTCTCTAGTACTGTCTAACACTCTCACCTTATTCCTCTTTTCTACTTCCATATGCTGGTGGCCATCCCCCTGTCAATTTAGATTAAACCCTCCCCAACTACACTAGTGAATATCCCCGCGAGGACATTGGTCCCAGTCCTGTTGAGGTGCAACCCGTCCCTTTTGAATAGGTGCCTCCTGCCCCAAAACTGATCCTAATGCTCTAAGTATCTGAAGCCCTCCCTCCTGCACCATGCTTCAAGCCACGCACTGATCCTCCCTAACTCCCTATTTCTACTCTCGCTAGCACATGACACTGGAAGTAATCCAGAGATTACTACCCTCGAGGTCTTACTCTTTATCTTCCTCCCTAGCTCCTGAAAATCTGACTGTAGGACCTCAATGCCTGCCCTTGTTATGGCGTTGGTATCAACGTGTACCACAACTTCTGGCTCATTCCCTTCTCCCTGCAGAATATCCTGCACTTGCTCAGTGATGTCTTTTACCCTGGCACCAGGGAGGCAACACACCATGCAGGACTCATGATAAAGGTTACAGAAATGTCTGTCTGTCCCTGACTATGGAATCACCTATAACAATTGCATTTCTGCTGCTCCCTCCTACACAGTCCCACGCCCATCGGTGCCTGGTCTGGACTGAACTCCTTCAAGGTCGTCACTCCCTGCAGTCTCTAAAGTTGAGCACCAGTTTGAGACGGCACACACCCCAAAGACTCCTGCACAGGCTGCCTCTTCCTTCTCTTCTGGATGGCCACTCACGTACCATCCTCAACTCGTATGCCTGTGTGGTGACCAGCTCCTCGAACATACGATCCAGTAAACTCTCCTGCTCCCTGATGCTCTGCAGTGACTCCAGCTGCCCCGGAAATACAGAAATGCTGAGCTCGAGCTGAAGCAGCTGGAGTCACTTCCTACACACGTGGTCGCCCAAGACATATGAAGTGTCCTTAAATTCCCACATGGCGCAGGAATTGCAACTAACAGGTCATAGCTGCCCATCCATGACCTAGGGCAAAAACCCTCTATTCCCTTATTTAACAATCTAATTAAACGATCTGTTTAAACAATCAATTTAATTAACACCTCTAGTTCTGCTCTGTGCTTATACTATTACAAAATTTACTGTTTCACTATTCTGATTGAATATTTTTAATTTTCCAGCTCCAAATTTGAACCAATACCCTCCCTGCTGGTCTCTCTCTCTATATATGATAAATTATAAAATCTGCCTTAGTTTTTATAAAATTGAATCTATCAAGTCATGTTATATTTGATTAACTTAGATTAAATTAAAAGCTTACTGGTATACTCACCCCAGCCTGCTCTGTTTCCCTGCGTTCTATTGATTATGATATCACTCGAAAGCCACTTTTTGATTTTTTTCCCCCCCATGTGTTTGATTTGGTGCCGAATCTCTGCTCAACTCCCACTGCTCTCTCTCCGGCCTCCGATCTTTTGGCGCACTTTTTAAATCTCCACTCTGCTTTCGCTCGGCCTCTAATGGACAATAATCCGGTAGTTTCATGGTCACCATTACTGATGATGGCCTTTTTAGATTTATTTAATTGAATTTAAATTCCCCAGCTGTTGTGGTGGGATTTTAACTTGTGTCATGTCCTTTGTCCAGGACTCGGGATTACTGGTCCAGTAACATAACCACAATGTTAGCATAACCCTCATGTAACGTAATGTAAAATGGCTAGTGCTTTGCAGCTGATTTCAACAACTTAAACGTGGTGGGGGCTGTACCAGCTTTTGTTTTTAAATATTATAACAAGAGGTTTAGACTATTTGAAACACAATGTGCAATATGTTAATGTCCAATAGGAAAGAAGCTCTCCCTCTTTAACTTCTTTTGCCACTCTATATTATTTTTGCACTACTCCCTGGGTTTCTGCCCCCATATTTTCTCCCTCTCTATGGCCAATGCACATTTTTGTTACTGTAAATCACTGACATTTTTTCATGAAACCTTTCTCATTTTTTCTCTAAGTCTCTACATTCCTCTGTTAGCTCTCTTTTTTGATGGGTTTGTATTGTTCCTGTATGGCTTTCACGCATATTATGTCACTGACGTACTCACATGAAGTGTGAGAGGGAGCAGGCAGACTGACCCCTGGTCATGTGATGTGTGAGCTGGGCCTGACAGTAATCATGGGGGATATGTGGTGGCCTTGAAGTCCAGGAATACTCAATGGGATTCTGCTCTGGGTACTTATTTGGGTGAGTAAGCATGTTTGTTGGCATGTGCTTGAAGCGGACAAGTGAGCAGGACAGGTGAATGAGCTTTGGAAGCAGTCAGTGAGGCTGACTGGTCCATCAGCCCACACACATCAGGAACTCTGGTTCATGCTGCCAACTGGCTGGGAAGAGGAAAGAAGAAAAGAGTTCCCCCTCTGAAGAAACAATCGCTGCTTCTAGGACCCACTAGTAACTTTCTGGGCATACCTGTCTTCACCCTCAGACCAGGTCCCAGACGTCAGGGAAGTGGGAAATACTGACATAGGGATTCCTTGTTCCCAGTAGTTTGGGGACAATGTTTAGAGCCCTGCTGGGGTTATGCAGGCATAAGCTAGAATGCTCACACATTGTTTTTTTAAATATCTTCAAAAGATCAAAAAATGTTTTTTTCTTCCAGATTTTGTGATGCCAGTTGTTCTCTATCACTTGGAAAGGGAAGAGGCAAAAGTGAGGGGCTTAAAAACAGCAATACCTATGAAGAGCCAGTCCTGCTCTCAACCTTAAGAGTTTCTAAGAATTGTTGATTCTCTTGAGCTGAGTGATAGCTCTGGGACCCTCAGGAATTGTAGACATTGGCTTCTCAGAAAAGCACATCCTCTGACAGAAAACAAACATGCTGAACACAAGAAGTGCCATTCTAAAAATGAGTTGAATAATCTTCCTTGCAAATTTTGTTACATTGATATATTAGATTACAAACTTTAGCTCCAGTGGGAAGTTCTCAGCTAAATGCAAAAAACTAGGCAATGGTCAAAAGCATCTAATAATATATTAGAAATATTTAATCTGCATCAACGTCCTGCTAACACTTCCTACTATAAACCCCTACACCTCAGTGTCATGTTATAATTACAACCTTCCATTAGGAATGGCACTATACTGGACTGCATTTTAGATTGTTTATATATCTTCAAGGTCCGCTGGCAGTACCGCATCTCAAATACTGAAGTCTTTGAAACAGCCAACATCACCAGCATCGAGGCCATCTTCCTGCAAAGCCAACCGTGACGGACGACAGTTACCTGCCCAAGATCGTGTTGTATGGAGAGCTGTCCACGGGTAAAAGGAACAGAGGGGCCCCATGCAAATGTTTCAAGGACTCCCTGAAGAAGTCCCTCTCGGTGTGCCACATTGACCATCGCCAGTGGGAAGCGTAGGCCATAGATTGTGATGCCTGGAGATGTTACATCAGGAGGGCTACAGACATCTTTGAGACTGAGTGAAGAACCAGCATGAAAGAAAAAAGGAGGAGATCCAATTGCCCCCAGACATGGTGCTCAGTGGTACAGCCACGCTCAGTATCTTTAGTAATAAAGCTCAGAATTTCATTTGCCTCTTTTATGGTTTCTACTGCCTGCACTACCCACCACCCCGAAATGGCTGCACACCTGGAACACTCTGCTCCATCATTCTGATAAATCACACCATTTAGGATATATTTTTCTTCATTGTTCCTTTATAGAAAAATGCACTCCTTTACACTTCTCTGCAGCAGACTACATGTGGGCCAGGAAGGAAAGATGGGCGGCCATCAGTTTAATGGGAATGGGGTCAAGGGAGCAGGAGGTGCGTCTTGTGGACAAGTGTGGAGAGGACATGAGGGAGATAAGGGAGAAACTAGAGAAAGAGGTAGATTCAGGGTTAGTGTGGGGCGAGGCCTGGGCGCGTGCTTGGTTTGCTTAGAAAGAGGAAGAGGGATTACCAACAAAGGCAGCTGAACAAATGATTACAATCCTTGAGAAAGTCGTCCACAGGCTCTTAGCTGTTGCATATGCCGGTGAACTCCTCACAGAACTTCCGGAAGAAATGTTGATAACAAGCGCTGATGAAAACTCCCACAAACTGCCCCAGAAAGTCTCCTGATGTGTTTCAAAAGCCCTCTTCAAACCACCAACAGCAAGTGAACAGTGAAAGCTGAGTTTTCTTTTAAGTAGCTTTTAAAATCCTCAAAAACAATTTACACCGTTTCAGCTGGTCACCGTTCGGAGAGTGTATTAGTTCAAGCACTAGCCGTCGAAAGACATTACAGCCCCTTTATTGGGTGCTAACAGGCAGTTTAAGTGGCAATCAGTTGCTTAATGATTCTCCGGGTGGCTGTGCCTAGTGCACGTTATACCTCCTTGACTAAAATGGTGTCTTGTGCTAAATGCAGGCTAAACTGGCATTGCAGCTCATCTTGGCAATCTCAGAGGTTCTTTAGCACCTACAGTATTCAGGGAAAAAATCATCCCCTCTTTGGTTTTGCATTCTACATCTTACAAAAGGTTTGCCTGAAAAATAGAAAATGGTAATTGATGTATTAACTTAAATATCAGAAGATAAATGTGAATGAGGAAGGCCATTCAGCCAGTCCACTCATTTTGAAAGATCCCCATTATAACATTCAGCTTTTTAAAAAAAATGATTGCAGCATCTTTTACCTCCATTACCCTAGCTGGAAGTCCATTTCATGTATTGACAAATGTTTCCGAAGAACTCCCCGTACATCATTCCTAAATTTGCCCTTGAGCAGTTTGAACTTGTAAACCCTTGTCTTAATGTCATGATTTCAATTTCTAGGCTTCTGCACCATTTTTTCAAAAATATACACAATTAAGCAGATTTTGGACAAAGCATGACATTGGCCAATTTATGGATTAACTTTTAACATCGATTTGCATGGTTAAATAATTTGTGAGCATCACCGTATTTAGTAATTTCTAACCAATCCCTCAAACATCAACTATACTATCATTCCGATTCTACTTCACTCTATTAATGAAGCTAATAATCCCAATATTCTTCAAATTCCATGATCCTTCGCTATTAATTGCATGCTTGCTAGAACTATTCTTTGGAAATTAAATCATATCCCCACGTGACGTTGTTCTCCCTCTCCAGCATTCCTCTGTCACTCCAAAGGTTTTTTTTCTAAAATCACATCATGTCTTCAATCACAGAGTTGTTACAGTGCAGAAGATCCTAACCACTCGCTGTGTGAGAAAAATTTTCCTCATTATGCTTTTGATTCTTTTGCCAATCACTTTAAATCTGGATCCTCTCATTCTCGATCCTTTCAGGAGTGGGAACAATTTTTCCTGATCCACTCTGTCCAGACCCGACATGATTTTGAATACCTCTATCAAATCTCCTCTCAGCCTTCTCTTCTCGAAGGAAAACAGTCCCAACTTCTCCAATCTATCTTCGTACCTGAAGTTCCTCATCCCTGGAACCATTTTCGTGAATCTTTTCTGCACTCTCTCCAATGCCCTCACATCTTTCCTAAAGTGCGGTGCCCAGAACTGGACACAATATTCCAGCTGAGGCTGAATTAGTGTCTTACACAAGTTCAACATAACATCCTTGCTATTGTACTCTATGCCCCTAGTAATGAAGCCTAGGATACTGTATGCTTTACTAACCGCATTCTCAACCTGTCCTGCCACCTTCAATGATTTATGCACATATACTCCCAGGTCCCTCTGCTCTTGCATCCCCTTTAGAGTTGTACCCTTTATGTTATATTGTCTCTCCATGTTCTTCCTACCAAAATGAATCACTTCACATTTCTCCACACCGAACTTCATCTGCCACTTGTCCTCCCATTCCACCAACTTGTCTATGTCCTTTTGAAGTTCTACACTATCTTCCTCACCCCTTTACAATTGTTCCAAGTTTTGTATCATCTGCAAATTTTTAAACTGTGCCCTGTACACCGAGGTCCAGGTCATGAATATACATCAGAAAGAGCAATATCCCAACACTGACCCCTGGGGAACTCCACTACAAACCTTCCTCCAGCCCGAAGAACATCCATTAACCACTACTCTTTGTTTCCTGTCACTCAGCCAATTTTGTATCCATGTTGCTACCATCCCTTTTATTCCATGAGCTACAACTTTGCTCATATGTCTGTTGTGCAGCACTGCATCAAATGCCCTTTGGAAGTCAAAATTCACCAGATCAACATCATTGAAATCAATCAACTCCTATTGCTAAATTAGAGGTGATTTGTATAGCCTCTGCGCCGTTCACCTTCCCCTCTCGATGAGATTTAGGCAGCTGTGTGAGGCTCCTGTTAAAACTGTCTAAGTGGGTGGATACTGAGACGGTAAACAGAAATGAATCATCTGACAATCTTTGCAACTTACTGTTTAGGAACAGAAGTTCAAATTAATAATCAAAGCCTACTGTATTGGATTACTATGTAATTAGCCTGTGTGCTTCGAAAAAGACGACATGGTGACATTGTTAATAGCTCCATTGTTTGGTTGTTTAGTAGAATGGGGGAGTTAGCAGCTTCTTAAATGAAAAGGGGAAAACTAAATTCACAAAACATCATTCAGCATCAAAAACAGACAGATCTACATCAACATAATCAAGCATTCAGAGCACTGACCTATCTTTCACTTTCAGGTACTAACAGATCTGTCACTCATTTACATAGATATAGGTATTTGCACTGCAACATCTCATATACAGCCCAATGAAATGGCCTGCTTGTAACATACAGGATTGCAGTGTTCAGTAGTTTAGTTCAGAGAAACAGGCCCTTCGGCCCACCGAGTCTGTGCCGACCATCAACCACCCATTTATACTAATCCTACACTAATCCCATATTCCTACCACATCCCCACCTGTCCCTATATTTCCCTACCACCTACCTATACTAGGGGCAATTTACAATGGCCAATTAACCTATCAACCTGCAAGTCTTTGGCATGTGGGAGGAAACCGGAGCACCCGGAAGAAACCCACGCAGACACAGGGAGAATTTGCAAACTCCACACAGGCAGTACCCAGAATTGAACCCGGGTCGCTGGAGCTGTGAGGCTGCGGTGCTAACCACTGCACCACTGTGCCGCCCTGAGTACTATTTGCAATTCCTCAGATGCTGAAGCAGTCCATGCCTGCAAGCAGTAAGAACTGGAAAACATTCAGGCTTGGGCTGCTCAGTAGCAAGTGACATTTGCGCCATACAAGTGCCAGGCAATGACCATCGCCAACAAGAAAGAGTCTAAACATCTCCCCTTGACATTCAACAGCATTACCATTGCTGAATCCCCCGCTATCAGCATCCTTGGGGTTACTATCGACCAGAAACTAAACTGGACCAGCCATATAAATACTATGGCTACAAAAGCAGGTCAGAGGTTGAGAATTCTGCAGCGAGTAACTCCCCTCCTGACTCCCTAAAACCTCTCCACCATCCATAAGGCACATGTCAGGAGTGTGATGAAATACTCTCCACTAACCTGGATGAGCGCAACTCGAACAACACTCAAGAAGCTCAACACCATCCAAGACAAAGCAGCCCGCTTGACTGGCACCAAATCCACCACGTTAAACATTCACTCCCTTCACCATAGGTGCACAGTGGCAGCAGTGTGTACCATCTACTAGATGCACTACAGCAACTCACCAAGGCTCCTTCAACAGCACCTTCCAAACTTGAAGGACAAGGGCAAAAAATGCATGGGAACACCACCTGCGTTCCCCTCCAAGTCACACACCATCCTGACTTGGAACTATCATCACCGTTCCTTCACTGTTGCTGGGTCAAAATCCTGCAACTCCCTTCCTAACAGCACTGTTGGTCTATCTACGCCACATGGACTGTAGCAGTTCAAGAAGGTGGCTCACCACCACCTTCTCAAGGACAATTAGGGATGGGCAATAAATGCTGGCCTTGCCAATGATACCCACATCCCAAGAACGAAAAAAATACAGGAGCTGTGATTTTCCGCAGGGCAGTGAGTAAAATAAATCACAATGTGTCAGATCATATCTTCTTCTTTGGCCTCCTTGTCTCGAGAGACAATGAGTAAGTGCCAGTAGGTGGTTAGTGGTTTGTGAAGCAGCACCTGGAGTGGCTATAAAGGCCAATTCTAGAGTGACAGACTCTTCCACAGGTGCTGCAGAAAAATTTGTTTGTTGGGGCTGTTACACAGTTGGCTCTCTCCTTACGCTTCTGTCTCTTTTCCTGCCAACTGCTAGGTCTCTTCGACTCGCCACGCTCTAGCCCCGCCTTTATGGTTGCCCGCCAGCTCTGGCGATCACTGGCAACTGACTCCCACGACTTGTGATCAATGTTACAGGACTTCATGTCGCGTTTGCAGACGTCTTTAAAGCGGAGACAAGGATGGCCGGTGGGTCTGATACCAGTGACGTGCTCGCTGTACAATGTGTCCTTGGGGATCCTGCCATCTTCCATGCGGCTCACATGGCCAAGCTTTTACCGGATCAAGATAAATAGATGAGCTCTCAATACATGCAAGTAATTCCAGTATGCTGCTAGCGCTACGTGGAATGTTGAAATCTCTTCGTTGCCTGCAAGTTCAGTGAGGGCTGCCCAGCAGCTAGAGAGGGTAGTGCCGTTTTAATTGACAGCCCTACTGAATGGCGCCGGAGCAATTGAGGGGTTGGAAGATGAGCCACCTGGAGGTACGGTAGCCTAGTGGTAATGTTACTGGACTAGTAATTCAGGACTCTGGATTGTCAGTCCAGGCCCATGAGTTCAAATCCAAGACCATGAAACTACCAAATTGTCTGTCCACTAATAGCCCTTAAGGGAATGAAATCTGCCGTCCTTATGCTGTCTGGCCTATTTGTAACTCCACACCCATAGCAATTTGATTGGCTCTGAACTGCCCCCTAAAATGGCCTCGCAAGTCCCTCAATTGTATTCACAAAGGCAGCTCACCACCACCTTCTCAAGGACAATTAATGCTGGCATTGCTGGCGATGCCCACATCCCAGGAATGAATAAAAAAAAACTCTGGTCACCAAAGATAAAAGAAAGTAGGCAGCGCATGGCCGAGATAAAATAAAGCAGCATAACAATTTGTATCTGGCCTCATCTCACTAAAGTGCTCTCAGCCCACCTACTGAAAGACTCGAGAAGTGCACATGGGCGATTATGGGAAAGACATGGCATACAGAAGGGGGGTAAAAAAGGCTACATTATCACAACTAAATATTGGGCAGTGCAGCACCCTCTAAAAGGTAAGACGTAGCAATCGCTCATGGAAGTGACCAGCACCAGTAAGCCTGAGTGAATATTGAAGGCAGACTTGAAATCTGTAACTCTCCACCATTTGTGTTCATTTATTTTATTTATTTATTTATTTATTTACAGTCGATTGCCCCAAATGTAGTTTTTATACTCCCATTAATGTATAATCTTTACCCACCTGTGCCTTTTGCCACCAGCCCTTTCCTTCACCCTGTGATGATCTTATTTCTTTCCTGGCTCGACTCCCATTTATTTACTTCATTATTTTGACCTGTCGCTCTGCAACTTTATTCATCTATTTCCTTCTTTGCAACTTGTCTCTTCTCATTTATTTAATCTTTTTCACCTTGGACTACTCATTGATTTACCTCCTTCCTTTTAGCCTCAGTCCTTCCTAATTATGTTCTTCTGTCCAACCGGAACCTTTCTCATTTATTTCACTTTTTCAGACACTGATCTCCACAGATAAGAGGGAGATCCAGAAGCAAAGCCATAGTCACCATCTACCTATAAACATATATAAATAAACACTTACCTATAATGTACAACTCCTGTCCACATTAACCCTACTTCATGTCTCATGATTTTTAAGTCATACTTTTCAATGCTAGTAGAATGAGAAAAGCCTATGCTGATATTTTATAGTGGGGTACCCTATATCAACAATTTATAAATGGAAAAGCCTATGCCAACATTCGCCCACCACACTGTAACTATAAGTTGTTACGGACAAATGAAAGACGATGGACCAAATGCTGGAAGGTGGGATTAGAATGCGTGGAACATTTTTCAGCCGGCAGAGACGCGATGGGCCAAGTGACCTCTTTCTGTACTGTAAACTTTCTATGAATCTATTTCTATGATAGGCATAGCTCCCCCTTTTCCACCTCTCAATTGACCAAAGACAGCGTGTTTTAACAAAGTATTTTGATTCCAGAGCGCTTTAATTGTCAGGAACAGACAAGTGACAGATTTTCTCATAAGTTTTAAAAGAAAGATTTATTGTTCAACATCTGAATAGGCACAACTCTCACACTCAACACTCAAGAAAAGATTGTGATTACAGAAGTAGCATGTAGCAAGTAGCAAGAGTTCTCTGTTGCACTTGCTTTTCCCAAGGGTAAAGACTTGAAACGATGCAGGTTTGTAATTCTTTTTTGTCCACTGAAGAAAAGCTCTGGAGGCTTAGGACGGATTTGCTGTTGTTTTATGTTCACAGTAGCAGATTTCTCTTGTTGTACTCCAGCCCTGCTACGATTCCTCAGGTGGAGAGTTCAAGGCCAACTCGAGTCTCCACCTACAGGTGGCTTAAAGCTGGTGGTCTTAGGCAGGGCCTTTACTCTTTGTTGGCATATATATTTGTGTTAGTTTACTCAAAATATGCCTTATGAAAACCCGTCAGAAATCTAGTTTCTGTCATGTGACCAAAGCAGCTCTTTCCATTGTCCTCAAGTAATTTCTGATGGTTGGGCCATTGTCAGACAATGAAATCCGGGTATCACTGATCCACATACTATCTTGATGAAATGGAGCTTTTCACACCCATTTTTCAGGGTTTCAAGTTTGGATTTGAAGAGTCTGCAAAAGTATTGTGAACCCAGTTTTTTTTTCATTAGTTGGAGAAATGCAGCCTTTGCCATAGGAAGAGTAATTTGCATTTTAATGACTTCGCCAAGACATGCCCAAACATGAAAATTAGCTGTGAGTTCTTGCAGTTCCATGTGCATTGGCAGGAAAGTAAAGATCACCTGACCTCTCAACTCTATTTTGTTTTACATGAAAGTGTCCGTTTCTGGTTTATATTTCATAAGTTCATAAATTTGTATTGTGTGAGCGTGACAACAAAGTCATTCATCACGAGGTGGCACATAGCACTAGTTCTATAGGTCCTTATTGTTTCTTTTCACCTAATTTCCAGGTGTTTTTTTCAAAACTGATTTTTCACGTTGATGTACATGGTATTAACAAAATCTAAGATTGGGAAAAACTGTTTAAATAATCACAAGGACATCAAAACAGTGTATGTTGAGTCATAAGGATGACAAACAGTGCATCATCCTGTTCATCTGGGGATATTTGCTAGCCATATATTAAAAAAAGTCTTAAGAGCTATTTTGGTGAAAGGGTGAAAACAGCTGCTAAATGGGTGCTGTGCTAATAAGACACGTCTATTTGAAAGTCTGGTTTTAGCATGCAGTTTTGGTCCTAAGTGCCAATTACCACAATGTGAATTTGCCAGGAGGCACTAAACCAGAAACCTGCAGGTTTAATACTCAGGCTCTGATTAGACACAATTTTCATGGAGCAGTACCTGCGGGCTTCGTTCACCCACATCCAATGAAGGTGTGGAGTGGGCTGGCTGACGCATAGCTGCAGATTTCAGGATGGCTCAGGGACCAAGTGAGAGGGTGGACAGGTTCTCAGATGCAGTACTCGAGATCCTGGTGAACGAGATCCACACAGGTGGGGGGGGGGGGGCGGGGGGGACAGGTATCCTCTATCCACTGAGGCAAGGAGTCCAACACTCCCTCCTATCTCTCTCTCCTGGTGCAGTTGGAGCTGCTCTGTTTGGTCTCATATCCTCCTTCCATTCCTTCTGCAGACCAAGGGTGGACACCTAGCAAGATGCCCATGACCAAGCACTCCCTTTCTCCTGGTGACTCCTATAAAGGTGTCCAATAATAGAGGAGCACAGCACTTGCTTTTTTTTTAAGGTGAAGTCCCCTATTTCGGCAGTGAATATTGAAAGTAGCGTTGGTGAAATCTTGACGAAGTGTCGAGAAAGTCTTACCTTTTTCAAAACCTCTTCAGACCTCCAGCAGCAAGTGAACAGTAAAAGCTGAGCATGCCGTAAAGTAACACCCTAAATCCTTTGCAAGGACTTGTTTACTCCCAATCAGGTGGTCGTTGTTAGGAGAGGGCATTAGGTCAAATGTTAACCAAAGTACCGTGCAGCCTCCTTAGTGAGAGTTAGCAGACAATTTAAGTGGCAATCAGCCCCTTAGGGTTCCTAGCACAAGCATCAACTCCTTTGCCAAGATAGTGTCCCATGCTAAACGCAGAATAAACCAGCGATTCAACTCAAGGCTTCATCTTGGCCACCACACAGGTTCTTCAGCACCTAAAGTCTGGGGAAAATCGCTGCCCTTGTGTTTAATGTGCAACTCCTGTTTGTCACTTACGTCCTGTCCAATATTTTGTCACATTTGGGTAGGATGTAATGAATGAATGTTTGTTTAACTTTTTATACTTACAATTCAGACCTCCCAACACCAGGTGGCACCGCTACTGCTTCAAGGTTCATCACCCAGCTCCAATTCTGTTGGCAGCACTTCAGATAAATTTTTCATTTTAAAGTTTTCCATTCCCCATGGATTTTGCCAGCAGATCAACAATCAGCACCCTTCTCTGCACTTACCTCCACAAATGAGGCCCTTGCCCTACACAACTTTTAAAATTTTTTTTTAAAAATGGGATGTGGGTGTCACTATCAAGACCAGCATCTGTTGCCCATCCCTAACTACCCTCAAGTCAAGGGCAATTAAGAGTCAACCACATTGCAGTGGGTTTGGAGTCACATGTAGGCCAGACCAGGTAAGGATGGCAGATTTCCTTCCCTGAAGGACATAGTGAACCAGATGGTTTTTATGACATCGATGACAGTTTCATGGCACCATTACTGAGATTAGTTTCCAATTCCAGATTTTTTTTAAAATGAATTCAGTTTATTAATTAATTGAATTTAAATTGCACCAGCTGCCATAGTGGGATTTGAACCCTTCAACCCATGTCCCCATGGCATTAGCCTTGTCCTCTGGATTATTAGCTCAGTGACATTACCACTATGCCACCATCTCCTTTATTGTGAATGATTGCATTGGCGTCATAGCTTTGAAGGAAATCTGGCTGACTGGTGGCAACACCTTGTCCCTCACTGAAGCGTCCCTACTTGGCAATACTTTCCACCACCTCCTCCACTCAAACCGTCGCAGTCGTGGCATGTCCCTCATCACCAATCTCATCTTGGTCTCTTCCCCTAACCTCACTTTCTTTCACCCTTTCCACCTCCTTTAAAATCCTAATTCTCTACAACCCACCAAGCCCCACCACCAATGTTCCCTCTAAGATATGCCATAGTTAGTCCTCATGGCTAGTTAGTAGTCAGTACTCCATCAGAAGCAGTGATACCAAAAATATTTCATGAGGTTGGTAATGATGGGCAATTTCCTGTCACTGTGCCTCCTCACGCTATCATATGTCTACAGGATACAACCCTGAACTGCTAGAGGTTGAAATTGTGAATGCTTTTACAGGTTAGTAAGTTGTCCTCATTGATTACCTTGACCATTTACTTAACCAAAAAGAAGAAACCAGACACGAGGAGGAGGTTGGGGATGTGACAGAAAATCTAGTTGAAAAGATAGATTTGGAGGTGGCTTTGAAAGTAGGGAAAGATGTGCAGGCAAGGTGAAAAAGTCTGGGGAGGGAGTCTTGAGGCAGGATGACTGAAGGCTCTGCCAGTGATGATGGAACAGAGGCAGAAGGGAGTACTGTCGGCTAGAGGTGGAACAGCAGTGTGTGCATGTTAGAACACAGGCCTGGAGAAGTATGGAGAATTTGAATTGACCAATTCCACACGTGGACATAGAGAAGCATAAGAACTTTGGCATTCATGTGCTGGGGGATGGAGAGCCAACATATCAATTGTCGGATAAGGAAACAGATGTAACAATAAGAGGCCAGTGATTGAGCAGAGAGAATTGCCATTATTGCCCCTAGTATAGGTAGGTGGTAGGGGAATTGAGGGAAGGTGGGGATGTGGTAGGAATATGGGATTAATGTAGGATTAGTATAAATGGGTGGTTGATGGTCGGCACAGACTCGGTGGGCCGAAGGGCCTGTTTCAGTGCTGTATCTCTAAATAAATAAATTAAAACACATATTATCAGCATTACTTTAAAAGAACTTGGTTGGGATGAACTAAGCTGTGGCAACCTTTAGAGGGCAGCATTACTTCATTTTTCTCCCCCAAAAAGTTTGGCTGAATTATATTCTTATCGAACATGCATGTGTTTATAGAGCAATAATACAGTATACAAGCACTTGACATATTGGACACCAATTAGCCTGGACTATACTCAAATAGTACGAGGAAATTATTAAGTTACTATGAAATGCATATAATTTTGAGACACTTTAAACTATCTTTGTTTAAACTGTTAATACATTCATTTGTAATTGCAGACGTTTGACGTGCTGCTGTGATGCATGTCTCAAATTATATTTGGAGCTGTAGAAAAAGACAGCATTGTGACAAGTGTGATATAATGTAGGCAAAAGTTTTCACATATGAAGACACAATTCATACTGTGTGACACTACATTACATGAAACAGGAGAGAACAAGCTCAAAGCTTCCCCCAGGATTGCAAAAATCTCTAAATTATAATAAAAGGTCCCTATCAAATGCTTCCTCTGTTTACGATTTTCCACTAACACCTGCATGAACACTTGATGTTCTTTGGCTAATACCTCATTTCATACACCATACTGCTGCAATCAGCAGCAACAACACACTTCATTAAAACCTGCAGCATTTTCTTTCCTGGTAAAATGCAGTGTAATCCCTCCCTAATAGTGATTTTGGAATTATCATCTGAAAGCACATTTCTGTGACAAAGACATATTAAACAAAAGCACTTGATCTATATACAGCAGGCACACTTTGGTCTCCAGTTGTAATTTTTCCCTTTTAACAATCCAATCAGCATGAAAGGAATTTAGGTTTAATTTTTAATGCAACCTGATCTTTCATTCTTGATGACCTTGACTGACTCTGAAAATTTCAATATGTTACATCAACTGAAACTGTGCAGATAAGGGACAGTGATTTTGAAAGTTCCTGAACGTGTATGTTTCCTGCCTACCCAACATAATGCTGAAAATTCTGGTAAAGATTTCAAGTTGCCAGTACAGATTCACGCCTTATACTGTGTGTTCACTTCATTACCGATTCAAATATTAATTCATGAATTCTACCGAAAAAAGGGAGCCTGCAATTTTCCTGTTTGCAGAGCATGTGCAGTGTGCTAATCTCCCATTTCAAATGCCCATTAAAGGTCAGCCAGGTTCTCTTGTCGGGAACTGAAACTTAATAAGCAGCCATATTAATTTCTTTCTCTGCCAGACACTTGCCAGCTATTGGATTCCAGGCCCCTCGGCACATTTCAATGAGCTACGTGAATAAAAAAGGATTCTGCTCAGTCAATGTGCAGCTGTTTAGTGACCCCTATCACCACATCACACACATATAGACCAACCTGGCTGGATCATGCTTTACAGCAACCAAGTAAGTTATGCTTTATTCGAGCATGTTCACCAGCCTTTCGGGACCACATTTCAGAATTCAGGTTGATTATTTGTGAAAACCAAACCCTAAAAGGCCTTGCTCATGACGTTACAGCAAATGGCTATGTGGCATGCAATGGAATGTGAGCTTATTATAACTTCAGCTGCATACACCTAAAGTCATCCATCATTTGAAAAAATGAAGTGCATTTTTCATGGATATAAAAATTTGTTCAAGGGAGCACAAACACTGAAGGCTTAAACCTTATTTCCCAGTGGGAAGCCTAGAAGCCTAGTCTGCCCAGGAAATATAGATTTTTTTTAGCATTCTGAACTGTACTGTGAATCAGCTTCTAAAGCTAAAACAATTTATTCTGGAAGATTTTCAGATTTTTAAAAATACCAAATTACAGTAGTTTCACAAACTAAATTGACACTTGATGTTTGTATCAGCATAACGTAATTCTTCGTAAGTATAAGGTGCGTAGAAAAGCATGCCGGACATACCTGAAAATGAGGTGCCAACCTGGTGAAGCTACAATGCAGAACTACATGCATACTAAACAGTGGAAGCAAAATGATCCCACAATCAACAGATCAGCTCAAAACCCGGCAAGTTCTGCCCCATCCAATACTGGAGAATTAAACTAACAGGAAGAGGAGGCTCCATGAACTTCTCCATCCATGATGATGGTGGAACCCAGGAGTGCAAAAGGCAAGGCTGAAACATTCACAACCATCTTCAGCCAGGCACTGAGTGGATGATCCTTCTCAGCTTCCCCGAGGTTACTATGAATGCAGATGCCAGTTTTCAGCTAATCTGATTCACTCCACTTATCAAGAAACGGCTGACAGCACGGGACATAGCAAAGGCAACTGGCACAAGAACAGCCCATACTCTGGCTGTAGTGCTGAAGAACTTTGCTTCAGAATTAGCCATGCCTTTGGCCAAAATGTTCCAGGATAGATACAACATTGGCAATTACCTGACAATATGGTGAATTGCCAAGAATACCCTGCCCAGAAAAAGCAGGATGAATCCAAACCGATTAATTACAGCCCCACCAGCTTACTCCCAAACATCAGCCAAGTAATGGAAAGGGTCTTCAACACTTAACTCTCCAATAACCTGCTCACCAATGCTCAGTTTGGATTCCCCCAGAACCACTTAGCTCCAGATTCAATTACAGCTTTGGTCCAAACATGGACATGAGCTGAATTTCAAAGGTGAGGTGAGAGTTACTGGCCTTGACATCAAGGTAGCATTTGATTCAGTATGGCACCAAGGGGCCTTTGCAAAACTGAAGTCAGTGGGGAAGGGGTGGGGGGGAATCCAATGGCTGGAGTCACACCTGGCACTAAGGGAGATGGTTGTGGTTCCTGGAGACCAATCACCTCAGCCCCAGGATATCACTGCAAGAGCCCCTGAGAAGTGTCGTCGACAAAACTATCTTCAGTTCCTTCATCGTGACCTTCCCTTCATCATGAAGTCAGATTTGGGGCTGTTCGCTAATAATTGTAGTGTTCAGCTCAGTAGCATCAAATAATGAAGCAGGCCAAGCAGAAAGACTTGGACAACATCCATTGGGCTGATAAGTGGCAAGTAGCATTCATGTGACACAAGTGCCAGGCAATAACTATCTCCAAAAAGAGGGAGCCTAACACCCTCCCCTTGACATTCAATGGGATTAACATCGCTGAGTACGCCAACACCAACATCCTGGGGACTGCTGTTAACCAGAAACTCAACTGGACCCGACACAGAAATGCTACACCCACTAGAAGCTACAGATTCTGTGACGAGTGATTCACCTCCTGACTCCCCAAAAAACATCTGCATCACCTACAAGGCACAAGCCAGGGATGCGATTAAGTATCTCCACTTGCTTGGAGGGTGGAGCTCCAATAACACTCAAGAGGCTTGAGACTATCCAAGACAAAGCAGTCCACTTGATCAGTAGCCCATCCACTGGCTTGTACATTCACTCTCCGTGTAATATCTATAGGATGCACTGCTAAAACATGCCAAGGCTTCTTTCACAGTGTCTCCCAACCCTAGAAGGACAAGGCCAGCAGGTGCATGGCAACATCACCACCTCCTCATTCCTCACAAAGTTATACAACATCCTGACTTGGACATATATCGCTATTGCTTCACTGTCGATAGGTCAAAATCCTGGAACTTCCTAATGTTACAGTATTGTAGGAGCAAGCTCAACACTTGGACTGCAGCAGTTCAAGAAGATGGCCCACCATCACCTTCTCAACGGCAACTAGGGATGGGCAATAAGTGTCGGACTTACCAGCAATGCCCGCATCTGAAGAATGATTTTAAAAAAAGCAGACCCAATGTCTGCAGGTACCATCTCTGAATGATGTAATAAAATGTAAATAATGTCTGTAGGCTTACTTATGTTATTAAAATTTTGAAATAGCATAATGTTAACATGTTAATGCATAAAACATTAAAGAACGTACATTCTATAGCATTCAAGTGCAGGAAGAAGTCTCAATACATTTTACATCAAGAATAAAGAATGAATAGTCCAACTTGACACTCTGGGGGGAGGGAAAGGAATAAAATGATAAAGGGATTTGAGAGGGAGAATGTAAGATTAACTATGCCTTTCAACCTTAATTAATAAAAACAACTAATGTAGAAAGTTGTGAAGTACTTGTTAAAAAGATTTTTCACTGACTGGTGCAATTGTCAGCTACTTTACAAATTTTGGAATGCTATATCTATTGAGCAATGTAACCTTGAAGGATCATTGTTAAAGCCTTCCTGAGGAGCTCTGATTTTTTACTCAGTTGATAAATTAATCTGAAAATTTATTAATCTTCCTCCCCCACTAAACCTGCAACAAATACTGGCTCAGAAAACCCTCACTTCAAACATCATCAATCATTTTTGTGCCTTGTTACACACAAAAAGTAATGAGCTTTCCATTTGGGATTCTTTGGGATTGTTATTTCCCAATAACTCTGCAGTATTTGATCAGTTCAGTACTACTAAATTATCATTGTCTCATTGCCATCAAAAGACCGTTTTGGGTTTATGAGTTGATTTCCATCTCATTCAAGATGGATTATTCAGTAAATGGTTGTGTAACCCAATAGATGTGTGGCCTAAAGCAGTAGAATTGGGTAATCTAATGAAGACTCATTGGTCATGTCCAAAAACAAGAGTGGTGCTAATCTACAACATGCACTTTCCTCTTTGAAACCTGGTAGTCAAGAAGCCATCCCATCAATGTAGAATGCACATTATATTTCTCATTTATTCGGCAGCCACTGGGGATATATTAAAGTAAATTGCTTGTTCTACTCAACCAACATATTAACGCTATTGTGACTTGTCACATAATATCAATACAGATATATTAAAGATAACCCGCACACACTTACAGCCAACTGAGAGTAATAGTGAACCAACTTCAGTTTCCATCACCAAGTAACACCAGTTCAATAGCAATTGTAAAGCTGGAACCAGGTTTCCCCTAATTACAAATAAAATGTTGAGCAAACTCAGATAGCCATTTCTCCAGACAGTGAACTATTTATGGATAAGGAATTTAGTGTTAGCTGTATGAATGAGATGATGCTGAGATATCAGTGGAAGTCCCAAGAGGCTACTTCAGAGATAAAGGCCTTGATTGTTGGGACAGGCAGGGGTGTGTACAGGAGGAAAACGTTCACTGAGATCTCCAGATGAACCCCACGCCATTTTAACTCCCAGATTTCATTTAAATAATCCAGGACAGCCTCCCTTCAATGGCAGAACTGACAGGGTTGGCGGGTAGGGTGGGAAATCTGGTGGGGAGCCTTGGGATGGCGGGAATCGCCTGGGGCTGGGAGGGGAGGGGTGGGGGTGGGGGGTGGATCTTTCCTTCTCCTCTCGCCCCACAAGGATTTCACAGAAAAATCATTTTCAGGTTGCTTGGTCCTGGGGTTGGCCTCATCATGTTGCAGATCAAGATTGTATTACATCCCAGAATGTTCAAGATGGAGATTATCAAGATCTGTCACTACAGTTGGGAATCCTAAATTACAAGGGCAACAAACAGCTGTGGACCAAGTAATTACTGGAGAAGGGAAGCCAGTTGGTAGTAAGAACACAGCAATTGGCTCAAACACCGTATAGTAGGATGACAAAAAACATGAAAGAAAAACTGAGTTTCTGATAATATAACAAAAACTTGTCATACGATATCTACACTGCAAAATGATTTAAAAATGTGAAGAGAAAGTGAGTGTTAAGTTATGAAAGGTGTGACTCTTTCAAATGCCCAGTTTAAAGTGACCTAAGCATGGTTGCACAGTATGAGCAGTGGGTTGTTTCAGCATCTCTGCAGGACTTTTCTTCCTTGTTTATTCACAATATAAGAAGTTTATACAGCATCTACTGCATTCCCTGAAAGAGGTGATGACAGATAAAACCTCCAGTGGATCAAGCTTTGTAAAATCTTAACCACCAACTACAGTCAAGGAAATTCTACATCCACTTACTGTTTTTAACTGAGAATCTATTTTGCAAAAACACTTCTGCTTAAAAGAAGTAAGTACAAAGAAAATGCTGGATATTGACAGGTCAATCAGCATCTGCTAGGCGATGGAAGGATTTGGTTTAGTAACTGTAGACTCTCCATTAGGGTTTATCATGATACTGCACTTTGCATTAACTTATCTTCTTTTGAGATGTATGGCCCGTGCTGTGTATTTCCAGAACTTGCAGTTTTTCCTTTTATGCCTATAATTAATGTTATGTATTTAATGAACGTAACTTGCGCGCAAACATAAATTGGACACTTTAATCCAAATATATGCTGATCCAGTTCAATTGACAGAAGTCCTCGGCCAATTTTATTTACCATGCACAGTGTACCGCTGAACCATTTCAGGCTGGGTCTGTTCAACATCGAGAGAGCAAGAGCTGTGGCATATCATGTACTTTGAGTGGTTACTGCACGTGCAAACCAGTGACCTAACACTCCAGGTGCTGCAAACTCAAGCACCTGAACACTGTCACTTGCCCAGCTACAAGAAAGTTTAAAAGCTGCTTTTTTTTTTAATTGTAAGAGCAAATGGGAATTTAACTAAATATTTATTACTGCTTTCTCCTTTTTCTATTCTTTTTCCATTGTTAATTTTAAATTTACATGCATTGTAATAGTCACAACTTAAGCCTACCAACACAATTAGTTGTACATTGATTAGTTAAAAATGTTGCCTGTGTAGCTTTTTTGCAAAATTCATTAAGAACTATAATGTAAACTTTGGTACCTATAATGTACTATGAATTGGATGCCTAAAGACTGGGGCAGTGTGTGCAGCATGCTATAATACATTATGCAGGCTGTTGTGGCACTTCGGCCTTGCATCCCTGTGGTAGAACAGGCTGATTAAAAGGCAAATGAGGGTTTGGCCTCAGTATGTGTTTGGAGTGCCTCAGCAGTTCTCCAGGTGCTCCAGTCCGATAATTAAGGGCACTGTACATGAAGCTTCTTCCTTCATGTTGGCTCTTGGCTGGGATAGGCAAATTGCTATATTGCTGATTTCTATGTAGCTGTTTGTTACTTACCGCTTCAGTGTTCTTTTTAAGTTGTCTGAGCAAGAAAGCTATTGAGTCTCAATGAGAGATTCTTAAAGCTGGACTATGACTACTTTCTATTCCTGTTTTCTCCAGGAAAAGGTCATTGTGTGCTACTTTGAGTTGACCTATGGGCCTCCTCGGTTTGCAGGTTCCGGAAGGGCAGGATCACAGGAAGCATGGAGTGTTTGCATCTCAAGGGATTGAGGAGAACCTGCTATTGCACTGCCAAACATGTTTAGATCCAAACATTTGTTGCTGGACATATACCCAATGCCACCCCTTTCATGAACATCCAGCAATATGTCTCTATTTTGTGACCACAGATATAGAACCATATCCACTACTGGCAGTTATGATAATCACTTTACAGTAATCCATGGTTCTAATCTCATTTGAAAGACCAGGAAAACTTCTACCCATCCGTAATAACCAAGTCTATCCACTGCAGGCAGAGATACTCACCCTACTGAGGAACTGGTACAAATGTTGAAGAGAAACATGAGTTGCACAGTCTCAGTATTCACACACAAAAGGTGGGATTTTATGCTCTCCTCTGCGGCGGGAAGAGCATAAAAATCGTGTGGGACAGTAGAGGGGGTTTGGGGGGGGGGGTCACCCCGCCACCATCCCGCCTTCACTGAAATTTAGTCCCGGGGCAGGAAGACCTGTGAACTACCGTCCTGCTCCGCTGCCAATTGAGGCCATTAATTAACCCCTAATTAAGGGCCTCGCCCCGTCACAGCCACAATTACCCGTGTGGTGGGCTGCATCCCGGCTGGTGGTGGGCTGCCTCCCTGCCCTTGCTGCCGAACCACCCCCACCAACCTATCTTGAGCCTGGTTCCATTGTTGCTCCTCAGTGCCTGGTGGCTGCAGCTACAGGTGGCGCCGCAGCTGCCAGCCTCTGATTGGCCGGCAGCTCTGCAAGCCCAGGACTTCCGGCAGCGGGGTCCTCAATTCTACGGGAGGCCTGCCACTGTTCAGTTAAATGCCTGATTGGCACTAAATTCAGCGGGCATTCCTTACAAGAGGTCACGCAAGGATCTCAGCGTCAGTTTCCCCTGACGTTGAGACCTCCGCCACCAGCACAAAATTCCACCCAAAGATTCTGATGCCTGGACTAATTAAGAAGTATTACAGAATCGCCTTTCAGATTATTGCCGCCTGCTGTGTTCTACACAACTTCACTCTGCAAAGGGCCTATGTCATGCGGCAGGCTGCAGACAGCAACAATATTTACCAATCACAGAAAGTAACACCAACCAACAGTTAGAAGACATGGCTGCCTAAACAGTAGTCAACAGAAGACAGTTTCAGTTAAGTACAGGACACAGCCAAAGCATAGCAATCGTTTTCAGGTTAATAAACTGCCAACCCCACTGCCCTCAGCTGGAACAGGTGCTCTGAAATCACCAGCATTTCTCACCAACTACCCTAATCTACCCTGTAGCAAAAGAACTGTTAGCACATCGCACAGTATTAGAGATCCCACATTTTCAGAGCAGTGTCCCTCAATGCTTCTGTTTTGGCAAAAATAAACCTGACCGTGCTTACACTTGTACACAGTCATGTGGCAAAAATCCTAGGTTATGACTGGGTAATGGTTAAACTTGAATGCATTATCTACAGATTTGTCATCACAAACTCTCCCCAAGTTGTGACTGTCCTGTGGTTACATTATGAATAAAAGCACCTAACCGTTTCAATATAATAAAATTAAATGCAAAAGACAATGCAGTTCAGAAAGTACAGCATGAAAGAACTGAACCTGTACCTTCATAGGAGCTAACTGTATAGGTGTGATACAGGATGGATCAACCATAGGTTTAGGTCTATTTGCTGTGTCTGCAAGCAAGCTTTGCCATTGCTGAGGAAGTCCTGTAAATTTCTGCTCATGGTGGTCAAATCCAGTATGAACCCGATGTTCAAAGTTAGAAGGTGCTGAGATTTCAAGACGTTTCTTCTTCTTTCCAAACATACTGGAAAATCCTAATAGACCTGCAACAATATTAGAGGACAAGGTACGATGAAGTGTTTGTCAACCTTTTTAACATGAAAAAGAGGGAAAACAAAAGTCATGTGTGTCATAGTAAGTGCAAAACCAGAGAAATTTTTAATAATTTTAAGAAATAGATGCTGTATTGATCAGCGTAACACGACAGTTTTATTTCTCTCCAGCTTCATAATTTCTGTGCATCATGGATGTTACTTGCTTCAGGGAAGTGTTTCTGTTTTGGGCGCAATTGGGGAATTGTACCCAAAATGTGCTGGAAATTGCGGTGATTAGAAGTTTACACTAAGATAAAATCACAAAGGTGAAATCTTCCATGAACTCGCGCAACTGGGCAACATAATAGGAGGTAATGGAAGCTAATGTTGCTTTCCATTAAGAAATATTCCTTGATGCATTTAAGAGTGGTAACCTGGGTGATGTTTCATTAATACAGCTGAAAATGGGTTTACCATCAAAAATAAGCATTTTTAGCATGGGTGTCCAGTCTCCGCCCGTGAGTAAACGGATTTAAAACTGCTGAAAATGTCTTAATAGAAACTATATTCCTCCCACATGCCAAAGACATGCAGGTTGATAGGTAAATTGGCCATTAGCAATTGCCCCTAGTGTAGGTAGGTGGTAGGGAAAAAAAGGGACAGGTGGGGATGTGGTAGGAATATGGGATTGGTGTAGCATTGGTGTAGATTGGTGGTTGATCGTCGGCACAGACTCGGAGGGCCGAAGGGCCTGTTTCAGTGCTGTATCTCTAAACTAAACTAAACTTATACTGAACCATTCAATAATTTCATTGGTGTACACAGGTCAGTTTCTTAGTGTATCAAATATTTTTTGATATGAAAAATCTTTTAAAACGTGTTTTTGAACTGAAGAAAATGAGAGCAATTTGAAGAGGCAGTGCAATCAGCAGAATACATTTAATGTAGAAAACATCTAAAGATGGTTTCCGAGGGGGGGGGGGGGGCAGAAGAAAAAAATAAAAGCAATAAAGGAATTAATTAACGAGACATGCAAGTCTTAAGAGCTTGAAAATTTGGCTACAAAGATGTGTTTTGAGAAGATTTTTTAAAGGTGGAGAGAAGCAGAGAAATATAGGTAGGGATCTCCAGAGAGTAGAGTCAATGAGGACTTTGCCACCAAATGATGGGGGCAATGGAGGGGCTGGGGGGAAATTCACAAAGAACCAGAGTTAGTGGACTGAAAGGTGCAGGAGGGGACACGAGTTGGGGAGGTTGCAGAGATAGGCTGTGGCAAGGCCGTGAGTGAATTTAAAGTTTAGGGCAAGAATCTTCAATTAATTGCACTGATAGACAGAGCAGCGAAGATAGGGGGGGTGCAAAGGGGCAACTTCTTTAAAACTTTAAATAAAAATACAATGAGCAGCCAGGCCACCACCGTGAGGTGGGGCTGGGGGAATCCCTCTGCAGGGCGGCCTATGGATGCACCTACACCTCGGCAGGCAGGGAAGGCCTGTGAGGCCTGCCTGGAGTACTGCTCCTCCCAAGCTGCTGCTGGGTGCCCGCCTACAAGCAGATCAGCAGCTCCTCCCCCACCTCATTGTGTTGGGAAACGGGAAGGATTTAAGTAAAGTTAACAAGGCTCTTAATGAGCCTAACTGGATACCCGCCTCAAGGGGGCAGCTAGCCCTGCCAGCCCCAAATCCACCTTGGCAAAAATGGCTGGCGACAGGAACAGAGTCAGGAAACCAGCACACCGGCCGGCGCCGGTATTTCCGAGCCCAGTCCGCCTCCATTCCTGACCTCGGCAGGGCTCAAAAATTCAATCCTTGATGTCAGACAAGCAAGTAGGATCAAGAAACGTAGAAGTCGAACACTGTGTCATCAACATACAAAGGGAAAGCTGATCCCATGACTACAGATGAAGAGGAAAGGGTCAGGGATAGGTCTTTGGAGATGGTGGTGTACAGGCATGAGCAGAAGCTACTTCTAAAACCAGTTGCAGAACAGAAACATAGGAACCGCAGAACAATAGTCAAACAGAATCTTACAGCATTTATAAATGTTCCTAATTCAACAATTATGATTCTTTGGTACCTTGCACGTACAGTCCCTCAAAAGTTAACAGACTGGTGATACTGTGTAAAACGCCTTTATATAATTTAACTTGGTATTTTGAAAAGGAAAAGAAAGACTTGCATTTATACAGCGCTTTTCACGATCAGCGGATGTCTCAAAGCACTTTACAGCCAATGAAGTACTTTTGAAGTGTAGTCACTGTTTTAATGTAGGAACAAAATTATTAGAGTGCTTTGCCCAATGTAAACAGGTTAGGACGTGCAAACAATTCAGCTCGAACTAACCATTGTACAGACGGTTTACAGCCAGCAGTTCATGCACTGCTCATCAATTTCTGTTATCCACAGCAAAAGTAAGTCCAACGTACTTCTAAAGCTAAAATAATGCTAACTAAAAATATTTCTATCTGTATCTACTCTCCCCTAATGACGATCAATTAAATATTAATCATTAGCAGTAAATACAGCATATTTTCTGCACTTTGCTTTCATCATATTATGGCATGCTTTTTAATAAATCCTGACAAGAGAATCCTAACAACTTGCATTTATAATGAACAAATTGTTTTTCTGGAAACGACTGGGGGTCGGGAGGGGGGGGGGGGGGGGCGGGTGCAAGTGTTTTCCAAACTGCTCCCAATATGTCATCTAATCAGTGATTCTGTCACAAGCCCACAAAGTCCTTTTTGTAATCCTCTGAGATCCTAGCAACAGAATCTCATGCACAAAGCGAGCTGAATGACCCAAGGTACAGTAAACAAAATCAACCATTCAGAATATTACAATGTGTCTTCTCTTTTCAATTCTGAATAGAGAACCTATCAGATTAACATGTGCTTAGCTGGGATGGTAATTTAAACAAAACTCAAGATAATAATTAGAGATATCCTAATAAGCTTTCGAGTATCAATTTATCCAAAATACATTTCTTTAATTCAAGGCCAAAGTCAAACTCGAATAGCCTGTTTTGTGCCGTGTTATGCAAACTACTGTATGAGGTGCCCTTAATCGAGCTGAATGCACGAAAGCCAGGTGGTACTCAATGGAAGAATGCATCAGAGAAGGAATTCACCAAGGTACCAGGCACTGACGAAATTTTCCTCTCCAATGCAGAGGGGACTGTTTATGACTTGTAATTGAAATTCCCAACTTTAGTTTTGAAGGCTTTTATCAAGTGTTGGTCAGATGACTACTCATTCCTATGATGGCAGCGAACTGCATTCTTAGCACTTGCCAAGAAAGCAGGTCAAAGGAAATCCTCACAAAAAATGATCATACATTGAACTATTGGATGGAATGGAGGCACCAGATACCTTGGAATCATTTAAGAAATAATTAACAGAAGGTGGGACGAGGGGAGGAGTGACAGTATCGTCATTCTGAGTGGAGGAATGATGAGCTGAATAGCTTTCCTGACCTACAAGTGGTATCTGCAGGTCTATTGTGGGGCGCCATTTGCTGAAAGTACAGCAATGCCCACAATGGGAAAGTGGAAATGGTTCAGAGGGAAGCTCCAGTGAAAGGCAACTTAAAGTTAGAATCCAGCTTACTGTTAACTGAAGGCCACCCAGTAATATTTTAATGTAGCAGTTAACAGCTCATCTTCCCCTGCACTACATCATGTGTAGAAAACTGAAGAAGGCAAAGACAGCTTACTTCAAGAATGAGGAGAACCTAAAAGGAACATTACCATCCGGCACACGAAGCACTCTGGATTACCATAACAAATTATGGAGAGAGTATGGTCTCACTGAGGAGACAGTTCCCATGTACATGGTGTAGAAGCATTTCCAAGGGCAAGGTAGATTACAGGCAGGGTGGGAATGTAGTTAAATAAGGATCGGAAACAGTTCAATCATTCACTACCAAACCTGGTGCTCAAATGCCAAGTTTAACTCTTTTTTTATGGTGTCTGGATTGGCATGCAGGAACAAAAAAGATGGCAAACCCCTCTCAGAAGAATGAGTCTGGACTGGAAACAGACCAGTTATATTACTCATCAAGCCCTTTAATAGACACAAAATCAGACTTACCTGATACAATGTGAAATGCTAATAAACTGTTCACCACAACTTACTTTCATGATATTTATAGGTGTAATACTATTATATAATCAAAACTATAGCATACAATAACTGATTCTTAGGTTACGGGTCACGACCTCAAAGATGGGCAATGAATCTACTTTTGCAAAATTATACATAATCCCATGTACAAATACCACAAAGCAAGTTATAGCTGGAAACAAACATCTCAGGCTGAATTTTACCAGCCCTCCGGGGATGGGCTGGGAGGCAGGAAGATGGTGCAAGAAAGCATCAGGTGGCGTGCCCGATGTCTTCACACTGCTATGTTATTTTGCTAGCGGTGGGAAAGCTGGCAGATGGCCTACCCACCTGGAGCCCAACTGAGCCACTTAAGTAAGTAAGGGCCTCTTCCTGTCTCCTCTGGTAATTTACCAGCAGCTGGGGAGGGGATGGTCCGCCGCCACGTGGGGAGACCTCTAGCTAAACCATAGCAGCCTCCCAGTGGGCTCTCGGGGGAGGGGGGGGGCTCCATTTTGGGCACTTTTTGGTCCACGGAGGGGCCCCTTGACAGCAATGGCTACCCAATGACTATGCATGGTCTCTGCGAATGCAGTCCCCCCCCCACCCCCCAACCAGCTGGCCCTGGCACCCCCAGACCCCAATTACCCAACTATGATGTGCCCTCATCATCCAGGTGTAGCCTCAGCAGTGGTCACTGCTAGTGGTGGCGTGCTGTGGCTGCTCAGTTGCCAGCCCTCCGATTGGCGAGCAGCTCTTGGGGGCGGGCCACAGTTCTTAATAGAACGGTGCCAGGGCCAATTAAGTGGCCGCCGCCAGCAAAATCTGGCCCCGAATCCTGCCACCCGCTGAAGTGGGATCACCACCCCCCAGCTACCGCTTTCAGCCCTGGCGACAGGACTCAGCCGCCCCCACTAAATCCAACCCCTCTTTTGTGCATAAAACACATCCTTTATAACTACATAATAGAACATTTCTAATTTATAAAATATTGCCAACCAAATCACTGTTTATAATCACGATGCACAGGTCATGCCAAGAAAGGGACTGTGAACCACTGATCTGTAAAACAGTTTGTATTTAGCAAATGTTAAACAACAAATATCTAATATTTAATTATTAGAGGTAGGATTTATATCATCTATTACATAATTTTCAAAACAAAAGCTTATTTTCCTTACTTAAAATTACATTTTCATCGGCTTTAGTCACCAACAAACTTATATGCAAGACATGCGACAAAATGTGAGCTTCTGTTTAATTATACCAAGAGAACACAGGATTTTTGAATGGGTAATTTGATAGTTAACATCTATGCAGATTTTAAAGAATATTTCTCTTATTTTATTAGAATAATAAAACTGAATAGAAAACATTATAAAAATGTCTTTCATTAAAATGCTATTTAATAGTTCCCAAACCCTCACTAGTGATGATAAAGGTTCAAATTTACAAAACAAATCTCTCTATATAGTTGAAAGCTTTGCCTAAGGATGCTAATCTGGTAGTGGTGACTAGCATAAATTAAGCCTAAGTGACATCTTGGCTCATTTGTAGCACTGTCCCCTTGAAGTCTGAAAGATGTGAGTTCAAGCCCCACTCCAGGACTGGAGCATAGCCCAGTACTGAAGGACTGCTATAATGAAAGCAAAATACTGCAGATGCAGGAAATCTTAAACAAAAACAGAAAATGCTGGAAACGCTCAGCAGGTCTGGCAGCATCTGTGGAGAACGTCGCTGAAGGACTGCTACACTGTCAGAGGCGCTGTCTTTCAGGTGAGGCATAAAAGATCCCATGGCATTTTTTGTTTGAAGAGGAGTAATATTCATCCCTCAAATATCAATACCAAAACAAATTAACTGTTCATTCATTTCATTGCTGTCTATGGGATATAGTTGCACATAAATTGGCTGTTACATTTGGCTCCAAAATAACAAGACAACACTTCAGAAGAACTAATTAAATAGCTGTGAAATGCTTTGGGGACTTACTGAGGATGTGAATGGCACTATGCAAAAGTCTTTCTTGCTTTCATTCGTTGAGATATATAATCTATACATATAAAAGCAGGTTTCAACTAAATTAAATAATGCCATATAAATAGCATCCATAGCATAATAGATGCACAAGAAAAGCTCAGCTATTGCATGTAGAAATTACTCAAAGCAGTTCTTCCCCCACCCGTGCTCTTCTATCTGGAGCCTGGGCTTGAGTTCTGTTGCATTTCAGAGCTGGCATTGTGCACCTTAGCCTTGCTTGAAAGAAAAAGGTTCAACCCAGGAAGCAGGCTCCTGGAATTCATCAGTGTCACACAGTGGCTGGGACTCTGATTGACTGCACCACTCAGAATGCAGGCTAATTGTTGTTGCAAGCCAGCCGTCACCAGCGGAGGCTAAACCTGGACAGGAAGGGCAGAATGGACAAACACCTGTGAATGGCCAGTGTTGCTGTCAATCAGAAAACAACATTTCTGTTGCTTTGAAAACAAACCCTGATTTTCTGACTGGATAAACAAGAGCATGTTCTTGCAGATTCAACCTAGCAGTTGCAGATACATGTTTTCTGCTGTCACAACTTACTGCATCACCTTATTTATTGGTAAGCAATCCAGAAAAGTGGACCGTGAAACACTGTTTTGCCAAGAACTGGACCCTGCTTAGAAAAGGTCTTCTGGAGCATCTCAAGGCTATCAACAGCAATAATGTGAATCTGCACTGAACTATGTTTTTATCATCTGTTGACTTATCTGAGTTTGGCTTGAAGTTAGTAGTTACCTGAAAGAAAGCAAAAACCACACCCTACTTCTTGAGATCTAGTGGTATTAATTTTGAATTCTGTACCCAGCTCCCTAATTCTATCCTTTCGGACTTAGACTGGGACCACACTAAGGGCTGGATTTTACGTCGGACGGACGGGAGCTGGCCACCGACGTAAATGTCAGTGGCGATCCCGCTTCCGCCTAGCCCGGGGAACTGTCCCACATTTTACGGGTCCCCGGGCTTTAATTGTTCTGAGGCGGGACTTCCACCCGCTATGTAAAGTTGGGCGGAGGCGGGAGTGGGTCGGGAAGGCCTCCCGGAGCCTCCCGCTCAATTTTACGCCACCCTCGCCGGCCACCATCCGGCTCGCTGGGGTGGCGTAAAATTCCGGCCTAAGTATCACAAACATGCTCCAGAGCCCAGACGACTCACGTAAACATGTGCAGTCAATGAAGTTTTTAAAAAATAAATATCTAGCTGAATTTGCAATTCAAAATAAACATTGCATTAACACAGGAGGCCATGTTAATAATAGCAATATAGCATAAATTAGCCCAATAATTAGAATCAGAAAGTCTTTGAAATTACAAAGACCTTTCATTTGCCTGTACAAGAAAATATAATTAATTCAAAACTCATGTAACTCACATTTACGTATAATTCCTCATTAGTAGAAAAACATCCCAAAGTCCTTACTTTGAGCAGGAAAGAGCAGGAAAAGAGAACACCGAATAGGAGGAAAAGGGAAAAAGAACAGGCAAGCAGTTAGCCGTGGGACGGAAAACACCGCTTTTAAAAATGTTTTTGAACGCTTTTGAAAGCAGGGAGAGTGGAAGCAGTAGTTCACAATGGGTGAACAGAGGGAATTTCAGAAAGCACACATGGGATGCATGGGTGAAGAACATCCTTGAGTTAGGGCGGGGCGAGGCCACGGAAATAATTGAAAATAAGGAGGAATCTCTCAAAATTAATTCACTGGAGTATTGGGAGCCAGTGCTTGGCAAGAACATGGATGAGGGTATGGCCTAGGCATTTTGAATAAGTTGTAATTTGTGGAAGGTGAAGGCTGGACATTTGAAAAGCCACAAGATAATAAAGACATGGATGAAGGTTTCAACGGCGAAGGAAGAAAGGTATGGGTGGAGGCAAGCAATAAGACACCATTTTACTTACATTATGTAGATCTTCAAAAAATTATGGGTTAGTTATTTAGTTGTTCACAAGGCATGTACATTATGGTATATTATTCAGATTAATTATTCATGAACTGAGAAATTATATCTGATAAATCAATCTCCAGTAATTGAGCCTCTATTTAAAATTGAGCTAAACTGTATATTTAATATAATGCTACTTTCTTATGAGGACAGAAGGCAATCATGTTGAAATAAAAGATTAGTGAGAGCAACGCGTTGCAAATGGGAAGGACCCAAACATTTCTAATTCAGCACATTCTTAGTCATTTACATCAAAATCTATATTTTTAAAAACTGTGATTATAATTCACAATAAGGGCAAGCTATTGCTTTATAGAGTGCAACATTAATACTCCATCTTCTGGTTATATTAATTTGTTGCTGTAAGCAGTTTAATTAAATTTACTGATTAGGTAAATATGTTTAGACGTGAGATGCTTGAAGATCTGTTGTTGAAAAAAACTCATCACACTGCAGTAATATACAGACTTCCACTAACCAGGATTGTATAGCCCTTATCTACTTCTACATTAAAGTAAACAGAACAAAATATTTTGGCAATGTTCTGTTGAAAGAGGTTACAGCTTAACTTCTTTACTTTGGAGTAACAGTGAAGCATCAGTTAACAGGAGTTGCAAAGAAAACATAATGGCTCAGGTTGCATTATAAGTAGCAAAGAACACAACAGCCTCCAAGTTCCCCTCCAAATCACATACAATCCTAACTTGGAATATATCGCCATTCCTTCATTATCGCTGGGTCAAAATTCTGGAACTCCCTATCCAACAGCATGGCGGGAGTACCTACACTTAAGAAATTAAGAAATAGGAGGAGTATGCCATTCAGCCCTTCGAGTCTGCTTTGCCATTCAATAAGATCATGGGTGATCTGATCATGAGTGATCTGATCATGAGTGATCTGATCATGGCCTCAGCTCTACTTTCCTGCCTGTTCCACCATAACCCTTTGTGATGAAACATAGGTATAATAGGCTTAATTAGGTAGAATTTAGACTTAATTAATATATTATATCTTTTAGAATTAAAGATTGAATAAATGGTCAGTTTTCAAGACTCACTGAAATTCCCCTTTAAGAGTAGATTTAAAAAATTAATTTCAAGGTCTTCCAAGGTCCCTGTTTAAATAGAACGTGAACCAGAAGCACCTTTTACGTTAGGAAATCCATTTCAGGGTCTCTGTTGCCATGGAATTGGAGGATAAACACACTGAAATATCTTATGTGATGTTAGTAAGAGGCAGCTATAAACTTAATAGTTGATAGTGCTGGTAAAAAGACAGATTGACTCAGAAGGATGCTACAAGGTACCACAAACAACAATTACAAATAATAAAATAATAAAATGAAATGGTACTTACAGAAACAAATGCTAAGTAAACCCAATTATAAACATTTTGACCAGATAAAAGCTCACAACTTCAAGAGCAGGGGATTTCCAGCAAAAACGTTAAGTGGGGATGGTAGCTGATGATATTACCATATATGGCACTAAAAAGCAGGAAAAAACACAGAAAGCTAACACATATATGCTAAAAGGTCAGATGATAACTTAGAGACAGTATAAACATGAGAGTTCTTGAAGCAAGAAACCAGAAGTATTGAATTCCTCATCAATGCTTCTCAACCTATAACTTACTCGGGGAATTTAAGGTAATAGTTTACTTTAAATTTTGATGGATATTCTAAGATAGTTTGCTGTAACAATATCAAGGTTGAACTTTTGGATTCTATTTTAGAAATAAGAGTATTGTGTGTTACATCTTAGTAACATTTGACATTGTAGTATGCTTAGCTAAAGTGTATTGCATGTTCAATTCTTTAATAAATATATAAAAGTTAATAAATCGTCTCATGTAGCATACTGTATACAACTACAAGAACCCACCTCTCTCTGTCTCCTTAAGTGGGGAAATACATATTGAAGAGAGTCTCCCAGATCCTGATAATATCTGGGATATTTATGACTTAGCTATAATTGGCAAAAAATGGGCTATCCGAAAGATGGTAATATTTTCTGTTAGTTTCTTTCTTTGAGGGAGGACTAGTTCCGTTCTTTGGACCCAAATAAGCGTCTATAAGAATTTATCTAGTTTGAACTTAATTAAGGGAGACTTATAGAGATGTACGCTTGATTTGCTTTAGTTCCTATTAGGGGTTAAAGTCATAAATCACTGCACCTCAACTCCCTTGTAGTTCAAAAATCTGTCAAATTCAGCCTGAATATATTCAATGACCCAGCCTCCACTGCTCTCTTAGGTACATAATTCTAGAAATTAACAACCCTCTTAGAGAAGAAATTCCTCCCTATCTCTGTTTTAAATGGGAGACCTCTTATTCTGAAATTGTGCCCCCAGTTCTAGATTCCCCCACGAGGGGAAACATCCTCTCAGCATCCACCCTATCAAGTCCACTCAAAATCTTATATATCACCTTTAATTCTTCTAAACGCCAACGAGTTTGGCCAAACTTTTTCCTCATAAGGCAACCCCTTCATTCCAGGAATCAGCCTAGTGAACCTTCTCTGAACTGCCTCCAATGCAAGTATATCCCTCCTTAAATGAGACCAAAACTGAATGCAGTCTCAACAACACCCTGTACAGCTGCAGCAAGATTTCCATACTTTTATACTCCAGCCCCCTTGCAATAAAGGCCAACATTCCTTTTGACTTCCTAGTTACTCGCTGAACCTGCATGCTAACTTTTTGCAATTCATATATGAAGACACACCCAGATCCCTCTGTACTGCAGCATTCTGTAGTATCTCTCCATTTAAATAATATTCTGCTTTTCTATTCTTCCTTACCATAGTGGTCAACTTCATATTTTCCTGCATTAAATTGCATCTGTCAAATTTTTGCCCACTCACTTAACCTATCTATATCCCTCTGCAGACTTTGTATTCTCCTTGCAACTTGCTTTCCCACCTATCTTTGTATCAACAGCAAATATGGCTACAATACACTCTGTCCCTTCATCCAAGTCATTAATATAGATTGTAAATAGTTGAGGCCCCAGCACTAATCCCTGTGGCACCCCACAAGTTACAGTTTGCCAACCTGAAAATGACCCATTTATCCTGACCTTCTGTTTCCTGTTAGTTAGCCAATCCTCTATCCATGCTAATATATTACCTCCAACACCAGGAGCTGTTATCTTGTGCACTAACCTTTGATATAGAATCTTATGGAATGCCTTTTGGAAATCCAAATACATTACATCGACTGGTTCCCTTTTATCCACAAAGAACTCGAATAAATTTGTCAAACAAGCTTTTCCTTTCATAAAACCATGTGACTCTACTTGAAATGCTGGCCTAGCCAACAACACTCATATCCCATAAACAAATAAATAAAGTCAGAGGAACAGTTAGAATTGGGTTAATCTCGGACAACCAGAGCAATAATTGAAATAAGTGAATTATGGTTTAAAATCTTGACCAGATATCATTCATAAACTGCCTAACCATAGAACAAAGAAAAGTTATGGCACAGAAAGAGGCCATTCAGCCCATCGTGTCTGCACCGGCTGAAAAAAGTAGCCACCCATTCTAATCCCACCCTCCAGCACCTGGTCTGTAGCCTTGCAGGTTACAGCACTTCAATTGCAGGTACCTTTTAAATGAGTTGAGGGTTTTTCTGCCTCCACCACCAGTCACCCACCACCTCCCTCTAATCCTTCTACCAATCACCTTAAATCTTTGCCCCTGTAATTGACCTCTGCGCTAGGGGAAACAGGTCCTTCCTGTCTACTCTATCTAGGCTCCTCATAATTTTGTACACCTCAATTAAGTCATCCCTCAGCCTCCTCTGTTCTAAGGACAACAACCCTAGCCTATCCAATCTTTCCTCAAGGCTGCAATTTTGGAACCCTGGCAACATTCTTGTAAATCTCCTCCGTACTCTCTCCAGGGAAATTATGTCCTTCTCGTAATGTGAACAGAACTGTACGCAATACTCCAGCTGTGGCTAACCAGTGTTTTATACAGTTCCAGCATTGCAGCCCTGCTTTTGTATTCTATACCTCGGCCAATAAAGGAAAGCACTCCACATGCCTTCTTCACCACTTTATGTACCTGTCCTGCCACCTTCAGGGACCTGTGGACATGCACTCCAAGGTCTATCACTTCCTCTACCCCTCTCAATATCCTTCCGTTTATTGTGTATTCCCTTGCTTTGTTTGCCCTCCCCAAATGCATTACCTCACACTTATCTGGATTGAATTCCATTTGCCACTTTTCCGCCCACTCAACCAAACCATTGATATCATTCTGGAGTCTACAGCTATCCTCTTTACTATCAACTACACGGCCAATTTTTACATTTCCCACTCATGCCTCCCACGTTTAAGCCCAAATCATTAATATATACCACAAACAGCAAGGGAGCCAATACTGAGCCCTGTGGAACGCCACTGGAAACCGCTTTCCATTTGCAAAAACATCCATCAACCGTTACCCTTTGCTTTCTGTCACCGAGCCAATTTTGGATCCAACTCGCCACATTCCCCTGTATCCCATGGGCTTTTACTTTTCTTAGCAGTCTGCCATGTGGGACCTTGTCAAATGCCTTACTAAAATCCATGCAGACAACATCAAGTACACTACCCTCATCGATCCTCCTTGTTACTTCCTCAAAAAATTCAATTGTTAGTAAGACACGACCTTCCCTGAACAAATCCATGCTGACTATCTCTGATTAATCCGTGCCAAAGAGACAGTTTATCCTATCTCAGAATTGATTCTAATAATTTGTCCACCATGGAGGTAAGACTGACCGGCCGATAATTATTTGGCCTATCCCTCGCACTCTTTTTAAACAATGGTACAACATTTGCAATCCTCTGGTATCTCATCTGTATCTAGTGAGGATTTGAAAATGACCCTCAGAGCATCTGCTATTTCCTCCATGGCTTCCTTTAACAACCTGGGATACAATCCATCGGTCCTGGTGATTTATCCACTTTCAAGGATGTCAGACCCTCGTGTACTTCCTCTCTCCTTATGCTTATCGTATCTAATACTTCACACTCCTCCTCTTTAACTACAATGTCTGCATCATCCCTCACCTTTGTGAAGACAGAGACAAACTACTCATTAAGAATTAAAATGAAAAATGCTGGAAATACTCAGCAGGTCTGGCAGCATCTGTGGAGAGAGAAGCAGAGTTAACATTTCAGGTCAGTGACCTTTCATCAGAACTTGATGGAATACTCTCCACTTGCCTGGATGGGTGCAGCTCCAACAACACTCAAGAAGCTCGACACCATCCAGGACAAAACAGCCCGCTTGATTGGCACACCATCTACAAACATTCACTCCCTCTACCACCAACGCACAGTGGCAGCAGTGTGTACCATCTACAAGATGCACTGCAGCAACGCACCAAGGCTGCTTAGACAGCACCTTCCAAACCCGTGACCTCTACCACCTAGAAGGACAAGGGCAGCAGATGCAAGGGAACACCACCACCTGCAAGTTCCCCTGAAAGCCACACACCATCCTTACTTGGAACTATATCACCATTCCTTCACTGTCGTTGGATCAACATTCTTGAACTCCCTTCCTAACAGCACTGTAGGTGTATCTACACAACATGGACTGCAGCGGTTCAAGAAGGCAGCTCACCACCACCTTTTCAAGGGCAATTAGGGATGGAAATAAATGCTGGCCTAGCCTGTGACGCCCATATCCCAGGAACAAGTAAAAGAAAACCAGGGGGCTGTAGATTTGGCAGTACCACCCTTTTTTTTGTGGGGACACGTCTACACTGTGCCTGTAGAATCCCGCTTTTGAATACCTCCCACTGATTTATCACCGATTTCCCTTCAAGTAGCTTTATCTAGTCCACTTTCGCCAGATCACCTCTCAGCTTCGTAACATTTGCTTTCTCCCAATTTAGAATTTTTTTCCCTGTTCTATCTTTGTCCTTTTCCATAACAATGCTATGGTCTAACTGTACTATGGTCACTATCTCAAAAATGGTCACCACTGCTACTTCATCCACTTGCTCAGCTTCATTTCCTAAGAATAAATCTAGAATTGTACCCCCTCTCATTGGGCTCATTACTTCTCTTGAATGCAGTTCAAGAATATTTTGCCCTCTGTGCCCTTCACACCGTTTGTATCCCAGTTGATATTAGGGTAGTTGAAATCCCCAACTATTATTGCCCTATTGTTTTTGCACTCAAAAATTTGCCTACATATTTGTTCTTCTATCTCCCTCTCACAATTTGGGGGTCTATAGTACACTCCTAGTAGTGTGGCTGCCCCTTTCTTATTTCTGAGCTCAACCCATATGGCTTCATTTGATTATTCATTTAGCATATCATCCCTCCTCACAGCTGTAATTGATTCTTTAACCAATAATGCTACACCCCCTCCTTTTTTATCCCCCTCTCTTTCCTGCTTGAGAACTCTATTTCCAGGGATTTTGAGCTTCCGTTTTTGCTCCTCTTTAAGCCAAGTTTCCGTTATAGCAATGATATCATGCTGCCATCTGTCTACCTGTGTTCTCAGCGTAAGTATCAACTTAACAGATCTATTTATCTGCTACTGTTCTAAGGTCTACTGCTGTGTTTAAGTTTTAAATAGAATCTTTTAACCTGTGAATTAGGATGCAGATAAGCTACAACTTTTACATTAATACAAACCAATTTCAGGTGTGCATCAACCTGGAAGTGCATTCATAACTCAGAAGTCAGGTCTCTGACTCCCAGGCGAAACTCACTCCAGCAGACTGTCTCACATCAGCTTGAATGCAGTGAAACAGACTTTAATGGTGACCAGGCAGTCCACTGAACTTCCTTGTGACTGCAGAAACTTATTTTTCAATGCTTTTAATACACCTGCTTGCTCTCTCCCAACATTAAAAATTAGCCTCCCAGGAACAGAGCACCACACTTGCCTCCAAAGACACTTCTGCACAGCTGCTGTCCTATGGACCTCAGTACAGCCCACATTTGGCTGCATACCTTCAGCCTAAAGCCAAATACCTATTTAAATTTATCGGAAACTTTGAACAAAAATAAAACCAAAACATACTGTTGCATAAATTCCATACAAGAGCCCATTAATGTGATATTACTGCCATAAATGGAAAATATTTGACACATAAGGCACTGACACTATACTTATAGCCTGCTGTATGGAAATAGGTGCGAGAAATAATACGTATTCTCAATCACACTTCTCTCAAGATAAACTAAAATATAAATGACTAAAATGCAGCATTCAGTACTGAGATAGCTCTAATTATTGAAAGCATAAGATTTATATGTCTTCTGTATATGAAATATGAAGAGGGAGAAAATGAGGGAGAGGTGCTTTAACCTAACCTCCTACATGTCATAGCTCCAGCGACCCGGGTTCAATTCTGCGTACTGCTTGTGTGGAGTTTGCAAGTTCTCCCTGTGTCTGCGTGGGTTTCCTACGGGTGCTCCGGTTTCCTCCCACATGCCAAAAGACTTGTAGGTTGATAGGTAAGTTGGCCATTATAAATTGCCCCTAGTATAGGTAGGTGATAGGGACAGGTGGGGATGTGGTAGGAATATGGGATTAGTGTAGGATTAGTATAAATGGGTGGTTGATGGTTGGCACAGACTCGGTGGGCCGAAGGGCCTGTTTCAGTGCTGTATCTCTAAATCTAAATGTCCTATCCAAGCTCTGGGTGCGGATTGTGCATTTTATTTCCATAGCATTGACATCTCTCACCTCTTTTTGCACGCAGCCTCTATTCAGAGCTTTATAATATGAGTTCAATTATCATGTAGAAATAGATAGTTATAAATATAGTTAGTGCAGCAGCAGTGTTAAATATCAATCGGCAAATAGAATGATTAGGAAATGTATCAAAAAGGACAAGGGGAGGGAGGAAGAAAGGACGGAAGGATGGAGGGAGGGAGGGAGGAAAGGAAGGAAGGAAGGAGAAAGAAAGAACCAGATAAGGAGACAAGAGAAAGCAAGTCAGAGCAATGGAAAGGAACCACAGCGAGAGAGAATGAGTGAAACACAGAAAGCGAGACAAAGAATTAGAAATTAGGAAACATGCAGTAATACAGAAATAGACATTAACACTCTCCTTTGTGAGCAATGCCCTGTTAATTAGCAAATTTAATGAAATTCACTCACGGGCGGAAACAGGGACCGGGAAACACTCATGTTAAATGTTCTATGACAACATAAAAAACTGTTTCTAATGGGAAAAGAACCATAAGTGAATTGCTGGGGAGATCATCATGTGCAGTTCTGGAAAGTGGCAGAGAAAGTGTTAACTCAAACACGAAAGGGTTTGAGCACAAGCCTTGCAAGTGAAGCAGAATGCTACACATCCTGATCTTGTGGAAAGCAAGACAAATATACATGGATACTGGATGCAAGCCAATTTTTAAATCCAGTTTTAGGTACTGTTTCCAATATATACATTTAAATAGAATGTTATAATCACTTAACATAGTAACCACAAAGTAATTGTTTCCATTTTAAATTGATGAGATGCTCTAAATAGGCTGTTCTGCCTCCTAAATGTCCCAAGGTCCCAGGATCCTTCCTCCAGCGATCCCAGATCCTAAAACCTACCACCATGGTCTGGGAGCTCGCCCTTGTTAGTGCTCTAGAACCTAGGATCCTCCCTCTTAGTGCTCCCAGGCCCTGAATTCTGAGACTCCATTCCAGTACTGCCAGATTGCAGGGCCTCTTACAAGTACTCCAAGGGCCACACCCTACTAGATCAGTGTCCCTGATGATACTAATTGATCAACAGCTCCATTCCTTTAATTCTCCAACTAATGCCATGGGATATGTCCTAGTATTATGCAATAATACATGGTACAGCATCCATGCAATAAAGAAGCACAGCCGAATCACCATGAGCCCTGCATAAGATCATTTCTAGTATATTAAACTGAATAAATTTAATTACAAATAAACCATTATAATTTTGACATGTCAAATACTGCTGACATGCATGTGTATTTGGGAATAGATATCTTGTGCTGGATTTTGTTCCCAGACTGGCGTCGGTTTCTGTGGCGGTGCGGGTGGGTGGGGGGGGGGGGGGGGGAGGTGCGGGGGGACAGGGAGACGGACAATTGAAGCAGCAGCAGCCACCACGGAACCCAACTCCGAGATTGAACAAAGAACAGTACAGCACAGGAACAGGCCATTCGGCCCTCCAAGCCTGCGCCGATCTTGATGCCTGCCTAAACTAAAACCTTCTGCACTTCCGGGGTCCGTATCCCTCCATTCCCATCCTATTCCTGTATTTATCAAGATGCCTCTTAAATGTCTCTATGGTACCTGCTTCCACCACCTCCCCCGGCAGCAAGTTCCAGGCACTCACCACCTCTGTGTAAAGAACTTGCCTCGCACATCCGCTCGAAACTTTGCCCCTCTCACCTTAAACCTATGTCCCCTAGTAACTGACTCTTCCACCCTGGGAAAAAGTTTCTGACTATCCACTCTGTCCATGCCGCTTATAACTTTGTAAACCTCTATCATGTCGCCCCTCCACCTCCGTCGTTCCAGTGAAAACAATCCGAGTTTATCCAACCTCTCCTCATAGCTAATGCCCTCCAGACCAGGCAACATCCTGGTAAACCTCTTCTGTACCCTCTCCAAAGCCTCCACGTCCTTCTGGTAGTGTGGCGACCAGAATTGCACGCAATATTCCAAGTGTGGCCTAACTAAAGTTCTGTACAGCTGCAGCATGACTTGCCTATTTTTATACTCTATGCCCCGACCGATGAAGGCAAACATGCCGTATGCCTTCTTGACTACCTTATCCACCTGCGTTGCCACTTTCAGTGACCTGTGGACCTGTACGCTCAGAAATCTCTGCCTGTCAATACTCCTAAGGGTTCTGCCATTTACTGTATACTTCCCACCTGCATTAGACTTTCCAAAATGCATTACCTCACATTTGTCCGAATTAAACTCCATCTGCCATTTCTCCGCCCAAGCCTCCAACTATATCCTGCTATATCCTCTGACAATCCTCATCACTGTCCGCAACTCCACCAACCTTTGTGTCGTCCGCAAACTTATCAGACCAGCTACATTTTCCTCCAAATCATTTATATATACTACAAACAGCAAAGGTCCCAGCACTGATCCCTGCGGAACACCACTAGTCACATCCCTCCATTCAGAAAAGCACCCTTCCACTGCTACCCTCTGTCTTCTATGACCGAGCCAGTTCTGTATTCATCTTGCCAGCTCCCCTCTGATCCCATGTGACTTCACCTTTTGTACCAGTCTGCCATGAGGGACCTTGTCAAAGGCTTTACTGAAGTCCATATAGATAACATCCACTGCCCTTCCTTCATCAATCATCTTTGTCACTTCCTCAAAAAACTCAATCAAATTAGTGAGACACGACCTCCCCTTCACAAAACCATGCTGCCTCTCGCTAATAAATCCATTTGTTTCCAAATGGGAGTAAATCCTGTCCCAAAGAATCCTCTCTAATAATTTCCCTACCACTGACGTAAGGCTCACCGGCCTATAATTTCCTGGATTATTCTTGCTACCCTTCTTACACAAAGGAACAACATTGGCTATTCTCCAGTCCTCTGGGACCTCACCTGTAGCCAATGAGGATGCAAAGATTTCTGTCAAGGCCCCAGCAATTTCTTCCCTTGCCTCCTTCAGTATTCTGGGGTAGATCCCATCAGGCCCTGGGGACTTATCTACCTTAATGCTTTGCATGACACCCAACACCTCCTCCTTTATGATAATGAGATGACTGAGACTATCTACACTCCCTTCCCTAGGCTCATCATCCACCAAGTCCTTCTCCTTTGTGAATACTGATGCAAAGTACTCATTTAGTACCTCGCCCATTTCCTCTGGCTCCACACATAGATTCCCTTCTCTGTCCTTGAGTGGGCCAACCCTTTCCCTGGTTACCCTCTTGCTCTTTATATATGTATAAAAAGCCTTGGGATTTTCCATAATCCTGTTTGCCAATGACTTCTCATAACCCCTTTTAGCCCTCCTGATTCCTTGCTTAAGTTCCTTCCTACTGTCTTTATATTCAAGGGATTCGTCTGTTCCTAGCCTTCCAGCCCTTACGAATGCTTCCTTTTTCTTTTTGACGAGGCTCACAATATCCCGCGTTACCCAAGGTTCCCGAAATTTGCCAAACTTATCCTTCTTCCTCACAGGAACATGCTGGTCCTGGATTCTAATCAACTGACGTTTGAAAGATTCCCACATGTCAGATATTGATTTACCCTCAAACAGCCGCCCCTAATCTAAATTCTTCAGTTCCTGCCTAATATTGTTATAATTAACCTTCCCCCAATTTAGCACCTTCACCCGAGGACTACTCTTATCCTTATCCACAAGTATCTTAAAACTTATGGAATTATGGTCACTTTTCCCGAAATGCTCCCGTACTGAAACTTCGACCACCTGGCCGGGCTCATTCCCCAATACCAGGTCCAGTATGGCCCCATCCCTAGTTGGACTATCTACATACTGTTTCAAGAAGCCCTCCTGGATGCTCCTTACAAATTCTGCCCCATCCTAGCCCCTAGCACTAAGTGAGTCCCAGTCAATATAGGGGAAGTTAAAATCACCCACCACTACAACCCTGTTACCTTTACATCTTTCCAAAATCGGTCTACATATCTGCTCCTCTACCTCCCGCTGGCTGTTGGGAGGCCTATAGTAAACCCCCAACATCGTGACTGCACCCTTCCTATTCCCGAGGTCCACCCATATTGCCTCGCTGCATCACCCCTCCGAGGTGTCCTCCCGCAGTACAGCTGTGATATTCTCCTTTACCAGTAATGCAACTCCCCCACCCCTTTTACATCCCCCTCTATCCCACCTGAAGCTTCTAAATCCTGGAACATTTAGCTGCCAATCCTTTCCTTCCCTCAACCAAGTCTCTGTAATAGCAACATCATAGTTCCAAGTACTAATCCAAGCTCTAAATTCATCTGCCTTACCTGTTATACTTCTTGCATTGAAACAAATGCACTTCAGACCACCAGTCCCGCTGTTCTCCACACCATCTCCCTGCCTGCTCGTCCTCTTAATCTTACCCGCCTTATTTACTATTTATTTCACTTGCTGTCCTACTGCTCTGGTTCCCACCCCCCTGCCACACTAGTTTAAACCCTCCCGAGTGACGCTAGCAAACCTCGCAGCCAGGATAGTTGTGCCCTTCCAGCTTAGTTTAGACCCAACCTTCCCAGTGACAGGATAGGCCGATGATGGCCTTCCCGCCCAGAGGCCAATTGAGGCCCTTAAGTGGCCTATTGACAGCCAATTAAAGGCCTCCCCACCGCCACTGGGATCTCCCTGTGGGCTTTGGATTGGGAGGGGGGGGGGGGGAAGTCCCTCTTTGTGGGCAATTCGTGGCCCACCGAAGACGCCCCTGGGAACCACCTAACCCATGGGTCACCCCCTCCCCCTGGACTGAACGTCCACTTCCCTTCACCCGGGCCTACCGACCGGCCCCGCCTCACCTACCTCTATTCAGGGGTTCCAGCACTGGGCCTGAATCCAAGGCTTCTGCAGTACCGACAGTGGCCACCGCTTGCAGTGGCACTGCCGATACTGTTGAGCTGCTGGCCTTATGATTGGCCGGCAGCTCTTAATAGGGACGGGGATCCAGCCACTAAGTCTTTAAACGAATGGGGATCCCACCTCCTTAAACTTTGACCCCAAAGGAGCGGAGGAGCGCTCTGGGGTGGGGGTCAGAAAAAATGCAGAGGTGGAGTTCCCCCCGTTTTATCGGCCTGGCTCCGGGAGCCCCGCCGCCTCCTGCATAAAATCCAGCGCATTATCTGTCCCTGCATATAACTATATATGTGCGGTAAAATACTGATCCATAACACAACTCAAAGAATAGTTTAAATTTTATACTATAATTTTGGAACAGTCTGGCATTAGGCAAGTAGCAAAAACATTTCAACTCTTCAATGTTGGGGAATTTGGAATTACTTCAAACCACCCACAGATTAGACAGTTATATGCAGAGATGTATACTATCAGGTCAACAGGGTTACATCCTGAGGAGATGCAGGCTCATTTTAAGACCTAAATGAATTCACAACTTCTTTCCTACCCATGTTAAAAAGTGAATCTATATTATTCAAATTATAGCATTGTTTATTAAAACAATTGGATTTTAAAGTGAAAACATATCAAAAATTGATTTGCATTATGTGACCTTGAAAAATAATGACAAAATGTGATGGCTTACTTTGGTTTACTTGGCCTTTAAAAATATCTTTATGGGCCGAATGACCTTTTTTTTAATGTTATAGGATTCCATCTTTTTGTAGCCTTTTTATAGCTCGCTTCTTAATAGAAGATCTATGTTTGAAACTAAAATTGCTCAGCCACAAGTCACAAACCCACATTTTCTACAGCATGTCCCTGTTATGAACTCACACCAAGTCCCGTTCACCCATCCTGTGCTCGTTGACCTACACTAGCTCCCGCCCAGCAATGCCTCAATTTTAAAATTCCCATTCTGGTTTTCAATTCTCTCCATGGCCTTGCCCTTCCTTATCTCTGTAACCTTCTCTAGCCCTACAACCCTCTGAGATCTCAGTACTTCTCAAATCCTTCAGCATCTCCGATTTTAATCGCTCCACCATTAGTGGCTATGCCTTCAGCTGACAAAGCCCTAAGTTCTGGAATTTCCTCCATAAATCTTTACATCTCTCTCTCTCCTCCTTTAAGACCATTCCTTAAAACCTACCTCTCGACCACATTTGTCTTAATATCTCCTTATGTGGCTTGGTATTGTATTTTGTCCTGTGAAGCGCCGTGGAAAATCTTATTACATTAAAGGGGCTGTATAAATGCCAACTGTTGTTGACTTCATGAAGGAGATAGGTCTAGAAATTTGTGGATGCCATGTCCAATATGGTGTGTAGTGTGTACATTCCATATCAGAAGCCTGTCATATAGGTAAAGGCTCCAGTACAGGCACCAGGACCAGCATTTGAAACAGCAGTCTGGCCCTTTACATTAGGAAATAGGTGGCCTAATGTCTGTTTGAGACCCCCTTACCGAAATTGGCTCGCCTGAACACAGCTGGCCTTCTGAATTCAGGATAACCCTTACAAACGAAGGCCTGACAGCATGTGGCACCTTCCACATAACCTGGGAACACGTGTTGGGAAAAATGGTCCACCTTAAGGTAGCTGACAAGTTAAGCCAACCCAATAGTATCGTTTATCAGGTATATGCCCCAAGTACACATCTCCAACAAGCTCTACCATTTTTTTGCTGGCTCATGCCCAATTCCTCACACACAGCCGTAGTTCTATGATTGCTTGCCATACATACTTCAGCAGGATATATTCAAGTTACAATTTAAAACTTACAGCTTCAAAGGTGCTTGCACATGAATGCTAGTAACACAACCTAGCTGCAGACACACTGGATGGGTTGCGGGTTGAGCACATGTCTGTCACAGTGTATGCGATCCTTCAACTTACAATATTTGAAGACCAGCTCTCTCCTTTCATGACATGATGCCGCAACATACATACCAGCGGCAAGATTTCTATACAACTGCAGAAAATCTTTTGCTGCTTTCTATGAAAACCACATGGACAATGCATACTCATTAAAAGACAAGGTAGATTAACACATTAGAATTCTTTTCTGACAGCAAGTTGAGCAGAAATGTGACGAGTGTCTACAAGAAATGGGAATAGTACAGCAAATTAGGAGGAAATAAAAGTATCAGTGAATCACTATGATTTCCTACAACAAAATTACAGTGCCAGTGAATCATGGCAAATCTAAGAAAATTAGCACATCACGCTTAACACCTCCAAGAAGCACACGTCACATCAAACTCTCTGCAAGAATTCAGCATGACTGCAAGCATAATCTGGTACTGCTAATATAATATTTTAAAAGATGCCTACCAGTTGGTGAATATCGTCTTTGTTTACAACTCTGTAATTCTCCCACACAAAAAAAAACGCCGCAAAACTATTCACAAGAAGAAATGAATGAAGGGAGATGGAAGTTTTTGGTGGAATGTGAAATGTTTGTCAATTCGACTTCCTTCAAAAAAAATACTCGTCGGGCACCAGCAGTTATTACGGTGTGTCAGAGGATACTGTATTGTATAGTGACAGATAATTGATCTCCTATGGCAATGTTCATAGAAAAAAAATTCTCTTGCTATAAGTGTCACTGCTTCTTTCCCATTCCCAATTCTTTTTGTGTCCCTGTTGTTCAGTTTGTTTGCCATCTTTTGTCTTTCTCCAGATATCACACTTTCTATGTTGCTCCCATAAAAATGTTCTTTCACTGATCAATTCAATTTCTCTTACCTTTCTTAAGGTCAACACTGCGGGAGGATATGGAGTCTAGAACTCTGGGAATACTGAAGGGGAGGTGGTGCAGACTGGGAGCATGAATGAGCAGATGATGAGGACTGGGAGAACTGAGAGCAAAATATGGAGCCTGAGAGCAGTGAGGTGAGAATAGGGGGGCTTGGAATACTGAGGGGGTGGGGAAGATGAAAACTGTGAAGCTCTAAGGTGTGACGATGATTTAGGAAACGACCATGCTCCCTGAATAGAGGAGGAAGTCCAGGACGGGTCCAGAACCATAGTTGTGGCGACCAGAAAGACAATACAGGTGCCATATCAGAGTACAGTAAATTCCAAGGTAGCAGTGAAAGGAAAGTGAAAGGGAATGGATGGGAAATCACAAGATTAAAACATGGCCACATTTCTTGTGTGGGGGAAGGGAGATGAATTGATATGCGTGAAGTGGCACACAAGATATTGGGGAGGACGACCCAGTTGTACTAAGGAAGGTTCATTAAAATGGGCAAAATTAAAGGCCCAGGTAAAGGTCTGCTCGGGTCTGCAAAAAAAAACTCGACCCGAGCCAGACAGAACCACATCTGACCTGAGCCTGACCCGACCCTTCCATTTTTTCCTGCACCCAACCTGACCCACCCATCAGTTAACTTACCTTCCGTTTTTCACTTACTGCTGATCTGCACAAGCTTAAAATAACTGTAACAAAACCACCTTTCTAGTCCAAAAATTAAATTAACATTGGAGCCACTTACCTGTGATAGAGCGTGTCCGACCCCGCCCGACCCAAGCCCGAATACCAGACCCAGAAGTGAAACCCCACCCGACCCGAACCCGACACATGTCGTCGGGTCCTGTCGGATTCGGGTCGGGTGCAGGCCTTTAGGCCCAGGCCCCTGAGAAGGGATGTGACTCGGAGGGAAAAGTTATTGGGTTTACAACAGGATTTGCATCATATATATTATATATTGCACCATATTTGCATAATATATGTTTTGAAAATTATATTATTCTGTGTCGTCATTCTGCTAGTTTTTTTTTTAAAGCATGTGGTTCTTTGAGGAAACAACATGGCCACTGCAAGAAATCGTGAAAAAAAAAACTTTCTGAACAATTAGATCCGTACATTTTATAGCAGTTGCTAGTTTTTGGTTGCTAACTTTTAAATAAAAGTGAGCAATTTGATTTTTCTGTATAGTTTGGTGGCTTGTGATCTGCCCACTGGTTTGTGATTGGTAGATTTTCTCACTGGGAGAACTAAGTGTGTGCAATTCTCAGGTCTGCTTTGACCCTCGCCCATTCTCTCTTAGCCCAGCCCCAAAGAAAACGCACAATTTTCAGGCCCCAGACACACATGGATCGGTTTTCTGGAATTTTCTGCATGAACCTTTTGAATAGTTACAATGATCAACATCCCTCAAACATTCTAAGTTCTTTAAACAAAAAACATCTGACAAAAGACAATGCATCGTTGATGGACACATTTCTGATCAGTCAGAAATATTCCATGGATACGTTTATATTGCACTTGCAAGCACAATGGACTACATTTTAGCAGGAAGATTTAAGCAACCAATAACATAAGCTGGGAGGTGCTCAAAGAAACCTGTAAGCCTGTACAGTTTAAGAAAAAGAGAAATAAAATGTTACAGCTAGAGATACGGATTAACCACAAGATTGTGACTGACTGGTTTGCTTTTTAGCTCAACTGAAGTTGCAATGTAACTCACTTCAGTAATCTATTAGATCTTTGCACTATAGATCTCAGTTGCTGTATAAAGCACGAGGGATGAGAAGCTGAACACCACAGGAAAGTGGTAGGATGACATACAGAGCAATATAAGGGGGTGGTAATAAGAAACAGTGAAAACATGAGATGTTGGTAGGTGACAATATAAGGGGGTGGTGAGCACACAAGAGGGTGGCAACAACCCACTGAACAACATGAGGATTGCAAGAACTTTTATATAATCGCAAATTTTCTATTTCCTAATGCAGACACCGGAGATTGAGATTAAATGAATACTGGCAAGGACCTGAACAGAGCACTGTCCAGAGCTTGTGCTATTAACAGTCCCAACAAACCAGTTTTGATGGAGACCATCATACAGGAGTTGCAATGCAGATAGGCTTACTCTGGTAAATATGGTTAAAAGGCCACTGTGCTAACGAATTTGATAAAGTCCTCTTTTATAGTACTGTCATCACATACATTCTCAAGCTGGCTGTGAGTCATATCGCTGGCAATACTCATGGGGAAGCTACAAGGTTCTATTGTATTTGCTGCAACATCTTACAGAGCTGTCTGCTGTAGTACATTTCCCAAAGGAAACAATAATTTATTTTCTGGTTTTGTTTTGTCTGTGAGTATGTATATGTATGTGTTATGTGTATACTTGCATTAACAAAGGTAACATTGATGTATTACTTCACTGTGAATGTACGCCTCACTAGAAATATTAACCCCCACTGCGTTTTTAAAATTGTATAAATCATACAAATGTGAGAAGTGTAAATTAAAACTGACTAAATCTGGTTTTGGAAGCATTAGCCAAGCTAACATTTTAATTTATATCCTGCCAACAAACTCCTTTCCACAATCCAAAAGCCATGATTAGGTTCATAATGCTAATATAAGTAAATATACTGTATCTATCAAGGAGTGAAAGCTGAAGAAAACACGGGCTAAAATCTATTATACTATGCATGCACATTTCCTAGACAACATAAATCTCCTGTATTTTTTTTATATTACCCTATCTCCACAGTCTAAAGTGTGTTTTCCATTAGTGTTCAAGAAACACGACTGAGTCAAATCATTAAAATACTCAACAAATATTGCACTGACACAGAAACCATTGGGAAATACATAATAAATCAGTATCAAAGGACAGAATACCCCAGGTAAAATACTGTTTTATCTGCAAATATTACAGCTAAGCATAAATTATTTAAATTTTTCATGATTTTTTTTCCCCTGTATAAAATACTTACCCCAATAATGGTGGAAATCAGATTATCAGCAAAAGAACCTATGCAGCTCCCCTACACTGCAGCTCATCTGCAAAAAAACAATAATCAGGAATTCCACATATGAGACAGTGTGAAACAGAATATGTTGCCTGCCATTTATCTTGATGATCTATGCACCGTATTTACCAGTGAACACAGTATCTTCCTCACAGTCAAAGCTGCTCTCTTTGGCAACACTACAGCAATGATGGACATTTCCAGACAGCAGATTCACGCAATCCCTCAGCGAAATGAAAGGTTCAGATGCAGCATTAGTCAGGAGGTATTAACAAGAGAACCAAATAAGATAGAGGAGACACACAACAAACATCTGTTTATGTCCTTTTTTAAAAAAAAATCCACGTAATTAGTGCAATGCCCTTAACTGAGAGTCATGGATGCAAATGAATCTACTACCAAACCAGCTGATGTGTTGGCTGACTGCATCAAACCAATGTGTGAGAAGCAGTTCACAGGAGGTCATTCAAAGCACCATACTGTCATGGTTTCTTCATAAATCGTGATGTCAATGTTTTTGTTTTATTTTGAATTTATTTAAAGTACGTGATTATAAACAAGACAGCAACTGAGACGAGCCTGTTTAAATTGGAATAATTAACTTTCCCCTCTCAAGCGATTCTCTCCCGGATTTCCCCAGGCTCTGCAGTATGATGCGATACTGTGGCTGGGAATTAAGCATTAGGCAGGTGCAGAGTAAGTGAAGTAGAATTCTGTACTGGCAGATCATTCAGCTACATGGATTAAGGAAAACAATACTATGAAAGATCATTTACTTGTAGTTCCACGCCAAGTAGATGCCAGAAAGATTAGTGTTTCCATCATACATGTTCCTCTTTAACAGGACACTTTTTTTGGTGGGGGAGAGGGAGGGACAGAAGCATACATCCTATGATAAATACTTAGCATTTTATGTTTCTGTATTCCTGGAGTTCGTTTTAACGAATTATTCTTTGATATTTTCATAGTACTGAATATTAAAGCATGTGTTTGGAAAGCCGAGTGAAAAGAAGGACAACATTTCAATTTGTACAGTCTCAGAATGACAATGATGTAAATCAACTTCAATCGATTTTCTTTGACTACAAAAATATTTAACTTTTTCCAGTTGAAAAAGTATTACTGATACTAGAAATATAGGGCTGGAATTTGTAGTTCCGCTGCTGCTCGTGGAAAATGGTGGCCGTTCCCCACGGGACCCGCACCAATGTGATTACGCAGCGGGGGCCATTTTCCATATCCACGGCGGCTGCCCCCACCCCCCCCCCAATCATGTGGTGGGGACGGCACTGGCAACACCATCCATGGGCATCGCCAATGCAGTAGCAGGTGCTGGCACCATTTTCAAAAGCTGCCAGCCCTGCAGACAGCTCAACAAAGTGCAGAGTAGACCCTTTCCCCACCTCGGTGTTGCCAGATTTCCCTGCAGGGGAAAGTGAAGGTGGGTGAGTGCCACTCACTGTGCTGAAGATCAAGAACTGAAGGTAAGATCGCTGTGGATTAGATTTCAGTTAATGCAAACATCTAATTTAAATATTTAAACCAGGGTACCCCCTCAGAGGGGCTGCCACGGAGCTTCCCCGCCGCCAGGAAGATCAAGCCCGGCATCGGGTTCCATGGCGGGCCACTGCCACTCCAATTCTCTGCACCCCCCGAACCAGGGAAAAAAAACACAGCCCATAATCTGCCAATACCAAGCTGTGACAAATATGCTGGCTTGCAAATGAACCACAACTCATTGCTAGTTTCTCTATGAATAGTCCAGTCAGCTTCTCTCGTGGAGAAATTTACTATACAACATGGCGAGCAAACATAGAACTTCTCTGTATGGGACTGTCATGCAGGCCCCCATCTGCCAAGAATGAGACACATTAATTTTGCCACTTGGACACTAAATTTCAAATTGTTGCTGGGAAGAAGAGAAGGCCTGTGACAAGGGGTTGCCAGGCCCCCGGCTGGAAAGACAGCTTTGCATACTAACAGAGTTTGTCACATGACTAACTTGTTTGGCAGTCTAGGTTTATTTTTTGAATTGAGTTTTAAACTGAGAGCTGGCAGAAAGCAGACTGCTCCAGGACTGAAGCAGACCTTCTCTCTTGTCTGTCTGCTCCCATCTCTTTCTCACGGAACTCCAAAACCCACTGAACACAGATGAACCCAAAGACAGAATAGTCTCCTACAGTGAACAAGGTTTAAGAAGAATACTGGGCCCCAACGAAATGCAAAATCTACCTACAATCAAGGACTCTAGTGAGCTTGAAGAACCGTAACAACTACTCTTCAGATATTACCTCAAACCTTTACACTATTTTTCTTCTGCTCTTTTCTGTCCCAATCTGCGTTTATTGTGTATGCATGCTTGCGTGGGCCCATCCTGTATTCGTAGGCATTAACCGAATTAGAGTTTAAATTTAATAAATTTCAATCCTTCTTCTTTAAACCCAAGAAAACCTGTGTGTTTCTGCTGGTTTCTTTGCCTTATAATTGGAAAGCGGTGAATAAGGATTCATCAAAGGGGAGCTAAAAACACTGTTTTTAAAAATAAAACCCTGTTACAGTAAGACCAGGGGAAGGCTGAAAGGGAACCAGAGATCTCTTTCTCACCTGGTCGTAACAGGGATACTAATCACAATTTCAAAAGAACTGTGTGTAATTCCTAAATGGCAAATTCCTGATTCGAGGTAGGTCAGAGTGAAAATCCCAGAATTGAAGGATAAGCCAGCCTGCTGTATTTCCAAAAGTTCTCCACATCCAAAGCAGCAGCATTTGCTGAATATCAAGTGCATGTAACTTGCCTGCCCAGTGAAGAATGGTGCGAATTATGGAAACTCAAAAATCTAGAAAGGTGGATAGGAAAAAATGAACCATGACGGCACAGTGGCTCAGTGGTTAGCACCGCAGCCTCACAGATCCAGGGACCCGGGTTCGATTCTGGGTACTGCCTGTGTGGAGTTTGCAAGTTCTCCCTGTGACCACGTGGGTTTTCGCCAGGTGTTCCAGTTTCCTCACACAGCCAAAGACTTGCAGGTGATAGGTAAATTGGCCATTGTAAATTGCCCCTAGTGTAGGTAGGTGGTAGAGAATATGGGATGACTGTAGGGTTAGTATAAATGGCGTGAACAACAGATGCCCCTCTACATTGCTTTCATTGATCTCACCAAAGCCTTTGACCTCGTCAGCAGACGTGGTCTCTTCAGACTACTAGAAAAGATTGGATGCCCACCAAAGCTACTAAGTATCATCACCTCATTCCATGACAATATGAAAGGCACAATTCAACATGGTGGCTCCTCATCAGAGCCCTTTCCTATCCTGAGTGGCATGAAACAGGGCTGTGTTCTCACACCCACACTTTTTGGGATTTTCTTCTCCCTGCTGCTCTCACATGCGTTCAAGTCTTCAGAAGAAGGAATTTTCCTCCACACAAGATCAGGTGGCAGGTTGTTCAACCTTGCCCGTCTAAGAGCGAAGTCCAAAGTATGGAAAGTCCTCATCAGGGAACTCCTCTTTGCTGACGATGCTGCTTTAACATCTCACACTGAAGAGTGTCTGCAGAGTCTCATTGACAGGTTTGCGGCTGCCTGCAATGAATTTGGCCTAACCATCAGCCTCAAGAAAACAAACATCATGGGGCAGGACGTCAGAAATTCTCCATCCATCAATATTGGCGACCACGCTCTGGAAGTGGTTCAAGAGTTCACCTACCTAGGCTCAACTATCACCAGTAACCTGTCTCTAGATGCAGAAATCAACAAGCGCATGGGAAAGGCTTCCACTGCTATGTCCAGACTGGCCAAGAGAGTGTGGGAAAATGCCGCACTGACACGGAACACAAAAGTCCGAGTGTATCAAGCCTGTGTCCTCAGTACCTTGCCCTATGGCAGCGAGGCCTGGACAACGTAGGTCAGCCAAGAGCGACGTCTCAATTCATTCCATCTTCGCTGCCTCCGGAGAATACTTGGCATCAGGTGGCAGGACCGTATCTCCAACACAGAAGTCCTCGAGGCAGCCAACATCCCCAGCTTGTACACACTACTGAGTCAGCGGCGCTTGAGATGGCTTGGCCATGTGAGCCATATGGAAGATGGCAGGATCCCCAAAGACACATTGTACAGCGAGCTCGCCACTGGTATCAGACCCACCGGCCGTCCATGTCTCCGCTTTAAAGACGTCTGCAAATGCGACATGAAATCCTGTGACATTGATCACAAGTCGTGGGAGTCAGTTGCCAGCGTACGCCAGAGCTGGCGGGCAGCCATAAAGACGGGGCTAAAATGTGGCGAGTCGAAGAGACTTAGTAGTTGGCAGGAAAAAAGACAGAGGCGCAAGGGGAGAGCCAACTGTGTAACAGCCCCGACAAACAAATTTCTCTGCAGCACCTGTGGAAGATCGTGTCACTCTAGAATTGGCCTTTATAGCCACTCCAGGCGCTGCTCCACACACCACTGACCACCTCCAGGCGCGTATCCATTGTCTCTCGAGATAAGGAGGCCAAAGAAGAAGTATAAATGGGTGGTTCTTGGTCGGCACAGACTCAATGGGCCGAAGGGCCTGTTTCAGTGCTGTATCTCTAAATAAATAATAAATAAATAAAAGAGGGAACACAGAAATTTAGTACTCGCATGTTTAGGATTTAAACAATATTTGAGGAATACTTAAGATTTTTTTAAAACTTTCTAATAAAGATGACAAAAATTACCATTGTTTCCCTAAATTCTGGTCCTTCCTGTATTTCGCTTGGTTTGTTCAGCCCCAGCACAGTAGTTTAGTTTAGAGATACAGCACTGAAACAGGCCCTTCGGCCCACCGAGTCTGTGCCGACCATCAACCACCCATTTATACTAATCCTACACTAATTCCCATATTCCTACCACATCCCCACCTGTCCCTATATTCCCCTACCACCTACCTATACTAGGGGCAATTTCTAATGGCTAATTTACCTATCAACCTGCAAGTCTTTGGCATGTGGGAGGAAACCGGAGCACCCGGAGGATACCCACGCAGACACAGGGAGAACTTGCAAACTCCGCACAGGCAGTACCCGGAATTGAACCCGGGTCGCTGGAGCTGTGAGGCTGCAGTGCTAATCACTGCGCCACTGTGTTGCCCACAAGCAGCAAAGTAGTGATAGTTCATCTTCACACAAGTACAGTACCAGAGAACTTCACACAAATGTAAAAGTTTTAAAAATTCTTTCATGGAACGTGATCATCGCTGGCAAGGCCAGCATTCTTTACCCATCCCTAATTACCTTTAAGAAGGTGGTGCTGAGGCGCCCTCTTGAACCGCTGCCGTCTGTGTGGTGTAGGTACACCCACAGTGCTGCTAGGAAGGGAGTTCCAGAATTTTGACCCAGCAACAGTGAAGGAATGGTGATCTAGTTCCAAGTCAGGATGGTGTGTGGCTTGGAGGGGGAAGTTGCAGATGGTGGTGTTCCCACATGTCTGCTGCCCTTGTCCTTCTAGGTGGTAGCAGGGGGTTTGGAAGGTGCTGTCGAAGGAGCCTTGACAAGTTGCTACAGTGCATCTTGTAGATGATACTCACTGCTGCCACTGTGCACCAAGTTGGAGGGAGTGAATGTTGATCAAGTGGGCTGCTTTGTTCTGGATGGTGTAGAGCTCCTTGAGTGTTGTTGGAGCTGCACTCAACCAGTCCAGTGGACAGTATTCCATCACACTCCTAATGTGTGTCTTGTAGATGGTGGACAAACTTTGGGGAGTCAGGAGGTGAGTTACTCACCCCAGAATTCCCAGTCTCTGACCTGCTCTTGTAGCCACAGTATTTATATGGCTGCTCCAGTTATGTTTCTGCTCAATGGTACCCCCCAGGAAGTTGATGTTGAAGGATTCAGCAATGCTGTTGAATGTCAAGGACAGATGGTTAGATTCTTTCTTGTTGAAGATGGTCATTGCCTGGCACTTGTATGACATGATTGGAATGTTACTTGTTACTTATCAGCCCAAGACTGAACATTGTCCAGATCTTGCTGCATGCGGACACGGACTGCTTCAGTATCTGAGGAGTTGTGAATGGTACTAAACACTGTGCAATCATTGGTGAACATCCCCTCCTCTGACTTGATGATGGAAGGGAATGTCACTGATGAAGCTGGTGAAGATGGTTGGACCTAGGACACTATGCCTGAAGAACTCCTGCAGCAATGTCCTGGGGCTGAGATGATTGGCCTCCAACAACCACAGCCATCTTCCTTTGTGCTAAGTATGACTCCAACTGGAGAATTTTGCTGATGATTGAGAGTAGACTGATGGAGTGGTAATTGGCTGGATTGGATTTGTCCTGCTTTTTGTGGGCAGCATATACCTGGGAAATTTTCCACATTGTCAGGTAGAAGCCAGTGTCATAGCTGTACTGGAACAGATTGGCTAGGGGCACGAAGATCCATTGCATCAAGTTCATGTATCATCAAAATAGACTTCCTGAATTTTTATGTCACCTTTCGTGACATCTCAAAGTGCTTGTGAAATGTAGTCATTGTTTTAATGCAGGGAAAGGTATGCTTTCGTTTCATGAACTGATCCACCAGGATTTTAATTTTTTTTTGTTTCATGGAACGTGGGCATCACTGGCAAGGCCAACTTTTGTTGCCCATCCCTAATTCCCCTCGAGAAGGCGGTGGTGAGCAGCCTTCTTGAACCGCTGCAGTCCATTTCGTGCAGGTACACCCACAGAGCTGTTGGGGATGGAGTTCCAGGATTCTGATCCAGTGACAACGAATTACAACGTTGAAAACCTGTGTTTCCATTATGTGCCTTGCTTCAGTGATTAATACAGTAAATTTTAATAAGTGCATTAAAGTGGCAAATTCAGCTCTTATTTCGACCAATGTAATTTTCAGGCTTGATCTTGTGGGTCTTTGAGTGTAAGTTCTGGGTGAAATTTTTTCTTCCTGAAATACCAATTAAACCCACTGATAGAATATTTCTAACCATCATCCCCAAATCATTATGCAATTTACAGAATGTCTTTGCACCATATTAAATATTTGGTAAAGTATGTTACTTGATATGTTTTGAAATGGAAGAATATGTCATGATCTCTTGAGAATTTTAAGCTGTAATTAAGGCAAATTAACTGTTACAGAAACCTAAATACTTATTGCAAGGGCTAATGAAAACAAAATGTTACGTTGATGTAATACTGAGAAAATGACAAATTTAACAGCAGTTTACTGATTCCAGTCTCATTCTCAATTGGCCCTACCACAATCACCTCATTTTTGTGGAGCCACCAATATCATTAACTTTGAATTCCATCAGCAAATTTCCCACATGGACTTTTAATGTGGAAAATGCATGTGCTTTTCAGATATTTCATTTCAACATCTTGTTATATGTACAGCTTTGGTATTATCTTAGCATAGCAAGTTAGGACTCTCTTTCCACCTCCAAAATCTTGTACTGAACACACACTAGACTGACAGGACAAAAAGCTATGCCCTTTTTGCTGACTGTGAGTGTCCAACATGACACCAGTACATCTATTCTGACTGTACTCTCAGTTACAACTATTTCATTTACATAGTGCCTTTAAACATAGTAAAATGTCCCACAGGAGTGTTATCAAACAAAATTTGACATGGAGCCACATAAAGAGATATTTGGTTGGATGACCAAAAACTTGGTCAGAGAGATAGGTCTGAAGGAACATCTTAAAGAAAGAGAGAAGGGTAGAGAGGGGGAGAGGTTTAGAGAGGGAATTTCAGAGCTTAGGGCCTTGGCAGCAGAAGGCACAGCTGTTGACAGTAGAGCATTTAAATTGGGGATGCATAAGTGGCCAGAATTGGAGGAGCAGATATCTCGGAGGGTTGTGGGGCTGGAGGAGGTTAGAGAGATAGGGAGGGCAAGGCCATGGAGGGGTTTGAAAACAAGCATGAAAACCTTAAAGGCATTGCTCAATCAAGAGCCAATGTCGGTCAGCGTGCACAGAGGCCATGGGAGAACAGGACTAGGACATGGGCAACAGAGTTCTGGATGAACTCAAGTTTATGGAGGGTGGAAGGAAGAGGTTTGCCAGACAGCGTTGGAATAGTTAAATTTAAAGATAACAAAGCCATGGATGAGGGGCTTAGGAGAAGATGAGCTGAGGCAGGGGTAGAGTCAGGCAGTGTTACGGAGATAGAAATAAGCATTCTTAGTCATGGCACGAATTTGTTATCAGAAGCTCATTTCGGGTCTAGGCACAAAGAACAGCCAGGCGCTGCGCAAATGACTACTGGCAACACCTATGCAGTCATATTCAGCTGGCCTCAGACACCAGAAACATCAGAGGAATGTATGATGGCATTAAGAGAGCTTTTGGGCCAACCATCAAGAAGATCGCCCCCCACAAATCTAAATCAGGGGACATAATCACTGACCAACGCAAGCAAATGGACCGCTGGGTTGAGCACTACCTAGAACTGTACTCCAGGGAGAATGTTGTCACTGAGACTGCCCTCAATGCAGCCCAGCCTCTACCAGTCATGGATGAGCTGGACGTACAGCCAACAAAATCGGAACTCAGTGATGCCATTGATTCTCTAGCCAGCGGAAAAGCCCCTGGGAAGGACAGCATTACCCCTGAAATAATCAAGAGTGCCAAGCCTGCTTTACTCTCAGCACTCCATGAACTGCTTTGCCTGTGCTCGGATGAGGGAGCAGCACCTTAGGCCATGCGCGATGCCAATATCATCACCCTCTATAAAAACAAAGATGACCGCGGTGACTGCAACAACTAACGTGGAATCTCCCTGCTCAGCATAGTGGGGAAAGTCTTTGCTCGAGTCGCATCTACCATGAGGCACAGTGTGGCTTTCGTGCAGAGAGATCGACCGTTGACATGCAGTTCTCCCTTCGTCAGATACAGGAGAAATGCCGCGAACAACAGATGCCCCTCTACATTGCTTTCATTGATCTCACCAAAGCCTTTGACCTCGTCAGCAGACGTGGTCCCTTCAGACTACTAGAAAAGATTGGATGCCCACCAAAGCTACTAAGTATCATCACCTCATTCCATGACAATATGAAAGGCACAATTCAACATGGTGGCACCTCATCAGACCCCTTTCCTATCCTGAGTGGCGTGAAACAGGGCTGTGTTCTCGCACCCACACTTTTTGGGATTTTCTTCTCCCTGCTGCTCTCACATGCGTTCAAGTCTTCAGAAGAAGGAATTTTCCTCCACACAAGATCAGATGGCAGGTTGTTCAACCTTGCCCATCTAAGAGCGAAGTCCAAAGTACGGAAAGTCCTCATCAGGGAACTCCTCTTTGCTGACGATGCTGCTTTAACATCTCACACTGAAGAGTGTCTGCAGAGTCTCATCGACAGGTTTGCCTGCAACGAATTTGGCCTAACCATCAGCCTCAAGAAAACGATCATGGGACAGGACGTCAGAAATGCTCCATCCATCAGTATTGGCGACCACGCTCTGGAAGTGGTTCAAGAGTTCACCTGCCTAGGCTCAACTATCACCAGTAACCTGTCTCTCGATGCAGAAATCAACAAGCGCATGGGAAAGGCTTCCACTGCTCTGTCCAGACTGGCCAAGAGAGAGTGGGAAAATGCCGCACTGACACGGAACACAAAAGTCAGAGTGTATCAAGCCTGTGTCCTCAGTACCTTGCTCTATGGCAGTAAGGCCTGGACAATGTATGTCAGCCAAGAGCGACGTCTCAATTCTTTCCATCTTCACTGCCTCCGGAGAATACTTGGCATCAGGTGGCAGGACCGTATCTCCAACACAGAAGTCCTCGAGGCGGCCAACATCCACAGCTTATAGACACTACTGAGTCAGTGGCGCTTGAGACGGCTTGGCCATGTGAGCCGCATGGAAGATGGCAGGATCCCCAAAGACACATTGTACAGTGAGCTCGCCACTGGTATCAGACCCACCGGCCGTCCATGTCTCCGCTTTAAAGACGTCTGCAAACGCGACATGAAGTCCTGTGACATTGATCACAAGTCATGGGAGTCAGTTGCCAGCGTTCACCAGAGCTGGCGGGCAGCCATAAAGGCGGGGCTAAAGTGTGGCGAGTCGAAGAGACTTAGCAGTTGGCAGGACAAAAGACAGAAACGCAAGGGGAGAGCCAACTGTGCAACAGCCCCGACAAACAAATTTTTCTGCAGCACCTGTGGAAGAGCCTGTCACTCTAGAATTGGCCTTTATAGCCACTCAAGGCGCGGCTCCACAAACCACTGACCACCTCCAGGCACTTACCCATTGTCTCTCGAGATAAGGAGGCCAAAGAAGAAGAGTCATGGCACGAATTTATCAGAAGCTCATTTCGGGTCAAATATGACACGAAGGTTGCCAACAGTCTGGTTCAGCTTCAGACTGTTACCAGGGAGATGGAGTTGGTGTCTCGGGAACGGAGTTTGTGGTAGGCACCCAAGACAATGGTCTGGATTTTCCAGTGGGTGTTCGAATCCTGACGTCGGGCCTGTATGCTGATCCTGAGCCCGCCCATCTCATCAGTGCATTTGTTAGCACATCATTCTGGGAGGCGTCTTCCAATTGGCCGCCTCCGCCTTGCGGGGTGGGTGGGGTTCCTGAGGCTGCATACTCAGAGGGGCCGCAGCAAAGTCGGGCTGGTAGCCCCTCCGAAGCAGGCAGGTGACTGCGATATGGTGATGCCCTCGGTTGCTTGCACTGACGTCCACAAATAAAGAGGCCCGAAGCCGGTAAGGCCATCAGAGGAGAGGGGAAACCCCTCCACTGGACTAGTACTGGCACAGCTACAACCTTTCATCCTCCGGCCCTGTCATTCGGGCATGGAGCCTCTGTCTCCGATGGCCCCCTGGTCTGCCACTAGGAGGCCACCTTGATCCAGCTGGTGGGCTACATATACATCAGTGGGGCTGCTCTGATGGCTGGAAAATGCCGCCACTGTCGCAAAATGGCCCCCAAGTAGGGCCTTAATTGCCCTGATTGGCTGCTCACCTCCATGCAGCAGGCAGCCATCCCGGTTCCCAATCTCGCACACCCCCCCCACCCCCACCCACCCGTCGCTTGGAAAGGTCACTGGAGGCGGGAATTAATCAGGGAGCATCCCCGATGCAACTCCCCCTTCTTTTCCCAGTCCCCCCACCTGCCCGCATCCAACCCAGTCTCCATGGCAGCTGGGAAAAGTCAGCGTAAAGGCTTCAGTGACCCCAACGATTAGCTGGAGGGAATTTCTGCTCATCCAGTATTACAATCAGTCTGACAATTTAGCAGTAAGCAGAATACCTATGATGTTTTATAAATACAAGATTATTAGATTATGGAATTACACAATGTGTTATTTTGTCCTTAAAAAGGGTTATGCTTAACCTGGCCCCCTGCCTTAAAGCTATACAACAGTTTAATCACTGCAAATAGGCACATCCTGAGGTCAATTCAAAGCTCTCTCTCCATTTTTTTTTGAAAGAATGTTTCATTAGAATTTGTTAGCTTTACACAAAGTGCGATAAAGATATACACACATCACGCGTGCAGATCTCCTAAGGAGTTACACACTGAATCAGAGGTTTTCTGAGAACAGGGTTACTATGCAAAATGGTATCACTGAGGAACACTGACTTATCAGCGTGGAGGGTGCTTATGGGATTGAGTAGCACTGGGAATGTGGTTTAGGAGTTTGTGAGCACTGAAAAAGGGGATATGGAAAATTAGGAAGGAGAGGAGATCTGAAGAGAGATTCAAATCTAGCAGAAGTCAGGTGGTGGTTTTGGAGCACTGGGAGCTGGGATTATTGTGGGGAACAAGGATTGACTCCCTTGTGGGTGACAGAGACCCGAGAGAATAATACCCAAAATTAATGGACAGGACATCACAGGATGAGGGTGTGCATGTTCTTGAGGTGTGTTTGTCAAATGTACCAGGATTGCACCACTAATGAAGTTATCAACATGAACATAAATTTCCATAAACAAACAAAATTACTCAATAAAATACTCAAAGTTCATTATTTATACCTCCAAATTTACCTCAAACGTGGCAGAGGTATTTTTCATTTAACGTATACAATCACTAGCAATAAACAAATAAAATGGTGATCCAAAAAGGTTTGAAAAGAATATTTGGAGCCATTTGACTCTGTTTCTTTTGTTAAATTGATACATTTTCCTCACCGTTAATAATTAGAGCTCTGACGTCTTGCTCTTTCATTTAAAATTTCAACAAATCAAAAGCAGGTGTGACACTGAATTTCTGTATCATGTTTGAAGTGCAATAAACAAATATGTGCATGTACATAATTTTTAATGTGTTGACTAACAATTTTCCAGTGACACTGCTCACTGCAATTCAGATGAGGCATTACTTTATCAGGATAGGAACATTATACTGCCCCTACCATTTATAATATGTGCATTGGTGTTAAGATGTTTTGCCCAATATAGTCGGTGCTTGATAAAATACGTAGCAGGAAGGCAGGAATCGGCCTTGTGATTCTGTGGGACTGCAGCACTGACCTTTTATCCAATCAAATGTGAGAGTACCGAAGAGGCACAGCAGGAAAGCAAAGCAAGTGGAAAAGAAAGACAAACTTTCAAACAGCTGCCAGAAGATGAGAAATAGATGAGGGCCAAAAATCTTCAGTTATTGTGGCAGGAAACATTATTAAAATTCCATGACAAAGACACACTGTTTGATAATAATAGGGTACTATCTATGTACTGCACAAATTAGTGTTCCTGGCAAAGCCTCATGAGACAGGAGCGCATATTTTGAATTTGGGAAAGGCGGTCAGCTTTGATTTTGTCATGAAAATTTACAGTAACTGAAGTAAAAGTTTACTATCCAGCTTTGTGAGAATTTTAACTGTGTTCTGGTGATTTAATTCTTTGATTCTGTTATTTTTTTCATAAAAAATGCACCTCAGTGGTTATTCCTGTATGCTGCCTCACTATTTCAAACAAGAGCAGGGGAGTTATCCTCAGTGTCCTGATCAATATTTATCTCTCAATCAACATCATAAACACTGATTATCTGGTCATTAACACATTGTTGTTTGTGGGAACGTGCTGTGTACAAACTGGCTGCTGTGTTGCTTGTATTACAACAGTGACTACATTCAAAAGTACTACATTGTCTGCAAAACACTTTGGGGCGTCCTATGGTCACGAAAAGCGCTATATAAATGCAAATCTTTTTTTTCTCCTACGCATCTAATTGCTACAAGTTTGGGTCTCGGCTACAGTGGTGCTAGTCACTGCTGTATGTGTTCCGTGTGCCTTGCATTTATTGGTGTTCCTGCACTGGCCAATATCTAACTATGTAACAGTGTAAGTGACAAGGTTATAACAATAGTATCCCCTTGTGATATGAACTGGGTATATGTGCCTGTCCAATCTTTTCTAAGGTAGGCTGAGAAAACCTGGTAAGCTGAGGTCAGATATAAATCGTTAAGCTGCAACAATCGGACTCAGAGTTCAATTTGTGCACTTATCTTTATGAAATAATAAAAAATATGCGATGATTCCCAGTGGAAGTGGTCCTACTTGCTTAACTTAAAGTAGCTTTTAACAAGCCTCCTGCATTCTATCTCTCTGAGCCGAACAAAAGTCAGCCCGTACTGTATTCGGTTTAAAAATCTGTCAGAGTGCGTCTGTCGTTTTTTGTTCATTTCCTCGCATTCACACCCTGTGGGGAAGACAACCCCTGCCAAGTGCCCAGCACCAGGGACCTTGCAACGTAATGTTTGCGAGCTGTTGATCTATTATTGTGACAGGCTAATGAATTATTTACTGTTTACAATCTTGGGTAAACCACTTGAATGCCTAGCCCATTAGTATTTTAACCATCTGTCATCTTGGGTTTCTGGCACTGGAGATGAAATGTGGTGTTTGATTTACTGGACAATCCCTAGGATTTGGCAGTACTTTGGGACACTCAGGGTCTGGAAGTTTTGGGGGAAATACCAAATTCAGTCAAGTGAGTCAACCTTGGAGGGAGGGGTCTCAAGATCTGGAAACACTGGGTAAGATTACAAAGGTTGCAGAACCTGGGGGTGTAAGAGGGAAGGAAAGGTTTCAGGAAACATTAGCACTGGAGAAAATGCTGGGATATGGAGGGGATTCTAGTGGAGTGGATGGTGCATTCTGATAGGCCTGGGGAAGGAGCTCCTGAGATGTTGCAACACTCGTCCAAACTTAGGTCGGACTTCCAGAGAGGGTTAATGGGAGATGTCAGTATGTGGCAGTGCTCGAGGGAGGTCCCCTTGGGTGCACTGGAAGAGGTTTAGAAGTGGAAAAATGTTCCAGGGCTGGGACTAACAGGGACAATTTATTTAATTCACTGTGTGTATTGTTGTGGGACGACCTTAAAAGCAAACCACCTTAAGAAGCTGTAAGTGAAAGTCACCAGAGGAAGTGATGTTGCATCACACATGACCAGAGTGTTGTGGGTGTAGCCAGACAGAGTAAGATGTGTTTAGATGTGACTTGTGCAGGAACTGTTTATATACATATATGTTCTAGTTTAAAGTATAATAAAAAAACACATTCTCTTTAGATATTACTTATAGTCTGCGAGTCTTACAATAGTTCAAATATCAAAGGAACAAGTAACATTGCATGAATGTGTCCCAACCTTAATTCTTTGGGAAAATATTGGCAACATCAGAGCTACTATTGAAACAAAAACATTGTGTGTGATGTAATTAACAAACGTTTTCACATAGTCTAAACTTAATTCCCTGCAACCCAGTCTAGGGACCTGAGCACATAATCTAGGCTGATAATTTAATACTACGCTGTCGGCGGGGTGCCATCTTTCAGGTGAGATGTTAAGCCAAGGTCCCATCTGGATGTAAGTGATCCCAAGGCACTATTCAAAGAGGAGAAGGGGAATCCTCTTAGTGCACTGACCAACATTAAACAGAAATGGGTAGATTTTCAATTTACTGTCCAAATCAACAGTAATGTAAAGCATACTGTTTCTATAACAGGCAGCTGTGCTTCTCTGCAACACCAGCTTTACCTCCAGTTGCCAAACTGAAAATGACCCCATTATCTGATCACTTATTTCACTGCAGATTGTCAGACCTTGCCTGTATACACCATTCTTACGAGCACTGTAAGGCACTTGCTGAGGAACTCACCACTTTGTAGGTACAACTAATTATATTACAGTTGCAGTAAATCAGCAACTCCAATGTAATGGCGTGTTTTATTCTGTAGTGGTTAGAAGTTGCACGTGGGTATTTGGAAGTAGTAAGTGATGGCTCTTTTCAGTAATTGAAATGAAAAAGGGCGGTACTGCAATTGCACAGTGTACACTCATGTCCCAAATGTCTTCCCTTGAAATGTCAGCTACTTCAAAAGCGTTTCTAAAGGTCAACATCACAGACTTCTTGACACGGGCTCTCAAGGTTACATGAAATCTGAAGCATTCTGTGGACCTCTCACAATTAACATTCTATTTTGCTACATATTTCAGTAAGCTATTTCAACAATTCATAGTCTTGTCCATTGCTATTACATCATGACATTTATGGGAATTTATGTATAATGGACAAATGTCAAAGATGGAGCAGTATGTCACAGTAACTTCAATGGCTCAGAAATATGATTTTCAACCACATGCCTTTCCTCAAACATCACTGACAGAGTTCTGGTTGATTTTGAGTACAAATAGGAAATTTTGTAGTATTGAAGGAATGTAGCAGCAGCTACAATGGTAGATATGATCTTTATTCTTGGTCTTTAGCAAAATCTTCCCATTGACAAAAACATCATCTTATAAGCAGAGTAAGGCACTTGACAAACAAATCGCCACTTTGTAGGTACTTCCTGAAAGAATTTTTACTCATTGCTATCTTAACTATTGTGACCTAATGTCAACCCATATATGGCTTATTCAGATGGCTACCATCATACATACCAATCCAACAAACTGACAAAAGCTGATCAACAGCTTTAAGGAGTATGTCAAAAGGCCCATCTGGCCAGTCCCAATATACCACTATACCTCTCATACCCTGTCAAAATTTTCACCAAATACTTATCCCATTCTCCCATCATTTTGCTGATATCAATCAGCCCACAGTCTCCTGTGGAAATTCATTCCATACATTCAATACCCACTGCGTAAAGCAATTAAATCTAAACTATCTTTTCAACCACACCCTTTCCTTTCCCCCCCCCCCCCCCCCACCCCCTCGAAGTTTGGAGTTATGCCGTTTTGTAGTACCTGTAAATATGTGAAACAGATTACATTTATCTTGTCCCCAACCTTTATGATATTGACTATTTCAGTAACGTTACCCCGAACCTTCTATTCTCCAGTGTAAGCATTCCCAGCTTTTTCAACAACTTACATTTATATTGTACATTTAATGCAGTAAAACATCTCAAAGGTGCTTAACACGAGTGATATCAATAAAAATACTTTTAATACAAAGCCAAAAAAGAAGAAATCAGGACAGATGACCAAAAGTTTGATCAAAGAGGTAGGTTTTAACGCGCGTCATAAAAGAGGTGAGGTAGAGAGGTGGGGAGATTTAAAGAGGGAGTTCCAGAGATTAGAGCCTAGGCAGCTGAAAGCATGCTGCCAATGATGGAGCAATTAAAATCGTGGATGTGCAAGAGGCCAGAATTGGAGGAGCACAGAGACCAGGGTTGGAGGACGCTACAAAGATTGGAAGGAGTGAGGTATGGATGGATTTGAAAACAAGGATGAGGATTTTACAATTGAGGCATTATCGGATAGGAAGCCAGTGAAAGTCAGTGAGCGAAGTTAAGGTGTCTATCCTTGCTACCAATTTAGTTGCCATTTGCTTCATGCTTTCTACCTGATTGTACTTCCCAGAATACAATGGCCAGACTGTAATAAGTATCAGAATTGTAAACAGTGCTCCTTTTGGGGCTAAACCAGCACTGTTAAAACTGGATCACTACTTTATGCTTGGCTCCATTTCTCTTGTTTTACAGTCTAAGATCCTATTCACTCTTTACTTCACACTGTGTTGATGGCTTCACCAATCTACACAATAGTACCCTTATATCTTTCTCTTGCATCATGTCCGGTAGAATACCATTTAGCTTATACTGCTACTTTTTATTCAATGTCATGACTTTGCATTTTCCATTTTAAATCTTACTGACAGCCAGTATCTCTTGCATTGCATCCAAGTGTCACTGTTTTCTGACAAAAATCAACTTGGGCCATGCAGCCCTGAGGTTTTAGCTGAGGGGAACCATATAAATGGAGATCCAATGCGATTGCACATGTATACATGTTTCAGTGTGCAGATACAAACAACAGGACTGCGGGGCAACTTTAGAAGAGTCACGCAGCATTGGGACACATGACTTTGTTTTGGTGCAAAATCCTACTTCACTAAATCATCTGTGGTGAGGGATTTCCTGCTATTGAGTGTTCCCATCTTTGGCAGCTCCTCATATCTATGAATACTTTGATCAGGCATAATTTGATTGAAGTGTAGAACAAAGGCTGCGACTAATTTACCTGGGTCTTGCAGACAACCAGGCTCCATTCTGAAATCTAGTCAATAAAGACAGCTTCAATTTTATATCTAGGTATTTTAAAACACTATGAAATAAAGATTGAAATTTTCCCTACTTGTCACAGAATGATAATTCTATTTTTGTCACATTCATAAATAGACACAGTAGATTGAGAATATTTCCCCACTTATGGCATTGAGAGGCTGAACTTCCTGCCGTCATGGGGATTGGTTCGATATAAAAGATTTGTTCTCTGGCTGCTCTGACCAACAGTTACAAAGCAGAACAAGGGATGACTGAGACAAACTAGTAATTTCACACTATAATACACTTGGAATTTTGTGGCAATTCAGTACCATCTATTTGCCTTTTAAAATGGTAACTCTACTAGCCTTTGTTTCAGTATGAAAGATTGATGAGTTATACAATTTGGTACTGCATCCATCATACTTGGTTTGACAAATGGTCCTTAAGCCCCAATCCATCATTTCTACGAAACACTCTTTCCAAGTTTCATTTTTCCTCAGGGAATAGCCGGGAGCATGATTTTATGTACTACCATATGCTTCCACTGAAAAAGTATCACTTGACTATGTGATATACACAGGAGTTAGCTTTGTATGTATGTAAAGCAAGATTGCCATTAACCGAGGTGATATGTTTGATTCTAAATGAAGACTGGGTCAAACCAAGTTTTAAATATTATTTAGCAAATTGGATAGCGGAGTTTATCTACTTATGCAACCCTCATAGAAGGTATGGCAACACCCACCGGGGATGATCAGAGTTTCCTCCATTTGTGAGCAAATACAGAGAGGATCCCAGCTGTCTGCACATTTTTTTCCAGGGAACTGGTTAGGCACCTGCAGTCAAAATTTGCAGGGTTACGGGGAAAAGGCGAGTCTAGTTAAATTCCTCTTGCAGAGAGCCAGCATGGACTCAATGGGCCGAATGGCCTCCTTCTGTGCTGTAACCATTCCATGATTCTATTCTACAATTGTTGCCTTTAGCAGAGCACTTAGGAAGAGGAGTAGCTTGGAGTTGCTGTGCTCCAAAGTGGCCTGAAGTTGAAAATTCTCCAGGAGTCTTGCCCTTGGTCTTTGCACTGCTGTGGAATATTCTAATTAATATAGAAAGAGATCGCAAGAATGCTCGATTACCTGCTATGGCCATCATTCTTGGGGTATAATTGAACTTCCACGTCAGGCTTAGATAGGCTAGATGTCCGGCATGGACACGGTGGGCCGAAGGGCCTGTTTCTGTGCTGTATAACTCTATGATTCTATGACATGGATTCTTGGTATTATAAGGTTTTTGAACACGAGGAAGGGCAAACACTTCTCCATATCTACCTCTGTTGAAAACCGACTTACATTAAGTTTGGAATGGCATTTTTAATAGGTAAATTTATTTAATATATATTGAAAGAGTCATAGTAAGCTTGTGAGGCTTGACCAGGCTGTCCACCACAAAATGTTGTACACTACAAATTTGCAACTTGGAAACAGACAGAAACAAAATGTCAACTTCAAGTCTTAAGAGTATTCTAACACTGAGAAAAACAAAATGTTGGCATTTTATCACCAAGCTAAACAGGACATTGAGTTCCTGTATAAGATTAGCTCATCAGATTTCAAGGAAGTTTTTAATAGTTAACTTAGCACCAGATAAATCTTACTGCAGCACCTTTATGTTCCTCAATCACATGACTGTTTTGTTGAAATGCACTGCAACATTATTTGTGTTTTGATAAAATTGGAACTGGAACATTAGAAAATATAAATTTCTACAACCCTCAGCATATCTTTCCATTTGGGAGCATTTTGTCCACATCACAACTCTAATCTTCAGCTACTCTCCTAGTACAACTGCCAATAACAGCTAAATAATATTGGCGGAAATGCAAAGTTGTTGTTCAAATCAGAACCTGAATAAACCAGCCAGCAAGCTAGAGTCCAGAGAAAACCAGTCAAACAGACTTTTAGTTCATGCCATTTGTCAACAAATTGGGAAAATTATATGGTTGCTTTAATTTGACAGCTTGCTAGCAACATTCAGCAACTTGTTGTTTGTACTTTAAAGAACCCAGGTACTCCATCTTGAATTAGCATAATAAATTAATTCCCTTTGAAAAGAGAAAATATTGCTCTCTTCAGTGTGAAATTTTGCCTCCTGTTATATCTAACAATTTACAGAAAATTACAGGAAACTATATAAAATTCCCTACATTGCAACAGTGATTACACTTCACAAGCAAGTACTTCATTGGCTGTAAAGCACTTTGGGATATCCTGTGTTCATAAAAATAGCTATATAAATGCAAGTCTTTTAAAAATCTGTTGAGATTTAGCATCAGAGATCATTGCTTGCAACTTGTCTTATGAAATTCTCCTCAAAACTGTAGCCCATTGCTGGGATTGTTATAGCCATATGTCAACATAACAACCAACCATCTCATCTTGTGTGTGCATTTTGTAAGCTTTTGAAAGTCGACTGCTAGAGACAATCTTTAAAGAAACTACTTCAACATCAAAGATCGGATGGATAAAGGTTGAAGGGATTTAAACTCGTGGTGAGAAGTTTAATTTGAGGCACTGGGGAGCCATGAGCCAAGACAAGTCAGCGAGAGCAGGGGTGATGAGTTGGATTTGGTGCAGAATAGGATACAGGCAAGAGAGTTTTGGATGAGCATTTGATGGAGCATGGAACATGGAAATCTAGCTACAAATGCATCAGAATCGGAGTCTGGATGTGGCAAAAAGCATTGATGAGGGCTTTAGCAGCATGTGGGCTTTGTGAGGAGTGGAGTTGAACAATGTTATGGAGGTGGAGGTAGGTAGACTTTGTGCTGAACAGAATGTGGGGTCAGAAGTTGAGCTTAGGGTTGAAAAGGATGCTACAATTGCCAACAGTTTGGTTCAGCCTGAGAGCGTGACTGGGGATACGGATCGAAACAGTGGCAAGGGTACAGAGTTTGCTGGGGTTGGAGGGCCAAAGACAATGATGGGAAGAGATGACAAGGGTAGTTCTGAGACGTAGAGGAACAATACCTGAGGAGAGCAAAAAACTTACAATGTTACTAACATTCTGGGCTAGGAAGGGAAATTGAGGGTCAGCAATTTAGTGGGAATGTTGCCTAAAGTTCAAGAAGCGAGTCACATGGGTAAAATGAACTCAGAGAGGGCAATGGGGGTGGTGGGAGAAAAAATGGAGAGAGACAGGGGTTCAGGGCTAGGCAGGGATTTATGCTGAAAGAGAGATTTGACTTGATAGTTACGGTCGTGGTTGGTAGTGGAGATAAAAAGCCAGGGGTCATCTTTTCTAAGCTGATCCTAGAGTATTGGCGGTTTTGGTAGAAGAGAGCGTAGCCTGATAACACGATGTGGTACAGTCAGAACTAGTGATGGATGGCTAGAGCAACTGTGTGCCAGATTTGGTTAAGTCTGCGCTTCTCAGACTTCAGGAAGAGAAGAATGGGACTGTACCTGGGCAAATGACCAGAAAAGGAGACAGTGAAGGTTTTACTGCAGACCAAGGCATCAAAGGTGGAGGTGAGGGTAAAGCTCAGATTGAGCAGATTAATGGCCGCAGAACTGCTTTGGGGAATGGAGGACCAAAGACAAGGCAGTAGGGAGTTTGAAAATATAGTTCTAAGTAACTTGGGTGAGGGGGATGGGGGAAAAAAATTTTTTTGCCCAAAAGAAGATACAAAAGGAAGTGGGGTTAGAAGCAGATGGTAGGACTTGGGTGATGAGGAATACAGAGGAGTGGTCAGAGATGGTCTCATCAGTGATGAAAACCATGAATGCAGGAAGGCCAGACAGATGTTCGAGTTTGTATGGAGGGAAAGGTTTCGGGAGGACACAAAGACAGATCAGGGTGAATTGTTAGACCTTGGAAATATAAATTCCTTACAGCAGAGACAATCTGGCATAAATTAAAGTCTCATTTTGTGGGGAAATGAGACGAAAACACAGGGCATCGATGCTCTGCCATCCTACACCACCTGCTACCCAACTAAAAGTTTTAACTGATTCCATTTTCCTGTTCTGATTACTGATTATACTCAAAGCAACTGCACGGATTTGTTCTAAAAACTGGAACAACTTATTCATTCATGTGAGAGGAAGACATTAAAAGTTATAAATGACAAGTCTCCTGGAACTTGCTTGGTTGTTTTTAGGAGTTAGAGAGAAGTTTTCCAGAGTTCTTCCAAAATTGGAAGAGTGGATCTGGATCGGCGCAGGCTTGGAGGGCAGAAGGGCCTGTTCCTGTGCTGTAATTTTCTTTGTTCTTGAAGGGTTTTATTTTTTCTCTGCCCAGGAGATTGCATGATTCAGGGATGTATGTGGCTGCACCATCTCTGGATGGGGTGAGCTAGATAGACTAGATGATCTTCTCCCATCCTTTTTGTACACTTGTATGTCTTTAGCTACTGCAGGGAGCAACTTTGCACCATTTATTTGCTTAATCTTACTTTAGATGATCTGAGGGGTCATGGCACACCTTGGCCCTAGATTTGACACTGGTCAAAGTAAAAGTATTATTTACTCTCTGTGTGCATGCAGTGACTTTCCTCATTTTGTTTAAAAGTCTTTCCCTTTGGAATTGTACCAAGTTATTTGACTAGTTTTAGATATTTTTGCAATTTGTAATCATGCTCAATCTATAACAGATAATCCACTTTAAAAAAAGTCATGTACATTACCTCCTCAAAATGACACACTATATTTACCCGACACCAGAAAACTTAGGTACAGCTTGACAAGTACCAAAGGTTAAGGATGCGCAAAATGTACACGAGATGCTGCTGAAATTAATTATGTAAAGCAGGACAACCTACCAACACAAAGCACTGGGAAGCTTCCTCCTACTTAATCACAGGGGCACCTGATCAGTTAGGGTATTGACCGATAAAGTTAACTAAAACCACCTGGCAGCTATAACTCTCCAATAATGGTTCCATTAATGAGCCAGATTGATTGATCATCATCAATGATATTTTGGAGTACTGCAGAGCTCCCTGGCTCAGGTTTTGGATTATCACATCATTCATGGAGGATTAACTCTGTTCCAACCATGGTTGATGATGAGGAAAGGTTATATTGTAAGAATCAGATCCATTATACAACAATTCACACTCAAAAGGCAACAATGGTGAAACAGAATTTTTATTACCTTAGTTGATTAGTAAGGGTGCAGTTTTCAGAAGGATTACATACAAATTAGGGGCAGATAGATTGGGAATGGGCAAAAAAGTTGAAACATCATTTCCCCAAAAATAAAAAGTTTTACATTTGTCAAATCAAATGAAATCTGTAAGTTACATTACATTTTTAGACCTTTATTTATATTTTCTTTAAGTGTCTGTAATTTCATCCAAATTATCAACAAATGTAAAAGCTATTTGAAGTTCGGAATAGTCTTATTGTTAAAACACACCAATCCCAGCCACCAAGATCACTGCTTGAACAAAAAAGTAGGCACTTCTTGTGTGTTTCAAGGTCAACTTACCTCCCTGAAGTAATACCAGCATTATTTCATCTTATTCCAGTTCATGGGTTGTTGCTGGTATAGATTGACTACCGCATTTTCCTACATAACAATCTCTACATTTCAAAACTAATTCACTGTCTGAAGTGCTTGCACACATTTTGATGGTCTGATAACGCATTCTATAAATACAGGTATTTCTTTATTGTTCAGTCCATTTAATTATAACAAGTTAATCTACCAAAATACTTTGGTACTTCTAATTTTTCCCATTTTTCGCCCTTCCTTTCTCTGCTAAAGATGTGACTCCTTCCTGGGTAAAGAAGGGCCACACAACCCCGTACCTTCTCCAGGTTGTCAGTACTCATTTGGGAGCCTCGATGGTAAATGTTGGCAGACTATTCTACCAACCAGGCATCATCACCAAGGCCAAATCTAGTCACACTTGTGTATTCTAGGAGGAGTAGTTGGATAGTTATCAGAAGTAGAAGCTTCTGCCATAACTCATGGATACGAAGGTTCATAATTGTGCCTTACCATCACCCCACCTAAGACCAGCTAACCCAGTCCAGACCACAAGTGAACATAGAACGTTCCTGGTCTGAATCATCACGAGTGTCCTGCATATCTGGATTATAAATCAAAATGCACAGAGGTTTAAAAGTAATAGTATTTATGTTACTGACTGCTTACCATATCTTCTCAAATATTTGTTGTCCTCAAACATTGAATGTGAACATCTATTTTGGAATACAGCAACACATGCCTCAGAATACTGTGTTAAGAACCAACGATAAGCTGTAGGTTTGTTTGGTACAAGTATCACAAACTCAATGTTACCAAATCTCGATGACAAGATTTTAGCTCAACTACTTAAAAACTGCCTTTGAAACATTAATCTTAGCAAGATCTAAAAAGAGTATCTGTTTAAAAAAAACCTGTTACACTATTTCATCTAGCCTTTTTAGAGAATGCGATTATCTAACAAAATAAATTATTAACTCTCCAATACTCATTACTCACCTGGGAAATGATGCATGCTCATCCCTTCCAGTGAAAGCCGCACTGTATGAACTCTGCAAAAGTTCTGGTTGAATATCACTTATCATGAAAAGTCAGTTCTATATCATAGTAGCTACTCTGCAACATAGGACATTGCAGGACTTATCAATAGAATTTATATATATTCTGAACTATAAAAATATCTGCAGTGGATTTCGACACAGCATGTTTGTTTTTACACAATCTGATCATTTCAAAATTGACGTTCATCCAAAATTGCTGACATTAGCAACTGACAGACAAAACAAGCTATGTCCTCCTGCTTCACCATCTGACAGCAAGTCACTCAGGATGGGCTACAGGATACAGATTCCCGTCAGCCAGGCATTTTGGACAGAAAGCTTCTGTCAGCATTTGGTCTTTACAGTTGTTTCCAACAGTTATTTAAATATAGATGCAGATATCTTCTTAAAATTAAACAGTAGTGAACATTTCCAAGCCAATGCAGAAGATAATAAATCATTATCAACTGTTGAGGTCTTCAAGTCAACAGAATGGAAGATAGCACGCTGCGGATTCAAGCAATCTGAGGCATCTTAACATACAGAATGATAGCACTGTGACTGACAGAACAGCAGTTTGGTTTCCCCGAGAGACGATATCATTTTATTACTAATTCTAGATGCTTGGCATTGCACCTGCTGCAGTCAGTAACTGAGCACTAGCTATATGGAGAGCTAATTGTGCTCAGATTTCACTGTGCTACAGTTAATGCTGATGTAATGTTATTTATTAAAGTCCTTGGGATTATTTTGCACAATGAGTTTTTTTGTTATGTCTGCCAGTTTATCTAAATGCCTTAGGATATCGATGAATGCATACAGTACATGAGCACTGGACCAAAAAAATGTTAGCACCAGCTGTTTACAACTACAAATGGATTAAAATGATATGTGCGTATTAAGGACATGCAATAATTTACTCAGGAACTCTTTAAATAGCCACCTCAATAAGCACTTTGCCAAGCTTCTCAAGATAGGAAGTATAGTGTATTTGCTTATCACCAGTATTTAGCAGTTATGAGGAAATTAACCAGCATGAACACAGAAAGCAATGATGTACTCAAAATGTCAACATATAGAATCTTGGAACACTGGTAACACACCATTCTCTCAGTAACATTGATGACAATGTTGGTCCTGAATTTCAAATTCTGTGAGCTACACAAAGGCCAGTGTGACATTTTATGTGCAGGCAACTCTGTCTCAACACTTTTTAAAAAGTTAAATTTATTTACAATAAAAAAAAGACTTGCATTTCTACAGCACTTTTCACAACCTCAGGACATCCCAAAGCACATTACAGTCAATACTGTAATGTAGAAAATGCGGCAGCCAATTTGCACATCGCAAGCTCCATAAATGGCAATGAAATAACGATCAAATAATCTGTTTTTGCAATGTTGGTTCAGCGATAAATATAGTCATAGTCAGAGAGATACAGCACTGAAACAGGCCCTTCGGCCCACCGAGTACCATGGGATCTTTTATGTCTACCTGACAGGGCAGACAGGGCCTTGGTTTAACATCTCATTCAAAAGACGGCACCTCCAACAGTGCAGCGCTCCTTCAGTACTGCACTGGAGTGTTGGCCTAGACTTTTGCGCTCCAGTCCTGTAGTGGGACTTCCACAACCTTCTGACTCAGGAGTCCTGCTGGGTAAACTGATTTAGGTTCCTATAATACTTATAATACACTAGTTTAATCTTTATCTCTCTTAGTGGATGTCTTTTCAAACATATGTCACTCCACCTTTGTAAGGTTTAATTTATAGAAGTTACATGCACATCTGTTAGGCCGTTTCTGCATTTCGAGCTCCATCAAACCTAAATCAAATTCAAAGAATATAAACAACAGACTCCAAGATGTTTGGTGCAAAATCAATGCAGTGAATACTTAAAATCAGCTTGGCTCAGCTGATTGAGTACTCAATCTCCCTCCCAGTCACTGCCTCAAAGGTAACCAAACTGAGCGCAACCTCGGTATCCTATTCAAACTCGAGATGAACTTCCAACCCCATGTATTTTAGATCACAAATACTACCTATTTCCATGTTTGTAATAGCATCCATCTCCATCTCAACCTATCAGATACTGAAATCCTCATTCATTCCTTTTCCATCTCCAGACTCAAATATTTCAATGTTCTCCCAACCAGCATCCATTTCTCCACCCTCCATAAACTTCAACACATCCAAAATTCTGATGCCCAAACACTATTCAGCACCAAGTCCCACTCAACCCTCACTCCTGCCCTTATTAACCTACACTGCCTTCCAATCCCCCAACATCGTAAATTTATAATCCTCATCTTTGTGGTTAAATTCCTTCATGGCCCCAACTCTCCCTATCTAACCTCCTTCAGCTCTCCAACCACCTCCAAAGCTCTCCGTCCCTAACTTCAAGCTCCTATGCATTCCTTCCACCCTTTACCCCATCATTGGCAGCCACCACCTCCGTCACAAAGAGATCACTCTCTGCAATTCCCTTGCTAAATCCCTCTGCCCTTCTCCTTTAAGAACCTCTTACAACCCACCTCTGGCCACCCCTCCTAATAGCTCCTTGTTTGGATCAGCATCCATTTGTTTCCTTCATCCTCTATGTGCACCTTCAGATGATTTTTTTCCTATGTTAAAGACATTGAAAAAATGTAAGTTGTTGTTGTAAACACAAGGCCAAAAATTTCCCAATCTACCACTTATTCATTCCACATGCAGGCTCACTGAACAGCTCACCAAGCCCAAGACGTACATAGCTCAACACACAAAGGTAAACTACAAACTGCAAATATTGAAACACTTTGCAGACTACCAAAAATGCATGCAAGTACTTTTTAGGATCTTTGCTCATTGCACCAGACACTTTAATCTATAGGAATTGGAATTCCAAGTATCTTATCACTACCCCACACAAAGCATTTTAACCTTCAGTACTTGAATTCCCTCTTCACGCAGAGCATCAGTGAATGCACAAGTAACACAGGAAGCTTTCACACTTCCGCTGAGATTTTGTGTACAAAATCATGAGAGGTATAGATAGGTTGGATAGCAAGAAGCTCTTTCCCCAGAGTGGGGGATTCAATTACTAGGGGTCACGAGTTCAAAGTGAAAGGGGAAAAGTTTAGGGGGGATATGCGTGGAAAGTTCTTTACGCAGAGGGTGGTGGGTGCCTGGAACGCGTTGCCAGCGGAGGTGGTAGACGCGGGCACGATAGCGTCTTTTAAGATGTATCTAGACAGATACATGAATGGGCAGGAAGCAAAGAGATACAGACCCTTAGAAAATAGGCGTCATGTTTAGATAGAGGATCTGGATCGGCGCAGGCTTGGAGGGCCGAAGGGCCTGTTCCTGTGCTGTAATTTTCTTTGTTCTTTGTAATACCTCATCCTGCTGGAGAAATGCAGCCAACCAGCCATTTATCAGCTCTTAAGACTTTTTTTCCCAAATGACAGACTTGTACCTCAAACAGTTACTGACTCACTGCCATCCTTAAAATGGAAGCCAACAGCTACAGGACAGTGAACTGATCTTGTTTTTGAGGACTGATGAAGCTAGGATCAGCTGAACAACTTGGGCATGACAGAGTACATAGGTAGACAAGGAAGTTATGGTTCATCAAATCACACGGATGAATCTCCAAATTTAACAAAACAAAGAGGAACAATATGTGAATGTGTTTAAATACATTTAAGGGATTCCCCAATACCATGCCAAGCGATCAGCCAGAAGGGTAACAAGGTAGTCAGCACAGTATAGTGGACAAATCTCAGTCTCACAACACTGCTTTTTGGATCACTAAGTCAGCACCTTTGAACTGAGGTCACAGCAACTCCCTCAGCTTGCTGATTCCAGTCTAAAATTGAGCCACCAAAGTAGCTGCTTATCCACTTTGAAGGTAAACAGCATAGGATATAGCACAATATCAATAATACACGTTGAAAAGAGAGCACTGGATGGTCTATCATTAGAAGCAGTAATTACTTTTCCTTGCTGCTTATGGCTTCCCTGAACGAACTTTGGAAATAGTTTCCCATTGCATCTTATTAGAATTTTGAACAAGGAAATGTGCCCTATTTCAGAACGGAGACAATGGGGAGAGAACACTTCCAAAACACCACAAATTGCACTCCAAATAGCATGCACTAAGATTGGTAAATACTTCCCTGGATTCATGACAGTTCTATTGCCAGTAACACTTATATGGATCTGTCAGTATGAGTTGAGGTCAAATCTGACCATGAAGACTATCCCTCTGGTATGTCAGAACTATTAACTCAGAGAAACAGAGCAGCCACTATCTTCCCCGTCTACCCAGGAATGTGTTCGTCCAGTGAGAGAAAGTCCCTCCCTAAGCTGAAAGATGGAATACAAAACTAACTGCATAATGTTCATAGTTGCACTCGACAGTAATTCATGACATATATGGCAAAATGATAACCTATGTCAAGTTGGGCAGGAATAACTGAAAGCATAGATTGCATAGCTCTAATGTCTCCAAAAGGGACTACCAGCAGGCACATTTAATTTTTGTTATGTGAAAAACACTCATATAATATTACATTCCATCAAATGTTATAATTTTATTTGGAAAATGAAAAAAACAAAGACTCCTTCTTTGGCTTTGTTGTGGTTGAGATTACTAAGCCAGATAGCAATAAAATTATAAATTTTACTGGAGGAAAACAATTCCAAAATTTTAGTTTTTACTTGTATACAGCAATGAAAGATAGACAAAAGTTTTTAATTACTCATAGGAACACAAGCTTTTTAAGTGGTTTCAGGGCTGAATAAAAAGGCTACAAATTGACAAACATGCATAGAGTATTGTACCTCCAACCATACGTCAATATATATTTCAATCTGTTACCAGGATACTAATGGCAGCAATTTCAATACCTTGCAATCTTTGGATGACTATGAATATGTATTACAAACTCACACTAAAGCTAATTAAATACAAAGACTTCAATCAATCAATCATTCAGGATATACAGCCTTAAGGGGAAAGAGAGGCATATCAAATCTCTCCATCAAAGTAGCCGAAGCAATTGAGTACATCTCTCCCGACCAGACTATCTTGAGTCCCACAACTGCCCACAGCTCAAACTCACTTGCCTCTGTGAATTTCATTAGATTCTGGCTCAAATGAATTATTTCAAAAGCAGACAAGGGAGTAGAAACTTAAGATATGACAGAAATGAATACCAAATTGAAGTAGTTTTAACGGCTGAGTGAGGTTTTTTAAGTTCTTGTTGAAAAAGGTGTATTTTGGTGATGCATTGCATTGCCTACTGGAGCACAAACATGCAGTGTTACATTCATCCTACGATTTCCAAGATCATTATTGATGGGGAAGGCCGTACAGCACATTTGATTCGCGCACAGCCTCTCTGCTCCTTATTGTAGCATCCAGTCGTTTCCTAAATGATTAGAGACTTTGGCCTCAATATTACCACACCCACGATGGTTGAGAAAGTGCAGTTAAAGATTGAAATGCGGGAAAGATGTCCCCAAGAGGCTGCATATTTGCCCAGTGCTTTTACTGCGGTGGATAACGAGGTGTCCGAGTGTCATGTCGTGGAGAGGCACCTCATTAACCTATTTAACTTGGGTTCCCCGTGTGCAACTGGGAGCCTGATTTAAAATTCACTGTTGCACGACTTTCCCAGGGCTCCGGAAACCTAGCAGCCAAAGAGAGGTGGGAACTTTCAGCTTATTACAGCATTGTGTATGGGTCAGGAGAGGTAAGCCTGTTCCACCCAGCCTCTGACTCCCTTCTACTGATTGGGGCCTCTCGCTCACCCATCCAGCCTATATGCCCCCCTCCCCCCACGACAGATGGTCTTACTCCTGTGATGGCCAATCTCTTCCCCACCCCCCAACTTCCCCCAGCCACCCCATGAATAGTTGATCTCTCCCTGCTCTCCCGAATCCCTGGGAATTGTACCCAAGGAATCCAGGCTGTGACCCCTTCCGCTGGTTTTCCCTCTCGGCTGCCAGTCTGTCTGTCAATTTGGCTGAGGAACGCATCCAAAAAGTGATAATGAGGTCCTGCCATTAGGTTCAGCAGAACTTCCCTTTCCGCAGCCTTACCAGGTTCCTCAACTACTTCTGGGGGGGGGGGGGGGGGGGGGGGGGGTGGTGAGGCCTGACAATCGGGCACAAGGTGCCCAATTGAGGACCGCCCCCGCTTCCCCAACCACCACCAGGACCGGAGATGTCCCCCTTCCCCCCACAAACGACCACCCTTGCCTCGCCGGGCCACGACTTATCTGCCCGGCGAGGCAAACCAAACTTACCTCGGTCTTGCGTCCATGTCCTCGGCTGGACTGCAGTCCTAGCAGTGGCCACCGCTCCTAGTGACGCTGCTGGAACCAAGAGCTGCCAGCCCGATGATTGGCCAGCAGCTCAATGAGGCAGGACTTCCTCCCTCAAGTGGGTGGAAGTCCCGCCTCTGAACACTGAAAGCCCAGGGACCCATAAAATGCGGGTCGGATCCCCGGGCCGGGCAGATGCGGGTTCGCCACTAACTTTTACGTCGGTGGCCATCTCCCGTCTGCCCGTCGTAAAATCCAGCCCCTCCTGTTGAAAATGTAGCTTTCCTCTCTTTAACCGTCCTCACCCATAAACGTTTAAAACTTCAGAAAGGTGGAGAAATAAGGGCAATTGTGAGAATATTGAAATATTCTAGGATATTAGAAATGAGCATCACAACAGTTAAACTAAACTATGTTTTAGTTGCCGTTCTAAGCTGCAAGCTACTGAATTCTGTACTCAAAGTAATTACTGACACTAGCCCCTTGTGTGAAAGGTATATATCACTTGAGAGCAATTAAATCCACACTAATTTAATCCAGACCAACCAATTTGTCGATGTGTGGTTAATACTAAACCATAGGGCAATGACTGATTTACAAGATCTATAAACCCTGGAAGTTTGCCAACATTACAATCTGTATTCTTCAAACTATAGCTGAAGTACATAGAGCAACAGGACTGAATTCAGGCAGTTCTTTTTGCACAATCACAAGTAGAAAAGTACAAAGAACAAAGAAGAACAGTACAGCACAGGAACAGGCCATTCGGCCCTCCAAGCCTGCGCCGATCTTGATGCCTGCCGAAACTAAAACCTTCTGCACTTCTGGGGACCGTATCCCTCTATTCCCATCCTATTCATGTATTTGTCAAGATGCCTCTTAAATGTCGCTATGGTACCTGCTTCCACCACCTCCCCCGGTAGCAGGTTCCAGGCACTCACCACCCTCTGTGTAAAGAACTTGCCTCGCACATCCGCTCGAAACTTTGCCCCTCTCACCTTAAACCTATGTCCCCTAGTAACTGACTCTTCCACCCTGGGAAAAAGCTTCTGACTATCCACTCTGTCCATGCCGCTCATAACTTTGTAAACCTCTATCATGTCGCCCCTCCACCTCCGTCGTTCCAGTGAAAACAATCCGAGTTTATCCAACCTCTCCTCATAGCTAATGCCCTCCAGACCAGGCAACATCCTGGTAAACCTCTTCTGTACCCTCTCCAAAGCCTCCACGTCCTTCTGGTAGTGTGGCGACCAGAATTGCACGCAATATTCCAAGTGTGGCCTAACTAAAGTTCTGTACAGCTGCAGCATGACTTGGCAATTTTTATACTCTATGCCCCAACCGATGAAGGCAAACATGCCGTATGCCTTCTTGACTACCTTATCCATCTGCGTTGCCACTTTCAGTGACCTATGGACCTGTACGCCCAGATCTCTCTGCCTGTCAATACTCCTAAGGGTTCTGCCATTTACTGTATACTTCCCACCTGCATTAGACCTTCCAAAATGCATTACCTTACATTTGTTCAGATTAAACTCCATCTGCCATTTCTCCACCCAAATCTCCAACCGATCTATATTCTGCTGTATCCTCTGACAATCCTCATCACTATCCGCAACTCCACCAACCTTTGTGTCGTCCGCTAACTTATTAATCAGACCAGCTACATTTTCCTCCAAATCATTTATATATACTACAAACAGCAAAGGTCCAGCAGAGATCTCGACGGAACACCACCAGTCACATCCCTCCATTCAGAAAAGCACCCTTCCACTGCTACCCTCTGTCTTCTATGACTGAGCCAGTTCTGTATCTATCTTGCCAGCTCACCTCTGATCGCGTGTAACTTCACCTTTTGTACCAGTCTGCCATGAGGGACCTTGTCAAAGGCTTTAGTGAAGTCCACATAGATAACATCCACTGCCCTTCCTTCAATCATCTTTGTCACTTCCTCAAAAAACTCAATCAAATTAGTGAGACACGACCTCCCCTTCACAAAACCATGCTGCCTCTCACTAATAAGTCCATTTGTTTCCAAATGGGAGTAAATCCTGTCCCGAAGAATCCTCTCTAATAATTTCCCTACCACTGACGTAAGGCTCACCGGCCTATAATTTCCTGGATTATCCTCGCTACCCTTCTTACACAAAGGAACAACATTGGCTATTCTCCAGTCCTCTGGGACCTCACCTGTAGCCAATGAGGAAGCAAAGATTTCTGTCAAGGCCCCAGCAATTTCTTCCCTTGCCTCCTTCAGTTTTCTGGGGTAGATCCCATCAGGCCCTGGGGACTTATCTACCTTAATATGCTTTGCAAGACACCCAACATCTCTTCCTTTTTGATAATGAGATGAATGAGACTATCTACACTCCCTTCCCTAGGCTCATCATCCACCAAGTCCTTCTCCTTGGTGAATACTGATGCAAAGTACTCATTTAGTACCTCGCCCATTTCCTCTGGCTCCACACATAGATTCCCTTCTCTGTCCTTGAGTGGGCCAACCCTTTCCCTAGTCACCCTCTTGCTCTTTATATACGTATAAAAAGCCTTGGGATTTTCCTTAATCCTGTTTGCCAATGACTTTTCATGACCCCTTTTAGCCCTCCTGACTCCTTGCTTAAGTTCCTTCCTACTGTCTTTATATTCCTCAAGGAATTTGTCTGTTCCTAGCCTTCCAGCCCTTACGAATGCTTCCTTTTTCTTTTTGACTAGGCTCACAATATCCCACGTTATCCAAGGTTCCTGAAACTTGCCAAACTTATCCTTCTTCCTCACAGGAACATGCTGGTCCTGGATTCTAATCAACTGACGTTTGAAAGACTCCCACATGTCAGATGTTGATTTACCCTCAAACAGCCACCCCCAATCTAAATTCTTCAGTTCCTGCCTAATATTGTTATAATTAGCCTTCCCCCAATTTAGCAGCTTCACCCGAGGACTACTCTTATCCTTATCCACAAGTATCTTAAAACTTATGGAATTATGGTCACCGTTCCCGAAATGCTCCACTACTGAAACTTCGACCACCTGGCCGGGCTCATTCCCCAATGCCAGGTCCAGTATGGCCCCATCCCTAGTCGGACTATCTACATATTGTTTCAAGAAGCCCTCCTGGATACTCCTTACAAATTCTGTCCCATCCAAGCCCCTAGCACTAAGTGAGTCCCAGTCAATATAGGGGAAGTTAAAATCACCCACCACTACAACCCTGTTACCTTTACATCTTTCCAAAATCTGTCTCCATATCTGCTCCTCTACCTCCCGTTGGCTGTTGGGAGGCCTGTAGTAAACCCCCAACATCGTGACTGCACCCTTCCTATTCCTGAGCTCCACCCATATTGCCTCGCTGCACGACCCCTCCGAGGTGTCCTCCCGCAGTACAGCTGAGATATTCTCCTTAACAAGTAATGCAACTCCCCCAACCCCTTTTACATCCCCCTCTATCCCGCCTGAAGCTTCTAAATCCTGGAACATTTAGCTGCCAATCCTGTCCTTCCCTCAACCAAGTCTCTGTAATAGCAACAAGTAATATAAGGAAACTCGGAACTGAAGATTGCACCTGTTGTCTGCCAGTTTTTCTTCTGCCCTTTCAAAGAGATTGAGCGGGATGTGGTTCCAGGGATGTCAGTGTCTTCAATCGCCTCACTATTCTCCATGTGCAAGGCCAGATATAATGAGTGCTTGACTGCCCGGGGCACTACAACCGAGGTTAATCTTGTCCTCGTCCACTTTTCGTACAAGAGTGCTTGCAATAATCATTGTATGAGCATACATACAAGCATACAAATTAGGAGGAGTCAACCCCCCAAGCCTGCTCCACCATTCAATAAATTCATGGCTGAACTGATTCCTCCACATTTCCACCTACCCCCGATAACCTTCCACCCCCTTGTTTATCAAGAATCTATCCATCTCTGCCTTAAAAATATTCAAAGACTCTGCTTCCACCACCTTTTGAGGAAGAGAATTCCAAAGACTCATGACCCTCTGAGAAAAAATGTCTCCTCATCTCTGTCTTAAATGGGCGACCCCTTATTTTTAAACAGTGACCCCTAGTTTGAGATTCTCCCACAAGGAGAAACATCCTTTCCCACATCCACCCTGTCAAGACCCCTCAGGATCTTATATGCTTCAATCAAGTCGCCTCTTACTCTTCTAAATTCCAGCAAATACAAGCCTAGCCTGTCCAATCTTTCCTCGTAAGACAGGCCACCCATTCCAGGTATTAGGTCTAGTAAACCTTCTCTGTACTGCCTCCAATGCATTTACAACCTTCCTTAAACAAGGAGACCAATACTGTGCACAGTAATCCAGATGTGGTCTCACCAATGCCCTGTCTAGCTGAAGCATAACCTCCCTTCTTTTGTATTCAATTCCCCTCGCGATAAACAATAACATTCTATTAGCTTTCCTAATTACATGCTGTACCTGCATACTAACCTTTTGCGATTCATGCACTAGGACACCCAGATTCCTCTGCATCTCAGAGCTCTTCAATCTCTCACCATTGAGATATGCTTTCTTACTCTTCCTGCCAAAGTGGACAATTTCCCACTTTCCTACATTATACTCCATTTGCCAGGTCTTTGCCCAATTAACCCATCTATATCCCTTTGTAGCCTCCTTATGTCCTCTTCACAAGTTACTTTCCGACCTATCTTTGTGTCATCAGCAAATTTAGCAATCATACAGTCAGTCCCTTCATCCAAGTCATTTATATAAATAGTAAAAAGTTAGGCCCCAGCACAGATCCCTGTGGCACACCACGGTTACATCTTGCCAACCAGAAAATGACCCATTTATGCCTACTCTTTGCTTCCTGTTAGCTGACCAATCTTCTATCCATGCCAATATGTTACCTCTACACCATGAGCTTTTATTTTCTGCAATACCCTTTGATGTGGCACCTTATCAAATGCCTTCTGGAAATCTAAGTACAATACATCCACCGGTTCATCTTTATCCACAGCACATGTAACTCCCTTACAGAACTCCAATAAATTGGTTAAACATGATTTCCCTTTCACAAAACCATGTTGACTCTGCCTGATTACCTTGATTTTTTCTAAATTCCCTGCTATAACATCTTTCATAATAGCTTCTAACATTTTCCCTAAGACAGATGTTAAGCTAACTGGCCTGTAGTTTCCTGCTTTCTATTTCCCTCTCTTTTTGAATAAAGGAGTTACATTCGCTATTTTCCAATCTAAAGGAACCTTTCCCAAATCTAGGGATTTTTGGAAAATGAAAACTAATGCATCAATTATTTCAATAGCCACTTCTTTTTAACACCCTAGGATGAAGTCCATCAGGACCCGGGGACTTGTCAGCCCACAGCTCCAAAAGTTTGTTCAGTACCACTTCCCTGGTGATTGTAATTTTCTTGAGTTCCTCCCTCCCATTTCCTGACTTACAGCTAATATTGGGATGTTACTTGTATCCTCAATAGTGAAGACCAATGCAAAATATATGTCCAATTCATCTGCCATCTCATTATTCATTATTAATTCACCAGACTCACTTTTTATAGGATCAACGCTTACTTTGTTAACTTTTCTTTTTTAAATATCTATAGAAACTCTTACCATCAGTCTTTATATTTCTAGCTAGCTTTCTCTCATACTCATAATTTTACCTTCCTCATCAATCTTTTAGTCCTTCTTTGCTGTTTTTTATATTCTGTCCAATCTTCTGACCTGCCTCCCATCTTTGTGCAATTATAGGCTTTTTCTTTAAGTTTGATACTATCTTTAGCTGTTTTGGTTAACCACGGATGGCGGGTCCCACCATTGGAATTTTTCTTCCTCGTTGAAATGTATCTATTCTGTGTATTCTGAAATATCCCCTTAAATGTCTGCCACTGCATCTCTATTGACCTATCCCTTAACCTGATTTGCCAGTTCACTTTAGCTAGCTCTGCTTTCATGCCCTCATAATTGCCCTTATTTAGGTTTAAAATACTAGTCTTGGACCCATTGTTCTCTCCCTCAAACTGAATGTAAAATTCAATCATATTATGATCGCTGCTACTTAGGGATCTCTGCATTATTACCTGAGCCACATGCAAATTGGCATAGGGCAAATAAGATAACAGAAATTAATGCATGGCTCAAAGACAGGTGCGGTAGAAGTGGGTTCCGGTTTGTGGGGCACTGGCACCAGTACTGGGGAAAGTGATGGCCGTACCGTTGGGACGGTCTGTACCTGAACCGTGCTGGGGCCAGTGATGTAGCAAGCCGCATAACTAGGGAAGTAGAGAGGGTTTTAAACTGAGTAGTGGGGGCAAGGGATCAATTTGAGGTTCTGCTTCTTAATTTGGCGCCTAGTTTCTCATACTATGCAGAACCTCTTTCCTTGTCCTGCCTATGTCGTTGGTACCTACATGGACCATGACAACTCCCCATCCCACTCTATGTTTATCTCCAGCCCTGAGCAGATGTCCTGAACCCTGGCACTGGGCAGGCAACACAGCCATCTGGACTCGCTCTTTGCTGCAGAGAACAGTTTCAATCCCCCTATACTGTCCCTTACTACCACTACATTCCTTTTTTCTCCCTCCACTTGAATGGCTTCCTGTACCATGGTGCCATGGTCAGGTTGCTCATCCACCCTGCAGCCCCCACTCTCATCCAAACAAGCTGAAAACTCCAGACTTCAGTTTTGCTTGTGTAGTCTGAAGGGGTAGAATTTTGTCCAGGCAAGTTTGAAAACCAATGACAGAACCTTTACTTTGAGATAGAAGCTTCAAACTTAAGTACTTAAATTAATGGTAAACTAATTTTCTGCACTGAGATTTTTTTGGTAACTGGTTAACTTTTCCCTCTCGAATTGGGAACTGCATTATCACATATTATACTGGAGCTTAAAGGTTTAAAAATCATTCCTGATAATTTGCTTTAGATGAATGATGCTATGGTGCATTTGCGTGACATTTAAATCAAGGGGGCTCTTCAACTATCAGATGAAGCAATTACCCACTACTACAAGAGTGTCAAAGCATCCTTTTTAATGAATTATGCAATACTGTTAACTAGGAGTGTGGCTAAAGAAACTCGAATTACACATTGGTGAAATGAACATTTGTTGATGTGAAGCACCATCAGAGAACAGAAATTATCTGCCATGGCAGGGTTAAAGCTGGTTTCTTTTGACAGCAGACCTGCAACGAAGTGTTGTGTGAGTATGACTATTAGATCAACTCATCTTTCCCAGGCTCACGAACAGCTGCCTACAGTCAGTGCACGGAAACAGGCAGGGCTGAATTCTTGTTAACAATGCTATTTTACTATTCATGGCAGGTCTAAATTCCGGTCACTGTCTGCAGTAACAATGGTTCTGACTACAAGATGCAGGAAAATCCTACTCAAGGAGCCGAATCCTATCATTGACAATTAAGATTTGCAGAAACACATCTCAGTTTAATGAATGGGAAACTAACATTTATAACAAGAAATACTTTGGACACATGCCTATTAACTATTAAACACAATCCAGATTTCTCCCCTATATAGATGACCTTGGTCACAAATTAATTATCTGCTAGCGATGACAATTTTTCAAATGCACAGCTGGCTCCCAGATGACTCAGGCCAGTAATGGCAACTCTTTGTGTGCAAGCCATCATTTACCCACTCTGTGAAAGTCTGTAGTTGTTGCTATATTTAACAATCCATTTTAAAAACTGTTGAAGAAATAAATCAGATGCAAATTAGAGGCTGTAGACTATTCCAGAACCCTGTAATCGCCTTCTAATAACTCACTTTTTATTAAATGTTTGTTCTTCAACATGAGCAGCACAGTCAAACTGGGAATAACATCTGTCTCGCGTGCAAAATCCTTGGAACAGATTTCAAACTCTGCTAAGAACAAAATTTAATTGTTAAGCGGAGAATGAAAAGTCTCTCAAATGTTGCAATCACTGATAAATGTCGAATGTCTTTCAACTTGTTTGGAAGAAAGAAGGAGACATTCTACTGCAGTCCCCAGCACTTAAAACATGCATGTTTAAAGCAGGCAGTCACTTATGCCAGCCAAAATATATTAACCATTATCCATTTGCATTATCAGTTTTGAAATTGCCAGAGTGTCTTAAGTGCTTTTTTATTGGGCAGAAACAGCTGTGCTTAATCACTAGCTTGCACCTTGTAAAAGTGCACTGAATGCAAGAGTAAAGAGAAGTAAATAACACATGGTTAATGTGTTATCACTGAGCGAGGGCTAGCACCCTCATGTCTGGAGTCAGATGGTAGTCAGTTCAAGCCCCACCCCAGAGACATGAGCACAAAAATCTAGGTTGACTGTCCAGTGCAATACTGAGGGACTGCTGCACTGTCAGAAGAAATGTTAAACGAAGGCGCAGTCTACTATCTCAGGTGGACGCAAAAGATCCTATTTTGAAGAGCAGCAGAGTTAACCCCAGTGTCCTGGCCAATATTTATCCCTCATTCAAAATCACTAAAAAGCAGAATAGCTGGTGTCATGAACCTGCTTTTTCTTCCCCAGATTACACAAATTGGGCCTGTTTTCTCTAGAATTTAGAAGGTTAAGGAGTGATCTGATCAAAGTCTTCAAGAAACTAACAGGAAAATACAGGCTAGATAAAGATAAACTATTTCCACTGGTTGGAGATTCTAAAACTAGGGGGCATAGTCTAAAACCTAGAGCCAGACCGCTCAGGAGAGATGTTAGGAAGCACTTCTTCACGCATAAGTGGTCGAGGTTTGGAACTCTCTCCCACAAACAGCAATTGAAGCTAGAACAGTTGTTAATTTTAAATCTGAGATAGATAGATTTTTGTTAAACAAAGATATTAAGGGATATGGGCCAACGGCAGGTATATGGAGTTAGGCCGCGGATCAGCCATGATCTCATTGAATGACGGGACAGGCTCGAGGGGCTGAATGGCCTACTCCTGTTCCTATCTTCCTATGTAAAATATGCGATGTGCCTTCAGGGCTGTAAGAGATCAATACTACTTTAAGGCAGCCAACTTCAGAAGTTACCAAGTGAAGGTGCATCTTGGTTGCCTGGATACAACAATACAGAGAGGAACAACAGGACATACAATGTTGCAGTTTGACTCTGGAAAAACTGGCTTTGCAAAGACAGTTGACACAGTTGTTTGTTAGCACCTGAAAGGAGAGCTCTCAGACCCTTTAAACTGATGGAAGAAAAATTTAATTTGTTTATTTACCCCTCAAAATTCTAAAAGTCAAGTCAGATTGATTCTTTTGAAAGTGGCAGAAAATTGTTGATCTGCTATGTTCATCGTTGGAAAAAGAGTGACACTTCAACTGCTGAACTAGACTACTGAATTTCCTATTGTTGAAGAACCTTTTTTTCCCATCGGACAACTGCGAAGACTTCAAGCAACCTCGGACTGTGTCTGCAATGAAGATTCCATTTCATAAGGAACGTAAATCAACAAAGACTTTATTGTTATTTCTATTTTTTCGGGCAGCTAATTAAACACCAAACTACCGATAGTTTGAGTATATGTAGGTGAATGCGGAAATTAGATTCTTTAAATAAGCTATAAGGTCTTTAGATACTGGTTTATCGTAGTAGTGGTTATTTTTTTAAAAATTAAAATCTTAAACTGTTAATTTGTTGATATCTAAAGATACCTGGTTTGGTTTGCCTCATTCTGGGGTTACTAGATTGGTTCAATTCAGCTGTGGCTTTCTTTGATTTGGAAAGCTTTAAGATATGTATGATGCGACCTGTGGAGCGACGGGACTGAATTGACAGGGTGTTGCTCCCACCGCTGTCATAATTATTTGATTGGGGGCTTTGTCTTGAGCGGTCGTGCCATAACACTGATCATTTTCATATTGCTGTTTGTGGGAACTTGCTGTGTGCAAATTGGTTGCCACGTTTCCGATGTAACAGTGAATACAATTCAAAAGTACTTCATTGGCTGTATAACGCTTTGGGACGTTCTGAGGTCATGAAAGGCATTATATAAATGCAAGTTTTTCTTTTCATTCAATTACCTTTTGTGTACTTAAGCCCTTCCTATCCCCTCCAGGTGGTATGATGTTACAATCTGCATCACTGACTGCTGTTTAAATAAAGATAACTGCATTTCCTGCAGTCTTGGTTAGTTTATTCAATGGTACCACCATGTTATACCAGTCATCATGTATAGTGGGCAAACTGCGTTCACACAAATGTGCCTGCTATACACGGTAGGGGAGGTATACATTTTAATGTTATTTCTCACGCATCTCCCACCCCCAAAGAAATTTGGCAAAAGCGGAAAAGGCCAGGAGGAGGAACTGGAAAAACGGGACTAAAACGAACAAGCGTACTGAGGGAACAAAAACAAGAAATGCTGGAATCACTCAGCAGGTCTGGCAGCATCTGTGGAAAGAGAAGCAGAGTTAGCGTTTCGGGTCAGTGACCCTACTGAGGGAATCGAGCAGGCAAGTGAGGCAATCTGAGGTTAAGGACGCTTTCAGCATGGTCCAGAACACAAAGAGAGCAAAAGCGGACCGGGAGAAACTAATATTAATTATTAACGCCACTTAAATAAAACATAAAAATAATAGCTGTACTTATAGTACGGACTGCAGTATTAGTGGTGCAATTAAGCTACTTATGTATCAGTTTAATGAGGAACTATGTCTGCTGGCTCGAGGGTTTCCCACAACCAACAGTAACTGTTGGATTTGCTAAGGTTGGCAGTTGGAGAGGCCCATTTTAACTGAGTCTTTCCAGCCAGCAACCTTAATGAATCTAGCAATTTTAATTGGTGGTTGCTCCTGGCTACGTCAACCTCTCATTATAGGGTGCCAACTTCACTAAAGCCAATATAAAGGAAAGTTTTAAATCAAGGACACAAGTTTTAAAAATACCATCAGGGTTGGTAACTAGATTAAAATGGTTTAAACGTAATACCATTAACCTATATTTTCTTTTTAAAGCTGATGGTGAACCTGTTGTGTATTCTCAACATTTTCCATACACTGTATGGTGATGTACAAAACAATATAAAAAGAGCCTTGAGTATTCACACTTGGTCTTAGTGTTCTCTCTCAAGATTGCTACTAAATGCACAGTCGCTGAGGAACTCACAGTGGCATACATCACATGGCAACAAATTTCAACAGCCCAAAGTAGACTGCAAGTGTCAAATTGAAATAAACCAACCCTGGAGCAGTTGGCCATTTGAATTCCAACTGTGTTACAGCCTTGTCTACAAATATGTAACGTATCTAATCAGCTGACTGTAGTTACTATTAATTACTCGGAGTTACTGTAGAAGCTGCAGTTGTAATATTAAAAATCAATTTTGTATACATTTCCAATAAAGAAACTCAGAATCTTACATTGTAAGCAACAAAATTAGTGCCAGCAGAACCAGTGACAATGGGCTCATTTTATATATGATTTATTTAATCTAACCAAACTGCATAGGAAGCAAAATAAAAAAATCTAGAGGACCATGGGTCTGCAGATATACAGAATAGTTCAAGATAACTTTTACCATTTGTAGAAGCATATTAATGAAACAAATCTATATACTTAGAGGGCTGGATTAGAGGGGGGGGGGGGGTTCTTGATCCCACCATAGGGATGCAATGTGGATCGGGAACCCACGAATACCAGCGGCGGAACCCAGAGGGCAATTTTGAAGGAGGCGGCCAATTAATTGGACACCTGCAGGAGCCACATCCAATTAAGGACGGCGGGCAGGGTCCCGAGTCTGGAGGGTCAATAGGAGGCCGTCCAGCAGTCAAAAGATTTGCAGCCCCAATGTCAAAGGTGGAAGCTGCAGGCACCTCCATTCCCAGTCACTGACCACAAATCAGTAAGAAAGGCGGCCAGAAGGGTTGAAGCCTTCAGGGATCAGGGGCAAATCCCCCCACAGTTAGGGGCACTGCTGCAGCTGCAATTGATATTCAGAGCGGAGGCTTCCAAATAGATTGCAGCCTCCAGCTCCGATGTCTGCACGCCCTGCCTCTGGGAGGCTGCCACAGTTTCATGCGCTGCCTCCTGACATGAGGGGCACCCTGTGCGCCGGATCGCGTCGGAGTGCCCGTCACAAAGCCCTTAAGTGGCTTAACTGGTTACCTGCCGCGACAGGAACGTGCCATGGAGCCGGCCCAATGGGGTTTCCCTCCCGTTTTCGGGACCTCCTGCCTCTAGTCCTGTCCCTACAGGCCATTGAAAATTCAGCCCAGTGTTTTTCAGAATGCAGTGTACACTTTGATTTGCAGGCTTGTGCAGTTCACTATCCATCCCATTAATCAAAGAACATTTAAATTTTAAATCTGTCAGATGAATATTCCTTAGCTGTTGTACTGTATACTATAGAAAAATCAGCATCTGAAATAAAGAGCTAACAGGTTAAGTTTAAATTACAATTACATTTTAAATTCTGCTTGGATCTTTATATATGCTGAAGGCAGATGAGAACTGTTGAACACAACTACTGCATATGTAAACTTTCTGTTCTTATCCAGCATCTATTTTTAAAACAACTTTAGTCATCAGATCAGCACACTTGCATACAGAAGCAAAATACTGCAGATGCTGGGAAACTGAAACAACAGAAAATTCTGGAAATACTCATGTCAGGCTGCATATGTTGTGACAGGAACAGAGTTAATGTTTTAGGTGGATGACCTGTCACCTCATTCCTTCCCACCACTCAAGCCCTCAAACACTCCTTCCAGGTGAAACCGTGATTCACTTGCACTTCTAATTTAGTATGCTGTATCCACTGCTCAACAGCAATCTCTGATACACCGGGGAGACCCAACGCAGATCGGGTGACCGCTTTGTAGAACACCTCCGTTCAGTCTGGAAGCGTGACCCCAAGTTTCCCCTCGCTTGTCATTTTAATTCACCACCTCGCTCCCACTCTGACCTTAGCTCTTGCACTGTTCCAATGAAGCTTAATGTAAACTCAAAGAACACTTCCATCTTTCAATTAGACACTTCACAGTGTTCCCATTTTTTTTGCTGTGTTTTTGGACAGGAGCTGTTGGTAGCAATTCTGCTTTTCCTTTTTTCATCTCCTCTAGACCCATCTTTTATTTCTTTACCTGTCCCATTCCTATCTCTTTTTTGCCCTGCATCATCCCTGTTGTCATTTGATCCTTCCTGCGTTCTAACCTATCACAGACCTTCCCTTTTGCTCTTTCCCCCACCCCACTTTCCTTAAAAACTGATACATCTCAAAAGTACTCCCCAGTCGTGATGAAGCGTCATCGACCTGAAACGTTAGCTGTTTCACTCTCCACAGATGCTGCCAGACCTGCTGTTTCCAGCATTTTCTACTTCTCCGTCAGATTTCCAGCATCTGCAGTATTTTGCTCTTGATGAGGATTTTCTAGCCAATCTTCATCACTCAGACCTCTCACGGAGGTGGTTAATGGCATAACTCAGATTAACCTCTGACTTATTACCAAATGCACCTGCCACTCTTATCCACCAGCAAAGGAAGCCCACACTTAGACCTACAGCACTAAAGAATTAGTTTGTTTGGCGACTGGTCCTCATTATATCAAGGCAGATGTGCTGTAATTCATTCGTGGTTTCCCAGACAAATAATTTACCTTCTGCGGCTTTTAGCAATAAGGCATCAAACAGAAAATACTTTTACACTATTCCTTGGGAGGCAACTTGACTCCATAGTCTCCAGTAATCCAGTGTAGTGAATCCTTACTAAATGTATGTCCAACATTAAGGTAAGGGTTGGCTAAAGCAACAGAACTTAAAAGGTAAATATGCACTTATTACACTGCAGTTACTTGATATACATTCCTTATTTCTTTCTGGTACTTTCATTTTAAGCTATCTAAAAATGGCAACCTTGTTTGCTGCAGTGTGATCACAGCATGGTGTAAGAAAGCAGCAAAAAAAAAAAATTCAATCCATTTTCTTCTGTCTTTGCTTCTGAAAAATATGCCAGAGGGTGAAAAGAATTGTAACTGCTTCACTCAGTGCCATCCTTTGTGACAGGAGTAAATTAGTTTGCTACACCACCTCCCTCTTCTACCCCCCTTACAACTCCCCCACTCACCATAGATAAACAAAATAGCTGTTACAAAGTTGAAAAAAGCTACACATTTTATTAGCATTGCTTCAACATTGCTCGAGTTAGAAACTACCAAAAAGGATATCTGATCAGAATAACAAGCAAGTGTCATGATGGCTGATTGTATGTGTGGGTTTGAATATTAGATATGATACAATACTTGGAAGAGAAACTGAAAGGAACTCTCTGTACTATGGGGAGTCACCTGACCTGGGGGTTGTTGGAAGGTCATATAGCCTGTACAGCAGCAAGAAGCAGCCTCCATTAAAAGCTTATTGAATCTTTGTTAATGTTAAATCTGTGACTTCAAGTGTGATTCTTTCAGCCTGCAATGTGACAGCGAGCTGTTATTCCCATTTCCACTTCCTCTAGTCCCATTACCATTTCATTTTGCCTTACATCATCATCATCCCTTTGATATTTAGGCCGGGATTTTACAATGGGCGGACAGGAGACGCCTCCGCCATAAAAGTCAGTGGCGATCCTGCTTCCGCCTGGCCTGGCGATCCCTTCTGTATTTTAAGGGTCCCCAAGCTTTAAATGTTCCGAGGCGGGACTTCCCTCCGCTTGAGGGAGGAAGTCCCACCTCATTGAGCTGCCGGCCAATCAGCGGGCCGGCAACTCTTAGTCCCAGCAGCACCACTGGGAGTGGTGGCCACTGCTGTGACTACAGCTCAGCGTCCAGAAAAGATGTCGGGGAGCCGGGAGGAAAGGTAAGTTTTGGTTGCCTCGCCAGGGCGTGTTGGGTCGTGGGGGTAGTTGGGGCAGCACTCAATCGGGTACCCTGCGCCCGATGAGCAGGGCCCCCCCCGTACCCCCGAGATGATCGGAAGCCGCCTGCTGTTCCTAGGCAGCTTTTCCCGGCTCCAGGATGCCCGCTTGGCACACGTAAAATCCGTGTGGAGATGGACGAAGGTCCTTAAGTGGCCACTTAAGGGCCTTCATTGGCCTGGGGTGGGTGGGACTTTTTTGTCCCCCCCCCTCGCCATACATAAAGGGGGGACGGAGGCGGGAGTGGGTCGGGAAAGCCTCCCGCTCCATCTTATGCCAGCCCCCCGCCACCATCCGGTTCGTTGCGGTGGCGTAAAATTCGGCCTTAACCTCTCCTGCCTTCACAGACCTTCCCATTTTTTCTTTCCTTCCCCACCACCCCCCTTCCCTGCCTCTGTACTTGCTTAAAACCAGTTACGTCTGTAACCTTTTCCAAAAGCAAAATAACGCAGATGCTGGAAATCTGATACAAAAACAAAAACTGCTGGAAATACTCAGCAGGTCAGGCAGCATCTGTGGAGAGAGGAACAAAATTAACATTTCAGGTCAATGACCTTTTGCCAGAACTGGAATAAAATATGATCGGAAGTTGTTAAACTCAATATTGAGTTCAGAAGACTGTAAAGTGCCTAATCAAAAGACGAGCTTTTGTTGACCTTTATTGGAACAGTGTAGGAGGCCAAGGACGGAGAAGTCAGAGTAGGAGCCAGGCAGAGAATTCAAATGACAGGCAAGTGGAAGCTTACAATTCAAACCAAACTTCACCTCATTGAGTGTTAACTTGAGAGATTGAAGAACCACAAGGACAGATCACACAGAACTACTAGAATTTACAGCACAGCAAAAGGCTATTCAGCCCCACTGACCAATGTTAATGTTTATTCTTCACACGAGCCACCTCCCAGCCCTATTTCATTAAACCTTTTCAACATATCCTTCTATTCCTTTCTCCCTCCTGTGTAAATGATTATGGATAACCAGTTCAGGTGGCAAGTTATGCTACCATACAAGTAGATATAGGACAGTGTGAATCAACACCAGTTAAATCAAGGCACTTAGGCCCCAAGTGACACCACTGAACCCTTCACAGTATCTACAGCAGACCCAAATTCATAAGGGTAATAAAACACTTGGAATGGGCTTCCCCGTAGGGTAGTGAAGAAAAACTTTGCAATTCTTTAATAGATAGCTTGATGCTGTGATTGGGGGGGGGGGGGGGGGGGGGGGCGTGCTATGGGTTTCTATTGATGAATAAGCTCGCGGAACCAAAATATTCCCTGTGAGGTGTTTTAGTGCAGTGCTGTCCAACATAATAACCAATAGACACGTGGCTAATTGGGAATTCAGATGTTGATAATTTCATTTTTGATGAGGAAATAAAAAATAGTAATAAGTACTATTGTTGGGCGAATTATCTCAATTCTCAGATGTGCATGGAGTATGCACATTTATTTTAATCTTTTAGTGTGTTTCTAAGTAAAATAAGACAAAAAGCAGAGTGTACAAGTGCTTTTTGATCGCTGTGCGTGATAAAATTCTTTGAAAAATCAAGGATATAAGATGGTGTTTGACGCTAATAAGTTAGCAGTGGTGGAAATTATAGTAAAAGTCTTAACTGTCTTTAAATGATCGAATTCTAATATCGCAGCATAGAAGACTGAAATTGTGAAGGATGTCTCTATAAAAGCCAGAAAGCACATTTTTAGTAAAAAAATAAAAACACAAGTGCTGGAAATACTCAGCAGGTCTGGCAGCATCAGTGGAGAGAGAAACAGAGTTAACGTTTCAGGTCTGTGACCTTTCATCAGAACTGGCAAAGGTTAGAATTTTATTAAGTTTTAAGCAAGCTAAGTAGGGGTGGGGGGGAAGAGAACAAAAGTGAAGGTGTGTGTTAGGACAGAGGGCAGGAGAGATTAACTGACAAGGTCTTCCTGGGGCAAAGGCAAAGGGAGTGTGCTAATGGTGTGGTGAAAGACAAAGTATTAGTGCAGAGAGAGTGTTAATGACAGAATAATGAACAGCTCTGTGCAAAAGCACAAACATGAAAAACCGAGTTTAAGGCAGGCACATGGTAAAAAAATAAAAAAGGGCCAGTCATGCTCTGAAATTATTGAACACAATATTCAGTCCGGAAGGCTGTAGAGTGCCTAATCGGAAAATGAGGTGCTATTCCTTGAGCTTGTGTTGATGTTCACTGGAACACTGCAGCAGGCCACGGACATGCGCAAGCAGAGAGTTTTAGGCCAGTCATCCTTCATTACTGCTTATTGGTTAACTGCGAAAATCGTATGTAACACAGGTGAAGCACCATGGAAACACCAGCAATATTGTACAGAAAGGAGACTGTTCTCAAGGTCAACTTGACCGCATAGCCACTCCGATCCAGCAGCAGAAAGCAAGTCCAACCGATACTGAGCAGCTCCAACAGGGCATATTACGGCAAAGAGAAAGCAGAATCCAACCGTGTTCTGGCAGGAAGGCAGAGGTGGACTGACCGGCTAGGTTGTACGGGTCAACATTCACAGAAATCACTCTAATGAACTCAAAGTACTGCTCACACTTTGAGTCACAGTACTACCACTCTGCCCCACCAGAGACTTTCTGTGTGGGTAAGGATGTGATATTAAATTCAACAAACAGAACTCTTGCAATTCAAGTGAAATTGCTGTTGGACATAATTTTATTAGAAAAGGGGTTTACTTTAATCACTGTCAAAGACAATCACCCACTGAAGACGTAAATCATTTTACAAAAAAAAAAATGATTCAATCTTTTCAATTCAGGGGTTCTCCAATACAGACTTTGAGAGAATAATAAAATCTCTTTGCTGCTGCAACGCAAGGGCAGGACCTGCAGGTCTGGAGATTTCTCCTTATCTAATCGGAGCCTGACATCCCATATTTCTTCTGATTCAAGCATCCTATGCAAGAGATGGGAAAATGGTGGAAAGTGAAACAAAATTTCCCAGACAGGGAAGAGATGTTTAGGTTTTAAGGAAAATGAGCAAGAGATATCCCATTCTCACAGCCCAGACCAGCCCAACAATTGTGAATACCACAGAAATTATAATAACTCTGGGTCCATAATGGGTTACAAAACTGCTGAGTTTGGCTTATCTCACTCTAGAATCGTCAATATTCTGTATCTTCAGTTTCATGAGAAAAATAAGCACACATTTCTTGTCGGCTTTTACATCTGCATTGCAAAACACCTGGACAGGCTGAGCACTGCTTTTAGATAGAACCACACATGCATTTACATTGTTGAAACCAGCCTTTTCCCCCCCAATTTCAAAAACATCGATTTACATTATCATAACGCTGTTAGGCTAAGTATGTCTGACTTGTTTATCCTATGTATTAGAGCTTATAGAGGAAGATGCTGCGGGCCACTTTATCCCTTATACTCCTCAATCTGATGCCTCACCTACAGTCAACCTCTCCACTCTCCTCCTTTCCTCAATGGCCCAGCTCTTCAACACTACATTTAATGGTTCCATTCCAACTGTTCGAACACAGCCAGCACATTTCCTGAAATGGTTTTTAATCCTGTGATCACATGGCCATTTCAGGAGATATAAGCACTTCATTCCTCATCTGAAAGTGTGTAACGCTCGTTGTTAAAAAGACATTCAGAAGTCAGATGGGTGAAAGTGGCTGGATTGTGATGTTTCATTAACCCAATGTCCTGGGGAATGTGAATATGGCTGTTTGAGCTGTTCTGACACCTAAAGGGGTGAATTCTTCTAATCTGCATCATTCAGATTAGTTAGTGATAAAATTAAGGATATAAGATGGTGTTCAATACTCATAAGTTAGCAGTGGTGGAAGGTATAATAGAAATCTTAACTGTCTTTACATGGCAGAATTAAATATCACATTGTCAGAGAATGTCTAATATATGTAGAAGGGTGTCACTGTAAAAGGGAGAAATACATTTTTATAGACAAGTCAGCTCTCATCCTCCAATGAGAAACAGCACAAAAAAGGGAGAAAGATACATCACAGAAATTAAATCTTTTTGCCTGTTTCAGCCAGGTACAAGCAGATAAAAATGTCATTAAAATGTACACATTTCCCAAGGATCAAAGGAAATCTAAGCCACATAATCCACTATAGCTACCAGCACAGAAGGTATATTTACCCAAAAGAGGATGCAAGAAGAACAGATATTACCTCTGTGGATCAAGGTTAATCATGAGAAATCTAACACCATTAATCTTGAGGAAGACCAGGTGAAATTGAACTCACCAGATTGAGGCCATATAAGTTCTGGAAACATTGCAAGCATGTAGACTTCAATCTACCCAACAGACTGGCTGTTTATTGTTAAATTGTCAGCTAGCTAAGGAGACTAAACATAAATAAATGGCATCAATTTTACGAATTTCAGGCACTGATCTCAATTGTAAATTTATCAGCATGTCAGCTGATACTGAATTACTGTGACATAACCGAATTGTATTTGTAGCCTGTGTTGTTCATTACATCAATTAACCCCCATCGATTCAAGGGTTGCAAACTCAATTTTTAAGTGTAAATACTTCTAATTATGATGAGGTTAATAACCAATTGTTAGTTCAAGACGTTAGTTTCCACCTTGTGATGATTTGTCAAAGGTTCACTTGCTTACTCTGTAACTTGTGCTAGTAAGAGATTGGTAGTGTAAATGCCAGTTTAATCCAAAACAGTAAATGTATGGCAGTTTGGCAAGCCAAATTGTAGCTGTCATTCTCTACCAGACATAGACTCTGCTAGGAACTCAGTCAATTCCTTGTTGAAAAGTTGAGGGTTTGTCCATTGTCCTTGGTGAATATTTTTCCTCAGAGCACTAATCCCAATGTTCTTACAACATGCTGGAGAATCTCTGTATAACCTTTTTTGAACGAAACTATTACATTTAAATAATGATCAAGTGATTATTATTTACTTCAGAGAAAGAGGGTTAGCTCAGAGGTCATAGAAAGAGACAAAAAGAGATGATCAGAGCACATCTACCTTATCCTATTGACACTGCAACTCTTGAGGTTCTCAGTAGAAAAGTTAAATTATGTCTTTCTTCATATTGTAATAGGATTTTTGAGTTTCTTTGTTTTACAAATGATTTGAAAACAATCTGCCAGATGCATTTAAGAGGTTTTCTGGAGGTAAATTGTCCATGGGTGCATTCAGTGATGCCAAGCAAGGTAAGTCAGCAGTTCAAAAGCATTTTGTTTCTATGCTGGTGCAGTTGGTCAGTGGTGAAACTGATGTTAAATAATATCTCTATGACTTCCAGGATAATTGTTTTTTTATTCATTCATGTCATGCGACTGTCACTGGCAAGGCCAGCATTTGTTCCCCATCCCTAACTGACCTCGAGAAGTTAATGGTGAGCCAGCTTCTTGAACCGCTGCAGTCCATATGGCGTAGGTACACCCATAGTGCTGTTAGGAAGCGAATTCCAGATTTTTGACCCAGCAATAGTGAAGGAATGGCAATATAGTTCCAAGTCAGGATGATGAGCGGTTTCGAGGGGAGGAGATGTTGTTCCCACACATCTGCTGCCCTTGTCCTTCTAGGTGGATTTGGAAGGTGCCAAAGGAGCCTCGGTGAGTTGCTGCAGTGCATCTTGTAGATGTTACACACTGCTGCCACTGTGCGCCAGTGAAGGGAGTAAATGTTTAAGGTGGTGGATGGGGCGCTGATCAAATGGGCTGCTTTGTCTTGGATGGTGTCGAGCTGGAGTGTTGTTGGTTTTGTGCTCATCCAGGCAATGGGAGAGTATCCCATCATACTCCTGACTTGTGCCTTGTAGATGGCGGACAGACTTTGGGGAATCAGGTGGTGAGTTACTCGCTGCAGAATTCCCAGTCTGTGACGTGCTCTTGTAGCCACAGTACTTATATGGCTGGTCCAGATATGTTTCTGGTCAATAGTAACCCCCAGGATGTTGATGGTGCTGTTTTCAGTGATGGTATTGCCATTGAACGCTAGGGGAGGGTTAGATTCTCTCTGGTTGGAGATGGACATTGCCTGGAACTTGTCTGACACAAATGTTATTGCCACTTATCAGCCCAAGTCTGAATATTATCCAGATCCTGCTGCATGCGGACACAGACTGCTTCAGTATCTAAGGAGTCACGAATGGTACTGCACACAATGCAATCATCCGCGAACTTCCCAATTTGTGACCTTATAATAGAGGGGAGGTCATTGATGATGCAGTTGAAGATGGCTGGGCCTAGGATATTATCCTGAGGAACTCAAGCAGTGATGTTCTGAGGCTGAGATGATTGGCTTCCAACAACCACAACCATATTCCTTTGTGCTAGATATGACTCCAACCAGTGAAGAGTTTTCCCCGATTCCCACTAACTTCAGTTTGCTCGGGTTCCTTGATGCCACACTCAGTCAAATGCTGCCTTGATGTCAAGGGCAGTCACTTTCACCTTACCTCTGGAATTAAGCTCTTTTGTCCATGTTTGGACCAAGGCCGTAATGGGGTCCGGAGCCAAGTAGTCCTGGCTGAACCCAAACTGAGCACTGGCGGCAAGTTATTGCTAAGTACTGTTTGAGAGCACTGTCAATGACACCTTCCATCACTTTGCTGATGATTGAGTGTAGACTGATGGAGCAGTAATTGGTTGGATTGAATTTGTCCAGCTTTTTGTGGACAGGACATACCTAGGCATTTTTCCATATTGTCAGGTAGATACCAGTGTTGTAGCTGTACTGGAACAGCTTGGCTAATGGTGCTACTAGTTCTGGAACAAGTCTTCAGTTCTACAGCAGGGATGTTGTCAGGACCCATGGCCTTTGCAGTATCCTGTGCCTTCTGCAATTTCTTGCTTTCATGTGGAGTGAGTCAAATTGGCTGAAAACTGGCATTGGTGAAGCTGGGGACCTCAAAAGGAGCCAGAGATGGATCATCCACTCAGCATTTCTGGCTGGAGATGGTTGCAAATTCTATGGACAGTAAGTAGGCCAAGAAATGAAAGAATCCCCATTGCTCGCCTGAAGGACCCTAGTGTATAACTATTTCTGCCCATCAGTACCATGAAGATGTTATGTGTTATCTACAAGGTTCCTGAAGAAGGTGGCATAGCAGGGCTGGCCTACTGAACATCAGCCTCCTTAGACTCACCTCCACTGTCATTACCAGGTGACTATGCCTCGTCTTCAAAATATCAAGCAACAATATCACCATTTCCAATTGAGGAGAGAGAAGAAAGTTTTAATCAAAGGTAGTAGATTATGTTAATTGGAGATTTGTGGTTTAAGTGCTAATAGAATCTAAACTGGTTGATGTACAAGTTCAGCAAGCCAAATTTATGCATTATTCTCTCCTAGGCATAGACTCTGCTAGGAACTCGAGCAATTCCTCGCTGAAAAATTAAGGAGAGTGTTCCCTTGTACGGAAACTAGCTGTGTAACACAATGGCAAGGCCTTATGGCATGACTTGCATGTCAGGCAAAATCATGGCTGTCCTTTCCTGTTCTTGCTAATCCTCCCTTTTACTAAGAGTGAACGTAGGAACAGAGTTACCCAAGTATGCAAAGACCAAGAACGTGAAAAGAAAATTTGTAGTAGCTCATGTTTAAATGAAAACTACAGCCTTCCCATTCTTTTAAGTAACATGAATGCACTGAATGGGTGAGCTGTTACTAAGGCAATATGAGGTGCTTCACTTTTAAATTTTAGCTGGTTGCATTGGCCTTTTGAATGAATTGAACATTTTAGTGCTCAACTTAAAAATTCTTTCAGAAGTTGTAATTGGCAGGGGGTGGGTAGTCAGGAAGTACTACACCAAACGACTGACCACGATCACTTGTCTGCTGCCATGAAGAGATTTAACAATGACAGATTACCAGGTTAATGCAGTTAATAGAAAACAAAATCTTTTGTGCAAGACTTGCAAAAAATGTTCAGCACTTTTTATTTCCGGTTCTAAAAAAGTAATTTTTTAAAAAATAATAGTTTATAGTTTCTGATTCATGCAGATCTATCCTCTTTTGAAGTTAACAGCTGTTTAAAGGGTAACAAAATGTTTTAAGACTGTACTGCAATTTCAATTAAACTATTCTAATAAATGCATCTCCAAAAAAATCATTCTGCAGAATAATGGCTGTATACAATCTAAACCTAAAATTTAATTAAAAGGTTTCATTTATTTCTTACTTCTATCTTTATATTATATATATCATAACTATACAATTAAAATGCTGCTGCTTTTCCTTCTGGATCTAATTTTCCCAACAGTAATTCTACCAATTAGAGAACTGGATGGAATGGTGCTGCAACTCTTAATTAGATCGTGTTAAAAGAATGTCAAATGATTTTCTGTTCTCATTTTTGAGGGGCAGGGGGAAATAGTTCACGTAGGCTGACCTGCAGCTGCAATTGATCTTAATAGCCAGTTACAGTTATTCTGTTTGGAGTTTGTATCCAAACTCATTTTCCAGAGCTACCATGAAATGTGATGGACAAGTGGGAATTGGCATGGCTGGTTTCCACTGGTCACCTCCCAACTGACCACAGGTAGTGTTTTGTTCAAATTACTTTTTCAGCCCCTATGTTTTGTTGCTCACAAAAACAGTGACAGGTTATCTCATTAGTTTAAAACAGAAGATTGTTAAACAAATATTTAATCACCTGAAATGTTTGCAACACCATCCACTCACGCTTTCACCCTCTCATGCACACTCAAGGAAAGACAGATAGAAGGTAAAGGGTAAGAAGCATCAAGAGCTCAAGGTGTAAAAGTCTGCTTTTCAGGGGAAAAACCTATGGGATCCTCTTAGGAGGTAGGTTTTAAAGTCTCAGGCCTGTTTGCTGGTCATCTTGCCCTTGCTGGGTTGCTGAAGTCTCCTGGCAGACAACACTTCAGTTTGAAGATGGTGCTGGTATCTCGGAGTTCAATTTTCACAGGTGGAGGAGTTGTTGAAAAGGCACTCTCTTAATTCTCTACTGCAGTTAGTTGCCAACTCTTCTCAACAGGGTTCAACTGTCTTAGCTGGAATTGATCGATCTCTCTCAGCCTTGTCTTGGAATTAAAGATGTCTTTCGATGTTCTCTGTGTGGCTGGAGATCCCAGACTGCTAATCTTGATGTTCCGATGTTTAATGACTGATTACTTACCTTTGTTCTCCAAAAAGGTTATCTTTAAAGGTAAATTTATAAAGTGTTAGTTTCACTCATGTGACTTTAGGCTTTTAGGTTCCTGAGGGGCTATACAATGGCTTCTGATCTCAGACCATTTTGGTAAGATAAGGGATATTCATATCTTATTGTACTAAGTGTAGCTGGAGATGGAGCATCTGAGAGTGTTTTTATTTCAGCTCATTTTGCAGATAGCTCACATCCATGTATGATAAGCCATCCAATTTCAATGCAGATGGGGTTAATGAGTTTTAGTTCTCAGGAGACATGGATATGTATTTTAGTGCTTATTTTAGAGATGATATTTGTCACATGACTGAGTCCTCTATCTTGTTGAAAGCAAAAATGTATCACCCTTTTTAAAATTGTTTTAATTTTAATAACTTTTTGTATTTTCATCACTGAATTTCTCATGAACGTGACAGTGGAGATCAACAAAAGAAGTCCATACATTCTGTTAAGCTTGTTTCTTCAGTACATCACAAAAATCTACTGTGTCATGGGGGTAGCTTGTGACTTTGTACAATATTAAATGAGTGACAGCAAATTGGTGACCCATTTTACATCGCTCCTGATTTTTATTTTCAGACTTCATTTTTATTCTCAGGTGAAAATGATTTGGGAGCATGATATCAATTTGCTAATGAAAGAAATGTATATAGCTTGGCAAACAGTGAGGAGGACTACAAAACGACGATACGGACAGGTTAGTAGAATGGACAGACATCTGACGGTTGTGATTTAATGCAGAAAACATGTGGACTAATGCATTTTTGAAGGAAAAACAAGAAATGGGAATACACGCTCAATAGAAAGAAGTGTTGCTGCACAGATACCAAATTTGTTCAATACGTTATTCCATAAAAGTACGAGCGAAAGGGACAACAGTCTTTGAGTTTTAGAATTAGAGGCAGAGTACAAAAAAATTTGTACAAAGTCAGAAGACAGTGTGCAGTTTTGGGCACACCATTATAGAAAAGACATTAATGCGATAGACAGCATTCAGGGTAGAGTCATCTGATTGATACCCTTCTTCTGCTTTGGCCTCCTTGTCTCGGGAGACAATGGGTAAGCGCCTGCAGGTGGTCAGTGGTTTGTGGAGCAGTGCCTGGAGTGGCTATAAAGGCCAATACTAGAGTGACAGACTCTTCCGCAGGTGCTGCAGATAAAATTGGTTGTCAGGGCTGTTTCGCAGTTGGCTCTCCCCTTGAGCTTCTCTCTTTTTTCCTGCCAACTGCTAAGTCTCTTCGACTCGCCACACTTTAGCCCCGCCTTAATGGCTGCCCGCCAGCTCTGGCAATCGCTGGCAACTGACTCCTATGACTTGTGATCAATGTCACATTTGCAGACGTCTTTAAAGCGGAGACATGGACGGCCGGTGGGTCTGATACCAGCGGTGAGCTCGCTGTACAATGTGTCATTGGGGATCCTGCCATCTTCCATGCGGCTCACATGGCCAAGCTATCTCAAGCGCCACTGACTCAGTAGGGTGTATAAACTGGAGATGTTGGCCGCCTCGAGGACTTCTGTGTTGGAGATACGGTCCTGCCACCTGATGCCAAGCATTCTCCGGAGGCAGCGAAGATGGAATGAATTGAGACGTCGCTCTTGGCTGACATACATTGTCCAGGCCTCGCTGCCATAGAGCAAGGTACTGAGGACACAGGCTTGATACACTCTGACTTTTGTGTTCCGTGTCAGTGCGCCATTTTCCCACACTCTCTTGCCAGTCTGGACAAAGCAGTGGAAGCCTTTCCCATGCGCTTGTTGATTTCTGCATCGAGAGACAGGTTACTGGTGATAGTTGAGCCCAGGTAGGTGAACTCTTGAACCACTTCCAGAGCGTGGTCGCCAATATTGATGGATGGAGCATTACTGACGTCCTGTCCCATGATGTTAGTTTTCTTGAGGCTGATGGTTAGGCCAAATTCGTTGCTGGCAGCCGCAAACCTGTCGATGAGATTCTGCAGACATTCTTCAGTGTGAGATGTTAATGCAGCATCGCCAGCAAAGAGGAGTTCCCTGATGAGGACTTTCTGTACTTTGGTCTTTGCTCTTAGACGGGCAAGGTTGAACAACATGCCACCTGATCTTGCGAGGAGGAAAATTCCTTCTTCTGAAGACTTGAACGCATGTGAGAGCAGCAGGGAGAAGAAGATCCCAAACAGCGTAGGTGCGAGAACACAGCCCTGTTTCACGCCACTCAGGATAGGAAAGGGGTCTGATGAGGTGCCGCTATGCTGAATTGTGCCTTTCATATCATCATGGAATGAGGTGATGATACTCAGTAGCTTTGGTGGACATCTGATCTTTTCTAGTAGTCTGAAGAGACCACGTCTGCTGACGAGGTCAAAGGCTTTGGTGTGATCAATGAAAGCAACGTAGAGGGGCATCTGTTGCTCGCGGTATTTCTCCTGTAGCTGGCGAAGGGAGAACAGCATGTCAATGGTTGATCTCTCTGCTTGAAAGCCACACTGTGCCTCAGGGTAGACACGCTCGGCCAGCTTCTGGAGCCTGTTTAAAGCGACTCGAGCAAAGACTTTCCCCACTATGCTGAGCAGGGAGATTCCACGGTAGTTGTTGCAGTCACCGCGGTCACCCTTGTTGTTATAGAGGGTGATGATATTGGCATCGCGCATGGCCTGAGGTACTGCTCCCTCGTCCCAGCACAGGCAAAGCAGTTCATGTAGTGCTGAGAGTATAGCAGGCTTGGCACTCTTGATTATTTCAGGGGTAATGCTGTCCTTTCCAGGGGCTTTTCCGCTGGCTAGAGAATCAATGGCATCACTGAGTTCCGATTTTGTTGGCTGTATGTCCAGCTCATCCATGACTGGTAGAGGCTGGGCTGCATTGAGGGCAGTCTCAGTGACAACATTCTCCCTGGAGTACAGTTCTAGGTAGTGCTCAACCCAGCGGTCAATTTGCTTGCGTTGGTCAGTGATTATGTCCCCTGATTTAGATTTAAGGGGGGGGGCGATCTTCTTGATGGTTGGCCCAAAAGCTCTCTTAATGCCATCATACATTCCTCTGATGTTTCCGGTGTCTGAGGCTAGCTGAATATGACTGCATAGGTGTTGCCAGTAGTCATTTGCGCAGCGCCTGGCTGCTTTAGCGCTACGGATGTCAACTCGCTGGGGGCTTTCTTGTAGTTCAGCAGTGCAATGCGCTCAGCGGCTTTGACAGGTTCCAGCTCTTCAAAGTGAGATTGAAACCAGTCTGCATTCCGCTTCACACGTTTGCCATAGGTGGTCATAGCTGACTCATAGATGGCGTCTCTGATGTGGGTCCACTTGGTCTCTGCATCCCCTGTGGGAGTGTTTTGAAGGGCTTTTTCAAGTGAATTTAGAAATTTTTGTAACAGCTGTGGATAAGAAATTCTGCTCGTGTTGATGCGTCGGTGGCCCTTCTGCTTAGAGTGATGCAGCTTCTTTGGTTTGAGTCTAACCTTGCTGCACACCAGGGAGTGATCGGTGTCACAGTCTGCACTGTGGAAGCTGCGTGTGGTTTGAACGCTGTTTAAAGAGGCTCGCCTGGTGATGATGAGGTCCAGCTGATGCCAGCGACGTGATCTTGGGTGCCTCCAAGAAACCTGGTGACAGGGTTTATTGTGAAAGAACGAGTTGGTGATGCAGAGGTTATGATAGGTACACAACTAAAGCATTCTCTGTCCATTCTCATTCATCCTTCCAATGCCATAGCGCCCAAGGCAGGAGGGCCATTGATACCAGGGATAAGATATTGTTAAGAAATATTGCAACTATTTCCATTGGAACAGAGAAAGCGGTTACAGACAGGTGGTAAAGGGTATGGGAGGTTCCCACTGTTCACCTGTTGTTAAAAATGGTGAGTTAGTGCTCGAGCCCTTTTAGGGTCAAATAAACAGACAAATGATAGTTATTTTTAACCTACGAGAACATCTATTTATTTTTACTGGTCACAACCTCACACAGATAGACAGATTAATAGCTGGATATTTGGATAGGAATAGAGTAAGTTTAAAGTAGTTTAAAGTGAGGTAGGTGTTTGTGATTTACAGTATACCTGCTGAATCTTCTAAGAAGGACAGTCTCCTTTTAAAGGTGCAGGCCTGGGTCTTTGTAGTCTTGAACGTGTTGAGGTGTTGTAGATTTGGGGTGGTTAAGACTTCAGACTGGAGATGGTGGTCACTTTCAGTTCTCTGCTGCAGCAACTTGAAGTGTAGAATTTGACACAGGGTTTCTTCTTGCTTGGCCGGATCTATTTCCAGAGCCACTGGCTGGACTGCTTTTGGTGTTGTTGGTTTGATCTCTCCTCTCTCTTTCTCTCTCCAGAGGGCTACCTTTTAAGGTCAAAATCCATCACATTAGAGTTTCTATTAGTTGACACATGGCCTTCTCCTATTGTGTCACTTCACAATGGACCAGGATTTGGAACCCATGGCTATCTATTGATGTCTGGATGGGTACCATTCTGTTATGTTGTGGCTACTTCACACCAATTCATCCTGGTTTTGTTGTAAGACAATCATCTTCTTTGTCTCAGAAAAAAACATTCAATTCAGGAATGCCGCTTGATGGTTTCAGGATGGGTGTAGTTGACACCTCGGAGTCTGGAATATATCCTTTCATTCTTTTGAGACAGTGAGGCAGTTTTTGAATACACAGGCTAGGCCATCTGACCTTCAGTTGCCATCTTTGCAGCACACGGACCTTTCCTTTAAAAAAGTGGATAATTTCAAAGATTCGACACTGAATCAAGTTTGTATCTTAAAAGTTAGGAATATATGTCTTTACTGGCCATAACAAAATCAAAAAGAGACTTAATAGCTGTATTTAAAATTATGAAACGTCTTGATAGGATAAATATAGAAAGACTATTTTCTCCAGTTGGCAACTTAAAATTGTTACTAACAGAGTGAAGAGAGTGGTTCGAGCATGGATTACTTTGTCACAAGGAGCAGTTGAGACAGAAACAATTTTTATCTTTTTAAGGATAAGCGTATAAATGTATGAAGCAGAGTAAGATACAAGGACCATGGGGAAAGAAGAGAGTTGTGGGATTACTTTTGTATTTCTTCAGTGAAGAGCCAGCACAAACATGACAGACCACATGGCACCCTTCTTTAGTGTAAATGTCTATGGTTATAATTCATTTCCAACCTGCTTAAGGTCTGCGTGTATAACCCCTGCTCAAAGATAAGCAAAACTCTTGTATCCGACCAGTCTTCATCTCCAGCATTCAACTCTAGCCTGCTGGCAGAAACAGCTGTACAGCATTTGTTTACTTCTGTCTATATTTGTCATTATAATCTTCAATGCTAGTTCCAGATATGTATTCAGCTCACCTTTGAAGGAATTAGTACCGGACCAACTGCATTTGCATTTCCTGGTCAACATTTATCCCTCAACCAACATCATCAAAACAGAATATCTGGTGATTTATCTCTTGGCTGTTTGTAGGCCTCTGCTGTGCACAATTTGGTCCCTGCCTTTGCCTACTAAACAGTGACTACACTTTAAAGTAAGTAATTGGCTGTGAAGCACTTTGAGAAGTCCTGCAGACATGAAAGGCATTGCATTACAGGAAATGTGTTCATTCTTTTTCAAATATCCAATATTTCCACAAGAACACTTCATATGGTTTCCTTTGTATCTTTATGTAGCTTTATTTGAGCATAGAGCAGTTACATTTTATGTTCAAAGTAAGCTCGGTAGTTGGATTTTTGGTTTGGACAAATTGATTGGGTTCTCTGTGCATTTCCCCCCTCTTTTTTCCTGCAACTTCCCCCCCACCCCACCCCACTTCTCTCCTGAAGATTTCAACTGCTGGTGGGCTAACATTCATATGCAATTAACAGATAATACCTCACTTCACACATTAGCCTAGACAGTGGTAGGCTATTTGACTGAGAAGCATCACAGCAAAGCCCAATCCTCACTTAAAAATGCAAACATATTCACAAAGATACTTCCATTGCAGACTGCTATATAGCAAGTATAGGACCCAAATTCATTTTTTTTTCCACATTCTGTAACTCTTTCAAGTCACCTAGAAAGTGAATAAACGCAGAATCTTCCTGTTTTGTATGGTTCTGCTACTAGGTCCATTATCAACTGAGAAATCAGTACAGCTAAAATTAAAAGCCATGTATACCTTTCAACAAGTGAAGTACTACAATTTAGGGGTAAAATGAACTCGACCTATAAAAATTGAAATGCACCTATCTACTCTGAAAAGAATGGCAATTTAAGAATAGTTGAATAATAAACCAAATGCCTCCTGACTAAAAAAGTCAAGAGTTTGTTCATGTCCCCATGTAAAATGAAAGGCACAGGCAAGTCATTTACTTATGATTTTAATCAATTGTGTGCAGGCTGTGGAAGACGTTAAAAGTTTCAGATACATCTGAGGCTGTAGATCATTGCGAATTATCTGAAATCATGGGCTGAATTTTACCAGCCCCTCTGCGCTGTGGGTTGTGGGGGGGGGGGGGGGGGGGGCCCGTAAAATTCTACCGGGAAAGGCCCTCCTTGACCCCCAACGTCAGGAAGGGCCCACTGCATATTACCAGCGGCGGGGGGACCTCTGTGCTGCCCCCGCTTGCCGGCAGGGCCTTCATCTAAATATTTAGATTAACATAAAGTAGATGTAAATGAACTTAACTGCTGGCGGCGACTGTCTGGAGTTCCGAGGAGAGAACCTGATAGGGAGGGGGGGGCTGAATACAATTTTCAGGATGGGAGAGGTAGGGGAACAGGGAAAACATTTGTTATTGGCTGTGGGGATGGTGGGAAAGGGTTGAGGGTCAAAGAGAACAAATTTCGGTGGGGGAAAATTCGGGATATCAATAAGTTTATTATGGGGGGGGGAAAAAAAGAGGGCAATTTAAATATAAATTACCCATTGGGAGGGTGGGAGACGGGATATGGAGTTGAAATAACATTTTATTTTTATTTTCCGGGACCTTTAAATATTAAAATGTTACTGATGGGCTTGAAGCCCTTTAAAAATGGCGCTGGATGCCATTGCCGGGGACGTGGCAGCCGGACCTTCTAAGTCATTGGGGGTGGCCGCTCCGCCCCTCTATTTAAATGAGCCCCCACGCGTAATATCGCGGGGGCTCGGCGGCGGTACATCCAAGTTGAAAGGCCGCAGAGTTCAAAGCGTGCTGCTGCAAAGCGCGGCACCCGAATAAAATTCAGCCCCATTTCAGAATTGATTAATAATTGAATGTGCTGCTTGCATTTGTTAATGACCACGCATGGTGTTACAGTCCCCACTACATCTACTCATGCTCATCACGAGCAGCCAACTATAACAGGCACTTGTAATTGACTTTAGTGGAAATGACAAGGGCAGCGTGTAAAATGTATTAAGTGCGCCAGCTATTTCAGGGAGACATTGTCATTTTGCTTTTCTTTCTTGCTTTGCCATTATCCATTTTGGTCTTCCCCCATTCTGTTGCGTAAAAGGTCACTACCATGCAGACAAATACAGCTACAGCTCTATTAAAGTAGATCGTCAATTGTCCTAAGTTGCAGGATGGAAATCAGAAACAGGGAAATTGAAGATACAGATCTGCAACAGGTACAGTTAGTCACAGGGCTGCCACCTGCCTTCCTGCTACTTATTACAATTTCAACCCCCCTAACATTTTTGTTGTCACTCAGTTGAAGACACCGTCTAAAGTATATTTTATAATTTTTAATGTTTTCAGGTAAATTACATCAATACTAATATAGAACAGCAGCAGCTGATTTTTGTGATAAATACATGGTAAAGTATATTGTATATCTTCCTCCCATCACAATTTCTAGCTGTAAGCAGTGGGAACTCTAGTTCGTGTTAATAACCAAGCATGATGCAGTATGATTCTACTAATTCCCAAAAGTAAATTCCTAATCTGCAGGTATATCATTGCAAAGATTTTTTAAGAGGAGGCCAATTAGCTTTCCATGGGATGGAATTATTGAGTCACTCTCATCCACCTCTTGGTGATTTGAATATTTTTCACCATTTGCAGAGACCTGATGCAGGTCACCCGCCTATCCACTCAGCAGGAAATCAAAGTAAAAAGGAATGGGGAGGAAAACTCAATACCTTAAAATGAGTTTGTATGACACAGTACTTTGTACAACGAAATGGAATGAACAGAATGGAGAGCAAAGAGATAATGATGGGATAACCAATATGATATTCCACACAAGACATCTGCCCCTTTTTCTCATATGAGCCTTGTAATTTTGAAACTAAAAGACATCTGAACATGAAATAATGAATTGCTAAATTTGAATCTTTTCAAATGGGCTTAATTTGATGGATCAATTTAAATCACACTGAGCAAAAATTGAGGGAGCATCTACAACACTATAGCCTCAATTCTTCAACCCTGTGAGCATGAAGCCCCAGTAGGAGTAAGAGTTTGTGGAATTACCTCAAATTTACTGCTGGGCAAAACGTACATTTTCTACAATAAATGAAAAAAACAGAAAATGCTGGAAATATTCAGCAGGTCCAGCAGCATCTGTGGAGAGAGAAGCAGAGTTAACACTTCAGGTCTGTGACTTTACATCAGAACTCAGTACATTTTCTACAATTGCTCTGAACCCCTGTCCTAATTATACACTTCTGAAATCAAAGTAGAAACAAAATAATGCTGTACAAGAAAATGTATAAAGCACGTGAAATAAGTTATTCCCTGGAATACAATAAAAATTAGAAAGTCAGTGTTTCTGCTTTAGAGCTCTGCGTCCTTAAGGTTTACGCGGAATCAGAAGGCGTGTAAGGCCAGATTGAAACTGCACCACTTAAACTTCTGTTTGGAACTCACAGTCCTGATTTAACACAGCCCGCCTGGCACAATTGGCTTGGGCCTCCTGTTCAATTCTTCGCGAGGGGGTTCCTGCTCCAAATTTGGCCAGAGTTAAAAATCAGGCCTTACGTTTAGAAAGAAAATGGCTGGTTAACTTTATGCACTAAGGAGAGTAGGGCACTGTATAATTCACTTTTTTTTTTACTGTTTAATGTTCATTCACTTCCTGCTTATCTCTTATCTGGAGCTTACACCTTGAAGTAATATATTCTGGTTCAGAGGTATGTGTACACTATCTCAAAAAACACTCAATCTATACACTGTACACCCATCAATCAACCAGGTGGTGTGCTTTCTGAACTTTAAAAAATTAAAATCATTTTTTTTCTATTCTAGGATCTCGGTAGAAAAAGCATTAAATGACGAAAACCTTAAATGGTTGGAATATGAAAAACAAGACATAAAAAAAGAGCATTTTGGACTGAGAGATCAATATCTCTCTATATACTGCATATATAAAATGTTATTAGAAACAGAGGCTTTTATTACTTTTCTCCTGCACAGCATTATAACAGGGAATCTGCATTCCAGAAAATATGTATATTGCCTTCAGACTCAATTTTATACCTGTTGGAATTATCTGCAGCTCAAGCATTCGAAATCTTCATACCCTTACCCCTCTCAATGTATTCAGCCAGCAAAACAGTGCACAGAAAACTTCACATATATCTCTCCCTTCCCCAAGTATACTTCCCTCTTCAGTCCATGCATTCTTTCCCAAGATCACTCCCAATCCTAAGACCGGTTTCTTCCCCAATGCTGTTACCACTTAACTCAGTCTCCATGAAAATTTCTCTCCAATACTGACACTGCCTTTCCCCAGTGTTCACTTCTAGCAACAGAACTGCTCATAAAAACAAAACTGTCAAAAATGATAGGCATCTCTAATGTTGATTTAAAAAAATATAGACACTCAATTTCAGGATCCTGTGTTTCTGCAAGGGGAACAGGTCAGACATTAATTCAGTTAACTAAAACTCAATCTTCATTTTCATCTGCTTACACTAAAAAAACACTGCTAATTAATATATGGCAAAATAATTAGGCCAAAATATCAAACAGATTATTTAAATTAATTCTGGAAAAGACTAAATAATAGAACAGTATATTGACATAAGTTACAACTCAAAAGTGAATTAATTATCCCTTCTGAATATATCTTTGAAGCACACTGGGCCTTGACTTTACAAGATGTACCATATATGGACTAAAGTACTGTGAGTTCAGCGTCCCATCTGATTAAGGCCATCTGCATGCTCATTTCACAGAGTAGTTCAACACTTCCTTGTTAAATGAACTGCAAGGTTTTCCACATTCGATTTAATTAGTACGCGTCTTATTTTAATTAACATGATGATCCAACATAGTTCATAAATTACAGACAAAACAACTTTACTGGGAATTAGTTAGAAAAAGATAAAACTCTAATTTAAGTACAACACTATCCAGTCACTTTACCACGAACAGTACTCCTACAATACTAACTTTTTAACTAAAAGCATATGCAACAGATAAGAATACAAGAACAGGAATCAACCATTCGGCCCTTCAAGCCTATTCCACCATCGGTTAGATCTTGACTGATCTGTATCTCAACCCCATTTACCCACCTTTGATCTATATCTCGATACCCTTACCTAACAAAAAACTCTATCGCAGCCATGAAAACTTCAATTGACCCAACATCCACAGCATTTTGGGGCAACAAGATCCAGATTTCAACCATCTTTGTGAAAAAATGCTAGCTTTTTCGTGATTTGTGTACATGGACACCTAAATCCCTTGGCTCCCAGTCCCTCATATTATATGCTGGTTAATTTGAAGTCATTTGAAATTAACCAGATTATAAACATACCAAATACAGCATCTTTAACGCAAGTAAAACATCCCAACGTACTTTATAAGAACGCTAACAAAATCTGACACTCAGCCACATAAGGAGATATTGGCTGGGATTTTACCCGAGGCGGATGGGAGCCATCCACTGACTGAAGAGTCGGTGGTGAACCGGCTTCCACCAGGCCTGGGGGATCTGACCCGTACTTTGCGGGTCCCCGGGCTTTAATTAGACCGAGGCGGGACTTACAACCGCTTGAGGCAGGAAGTCCTGTCGAATAGAGCTCCAGCCACTCTGTCCCAGCAGCGCCACCGGGAGCAGTGGCCACAACTGGGACTGCACCCAGCATCGCGAAGATGTCAGGAACCCCCGGAACACAAATAAGTTTTTTGTTGCCTTGCTGGGGTGATTGGTCGGGCCCCGGCAAGGCAAGGGTGGTCGAATGGGGTGACTGGGGCAGGGGGAGGGGGGGGGGGGGATGTGTCTTGGGGGTGGTTGGGGCATCGGGGGCAGCCCTCCGTTGGGCACCGGGTGCCCGATTATGAGGCCCCACCCCACCGGCAGGCTGTCAGAAAGTCATCTGCTTTTGTCAGGCGGCTTTTCTCGGGTCTAGGACACCCGCTTGCCACGTGTAAAATCCACGTGGAGGCGGGCAAAGGCCCTTAAGTGGCCACTTATGGGCCTTGATTAGCCTGGGGTGGGCAGGCCGTTTTTCACCACTGCCCTGCATAAAGTGGCGAGGGAGGCGGGAATGGGTCAGGAAGAGACCCCGGAGCCTCCCGCTCCATTTTATGCCGACCCCGTGCCACCATTTGCTCTTTGGGAGGGCAGAGTAAAATTCAGCCCATTAGGACAGATGATCAAAAGCTTGGCGAAAGAGACAGGTTTTAAGAAGCAAAGGAGGAGAGAGAGACACACACACACACACACAGAGACAGAGACAGATATGGAAAGGTTTAGAGAGGAAATTCCAGAGCTTAGGACCCTAGGCAGTTGAAGACTTTGCCACCAATGGAGGAGTGATAAAAATCAAGGATGCGCAAAGGGGCACGATTTGAGGAGCACAGAGATCTTGGAGAGTTATCAGGCTGGAGGAGGCTACAAAAATAAGGAGGGTTGAGGCTAGAGATGGATTTGCAAACAAGAATGAATATTAAAATTGTGGCGTTGCTGGGCCAGGAACCAATGTAGGTCAGCGAGCAAAGGAGTGATGGGTGAATGAACTTTGTGCAATTTAGGACACAGGTAGCAAAGTTTTTGATGAGCTCAAGTTTATGGAGAAAAAGGGAGAATGTCCTGGAAAGCACTGGAACAGTCAAGACTAGAGGTGACAAAGGCATAGGTGAGGGTTTCAACAGCAGATAAGCTGAGGCTGAAACAAACAATGTCACGGAGATGGAAGCTGGTGATCAGTACCACTACAAACACTTGGAGCCATGGTCCAGGTCAAGATTCTCCCAACTGCACCGGAATTCTTTGGACTTAGGTTAAATGGGGTACACTCCACATCAGAAAGGGGTCTAATTTGGACTCCAGAAATACTATGCTAACGGGCTGAAATGGGTAGCTGCTTTGACTTCATAAATGGCAGATAGTTTGGGTTGTAACTCTGCACTCCTGCTATTACAAGAGTGTTTTGTACATATATGCTTGCATGCATGTGTAGAAATTCACTCAGATAAATTTTTATATGTTTTAGAGCATGGGCAGGAACATTTAAAGAAAATGACTTTTAATGAAAAGCCTAGTTTGATATGACACGCCAGGTGGGAAATCCCCAGGATTAGGTGGAACGCTGATTTTACACCCCGCCAAATATTACTCATTGACTTCAACGGAAAGTAAAGTCGGATGCGGTCGATAACCAACACTGCATCCAATCCCTCTGTTTCCCGATTGGCGATATAGGTTAAAATTGCACTCATGTGGCAAGGTGTTAGATCAGTGTTCCACCTGGTCCTGTGAGTTTCCTACCCAACGAGTTAGATTAAAATTGCCCCCATACTATTGCTTTTAAAAAAAAATCAAAGAAGAGCAAAAACCACCATATCCTGATTAAAAAATGACTATAATTTCCCTCTTGGATAGGCTGTAACTGAAATTTAAGTACCCTCGTTAGTTTCTAGCATGTAAACAAGCTAATTCATAAACTACAAAAAAAAAATCATTTGACATTAAACAAGTAAAATGACTACTTCAATCACCGTCTGTGCCCATGGTACTTTCCAGTCACATTTACCCACTGCACATACAGGGAAGTCATAACTTTTATCTCACAAAGCCTCACATTCATTGATAAGACTATTGATAAGACCTGAAGGTGTAGATCTGTCAATAACAACAGCAACTCATATCTATATAGCGCCTTTAATGTAATAAATGTTCCAAGGCGCTTCACAGGGGCATTAGAAAGCAAATGAATAATCTTCCTACAGCTACAGTAATGGGGAAAGTGGCAGACCATTTTTTAATGTCTTTTTAAAAATTGTCACCCATGAAAGTGAAAGGGACTCCTGGGGTCTCCATGGTCTTAAATATTCATGTAAAAAATCTTATGATTATATTATTTCAGAGCACTGAGATCATACAACAATGATGATTTGAAAAAATAGGCTAAGAAATCCCACACATTTTTCCAAACTACCAGCATATTTAAATAAATGAATATGGAACATCACCCATGGTGAACAGGAGGAAAACAATAATCCAGGATTGCAAAGAAAGAACACTAAGAAACACAATGGAAACCCAATGTGGGCAATCATTGGCACGGTGCACGTAATATAGATGGAGTGGGGCAGAGCAGATTTCACATCTGAATATAGAGTTAGCTGTATATTTTAGTTAATCAGCATGAATGGAAGTTGTGCACAAATTGCTTTTTTTTCTAATACAGCTAAGTAGCCAAACTTTTGCCTGATAAACAAGCTTCAAATGTTGTGCTCACAGCCTTCGGAGCCCTCCAAAAAAGGAATATATCCCAACTGTTCCTGTGCAACTGTCTAAACAAAATGGGGTGGATTTTGCTGGGAAAATAATGGCGTGTTAACAATGCACGCCGGTATTAATGTGCATATCAGCTGGTAAATTCAGTGATTAAGAGATACGTCATGAGTTACAAATCACCCAAGAATTTGTTGGTCTATTTATACCGCTTTCTCGCCCTTAGCTTCCCTGTAATTTTCAAGAACATTTTGGATTTGCACGTCAATGGCCCATTAAACTTGCTGCAGAAAATCAGGCTGCAAGTTAAGGTAAGTACCTTTTCAACAATGTGATCATTGTTAATGCAATGCCACTCAACCTCTGAGAATGTGGACAATTTAAATTGATCAATCTCATTCCAGCACGTTGTTTTAGATTTTTAAAAAATAGTTTGTGACTTTTCTTTTCTGGCATTTTTTTCTCTCTCTTAATTCAATCTTTCCTTCCCTCTTTGTTCCCTTTCTGTACCTGATTTTACTCTAATTCACACAGCTCCCCCCACCCTCACCAATCCTGTCTCTCGTTTGTTTCTTTCTCAATCCTTAAATCTCACTGGTTAAGGAGATGCATTGTTGGTCCCAGCGACCACAAGGGTCCCAACTGTCCCATTGCCCTCACCACACTTTTACCACCACGCACTTCAAACAAGGTACGGCACAAAAAATTGCAAGCTGAAGGATTCAGGAAAATGTCTAACTAATGGCACATGCCCTGAGATGCCCCTTTCTTGCAGATTTTGGTCCATATGTTGATACCATAAAATGATAAAATTGCATTTTTATTAGCACAGCTTTTAAGAGAATTCAATTTTTTAACGTCAAAATAGCACAGCAATAACCAACCAAGGATATGTTTTTTCAGTCTACAGCTTATTAGTTAGGCAGCTGAGAAAAACAACATTTGACATAAACACTTTATTCTGAAAGATTCTAAATATGGAAGGAAGAGATACTGATTAATCTTTTGTTAAGTGCTGCATTTTCATAGTACGGCTGCAGTCCTACAATGTTCAACAGAAAGCACATCTCTCCCTCCAATCAAGATTCCACCCGTCAGTACTGAATTGGCACTCATCAAAGTCGCAAATTACATCCTATGTGACTGTAATCATGGTAAACTATCCCACATTAATGCTTACACTGCTGGAGCAAATGCCTTATAAAGGACATTTTACTTTTGGTCAATCAACTTCACTGAAAAAACAAAGATAAATATATTATTGATCTAAAAAGAACTAACGACACAGCACAAGCAAAGCACAACACAATTGCCGTTTAAACCACAGCACAACAAAGCAATTATATCAGAGTTCAAAATGGTCTACATGGGTCCCTGGGGAGAAGATACTTCAATATTCCTCCTACAGAACCGGGCACTTGGCCTCGCAGTTTCGCTGCATGCTGTTCAGCTTCAGTCCCTCCAATCAAGATTCCACCTGTCAGTACTGAATTGGCACTCATCAAAGTCGCAAATTACATCCTATGTGACTGTAATCATGGTAAACTATCCCTCCTTGACTTAGCTGCAGCCTTGAACTACAATGGTTTCTCTTCCCACTCCATTACCTCTGGAATCCCCCAAGAATTTGTGCTTGGTCCCCCTCCCATTTCTCATCTACATGCTGCCACTCGGTGACAGCATCCAAAAACCACATTGGGTTCTGTATGTAAACTGATCACACACAGCTCTACCTCACCACCAGTGTCTGAAATTGTCAGACTGCTTATCTGACATCCAGCACAGGATGAGCAGAAATTTCCTCCAACTAAATATTGAGAACTCCAAACTCATCATCTTCTGTCCCCGCCACAACTCCATCCATCTCCATAGCAATTGTTTGAGGCTGAACCAGACTGTTCTGAACTTGGTGCTATATTTGACCCTGAAACAAGATTCTGACTACATATCTGCGCCATCACCAAGATTGTCTACTACCTCTGCTGTAACATCACCAGACTCCACTCCTGCCTTAGCTCACCTGCTGCTGAAATCCTCATCCATGCCTTCATTACCTATACACTTGACTATTCCAACGCTCTCCTGGCTGGCTTCCCATCTTCCACCCTCCATAAAGTTGCAATCATCAACTGTATCCTAACTTGCACCAAGTCACATTCACCCATCATCCCTGTCTCACTGACCTACATTGGCTCCCAGTCAGGCAACGCCTGGATATTAAAATTCTCATCTTTATTTTCAAATCCCTCCGTGGTCTTGCCCCTCGATATATGTATATCTTCTTCCAGCCTTACAAACCTCTGAGATATCTGTGCTACTCCAAATCTGGTCTCTTGCTCATCATATTTTAATTGCTTCACCATTGGCGACCGTACTTTCAACTTCTAGGCCTAAGCTCTGGAATTCCCTTCCTAAATCTCTCCACATCTCTTCCTCCTTTAAGATGCTCCTTATACCTACCTCTTTGACCAAGCTTTTGGACATCTGTCCTAATATTTCCTTACGTGACTCAGTGTCAAATCTTGTTTGATGACACTCCTGTGAAGTGTCTTGGGATGTTAAAGGTGCTATATAAATGCAAGCTATTGCAATGTATTTGTACATATCTGTTTCTCTTTCTCTCTCTCAATCAGGTATGGGAATGAGCTAGATATGGTTAAAGCAACTGTTTTCTTCAGCCATACATATAGCTCCTTTGGACATTTCACTACATTAAAGACATTATATAAATGCAAGTTGTTGCTGCAGTTTCATTAAGGCCAGGGCAACACTGCTAGCTAAAATATCAGATGGGCAGATATGCAGTAAATAGGACTTTTCTTCAGGAAATTAATGTCACAGATACACAATATAAAAGTACACAGCTACCTGACATCATACAAAATCTTCCGGAAAGTAAAAGGCAGCCGATTTAATCTTGTCTGTTCTACTCCACTGCCACAGTTTAAAGATCCAGCGAATATAATCAATATAGAGTAATACATATATATTTCTATTCAATACTGCCTATCATATAGGCAGACTGCCCTTTGTACAATTTCCCTGGATGCCCTGTTCTCACCTGAGAGAAAACGGCAGAGGAACAGCTGTTTCAGCAGGAGACAGGGAATCCTCATGGAATTTCTGCTCTTGTGTTTCCGTAAGAAATGCCAAGAAATATAAAACTTGAAAAAATTCAAGGTCATTTGTAGCATTAACAAGTATTTCTGCAAATACATTTAGGTAGTATTAACAATTCTACTCAAACACGTAAAAGTGCAGAAATTTTATTGAGAACCTCCCTATAAATTTAAACAGAAGTCGTTTCATACGGTTACGAAAGTGCTTCTATATTTTTTATTCAGTATATATTATTGAGGACTTATATTTAAATGGTGGAGATGGATTTGTGGAGAAAGCTAGAAGCTGGACTTTGCTTTGTTGTTGACAGTTTATTGAAAGGACACTGAGATGTTGTTTAAGAACAGTCTTGCTGGAAGTTATGTGCTTTAAGCAATAAACAACAGAAACCTTGATGACCTGGGGAAGATGTTTACAGAGAAGTGACAGGTCAAGATATATAGGGGTCAGGAGGCTTGACTCCTGAGATATTGCTTTTGGTTTCACTTTGGACAGTGTGTTGGGGTGTGAACTGTTTTGAAGACAGTTGGAGAAAACCAGCCAAGAGGGCAGCCACCATCAGCTCACCCTCTTCCATCTCTTTGATAACTTCCAGAGAATCAAGTGTAAGAAATAGAGAAACAGATGCTGCACTTCTTCTGAAAAGCCTGCCAGAAACTCCTGATGCTGCATTTCTCCTGAAAACCTGCCAAACTGATCAACGTCACCTGGAAAGAACTGTTCTAGAAAGATCCCAGTGATACGACAGCCATCTGCACATATTTGGGACGCCAAACCAAAAAGGGACAACTAACATCTTGCCATATCTTCTCTTTTTTTCTTCAAGAATTAGCAAGTATTTTGCCAAAGCATTCTTTTTTGTCTTGCTTTTGTAACAGACCTCTGCAGAGAGTATTTCTGTATTTTACTCAGTGTGTGTGTGAGAGTTTGTGTGTGGGGAATTTAAAAAGGGGAACTTTCATATTTCAATCTGTGTGTTAATGCTTTGCTTCGTTACTGGTTAAGTCTTGTTTATAATAACCTGATAATTTTGTTGTTTATTAAAGAAACCTGGTTGGTGTACTTTATTCTGGGATAAGCAATAGAGTATACGACTGACTGCATCGGTGACTGGATAAACATATTAAAAAATATATGTTGTGACCTGTGGAGAATTGGAACTAGAAAGGACAGTGCACTCCTCCCGCCTCGGTCATGACAATACCCAATCTTGTTTATAATCCTTTTTTGCTGGTTGCTTTAGAGTTCTCTTTCCAGCGCTCATATATAAACAACCCCTCAAGCAATATAATATTACAGAAGTACAACATTGAATAATGGCAGAATTTCATGTGTTAATACAAAGCAAAAGACATTAAGTAATTTTGTACCCTTAGGCAGATACAAAGCATTATGCAGAGAGTACACCTCTATACAACATTCAATGCACTGCAAATTAAGTAAGCAGTTTCAGTGTGCAAAGGATGAGAATGCTCTGTAAAGAAGTGGTTAAGGATAGAAAGTTAATTTTATTCCAAGTGATGCCCATTTTTTATCCCACCAATGTCCTGGTCATGATTCTTTTTCGAAAGTCCTTAGGTATCAGCACCATTATAGTCTGGTCTGTTCAAACATACAATCTGGCACGCACTGTATTCCCTGAAGAGGGGAATAAAATTTCTGTCGTCCTGTATCCACCATTTGGAATGCGTATATTACCATCTGACTGTACTAACAGATTACATTCACTATTCTGTTTTGCTTCTTGAAGTACTGGCTGGTTTATAAAATTTAAATTATACATAAGATACACAAGGAAGGTGGAAAATATTCACAGATGCAAAAGAATCCCAAAATCTCAATTTTTTTTCATATTTTTTTATCTTATTTATCCAATCTAACAGGTAGCATGGATTTTGCTGTTCCACATCCTGATGTCAAAAAGCTCTCAAAATCCCAGACGCAGAATGAAAATCATAAAAAAAGTAATTAATATTGCAAAATTTAGAATGGTAGTAATATCAGTTTCCTCCATTTTCCTTACATTATTTCCTCCTTTACAAATAAAAAAGGCAAAGCTTGAGCAGTCTCTAGTTTTAAGATACCAGGACTGCATCACATTCCACTGTAAACATACCTTACAGGATTAATTGATTTTGACTGTAGCTCCATGGTTTGATGGTTGTATTACAGTTTTTAAGTATTACTAGAACATTTGCAGAAATGCAAATTACATGAGAACTGTTTGGCCAAAGCAATCTGCTACCTTCAAAATTCTATGGCTGATTTTAAACTAAATAATTTCCAGCTGCACTTTATACCAAAGCTATTAGCAGTTTTTTCTCCTTTTGAAATCTGCTACTGGTGCTCACAAAACACAATAAACCTCAAACATAAATATTCCACAGAATATCGTGCTAGTCCATTTGGTACAACACATATGAACAACATAACCAGTAGACAGCGCACTTTTATTAATCATTTGTTTGCATTTTGAATGGACATCACATAGCACTCCGCAGGGTTTAAAAGGGGCTATAACAGTTCATGATGCCTTTCAGTTTTTACCTCATTGCACACTAGTACTTCTCCTTGTTCTTAGGCTGGTCAGCTTCTCAGCGCTGTATGTGGCCTAAATACACAATGAAGAAAGCAAGGGAAGAAAAACATTAAGAGTCAGGAAAGACTCTCAGTTACTGGAAATGGCAGCACTACAGGAATTGTAAGAAAAGGAACACAGCCAGTGGCACATTCTTAGTGCACAAAATCTTTATTCCTCTAAGTACATTTGCTGAAATACCAAACATTAATCTCTCTCAATTCCTTCAACGGCAGAACAAATGTGTGTCTTTTTTAAATATAGCTTGCTCATGTTTCTCACAAGTCAAACCACCAACTACCAATTTCAGACCCATTCTCAGCACTTCCTCATTTAATCTAAACTCTTGGTCTAATTTTCTCCTCTAACCTCAAATGTACCTTATTTAAATTTATATCACATTTCTACTCAATATTGCTAAATTACAAGCAATATTTTCTATTTGTTCCAAGGAAAATCTTCATTTTTCTCACTAATCTTCACAGTACTCGAGTCTCTAATTATGGCTAACAGCATTTGAAATCTGGCACATTTCAAAATCAACAAAACCAAGTACGGCTGTTCAGTACTGCAATCGTTCTTCATAAAATCAGTTTGAGAAATCTAACACCCACCACAATTTTTCTTCACAAAAGTGCCTAACACAACACTTTTTAAAACTGTGCAAATAATTAATTAGTATTTTGACCTGTTAGTCAGCAAGACAACCACAAGAGAGATGTTGGGCCAATGGACATTGAACTAAGTTTTATATCAGCTTCATCTTAAAATTTGTTTTATAAAGCACAACATGCAGTACATGGTTTCAGAGTACCTCTTGTATATTTTACCATTCAAGTTATTTTGGTCTCTCAATAAGCATCCTTTATTGGGAATGTCCATTTATACAGGTTTTGTTGTATAACTAAGGGCTTAGCACCATCTTTGTCATAATGTAAGCTAATGCTACCAGCAATTTTTTTTGTCCTCAATTCCTGACATTATATAATATAAAAAAGTTACTCAGGAACAGAAAATTCCACTTATGTAAGATCAGAGCTCTTTATTGAACCTATTCAGTATGACTACATGAAAACATACTTGTTAAATTCTTTAAACCAGTGTAAATAATTCAATTGCTATATTCTTTGAAAGAGTACAATAGTCACATTAAGTTGCAAAAATAAACTGCTGCACTGCAATACCAAAAGTGGATTGTTAGTGTAACCAGTTTCAAGTTTCACTTCAAGAATCTGAACAATGGGCTGTCAAAAACATTTTCACTGAGATTTCTGGATCTAAATCATGCAACATTCCCAGTAACAGACAAGAATGGAAAAGGCCAATTTTATCAATTAGGGTTTCTGTTAACCTATGCTCAGAGTAAATGGATTTTTCAATTTAAGCTCACGCTTCATATTTAATAACAGAATGGTCTTGTACCACAAATTCTCGTCAAAGAAACCTTCAAGAAAAAACAATTGTACTGTCTATATCAGGAGTGCAGGCTTTCAAAAAAGGTCATGGAACTCATGAACATTTTAGGATGAACAATTAGATATTCTGCAGTGCCTCATGTTTGGATTTGTGTCAAAGGAGAATATCCACAAGAAGTGCAGTATGTCCATGATGCAGAAAAGTAGTTTCAAACAAGAATGATGACGGCTTATAGCACCAGATAGAGAACCTGCAATGTATTTTCAATTATAATTAGGGAGGAGTCGTCCTTCATTTTGTTTTTAATAAATGCAGATAAAAAGACAGCTGTTATTTTTATTGGCCAAAGAGCAGTTAAGGAGATTTATCTTCTGGGTTCGTCCAGCTGACACCCAAAGAAAAGCTAATTACTATTAACTGAGTTATTCAAATCTATTCAATAATACCAGCTTGTCATACCAGGAAAAGGTATTTTTTGTTTAAGGATGTTGCACTCAGACTTCAAACAATTTGAGTTTTAACATTTAAACTATAATACTGTAATGATTGAAAATAATGATTTTTGCACAAATGTCGATACAGAATGCCTTTCTATTGTATTCAAAAAATGATGCTTGGGGAGTATCAAGATGGATTAGAGCCAAACCAAAATAAAGCATAATTAGTTGTGCCTCTATCCATGTAGAAATTGCTCACTGTATCTCATCAAGAATAGTTGTTTAGGTATAATCTGTGTCTGCTAAGAAAACCCTTTATTTCCAATTCCTTCTGAACATGCTTCACTTCTTTGGTCTTTGTCGTTCTCCCATTTCACCACTTCCATTCACACAATGCACTTGCTGCACCCCCGTTCATTCTGAAGAGCATCATGGACCAGCAACTGAACCCATCACCAATGTTCCTGTATGTTCCAGTACGTTGCTAGCACAAGGGGAAACAGCTCAAAGTCAATACCAACCTTTTAAAACAAATAAAGAAAATAAATCATAGATTCGTCTAAGTTTATTATTTCTTCATAAAGCTAACAAAAACGAGGAATAAAATTCCATAATATTGTCACTTGCCTGTTGAAACTATGTAGCCGCTAATGCAAAGAGTTGCAATGTCAGCGCAACACTGAAGAAGTGCTACATTGCTGGAGGTGCCATCTTTCGGATGAAGCAATAAACCACTATCATCTGCCCTCTTAGGTGGAGTTAAAACAGATGACCTGATCATAAATCTCATTGCTGTTTGTAGGGCCTTGGTGCTACTTTTTCCTATAATACAACAGTGACTAGACTTAAAAAGTACTTTGCTGTGAAGCATTGTGGAAGGTCCTTTGGTTATGAAAGGTGCTGTAGAAATGCAGTTGTTTCTTTCTTTACAACTCAGGATTCAGGTTCCAAACTCGATACTGGAGCACTCGAAAGCTAAGAGGTGTGTGGCTTTGTCCAAGATTTAGTCCGACAGGAGTTCAATTCTCATTGGGTGCAATATAACTCCAGTCTGGTACAAAGCCACAACGTAAAGTGCCCAGTGAGTCTGGGAACCTCTTAAAATAGGGTGTTTCCAATGTTAGGAAAGCAGCTTTGTGGCTCAAGCACAGCAATTTAAAAATCAGCCATCCAGACAGTGGATTTCTGCACATGCTGTGAAGCACTAGTGCAGTGCTCCTTTGTCGCTTACATCTGTACAATCTGCACCAAGGCATCTTCAGTCATGCATTTTACATGTACCACGCAGGAGCAGGTAATAATAAACAAGCAAACTATATGGTTCCATTTGGAATAAAAATCAGTTTGCATCATTAGCTTTTACATAACGTTTTAAAATTATCACTATAGACCATTTCAGTTCCATTACTGTAGACTAGCAGTTCGAAGGTTTATCAATCATCCCATATCTTATGCATCACTAAAGACGGTTTATTTCCCTCTCTAAAAAAATTCCCCACCCCTATTACAACTGTAGCCTCTCTGGCACCAAAACTTATATTATTTCACCTCCAAACTCAACTACTCATAGCACTGTCCTTGCTGGTCTCCCATCATCCACCCATCATAAACTTCATTGTCCAAAACTCTGCTATTAATATCCTGCCAGCCTTGGCTCAGTGGCAGAACTCCCACTTCTGAGTTGAAGGTCATCAGTCTCTTGAATGGGACTTAAACTTATAACTTCAATGCAGGACTGAACAAATGCTGCACTGTCTCATTTTTTTGGATGAGAAGAAAACGGAAATCCAGCTTGCCTGTTTGGGTGGACATAAAAAATACCATTGCGCTATCTGAAACCTTTCCGCGTTTCGTGTGTTTCCTTGCACCAATTTATAAAGAAACATCCCAAGATACATGGGCGGCACAGTGGTTAGCACCGCAGCCTCACAGCTCCAGCGACCCGGGTTCGGTTCTGGCTACTGCCTGTGTGGAGCTTGCAAGTTCTCCCTGTGACTGCGTGAGTTTTCCATCGGGTGCTCCGGTTTCCTCCCACTGCCAAAGACTTGCAGGTTGATAGGTAAATTGGCCATTGTAAATTGCCCCTAGTGTAGGTAGGAGAATGGTAGGGAATATGGGATTAATGTAGGATTAGTATAAATGGGTGGTTGATGGTCGGCACAGACTCGGTGGGCCGAAGGGCCTGTTTCAGTTCTTTATCTCTCTATGGCTCTATGACATTTTATATGAAATTGCTGTTGTTGCTAATGATTGAGGTTAATATCCATTTAATATAAAACTTTAGTTTGAAAAGTTTATATCAATGAATATTATAATTTGACTAGCCACATTTCAGAAGGTTCTGATCAATATTCTTTGTCCCCTTTACTTTACAGAAAGCCACAGTTGAGAAAAAAAAATTGCATAAGTTAACATACCACTTAACAACAGAAATAGACGTACAATAACATTGCTTTGCATAGTACAGCATTGTTTCCCATATACCAGAGAGTGCTCAGATTAAGGACAAAATCTTCAAAATATTGACAAACATGAGGGAATACATGGGATGTTCCAATTGACTCAAAATGAGCCAACATGGTAGTTACATTCAGGAAAATGTAGCAAACAACTACATGTAACTACAGACCCATTAGAATCAAATCCTCAACTTGTTAAAGAATGGAATCAATCTGGAACAAACTTGAGAATTACCTGTATGAAAATAACTTGTTAAATGGTAGCCAATACAAACAACCAATAGCAGCTGTTTTAATTCTATTCCTTTACACTTTTGGGCCTTAATATGAAGTTCAATCATATCATTAGAACTCACAGTCCGGGAAATTCCTCAGATCTACACCTGTTGCATGGCATTACCTTGCTGGAAATGCAATGGTAACTCCATTTACCTATGTAAACAGGGGCCAGAATTTTATGCACCCCCCCACCCGATCCCGAAGCCTTCACACCCCTCGCTACAATTTTACATGGGGTGGTGGCAAGAAACAGCTCGCCTGCCCCAGGCCAATCAAGGCCCTTAAGTGGCCAATTAACTGCCACTTAAGGGGCTCTGCCTAGCGCCGCTGGTATTTTACCTACAGCGGCCAAACAGCAAAGGCCCCAAGAACAGCACCAAGTAAAACCTGACGGCCTTACTGCGGGTTGGGGTGGGGGTGCCTTCCTGACTAGGCACCCTGTACCCCAAGGAGGGCCACCCCCAAAGCCCCAACCACCTCCACCGCACAATACTCCCCGCCCCCAACCGACCCCACCTTGCCTCACTGGGGCCCAGCTGATTTTCCTCGGCGAGGCCCCAAAAACTTACTTTGATTCCAGGGCCGTCCTTCACCTTGCTTGTGATGGATGGGTGTAGTCCCAGCAGTGGCCACCGCTCCTGGTGGCGCTGCTGGGACTAAGAGCTGCTGGCCCGCTGATTGGCTGGCAGCTCCATTAGGCGGGACCTCCTGCCTCAAGGAGGAGGAAGTCTTGCCCAAGGCCAATTAAGGGCCAGGAGAGCAAAAAATCCCAGCGTGGCTCCCCAGGCCTGGCAGAGGCAGGCTCATCCCTGACTTTTCAGCCAGTGGGCGGGGCCTCCCGCCCAATGTAAATTTCCGGCCTGGGTTTCCATTTCCACTGTACGTCTGGTGCAGTATCAACAAAATGGGAGCAGATCCAAGAAGCTAGCCATTATGAAAGGCCTCTCTTCTCTTTAGGTTGTGGATGCAAGCTCAGTGAAGAACGAACAAAACCCTGAAGACACAACTAGAATCAGCCTGCGTTCAGTTTCTTTGACTGGGGCGGGTGGTGGACGTGTTCAAGGAGACATGAATCATTGGGCTCCTTCAGAGAAGATAAAACGCAAGTTTAATGTTTTTATGCAATTATAAAGAATCCATGAATGTGGATGCAATTATAACTTTATTTTCCAGTTTAAAAAAATGCGAAGTAACCAGCAAAAAGAAAAAAGCCGACTTGTATTGATATAGTTTTTGCGACTTCAGGACATCCCAAAGCATTTTACTGTCAAAGTACTTTTAGTGTAGTCACTGTTGTAATGAACACATTGAACAATTTTACACACAGTAAGCTCCCACAGTAATGCGATAATGGCCAGATAGTGTTTTTTTTAAGTGATGCCAGTTGAGGGATCAATATTGGCCAGGTAACCGGGGATAGCGTCCCTGCTCTTCCTTGAAATAGTGTCATACGCCCACCTGCAAGGGCAAACAAGGCCTCAGTTTAACATCTAATCTGACAGATGGCACTCCTGACAATGCAACACTCCCTCAGTACTGCAGATTGGAAGTCTAGATTTGTGCTCAAGTCTCTGCAGTGGGACTCGAACTCACAACCTTGTGACTCAGAAGCAAGAGTGCTACCAACTGAACCACGGCTGACATAAAATCCAAGTACAACAAAATAAATTTTCCCAGAAACGTGCAGCACTTTTTAAAAAATAAGGACAGCATCTATTCCCTCTAAGCATCAACAGCAGCCACTTGAATTCTGTAGCACCTTTACTGTAGTAAATGGTCAAATGTCCCAAGGCACTTCACTGGAGCTATATAATAAAAATCTGACAGAGCCACACAAGGGGATATTTGGGCAGATGACCCAAAGTTTGGTCAAAGAGGTGGGTTTTAAGGTAAAGGCCTCATGTGGACTTTGATACAAGGACAAAAAAAAATGCTCCAGAGAGCTGCAGAGCTCCAGACAAAGAATTTTTAAAATAGATTTTTGAAGCAGAGTCACCGAGTGCAGGGAGGCACCTATTTATTTTTTCTCTATGGCAGCAGTGACCACAGAGCTCATGAGTACTTCCAAAAATAAATTATGCTGCACAGAGGTACATACCAGAAGGCAAACACCCTTTTTTGTTAACTGAAAGACATCGTTTCACTGAGGAGCAAACGAGAAGCAGGGAATGCCAGAGTTGGAGAGTGCAGATGTGGAAATCAACCTGAGAATTGAAGGGAATGCTGCAGCGCTAATGATGGGCAAAATACATATTGCAGTCATTACCTGTTTAGTGAGTTACAACTGGTGCCCTGCTCATGCCCCCGATAGCCTTGTCACGACCCACAAATTTAGGAACCTTTGTTACAAACCAATCATTCTGCTTCCCTGCTGCAATATGTAAAAGAAAACACACTTTTAGTCATGAAAAAGATTTCAATAACATAAATTAAAAAGCATTCCTAGGTACGTAGTGTAGTTACATACTTGAATAATCCACATGAGCTTCCTCTGACCCCACTTCCTATAACTGTATCAGCATAACCCTCTATTCCTTTCTCCCTCATGTTTTTATCCAGCTTTCCGTTTAATGCATCCATACTATTTGCCTCAACCACTCCTCCTCGAGTTCAACATTCTTCGCACACTTTGGGCAAAGAAGTATCTCCTGAATTCCCTATTGGATTTATTAGTGACTATCTTACATTTATGATCTCTAGTTCTGGACTCCACTACAAGTGAAAACATTTTCTCTACATCTACCATTTCATAAACTTAAAGTCCTTTATTAGGTCACCCCTCAGCATTTTCTTTTCTAGATAAAACAGCCCCAGCCTCTTTAGCCTTTTCTAATTATATCTTAGTTCTGGTATTACACTTGGGAACTTTTTTGCACCTTCTCCAGTTCCTCTACAGCCTTAGAAAAACAAAGTCATTGGGGGATCAGCAGGAATATTCTCCAGTGACTGGAGTCATACCTGGCACAAAAGAAGCTAGTTTATGGTCATTACAGCCAATCATCTCAGCCAGACGACATCATCCCAAGTTCAACTGCCTTCAGCTGCTTCATCAGTATGTAGGGCTGTTCGCTGACGATTGCACAGAGTTCAGCTCGATTCACAATCCTCAGATAGTCAACATCAACATCCAGGAGGTCACCATTGGCCAAGAAACACAATTAGACCAGCCACATAAATGCTATGGCTACGAGAACGGGTCAGAAGCTATAGTGAGTGACACATCTCCCAACTCTTCTCTACCACCTAGCAGGCACAAGTTCAGGACTGTGATGGAATACTCCAATTGTCTGGTTGGCTGCAGCTCCTACAACACTCAAGGTCAACACCATCCAAGACAAAGCAGCCCATTTGATCAGCAACCTAACACTGACTTAAACACCCACTCCCTCTGCCACTGGCATACCATCGCTGCAAATCATTTGCATCCAAAGGATGCAAAACAGCAGCTTTCCAAGTCTTCTCCAGCAGCACCTCCCAAATCAAAGGACAAGGGCAGCAGGTGCACAAGAAAATCACCACCTCCAAGTGACACACCATCCTGACTTGGACATCATATATTGCTGTTTTTTTCATTGCCAATACATGATAATCGTAGAACTCCCTATCTAACAAGATTGTTGGAGCACCTTCACCACATCATCTGTAGTGGTTCACAGTGGTCAACCATCTTCTCTAGGACAACTAGGGATTGGCAAGATATGCCAGCCTTGCCAGCAAAGCCCACATATAGATTTTGGGGGAAAAAAACTTCTGTGTGAGCCTTAAACAGTAAGGCTGTTAGCACAGTATTCATGAGGGTATAATAGTCAAGCCTTAGATTATCTCCACACCTGCAGATTTTTCAGCAGGGATTGCTTGAGCATTATATGTAGTAGGACCCTGGCCAATTTTCTACTTCCTAACCTATGGAGGCACAACCAACTGAGACAGCTCTATCCCTGAGATCAGACATCACAGCATCTTAAATTTTGATAAGTTAGCCATGATGCCACTGCAACTAAAAAAAACAAAAATATTGTAGGACACTAAAACTTTAGAATTCAAATACTATGCATATACTTCTAGGTAAATATTCTATTTATATATGAGAAAATATGTCATTTGATTCTCTTAATTTTATGGCTACATTCATATGAATGGGATGATTTATATCCAATTTATCATTCACAGTGCAAATAAACAAAACATGTTCACAACATGTGGAGTTTTAGCTTCTCCATTAAAGCAAATTACATTAACTAATGATGCATTAAGTTCATATTAGCTAGAGATGTATTTTTATTCTAAAAAGAAAACTGAAATTGTTAGTCCAGCTGCAAAGGTTTTTTCTAAAATGTTTACACTTTTATGCATAGCATGTATGATTCCATGTTGTGGTTTACTTCTTGATTTTAATTATTCCCCATACTTTATAAATAAAAAGTATATTCCTGTGGAATAAAATAAACTGTTTTGTCAGCTCTCTGCATATGACTTACAACCCCTTTGCCTTTGGACATTTGCACTAAATGCAGCAATGGTTATATATTAGCAATTAAAGGATTTTCAAAATAACAGTCCAATCTGTATCTCAGAGGCACAAAGGAAAATCAGAATCTCTCTTTCATCAGAATATAGAATTAAAGATATGAATTTTCTTTCATCCTTAGTAAAAATTCAACTTACAGCAAGATTCGTTCTACTAGATTTCTTCCAAGAATGATCTGGATAGTCAGGGATAGGGTGCATATGACCACTGTGGGGATTTACAAAGAAGTTTGAGAGGTATTCTCAGACATATTTTTGCAACAATTCAAACAGTAACTTTGAAACACTGAGAAAGGGTCCTATAGAAATAAATAAATCGATGAATCATTAAGATTATAGAACAAATATTGACAAAGCTACTCAAATCAAACTTTGCTATGAAGCAAACATCATTCTTTCATGGTAATCTGTTGGTTTAGACTCAGTTGTAAATCCTCAGGGTTGGTAAATCTTATCACAATTTCCCACACAGAAACAGATTCTTGGACATCATTGCATTTATATGCCAAAAATACCAATTATATTTGGTAGCCCACAAACAATGAACCATCCTTTGCAACAGTTCTGATAAGTTTTTGAAGTGCTATATTAAGTTTCTTTAGGATGGGTCAATAGAACAGTATGAGGAAGGATGTTGCAATATATCTTAAGTCATGGAGTCGCAATACTGATGTTTAGTTTAGTTTATACAGCACTGAAACAGGCCCTTCGGCCCACCGAGTCTGTGCCGACCATCAACCACCCATTTATACTAATCCTACACTAATCCCATATTCCTATCACATCCCCACCTGTCCTATATATTTCCCTACCACCTACCTATACTAGGGGCAATTTATAATGGCCAATTAACCTATCAACCTGCAAGTCTTTGGCATGTGGGAGGAAACCGGAGCACCCGGAGGAAACCCACGCAGACACAGGGAGAACTTGCAAACTCCGCACAGGCAGTACCCAGAATCGAACCCGGGTCCCTGGAGCTGTGAGGCTGCGGTGCTAACCACTGCGCCACTGTGCTGCCCCTTATGTATCACAAGCAACACTGCTAACTTAATTTTTTTTAAAAATGTATTTGCTTCATGATTCTTGCTACCACCAGCTAGCAGCCAAGATACTATGGTGACATTTATCAGAATAGTTTTATTTTGGAAAATAAGCACAATAAAGACATAAATTTTTCAGTGAAAACCTAAACATCATGCCATTTTAAAAAAATTCCATGGCATATAGAACTGCATTGTATCATATGGATACAAATAAGATTCTGCCATACTAGTGCTATGAATGGCTAATTCCACTTCCTGATCCTTGTCATGTGTAAGTGACTTGATGTGATAGCATGTTAGCAATGCAGCAGAGCAACAGTGCACTGAATAATAAGACATGGGCTCACACAAAAGGTTCACTGCAAGTAAAACTATCCTCTCTCACTTCCAAACAGGGCAATTACAAAGAGATATTGTCGGGGTCTTGAGAGTTTGCTGTCTGCCCATTCCACCCCATAAGCAGAAACAAATATGTGAGGTTACAATTCGAGGTAAAAAGCTATGTTAACTGTTACATTGTATGGGAGCAATTAAAACGCTACTCCAATTTTCAGTGGTTCAGAGGCTGAGCTACAGATCTATGAAGAGCGGAGTAAAAATTCCAAATTTTGTCCAATATACGCACGAGAAGTATACTTATCAGATTTCATAGATGAATTCCACATATTAGCATAACTTTACAAAGACTGTCACCATGTTGTCACTGAAAACAATTTAATAAATTGTCTTGTGTGCGTGTGCCATGTACTAATTAAAAATAGCTTGCAAGAATTAGTGTAACATCAGTTTCAAATTCAAGCTGCCTTTCTTTCTGCTTCTGTTCAATCAATATGGCAAATGATAATGTTACTGTAATTAAAAACTGCTTTCAAATGAAAATACTACAAAAGGTGCAGTACAACCCATTCCCTACTGCTATAGGCATCAATTCAGTAAAATCATATTGCACAGAATTACATACAATTTACAGCACAAAAAAAGGCCATTTGGCACAACTTGTCTATACTGGTGTTCATGTTCCACATGCACTTTATTCCTCCAACTAAAATGCACCACCTTACACTTATCTATATTAAGATTCATTTTCCATTTACACACCCATTCTGCAAATTTATTGACATCTTCTCGTATTTTGTCACAACTTTCTTCAGTATTAACTATTCCCTTAATTTAGTGTCATTGGCAAATCTAGAAACTGTATTTCTGAATGCCATGTCCAAATTCTCTACTTAAAATGGTGAACAACAATGATCCCAGCACCAGTCCCTCTGGAACACCACTTCTCACCTTCCACCATTTAGAGTAAATACCTTTAACAACTACTCTGTTTTGTGGCCAGCTTGCTATCCGTTCTGCTACTTGTCCCGACTCCACATGCTCCGACCTCAAGTTATGAGCCTACTGTGTGGTGCCTTACTGAAGAGCTTTTGAAAATCTAAGTCTTTTACATCTACTCCATACCCCATCTACATTTTCTGTTACTTCTTCAAATAATTCAGTAAGATTGGTCAAGCTGACCTTCCCTTTTGAAATCCGTGCTGACTACTCTATGTTATATTTTTGGTTTCTCAGTGTTTTTCTAGAACATCTTTTGAGTAAAGAAAAAATAACCCTCCTACTACTGACATTAAGTTAACTGGTCTATAGTTCCCTACATTTGTTCTATCTCCCTTTAATATAGGTCTAACTTTAGCTGTTTGCCAGTCCTCTGCCACTATTCCCTTTTCCAATGAATGTTTATAAATATATAATAGTGCCTCTATCTCTTGCCTAGCTTGCTTTAGTATATATGGACCAAGGGTTTCAGCCTCTACGTGAGACTATTTTAACAATTATCTCCTTCTTTCTACTGAAAATATTGATCTCTTCTAATGCCATGTCCACCTTATTAATCTCTGCAACACTGAGGCAAATTACTTACATAATACTTAATATTTCTGCCATTTTGCTGACATTAGCTGTGAGTTTATCTTGTGCAATCCTCACTGGTCCTACCCGTTTTCCTTTTCTTATTTACTCATCTGTAGAAAACTTCCCTATTTCCTTTTATATTCCTAGATAATTCAATTTTGTAGTTCCTCTTTGCCTTCTCGATTTTTTGACTAATTTCCTAACCTCTTATTCCCTTTGGTCATCCTTTCCTTTTGTGTCTCTGTACTTGGTGTATGCCTTTTCATTAACTTCAATTGCGCCCTGAACTCTTTACTAATTCATGGTGTTTCATTATAGACTGTTTTGTTTTAGTAGAATATATTTCTCCTGCACTCTGTTGATCACCTTTTCAAATAATTACCACTGTTCTTTTCGTTTGTCAAATTTTCCCAGTTTATCTTTCCTAGTTCCATTCTCCTTCCCTCAAAATTAGTTTTTCCCCCATCTATTGCTTTGCTCTTTGCCTTACTTATGTCCTTCTCCATAATCTTAAATCTTATTATGTTGTGATCACTATTGCCTAGCAGTTCCCCTATGCTCATTTCTTTTTTCTCTGGTTCATTTCCCATTACTAGACCCAGCAGTAATTCTTCTCTGGTTGGGCTTTTTACATACTGAGTAAGAAAGGAGTCCTAAACACAATGTATGACACGAGTGCATAAGTCATTGCCATATATTTATATTTATTTTAAATGTCAATGAAAGCAATGGACTCTAAAGCTTCATTGTCTACAGATATAATCCACAAACTGCACAATGCCCTTCTTCAGATGGAAAGACTGGCTGATTTAATCGTAACTAACCCACACAAAATATTACCTAGAAAACGTGGGACAGCTCCTGAGTTTCCAGACCTGTAAATATCATATTAAAATTATTTATTTTGAGCTTAAAAGTTGCTTATATCTGGACCATTAATTAACATTTGCCACTATACCTGTTTCAACTTGTAACCTGTTCATAATGTTTATTTTTTTGAAATAAAATGTATAACAATAACTCAACTGACAAAACAAAGCTGCAATTAACAATGTTTAGGCATGAATTAGAGTATGACTTGTTTACATTGTAAACGTGTGCAATATGCCCCACGATACAAGAAGCATCAGATATGGCTGGAGCTATAATAAAATGGGAATTTCAAAAATACATTCAGATGAAAGTTCTGCTAAAACATAAATGTTACAAACTACAGATGGAAACACCAAGTTCAGAGAAATTCTCTTTTACATTCTCAGAATAGAAAGAAACTGACAGAAATAAAACAATCTACACCAAACTTGTACAGAACCCCAAGGCATGTTAAATGGAATTGCCTTGTACCTATGTTATATAAGATACACTCACCCACCATTAGGTTCTTTGAAGCTATCCCCCCACCCCCCCAAATTTAAGATACACATTTCCCAATCTGATATTAAAGCTTTAATATATGGGTATATGTCAGTCACTTTTTCATACAGTAATGATAAAAAGGACTTTCCTCCTTCAAGCCCTGAATTGTAATAAGGTACCGTGCAATGTGATGTATAAAGCCCAAGGGCAATGGATGAAGCATTTGCCAAAGAAAATGCAAACCTGGTTTCAAAGGGTTATTGCATTGACATTAAAAGGGGGCACGCACTTTGGTTTGATGGTCCTTGGGCAACCCAGGTGTCATTTAAATTAAAGGGAAGAAAAAAAACACCCTATTTCATGCCAACAGAAACACAATCCAATGCCCAGCACTGGTGACAATAAGATCAACAAACCCACAACCTGCTCCCCAATACATTGCACCTGTTCCTTCCAAAGGAGCAAATACAACAGGATACACGACAGGCAACCCAGCTGGGAAATTCAGCACCACACACTTTATCTGCCAGGCTGTGGGAAAGTTAATATCGCTTCCCTGTGTTAGAATAAAACAAAAGCTCCTGTCAGGCTGCGCTTTAACCGTTCCCTCATCCCCAGCCGTCTGATTTACCATGACAATGTCACTGCGACTTAAACAGCTTCAGCTCAATTCCATGGCATCACCGATTATGATCTTACCTTGTCCAAATGTTGATCGATGATAGCTTTAAAAAATAAATATATGTATATTTCTGTGGTACAATATCGGTCTCTCCACAATCGCCATGTTTCCCTGACTACACACGGTGAGGCGGCTGGAACATCCGGGGCGCAGAGAGGGGCGGAGCCAAGCACGCGGGGGAGAGGGTGGGGCCGGGGAGGCGGGGGAGGAGCAGGTAGGTGGGGGAGGGGCATGCAAGCAGGGAGAGGGGCGAGGCCGGCGGGGAGAGGGAGGGGCCGGGCAGGCGGGGGTGGAGCATGCAAGGGGGTGGAGAGAGGGGCGGGGGTTGGCCGGCAGGCGGAGTGAGGGGCCGGGGAGGCGGGGTGAGGGCGGGGCCGGGAAAGCGGGGTGGGGCATGCAAGCGGGGGCGGAGCGAGGCCGAGGCGGTGGGGAGGGTCCAGGTACACGAGGGAGCGGAAGGCAAGCTGGGTAGGGGCGGGGCAGGGCCGCCGCGGGTGAGGGAGGAGCCGGGTTGGGGAAGGGTGGGGCCAAGCACGTGGGGAAGAGGGAGGGGGAGGAGACCGTCCCGAGGAGGCGGGGCCTAGGAGGTGGAACCTGGCAAGCGGGTGAAGGAACCAGGCATGACCGGGGGGCGGGGCCGAGCCAGGCGCGGGGCCGAGCCAGGCACACGACCGGGGGGCGGGGCAGGACTAATGTTGTAGCGCAGACGCCTGGGAGAATGGAACGTTGCCCGGGAGAGCTGTAGTGAGCACGTGGCCCATTCACACCTACTGCCTATGTAGCCAACCGCTGTCCAGCATCATCTTAGATATACACACATCACAGGTGCAACTCCCAAAGCCTCTACAATGTGAAAATCATTAGTTTCTGTTTTGTTAAAAGATGTTGCAAGCTATTTATGTGCAGCTTTCTCCCTTAAGAGACTTAGCAGTTGTCAGGAAAAAAGACAGGAGAGCCAACTGTGTAACAGCCCCGACAACCAATTTTATCTGCAGCGCCTGTGGAAGAGTCTGTCACTCTAGAATTGGCCTTTATAGCCACTCTAGGCACTGCTTCACAAACCACTGACCACCTCCAGGCACTTACCCATTGTCTCTCGAGACAAGGAGGCCAAAGAAGAAGAACTCCCTTAAATGAGTTAAATTGGTTCATAATCAGTGTCACTCTTGCTATATATCTTGTTCATAACACTGCCCAATGTTGCCAACATGGGTAATTTAGAATGTGTTTTCTGCATCTAATGATGCTTAATTTGTTTTCTTCCCCTTTATTTGTAGACCATTCCCCAAGAAGACAAAGTTTAAGGTTGCCCATCTTGAAGTCTAGTAATTGACACTCAATTGGAGTGAAGTTTATTTTAATTCAATATAATCTGGATGTTCCAAATGTCTTGGTGAGGAAAGGCATGGCCAGCTGTAGTATAGAAGGGAAGACTCCAGGTTACTTACTCATTTTTGTTCAGTTAGCTAATGTCAGGGCAGTATTAAAGCACTGAACCTGCCCAGTGAACTTTGCTAAGAGTGCATGTGTGTGAATATCAAGTGCGAAGAGGAGTAGGCTTGACTGCAGTGCTCTCCACAATTATCAAGACCAATGCTGTTCATTGTTAGGCTCATGCATAAATATTGGGTATTTAGGCATAGTCTGGTGGGCTGCTGGTGTAGATCAAATCCTACCCCAGAGGTCAGTCTCTTCAGGAGAGGAGATAAGGGGGTGCATCCCCAAATTCTATTTGGCATATGTCATACTCTTGTCACCTCCCACCCCTGGGCAGGGGAAAGTTAAATTGTAGTCTACTTTGATGTATGTCTCTTAAAATTATGAAAATGCTTCCATTTTTGAATGTTTTTGTGGAATCGTGTTTAAAAATTGTGGAAGTGGATTCATTTAAAAGCCTGAAGAGATTCTATCGATGCTGAACTTTGTTTTCTTTTAAAAGGTCACTGAGAAGGACTTGAGATTTTGTTTAAAAACAAACCCTTACTGGATGTCACATGTCTTAAGCTCGGTAAACAGCAGGAGCCTTGGTGATTGGGGATTTGTTTACAGAGAAGTGATATGTTAACATTTATTTCTTACTTTCATTTTTAGTTATTTTTTCTTCCTTTTTTTTACATTCTTTTTTACATTTTTTACAATCTTTTTTTGCATTTATTTCATTTCATCTTAGTTTGTTCAGTTTGCTTACCCACTTTTTTTCAGGTTTTTTTTCAGGTTTGCACTTGCTGCTGTTCAATATTCAGTGTATTCATACCTAATCTGTACTAATGCTTTGTCTTTCAACACACCATTAACATATTGTTTGCCTTTGCTCCGTGACCTTTTGGTCAGCTATGTGGCCTGGTCCAATCTGCACCTTCTCCTTTGTTATCTCTTGCCCCACCCCCACCTCACTTGCTTATAATCTGTGACTTTTCTAATATTTGTCAGTTCCGAAGAAGGGTCACTGACCCGAAACGTTAACTCTGCTTCTCTTTCCACAGATGCTGCCAGACCTGCTGAGTGATTCCAGCATTTCTTGTTTTTGTTAACATTTATGTTGGTCAAGAGTTGGTTCCGTGTTGGATATTGTTTTGAGTCAGTTGGGGATCAGCCTGCTAAGAGAGGCCATCAGCTCATCCTTTTTCACCTCTTTGAGAAACCCTGAGAATCCAGTGTATGGACTGGAGAAATTAATGCCACATTTCCCCTGAAAAACTTGCCAGACTTATCCTCAATGTCGCCTGAAGAGAACTGCTCCAAAAAAAAAGATCCCAGTGACATCTGTCGTCGAGTATCTGGACGCCAGCCTAAAAGGGCCAGTGGAGAACATCGCCTATCTTCTCCTTTTTTCCTTAAAGAATTAACAATACTTGGCCAAAGTATTTTTTTGTCTTTTTGTAAAGAGATCTCTGCAGAGAAAACTTTTTTTTAAACCGGTGTGTGTTTGTGTGTGTGAATTTTGCGTTAATTTAGAAGGGAACTTTCATATTTCAACCTGCTTGTTAATGCTTTGTGTCTTTATTAAATAAGTCTTGTTTTATAATAAATTAATAATTTTGTTATCTGTTAAAGAAACCCGGTTGATGGATTTTCTGAAATAAAAATAGAGTATATAATTGGCCATATCGGTAACTAGGTAAAGCATTTAAATATATGTTGTGACCCATTGCGAAGTGGAACAAGAAAAAGACAGTGCGCTCCTCAATAAATACATTAACATTGTTTTGCAAACCGTATAACACCCCTTTTGCAGAAAAATCAGATTAAATTCCTAATTTTCATCATTTACATGATGCTAACAATTATACAGACACAGTTTTAAAACATATGATTCCTGACAATCTGACTTCATCACCCTAATGCAAAAATGGCAGCCTTCTGTGAGGACCTTATAATGATCATAACAATGTTTCTCAAACTGCTAACAAGCCACTTAACAGGTTTAATTGTCAAAACATTTGACTGTTCCTCCAGTCCCAGGTCAAACCAACCTGGTGAGAACTTCAATCTGCAAAATCCTTACTTCCTTTCTTTGTGTCACCAGAAACTTCTTGTTTGGGAGAGACTCCTTGACGTCTGCCTGCCCTCAATCCATCTCTTCATCTGCGGGGGTTTGTTGTGGGGTAGAGGGGATGTATTGTACGGACCTCTAGGAAATGTGTCCAGAGTGGAGCGTTTGAACATGTGACTTTGACCACATTCTCTCCAGCATTCAGCTGACAGGGGAGGGCAGACTCTACAGACTGGATTTTACCAGCCCTTTGGAGACAGGCTGGTAATATGGTGGAGGAAGGCGTCGGGAGGGGAGCCCAACATCTTCCCATCGCCAGCAGCAGGCACCTCAGCTGGCCGGCCAATTCAGCTACTTAAGTGCCCAATTAAGGGCCACCTTCTACCCCTGCCAGAATTTTGCCAGTATCGGGAGGGGCCGCCACCATGGGGAGATACTGCGTCACTGCTTGAAGGTGAAACCTCCACCCCCCCCACCCCTCCCCCACCACCCCAATCGCTGGGGCCTGCCTGTGCCTGGCCCCAGCTCTTTAAAACAAATTTACCTTGTCTTCAAGGGTTCCCCGCCATGAAGGCGCCCTCTCCTTCATCTTGCAGCCTCAGAAGTGGCCACCTGTAACAGTACACTGCCGAGGCTACCGAGTGGTGGGATCTCTCCCCTGCTCAAAAAACTCAACCCCATTAAGCTTATGTAGGGTGGTGTAAATTCAATGTTTGAGTTAACCTTTGTGCATTTTACTGCTAGAAATGATTATTCTCCATTTTATTTCTGCTACGTGGTAACCTGCATTTCACTCCCATACTCCTTGAGGCTTGCTGTCAACGTGGAAGTGAAAGTAGTGTACAGGGCAGAAGTTTATTTGTAGGATTCATGAACATGACTAGGGCTGGAGGGCTTGAGTCTCACTGAGGTTTGTAGTGCACCTTTGGTTCCTGGAAAAGGTGCCTGATTTGGAAGTTCCTGGATACAACCTGTTGAGTGAAATGAAACTTGTTTGTTATTTCCTGAAAGGAAAGATCTCATCTTTGTGAAGAAGCTGGCTTGTAATGTCTTTCTCATGCCAGGCTCTGAGTGCAATTGTGACTAGTGGATATGGAAGTTCTTTGTGTTCCAGGTTGAGAAAAGGCTTATGGACAAAGTCAGGGCTTTGGTCACGCAAAGGCCTCTTTGGAAGTCAATAATACTGGTGCAGCAGTTTATTTTATTCGTTCGTGGGATGTGGGCGTCACTGGCAAGGCCAGCATATATTGCCCATCCGTAGTTGCACTTGACAAGATGGTGGTGAGCCGCCTTTTTGAACCACCGCAGTCGTTCACGTGTAGGTGCATGCAAACCTATGAACATACAAATTAGGAGCAGGAGTAGGCCACTCGGCCTCTCAAGCCTGCTCCGCCATTCAATACGTTCATGGCTGAACTGAATACTCCACATTTCCACCTTCCCCTGATAACCCTTCGCCCCTTGCTTAACAAGAATCTGTCTACCTCTACCTTAAAAATATTCAAAGACTCTGTTCCACTGCCTTTTGAGGAAGAGAATTCCAAAGACTCACGACCCTCTGAGAAAAAAAATGTCTCCTCATCTGTGTCTTCATTGGGTGGCCCCTTATTTTTAAACAGTGACCCCTAGTTCTAGATTCTCCCAGAAGGGGAAACGTCGTTTCCACATCCACCCTGTCAAGACCCCTCAGGAACTTGTGTGTTTCAATCAAGTCGCCTCTTACTCTTATAAATTCCAGTGGATACAAGCCTAGCCTGTCCAACCTTTCCTCATAAGGCAGCCTGCCCATTCCAGGTATTAGTCTAGTAAACCTTCTCTGTACTGCCTCCAACGCATTTACATCCTTCCTTAAATAAGGAGACCAGTACTGTACACAGTACTCCAGATGTGGTCTCACCAATACTCCATATAGCTGAAGCATAACCTCCCTACTTTTGTATTCAATTCCCCTCGCGATAAATGATAGCATTCTATTAGCTTTCCTAATTACGTGCTGTACCTGCATACTAATCTTTTGCGATTCATGCACTAGGACACCCAGATTTCTCTGCATCTCAGAGCTCTGCAATCTCTCACTTTTGAGATAATATGCTTCTTTTTTATTCTTCCTGCCAAAGTGGACAATTTCACACTTCCCACATTGTACTCCATTTGCCAGATCTTTGCCCACTGACTTAACCTATCTATATCCCTTTGTAGCCCCCTTACGTCTTCTTCACAAGTTACTTTCCTACCTATCTTTGTGTCATCAGCAAATTTAGCAACCATACCTTTGGTCCCTTCATCTAAGTCATTTATATAAATTGTAAAAAGTTGAGGCTCCAGCACAGATTCCTAGGGCACACCATTCGTTACATCTTGCCAACCAGAAATTGACCCATTTATGCCTACTCTCTGCTTCCTTTTAGCTAGCCAATCTTCTATCCATGCCAATATGTTACCCTCTACACCATGAGCCTTTATTTTGTGCAATAACCTTTCATTTGGCACCTCTTCAAATGCCTTCTGGAAGTCTAAATACAATACATTCACTTGTTACCCTTTATCCACAGCACATGTAACTCCCTCAAAGAACTCCAATAAATTGGTTAAACATGATTTCCCTTTCACAAAACCCTGTTGACTCTTCCTGATTACCTTGAATCTTTCTAAATGCCCTGCCATAACATCTTCAATAATGGCTTCTAAAATTTCCCCTAAGACAGATGTTAAGCTAACTGACCTGTAGTTTCCTGCATTCTGTCTCCCTTTTTGAATAAAGGAGTTACATTCGCTATTTTCCAATCTAACGGAACCTTCCCTGAATCTAGGGAATTTTGGAAAATTAATACTAACGCATCAACTTTCTCACTAGCCACTTCTTTTAACACCCTAGGGTGAAGTCAATCAGGATCCAGGGACTTGTCCACCCACAGCTCCAATAATTTGTTCAGTACCACTTCCCTGGTGATTGTAATTTTCTTGAGTTCCTCCCTCCCTTCCATTTCCTGACTTACAGCTAATACTGGGATGTTACTTGTATCCTCAATAGTGAAGACCGATGCAAAATATCTGTTCAATTCATCTGCCATCTCATTATCCACTATTAATTAGCCAGACTCACTTTCTATAGGACAAATGCTCACTTTGTTAACTCTTTTCTTTTTTAAAATATCTATGGAAACTCTTACTATCTGTTTTATTATTTCTAGCTGGCTTTCTCTTGTACTTTAATTTTACCTTCCTTGTCAATCTTTTCGTCATTCTTTGCTGTTTTTTATATTCTATCTAATCTTCTGATCTGTCTCCCATCTTTGCGCAATTATAGGCTTTGTCTTTAAGTTTGATACTATCTTTCACTGTTTTAGTTAACCATAGATGGCGGGTCCTACCCTTGGAATTTTCCTTTCTCGTTGAAATGTATCTATTCTGTGTATTCTAAAATATCCCCTTAAGTGTCTGCCACTGCATCTCTATTGACCTATCCCTTAATCTGATTTGCCAGTTCACTTTAGCTAGCTCTGCTTTCATGCCCTCATAATTGCCCTTATTTAAGTTTAACATAGTAGTCTTGGACCCACTCTTCTCTCCCTCAAACTGAATGTAAAATTCATCATATTATGATGGCTTGCTCCCGAGGGGCACCTTAACTAAGAGGACATTAATTAATCCTATCTCATTGCACAATACCAGGTCTAGTACAGCCTGCTCTCCGGCTGGCTCCAGATCGTATTGTTCCAAGAAATTATCCCGAAAACATTTTATGTACTTCTCATCTAGGCTACCTCTGTCCATCTTATTTTTCCAGTCTATATGTAGGTTAGAATCCCCCATAATTATCACGGTACCTTTCTGACAAGCTGCTATTATTTTTTCCTTTATACCCCGTCCTACAGTGTGGTTAATATTAGGTGGCCTGTACACCACTCCCACAAGTGACTTCTTGCATTTATGATTTCTCATCTCTTACCAAACTGCTTCTACATCCAGGTACACCTGGAGTGCTGTTAGGAAGGGAGTTCCAGGATTTTGAATCAGCGACAGTGAAGGAACGGCGATATAGTTCCAAGTCAGGATGGTGTGTGGCTTGGAGGGGAACTTGCATGTGGTGGGGTTCCCATGTATCTGCTGTCTTTATCCTTCTAGGTGGTAGAAGTTGCAGGTTTTGAAGGTGCTGTCAAAGGAGCCTTGGTGTGTTGCTGCAGTGCATCTTGTAGATGGTACAGACTGCTGCCATTGTGCGTCAGTGATGAAGGGAGAGAATGTTGAAGGTGGTAAATGGAGTGCTTCTTGAGTGTTGTTGGAGTTGCACCCATCCAGGCAAGTGGAGAGTATTCCATCACACTCCTGACTTGTGCCTTGTAGATGGTGGAGAGGCTTTGGGGAGTCAAGAGGTGAGTCATTTGCTGCAGAATTTCCAGCCTCTGACCTGCTCTTGTAGCCACAGCATTTATGTGCCTGGTCCAGTTTAGTTTCTGCTCAATGGTAACACCCAGAATGTTGATAGTGGGGGAATCAGTGATGGTAATGCCATTGAATATCAAGGGGAGATGGTTAGATTCTCTCTTGTTTGAGATGGTCAATGCCAGGCATTGTGTGACGCGAATGTTACTGCCCACTTATCAGCCCAAGCCTGGATGTTGTCCAGGTCTTGCTGCACCTGGGCATGGGTTGCTTCAGTATCTGAGGAGTTGCGAATGGTGCTGAACATTATGCAATCATCAGCGAACATCCCCACTTCTGACCTTATGATGGAGGGAAGGTCATTGGTGAAGCAGCTGAAGATGGTTGGGCCTAGGACACTACCCTGAGGAACTCCTGCAGTGATGTCCTGGGTCTGAGATGATTGATCTCCAAAAACCACAACCATCTTCCTTTGTGCTAGGTCTGACTCCAACCAGCAGAGCGTTTTCCCTGATTCCCATTGACTCCAGTTTTGCTAGGGCTCCTTGATGCCATACTCGGTCAAATGCTGCCTTGATGTCAAGGGCAGTTACTCTCACCTCACCTCTGGAGTTCAGCACTTTTGTCAATGTTTGAACCTGGCAGAACCCCAACCGAGCATCACTAAGCAGGTTATTGCTAAGCAAGTGTCACTTGATAGCACTGTCGATGATCCCTTCCATCACTTTGCTGATGGGGCAGTAATTGGCCAGGTTTGATTTGTCCTGATTTTTGTGCACAGGACATACCTGGGCAATTTTCCACATTGCTGGGCAGATGCCAGTGTTGTAGTAGTACTGGAACAGCTGGGCTAGGGGCGCAGCAAGTTCTGGAGCACAAGTCTTCAATACTATTGCCGGAATGTTGTCAGGGCCCATAGCCTTTGCAGTATCCAGCGCCTTCAGCCATTTCTTGATATCATGTGGAGTGAATCAGATTAGCTGAAGTCTGGCATCTGTGATGCTGGGGGCCTCAGGAGGAGGCCGAGGTGGATCATCAACTCAGCACTTCTGGCGGATGCTTCACTAATATGCTGGTCTCCATCATTGTTGAGGATGGGGATATTTGTGGAGACTCCTCCTCCTGTTAGTTGTTTAATTGTCCAATGCCAGTCACAATGTGGCAGGACTGCAGAGCTTAGATCTGATCAGTTGGTTGTGGGATTGCTTAGCTCTGTCTATCGCATGCTGCTTCTGCTGTTTGGCATGCAAGTAGTCCTGTGCTGTAGTTTCACCAGGCTGATACCTCATTTTTATGTATGCTTGGTGCTGCTCCTGGCATGCCCCCCTGCACTCTTCATTGAACCAGGGTTGGTCCCCCGGCTTGATGGTAATGGTAGAGTGGGGTATATGCCGGGCCATGAGATTGTGGTTGAATACAATTCTGCTGCTGCTGTTGGCCCACAGTGCCTCATGGAAGCCCAGTTTTGAGCTGCTAGATCTGTTTGAAATCTATCCCACTTAGCACGGTGGCAGTGCTACACAACACACTTGCAGGTTGATAGGTAAATTGGCCATTATAAATTGCCCCTAGTATAGGTAGGTGGTAGGGAAATATAAGGACAGGCGGGGATGTGGTAGGAATATGGAATTAGTGTAGGATTAGTATAAGTGGGTGGTTGATGGTCGGCACAGACTCGGTGGGCCAAAGGGCCTGTTTCAGTGCTGTATCTCTAAATCAATAAATAAATAACACGATGGAGTGTATCTTTCAATGTGAAGACAGGACTTCGTCTCCACAAGGACTGTGCGGTGGTCACTCCTACCAATACTGTCATGGAAAGATGCATCTGTGACAGGTAGATTGGTGAGGACGAGGTCAAGTAGGTTTTTTCTTGTTGGTTCCCTCAGACCTAGTCTAACAGCTATGTCCTTTAGGACTCGGCCGGCTTGGTCAGAAGTGGTGCTACCGAGACACTCTTGTTGATGGACATTGAAGTTCCCCAGCCAGAGTACATTCTATGCCTTTGCTACCCTCAGTGCTTCTTCCAAGTTGTGTTCAACATGGAGAAGCACTGATTCATCAGCCGAGGGGTACGGTAGGTGATAATCAGCAGGAGGTTTCCTTGCCTATGTTTGACCTGATGCCATGAGACTTCATGGGGTCCTGCGTCAATGTTGAGAACTCCCAGAGCAACTCCCTCCCTACTGTATACCACCGTGCCACAACCACTGGTGGGTCTGTCCTGCCGGTGGGACAGGACATACCCAGGGATAGTAACAGAGGTGTCTGGGATATTGGCTGTAAGGTATGATTCAGTAAGTATGACTATGTCAGGCTGTTGCTTGACTAGTCTGTGTGACAGCTCTCCCAACTTTGGCACCAGTCCTTAGATTTTCATGAGAACTTTGCAGTGTCGACAGATATGGGACGGTAGTTAAGGAGGACACAAGAGTCGGGGTGGGCTATTTGAGGAGGGGGATGATGACAGCAGTTTTGTTGGAGAGGAGAACAGTGCTTGTGCAAGGAGAGCTGTTAATGCTGTCCAGGAGTATTGAGCAAGTTGTGCATGAATTAAATAATTGTGGAGTGTAGTCTTCAGAATCTGGAGTTTTGTGATATCAATACATGTAAGGGCCAAATATAATTTCATATTTTAGTTCTTTTCGGCAGTGCGTAGCAATGGAACTCAATCTCAGCATGTTGGAGTTAATTTTGTTATATAAGGCAGGAAAGATTAAGTGCCATCTTGCCCAATTTAGGATCATAGGCCTCTCAGGACCTAGTGATAGGAGAGCAAGCTGAGGAATACTAATAAACACTTCTTAAAAATAGGTTCACTTCAGACTAGTCCAATTGACCTTGAATCAAGATAGTAAAGCAACACTTTCTTTCATTTTCTTAGAGGACTGGTTTGACTGACTTTGTTGAATTGGCTAAATTGGAAGAAATGGGCCCAAATTTCATGATTGATGACTCACAAAATATAATTATTTGTAAATTTTCCTGCGGCTAACAGCATTTTCCAAGCAACTTTAAAGATCACTGCCTTGGCCTTATTGTATTCCGAGTTCATCTATCAGCCTGGTTGTCTGCTCTATTCTAATTAGCCTTCAATTTCTCAATAGGATACAATATTTGCTTTTGCCAAGTGATAGTTTCAAGTATTTGTTCTGCCGCCTTACAGAATCAAGGTTTACTGAACAGAGTACTGTTGGGAAGACGAGCCATTTTGAAATTATTTCCAGTGACTGTAAAGCCTAGCCAGCAAATTGTAAGCAGCTCCATTTACAATATTTCTTCCACATTTCCCAGCAGGAAGAATTGGTTAGCTGCGAGCTGCAGCATGCATTAGATTACAGAATTTTTCATTTTAATAAGTGAAATGCATTGCTCTACTATTTCTGTATTTATAGATACGAGATATGATTTGAAGATGATTAATATAGTGTGTAGCAGTATTGAACAATTATCTCTGGGGTTGAAAGCTGAGATTAATATGGGGGGGGGGGCTTTGCTTTTACTATTGGCTCCTTTTTAATAATAGGAACTAGAAAATGTGCTTAGAAATTCAAGGGAATGTAAGATCACACTCATTCTCCATCAGTCTTCCAAGTACTTCGCAATAAGCTTTTATCATTTGGAACATAATTGTATCATGCAACTAACTGGCAATATTTGACATTTTGCAATTGGACACAAGTAGTTGCCCATGGTCTGGCTGTGAAATGAATTAGCCCACAGTCAGCTGTAGCCTGGTGCTTTTACCCTGCACCTCTCTGTACCCCACCCCCTCAGACCCATTCCATGGACAATCCATGGCTGCTGTGCTACTAGACGGCCTCAGTCTTGCACTGCAATGACAAGGAGCCTGTGTGATAACGTTATGCTGTCTCTCTCAGAGCCCGTGGATGGGATAGACGAATTTCACTTGGACTCAAGATACCAAAATAGTCTGCCGCATTCTCTAAATCATAGTTTAAGTGAAGCCAAACAGGACTGACTCGAGAGCAGTCATGAAGGTGAGGAGGACTGGACCTGTGGCGGAATTTCAGAGGTTTGGAGAAAGGATCTTAAGGACCTGCAGAAGGTGGAAGCTGAGCTGTCCCAATAATTCTACACATTGTTTTTAAAAAAATGTTTAAAAATTTGCTAGTCCTGAGAAATGATAGTAAAGTGTATTAGGCCATGACATTACTGAGATCATATTTTTCTCCTTTTTGAAAAAGTGTAGTGGACAATTTCATATGATACGATTTTGTTGGCAGGAATGACAGAAAACCTGCCAATCACACCACAGACTGTGATAACTGTGATTTAACATTTCTCTTGCAGGTAGCAAGCCATTTAACTAATATAATTCAGCTGGAGAATGTCGAATGGGAAGAATTCAGCAAGGCCATGCACCTGGCATGGATTTCCGCTAGCAGCAAGCGCTGGTCAGAGAATGACAGTTGTTGTGTTTATATAGTACTATCTCTTGATCCAGAGTGATGCGCCATGTACAGTTGCCCTGAATTTGACCTAATATTTCACTGGAATGGTTCAGCAATCAGGCCATGAATCCTTATTCCTTAATGGAACCCGCTGGGTGGTTGGGAGGGGAATGAAATCCATAGCAAGGGTATGGAGGTTGTGGTGGAAGCCAAAGACGATGGCTTCGGCTTCCCGATGTCTAGCTGCAAGAAATTTTGTCTCGTCCAGGACTGGATGTTGGACAAGCAGTCTGACAACACAGAGACAGTGGAGGGGGCAAGTGATATAGTGGAGAGGTAGAGTTGGGTGTTGGCAGCATATGCTTGGAACCTGACCACATACCTTTGGATAATGTCGCCAAGGGACAGCATGTCTATGAGGAAGGGGAAGGAACTACCAGAGTTAACAGCACAAAGGTGGAAAGAGAAGCCATTGCTGGCTACACTGTGATGTTGATTAGATAAGTAAGAGTGAAATTAAGTTAGGGTAGTCCCACTGAGCTGAACAAAAGTGGAAAGGAATTAAAAACAGAAAATGCTGGTAACACTCAGCAGGTCAGGAAGCAGCTGTGGAGTGAAAAGCAGAATTAAAACCTTATGATGCTATGATCACTGTCTCCTAAATGTTCCCCTACTGACACTTGATTCACATCTCCCACCTCATTCTCCAGAAACAGATCCAGCAATGCATCCTTCCTTGTTGAATTGGAAACATACTAATGTAGAAAGTTCTCCTGAATGCACTTTAGAAACTCTTCCCCCACTCTGCCCTTTGCACTATTACTACCCCAGTCCAAATTAGACTAATTAAAGTCCCCCATTAATACTACTCGATAGTTTTTGCACCTCTCTGTAATTTCCTTGCAAATGTGTTCCTCTATATCAGGGTTGTCCAACATACGGCCCAGGGGCTAGAATCCGGCTCACCAAATGTTTCCATCCGGCTTGCGGATGTCTTTCAGAGAGGAGAAATTTTCCATTGTCTTCCGGCTTTTTAAAAAAAGTTGCGCTGTCACTTTTTTTAAAACTCTGCCGGAAAACCCTGAATCTGTCTGAATTTGGGAAACCGCTGTTCCCGATGTCAGCACCTGTCAGCTGTGAAACTGACAGTGTGATTTTGTAAAAAAAACTGACCAATCACATAGCTGCTGTGCGGAGTGCTCCCGCTATGTATGAAAAGATTTTGTAATTCCTCAATCTTCCTAACCCTCCTCCACACACAACATTAAAAATAAACCAAGGGTTAACCGGAAAAAATGGATATATTGATTTTACAACTCTTTCTTAGGAATAAAATAACTGGGTTGTAACTTCTGGTAGGATATTTCCGGATCGGTGAGGTGTCCCAGAGTCGAATAGTCGGACGCCACTCGAAGTCTCTCCAGGCAGGTTTGATAAACTGTCTGTGATGGTTAGGTGTTCAAGCCAATTCGTCTGCAGCAGGCATCACACAGATCTTTCAGTAACAGGTTGGAGCAACAGGTATACTTAAGTTTTAAAGTCACAGTCTAACAGTAGAACTTGCTTCAGGATTTTCTAAAAACACAAAAGGCAACAGGACTCACTCTTGAGGTAGAGATTTTCCAGAGACTGGAGGTAATATGGATTTTGCTGCCTTCAATAATGCAGGTTTCCTCTCAGCAACTCCTCTTTCTCTGGGTCTTTCCCTCTCTAGGGGTCTTTTTCCTCTTTCCAGGCAGAGCACAGCCCCAACTCAAATGTAATATTTCTTCCTATGAGATGCAAGGCTTATTTTCAAAGAGAGTAGGTCTTTTTCTCTGGTCTATCAGCAAATCACAGCTACAGTTCATTGCTAGCTGCTCCCAGCACCCTGGTCTCTTTTACACTGCAGAACTGAAACTGAAAGCTTTCAACCACAACCAAGTCACAAGACAGTTGTAAATCTTTCTGTTGCTTGGATATGAGTTTTACAGCCTGCATACTTCAAACACCAAGTCAACATTCAGTCACTGGTCACAGAAAATCTTTTTTCTCAGTGTTAAAGGCACACAGACCCCTTGGTTTAAAAAAAAACAAAACTCTTCTGACACTAATCACTCTTCCCCCTCAGAATGCTCTGCAGCTGCTCAGTGACATCCTTAACCTTGGCATCAGGGAGGCAACATACCATCCTGGATTCATGTCTGCGGCCACCAAAACGCCTGTCTGTTCCTCTAACTACCAAGTCCCCCATCACTATTGCTTTCTTAATCTTCCTTCTGCTCCCCCCATACAGCTGAGACAGCTATGGTGATATGGACTTGGCTCACGCTGCACTCCCCAGGGGCACCATCACCCTCACCAGTATTCAGAACTTAATATGGATTGGTGAGCAAGATGCACTCAGGGAACTCCTGCAATACCTGTCTGGTCCTCCTTGACTGCCTTGCAGTCACGCATTCCCTCTCTTCGTGCACATCCTTAAGCTGCAGGGTGACCACATCCAGAAATGTGCTATCCATGTAGCTCTCAGCCTCCCGGATGCACCATAGTGCAGCTGCTCAGTCTCTGAAACCCAGAGCTCACGCTGCTCCTGCTGATGACATGTAGTTTGACAGGACACGGGAAGCGTGCTGGAGTTCACATGTCACAGGATGTGCATTCCACGGAACTGAGAATCCCTGCCTTGCCTCTATTTGTTAGACGAACTAATCGTAACAGATAAACTAAAGATTTATGAAAGACTTAAAAAGAAATCTTGCATGTCAGCTTGTTTTTTTTTACCTTGCTCCTTGACTCTCACTCCACTATGCTGCTGTGTCCCCAACTCCTTTAGCTATGAACTAAGTAAACTTGGTGGCTGGTCTAATCTGCTCAGTTTTCCGCCACGCATGTTAGTTTAAAACGATCGCCGAAATTCAATTCGGCAGCCTATTCTGTGTTCGCCCCTGCCTCAGAATAGCATGTCAGTAACTATTGTGATGGAGAGCTGGATTGTAAACTGAGTAATGTTGCAGACTACAACTGTGGGGGACTGGAAGAGGTGGGGAACATGAATGTGTAGCACTGTTATGATCTTGCCTGTTAACAAGATACTGAGTGGAGATTGTCTTACGATAATAGGTTAATGATGCACACCACTAAGTTTCTAATTAGACACAGTCCTCACCAGCAGCACTTCTCTGAAATGTCAAGGTAGTTTTGACATGGCCATTACATTCACTGGATGGGCCAGTTTATCTTCGATGCAGCCTGATTTCCTCATCCTCAAGTTGCTCCTGCTGCTGATCTTTTTTCAGCTTGATGACGGGGGAAAATCTATATCTAAAGTTGTACTGCCTGGAGAAAATTTGTCCTTTTAGCCTAGACATTATTGTTGATCATAGCAAACCCATGCTTCACATGTTTATGTGACATTCCCCTATCCACTATTTTAAAACAGGCATTAAATCATTTAAGGTAATTGGGTTAAAGGGTCGGCTACCTGAAAATGTGAAGCATTTTCCTCTCATCAGCAACAGTAATTTCCAGTCTTTACTGCAATGCGCAGTATGTGCATGAAGAAAATGTTTGTGTGTTAGCTACAGAGGATGTGACAGTAGATTAGAGATACAGGAAAGATTCTACATCTCTTTTTAGTTATTGGGGTTATTGTGCTTATCCCTTGCTTTCTTGGATAATTTATTCTTAAATTATCTAATTATCAAAACAGCCCTGATTAAAAAAAAATCTCCGGGTAGTGTTTCTGCCTTGGGTCCAGTTGTTGATCCAGGCGCAATTGCACTAGTTTTAAGCAGTGTTTTGTTTTTTCAAATTTCCCCTCAATCTTATTTGCATATCTTTGAACGTAAACTCCGCCATGAACCACTGCAATCGGGCAGCATTTTAGAATGTGTTTTTTTTTTTGCTTAAAAAAATATCCCTTGGCATGTTTAAGAATGGTAACTTGGTGCAGTTTGATTAGTACAACTGAAAATAGGTTTATCAAAAAAATAAGCATTTTACTTAGTGTCTAGTCCACTACCTGTGAGTAACCCAATTTTAAATCACTGAAAATTACTTTAAAAAATGAAACAGAACAATTTGCTCGTTATATCAGAGTACCGTAGTAATGTTTCTCAGTGTAACGACCTAAGAGAGATCGGCAATGTGAAAAATACCAGACTAACTTAAAGAATTATATGACAAGATTTCATGTTTTAATACTTTAATTATGACAAATAAACTAAAAGAAATCCCCAATTAACTAAATGGTACTTTGCAAGTAGCTGGTACCCCAAATTACAAATAAAGGTATTTTATTTACTTATTCAAACGCTTGAAAACCGCACACCACACTTACACATTACATAGCCCTTTTTGATGACAAAATTCTTTGTGGTTAAAAGTCCCAACTCCACCCAGTTGCAATGGGTTGGATTACCCAGACTTTTCAAAAATAAATATTCTCTTCGCTCGCTTCTCCGCGCACTTTCAACCTGGAGCTCTCTGGATAATGTGATTTCTGGTGATCCTGTGGGTCCTTCACTTCTCTGCAAGCTTCAACTCTCAAAATAGTTTCAAGCCTTCATAGCCATTCGCTGTATATCTTCAGAGAACAGGCATACCCCCCCCCCCCCCCCACCTCCTCTCTCTCCCTCTCCAGCTGCCACCGGCGAGTGTCTTCTCTTGAGGCTGCATCCTGATGGGTTCCCTTCTTACAACCTGTTTGCCTTCAGAAAGTCTGTTAAATTTATCTCGACACAGAAGTCAATAGCTTATTGTTCTGCTCCAAAATGCAAGACCAGAAGTTTGGTTTCACAAAGCCACTTGGGCCTTTCCATTGTTCCCAGGTGTTAACACCTGCCTGGTTCATTTGCAATTTCCCAATTACTGACTCCTCGTTTTATGACCCAAAAGTCTGGGAGGGTAAAACCCATTGTTCTTTAGGTGTTAGTGCTGTAGTTTCTGTTTTTCAGAAGACAATCTTTGATCTGTGTTCACTGTTGTCCTGATAACCTTTTGCAAAGTGGAGGTGAGGCCAACTGACCTTCTGGACTCCATCTTGAACTTTTAAAAATCTCAATTTTTGAGACATAATCATGTTACAAGGTCCAGCATTCATAACACTTAGGAAGTTTAAAAAAAAAACTCAAAGGCTTTTAAAACATATCTATTAGTGTTCTTGTGCCCAAAAGGACCTGCTTAACTTTTGAAACCTCCTCAACATCCCACAAATGAGCACAATTAGCGGCAACAGACCATGATGATTAATCCAGCCTGGGGGATGTGTCCAGTATAGTGGGAGGGGCCAGTTTCTAGCACAATTTTTTTTAAGCCAGTGCAAAAGAGTACTGAAACTTGATTTACTCTGGATGTAAATTGCACTTAAAATTCTGTAATTTCTAGTTTAGCCGATTTTGGGTGAATTGCACTGAAAACATTTCCATAGCCTAGTGGAAACCTCAGGCCCTTATACATTTACTCTGGAGTATTTGTTTAACTGCATGTCATTTACTACACACACTGTATTCCAGGCAAGTGGCTCCACTGTGGCTGCCATCTCAATGCCTAGGAGGATGGCTCAGTTCGAGAAAATAATTTCCTCTATCAAGAAAAGTTACGACAAACATGATCACCGTGGGGTAGATTGTTATCTGCATTAGAACACTGCAGGTGTCCAAGTTGCTCAACAGGGCTTTATGACTGTGGACATGGACTTTCCCAATTGGGGGAGCATGCATTCTGACCAACAATGTGAAAATCTTATTGCAGACCCGCCAAATTGGGCTTCGAACTCAGCCTATGTACAGCCAGAATAAAAGGTAGCTCCTGTGCACAGAGCCAGCAGCCTTTCATGCTGGAGCCATGCGTTTTTTGCTCAAACTAGCTATGCCACTCTGCGAGACCACATGTTTTTCCTCTATCTAGTAGCGCCACTTTGTGGGGCCACATGCTTGTGCTCTAACTAGCTATGCCACTATGCCATCTTAACAAAATTCAAAAACCCAAGTTTATGCTAGAAAATCTAAAAGGCCCATTGGGGATTGTCATTCAGGCACATATAGATGCATAAGTGCTGTTAATAACATCGTGTTCTAGCCATAGTCCCAAAGGACCATAAGCATCTCTCCCCATTAGAGAGAGACAATTGGTGATGTATAGCTTGAGGGTAGCCACTCCTCAAGCATGGGGCAAGACAAGGAGGCAGGCCTTCATGAACGACAACAGCCGGCACGGGGATTGAACTCTAGCTGTTAGTGTCCTTTTGCATCAAACAAGTCAATAACATCTACAAACGTTGGAAATCTTGTTTTCTGTAGAAACTGATAATACCTTTTGTTCATTTGCCCCCATCCAGTACCAAACTTAATAAAGTTGACGGCCCTGGCAATCAAATGCATTATGCTAGTATGGAATGCAATCTGACTTATATGAGAGAATATGACAGAACCCTACAGTCACATCATGGAATGAGCCTGTAGCATAAAAAAGTAAGACTGTGGTCGCCTTCTGTGCAATGATAAGTATGGTCATAGCTCCAGATGTGGACATCAGTTTAGCTGCAACAGGGAGCAAAGCTCTTGCAGGGCTTCAAGATTGCTTCAAAGTTCCTATGCCATAACGCCATAGGCAAATTCAGATGAGAAATAATGAGATACCCACTGGAATCACCATTTTTCAGCCTTCAAACAATGTTCCCCTAACCCCTAGCCTTAAAATCTTTTACAGGTGGTCCTAGCTTTGCAGCTGAAGCCTTTAGATCTGCAGTCAAAGTATGTTCCAGTAAAACGCAGCGAAAGCAAAAGTGTATTTGAAATAAAAATAACTTTTCCCTATCAAGCAACTTGTGCAGTTTGCCTTTAAGACTCCACATCGTCCTCTGGCAGGGATGCCTCCTTTGTGCAGACACAATTGAGAAAGGCATCATCCTGTCCTAAACTCATTATTTGCATGATTGGACTGCTTATTAGCCAGGTGCTTCATTATCATGCCCTCCCAACTTAGGATGCATTGTACATAGAGTGGAAAACCGGTGAATCAAGTTTCTGCTCTAAATACTTGTCATCCCCAACGCATAGAAAGCATCACCATTCTGCCGCTCGTCCCCGCTTATTTTTATGTAGTTGCACCAGTTGGAACCCTCAACTTTGCAGCACTTTATCTGAAGAACAATCAAGGGAACACATTTTAATCCTGGTTTATACTAATATGACGGGTACAAACAAAATAAAGCTGCTGATTATTGGCAAGAGGTCAATTGTGATCCTGTCCAAATTCAATACGAAATAACTTCCAATACACAGGTGACCACAATTAGATTGTCAGTGATGCTAAAGGTGATCACTGGGCAGCAGAGGCATTGGTGTCACAAAGTTGACAATCATTGCAGACAACTGCACTTCACAGCCACCTGTTACCTTGACAAATGCCAAATTCATGTTTCTGCCTTCAAACACAACGCCATGTATACAAGTGTTGGACCAAAGTGTGACTTTAAAAACCTATACACAAGTAGAATGGAGTTTGAGCTTTGGTGATGGAAGTGAATGCACAGGATAACAAATAACCTAACAAATTACTCTCCTTGATGTAACGAGACTCAGAGTATCATGGAAATAGTTTGTAAAATCAAATGTTGTATTTTAGCCCTAAAGTCTGTGTGTTGTTCTTCTCCATATGAGCCACCGAGCCTAATCCCACTCTTCCACTTATTCCCCATAGCTTTTACTATTTTTTTTGTTCACATGCTGATTCTTGCCTGGAGTCCAGTGAAACCTGCATCAGGAAAGAACTTTATTGTCAGAGCTAGTTCTGTATTTGTACTTGATGATACAGCAATGGAAAACATGAAGCTGCCATGCGAATTCTTGCTGAAGAATTTAGTTAACCAAATGGACGTTGGCAGCTCAGTAGAGCATACTGAACATGCCAATGATGCTGACACTTGTCCTTGTTTTCAAATCCCTCCATGGTCTCACCCATCCCCATCTCTGTAATCTCCTCCAGCCCCACAAGTCTCCAAGATCTGTAAATTCTTCCAATTCTGGTCTTCTGGTGCATCCCCGATTACCTTTGCTTCACCATTGGTGGCCATGCCTTCAGCTGCCTAGCCCTAAACTCTTGAATTTCTTTCTAAACCTTTACACCTCCTTAGCTCCCTCTCCTCTTTTAAGGTGCTCATTAAAACTACTTCTTTTCCTGTAATAATATCTTCTATGTGGCTTGGTGTTAAAACTTTGTTTGGTAACGTTCCGGGGAAGCACCTAAGGATGTTTTACTGCGCTAAAGGTGCTATATAGATGCAAGTTGTTATTGATTATTGGTAAAAGTGATATAGAAGTTGAAGAATATGATCAAGGTCAAGATTATCCCCCATCACCTTCAACACTTGCCAGAGTCTACATGGAAGAAAGGGGATCTTACAGCATTCTGCATGTTGGACAATTATTCTAATGACTGTCCAGCAGAATTAAAAGACAGAAAAAAGACTTTATTCATGCAATCACTGCATAACCATCTAGTTTATTTATTTTTTACTGGTTTTACAGCACTGTTCTGTACCTGGTTTGAAATTTTGGACCTTACAAAAAAATCAAAGATATTTCATATATTGAATGATATTGCTTCAAGTGAAATACTTAGAATTCATTTTTCTTATAGTTTTCTAGCAATTATAAATAAACAGATTAAAACTATTTCAACATTTTAAAAAAACATTAAATGTCACGTGATAAAGAATCAAATCATCATAAGCAATGAAATTGATGCGCTGTATAACTGATTCATGAAAACTCATAGGGTCAATATAAACGACTGTGAGAAAAGTAATGTTGAGGATTTGAAATACAAACAGAAAACGCTGGAAAGCATAGCAGGCCAGACAGCATTTGTGGGGAAAAATAACAGGCTATGACTTTGAAATCGACACCCTTCATCAGACTGTCTTAAGAATTCACTGGGCTTTGTAGAATATGTAGATTAATTTTAAAAACAGTTACATTCTCAAGATATTTGCAAACAAATATGTGAATGCCTGCAGGGGAATTAAATGAGTTCACTGCATTTTGTGGTCATGTTGGAATCCCAGTAAGCTCAACATTAGATCATATTGCCAATGCTTACCCTGAATATCCCTCCATTGACTAATGCATGTTGAATATAAAGAATACAGAGCTTCTATCCATACACTGCAGTGAGTAAGATGATCCCACCATTCATATCTGTAATTTCTCAGCTGGTGAGTTCCTAATTTCAAGAGTGGCAATGTGCAGTGGTATTAAATGGAGCCTAGCAGCTTCTTCAGAGGGTCAAGGAAAAGCTGAGTGCAATCCATGCTATTCTTGGATACTTCTCAGCTGCCAACTGTAGTGTGGAATTAGCAGATGCTTGAGAGCAGACGCTCTGTCAATCTTCTCAACTAGGAATTGGTGTGCAGCTCAGGAAGGTAACTTTAGAAGGAGAAAGTAAGCTGGGAGGGGAAAAACTTTGGAACATCTTGGACCTTCTGCTTACATCACATGGCACTACTTGCTCAAGTGCATAAATCTGTACCCCGACAGAAATTACAAAAGCATAAAACAATGCTACTTAACCACCAACACAAATTGTACAAAAGCGTCCTTGTTTCGGTTGGCAATTTAGCAATCAGCATCAAACTGTGTGGTCCCCAAGTCTGTTTTTTAAAAATTAAAATTGCTATTAAACATTGACTAAAGCTCTTATTAGTCTGAAACTGATGTTTTAATACTTTAAAGAAGTTTGCTGCAAACTTCTTGTCTTTAAAAGGATGAAATTATTCTATTTTCTTGTGTCTTCTATTATCATTCAATTGGTCTTCCCAGCTCATGCATTCAGTGGTGAATGTGTGACCTAATCTAATGTTGTCACCTACTGAAACAGTGAAGATCAGATAAAGGCACTGTGAGGGCAGGTAGTATGTGAAACAGGAGACAAGCCAAAGCAATGGAACTGATGTTATTGAATATTCCTCTGTTATGACCAGATGAGGAAGTGGTCTCAGGCTCCCCTTTCACCCCTTCTCTGGTTTGACCGCAACAGGGTTTATTCTTTTAACGCAGTGATTTAGCTTACCACTTTGGTAAACACTTGCTCACTCTTCCCCTAATTATAATTGTAAATTAACCAATCAGACAGGTTTTTTTGAGTTTAAACAAAAAAGATGTAAGTTTATTAACCTTATCACTCTAAAATGGTTAAAATTACCAAAATACATGATGCATCCACACTCACATTCATACGAGAGGCACACACACACAGACACACACAGTGGCGGCACAGTGGTGCAGTGGTTAGCACCACAGCCTCACAGCTCCAGCGACCCGGGTTCAATTCTGGGTACTGCCTGTGTGGAGTTTGCAAGTTCTCCCTGTGACCGCGTGGGTTTTCGCCGGGTGCTCCGATTTCCTCCCACAGCCAAAGACTCGCAGGTTGATAGGTAAATTGGCCATTATAAATTGCCCCTAATGTAGGTAGGTGGTAGGGGAATATAGGGGATGTGGTAGGAATATGGGATTAGTGTAGGATTAGTATAAATGGGTGGTTGATGGTCAGCACAGACTTGGTGGGCCGAAGGGCCTGTTTCAGTGCTGTATCTCTAAATAAATAGATACAGAGGGGAAAAGAGTTGGGAGGTTGAAGTAAAGTCCTTGTCCACCATCTACAAAGCACAAGTCTGTTGTGTTGTGGAATACACTTCACTTGCCTGGATGGGTGCAGCTTCAACAATACCAGGACAAAGCAGCCTGCTTGATTGGCACTCCATCCACAACATTCCCTCCCTCCACCACCAATGCACAGTGGCAGCAGTGTGTACTATCTACAAGATGCAATGCACCAACGCTCCGAAGACAGCACCTTCCAAACCTGCGACCTCTACCACCTAGAAGGACAAGGGCAGCAGATGCATGGGAACACCACTACATGCAACTTCCCCTCTAAGCCACACACATCCTGACTTGGAACTATATCACCGTTCCTTCACTGCCGCTGGGTCAAAATACTGGAACTCCCTTCCTAACAGCACTGTGGGTGTACCTACCTCACATGGACTGCAGCGGTTCAAGACGGCAGCTCACCACCACCTTCTCAAGGGCAATTAGGGATGGGCAATAAAAGCTGGCCTAGCCAGTGATGCCCACATCTTACTAATGAATAAAAAAAAATTCAAATACTGAGTTTCAGTGTCCTTAGTTAAAGTCTTGAAGTCCTTGCTGGGCCACATGCATAATTCGGGCTTGCTTCTCTGGTTCCGGTAGGCGGAGGAGAGGCTTTATCCATCCTCTTGGTTGTTGCCTGTGAGGGTCGCTTGATTTGATATTTCATCACAGCCGAGGCTCCCCTGGGACTTCGCTGGAGAAGGAGAGCGGAGAGGTGTTCCTTCTTGGAGTTCAGTTACTGTCTTTCTTCCTTCTGAGTCACAATTCACAAACTCAGAGTTACACAGGCAGATATGTCATGTGACCACCTCTTTGTTTGAAAACAGAAGTTACTGGAAGTTTTTGAAATTCAAAGTTCTTCTCTCAAGCTGTGCGACCATACTTGGTGGGGTGGGGGTGGGGGGTGGTGGAGGGGGCGCAGTGGGAGCAGGTGTTGGCTCTTTCAAAGTCAATGGGTGTCGAAGGCTTTTGACAAAAATCATTCTTGGTAACTGAATCAGAGCACACCCCTATTGTTCTAGCTGGACTGAATAATTACCTCTGTCTTATAGCCAGCCTTTGGCTTTTCATATGCAAATTGTGCCTGGCCATCTTTAGTTGTTCTCATCTGCTTTTTAAAAGTTATTTGTAATAATGTCCAGTAAAAAGTCTCAGGCAGCATTTCATATGACAAAATTAATATTTTTAAATTTGGCATGTGGGATTTCTGTCACAGCCTGTTTGATTAATATTAATTAGGACCCTATTGCAAGCTATTTGGCAAATATATTCAAACAAAATAAGGGACTGCAACAAATTCACATAAAATGAATTGTATGTTTGCAGTTATTCATGAATGCCATACACTATCCAGACTAATTATTGAAGTGAAAGAATTGATCTGAAGAAATGTATGTGATGGGGCAGGAGGAACATTTCAGTACAGATCTCTGTAGAATGTGCAGAGTGGGAGGGGCCACTTTGACACTAGCAATAGATTTAGACAGGAATCAAGTGTCTGATTGTGACAGAAAACACACATGCCAAATTGAAAATATTAATTGCGTCATACGGAACGCTGCTTGAGACTTTTTTTTACTGGACATTATTTCAAATAACTTTTAAAAAGCAAAACAGGACAACTAAAGATGACCACACACAATTTGCATATGAGAAGCCAAAAGCTAGCTGGGAGATGGAGGTTATTGCCCAGTCTAGCCAGAACAATAGGGGTGTGCTCTGATTCAATCACCTGGAATGATTTTGTCAATGTCGGTCATCAAAAGCCATCTACACCCATTGACTTTGAAAGAGCCAACCTAACCCGTCCCCCCTACCAAGTATGCCTGAAGAACTTTGAATTTCAAAAAACCTTCCAGAAACTTCTGTTTCGAACAATGGGGTGGTCACATCAAATGCCTGTCTGTGTAACTCTGAGTTTGTGAATTGTGCCTGAGAAGAAAGACAGTAACTGAACTACAAGGAAGAAAGCATCTCACTCTCTCTCTCTTTCTCTCTCCAGCAAAGTCCCAGGGAAGCCTCGGTGGCAGCGACTGAGCCTCAAGACTACAGATTGTTACAGGCAACAACCAGGGAATGCAGATAAAGCCTCTCTCCTGCCTTCCAGAACCCGGGCAGCAAGCCTGAATTGTGCACATGGCCCAGCGAGGACTTAAAGACTTTAACTTCAACTAAGGACACTGAAACTCAGTATTTGAATTCCATTTATTATGGACTTTACTTCAACCTCCGAAATCTGTTTTTTCCCCTCTGTATCTATTTTTGTCTGTGTGTGCCTATCATATGAATGTGAGCATGGATGCATCATGTATTTTAGTAATTTTAACCGCTTTAGAGTGATAAGGTTAATAAACTTGCATCTTTCTTGATTAAACTCAAGAAAACCTGTCTGATTGGTTAATTTACAATTATGATTAGAGGAGCAGGAGCAAGTACTCACTGACTTGGCAAGTTAAAGCACTGTGTTAAAAGAATAAACCCTGTTGCAGTCAAACCAGAGAAGGGGCGAAAGAGGAGCCTAAGACCCTTTCCTCACCTGGTCATAACACTGATGCATTCGCTCTGCTCCTGAGTCCAGAAAGACCCCTAAGTGTTCCACTCTATCTGTTTGCTTTCCCTTGATCATTGTTACATCCTTCATCACTCCCTTAATCTTGCATTAAAGAGCATTCAAACCATATGAAACTTCTACATCAATGACATATTAACAATGCAGACTTTGAATTTGTTAGAAAATTGTAGACTAAAGTGCCCAATGTCATTAATCAATTAATTTAACTCCCAACACAATAATTGCTTACAATTCAATTCTCACTCAAGCGTCGACCCATGGTGCCTTTCTCATGTCACTCAAAGGTTAACATGTATACAGAAAATTGTTTAATTGACATTTTACAAACTATGTGCAGAAAATATCAAAGGAAATTTGGTAATGTAAAGATTAAAGTCCTGTCAGAAAGATGTGAAGAATTCTTATCTGAAAAATTCAGAGTTGAATCATACTTAAATGTACGTTCTATAATGTTTACATTTTATTTATGAATCTGTCATTCTCTAAATTGTAGGTGATAGCACAGTAATCTATTTCTGCAACAGGATTTTAATATGAGTTAAATCTAATCCCTCACGTTTCTATTTATAGCAAGTAGTATTCTTTAATATACCCTTCAAATAGTAGAAAATTCACACAATAGAGAAGTCAATATATTTAGTTCAACAGAGATCGACCTATAACTATTCCAAGAACTGTAATCTGCCAGTGTTACTGTTTCCCAACTTGTAGCATGGATATTAACTCAGGTACTTTTTTTTATTCGTTTATGGAGTGTGGTCGTCACAATGTCAGCATTTATTGCCCATCCCTAATTGCCCTTGAGGAGGTGGTAGTGAGCTGCCTTCTTGAACCGTGTGGTTTAGGTGTTGCCACAGTGCTGTTAGCACAGTGCTGACACAAAGATAGGTTGGAAAATAAGTTGTGAAGAGGACATAAGGAGGCTACAAAGGGATATAGATATGGTAAGTGAGTGGGCAAAGATCTGGCAAATGGAGTAGAATGTGAGAAAATGTGAAATTATCCATTTTGGCAGGAAGAACTAAAAAGAAGCATGTTATCTAAATGGTGAGAGATTGCAGAGCTCTGAGCTGCAGAGGGATATGGATGTCCTAGAGCATGAATCGCAAAAGGTTAGTATGCAGGTACAGCACTTAATTAGGGAAGCTAATAGAATGTTATCATTTATTGCGAGGGGAATTGAATACAAAAGTAGGGAGGTTATGCTTCATCTATACAGGGTGTTGGAGAGACAACATCTAGAGTACTGTGAACAGTGTTGGTCTCCATATTTAAGGAAGGATGTAAATATGTTAGAAGCAGTTCAGAGACGGTTTACTAGACTAATACCTGGAATGGGCGGGTTGTTTTATGAGGGGCACTGATAGATTAGATAGGAAGAAACTTTTTCCCTTAGTGGAGGGGTCAATAACCAGGGGGCATAGATTTAAGGTAAGGGGCAGGAGGTTTAGAGGGGATTTGAGGAAAAGTTTTTCACCCAGAGGGTGGTTGGAATCTGGAACGCCCTGCCTGAAGAGGTGGTAGAGGCAGGAACCATCACAACATTTAAGAAGTATGTAGATGAGCACTTGAAACGCCATAGCATACAAGGCTACGGGCCAAGTGCTAGAAAATGGAATTAGAATAGGTAGGTGCTTGATGGTCAGCACAGACATGATGGGCCGAAGGGCCTGTTTCTGTGCTGTATGACTCTATGACTCTATGAAAGGTTGGACAGGCTAGTCTTGTTTCCACTGGAGTTTAGAAGAATAAGAGGCGACTTGATTGAAACATATAAGATCTTCAGGGGTCTTGATAGGATGGATGTGGAAAGGATGTTTCCCCTTGTGGGAGAACCTAGAACTAAGGGTCACTGCTTAAAAATAAGGGTCACCCATTGAAGACAGAGATGAGGAGAACTTTTTTCTCTCAGAGGGTTGTGAGTCTTTGGAACTCTCTCTCAAAAGGCAGTTTAAGCAGTCTTTGAATATTTATAAGGCAGAGATAGATAGATTCTAGTTAAGCAAGGGGGTGAAAAGTTAACGGGGGTAGGCAGGACTGTGGAGTAATCAGTTCAGCCATGAACATATTGAATGGCAGAGCAGGCTCGAGGGGCCGAGTGGCCTACTCCTGCTCCTAATTCGTATGTTCTTATGTTCCCAAATAACTCTGAATGAAAACAAATAGAAAATGATATAAACAACAGCAACTTGCATTTATACAATGCCTTTAACAGAGAAAAATGACCCAAGGTGCATGTAGAATCATAGAATGGTTACACCAGAGAAGGAGGCCATTTGGCCTGTCGTGTCTGTGCCAGTTTGCAAGTTCAACTTACCTAGTCCTACTCCACTGCCTTTTCCCCATAGCCCTGCAAATCTTTTCTCTCCAGATAATTATCCAATTCTCTTTTGAAAGCCACAGGGAGTGCATTCCAGATCCTAACCACTCGCTGCATAAAGAAAGTTTTCCCTCACATCACTGTTGCTTCTTTTGCCATTCACCTTAATCAGTGTCCTCTGGTTCCTGATCCTTCCACCAATGGGAACAGTGTCTCCCTCTCTACTCCAGACTCCCCATGATTTTGAACACCTCTATCACATCTCCTCTCAACCTTTTCTTCTCCGCACAGAGCAGCCCCAGCTTCTGCAATCTATCCATATAACTGAAGTTCCTCATCCCTGGAATCATTCTTGTGAATATTTTCTGCATCCTTTCTAATCCCTTCACCTTCCTCCTAAAGTATGGTGCCCAGAACCAGGCACAATACTCCAGTTGAGGCCAAACCTATGCTTTATACAGGTATAGCATAACCTCTTTGCTTTTGCCCCTACTTATAAAGTTCAGAATCCCATATGCTTTATTGACAATGCTTGGGGGTTGGTTAGCTCAGTTGGCTAGACAGCTAGAGTATATTGCAGATAGATACCAATAGCATGGGTTCAATCCCTGTACTAGCTGTGGTAATTTATTGAGGCCTGCCTCCTCACCTTGCCAGTGGTGACCCTCAAGCTATACATTACCAGCCACCTTTCTCTAATGGAGAGAGATGCCTGTGGTCCTTTGGGACTATGGCTAGAACAATAAAATTAACTGCTCTCTCAACCTGCCTTGCCACCTTCAATGATTTGTGGACATATATCCCCAGATCCCTCTGCTCCTGCACCCCCTTTAGAAATGTACCCTTTAGTTTATATTGCCTCTCCTCATTCTTCCTACCAAAATGAATCACTTCACACTTCTCTGCATCAAATTTCATCTACCACTTGTCAGCCTATTCCACCAGCCTATCAATGTCCTTTTGAAGTTTCACACTATCCTCCTCCACAGCTCACAATAGTTCCAAGTTTTGTGTCATCAGCAAATTTTAAAATATGTATGTATGTGTGTGTGTGTGCATAATCGATGACATACAATTCTATTAGACCAATCCTGCAAGCACATTTGGGAATTATAAATACAGTCACTTCTTCGTCCTACCTATTGCTTATTCAACTGAACTACCTGTACCTGATGGGAACCAAACTGCAGGTTAAAATGGGTTACAAAATAGAGCAAGTTGACATAAAATGCAAATGCTGACTGGATTTAACACAAATGTACAATTAATATGTGAATGAGCTCTTTGCACTTTAAAAGAAGAATATTGTGCAGACCTTTGTGTAGATGTTTTGCTCTTGTTAAGTAAGTCAATCAGTAAATTATATCGTAGTTACACAAATAAGAATGACATTATTTTAAGCACAGAGAACACAGGAAAGTACAAAACATTTTCCTGCAGCAAAGAATTTGCTTTTGATTTTATAGTTTTCAGTATAACTCCTAAAAAAATCCAGAAATGCAGCAAGAATACCAACTTGCACCTTTAATGTTGTAAAACATCCCGAGGCGCTTCACAAGAGCGTTAACAATCAATAGTTTGATACTGAGCCGCAAAAGGAGATATCAGGACAGGTGACTAAAAGCTTAGTCGAAGAGATCGGGTTTAAAAAGCATCTAAAAGAAGGAAAGAGAAATATAGAGGGGGAGAGTTTTAGTGAGGGAGTTTCAGAGTTTAGAGCCTAGGCAAGTGAAAGCATGGCACCAATGGTGGAGCGATTACAATCAGGGATGCACAAGAGGCCAAAATTGGAGAAGATTAGAGATCTCAGAGGGTTGCAGGGTTGGATCAGGAGAAGTGTGGTCATGGAGGGATTTGAAAACAAGGATAAGAAATTTAAAACTTAGGCATTGCAAGGCATCCCCTTTCAAACAAGCAGCTCCACAATTCTTTCACCTTGCAATGAACTGGAATAAGCAAACTATATCCTTGCTCCAGCACAGATATGCAAGAATCAAATCTACTGATTTGTGGTTTTCACAAAAAAAAATGGATGAAGTTGTGGTTCCCAAGACACCACTAAAAATTGAAGAAAATCTTGTAATCCCATGTAATAAAAATTGAACTTGACTTATTCAGTCACCATAAACCACTATTCCTAATTATGAATGTTCAGCATGTGCACAGTATGATCCTCCAACACTGGTAAAAACCCATATCTCTAGTTATGAAAACAGAATTTGACTTATTCAGTCACCATAAATCAGTGGCCTTGATAATAATGATAATCTCATGCTGAAATGAATCCTGTTTTTAAAACTGGAAAGTGTGCAAGAGCAAATAATAGAATTCAAATAGTTTCCACTCAATAAGTACCTTTTTAATAAATATTTCAGAATGGTTTCACATTTCAAGGTCTCAGTCATTTTAATGTATATTTTAACAGCAGTGCTTGCTGTATCTCTTCTAATTTCGGAGTTTCTCACTTATTGTTCTTACCTATAGCAAACCCACTGTGATGCTTGATTTATTTGTCAAGTTTGTTTTCTATCAGATATACTTTACTAAATCCAAAATCTTTGATCTCCAGAAAGCACTTCTATTGCTGGATTTTTCAGAGTACATCTACTTTGTACATGGAAGAAAATACAATCCCAAAATTTCATCCATTTTTGAAAATAAGCAATATCCATTTTTGCTATATGGTTTAGTCAGCTTTTGCAAAAGAAACTATTTATAGATCTGAAATGCTATAGAGATGTAATAGTATGGAATAGTTTTTTGCACATCTCGGTTTGCTGATAAAAGATTAAACTGTCTGTCATGAATTCTTGATGAGAAAATATCCCCAAACCATCAAAGCCTCTTAAATGAAACAAGCTGAATATTTTTCTTCAGTATAAGCAGTGGTAATAATCCATAGTTGCCTAATTTCAAACTAACTAGAATTAGATTCTCAAAATCTCCTAATTACTTATGGATCTTACTCATTGTTATTGAAGAAAAGATAGCGGCATTTGTATCATCCAAATGGAAGTACTTGTTTAGCCATCACTGAAGTTACTAAATAATAAAATTCAAATCTCACAGAGCACTGGCATTTTCATCGCAGGCTTGCTGCTACATTATTCAGTAGTATATTAATTCATCTGCGAAAAGTAATCCAATGAGGTATTCAGATCAGTCTTCTGATTTATAGGAATGTTTCTATTTCAAAATAATTACTTTCAGCTATTGAAATATATATATATATTATATATATATATGTGTGAAGCTTTCTAAATGGCAGCTGCTGAGGCAAAATAAAACAAAACAATAATAGACTAACAAGCATGATATATGCAAACTGTGTGACTTGTTACTTTAATTCTTTGGTGCTGAATTTGCTGTGCACAAATTGCAGGTGTGTACTTTTCATGGAGTTATACAGTACATCAAAATTTAGGCAATTACAATGTTAAGATAACAATCTTGGCATGATAAGCATTATTTTTTAGCACTGATCAATATCAATGTCAAAGGAACACCCGAAAGAAGAAAGGATTGAAAACAGATTCTATTGGCTGCATTGGATACCAGCTTACAAATTTCATGATATAGACGAAATCACTAACAACAACAGCAACTTGTATTAATGTAACACCTTTATCACAGTAAAACATCGCAAGATGCTTCGCAGGAGTGCTATCAAAGAAAATTTAACACCGAGCCACATAAGGTGTTATGAGGGCAGATGACCAAAAACTTGGTCAAACAGGCAAATTTTAAGGAGTGTCTTAAAGAAGGGAAGAGAGATAGAAAAGCAAAGAGGTTTAGGGAACTTAGGGCCATGGCAGCTGAAGGCACGGCCACCAATGATATCAGCGACTAATATCAGGGATGCTCAAGAGGCCAGAATAAGCAGAGCCAAGATATCTTGGAGGGTTGTAAGGCTGGAGGAGGGTACAGAGATAGGGAGGGGCGAGGCCATGGATGGATTTGAAACAAGGATGAGAATTTTAAAATCGAGGTGTTGCCAGAACGGGAGCCAATGTAGGTCAGGGGTGATGGGTGAATGGGACTTGGTCTGAGTTAGGTCAAGGGCAACAGAGTTTTGGATGACCTCCTAAACCACAAGAGCAAAGTTCAAGTGATTTATAAAGTTGTTGGTGCCTTTCAATTCAGCTTTTTAAAAATACTATTTAAACAAGTTGGGGGTAATCTTGAGTTTGACCAATATAATGAAAACAAAAGAAGGGGAGATGTCATTAACAGGCAGCTGAGCCAATATTGCCTGTTTTACATTATTGTCCAAAGTCAAATTTACCCCCATTATTTCATGGTATACAAACACTGCTTGAAAATTATTGTGTAAAAAAAATGGTTATATTGCAAACATTATTTTCCAGATTAAATATACCTGTGTTTTTTAGACGTTTTCTTGATGAAGTTAATTATTATTAGTTAACCACGTATGAAAGTGATTGATGTTAGTACTAGCCAATGTTGTCCATTTTTGTAGGCAAGCACTCCAAGATAATACATAACATAGGCTCCGGGACCACAGTTAGACACATTGCAATTTGTATTTTCCAACAGATGCTTCTATACCATTCCATGGTTTATGACAGACTTATGCATAATATCTGAACAATTTCAAAAATATTTACTGCAGCCAGATTCTGGATTAAGTTCTTGCTACTTTTCCCCAAATATATATGATTTAAGCCCAGACTCAGAAAAGGACCTCCCGATAAATATCCCGTACAGTTTGTTACCTACATTGATCACAAACGACAAGACTCATAAAGCTAAGGAGGACCATTCGACACATCCATCAAGAAAGTCACTCTTCTTTGGCCTCCTTGTCTCGAGAGACAATGGGTAAGTGCCTGGAGGTGGTCAGTGGTGTGTGGAGCAGCGCCTGGAGTGGCTATAAAGGCCAATTCTAGAGTGACAGGCTCTTCCACAGGTGCTGCAGAAAAATTTGTTTGTCGGGGCTGTTACACAGTTGGCTCTCCCCTTGTGCTTTTGTCTTTTTTCCTGCCAACTGCTAAGTCTCTTCGACTCGCCACACTTTAGCCCCGCCTTAATGACTGCCCGCCATCTCTGGCGAACGCTGGCAACTGACTCCCATGACTTGTGATCAATGTCACAGGACTTCATGTCGCGTTTGCAGACGTCTTTGAAGCGGAGACATGGACGGCCGGTGGGTCTGATACCAGTGGCGAGCTCGCTGCACAATGTGTCTTTGGGGATCCTGCCATCTTCCATGCGGCTCACATGGCCAAGCCATCTCAAGCACCACTGACTCAGTAGTGTGTATAAGCTGGGGATGTTGGCCGCCTCGAGGACTTCTGTGTTGGAGATACGGTCCTGCCACCTGATGCCAAGTATTCTCTGGAGGCAGCGAAGATGGAGTGAATTGAGACGTCACTCTTGGCTGACATACGTTGTCCAGGCCTCTCTGCCATAGAGCAAGGTCCCAATATCCTACAAACGAAGCACGAAAGCTCCATAAATCTTGGACACTCTATAAGAGACTCTACGGTTTCTGCCCCTTTTTCCTGACCTTTGTATCCGATGCATTAGGTATTCCCAAGAGTTTGGACCTGGATAATTGTCCCTTAAGTATCTAACTCAGCCTACAATGTAGGGGTATGGCACCCTAACGCCATAGTACTGGACTAACAACCCAAAGGTCATGATATACAATTCTTTTGGGCCTCCTTATCTCGAGAGACAATGGATACGCGCCTGGAGGTGGTCAGTGGTTTGTGAAGCAGCGCCTGGAGTGGCTATAAAGGCCAATTCTGGAGTGACAGGCTCTTCCACAGGTGCTGCAGAGAAATTTGTTTGTTGGGGCTGTTGCACAGTTGGCTCTCCCCTTGCGCCTCTGTCTTTTTTCCTGCCAACTACTAAGTCTCTTCGACTCGCCACAATTTAGCCCTGTCTTTATGGCTGCCCGCCAGCTCTGGCGAATGCTGGCAACTGACTCCCACGACTTGTGATCAATGTCACACGATTTCATGTCGCGTTTGCAGACGTCTTTATAACGGAGACATGGACGGCCGGTGGGTCTGATACCAGTGGCGAGCTCGCTGTACAATGTGTCTTTGGGGATCCTGCCATCTTCCATGCGGCTCACATGGCCAAGCCATCTCAAGCGCCGCTGACTCAGTAGTGTGTATAAGCTGGGGGTGTTGGCCGCTTCAAGGACTTCTGTGTTGGAGATATAGTCCTGCCACCTGATGCCAAGTATTCTCCGAAGGCAGCGAAGATGGAATGAATTGAGACGTCGCTCTTGGCTGGCATACGTTGTCCAGGTCTCGCTGCCGTAGAGCAAGGTACTGAGGACACAGGCCTGATACACTCGGACTTTTGTGTTCCGTGTCAGTGCGCCATTTTCCCACACTCTCTTGGCCAGTCTGGACATAGCAGTGGAAGCCTTACCCATGCGCTTGTTGATTTCTGCATCTAGAGACAGGTTACTGGTGATAGTTGAGCCTAGGTAGGTGAACTCTTGAACCACTTCCAGAGCGTGGTCGCCAATATTGATGGATGGAGCATTTCTGACATCCTTTGATGAAGTTAATTATTATTAGTTAACCACGTATGAAAGTGATTGATGTTAGTACTAGCCAATGTTGTCCATTTTTGTAGGCAAGCACTCCAAGATAATACATAACATAGGCTCCGGGACCACAGTTAGACACATTGCAATTTGTATTTTCCAACAGATGCTTCTATACCATTCCATGGTTTATGACAGACTTATGCATAATATCTGAACAATTTCAAAAATATTTACTGCAGCCAGATTCTGGATTAAGTTCTTGCTACTTTTCCCCAAATATATATGATTTAAGCCCAGACTCAGAAAAGGACCTCCCGATAAATATCCCGTACAGTTTGTTACCTACATTGATCACAAACGACAAGACTCATAAAGCTAAGGAGGACCATTCGACACATCCATCAAGAAAGTCACTCTTCTTTGGCCTCCTTGTCTCGAGAGACAATGGGTAAGTGCCTGGAGGTGGTCAGTGGTGTGTGGAGCAGCGCCTGGAGTGGCTATAAAGGCCAATTCTAGAGTGACAGGCTCTTCCACAGGTGCTGCAGAAAAATTTGTTTGTCGGGGCTGTTACACAGTTGGCTCTCCCCTTGTGCTTTTGTCTTTTTTCCTGCCAACTGCTAAGTCTCTTCGACTCGCCACACTTTAGCCCCGCCTTAATGACTGCCCGCCATCTCTGGCGAACGCTGGCAACTGACTCCCATGACTTGTGATCAATGTCACAGGACTTCATGTCGCGTTTGCAGACGTCTTTGAAGCGGAGACATGGACGGCCGGTGGGTCTGATACCAGTGGCGAGCTCGCTGCACAATGTGTCTTTGGGGATCCTGCCATCTTCCATGCGGCTCACATGGCCAAGCCATCTCAAGCACCACTGACTCAGTAGTGTGTATAAGCTGGGGATGTTGGCCGCCTCGAGGACTTCTGTGTTGGAGATACGGTCCTGCCACCTGATGCCAAGTATTCTCTGGAGGCAGCGAAGATGGAGTGAATTGAGACGTCACTCTTGGCTGACATACGTTGTCCAGGCCTCTCTGCCATAGAGCAAGGTCCCAATATCCTACAAACGAAGCACGAAAGCTCCATAAATCTTGGACACTCTATAAGAGACTCTACGGTTTCTGCCCCTTTTTCCTGACCTTTGTATCCGATGCATTAGGTATTCCCAAGAGTTTGGACCTGGATAATTGTCCCTTAAGTATCTAACTCAGCCTACAATGTAGGGGTATGGCACCCTAACGCCATAGTACTGGACTAACAACCCAAAGGTCATGATATACAATACCACCATACAAATTGTGACGTTAAGTTCCATTAATCTGGTCATTTGTGGCTAGCAGCAGTAAAGTTACCGTGAAAGCTTCTGAATTTTCTTTAAAACCTTAATTGCAATGTTGCAGTGATAATTAGGCTGACTCTATTTGCCGTACACTAATTCACACTTATGTACGTTTATAAAGTGACAACAAAACACCTGCATTTAGGAGAATAGGCTGTGTAGATCTTCCACGATACTCACAAGAAAGAATGCATTTCTTCAGGTAGTCCTGTGGGAGTACAACGAGCCATATGCTTAAAGATGGGAGCAAAATACTGCAGATACTGGAAATACTCAGCAGGTCTGGCAGCATCTGTGGAGAGAGAAACAGAGTTATCGTTTCAAGTCAGATATGACTCTTCTATCCTACTCATAATGTCAACTCTGTTTCTCCCTCCACAGATGCTGCCAGACCTGTTGAGTATTTCCAGCATGTTCTGGCTTAAAGATGGGTTTATATTACCTTAGAGCAGACTTTGATGAGACTTGATAGGGGTACATAAAAATAATGAAAGGCCTGGATTGCATGCCGAGTGATAGATTAGTTCAGTTTGACAGATTGGGGTGCTCCAGCGAACATGCGTTTAAACTATGCAGAAGTAGGAATAGGCTAGATGTTAGGCAGTTCTACTTTTCCCAGAGAGTAATAAGCCTCTGGAATGTGTTGCTGGCTTGTGCAGTGTGTGATAACCCTCCGCGTGCCTTCAAGTGTGAATTGGACCTGTTCTTGGCTAGGGCAGAGATCACATCATATAGAAGGTAAGTAGTTTTACAGATAACGCATAGCCCATGTGATCCTCTGGACTAGTTTCAATCGCCTAGGGGGAGGAAATTTCCAGATTTCCTTTCCCTTATTGTTTTTCTGTTTTAATGTCTCTCCCAGGAAATTACATGCCTACGAGGGGTTAGGAAGGAACTGGCATCATGTGTGGGGCAGACTTGATGGGCCAACTGGTTGTTTGTTGCCCATCATTTTATATATGTATATATGATAAATGACATATACTTAGAATAGATTGTCTAAATTATCTTGCATCTTTATGGATTAAGCACTGACTCAGACAATGAAATATATTGAAGTATATTCTAGTATATCGTTTCTCAGTTTTTCTGCTTTTTCATTTTTGTAAGATTAAGGACTGTACCTATGCTGCCACGTTTGCACTAATGTGAAGCTATTTCAGCCTCTCATTAGACAACAGAAACTTGCATTCATATAGCACCTTAGCACTATCCCAAGGTGCTTCACAGGAGCGTTATCAAACAAAATTTGACTCCGAGCCACGTAAGGAGATATTAGGACAGGTGACCAAAAGCTTGGTCAAAGAGGTAGGTTTTAAGGAGCATCTTATAGGAGGAAAAAGAGGTACAGAGACGGCAAGGTTTAGGGAGGGAATTCCAGAGTTTAGAAGGCACAGCCACCAATAGTGGAGCAAGGAAATTCGGGAAATTGCAAGAGGCCCAGAATTGGAGGTGCGCATAGATCTTGGCAGGTTGGAGGAGGCTAGAGAGATAGGGAGGGGTGAGGTCGTGGAAGGACTTAAAAACAAGAATGATAATTTTAAAGTTGCTGGACCATAAACTAATGTAGGTCAGCCAGCAGAGTATGAACGGGACTTGGTGCGTGTTAAGATATGGGCAGCAGAGTTTGGAAGAGCTCAAGTTTACAGAGGCTGCAGTTAACGCCAGTGTCAGATCCCAATCTGTCTCCAGCACTAAAGCAAGGTGATACAAAGCCACTTCAGAATGTTTCGGGATGACACCATATAAGGACATAAGACATACTGTTAGTATGGAGTATTCATCCAGGGTAGTGTAAAGCAGGATTGACAAGGTGCTCAAATGTTCAGTTGGGCAACTTAGATATTATAAGCACCCTATAAACTTAAATACGTCTTTTTAATGTTACCAGAATATGGTCGCTAATACACATCCTCTGTAAACATTAATAGAACAGTCATCAGGGAGTGAAACGCTGCACATGTGTATATGCATTTGCAGGACTCCTGCAGACAGACAGACAGACAATGAGGGTCAGTCCCATTTTGGGCATGGATTGACTGCCTGTTGGACACCCCACCTGACTATCCTGTTAATGAAAGCAATGGAAAGATTGATCAGGCGAGGTGTATAACATATCGCCAATTGCGAATGCCAGTTATCCCGCTAATGCCCAAGTTGGAAGTTGCCTCCTATATTTCAGAGCCAGGAGTAGCTTGCAATAAACCTCAGGATGTCAGCTGTGTTTCACATCCTAGTGTTACAGATCTCAGATCTTTAATAATGGTTATCTACAACCTGGAAGTTTCTTTTCTATCAGTGGCACCCAGTAGATGGTGCTAAATGCACACAACAACTGCAATTGCTTATGTGTCCTTTTAGTAAATGCAAAAATGCTTTTAAAGATAACCTAGGATACATCATTCTTCAACTTTTTCCGAGCAAAAGCGGAGTAGTTCCAGCCTGCAGGGTTGGAATTTGAGTTGCAAATTACCTACACCTGTTCTAAAATCCAATGGAATGTGCCTGCCTCCGTAGTCTTGCCCATTTTCAAGATAGAGAGGTCGAGACCTGCTGTCCCAGGAATTCTGCCATTTACAGCAGAATTGCATCTGATATAAGCCTGCAGAAAATAGGGGTAAGTTCCTTTCCTGCAATGACATGTCCAACTAGGAAGTGACTGAGTTCACAGGTTTTGACTGTCCAGAGTTTACAGCCATGACTGAAGCAAGTAGAAACATTTTTCCTGAGCTGTGCTAGTAAGAAACAGCACACTGTCTTTCAGCAGGTTTTAGGTGGGGAAATCTGCTGCTTTCCATCCTTCTGTCATGGAGCCCTTACTATAAGGTTCACTATGGATATTCCCACAGCAAACAAGAAGGTGACAAACTAGGAGATAGCCTTCCAAGAGAGTCTATAGGCCACAATGCTCCTTTGGGGACAGAACAACATAGGAAATAGGAGCAGGAGAGGCCATTCAGTTAGATCATGCATGAACTTCTCCATGCTCGGGGGTCAAATGTCTCAGGAGAGATCGACTTCAGGAGGTGTCAGTTCAGTATGGAGGCAGAGAGGAATTCTGTATCCTGTTGCCAAGTGACCCTCAAACATCCTCTCAGGCACATAAACCAAATAAACAGAAACACATTGCAACACTAGGCTTCTTAGGCTGAATTTTCCTTTGTGATCTTGCCTGAAATTGGGATTGTGGCGGAAAGCAGAGAAAGCTTGGACCATGAGCCCTATTGCTGCCTCTTCACTCCGAGCTCCTCTCCCTCCAGCTGCCACTACCTGAGATCACCACCGGCTGCTCCTTCTACACTCACAGCATGTAAATGTTGGCAGGTGGATCATAGATTCACAGAACCACAGAATTGTTACAGCACAGATGGAGGCCATTCAGCCCATCGTGTCTGCACCGCTTTTCTGAGAGGGCAATTCACTTAGTGCCATTCCCCTGCCTTCTCCCCATAACCCTGTGCATTCTTCCTTTTCAGGTAACTATTTAATTCCCTTTTGAATGCCTCGATTGAATCTGCCTCCACCACATTCTCTGTCAGTGCATTCCAGATCCTAACCACTCATTGCATGAAAAAGCTTTTCCTCATGTTGCCATTGCTTCTTTTGCCAATTATCTTAAATCTGTGCCCTCTCATTCTTGATCCTTTCATGATTGGGAACAATTTCTCCCTATCTACTCTGTATTGAATGGCGGAGCAGGCTTGAAGGGCTGAATGGCCTACTCCTGCTACTATTTTTTTCTCTGTCCCGACCCCTCATGCTTTTGAATACCTGCATCAAATCTCCTATCAGCCTTCTCTTCTCCAAAGAAAAACAGTCCCAACTTCTCCAATCTATCTTTGTAAATTAAGTTGCAAATCCTTGGCACCATTCTCTTGAACCTTTTCTGCACTCTTGCCAATGCCTTCACATCTTTCCTTAAATGTGGCACCCAGAACTGGATGCAATACTCCAGCTGAGGCCAACTAGCTCCTTGCTCTTGTACTCTATGTCCCTATTAATAAAGCCTAGGATGCTGTATGCTTTATTAACTGCTCTCTCAACCAGTCCTGCCACCTTCAATGACTTATGCACATATACACCCAGGTTCCTCTGTTCCTGCACCCTTTTAGAGTTATACCCTTTATTCTATATTTTCTCTCACATTCTTCTTACCAAAATGAATCACTTCAGATTTCTCCGCATTGAACTGCATCTGCCACTTGTCTGCCCATTCCACCAGCTTGTTTATGTCCTTCTGAATACTATCCTTCCCACAGTTCACAATGCTTCCAAGTCTCATATCATCCACAAATTTTGAATTGGACCCTGTACACCAATGTCTAGGTCATTAATATATATCAGGAAGAGCAAGTGTCCCAAAATTGACACCTAGGGAGCTCCACTACAAAGTTTCCTCCAGCCCGAAAAACATCCATTAACCATTACTCTCTGTTTCCTGTCACTCAGCCAATTTTGTATCCATGTTACTACTGTTACAACCTGGCGAGAAAGGTGTCTCGGGCTCCCTCTCAGCCTTCACCTGGTCTTTCTGTAACAGAGTTTAATTTTAAACACACTGTGCTTTTAGCTCCCCCTTGGTGAATCCTTGTTCACTGGTTTTCAATTATAAGGCAAACCAGCACAAACAGGTTTTCTTAGGTTTAAGGAAGAAAATTTGACATTTATTAAACTTGAACTTAAACTCTAATTGGGTTGACGCCTACAGATACACAATGCACCCACGCTGGCATGCATATGTGATACACACATGCAAATAGAGATAGAAAAGAGAAGAAAAATAAAGTGGAAAGGTTTGAGGCAATATCTGAAGAACTTTTGTTACAGTTCTTCGAGCTCACTGTAGAGTCCTTGATTGTAGGTAGATCTTGGTTTTTGTTGGGGCCCAGTATTCTTCTTAAACCTTGTTCACGATAGGAGACTTTTCACTCTTGGGGTTCATGTGTCTTCAGTGGATTCAGAGGCTTGTGAGAAAGAGATGGGAGCAGACAGGAAAGATCTTCTCAGTCCAGGAGCAAACAGACACTCTCAGTTCAAACTGTTTGTACAATTCAGAAAACCCCAGGTTGTCAAGCATGCAACTAACTGGTCTGACCACGTCTTGGATTGTATCAACTTAGCCATCTCTGGAATGCTCCTCTTATACACAATACCTGGTGATCAAGGTCCATTGTGGGTTGAATGTGTCAGGTAATGGTCCTTTGTCTTTCCAATCACCGTCTGTTAATATGAAAATGTCTTTTCTAGCCACTGCTGATCTGTTTAACAAGTCCTTTCTTCACTCCAGTAACAGTTTAAAATCAATGTTCATGCCAAAATTAATGTGCTTCATTCTTGGTAGGTGGAGTCCTAGCATGACACCTCCACACCAAGCAGAATGAAATGCGATTTGAGAAAAGGCGCATTTCATTAAAAGGGTCGAGAAAAAATATGATACAGAAAAAAAATGCATTTGTCTCATTCGTTCACAAATCCTAAAGCTTATTCAAACTGCACCCCCAGCTTTTTGGCATCCCAGTAAACATATGGTTCTTTTTTGGGGACGTTTCTCTTCCGTTTGCCCATTTCCATGCTGCCTAGGGTCTTTGTTTCTGATGAGGTAATTTTTTTTCATGAGAGTCAGTAGTGGGCGGGTCTATCCTGAGCTCTCTTTCAGTACTTTTCTGAGACATGCAAAGGCTTTTGACTTTGGGGGATGGGTGGTTCTCTTCAGTTTTGACTGTGGGGGAGGATTCTTCGCTTATCTCCCCTTTGTCCCAGAGGACACTCCTGCCTGCAGATATTTGTGCAGACTCTACTGCACTCCCCTGTGGCACTTTGACTAAGTGAGGCATCACCCTCATGGTTTCTCTGCCCTCTAGAGGTCTTTCTTTGCCTCTGCACGTTCCTGTAAATGTTGCTCGCAACTCTGGTAGAGTGCTTCTTGTGTCTGCATGTAAGTAGGAGGATGTGGTGTCTAATTTTTCACATTTTTCGGGGTTGCCTGACTGGACAGCAGGGGTTTTCATCCGCGATTCCTCCCGGACTTACTTTAACCTGCCCTCTTGGTCACTTTTTCCCTTTATCTTTCTAAACTTTTGCCAGCCATGTACCTGTCTGTCCCTTTTTGATCTTAGCGGGGGTCCCTTACAGTTCACCAGCCCTCTGCTGGTGGGTCCTCCTGACACCGGTACAGGACTTAGGGGTACAGGTTTCACTGTAGGTTGGGGTTTCCCCTCAACCTGGCACATGGGGCAACTCCAGTAGTACTCCACAACAACTTTGTGGAGTTTTGGCCAGTCAAACTGCTATCTTATGCAGGCTTTGGTCTCTCGTATACCGGCATGTACAGCCACTGTAGTCTCGTGGGCCCTTCTTAATATTTCTCTTTGGTACCTCTGAGGCACCATTAACTGGTGAACTACAGTATGTTCTGTGATCGCTTTCTTTAAATAATAGCAATCAGGGACTCCCTCTGCTTCACTTTCAAACTGGGCAGCCTGTGCTAACTCTCGCAATACTGGGGCAGCTCGCTGAGCCTCATCTAGGGAAAATCCATTTAATTCATTCCCTGGGTCTTCTCACTTTCCAAAGAAAGTCTCAGACAGACAGACCTGGTCATCTGCATGCAGTGCCAATGCAATCTCCTCTGGGGGAGCTGGTTTGATCATGGCCTGATCCGCTACACATTCAGGGAAACTGCAGGGGACCATCTCCTGCCACTGCCCTGTCTCTATGACCTCCTGCGGTCTTTCTTTCACTACTGGGGGAGCTCCCACCTTCACCTCCACCAGATCATTACCTAGGAGCAGGTCAACCCCGTCCACAGGCAAACTAGGGACAATCCCTATGGTCACCGGTCCCAAAACTAGGTCGCACTTCAAGTGCACCCGGTGTACAGGTACAGGCATACACTGCCCTCCAATACCATTCACCACCATTCTGGTGTTCACTACACTCTCTGGGGGAAAGGTCAGGCCTTTTCCCAGTAAAAGGGATCTTGTGGCTCCTGTGTCCCTGAGGATTACTATGGGCTTGCTTGCTCCAATTGAGGGGTGTGGGGTTATTTTCCCTTCGGACACAAAACCCTGATAACCTTCAGGAATCCTAATAAATTTTCCTGCACTTGCAGTTGTAAGCTTCCTGGGTCTCACTCTTACTTCAGTTAAAGTCACAGCTTGTTCTGCTGTGCTTTCCATCAGGGTCCCGTTTTCACTGAGCAGGTGTGCCCTGATTAACCCTTTAGTTTCCAGCAGTCAGCGTTTAAATGCCCTGCTTTATTACAATGGAAGCACACAGGTCTCTGGGTCTCACTCTTGCTCACAGCACCCTCTGAGTAAAGAAATTCCTCCTCATCTCGGTCTTGAATGGCCTGCCTCTTATTCTGAGACTGTGTCCCCGGCTCTCGACACACCGGCCAGAGGAAACATCCAATCTACATCCACTCTGTCGAGCCCTGTAAGAATTTAGTAAGTTTCAATGAGATCACCTCTCATTCTTCGAAAGTCTAGGGAACACAGGCCCAGTTTCTGCAATCTCTCCTTACAAGACAATCCCGCCATCCCAGGAATCAGTCTGGTGAACCTTTGCTGCACTCCCTCCATGGCAAGTATCACCTTCCTTAGATAAGGAGACCAAAACTGTACACAATATTCCATGTATGGTCTAACCAAGGCTTAATACAATTGCAGCAAGACATCTTTACTGCTGTGCTCAAATCCCCTTGCAATGAAGGCCAACATACCACTTGCCTTCCTAATTGCTTGCTGCACCTGTATGATAGCTTTTAGTGACTCATGAACAAGGACACCCAGGTCCATTTGGACATCAACACTTTCCAACCTCTCATCATTTAAGAACCAACTAGGTTGAAGGCTCAGCATGATCAGTGCTGAGAAAGCCAATGGGAGAACTAACAACCTATTCCCTGTGGATGCTGATTGGATGCTCCATTTCACGAAGGGAAGTAGGGATATAAACTTCGAACTTACGCCCTGCACAAACAAAGAACAGAAACATTGCATCAATCCTAAAACTGCTGATCCCAATGAGATGGACAATGAAATAAACAGAGCAAGTAACCTTGAGGGATGAAACTGCAGAGATACTAAGGAATATGGAGCCCCTTCCTGTACACTAACCTCCCACAACAAGCCTAGCACCAGGCAGACTTGTTGAGGAGACAGACCCCCACAATACCGATAAGGATGTCTTGATACTGTATATTATTGTAGCACTTAATCTCCGTCCTCATATCTCTTGGCGGTGACACCAAGCATCCTCATTTTAGTGTATAGAACTGCATAACTATGGATGAGACCCACTGTATTTCTCTGAAGTGTTTTGATATGTGTACTGTCAGCTGCACTCTGTACAGAGGCAGATCTAAGTGTAAAGTGTGCAATGTCATCAGTTGGCACTTCTAGCAAGTACCACGCAAAGGAACCCCTTAATGTCCAAAGTTACTGGGAAACTGTTTGTGAAATTGAAGCTCTGGGTGTTGTCATAATTAGATGTCATAGATACAAACATGCACTTCACTTTCATGTAGTGCATGAGTGAGTACAAAGTGCATAACATATTAGAGCGTACACAGCAATTCTGAGAGCCTGACAGAGCCCAGTCGACAATTTCTCATTTGCCCCATCTGTAGAACACTGGAGAATTTCAGTAAAGTCTGAACAACAACAAGTAGACCTGACTCACCAGTTTTCAGATCAACCACCGAAGAAGATGTGTACAGTTGTACTGCTGGTTGGGGTTCTGTATTCATTCGGAGTTGCTGCTTTTGCAGCATGCCTGATCCCTCTGTTAATGTGGATTGCGTCTCAGAAGCAGTCGGTTGTTCACGTTGATCCCAAAGGCAGAGCCGTGCTGATCACAGGCTGTGACACTGGCTTTGGACATCTCCTGGCCAAGCAGCTCGATAAACTGGGGTCCTGTGTGTTTGCTGGCTGCTTGTTCCCAGACAAGACGAGGGGTGCAAAGCCTGAAGAAGGAATGCTCCAATCAGCTGAAGATTCTGAAACTTGATGTTACCCTGGATGATGATGTGGCAAAAGCAAAGGAATTTGTGGAGGTAAATTTACCAGCTGAAGGTATTTACTGCAAACAGTGAGTGTGTGCAATTATGAGACGAAATTTTAATGGAGAACCAGAGAAAGTTAGGGTGCTTTGAGAACACAGGGAGTTGGCAAGGGGGAAGCATTGATGCAAGCAGGGTAGGAAGTTACTGACTGAATAGAATCATAGAATGGTTACAGCACAGATGGAGCCCAGTCAGCCCTTCGTGTCCAAGTTGGCTCTCTTCAAAAGCAACTCAGCCAGTCCCACTCCCCAACCCTTTCCCCCGAAGCCCTGCAAATTATTTTTTTCATCAGGCAATTATCCAATTCCCTTTTGAAAGCCACGATTGATCTGCTTCCACCACACTCTCAGGCAGTGCATTCCAGATCCTAACCACTCGCTGTGTAAAAAAGTTTTTCCTCATATCACCTTTGGTTCTTTTGCCATTCACCTTAAATCAGTGTCCTCTGGTTCTCAACCCTTCCGCCAATGGGAATGGCTTTTCCCTATCTAATCTGTCCAGACCCCTCATGATTTTGAACGCCTCTGCCAAATCTCCTCTCAACCTTCTCTTCAAGGAGAACAGTCTCCGTTTCTCCAATCTTTCTTCATAACTGAAGTCTCTCATCCCTGGAACCATTCTCATATATCTTTTCTGCAGCCTCTCCAATGTCTTCACATCCTTCCTAAAGTGTGGTGCCTAGAATTAGACGCAATACTTCAGTTGAGGCTGAATAAGTGTTTTAGGAAGATTCACCATGATTTCCTTGATCTTGTGTTCTATGCCTCTAGTTATAAAGCCCAGGATTCCCATGTACTTTTTTAACCACTTTCTCAACCTGCCCTGTCACCTTCAATGATTTGTGTACATATATCCCAGGCCCCTGTGCTCTTGTACCTCCTTTAGAATTGTATCCTTTATTTTATACTGCCTCTTCTTGTTTTTTGCTCCCCAATTGTACCTGTTCACACTTTGAAATCAATTTGTTGGGGATCTGGGGAGGCACTAAAGGAGAGGTCAGAGGTGACAGGAGTGTAGGGCTTTGTGTGGGTGAGGACATGGATTACAGCGTTTTGGATGAATTGAAGTTTGGGAAGGGCTGAGACAGGTTAAACAGCAACAGAGAAGTCCAGCCTCGATATACTGAAGGCATGGAATACAGACGTTTGGCAGAGGCTTTTTCTTTATTCGTTTGTGGGATGTGGGCATCACTGACAAGGCCAGCATTTGTTTTGCATCCCTAATTGCCCTTGAGAAGGTGGTGGTGAGCTACCTTCTTGAACCTCTGCAGTCCATGTGGTGTACGTACACCCACAGTGCTCTTTGGAAGGGAGTTCCAGGATTTTGTCCCAGCGACAGTGAAGGAACGGCAATATAGTTCCAAGTTAGGATGGTGTGTGACTTGGAGGGGAACCTGCAGGTGGTGGTGTTCCCATGCAACTGCTGCCCTTGTCCTTCTAGGTGGTGGAGCTTGCAGGTTTGGAAGGTGTTGTTGAAGGAGCCTTTGTGAGTTGCTGCAGTGCATCTTGTGGTCAGTGGTGAAAGAAGTGAATGTTGTCGATGGGGTGCCAATCAAGTGGGCTGCTTTGTCCTGGATGGTCTCGAGCTTCTTGAGTGTTGTTGGAGTTGTACCCATCCAGGCAGGTGGAGAGTTTTCCATCACACTCCTGACTTGTGCCTTGTAAATGGTGGACAGGCTTTGTGAAGTCAGGAGGTGAATTAATCACCAGAGAATTCCTAGTCTCTGACCTGCTCCTGTAGCCACAATATCTATATGGTTACTCCAGTTCAGTTTCTGGTCAATGGTAACCCCTAAGATGCTGATAGTGGGGGATTCAGTGTTCGTAATGCCATTGAATGTCAAGGGGAGATGGTTAGATTCTCTCTTGTTGGAGATGGTCATTGCTTGGCACTTGTGTGATGCAAATGTTACTTGCCACTTATCAGCCCATGCCTGGATATTGTCCAGATCTTGCTGCATTTCTACACGGACTGCTTCAGTATCTGAGGAGTCGCGAATGGTGCTGAACATTGTGCAATCATCAGCGAACATCCCCACTTCTGACCTTATAAGTGAAGGAAAGTGATTGATGAAGCAGCTGAAGATGGTTGGGTCTAGGCCACAACCCTGAGGAGCTCCTGCATTGATATCCTGGAGCTGAGATGATTGACCTCCAACAACCACAACCATCTTCTGTTGCACTAGGTATGACTCCAACCAGTGGAGCGCTTTCTCCCTGATTCCCATTGACTCCAGTTTTGCTAGGGCTCCTTGATGCCATACTCGGTCAAATGCTGCCTTGATGTCAAGGGCAGTGACTCTCACCTCACCTCTGCAGTTCAGCTCTTTTGTCCGTGTTTGAACCAAGGCTGTACTGAGGTCAGGAGCTGAGTGGCCCTGGCGGAACCCAAACTGAGCATCACTAAGCAGGTTATTGCTAAGCAAGTGCCGCTTGATAGCACTGTCAATGACACCTTCCATCACTTTACTGATAATTGAAAGTAGGCTGATGGGGCAGTAATTGGCCGGGTTGGATTTGTTCTGCTTTTTGTGTACAGGACATACCTGAGCAATTTTCCACATTGCCAGGTAGATGTCAGTATTGTAGCTGTACTGGAACAACTTCGCTAGGCATGCAGCTAGTTCTGGAGCACGTGTCTTCAGTCCTATTGCTGGAATGTTGTCGGGGCCCAAAGCCTTGCAGTATCCAGTGCCTTCAGTCATTTCTTGATATCACGCGGAGTGAATCGAATTGGCTGAAGACTAGCATCTGTGATGCTGGGGACCTCAGGAGGAGGCCGAGGTGGATCATCCACTTGGTACTTCTGGCTGAAGATTGTTGCAAATGCTTCAGCCTTGTCTTTTGAACTGATGTGCTGGGTTCCCCCATCATTGAGGATGGGGATATTTGTGGAGCCATCTCCTCCTGTCACTTGTTTAATTGCCCACCACCATTCACAACTGGATGTGGCAAGACTGCAGAGCTTTCATCTGATCTGTTGGTTGTGGGATCACTTGGCTCTATCGCATGTTGCTTCTGCTGTTTGGCATGCACGTAGTCCTGGGTTGAAGTCTCATCAGGTGGACACCTCATTTTCAGGTATGCCTGGTGCTGCTCCTGGCATGCCCTCCTGCATTCTTCATTGAACCAGGGTTGACCCCCGGCTTGATGGTAATGGTAGAGTGGGGAAGATGCTATGCCACTAGATTACAGATTGTGGTTGAGTACAATTCTGCTGCTGCTGATGGCCCACGCCTCATGAATGCAAAGTTTTGCATTGCTAGATCTGTTCAAAATCTATCCCATTTAGCATGGTGGTAGTGCCACACAACACAATGGAGGGTATTCTCAATGTGAAGACGGGACTTGGTCTCCACAAGGACAGCGCGGTGGTCACCCCTACCAATACTGCCATGGACAGATGCATGTGCAACAGGCAGAGGATGAGGTCAAGTATATTTTTCCCTCTTGTTGGTTCCCTCACCACCTGCCGCAGACCCAGTCTAGAAGCTATGCCCTTTAAGACCTGGCCATCTCGGTCAGTGATGGTGCTACCGAGCCACTCTTGGTGATGGGCATTGAAGTCCTCCACCCAGAGTACATTCTGTGCCCTTGCTACCCTCAGTGCTTCCTCCAATTGGTGTTCAACTTGGAGGAGTACTGATCCATGAGCTGAGGGGGGACGGAGGTAGGTGGTAATGAGCAGCAGATTTCCTTGCCCATGTTAGACCTGATGCCATGAGACTTCATGGGGTCCGGAGTCGATGTTGAGGGCTCCCAGAGTAACTCCCTTCCAAGTATATACCATTGTGCCACCACCTCTGGTGGCTTTGTCCTGCTGATGGGACAGGACATATCCAGGGATGGTGAAGGCAGTGTCTGGGACATTGTAAGGTAGAAATGGAGGTGAGTGATGTTATGCAGGGGGGATTAGTAATGGAATAGATGTGTGAGATGAAGTCCTGCTAGGCCAAGTAGTGTACCAGTATTCCACGTACTCTGAGTCCGCTTGGGTTGGCAGTCAGCTAAGCTATTGGAATCAATGTTAGGTGTTGGTGAGAAACAAAAAAATGATAAGAATGAAAACAAAAGAGGTGAGTCAGGACAGAATCTTCTTTGGCCTCCTTATCTCAAGAGACAATGGATACGCGCCTGGAGGTGGTCAGTGGTTTGTGAAGCAGTGCCTGGAGAGGGTACAAAGGCCAATTCTAGAGTGACAGGTTCTTCCACAGCTGCTGCAGAGAAATTTGTTTGTCTGGGCTGTTGCACAGTTGGCTCTCCCCTTGCGCCTCTGTCTTTTTTCCTGCCAACTACTAAGTCTCTTCGACTCACCACATTTTAGCCCCGTCTTTATGGCTGCCCGCCAGCTCTGGCGAACGCTCGCAACTGACTCCCACGACTTGTGATCAATGTCACAGGACTTCATGTCGCATTTGCAGACGTCTTTAAAGCGGAGACATGGACGGCCGGTGGGTCTGATACCAGTGGCCAGCTCGCTGTACAATGTGTCTTTGGGGATCCTGCCATCTTCCATGCGGCTTACATGGCCAAGCCATCTCAAGCGCCGCTGACTCAGTAGTGTGTATAAGCTGGGGATGTTGGCTGCCTCGAGGACTTCTGTGTTGGAGATACGGTCCTGCCACCTGATGCCAAGTATTCTCCGGAGGCAGCGAAGATGGAATGAATTGAGACGTCGCTCTTGGCTGACATACGTTGTCCAGGACAGAATACAATAATTAAAAACTACACTGAATGTTGGGAGTAAAGAGATTTTTGGAGAAAGGAGAGATGTAAAGTTTCTTAACTGTTTCCTACTCTGTTTGAATTTATGAAGTTAGTTAAAGTTTTAGCAACACAAAGCTACACACCATAGTCCATGCGTGACTCATTACTTTGCCATTTTGCTTGTCTGTGAAAGATTTGAGTGATGGTTAATCATTTTGAGCAGTTACTGAAGATGAGCTGTAAACTATATTTGGAGCTGGTATCAATCCAAATAACTCTCGATGAGATTTTTGTGGGATTTTTGCTGTGACCCACTCAGTGGTTGTACCATGGACATCTGGCTACCCTTCCAAATATTTGGGCACCACTGATTTTTAGGGAGCTAAAGGTGACAAACGTTCTATCTTTGAATATCTTTAGACCAAATTTGGTATGACCCTTTGCTATGGATTATTCTTCTTTTTTTTTTGGGCCTCCTTATCTCGAGAGACAATGGATACGCGCCTGGAGGTGGTCATGGATTATAAGAGCACAATATCAGGATTTATTTTTCTTTTTGATGAAGATCTTATCATTCAGATGCTGGGTGATCACCAATCAGTGTGAAATCTTGCTGTTGTCCTGGGCTATGGTCATTCCCAATGTTTTCTCAATGATAAAAAAAAGTCCAAAAGTGCCTGTAAGCTCCAATTATCTGTCCTGAAGAAATCTATAAGGTCATTGATGATAAATTGTTTAATTCCTGTCTACTTGAAGCATAAAGTTCTAATTATTTAGGGGAGCCTTTGCTGACGAGGGCTTTTCTTTTTGGCTAGGCATCTTATTGGGGATAATTTTAACTTGGCTCACTGTGAATGTTGTACCTTGCCAAATCTGGTGAGATCCTTGAATTTTTTCCTGCACTGCTCTGTTGTCTTGGAAATGCAGGAATTGACTCATAGGGTCAATGCCAACTACCTCCAGGCAGCACGGTTGCCAGGCATGGAGCAGCTCTGCCCCAGGCAACTGTCCTTCCTCTCCTCCACCTCATTTCAAAGGGCATCCAGGTCCTCTTTGTAATGCTCAGAGTTCTTTTTCTCCCACCCCTTCTGCTTGCTAGCCCAATGGACACAGGTTCCACATGTATTGTCATCCTGTTGCTGATTGTGAACAAAGATGTGGCTTTTGGAATGGGGGAAATTTGAGCCTATCGGAAAGGGAAAATGCTCCCAGACTTGTGCTGATGTCTGGAGAATGCAGAGTGCTTCCAAACAGTTCCCCGACTAGTGCTCTCAAGTTTACTGGGGTTTGCAGCTCAGACTCGTTTTATGCTTGAATCATGCCAGTCCGTGGACCACTTCATAACGGTAAATAACTTATCAGGAAATTTGAATGTAACTCTTTCCTCTGGTGAATGGTGTAACTGCCTGTCACAATAACAGCATAACTGACATTGCTGTAATTCACTAGCATTTACTTCACCTCTTTGGCTCTCCACTGCAGTGCAGTCCTCCACTGTGGCCTGTCACATCTTCCCAATTTGTTGTATCAAAGTTAAGTTTTCAAGTCCCTCTTGCGAATGTCTTTTAAACCTGAGTCTAAGCTGGCCCAGTGGGCTTGAAGCATCTGCAAGTTCTCCATACAAAATATCTTTTGGAATACAACCATCTTGCATCACAAGCCCCCTGAGGTGTCTGAGTTTGAGAAAAGTTATTTGATTGGCAACTTAGCTTCCTCAAGTACTTTGGTGTCAGGAACTTTGTCTTCAAACTTAATATTTAGAGTAGGGTGAAGGCAGTGGGTGTGGGAGGAGTTTTGTCTTCCCTCATGCCTGCCATACAGCAATGTTTTAAGAACACTGGTACCACAGCATTCAATGTTAATGTCCTATGATAGGAACATGGGAACAGGAAGATGTCAATCAGATGCTTGAGCCTGTTCCACCATTCAATAAGATCATGGCTGATCTGTATCCAAACTCCGTCCATCTACCTTGACTCCATATGCCTGTACACCTTTGCTAGCAAAAATCTATTGATCTCAGATTTAAAATTGTGTTGGCATCTACTGCTTTTTGTGGGAGAGTGTTCCACACTTTCACCACACTTTTGTGTGAAGAACTGGCTCAGTTGGTAGCATGCTTGTCTCTGAGCTACAAGGTTCTGGGCTCAAGCCTCACTGAGGGGGTGCTGCACTATTGGAGATGAGTGTTTAAACTGAGGCGCTGTTTGACCTCAATAAAAACAAGAAATGCTGGAAATACTCAGCAGGTCTGGCAGCATCTGTGGAAAGAGAAGCAGAGTACCTCTCAGCTGGGCGTAAAAGATCCCATGGCACTATTTTGAAGAAAAACAGGAACGTTATCCCTCATGTCCTGTCCAATATCTATCCCTTAATCAACATGACAATAAAACAGATTATCTGGTCATCATCACATTGCTGTTTGTGTGGGAGCTTGCTGTGCACAAAGTACAACAGTGACTACACTTCAAAAAGTACTTCATTGGCTTTAGAGTGCTTTGGGATGTGTAGTGGTCATGAAAAGTGTTCTCTAAATGCAAGTCATTCTTTCTAACTTCTATCCTGAATGGCTTGGCTCTGAGTTTAAGGCCATGTCCTCTTGTCCTGGACTACACACACCAGCAGAGAAAATTTCTCCCTACCTACACCATCAGTTCCTTTCAAAATTCAAAATATTTCAGTCAATCTCTCCCTTGACCTTTTATATTCAAAGGTTGCCATGCACACTTAGTTAACTGGCCGAATGTGCCTTTCATAATTTATTGTTGCCTTAAGTCCTCCAATATGTGTGAGGCTTGGAATCTTGGAAAAATTACCTCTATAGCTTGTAATATTCATTTGCAGTCTGAGCCATTTACCCTGGCTGTGCTCTCGCCTTTTTTAATTTTCTTTCTAAGGTTGCAATCTTTCTCAGGGACACTTTTTATTCCTTTTGTTTCCCTGAATAAATTCCCATATCTATTAACTTTTTTATTGTCTTTCTCTATCTCTCTTCTCAGCAAAGTACTCATTCATTTGTATGTTCTTTCCCAGGGAAAAGAAGTGACATGTTCATTATGAATTCTAATCCTGCCGTACTGTTACAAAATTTGGTGGATAATTTTAATTACTTTATATCCTGACCTACAATATGACTGTGTCCCTTTGAAACAGACTCACACAAGCCCTGAATGAGTTCTTGTTTACAGCCATGTACACTGCATAGAGTCATAGAGTTATACAGCACAGAAACAGGCCCTTTGGCCCATCGTGTCTGTGCCGGCCATCAAGTACCTATCTATTCTAATCCCAATATCCAGCACTTGACTCATAGCCTTGTATGCTATGGCGTGCACATCTAAATACTTCTTAAATGTTGTGAGGGTTCCTGCCTCTACCACCACTTCAGGCAGTGCGTTCCAGATTCTAACCACACTCTGGGTAAAAATGTTGTTCCTCATAATCCTCTCTAAACCTCCTGCCCTTTACCTTAAATCAATGCCCCCTGGATATTGATCCCTCTGCTAAGGGAAAAAGTTTCCTCCTATCTATCCTATCAATGCCCCTCTTAATTTTGTTTACCTCAATCAGGTCCCCCCTCAACCTTCTCTGCTCTAAGGAAAACAACCCTAGCCTATCCAGTCTCTCTTCATAGCTGAAATGCTCCAGCCCAGGCAACATACTCGTGAATCTCCTCTGCACCCTCTCCAGTGCAATCACATCTTTCCTATAGTGTGGTGACCAGAACTGTACACCGTACTCCAGCCTAACTAGCGTTTTTTACAGCTCCGTCATAACCTCCCTGCTCTTACATTCTATGCCTTGGCTAATAAAGGCAAATATCACATATGCCTTCCTGACCAACTTATCTACCTGTGCTGCTGCCTTCTGTGATCTATGGACAAGTACACCAAGGTCCCTCTGACCCTCTGTACTTCCTAGGGTCCTATCATCCATTGTATATTTCCTTGCCTTGATAGTCCGCCCAAAATGCATCACCTCACACTTCTCAGGATTAAATTCCATTTGCCACTGCTCCGCCCATTTTACCAGTCCATCTATATCGTCCTGTAATCTAAGGCTCACTATTTACGACACCACCAATTTTCATGTCATCTGTGAACTTACTGATCATACCTCCTATATTCATGTCTAAATCATTAATGTCCACTACAAATTGCAAGGGTCCCAGCACCGATCCCTGTGGTACACCACTGGTCACAGGATTCCACTTGCAAAAACAACCCTCGACCATCACCCTCTGCCTCCTGCCACTAAGCCAATTTTGGATCCAATTTGCCAAATTGCCCTGGATCCCATGGGCTCTTACCTTCTTAACCAATCTCCCATGCAGGACCTTATCAAAAGCCTTACTGAAGTCCATGTGGACTAAATCAACTGCTTTAACCTCATCTACACATCTAGTCACCTCCTCAAAAAATTCATTCAAGTTTGTTAGATACGATCTCCCCCTGACAAAGCCATGCTGACTATCCCTGCCTCTCCAAGTGGAGATTAATCCTGTCCCTCAGAATTTTTTCCAATAGTTTCCCTACCATTGCTGTTAGACTCACAGGCCTATAATTATCTGGTTTATCCCTGCTACCCTTCTTGAATAATGGCACCACATTCGCCATCCTCCAGTCCTCTGGTACCTCTCCTGTGGCCAGAGAGGATTTGAAAATTTGTGTCAGAGCCCCTGCTATCTCCTCCCTTGCCTCACATAACAGCCTGGGATACATTTCATCTGGGCCTGGGGATTTATCCACTTTTAAGCCCGCTAAAACAGCTAATACTTTCTCCCTTTCAATGCTAATTTGTTCAAGTATATCACAATCCCCCCTCCCTAATCTCTACACCTACATCGTCCTTCTCCATAATGAACACAGATGAAAAGTAATAATTTAAAACCTCACCTATGTCCTCCAGCTCCACATACAGAACGCCACTCTGGTCCCTAATGGGCCCTACTCTATCCCTGGGTATCCTCTTGCCCTTAATATACTTATAAAATGCTTTGGGATTTTCCTTTATCTTTCCCTTCTGTGTTTTTTTATGTCCCCTCTTTGATCACCTAATTACTTTTTGAAGTACCTCCCAACACTTTCTATACTCCTCTAGTGCCTCCGCGCTTTGAATCTGCCATAAGCCTCCCTTTGTTTCCTTATCCAATCCTCTATATCCCTTGACATACAGGGTTCCCTGGACGTGTTGGTCCTACCCTTCACCTTTACGGGAACATGTTGGCCCTGAACTCTCACTATTTCCTTTTTGAATGACTCCCAGTGGTCTGATGTAGACTTTCCTACAAGTAGCTGCTCCCAGTCCACTTTGGCCAGATCCTATTTTATCATATTAAAATCGGCCTTCCTCCAATTCAGTACTTTTATTTCCAGTCCCTCTTTGTCCTTTTCCATAACTACCTGAAATCTTAGAGTTATGGTCACTATCCCCGAAATGCTCCCCCACTGACACTTCTACCACTTGTCCAGCTTCATTTCCCAGGATTAGGTCCAGTACTGCCCCTTCTCTTTTAGGACTTTCCACATGCTGGCTCAAAAAGCTGTCCTGTATGCATTTTGAGAATCCTACCCTCTTTAAGCCTTTGACACTAAGACTATCCCAGTTGATATTGGGGAAGTTGAAATGAGCTACTGTTATTACTCTATTATTTTTACACCTGTCTGAGATTTGCCTACATATCTGCTCCTCTATCTCCCCCTGACTGTTTGGAGGCCTGTAGTACACACCCAGCCAAGTGATTGCCCCCTTTTTGTTTTTATGTTCTACCCATATGGCCTCATTTGAGGAACCTTCTAAGATATCAGCACTAAAATAAAAGCAAAATACTGCAGATGCTGGAAATCTGAAATAAAAACAAGAAATGCTGGTGATACTCAGCAAGTCTGGCAGCATCTGTGGAGACAGAAGCAGAGTTAACGTTTCAGGTCAGTGACTGTTCTTGTTTTTACTTCTAAGATATCATCCCTGCTTACTGCAGTAATTGACTCCTTGATCAACAGTGCAATGCCACCTCCTCTTTTACACCCTCCCCTGTCACACTTGAAGATTCTATACCCTGGAATATTAGGCTGCCAGTCCTGCCCTTCTCTCAACCATGTCTCTGTGATAGCAATAATATCATATTCCCATGTGTTAATCAATGCCCTCAATTCACGTTAAATATTTGCTCTGCCTTCCAGACTGACTCAGTTTCTCTTCTATATTTGACTGTGCATCACCCCCTACTGTACCTCTACTCTGTATCCCATCCCCCTGCCAAATTAGTTTAAACCACCCCCACCCCCGCCCCATCAGCACGAGCAAACATCCCAGCAATGTTGGTCCCGTTCCAGTTCAGGTGCAACCCGTTCAACTTGAACAGGTTCCACCTTCGCCAGAAACAGCCCCAGTGATCCAGGAAACTATAGCCCTCTCTCCTGCACCATGTCTTCAGCCACGCATTCATCTGCTCTATCCTCCTATTCCTATACTCATCAGCATGTGGCACAGGGAGTAATCCAGAGATTACAACCTTTGAGGCCCTGCTTTTTAATCTGCTACCTAGCTCCCTAAATTCTTGTTGCAGGACCTCATCCCTCTTTCTACTTGTGTTGTTGGTACCAATGTGTACCATGACCTCTGACTGTTCACCCTCCCTCTTCAGAATGTCCTGCAGCTGCTCCGAGACATCCTTGACCGTAGCACCAAGGAGGTAACATGCCTTCCTGGAGTCACGTGTGCGGCCGCAAAAATGCCTGTCTGTTCCCCTTATGATTGAATCCCCTATCACTATAATCCTGCCACTCATCTTCCTGCCCTTATGTGCAGCACAGCCACCTATGGTGCCATGAACCTGGCTCTTGCTGCTTTCCCCTGAGCCATCTCCCCCAACAATATCCAAAGCAGTATATCTGTTAGAGAGGGGGACGGCCACAGGGGAGTCCTGCACTACCTGCCTTCCTCTTCTCTACCTGGTGGTCACCCACTCCTCTCCTGCCTTTGCAGCATTTGCCTGCAGTGTGACCACCCTTGCTAAACGTGCTACCCACATCGCGGACGCCTCACAGTGAATCCACCCGCAGCTCCAGTTCCGTAGTGTTGGTAGCTAGTAGCTGCAGATGGATACACTTCCTGCACACATGGTCGTCAGGAACACTGGAAGCATCCCTGATTTCCCACATAGTGCAGGAGACTTATCTTTAGATTACTTCGTTACTCCCTTTAATTAAAAAATACTAATTACACTAGGGGCCTTGTTCTACTCCAAACACTACCCACTCCAATCCAACGTCCTTAATAAATTACACTAATTAAAAAAAAACACTCTTTAGTAGTACTAACGTTATCACTTATTAGGTAGGTTTTAAGGATTTTTCTCCTGATTTTTTAAAGCTATTTCCAGGCTTTAATAGCTATTACTCATCAACCAGCTTGCAGCTTTCCTGTGATGTCACTGTTGACTTTTACTTTCAACACTCCGGCGTGCCGGGACTCCTCTCCACTCTGCTCCCGGAAGGTAACTGCAGAATACTTTGCAAGACTCACTGAACTGTATTGACAAGCTGAGTTTTTATTTCAGGTCTGTAGGGATTACTTAACAATGCTGGAATTTCAGGATAGGGGAGGGGGAATGGAACAACATTCAGGTCTATGAAAGGCAAGCTGACGTTAACCTGTGGGGAAGCATCCGGATGACTATGGCTTTTGCTGCACTTCTTTGACAATCTAAAGGTTGGTTCAGATATGGTAGTCATCTTAATTTCCAAAAAATAACTCTTGTTTAAATTCCCACAGCTTTAATTTGCACCTATAGGACCACTAAGGTAGGTCATGTTAACGATACACCAAATGTTTGAAACTACCACTGCCCCATCCCTATAGCACATTGAAAAGGCTCATTAACCTTATGGGGAAATATCTTCTGCTTGCATGCTGCTGTGTCTGCCAGGAATACATGATAATGTTTAGGACAGAATGTCCAGAAGAGCTGTATTGAAATAAAACTGGAAAAATATTAACAAAGAAGGGACAGTTATATTAGAGAGAATTGCGGGGTGAGGAGGGCTGAGTGGGGTGGAGAAATAGAAGATGAAGGAGAGATGTGCGCATGAAACATGGAGAACTGGCAAAAGCTGGCCATTACCTTCAAAAAGTGCCTCCCAAAATGGGCAGAAATTGGGATAAGGCCTGGTTCTGCCGTGTTTCCACCCTTTTTTTAATGCAGATGTTCCTTGTGCCTCTCCTCCCCCATCCCACCAATGACACGGAGAAGGCAAAACTGGCAGGCAATGCCACTCACCAGGTTTCCAGCCTGTTTAGCCCTTTTTGTCACCAGCGCAAACTCTGACTGCGTTAAGCAGGCGTGCTTGTGTTTCCAGAAAGTCACTACAGTGGTACTGTGCCCACAGCACCTGGTTTCCTGACAGCAGTTGACTGCAAATTGATCGGTACAAGGGAGTACTTCACAGTGCCCTACATGCCTCACTAATGCTTACTTGCACCAAGACAGCTACATCGAGGAGTATTGGGTTTAAATGCTTACCTCATGAGACGTCAGTTCAACATACTATATTAATCAAAGTCTAAACTCAATTAGACACAGCATTAATAGACAGTTATCAAGAGTCTACCAGATCGATTCTAATACAGACAACAATGTAAAATTGATGACAGATAGCTATGGCTGGGACACTTGGCTGGATTTGGAGGATGCATCCCATTCTCCTACAGTGACAGATAGCAAGAGCTTTTCCCCCTCTTAATGGTTATTTCAATGTCTATTTGTGACTTTTACTATTCACAAGTCATCAAGTTTCAGCTTGTGTGACTTATGGGTCATCAGATTGTCTAACGTACAAACATTGCAACCTTATCCTTATCAGATCTTATCTCGTTGTGTAAGATTATCATCCTTTTGACAGGCGTCAACTGTCTTTTATTGTACATGTCTCTGTTGAAATACCTTCCTGCAAAATTATTTCAGATGTTAAACTTCTGCTTCCTGTACGGTTTCACAGAAGGTTTTAATTTGAGTTTTATGAACTTCAGAAAGGCTACACGCAGAAGCACACATTGCTTTCTTAGGTTAGCTTCCTTACCCATATTAGTACACTTTTTCCTGCTCATAATTCTTGCATTAGCCATTTTGCCTTGGCTTCAGTCGCAAACTGCTGAAGTGAGTCTACATTCTCCAACATGGAGAATGAATCCAAGAACAGGAAATCCAACAGGCGCTGGTGACAGAGAGCATTGGTGACCCTACTGTGCTGGCTGCAGTGGGCCTTGTGCTGCATATAGGACTCACTGTGAACTTGAAGCATGTGGAGCCAGTCCACTTATATCACATTGCTATTTGTGGGACCTTGCTGTATGCAAATTGGCTGCCATGTTTCATGCATTATGTTACGAAAGTGCTGACATTTTTTGTTAAATTGTTTTGAGGACTCATATTTAAATGATGGAAGTGGATTCGATTTTGGAAGGCTGAGGATTTCATAGATGCTGGACTTTATTGTTGACAGTTCACTGAAAGGACACTGAGATGTTATGTTTGAAGTTGAAGTTGCTTCCCCACAGCTAGAGGAATGGGAATTATTTCCCCCTGACCAGATCGATGGCCCGTGGAACCACCATCGCAACCAATGCCTGTAGGTGCTGAGGTGCGGAATTCCACACTTCTGCAGCAACAACAGGTCAGCTTTAACCTTGGCGAGGTAGTCCAAGGTTGTAACACATTGTGTAGTGGATTTAACACTTCCCTCTGTTCCTCCTCGAAGACATCACTGCTCCCGACCTCCTGGAGCTGGAGTGCACCAGAAGCATTGCTGCTCTCGGTCTCCCGGAGCAAGGGCGCACTGGGTTTGGCACTTTGGGGTTGGGGCGCGCTGGCCCATCACAGCTTCCAGTGCCCCGGAGCTGGGGGGTTTTCTTTTCCAGCTCCTTTGAGCTCTGCCACTTCTTTTGCAGGTGCCATCTTTCTGGCCCTTCCTCGTCCAATGAGGATTTGCTGCCGTAGTCTGTCTCAAACGATAGCCTCCTTTTGCCATTGGTTTGGGTGGTGACCTGTTCCTTTTTTGGAGGCTTCTTCTTTGTGGTTTTCCTTTTTACCACTTGTCCGTCTGCTGCCTTCTCCTCCATTGATTCTGTCTGTAGAGGAGGAGTTTCCGGAATGGGGTAGGTGTTGGGTCGCTGGTTGCAGCTGTCTCCCCTGTCTTCTCCTTCTCAGATGGACTTTCCTCACTGTGGGGAGGATTGCTTGTCTCCTTCCCAGCACCAGACGCGTTTACCATTCCTTCTCCCGGCCTTTCCTTGAACCTTGCCGCCTGAGCATAACTGAGGCAGCGTTTGGGGCAGGTTTTGTAGAGGTGGGCCTGCCCCACCGTACAGGTTGCAGCACTTACTCTGTTTACAGTCCTTGGTCTGATGGCCTTCCTTCTTGCAGTTCTTGCAGACGACTGTGCTGCAGTTGGCCGCTGCATGACCAGATTTGCCACAGGTACGACAAACTGTGGGCTGCCCCGCGTAGACCAAGAAGCCTCGACGTCCCCCGATAGTGAAGCTGGAGGGGGGATGGATGATGGCTCCGTTGGCATTGACCTTCAAAGTCACCTTGATCTGCCACTTGCTGGTCCAAATCCCAAAGGGGGCCTTGACATCAGTGCTGCTCCTGGCCATCTCGACGTACCTGGCGAGGAACGTGAGCACATCCACGACAGGAACATGGGGTTTATAGAGGTGGATTATCACCACCCGATCGCGTAGCGATGGCAGTGTGAAGAGTGGATTTGAGGAAAATGTTTTTCACTCAGAGGGTGGTTGGAATCTGGAACTCACTGCCTGAAGAGGTGGTAGAGGCAGGAACCCTCACAACAATTAAGAAGTATTTAGATGAGTGCTTGAAACGCCATAACATACATGGCTACGGGCCAAGTGCTGGAAAATGGGATTAGAATAGTTAGGTGTTTGATGGCCGGCACAGACATGATGGGCCGAAGGGCCTGTTTCTGTGCTGTATGACTCTATGAGTGGCTCTGCCGTGAGGACTGACAGCGGCGCCCAGTTTCCTCTCTCCTTGAAGACTTTCAGGATCTTGATGCATCCCGCCACATTCTTGAACGTCACGTCGAAATATCCACTGCTGGGGAAGTCCTGCAGGCAGAAGATGTCTGCAGCTTGGAATCCACAGCAATCAATGAGGATTTTCTTAATGAAGAAGGTACGGTCAACAGCTGCACCTCCTTCATTATCCTTCACCACCACCCGAACGGTGTTACACACTCCCTGGCTTGAAGTTCTAGAATTGGTTACAGCCATTTTGCTCAAAACGTACCTGGAGCAGGATCAAAGGCCACTGATCATGGTCTCTCCCCTGCCAGGTAAGTTAGGCCTGAGTATATGCTATATCAACTGTGGTAGGATCTTGTACAGAACAGCCCCACAAAAATCTCAGCTGCCTCACCATCGTCTCCATTCCTACTTCTGAATGTTCACTCAGGCTGAACCAAATTGTATGCAAGCCTGCTGTCATGTTCAACCTGGGCTGATCTTCCAACCCCAATCACAAAGACAAGCTATTTTTACCTTTGGAGCACTGCCCCGCAACCCCCCACCACCACCCCAACATCCCATTCATGATCACTAAATGCCTTAAACAGGCTTTTCTCACCCTTAAACGCAAATTCTAGAAAGGCCTGTTTGGCAGTCTCTCCATCTCCACCTTCCATAGTCTCCAACCTCTGGAAAACTCCACTGTGAAATCCAGGCCTTCATGAACTCCTGCTTTCCCATTATCCCCCCGTCGATGTCTCTGGCTCCAAATTCCCCCATAGCTTTACTTCTGAAACTTCCTCCCACTTTAGATCCCATCCAGAGCCCTACAATCCTCTGATTCTGGCCTTCTGTGATCTACCACATCTCCCCCACCACTTCCTTCTACTCCACCAGTGGTGGTAGAATCTTCAGATGTTGGTGGGTTACCCCATACCTTTAAAGAAATGGAAAAAGATATTATAATACCATATGAAATTCAAACATTACACATTTAAAGTGAATATTAATCACTTTAGTGCTGGACAAGTTCAGAAATCACTCTGCCCTTAAATACCTCCTCAAAATCAAAATGTTCAAACCATCTCAGTGGCTCTCCTAACTTCCTCACAGTAGCTCGGCACGCACTGTTTTATTCCTCTAGGGCGCACTCTGGGATGTCTTTTGATTTTAAAGATGTTACACAAATGAAAGTTGGTGTAGTAAAAGCTCTACAATCTGTATTAGGGAACAAGGCTGTGGCATTCACATTCAAGTTGGTGGTTGAGGCAGAAACAATGGGCCAGATTTTAGTCCGGTGATAGGGGACTGGCAGCAGGCCGCAGGGTCTGGGGAGACCCCGCCTCGGCCTTCCATCGAACCACGGTTGCAATCTCACAGCGGGCAGCCAATTAACTGCCCATCGTCGGGAACACTGAACACAGAGCTCGCTAGCTGGCCACCAGGTTTTACCTGGCAGCATCTCCATGCAGCATCAGGCCCCTCCATCTTCTAAAAAATTTGAATGGAGGTGGGAAGAAGCCCTTAAGTCGCTCCAGACAAAATGGCAGAGGGCCCAGGCAACCTCGGGCATGGCACCCCTTGCCATTTTGCTTGGCCCTCCCACTTACGTTCCCATCTCCAAGGGCAGGATAAAATCCTGCCCAATGTCAACAGCTAGACTGGATAGGGGGATGAAGTATAAGGGTAAATGAAGGGACATGGCAACAGGGTGGGTGAATGTGATTAGGATTATATTCTTTAATGGGGAATAGCCAATAGCAACTGGTTGGGCAACTGGTCTGTTTATTTGTTGTGAGGTCTATGTTCTGCGTCTCACTGTTTTATTCATAAAGAATCTTCTTTAACATATAAATTACGTAAGCAACATGATCATTATATACTTAAAGGAGAATAACTATCCAAAGTACTTTGTAAGATGTCAAAAAGTGTACTTTTGTAAAAATTCTGTGTGTTATTTATTAATATAGTACCATTAACATTTCGTAAGTTTTCCAACACCTAACAGGCTTTTCCAGTGACATACAAAGAGTTTCACAAACCTATTATAAGTATTTGAAAGACCTTATAACAAAAAACATTTCTGTTGCATTTGCCTTTTATTCACTCGGTTCCCTCTGTCATCTTTACAAATGTCCACAGCTGTTTTGTGTGAAGTCCACCTTACTTGGCACCTGTAGCTTCCAATTCTTCCAACTTCTTTTTCAAATTTTTCCTGAAAGGCATCAGGAAATCACTAAAATCCACTTCATAGGTGAATCGCTCCCGGTTTTCTACCCTCTTTTGAATTAGGTCTTCAGTTGTTGGTGGATTACCCCATATCTTAAAAAAAAAGGAAAATGCTCTTAAACCACATGAAGTTCAAATATAACATATTTACAGTGATAACTGATCATTTTGGTGTGGAACTAGTTCACAGTTCATGGTGTTGCCTTTTTACTCTTCATAGAATAAAAGAAACAAAAGATTTCAAGTTGCACTGCACTTACTTTTTACCCTGATGAAGATCACCTAAACTGAGTACTTATGGAATAGTTGACAGTCTTCAGTAGCTTACTGAACAACAAACCACAGGGTAACATTGGAGGGATTATCTTTGGTTAAATAATCTGCCTAACTCCCTGAATTCAGTTGTATTTGCTACATCTAGTTTATATTACAGAACCACTTTGACTGGATTTGATTTCACAGTATGGGACAGTTTCCATAGTCTTTTATGCTGTGATGCTGATTTGGTAAGAGGAGGACTATGTATATGCAAGATTTGTAAATGTGACACTCAAAAGTTATGAATGTGACTTTAACTCAACTGTATTTGCATTGTTACTATAAAATGGCATCCATGTCTCTCTGGCTGTTGAACTCCCTTGATGTTAGGGCAGTCCAGCAATTTTTTTTATTCATTCATGGGATTTGGGCGTCGCTGGCTTGGCCAGCATGTATTGCCCATCCCTAATTGCCCTTGGGAAAGAGATGGTGAGCTGCCTTTTTGAACCGCTGCAGTCCTTGGGGTGTAGGCACACCAACTGTGCTGTTAGGAAGGGAGTTCCAGGATTTTGACCAAGTGACAGTGAAGGAACAGCAATATAGTTCCAAGTCAGGATGGTGTGTGACCTGGAGGGGAACTTGCAGGTGGTGGTGTTCCCATGCATCTGCTGCCCTTGTCTTTCTAGGTGGTAGACGTCACAGGTTTAGAAGGTGCTATTGAAGGAGCCTTGGTGAGTTGCTGCAGTGCATCTTGTAGATGGTACACACTGCACATAGGTGGCGGAGGGAGTGAATGTTGAAGGTGGTGGATGGGCAGCCAGTCAAGTGGGCTGCTTTGTTCTGGATGGTATTGAGCGTCTTGAGTGTTGTTGTAACTGCATCCATCCAGGCAAGTGGAGACTCTTCCATCACACTCCTGACTTGTACCTCGTAGATGGTGGACAGGCACTTGGGAGACAGGAGGTGAGTTACTTGCCGCAGAATTCCCAGGCTCTGACCCCTGCTCTTGTAGCCACAGCATTTATGTGGCTGGCCCAGTTCTGTTTCTGGTCAATGGTAACCCTCAGGATGTTGATAGCCAGGGGATTCAGTGATGGTAATGCCATTGAACATCAAGGGGAGATGGTCAGATTCTCTCTTGTTGGAGATGGTTATTGCTTGGCTCTTGTGTGGCATGGATGTTACTTGCCACTTTATCAGCCCAAGACCTGGATGTTGTCCAGGTCTTACTGCATCTGGACACGGGCTGTTTCATGAGCTAAGGAGTCACGAATGGTGTTGAATATTGTGCAATCATTAGCGAACATCCCCACTTCTGACCTTATGATGGAGGGAAGGTCATTGATGAAGCAGCTGAAGATGGTTGGATCTAGGACACTAACATGAGGTACCCCTGCAGCGATGTCCTGGACTGAGATGATTGACCTCCGACAATCACACCCATCTTCCTTTGTGCTAGGTATGACTCCAACCAGTGGAGAGTTTTCCCCCAATTCCCATTGACTTCAGTTTTGCTAGGGGTCCTTGATGCCAAGGGCAGTCACTCTCGCCCCACCTCTGGAATTCAGCTCTTTTGTCCATGTTTGGACAAGGCTGTAACGGTGGACCCCAAACTGAGTGTCAGTGAGCAGGGTATTGCTGAGCAAGTACCATTTGATAGCATTGTCAATAACACCTTCCATCACTTTGCTGATGATTGAGAGTAGACTGATAGGGCGGTGACTGGCTGGGTTGGATTTGTGTTCAGGACATACTTGGGCAATTTTCCACATTGTTGTGTAGATGTCAGTGTTGTAGCTGTACTGGAACAGATTGCTAGGTGCGCAGCTAGTTCTGGAGTACAAATCTTCAGTACTGTTGCCGGAATGTTGTCAGGGTCCATAGACTTTTCAGTATCCAGTGCCTTCATTCGTTTCTTGATGTCATGTGGAGTGAATCAAATTGGCTGAAGACTGGAATCTGTGATGCTGGGGCACTCAGGAGGAGGCTGAGATGTATCATCCACTTGGTAATTCTGGCTGAAGATGGATGCAAATGCATCAGCCTTGTCTTTTACACTGATGTGCTGGGCTGCCCCATCGTTGAGGATGGGGATATTTGTGGAGCCTCCTCCTCCTGTTAATTGTTTAATTGTTCCTCATTCACGACTGAATGTGGCAGGATTGCAGAGCTTAGATCTGATCCGTTGGTTATGGGATTGCTTAGCCCTGTCTAATGGATGCTGCTTACGCTGTTTGGCACGCAAGTAAGTAGTCCTGTGTTGTAGAGGGGTCAAAAGAGGTCAATGTGGTACCTATGGTCAGGGATTAGGAGGCACCGGCATTTAACAGATTTTAGAAGTGTGCCAAGGTAGGTTTCTGCTGAAATAATCTGTTTCCACTATTCTGGCATAACACGCCAGCAATATATACGTTTGCCTCAAACAGCTGAATTCTTTGGCCTATGTGATACATCACAAGGCAACCCATATACATGCATGAGATATCTTTCTAGGGAAACCTAGCGTGTAGGGCCACAAAGATTTCCAAGAACAGCTACTTTAACACTACACATTTTCAGAAGCTTACTGACCGATTGCATAGCTTATTTCAAGAGTCAGCACTTCACCAATTTCTTTCTGATGGTAGGACAACTAAATGCACAACAAAGAGGAGAGATTGGCATGGGGTAACAGGTTTCCCTCACATCAAATCCCTAGCCGACTTGGAATATAAAACATTTACGATAGTGAACCACCATTCTGTAGGACACATTGCAGACTGGGATGTATCTTTGCCCAGGCATGAACTTCTCACACGCTTTGGCCTTCTGTTAATTGGTCAATTAGTAGGCTCCACAACATTAAAGTATGGCATGCATTGGCTATTGGAGTGTGTTACAGGGTTCGTTTTGCTAATTGCAATGCATGCTTCCTTCCATTGTGTTTCCATATTGATGACTAAGCCTGCAGAGCCTATGGCTGTGAGCTCATTTACCTGGCAAGGCAAACAGCATTGCTCACTCCATCCGCAGCAAGCAGCAGCCCAGGAAATGGGGAGCAATGTTAACATTTGGCAAGAGGTAAAAAATTGTGGATCAACTGCCTATTATAAACATTGCCCAATTTCCTATGCAATGACTTCAAATGGGCAGGGTGTGTAACAGGCAGCCAATCTAAAATGCTTGTTTTTCACCTCCGCTTTTATGTCGGGGAATTCCGATGCAGGATTATAGGAGGGAACACAAGGTCAAGTGCTCAGCACATGAGGAGGTGACGACAGAGGAGAAGATTTGGCCAGCGATACAGCTGCAGATTCTGAATTCTGGGATTCATGCCATTCAGGGCCTGTATACAAATGAATGCTACTCTCTGAGCACTGACAATTCACCAGTATAAGAAAGAAAACTTGCATTTAAGTAGCACCTTTCATGACCACCAGATGTCTCAAAGTGCTTTACCACCAATGAAGTACTTTTGAAGTGTAGACACTGTTGTAGTGCAGGAAATGCTGCATCCAATTTGTGCACAGCAAGCTCCCACAAACAGCAATGCAATAATGGCCAGATAATCTGTTTTTGTGACATTAATTGAGGGATAAATATTGGCCAGGACACCAAGAAAAACTCCCCTGCTTTTCTTCAGAATATTACCATGGGACCCTTGACATCCACCTGAGAGGGCAGACAGGATCTTGGTTTAACATCTCATCTGAAAGACAGCACCACTGACAGTGCAGCACTCCACCAGTACTGTATTGGAGCATCAGCTGAGGTTTTTGTACTCAAGTCCTGAAGTGGGGCTTGAACGCTCAACCTTCTGACTCAAAGGTGAGAGTGCTACACACTGAGTCACAACTGCAATAGTGCAATGGCTGGAATGGAATAGCCCACGACTGTACCAGCGCTGTGTTGTTTGCCCACTTTACAGAACTGTGGCCCATCCTGAATGTATGGCACCTTCAGAGGCATCTCTTAACAGAGTTCCTAAGCCTAGGGAAACATCACAACTAATGCAATCGAGACCTTGAGCTCTAATGAGAGTTGGTTCCATCTGGATAGACCATAGTTAGATAGGTTAAAATATGAGCGTGAATTTTAACTCCTGGGTGGAAAACCATCAGAATATGCAGGCTGATTGCCCATAAGGACATAAGAAATAGGAGGAGTAGGCCATTCAGCCCCTCAAGCCTGCCCCACCATTCAATAAGATCATGGCTGATCTGTCCGAGGCCTCAACTCCTCTTTCTGGCCTGCTCCGCATACCCCTCGACTCCCCGAGATTTCAAAAATCTATCTACCTCCTCCTTAAATACATTTAGTGACCTCGCCTCCACAACTCGCTGAGGTAGAGAATTCCAGACATTCACCACCCTCTGAGAGAAAAAATTCCTTTGCATCTCAGTTTTAAATGTGTGACCCCTTATTCTGTAACTATGTCACCTAGTTCGAGAATCCCCCATCAGTGGAAACATATTCTCAACATCTACCCTGTGAAGCCCCCTTAAAATCTTATATGTTTCAATTAGATCACCTCTCAGTCTTCTAAACTCCAATGAATAAAGGCCTAACCTGTTTAGTCGTTCTTGATAAGACAACCCCTTTATCCCAGGAATCAGCCTAGTGAACCCTTTCTGAACTGTCTCCAATGCTAGTATATCCTTCCTTAAATACGGGGACCAAAATTGTACGCAGTAATCCAGGTGTGGCCTCACCAACACTCTGTACAGTTGTAACAAGACTTCCCTATTTCTAAACTCTAACCCCCTAGCAATAAAGGCCAAAATTCAATTTGCCTTCCGAATTACTTGCTACACCTGCATGCTAACCTTTTATGTTTCATGTACAAGAACACCCAGATCCCTCTGTACTGCAGTATTTTGTAGTCTTTCTCCATCTAAATAATAATCTGCCTTTTTATTCTTCCTACCAAAGTGGATGACCTCACACTTTCCCACATTGAACACCATCTGCCAAGTTTTTGCCCACTCACTTAACCTATCTATATCCCTTTGCAGATTCTTTGTGTCCTCATCACAACATGCCTTCCCACCTATTTTTGTATCATCAGCAAATTTGGATACACTACATTCTGTCCCTTCCTCCAAGTCATTGATATAGATAGTTGAGGCCCTAGGACCGATCCTTGTGGCACCCCACTAGTTACGGCTTTCCAACCTGAAAAAGACCCATTGATCCCAACTCTCTGCCTTCTGTGTGTTAGCCAATCTTCAATCCATGCAAACACATTACCCCAATACCCTCAGCACTTATTTTGTGCAATAACCTTTTATGTGGCACCTTATCGAACGCCTTCTGAAAATCCAAATACACTACATCTACTGGTTCCCTTTTATCCACTCTGCTTGTTACATCCTCAAAGAACTCTAACAAATTTGTCAAACATGATTTCCCTTTCATAAAACCATGTTGGCTCTGTTTGATTGCATTATGTTTTTCTAAATGTCTATTTCTTCTATTATTTCTACTATTTCTCCCTTAATAATGGACTCTAGCATTTTCTCAATGACAGATGTTAAGCTAACTGGTCTATACTTTCCTGTTTTCTGTCTCCCTCCTTTCTTGAATAGGGGTGTCACATTAGCGGTTTTCCAATCTGCTGGTACCCTACCGGAATCCAGTGAGTTTTTGTATATTATGACCAATGCCTCCACTATCTCTGCATCTACTTCTTTTAAAACACTTGGATACAGGCCATCAGGTCCTGGTGACTTGTCTGCCTTTAGTCCCATCAGTTTGTCCAGCACCTTTTCCCTCGTGATAGAGATTGTAACAAGTTCCTCCCTCCCGTTTACAACTTGCTCATCTATTACTGTTGGGATGTTTATAGTGTCCTCCACTGTGTAGACCAATACAAAGTATTGATTTAAATTATCTGCCATTTCCCTGTTATTAATTCCCCAGTCTCATCTTCTAAGGGTCCCACACTTACTGTAGCTACTCTCTTCCTTTTTATATATCCTTAGAAGCTCTTACTGTTTGTTTTTATATTTCTTGCCAATTTATTTTCTCCCTCTTTTTATTAGTTTTTTAGTCATCCGCTGCTGGTTTCTAAAAAATTCCCAATCCTCTGGCCTAAACTAGCTTTTGCCGCTTTGTACGCCTTTGTTTTTGATTTGATACTCTCCTTTTCCTTTGTTATCCACGGGTGGTTCATCATTCTCAATGAGTCTTTCCATCTGACCGGAATAAATGTTTGCTGAGTGTTATGAAATATCTGCTTAAAAGTCTGCCACTGCTCCTCTACTGACTTTCCCTGTAGTCTATTTTCCCAGCCTGCTTTAGACAACTCTTTCTTCATACCTGTGTAATTGCCCTTGTTTAAGTTGAAGATTCTGGTTTGAGACCCGAGTTGCTCACCCTCAAACTGAATTTGAAATTCTACCATGTTATGATCGCTTCCCCCTAAAGGATCCTTAACTAGGAGATCTCTTATTAATCCTACCTGATTACACATTACCAAATCTAAAATAGCCTGTTCCTGGGTAGGTTCTGCAATGTATTGTTCTGAAAAACAATCCCTGATGCACTCTACAAATTTGTCTTCCATGCTACCCTTGACAATTTGATTTGTCCAGTCTATATGCAGATTAAAATCACCCATGATAATTGCAGTGCCCTTCTTACACACCTCCATTAATTCCTGATTAATATTTTGTCCAACAGAGAGGCAACTGCTCGGGGGCCTATAGACCACTCCCATCCGTGATTTCTTTCCATGCTATTTCTTATTTCCACCCAAACAAACCCAACTGCCCAGGAAGTGTTGTGAGAGGCCATGTTCATTTAAATATAGAAGGTGAATCTGCCTGCTTGAAATACGTGTTCAAAGGCATCTTGCTAATTTTCCAATGGCAAATATTGAGCTACTGAGGGAAGGTGCGGGGGAGCCTGAGGCAGCTGCAACTCTGACTTTCCCTGTGAGGCCCAGAGGAGCACTCCTGCTCTTCCTGACTCCACAACGATCAGTTTTTTGCCGAACTTTCGGGGCCTCTGCTTCTGCTACAACTGTTTCAACTGAGTTCTGCTAAAATGGCTTTTGGGTCCTATCTAAGTGTCAACTGGGCATCTCAACAGTGGTGTAAAAAATGCCAGAGTGGAAACAAAGCGGTAAGTGTACTGCATTCATTTTAACTCCTGTCCAGCCAGTTTCCACTGAGAAGAGGGAGTTAAAATCCCTCCTATGCTAACGACAAAAAAAGATCTACTCTGTTCTGTGTGTTTGTTTCTGAAGTCTAATATACAGTAAGGCAGGCCTAACCTACTGTCGGATTTCCAATTACCTACATACCTCCTGGACCCTTACAGGAAAATGAACTTTCATTATGATATTCTTCATCCCCCATTTTATGGATGAGTGCTTATGATGGAAGTAGTGGGTTTATGCTTCTGCTGTACCCGATAAATATGATCAAGTATGTTGCACTCAATTGTGTCCCACACCACACTGCTCAGATCAACACTATAGACCTCCCCTGATGGGTGGTTTGATATCCTGGATCAGAACACTTACTGGTATTGTGCCATTATCATCACGTTGCTGTTACATCCCACATTTGACTAAACATCCAAAATTGCCTGAAATTCTACATGATATTGAATTATTTTTGGGTCAATGGAAAGAGGTTCTGAATGAGCAATGGTGTGAGTGCAGCAGTCAGATTGCTGATAGGGCTGCTGAGGGAACTGACACCAAGTGGTGTCCAACCATTTCCTGAAACAAAGCCAAGTTTAACAATGGGAACTTGTTAAAACTTAAACTTCAATGTTTTATTGTGAAAAAAGTGGTGATGTTCCAACCTATTGGCAAACAAGGCACCTTTTGTAGCAGAGTACAATGCAGAGCTGACAACAGGGCTTGCTCTGCCTGCTGTGCATCACATTTGACAAGTCCGAGAGTACTACCTTTTGAAGCTCTTTGTCTGAGGAATAGAGCTGAGTTTGGAGTAGGCTTGACCAACAACCAAACTCAAATTGTCTTAAATCTTCCTGTTGATTTTAGTGGAAAAGATTGTGTAACCAGAAAACAGGATTTGTCTTTGCTTTTATCTATACATGTCATGCTTTCTGTAGAATTCAAACACTGTGGCCGGAATTTTATGTCCCCCCCTCCAACACAGGAGCTGGCTGGTTGTGGGGGGGGTGGTGGTGAGGTGTGTAAAATTGAGTGGCGGGGGCCATTTCCGATGCCTTCGCGCCTCCACTGCAATTTTACATGGTGCGGCGGTGGCAAGAAATGGCCCGCCCGCCCGCCCGAGGCCAATCAAGGCCCTTAAGTGGCCAATTAACTGCCACTTAAGGGCCTCCTCCCACCGCCGCTGCTATTTTACCAGAGGCAGTTGGGTGGCAAAGATAAAATCTGGCAGCCTTCTTGCGGGCTCGGTGGGGAGGGCCCTCATGATCGGGCGCCCTGTGCCCCACAGAGGGCCCGCTCCAACTGCCCTACCGCCCCAACTGGTCAGCACTCTCCCTCCTCTCTCCTCAGCCCCCTCCCTTGCCTCATTGGGGCCCAGTCAATTGTCCCCGGCGAGGTCCCGAAAACTTACCTTAGTTCCGGGGCCGTCCTTCGTCTTGCTTCTGTTGGCTGGATATAGTCCCAGCGATGGCCACCGCTCCCAAGTGACGCTGCTGGGACTAAGAGCTGCCAGCCAGCTGATTGGCCAGCAGCTCCAGTAGGCAGGGCTTCCTGCCTCAGGGGTGGAAGTCCTGCCCAAGGCCAATTAAAGGCCTGGGGAGCGAAGAATCCTGGCGTGACTCCCCAAGCCCAGCAGAGGTGGGCTCACCCCCGGCCTATCCACACAATGTAAAATTCTGGCCCATGGCATGCAGGGTTAACTAAATTTGAGCATTTTTTTCAGCTTTTGATTGTCTTATCAGTTTTGTTAAAGAAAAATGTTTTGACTGGAGATCCTGTACTTACATTCGTTGGTACAAAGGTAATGTCAACTTTCTTGGGAATGCCACTGTTTAACATTTCACTTTTCTTTGCTATGCTCTCCTTGTAAACATCTCTCTTTGGTGACCTTAATGGGTGAGGCAGAATTGGAACCAGCGGCTGTTGGAAAAAGTGTGTTAAAGTAAAAAATGAGTATTTATTTTAAGTAGGTTTTCATCTGTGAAAAGGTGAGTGTACAGTGTTCCAGAATTTATTTACACATAAATTTAGGACCAGTAAATCCACAGAATTAAGACACATCTTATCAGGAGCAATGAGCTCCAGGTGTTCTTGCGCTTATGCAAAAGATCATCTTGACTCATGTTATTTGCAGTGCTTACAAGTTATAGGAATAGGAGGAGGCCATTCAGCCCCTCGATCCTGTTCTAACATTCAATGAGATCATGGCTGATCTGCAACCTAACTCCATATACCCGCCTTTGTCCCTTATCCCTTAATATCTTTGGATAACAAAAATCTATCAATCGCAGATTTAAAATTAACAATTGATCCAGCACCAATTGCTGCTTGTGGAAGAGAGTTCCAAATGTCTACCGCCCTTTGGCTGGGATTTTGTGCAGGAGGCGGGGCTCCTGGCACCGGGCTGAAAGGTCGGGGGGAGCCCCACCTCTGCATTTTTTCTGACCCCCGGTCTCTTGGCACCAAAGTTTAAGAAGGCGGGATCCCTGTCCCTTTAAACACTTAATAGGGATGGGGATCCCGCTCCCAAGAGCTGCCGGCCCATCACAGGGCTGGCAGCTCAGCAGTATCGGCAGCACCATTGGGAGTGGTGGCCACTGCTGGTACTGCAGAGGCCTCGGACCAAGGCCCAGTGTTGGAAGCCTGGACAGGAGGTCGGTGAGGCGGGGTCACCAGGGCCAGTCGGGAAGGCCCTGGTGAAGAGGGGTGGGTGGGTGACTGTTCGGTTCATCGCGAGCGGGGTCCCGGAGGGTACATTTGTTCCCTGTGGGAGTCCTCCGTAAGCCACAAATTGCCCACGGCATCCCCCTCGTGTGGTATAGGCACCACCAACCCCCCCCCCCCACCCGCTCCTGGTAAAGTCCCAGAAGTGGCAAGAAGAGACCCTTCTTTGGCCTCTGAGTGGGAAGGCCATAGTTGGCCTATCACGCCCCCAGGAGTATCGGAACTGAGATTTGCAGCGTCGGGTTCCCTGTTTCCTAATTGCACTCCTGAAAGGTCTGGCTCTACTTTCCAGACTCTGCCCCACCACCGCACCCCCCCCCCACCCCACCCCAGTGCTAGACTCCCCAACCAGTGAAAATAGCTTCTCTTTATCTGCCTTATCTGTTCCCATTTAATGTCTTGAAAATTTTGATCAAATCACCCCTTATCCTTCTAGATTCCATGGAATACAACGCTAGTTTGTGTAATCTCTCCTTGTAATTTAACCCTTGGAGTCCAGGTATCATTCCAGTACATCTACGCTGCACTCCCTCCACAGCCAATATATCCTTCCTCAGGTTTGATATCCAAGTTATGGAATGTGTATACTTTGAATGACAATAACTCATTCAGCTTACAAGGTATCAAAAGCATATTTTAGGAAAATACACTGGACCTGATATTACAGTATATGTTTAACTTTTAAAAAAGTGCTGTGATATGTCTGCACGTTTCTATTATCATTGCTAGATTCTTTTCCCTTTCCAATTCCATACCCCAAAAAGGTGTTAATTCCTCCCTGACATAGGAGGCCTATTCCCCAATCATGAGGGCAATGCCCCTGAAAATGCACCATTCCCCCTGTTGATGGAATGCAGTGCTGACCTCAATGAATTCAACATGTTCATGTTGACAGGAATAGTGCCGGAAGACTGGAGGATAGCAAATGTTGTCCCCTTGTTCAAGAAGGGGAGTAGAGACAGCCCTGGTAATTATAGACCTGTGAGCCTTATTTCGGTTGTGGGTAAAATGTTGGAAAAGGTTATAAGAGACAGGATTTATAATCATCTAGAAAAGAATAAGTTCATTAGCGATAGTCAGCACGGTTTTGTGAAGGGTAGGTCATGCCTCACAAACCTTATTGAGTTTTTCGAGAAGGTGACCAAACAGGTGGATGAGGGTAAAGCAGTGGATGTGGTGTATATGGATTTCAGTAAGGCGTTTGATAAGGTTCCCCACGGTAGGCTATTGCAGAAAATACGGAAGTATGGGGTTGAAGGTGATTTAGAGCTTTGGATCAGAAATTGGCTAGCTGAAAGAAGACAGAGGGTGGTGGTTGATGGCAAATGTTCATCCTGGAGTTTAGTTACTAGTGGTGTACCGCAAGGATCTGTTTTGGGGCCACTGCTGTTTGTCATTTTTATAAATGACCTGGAAGAGGGTGTAGAAGGGTGGGTTAGTAAATTTGCGGATGACACTAAGGTCGGTGGAGTTGTGGATAGTGCCGAAGGATGTTGTGTAGGGTACAGAGGGACATAGATAGGCTGCAGAGCTGGGCTGAGAGATGGCAAATGGAGTTTAATGCGGAAAAGTGTGAGGTGATTCACTTTGGAAGGAGTAACAGGAATGCAGAGTACTGGGCTAATGGGAAGATTCTTGGTAGTGTAGATGAACAGAGAGATCTTGGTGTCCAGGTACATAAATCCCTGAAGGTTGCTACCCAGGTTAATAGGGCTGTTAAGAAGGCATATGGTGTGTTAGCTTTTATTAGTAGGGGGATCGAGTTTCGGAGCCACGAGGTCATGCTGCAGCTGTACAAAACTCTGGTGAGACCGCACCTGGAGTATTGCGTGCAGTTCTGGTCACCGCATTATAGGAAGGATGTGGAAGCTATGGAAAGGGTGCAGAGGAGATTTACTAGGATGTTGCCTGGTATGGAGGGAAGGTCTTACGAGGAAAGGCTGAGGGACTTGAGGTTGTTTTCGTTGGAGAGAAGGAGGAGGAGAGGTGACTTAATAGAGACATATAAGATAATCAGAGGGTTAGATAGGGTGGATAGTGAGAGTCTTTTTCCTCGGATGGTGATGGCAAACACAAGGGGACATAGCTTTAAGTTGAGGGGTGATAGATATAGGACAGATGTCAGAGGTAGTTTCTTTACTCAGAGAGTAGTAGGGGCGTGGAACGCCCTGCCTGCAGCAGTAGTAGACTCGCCAACTTTAAGGGCATTTAAGTGGTCATTGGATAGACATATGGATGAAAATGGAATAGTGTAGGTCAGATGGTTTCACAGGTCAGCGCAACATCGAGGGTCGAAGGGCCTGTACTGCGCTGTAATGTTCTAAATTCTAAATTCTAATTCATTAGCATGCTAACCTTTGCCAGGTTTACTACCCATGTGGTGAAGTAAGAAATTTCCCCCTCGGTGTAACTGGATTGTGGCCTAGTTTTTGGTGGCTCTGGTTGGCTTTACTTTGGCAGGAGTCTGTCAAATTGGCCACGACGTTTTCTGTTTCCAGTCTGCTCCAGCTTTAGCAATGGTGGTTCAATAGTGAAGCGCATAAAACCCGAGAGGTGTGGGAGTGGGTCCCAAAGACAGAATGAAGGCCTGAATCATGGCCCGGACCACCAAAGATGATAAGTTAAATTTTTTTACAGGTTTGTAAATGTGACCCCCTTACAAACTTGGAACACCATCCCCTCACCCCCTCAAACCAAGCAGAGAGATTAGATGTCCTGGCAGCTAGTGCCCGAGATGTGCCTATAGTGGCGTGACCCCTGACCTGTCCATGCCAGCGCCGGAAGGCACTGGTGAGTATAATCCCAGTTCAAGTGCCAGGATTGGATTCAGTGGAAATTCAGCCGCAGTGTGTCGTGATCGACTTCTGTTTTCCTTATTTACCAGTTAACAAAGTAGGGTACATTTTCAAAGTACGTTGGGCTATCAAAAAATCCTCAAGAATAAAACATAAAAGGAATTGGTTCCCACCTCTGCAACAGTAGATCCAGCTGCTGTAGTCTGAGGCCTTGAAGAAGCTGCACTCCCTCCTTTTGCTCCTTTTCCTCCTCTGGTTTTAGGTTTCTCCTTTTTCGGAAGGCTGTCCAGCTTTTCTTTGACCACCTGAATTATCCTTAAATCTGCATAGGCATTTGCAAGGTCTAAAGCATTTTGCCCTAGTTTTAATAGAAAAAATATGGCATGTTGTAAAACGTACTGCATAGCGAAAAGTGTCATCAGCTGGTGTCAACCAAATTTCTCCTTTAGCACCAAAGATAATTGAGCAAAAAAGTCCCAGAATTTAATATGACTTTAGAAATAACAAAGAGGCAGTATAAAAAGTGGATACATTTGCATATGTCCCTCGTATCCTTAGGAAGTCCCAAAATACTTCACAACCACTGAAGTACTTTTGAAGTGTAATTACTATTGCAATTTAGGCAAATATGGGAGCTAATTTGTGCACAGAAAGATGCCAACAACAGGAATGAGATAACTTACTAATCAGTTTTTATTGATGTTGGTTGAGGATAAATATTGGTTGAGACTTTGGGTGAACTCCCATGCTCTTTGTTCTGAAAAAGGGTCACTGACCTGAAACGTTAACTCTGCTTCTCTCTCCACAGATGCTGCCAGACCTGTTGAGTATTTCCAAGCATTTCTTGTGTTAACATTCATATTATACTTGCCTTCAGGATTTTAAGGAACTGGATCATGTTCAACAATTTCAATTCTCTCATAAATTGGCAGCTTTTGTTGTAATTTATAATTCAGACAATTTTTTTAACAAAGAGAATAAATGCTGAAATGTTGACATTTGAGTTAAGGTAATATTTTCTAGATACTTTACTCAGTGTGTTTAATTTCAGACTGTAAAACAGTGCAGCTTAATAATTCACATATGTCCTAGTCTTAGCAAAGTGTTGATCAGTTCTCCTTTCAGAAGATTGAGAGAAGCACACATGAGGATATGTGTGGAGGATTTCAGTATCCAGTCCAAAAGCAAGGGGGTCTCAATGTTATATTCCATGGATCATGCTCCTCCTGGCCGCCCAAAGGGCATGTTTTCACTTATAGGATCTCTTCCTATCAGGGGCCAACCTGCTTCACTCTGGTAAGGAACTGATGATGGCTTTCCCTGTTCCCACCGCATCAACCCCGCCCAACCTCCCCTTCGGTTAAAATGCCATTGGAGTGCTAGTGACATCAATCCAATTAGCATTTTTGAATGTTGGTCCCACCTGAGTCTATCAGGCACCTCAGCTGCTGCCAAAACCATTGGTGTTAAAATCAGAAAGGGCAAGAACCGAGCAGGAAATGGAGCCGCTTCATGTTTATCGGAAACTCCTCTTCACTAAAGGTGTGATAAAAATGGACTCTCAGACACAGTGCTGGAGAAGGCTACCCTGGAATCATTTAAGAACCAATTGGATGTTGAAGAGGGAATTTTAGGGTCATCCTGGATGAGTGGACTAAAATTGGCCAAATAGCCTCCCTCATCTGCAATTATCTCGTGCAAATCAATGGGCATTCCTGAAACATATAGATGCCAATTATTTCTTCACACCCTCTCCATTAAGTACTTAGGATAGTGGGGTTCCACTGATGTATGCGCAATGGATCACAATGTGTTAGGTGAATAAATTTTGAATGAGAACCATACAACACAGAAGGAAGTCATTTGGAACATTGTGCCTACACCAGAAGCTGAGCATATAGCCTTGAATTGCTCATTCGAAGTAACCAGGGTGAGATTTACCCATAAGCTTCTTTAATTCAGTTGGATCTCATTAGTTTCTTCAGAAATAACATTTCTTTTTTAAAAGACCAATTTCTCCTCTGATGAGCGGAATGTCTTCTGCCAAGGTATGAGATCCTCACATTGCCATAACTTGGTTCTACTCCTAGCGTGCAGCACATGACATAGTATAAGGGCATTAAGGAAATGGGATGAATTATCAGGCAGGAGCGTTGTGTAAAGGCTGTTTGCTGCTCTGCATGAGAAGATTGGCTTTTTCTTTAAATATTTCTGGGGAAGGCTAGCCCAATTTTCAGTTTGGGCATTGGAGATGATGCACGAGGTCCTGCCATGAAAGATGTAGGAGAGGCCCACCCAGCAAATTTATTCACCTAACACATTGTGATCCATTGCGCATACATCAGAACAGCAACTTTATTACAGACCTTCTCTGATGCTCCCATTGCTAAGACTGCACAGGTATACCAGCCCACATTATGGAATTTTCCAATAATTTACATGCCTTAACAATGGACATAGGAACAGGAGTAGGCCATTCAGCCCATCGAGCCTGCTCCGCCATTCAATACGATCATGGCTTATCATTCACTTCAATGCCTTTTTCCCACACTATCCCCATATCCCTTTATGTCATTATGTTTAGTAATCTGTCAATCTCTACTTTAAACATACTCAATGACTGAGCTTCCACAGCCCTCCAGGGTAGAGAATTCCAAAGATTCACAACCCTCTGAGTAAAGAAATTTCTCCTCATCTCTGTCCTAAGTGGCTTCCCCCTTATTTTGAAATTGTGCCCCCTGGTTCTAGACTCCCGAACCAGGGGAAACATCTTACCTGTATCTACCCTGTCTATCCCTTTTAAATATTTTGTTGTTTTCAATGAAATCACCTCTCATTCTTTGAAACTCTCGTGAATACAGACCAAGTTTCCCCAATCTTTCCTCATAGGTCAGTCCTGCCATCTCGGGAACAAGTCTGGTGAATCTTCGTTGCACTCCCTCTATGGCAACAATATCCTTCCTAAGGTAAGGGGACCAAAACTGTACACAGTACTCCAGGTCGAACCAAGGTTCTATACAATTAAAGCAAGACTTCACTACTCCTGTACTCAAATCCTCTTGTGATAAAGGCTAACATACCATTAGCCTTCCTAATTGTTTGCTGAATCTGCATGTTAGCTTTCAGTGACTTATTGACGAGGACACCCAGGTCCCTTTGTACATCTATACTTTCTAATCTCTTATCATTTAAGAAATATTCTTCACATCTATTCCTCCTACCAAAATGGATAACCTTACATTTTTCCACATTATATTCCATCTGCCACATTCTTGCCCACTTTCTAAGTCTGTCCAAATCCCCTTAAAGCCACTTTGCATCTTCCTCACAGTACACATTCCTACCAAGTTTTGTGTCATCTGCAAACTTGGAAATATTACATTTGGTCCCCACATCCAAATCATTGATATATATTGTGAACAGCTGGGGCCCAAGCACTGATCCCTGTGGTACCCCACTAGTCACAGTTTGCCAACACGAGAATGACCCATTTATTCCTACTCTCTGTTTACTGCCTGTTAACCAATCCTTAATCCATGCCAGTATATTACCTCCTATCCCATGTGCTTTAATTTTGCTAACCAACCTCCTGTGGGGGACTTAATCAAATGCCTTCTGCAAATCCAAGTATACTACATCCACCGACTCCCCTTTATCAATTCTGTTAGTAACATCCTCAAAAAACTCCAACAGGTTCGTCAAACATGATTTCCCATTCATAAATCCATGTTGACTATGCCCAATCAGATCATTATTATCCAAGTGTCCATTTATCACATCCTTTAGAATAGATTCTAACATTTTCCCTACTACTGATGAAAGGCTAACAGGTCTGTAGTTCCCTGTTTTCTCTCTCCCTCCCTTCTTAAATAGTGGGGTGACATTTGCCGCCTTGCAATCTGCAGAAACCATTCCAGAATATATAGAATTTAGGAAGATGATCACCAGTGCATCCACTATCTCTATATCTGCCTCCTTCAACATTCTGGGATGTAGAATATCAGATCCTGGGGTCTTATCAACCTTCAGCCCCATTAATTTCTCCAATACAACCTTCTTACTAATACCAATTTCCTTCAATTCCTCATTCTCCCTAGTCCCTTGGATCGCTAATTCTGGGAGATTTCTTGTACCTTCCTCAGTGAAGACAGACACAAAGTAATCATTTAGCTTTACTGCCATTTCTCTATTCCCCATTATAAATTCTCCTGACTCTGCCTGTAATAGTCTTAGCCAAATCTTTCCTTTTTACGTACCTTATAGAAGCTTTTACAGTCTGTTTTTATGTTTTTTGCTAGTTTATATTCATATTCTATTCTCCCTTTCTTTGTCAGTTTCTTTGTCCTCCTTTGCTGTATTCTAAAATCCTCCCAATCCTCAGGTTTACTACTATTTCTAGCAACTTTATAGGTTTTTTCTTTTAATCTTATACAATTCTTGACTTCCTTTATTAGCCACGGTTGGCTGCCTTTACTTTTGGGGTTTTTGTGCCTTGAAGGAATGTATTGTTGCTGTAAACTAAGTAACAATTCTTTGAAGACCATCCATTGTCTATGCACTGTCATAACTTTTAATGTATTTTCCCAATCCACCTCAACCCCGCATACCTTCATAATTTCCTTTGTTCAAATTTAACATCCTGGCTTCAGAACTACCGCACTTTCAAACATAATGTAAAGTTCTATCATATTATGGTCACTCATCCCTAAAGGTTCTTTTACAACAAGATTATTAATTAGCCCTGTCTCATTACATAATACTAGAACTAAAATAGCCTGTTCTCTAGTCGGTTCCTCAACATACTACTCTAGAAAACCATCCCTAACACACTGCAGAAACTCGTCCTCCACTGTATTAATGCTCATTAGATTTACCCGGTCTATGTGCAGATTGACGTCACCCATAATTACTGCATTACCCATGCTACATGCTTCTCTAATCTCCTGATTAATACCATGCCCCACACTACCACTACTGTTTGTGGCCTATAAACAACTCCTACCAATGTTTGTTGACACTTGCTGTTTTTTAGCTCCACCCAAACAGATTCCACATTTTGTTCTTCCGATCTGTGATCCTACCTTACTAATCCCATCCCTGATTATCAGTGCAACACCACCTCCTTTTCCTTTTTTCCTGTTCTTTCTGAATGTTAAATATCCTTCAATATTAGGTTCCCAGTCTTGGTCACCCTATAGCCACGTTTCCATAATGGCAATTAGTTCATACCCATTTACCTCTATTTATGCCTTTAAATCATCTACCTTGTTGCGAATGCTGCATGAATTCAGGTAGCATGCCCTTAACCTTGCCTTCTTGACATTATTCTGCATTCTAAACCTAGTTGATGCTTGTCTCTTTCACTGGCCTTCTAATGTCGCTTGCTACTTTTCTACCTCCTGTTACCAGCTTTACTTCCTTCCAATTTGAGCTCCCCTTCCGGTTCCCAACCCCCTGACAAGTTAGTTTAAACCCTCCCCAACAGCACTAGCAAATCTCCCTGCGAGGATATTAGTTCCAGTCCTGTTAAGGCATAGCCTATCCATCTTGTACAGGTCCCACCTGCCCCAGAACCAGTCCCAATGCCTCAGAAATCTGATGCCCTCCCTCCTACACAAATTCTCCAGCGACATGTTCAATCGATCAATCCTCCTATTCCTATGCTCACTAGCATTTGGCACTGGGAGTAATCCTGAGATTACTGCTCGAGGTCCTGCTTTTTAATTTCGTCCCTAACTCCCTAAAATCTGCTTTCAGGACCTCATCCTACCTGTGTCATTGGTACCAACGTGGACCACGACCTCTGGCTGTTCACCATCCCCCAGAAGAATATCCTGCAGCCGCTCTGTGACATCCTTGATCCTGGCACCAGGCAGGCAACATACCATCCTGGAGTCACATTTACTGCAGCAAATATGCCTTCTGATCCCCTGACTATTGAATCCCCTATCACTATTGCTCTTCCACTCTTCCTCCCCCACTCCTGTGCAGCTGAGCCACAAGTGGTGCCATGGACATTTCTCTGGACTACGTGGACTACACTTCAAATATACTGCTTGGCTGTAAAGAGCGTGGGAGAATCCCACGGCTGTGAAAGAAACTGTATAGATACAAATCTTTTCTTTTCTTAATGAGCACAGCTTTCTCAGAGCTCTGACAGAGCTTAGGAGCCACTTTCATTTGCTGCTGAACACATACTGCTGCAGGCACCACAAGAGGGCATGGCTGGTGCCTTGGAAATAAAGGTTCTGCCTTTTTGAAATATTAAGGATGTTCTGTTCTTTTATTCATTTGCCTCTTTGATTCTCTTAACATTCTGGAAGTATCAACAAGCAAATTGGGATTCACCGGGGGTTTACTGAATCTTGACATTTTTATCTAGGACACAATGGAACTAAAAATGAGCAGAGTTATAAACCAGGTTGCTGACTCAGCATCACCTGCTTTACATTGCCACTCTGAGTTGAGATCTGCCACCAAGTTCTTTTTATGTGAATTTTTTTTTTCAATTTTGGTTTATAATGGTTGCAAAGCATGTCACACAGTGCAAACATACCTTTATTGTTTTCCATGTCAACATTGGCCCCATGGCTAATCAGATATGTTACACAGTCCAATCTGCAGCTTTCTATTGCTCTCATTAAAGGTGTGGCTCCATTTATGGAAACTGCATTTACCGATGCACCGGCCTTTATTAGCAATTCCACAATGTCCTGTTGTCCAGAATGGCATGCATGATGAAGGGGGGTCCACAGTAAATTATCATAGGCATTTACATTAGCCCTAGGAATATATAAAACATTATATCATAACTGCATTGATTATAATGATTAGTTTCTAATGCAGCTGTTCACTTTATTTGAGTGTGCTTATTCTAAGTGGTAATATTTAATTTGAGTTTAATATGCTTTCTTAGCTGCCTCAAAGGGAAATAACGTGCAATGTGACACCTACTCAGAAGAATATTGCTGTAATAATATACAAGTGATTTTCCTGAAAAATCTTAGTTAAAGATAACATGGTAGTACTGTATAACTTACATCCATTCAAGTACAACACAACTCAATATTACCTCAATCCAGAGTTACCTGTCATGATAAAACAACCAAAACAAAATGTAACAATGGTAAGTAAGACTAAGAAATCTAAAACAAATCCCTATCATTAAGCCTTCAGGTTTGAACCTCATAAACGACTCACTGAATAATAAATTCCAAGACTGGGATTAAAAGTTGATTAAAACCCAAAAGTGTCAAATTAGAATAGCACAGTTCTGCTGAGAGATAAGCCCTGCTTCCTGTTTCCCATGGGAACTTTCAGCCTAAATATTTGACAGCGTCCATTTTTGGGTGCTTCACCTGCAGAGTGCTAACAGCCTGCACTCAAATTGGGAGGTCTAAGGATCCTCAGGCGCAAGCCAAAGTTGCCCAATGGAGCTGAAGCAGGTGTTAGGTCCCTAATTTGCATATGTTAATGGTCTAAGGTGGGTAAAGAATGCCTCTTGTTTGGCCCTTACCAAAATGGCATCCAACGCGGCCCAAATTGTGCATGCGCGGTGGGGACGCCATTTCGTGCACCTGTAGCACAGAATACACGGCTGCTATAGAGCCCAATTTCTATCCCCTCACCTTTTCTCTATAGCATTAGAATGTAATGATGCAGAGTGCATCTTCAGTTAGCTGCATCACGTGCAGACAGCTGAATAATGATACATATGGAACGAGCAATCAAGGATACGGATAATAATGCATGCCAATGGCATTTACTGCTTTACTTTGTGAAGACAAATGTAAGTGTTTAACAACTACTTGAAGTTCTTTATTGTTCCTTTTAAGGAAGATTTGCTGACTAAAGTCAAAAACATTGACCCCAGAAGTCACCTTATTTGCTCCCAACTGATTTCACCTGATTTCTGGTCCCAAATTGAGAATAATAAAAGCTGAAAATCAGAAAGCCTTATCATCATGGACAAAGGCTTATCATGGGTAAATGTTAAGAAATGCAACTGAAATGAGTTCATATGATTTCCTGGAGTCAGCTTCATTAATATGATCTTGGCGGGCTCCCAGTATACTTTCCACTCCTGGTGAGTTACCCATTTCAATTGGAGATGGGGAAAGGAAGTGGCCACTGTCCTTTGCCCAGTGTAGCCTGGCTGGTGATCCCAGCAGAAGAAAACAAATTAAATTTTTAAATACATTTTTTGCATCTTCCACTTTACCTAATGCAATCAATTAATTGTTTTACAGTTAGGTTAGTACAGACCTCTAGGGTTCAAAACCTGCCCGCTATGGCATTGCTAACCCATGGGTGCCCAAATCACCTGATTACTATGGTGCAAATGACAGAAAATATGGGGCTAAATTTACAGCCCCCTCGACGTCGGGGGTCATGGCGGGGGGGCCGAAAAATGCCTGTGGGAGAGGCCCACCATAGGCCTCAACGTTGGGAAGGCCCGGCCTGATATTGCTTGCGGCAGTGAGGCCTCAAGACAGCACCCCCGCTGCTTGGCGACGGGACCGAAAATCACATAGGCAAATTTATTAAAATTAACTAATTAATGACTTACCCGCTCCCATTGTCCATTCCACTCCAATATTGTTGCTTGTGGCCAGCACTCCCACGTCTTTGGATCTCCGTCTGGAGATCCGACGCATAATACTGGTGGGGAGGGGGGAGCAGGTAAGTATTTCAGTGCAGAAGGCGGGGAGCAGGGTCAAACTAACATGATTGGTGTCGGGGATAGTGGGAAGGGATGAAGTTACAAGTTTGTGAACTTTGGTGGGGTGGGGGGGGGGGAGGGGGTCAGGTACACGAGGTAAGTATTTTGGGGACGGGGGGAGAGGAGATGGCAAGGAATCAGGGTATGGTTACTGGGGGGGGGGGGGTGGGTGGGAGTGGGGCTAGAAACATGTATTTAATTTTTTAAAAAATAAATTTTAATGCACTATCGCTTTAAAACTTCAAATTGTAATATAAGGCTCAAAGCCCTTTAAAAATACCATCTGTACCTGCGCAGTGGCACCTGATGCCTTTGCTGGGGAATGACTGCCTGCCCCCTCCAAATCATCGGCAAGCTCATAAATTCCAGCCCATGTGGTCGGGTATATCTTATTATTTGCATCTCATTACAATATGCCTGCCCATTTGGACATGCTGTACTCCTAATGTTATGTCCAGCTACAGACTGTAAATGCGACATCAGATAACGGAGAGTCCAAATCACCCAAATCACCAAATTCACAAGTTTGGATAAAAATATATATAGCATTTACAAAAATAAATTCCAGATGAGTTTAACATCAGCCAGAAACGAGTCAGGACTTACTTTGATTCCACAAGGTATTTGGCAAGTGTGAAATTTCCATCGGCACATGCTGCCATAAGTGGTGTTGTAAAAAATTTGTCCTGCACGTTGACTGGTACTCCCTGAAAAAATGCTTTCTTTAAAGATTGCATATCTTCTGCTTTTGCTGCGTAATTAATATTTGTATACACTTTTTCAGGTTTCTCTAAGTACCATGCAGAGTCATCCTGCAGTGGATGCTCTGGTGGGTGATCACGGCTAAACCGATTTCCATCTGTAAGATGTTTGTGCATTTCAATCATAAACTCTGGTGGTCCTCCATCTTCACGCCGAGCGATATATTCTTCTGGAAGAGTGCAAATTGGTATTGGAATAACTAATTTGCCCTTCTTGCCTCGTCTACCTCTCCTTCCTTTTTTCTTCTTGGGTGCATATGAAGACATAAGATAAACCTTTTCAAGGTATTTGGTGCCTTTGAAGAACTCATTGATGTCAATAACTCCAGTGCGAGCCTTGTCATGGGCGGTCATTAGCGCAGTTATTTCCTCTTCCTTCATTGGTGCATTCTTTTCCATAAGAACCGCGGCAAAATCCTCCTTTGTAAGTGTGCCGTCGCCCCTGTCCATTGTGGCAAATGCATTCCGAAGGGCAAGCTCGTGATACAGGGACCAGTCATAGAGCCGGATAGCCCAGGGTGCGTTGGGGTTTTTTACGTGAGGTTTGGCATATTTAGCGAAGAGACGTTCAGCCTTGCGCAGTTCTTTCGAGACGGCTTTGTGACCATTGGCTTTGGCTGCAGCTCCTGGTGTTTTTTGCTGCAAGTTTTTCATTTTGGGGTTGCTCCCTAAGAGAAAAGCCAAGAAATCAAATGAGAAAGGAATTACGAGCTGTGCATTGCAAGAAACATCCACGCATCCCTTTTTTCAGTATCCTCTCCTTCCTGCTCTGCCTTCACACTGAAGATCAATAGGTTATATCTTCCTTCTTGACAACCAATGCAACTGATTCTGTTAGATGTGTTCTAGAAATTTTTACTTGATGACACTCTCGCACATAAGTTTGTGGGCGGATTTTTCAACCATAATAATCCATAAAGCTACAACTAAGCCACTTTACTGCTCAGCACAATCTTCTGGCAGGCCTTTTAGACTGGCCTAAAATAGTCTTGCTGAAAATGAGCTACAGAGGTCAATTTTAATCTCACCCGGCAGGAACTGAGCATGGGAGAGGTTAAAATAGGTTGCTTACTGGCCTGAGATTAGACTGGATATCTTCATGTAAAGGAAACATTTGCAGGGCTGTGAGGAAATAGCAGGGAAGTGGGACTAATTCGACAGCTCTTTCAAAGAGCTAGCAAAAGCACGATGGGCTGAAAAGCCTCCTTTTTATGAAGCTATGTTCTCACCCGGCAGCATTTTAACTTTGTCAACTTTGAAGCTGCCTAATTTAAATCTAAAAATTAGAACATCCACACCTCTGGGGTCAGGAATTGGACATGCTCACCACCCACCTCACCCGGGGTCAGGAATTGGTCATGCCCCCAGGGTCAGGGGTTGGACATGCCTGCCCCTCAACCCTCCCCCCCCTCCCGGGGTCAGTGAGCGGACACATCCTCCGGGGTGGGGGGAGGGTCAGAGATCAGGCATGCCCTCGGGGTCGGACCTACCTGGTCCTCCAGACCCTTCTCCGGTGTTCCCGCCTGAATAGAAGCCAAGCTGATCAATCATTTAAAACTCCACTGCCTGTGGGGAATTGCAGACTTTTGGGTTTCCAGCGTGCCATCGAGCCTGTTCCTGGCACATCAAAAAGTTAAAGATCCCCCTCAAGAGCAGAAGATTCTGTGTGCAGCACTTCCTTGACTCAGGAACTTTATAACTGTACCTCTTTGTGCCAAAAACTTGGCAGTGCCAACAAAGCCTCCCAATGCAGCCAGATGTAAAGCCGTGTTTCCATCCATGTTAATAACATCAATTTCACAATCATGAGCAACCAAGGCTCGGATGACCTAAAAGGACACATGTGTCAGCAAACATCAGTCAACCTCATCCTAGTTCCTTCCCTACTTTTTTATTCACTTTGAATTCTTTGCATCATTAATATATTATATGTGATGGCACCATCGAAGTTTATTACAAGTACACGTTGAAAGCAGGGGTCTCTAACTGGACTAACACATAGGTGAATTATTCGATCCCTTCTCATGCCCGTGAAAATGATTTGACACAGGGGAAGGGTGACATAAATCAAGGTGGGGCAGCACCTGGACAAAGTATTCGTTTCTACATTGAGATTGATTCCAGCTAACAAATCCTACGCAATATTATTTGCGCAGTGCAGTTAAATAGATTTTTGACGCTTTAGCCACAAGTTGGGCGATTAAGTGTAAGCTCTACACCCACAACGGTTTCAGAGTCGAATCAGCTGCACCATGATTGCTGTTTGCCAGCCGAATTATTTTTAGAGAACAGGAGTAGGATTTTGCTCTTTCCAGCAGGGTAATGACAGGGCAGGACTTCTGCTGAGCCCTTGCATGCACCCCACCATGATTCTGTCATCAGAGCAGAATTTGCCAACGTTCTCTCTGGAGTTTAGAAAAACGAGGGCTGATTTTAACGGCTCACTGCCGTTCTCGGCGGAGAGTTTGAAAAACAGTGCGGCGCACGCACGGGACGTGTGCCGCGAAGCCACCGCGATATTACGCACGGCAGCTCATCAGCGTGGAGTTGATGGAGCCCCTGCGCCGATGACATAAAGGTGGCGGGTGCTCCGTCCCCGGCAACGGTGTCTGGCGCCACTGCGCAGATGCGGCGCTATTTTTGAAGGGCTTCAGGCCTTCAGTTTCATTTACATTTTTAAAGGTTCCGTTTTAACAAAAACTGCAGAAATATTATGATTTAATTTTGAATCCCCTCTCTCACCGTCCCCCCACTGAGTCCTCATTTAATAAATTGACATATCCCCCCAAAAAAGCACCTTTTGATATTATAAACTTTCCTTCTAACTTCAACACCTCTGACCCTCAACCGCTTCCCAACATCCCCACAACTAATAGGAGTAGTTCTCCTCACTTCCCACCCTACTCGCCCTGAGAATTTCACTCCTCCCCTCTCCCCACCAGTGTCACGCCTCGGATCTCCAAACAGAGATCCGAAGGCGTGGGAGTTCCGGCCACCGGCTGGAATATTGGCGTGGGATGGCCATCGTTACCAGGTAAGTGTTTATTCATTCATTTTAATTTCATTTGAATATGTAGATTAAGGCTCCACCGCCGAGCGGCGGGGCAGCTGCTCCAAGGCCTCACTACCGCCGGTAAAATGCGTTGAGGTCCGTGGCCGCCCCCCGCCACGACCCTCGACGTCGGAGGGCTGGTAGAGTTCAGCCCACAAGATTTTGAGAGGGTTTGACAAGATAGATTGGAGAGGCTGTTTGTCCTGGTTGGAGAGTCTAAAATTAGAGGTCATTGCCTCAACATAAGAAGTTGGCCATTTAGGAGTGAAATGAGCAGAAATATCTTCACTCGGAAGGTTGTGAATCTTTGGAATTCTCTACCCCAGAGAGCTGTGGATGTTCAGTCATTGAATATATTCCAGAATGAGATCAATAGATTTTTGCACACTAAGGGAATTAAGGGATATGGGGATAGGACAAGAAATTGAAGTTGAGGTAGAAGATCAGCCATCACCTTATTGAATAGCGGAGCAGACTCGAGGGGCCGTATGGTCCACTCCTGCTCCTATTTCTCATGTTATGTTCTCATAACTCCTAGCAATTTATCTGAATCCGGGTCAGTTATTATGCAGGGCAGGCTCCTGGAGGGATTCCTGCCAGCAAGAGGCAGCCCGTTCCTGCAAGTAGGAAAATATTGGCGGTGATGTAGAGGGGCCGTATCCATATAACCTGAAAAGACAACAGAATATTTAAGGGACAGCAGAGTCAGAAAGTGGAATTCAGTTGAAAAGTTAATACTGGTATGGATGGGGCCTCAGTGGGAGATTTTTTTTAAAGAAAATTTCATTCTCGGGATGTGGGCAAGGCTAGCATATATTATCTATCCCTAGATGCCCTGCTTGTAATGGTTGGATGCAACTAAGTGACTTGCTGGGGCACTTCAGAGGGTAGTTAAGAGTCAAAGACATGGATGGGAGGGGTCCCAAAAGTCAAATCACCTTTTCAAGAGTCTCAGAGTACAGCCGAGTTTATAGCAAATCAAAGCATTCCACAGTAAAAACACCAAAATAATTTTTCTAACCTTGCTTTTCATTCTTTTTGCACTGATCTTAAATAAACATCCTCTTACTACCACCCCGTTGGCCAGTGGAAGTAATCTATCATTTAATTTGCCATAGCTCTTCATGATCTTGAAAACCTTTACAAGTCACCTCTTAACCCCTTCAGTTCTACTGAAAAGATCTCAAACTTGTCAAGCCTATTTTCATAACATTAACCCTCATTCTCGTTAACATCCTACTAAATCTACACTACAGCGTAAATGCTACCTGCAATGTGGTAACCAAAACTGCGCACACCACATTGCTCTATCAAAGCAGGGTTAATAGATTTAGAAAGGGAATTAGATAGTTGTTTGGAAAGAGCAATATTAATGATTGTGGGTAGCTAGTAGGAGTGTAAGAGTAGACTAGGTGGTTCATGTGAAGAATGTCAAGTTCCTGTGCTACAGGATTTTGATGATTCAGCGCCATATAGCATGAATTACGTTCAACTTCCTGGGCTGTTCAATCTTGTTACAAAAGGAAAATGGCACACATTTATTACTAAATATAGAAGAAAGCACCAATTTGAAAAGATTGGGCTGGATTTTGTGGTCAGCAGCAAAGCAAAGGCTGACCTCAAAGAAAGCTTTTCAGAAAGATCTAGTAATCACTGTGGTGTGGATTTCCCCTTTCCCAATATCAGTCTGAATCTGGCGTCAAGTCAAAGGGATCTCCAGGCGCCCAGCAGCAATGATGTCATCAAGCAGGGTAAGCAACAAATCACACTGAAGTATTCTCACAGGCAGCAAACCAGGAAGTTAAAAACACTTTATCCGATTCACTTTTAATTTTAAATTTTACAGATAGCGAAAATAAATGATTGGGATGTACACATGGGATTAAGGTAGAAGTTGAAATATCATAAACTTTAAAAAAAAATGATTATTTAAAAATGTGGAATTTCGTATAATAGAAAAATTTGACATTCAACAACTAGAAAATTACTCTTCCAGGGCCAGTGAGACTTTTCTGCAGTAATTGTGAACTTAGCATGCTGTTAAAAACCCAGTTACTGTTCAACTGGCAGATATGTATCCACCAAAATCAGGAAGCAGGAGACAGTCTCTGATCTACAACTGTTTTATTCCCAATCCACAATTCAGTACAAATATCAGTTCCCACTCTTCCCTTCTGAACTAACTCTCTGTCCAGAAGTAACTCCCCGAGTGGGGAAAAACCCAGCCCTTAAATACAAACTGCAATGAGCATCACCTGCTCTCGATTAACACTGAAGTATGTCCTGGTTAATTAAAGGGATCAGCATTTTCAATATAGTCAGTTGCACTTCATTTTACAAGGTGGAACATTTTCAAGGATTTATACAGTTAGACTAAGAGTGTTGGAGTGTAAGTTGTCACCAGTTCAATGATTTCTAATTCATTGCAATCTAGGAAAACCTCAACAGCTCCCCCTCTGGAGAAGCATCGAATCACTGACAGCTATTTCTGAATTTCCACATTTAACTGTGCATGTGCGGATTGCAGAAGTTGCTGTCAGCTTCAGATGGGGAACGATGGTGAACACTGAGAATTTCGCCAACATTACTGCCACAAAATCGAGGCAATTGTTTTTGCAATTTAATGTAGGTGCCTTGAAAGACACGATGACAGAGTTAATTCAATGACTAAAATAACATCAGTGAGTATTTGTCATGTTTGAATTTTTGTACCTCGAAGTGACCCCCTTGAGCAGCAAAATGTGCAGCGTTGAACCGCTCGTTTTGTAGAACATTAATCTCACATCCTCTCTCCAGTATAGCACACACAACCTCGATTGCCCCTTCTCTGGAAGCTTCCATTAAAGCAGTGTGACCTGTTAGCTGCAAAAGTAATGAAAAAATGAAAAGGTTTATCAAGCTGAAATCAGCAAAGGAGTTTAGCTTTGTTACCTGTGGTCAATAATCAGGTGAAAGTATTACACAGTAGGGGGAACTTAACTGCTGATTGCAAGGTAGAATAGTGTTTGGCAACCAATGTAAAATGCCAGATTTTCCCAAATGCTGTGGAGTTTTAACCCATGTATGGTTTTATTTTAACAGGATCGCTGTGCGTATGCCAGCCTGATTGAATGGTTTGGGCGGGGAATGCTGCAGGAAAGGCAACAGCCTGGGAGCAGGTAGGGAGCTTGTAGCTGGGATAGAGATTGCGAGGGGGGAGAGGGTGCGTGCATGCGTACAGCATTGCTTAGAGGGCCAGGGTATCAGAGATGGATTGGTGGGGAGGAGGGGGGGTGGGGGGCGCGGGATTGTGGGGGAACCAATGCTGGAGGAGGGGTCAGTAACAGTAAGAGGGTTGGCGACAGCCGTGGGGGTGGTTGCTGTTAGTGATGGGTGTGTTAGTGTTCGCACAATGGGGGGGGGGGGGTGCTCATGGGGAAGCAGGTTAGCTTGGGCACTTAAACGTCACTTTTTCATTGATACATGTTTAATCTTTATAGTGAGACCTGGTAAAACAAGATTCTCCCTCCTTTTGTCCTTCTGAATCCAGGATGATGGGAACGCCTCAGAGATAAGGGTCAGTAGAACTGACCTTATTGTTTATCATCTGAGACTCAGTTGATCCTGGTCGACCTAGTGACAGATTCGTCATGCTAGCTAACCGTTTAAAAAAGACAATTTACGTTTTTGGCTATGTATTCCATTTGTTCACCTAATTTATGTTTAAGGAGAAACTGTTTCCAGTGGATTTAAGGACACAGATTTAAGGCAATTGGCAAAAGAACCAGATGCGACATAAGGAATTTTTTTTTACACAGTGAGCTGTGATCTGGAATAGACTGTATGAAGGGTGAAGGAAGCAGACTCAATAGTAACATTCAAAAGAGAATAGGAGAAATACTTGAAGGGGATTTCTTTTTTACAGGGCTGGGAGCAGGTAGGGAACCTGTAGCTGGGATAGAGATCGCGAGGGGGGAGAGGGTGCGTGCATGCGTACAGCATTGCTTACAGGGCTACAAGGAAAGAGCAGGGGCGTGGGATTAATTGGATAGCTCGAAAGAGCTAGCACAGGAACTATAGGCTGAATGGCCTTCTTTTCTGCTGTATTATTGTGTGATTCTATGATTCCATGTTGTTATCTAGCAGCATTCTTCGGCAGGTTGCTTTATCGGTCCATGCAGGACATCCTTACCTCAAACCTGGAATTTGGATCAGCACCTTTCTCTAGTATCTGTAGACACATTTCGCTGCATGCTGCAGCCTGTTCACAGGCTAGCAAGAAGATTGGCTTTCCTTCATTTGCGCAGTTGTTAACATCAGCTCCATGTGCTAGCGCAATCTCCAAACAACGAAGGTGGCGACTAGTGGGAGCGATGCAGTAATAGAGAATGCCTGCATAAAATTGGTTTAAAAGGAAAGTTAAGAGACAAAGTATTCATAGACCAAAACAATTCTGTTGCTGACATACGTCTGTATGATACCTAGAAACTGGTTTGCTTTATCTATGGCCTCACGGCAATGGGCGTGAGCCTTTAGAGAGTGAAGCACTGTAACATATAGATCTTTTTCTTTCACCAGTGCCTTCAATGCTGATCCCTATAGGGTGTAGACATTATCATCATAAAACTACCATTTATTTATTGATACAGCACTGAAACAGGCCCTTCGGCCCACCGAGTCTGTGCCGACCAACAAATCCTACATTAACCCCATATTCTCTACCACATCCCCACCATTCTCCTCCCACCTACCTACACTAGGGGCAATTTATAATGGCCAATTTACCTATCAACCTGCAAGTCTTTGGCTGTGGGAGGAAACCGGAGCACCTGGTGGAAACCCACGCAGACACAGGGAGAACTTGCAAACTCCGCACAGGCAGTACCCAGAATTGAACCCGGGTTGCTAGAGCTGTGAGGCTGCGGTGCTAACCACTGCGTCACTGTGCCGCCCAATTTTCTAAGTTAAATGTCATTTCCAAACATCCGACACATCGAGATCCACTTACAGCAGTTAAGCACCCTCTGTAGTTCAAACCCAGGAACATAACTTGGTATTGTCTGCAAATTTATGGACGATTCTGTCAAAACCTACGTATAGGTCATTAATGAAAATAGTGAAAATTTCTGTTGTTATGACCAGGTGAGAGGGGTCAATGGTTCTCTCTCAGCCTTCACTTGGTCTTGCCGTAACAGGGTTTTATTTTTAACACAATGTGGTTTTAGCTCCCCCTCAGTGACTCCTTGTTCACTAACTTCCAATTATAAGGCAAAAAAACTAGCCAAACAGGTTTTCTTAGGTTTAAAGAAAAAAGGTTGAACTTTATTTAAACTTAAATTTAAACTCTAATTCAATTAACGCCGACAGATACACGACACGCCCCCGCTAGCATGCATACGTGATACACACATGCAGATAGAGAAAGAAAAGAGCAGAAGAAAATAAAGTGGAAAAGTTTGAGGCAACATCTGAAGAGTTTTTGTTTCGGTTCTTCGAGCTCTATGTAGAGTCCTTGATTGTAGAAAGATCTTGCTTTTCGTTGGGGCCCAGTATTCTCCTTAAACCTTGTTCACTGTAGGAGACATTTCTCTCTTGGGCTTCATGTGTCTTCAGTGGATTTGGAGTTCCGTGAGAAATAGAGGGAGAGCCAGACCCGAGAGGTCTTCTTCAGTCCAGGAACATACTGCAATCTCTCTGTTCAAAACTCTTTGTACAATTCAGAAAAAACAGCTTGTCAAGCAGTCTAGTCACATGACCAGCTGGTCTGACCACGTCTGTTTGTGGATTCGGCCATCCCAGCAGTCATCCTGAAATTTGAGCTCCCTCACCTTCAATGTCTGGTGCTCAAAGTCCATTGTGGGTTAAATTGGATGAGGGAAGTAACCCCTTTGTCTCCACAAGCACTGTCTGTTAATATGCAAATGTATCTCCAGCCAAGGGCCTGGTGATTTCTTTTTTAAACAAGTCCTTCCTTCACCTCAGCAACAGTTTTCAAATCAATGTTCATATGACAAAATTCTTGGCAGGTGGGGGGTCTGCATGACACTGTTATCAGTCAAAAACAGAAATATGCAATTTTGATATTAATAAATCATCTTGCCTTTCACTAATACAGAATGAATGAACCAAAGGAACAAGGCTGATTTTTCTGTTATTTGACACATGGCAATGTCTCAATGTGTCAGTACCATGCAATAAAGGAAAAAGTTATATTAATAGATTTTACTGATTTATAACAAAATTGATAATAATATTGTTTTAAATGCAATCAACAGTGTGCATTCAAAATGACTGCCACCATTATAATCTTCAGAAACTCCTATTTACAAACCAGTACTTTAGATGATTATCATCACAGCAAGTTAGGGCATGTTTACTCTTTGTTACAGTGAAATACCCAGGAGGTACTTCCTAGGTATGGTAGCCACAACATGATCAAAAGACTATATTGTCTTTTGAATTGAAGTCTATTATGTTACTGCCAGATTACTACTCTAATGGCAGTCAATACAAATGCAACTGTTTTAATTACAGTTTTCAAGTTAGGTGTATATACCTCATGCTGTGTTTATAGTAGAGAATTGCTGTAATAATTGCTTCTGCAATAATGCTGCAAAATGTGGATGTTTTGGAAACTGTTTTGTTGGTGTCACTGGACAGTCAGAAAACTGGTCCTGTCTGCCACAGAACTGGACTCAATGCCCCAGAAATCTGAAGCCCTCCCTCCTGTACCGTGCCTATAGCCATTAACCTGCCATATCTTCCTATTTCTACTTTCCATTTTAAAATTATCATCCAGGTTTCCAAATCCCACGGACCTCGCCCCTCCCTATCTCTGTAACTTCAGCCCAACAACTCTCCGACATATTTGCACAGCTCCAATTCTGTCCTGTTGTGCCTCCCCGACATTCAGTGCTGCACCATTGGTGGCTGTGTCTTCAGCTGCCTAGGCCCTAAGCTCTGGAATCCCCTCCCTTATCTTCCCTGCCTCTCCAGCCCTCTCTCTCCTCCTTTAAGATGCTCCATAAAACCTACCAACCTATCCTAAAATCTCCATATGCAGCTCAGTGGCAAATTTTGTTTTATAATGCTCCTGTGAAATGCCATGGGACGTTTTATTACATTAAAAGTGCTTTGTAACATAAAAAGGAATCCAAAGGTGCTCTATTGGCATATTAAGGGTAAAATGGTTGTCAGAGGAGCCAAACAACAAAACTTGCATTTATATAGCACCTTTAATATAGTAAAATGTCCCAAGGCACTTCACAGGAGCATTATCAAACAAAATCTGACACTGGGTCACCTAAGGAGCTATGAGAACAGATAAGTTTTAAGGAGCGTCTTAAAGGGAGAAAGAGAGGTAGAAAGGTGGAGATGTTTATGGAGAGAATTCCAGAGCTTAGGGCCTTGACAACTGAAGGCACAGGTAATGGTGGAGCAATTAAAATTGGGGATGCTCAAGAGGCCAGAATTGGAGGACGACAGATATCTCTGGGGATTGTGGTGCTGGAGGAGATTATAGGGAGGGGCTGAGGCTATGGAGGGATCTGAAAACAAGGATGAGAATTTGAAAATGGAGGCATTGCTGGACCAGGAACCAATGTAGGTCAACGAGCACAGGGGTGACGGGTGAACAGGACTTGATTCGACCAAGGATATGGGCAGCAGAATTTTGGATGAGCTCAAGTTTAAGGAAGGTTCATGTGGCATCCACTTTCTACAGTAATATCCTTTAGGCTTGATATTACAATCAGGCCCTGAGAGTTTCTCCAGTTAATTGACAGGTTGGGGATCAGAAAATGGGGCAGAACTCAGGTCTGCACAACAATGTCAATGTGTTACGAAAGTGTAAGTTTTGTTTCAGAATTGTAACGACAGGTTGGAAGAATGCACTGTCTTTCTCTAGTTCCAATACTCCACTGGTCACAACCTAAGTTTAAATGTTTTATCCAGTTACCGATACAGCCAATTAGATACTTTATCTATATTAGTTTCATAATAAAAAAATGCCAACCAGATTTCTTTTTAAAAAATGACAAAATTATTAATTTATTATAAAACAAGACTTATTCAATAAAGGTGCAAAGCTTATTAACACACAGTTTGAAATATGAAAGTATAAATATATACCCTTCTAAAATAACCTAACACGCACGCACGAGCACACACACTGGTTAAAGAAAAAGAAAAAAATGAAAAAACTGTTTCTGTGAGACCAACTTTTTAAAAAAATATTTTGGTCAAGTTGTCAATTCTTGAAGAAAAAGGATAAGATTGGGAATGTTCCAGATGGCCTTTGGTCTGAAATCTGAGTACACGTGTGGCTGTCACTGGGATCTTTCTGGAGCAGTTCAGTTCAGGAGACATCGAGCAGTAGTCTTGCAGGCTTTTCGGGAGAATTACTGCATCAGTGGTTTCAGCTTTCACACTGGATTCTGAGAAGATTTTTCAAAAAGAGGTGGAAAAGGATGAGTTGGGTGGCTTCTCTCATAGCAGGCTACACACCAACTGAGCATTCAAACAATCCACATCCAAATCAAAAAGCCAAAACTCCTGACAACCATAAACCTAGGCGTGACTTCTCTGTAAACAACTCCAGTAATCAGCAAGACTCCTTATGTTTATTTTAGCACTTCATTGTCTCTTCCAATAAGTGTTTTTTTTAAAAAATCCAGTGTCCTTTCAGTAACCCTTTAAAAAAAAGCAAATCCAGGCATCTCCTCTGTCTTTCATATGAACCAATTTTCACAATCTTTTAAACTCGAGTCCTCAAAAAATATTAATCATGGAAGCACCTTCATGACAGAATGAAAACTAAAACCACGGGGTGACTGAACAGCCTTACTCAGCTCTTAATTGAAGGCTTGTTAACTACAGAAATGCAGGATGGAGAGCAGGAAATAATCCCATCTAGAATCAAGCTGAGGCGGTCACTGGCATTTGTATATTTAACTATACTGGGCATATGTGGTCGCCTGGATACCAATGTTGTTGCCCAGTCATTTTGGCTGCAGATCTATGAAGTCCAACGATTACAGAAAAGAAGTAAACCTGTATAAAATACTCCCATAACTTAGTGAAATGAGGACTTCCTTTTAAAAAATGGTGTTGCAGCTGATACAAGTTATTTGAACTTGCAGCCTTCATGAACTTTGTTATTCGGAGATTTATTTCACCACTTTTTACCACATATTCCTCTATGAATCACCTTCCTCACTTTTTTTTGCTCTGTAATTGTCTACTGTTTTCTTTTTACAACTGCACTCAATGTACCATTTTCCGTCACTGTCAGATGTCCCAGAATGATAATCTTGGCTTCTAAGCATCGTAAATCTGAGATTACGGGTGGCACAGTGGCGCAATGGTTAGCACCACAGCCTCACAGCTCCAGCGACCCGGGTTCAGTTCTGGGTACTGCCTGTGCGGAGTTTGCAAGTTCTCCCTGTGACCGTGTGGGTTTCCGCTGGGTGCTCTGGTTTCCTCCTATAGTCAAAGACTTGCAGGTTTATAGGTAAATTGGCCATTATAAATTGCCCCTAGTGTAGGTAGGAGAATGGTGGGAATATGGGATTAATGTAGGATTAGTATAAATGGGTGGTTGTTGGTCGGCACAGACTCGAAGGGCCTGTTTCAGTGCTGTATCTCTAAAAACAAAAAGCATGTTTCCTGTTCTGCTTTGGATTATTGAGTGTTCCCCTCACATGTAGAGATTGAACTTAAATCATTTCGATAATTAGATGCCCATATTTTGTTAGGGATACGGGGAGCACAATGAACAAAGGGCTCAGAGAATCCGCAAAGCAGCAGCTCTTTAAAGGGTGTTGCTCCCGAAAATCATTGGTGTTTTGCAGCTGCGTTAGCCAGCAGGAATGCACATTAAGTGGGCCGAAAACTGTCCTCCTTGGTGAGGAGACTGTAGTAGATAGTGTCTACAGTCCGAATCCATTGTAAGGTATAATGCCAGGACAGTCCTCCTTGTGAAACATAGATAGTGAAGGCATGTTTATTCAAATGTGTCTAAGTAGTACATATGTCAGAAATCTTGGCTTCTAAGCATCACAGGTCTGAGATGCAGTCACACCTGCCTTTGTTCTCCCTGCAATCCGCTTCCTCCTCCAATGAAGTACAGCAATCGTAATGCCCAATGGAGTTCCCAGATTTAACACTGCAGTTATTACTAATGTAAAAAGATGAAAGAACTTGTATTTATATAGTGACTTTCATGACTTCAGGATGTACAAACGCACTTTGCAGCAAATGAATTACTTTTGATTTTTTATCAAACTGCATGAAACTGACTGCAGAGCTCCTCGCTATTTTCATTAATGGCCTACATGCAGGTGTCGAGAGAAACATCTGCAAGTTTGCAGACGATGCCAAGTTACGTGTGAGTGTTTGGACTATGTTGCATGTTTGTTTGGTACACTTTCACCTTAATATGCTTAGCTAGTCAAGCTAGAGATTCCTTAGTCTGAACTAATTAGAACAATAACCTTTATTGCATTATAACTATGTACAGTCTTCCCACCAGGAGGGAGGTGATGGCGTAGTAGTAATAGCACTGGACTAGTAATCTAGAGCCCAGGCTAATGCTCTGGGGACATAGGTTCGAATCCCACCAGGGCAGATAGTGAAATTTGAATTCAATTAATAAATCTGGAATTTAAAAAAGTTAGTCTAATGATGACCATAAAACCATTGTCAATTGTTGTAAAAATCCATCTGCTTCACTAATGTCCTTTAGGGAAGGAAATCTGCAGTCCTTACCTGTAGCAATGTGGTTGACTCTTAAAAATCCCCTCTGAAATGGCCTAGCAAGTCACTCAGTTCAAGGGCAAATTAAGGATGGGCAATGAATGCTGGCCTATCCAGCAACACTGATATCCCACAAAATGAAAAACTTTGAGTTCAACCCCTCCTGGGCCATTCAACTGAGTTTCTGTCAGTTGCAGAATATGTGCTCTCTGTCTGATAAGACTGTTAAGACTTGCTCCAGTGTCCAATTTAAAAGTAGTGACACGTCCATTGACATATATATCAGCAGACCAAAATGCCTGATTAGGATCATTGATCTCAACAAGAAAGTGTTTTGGTTGCTCTCCTGAAGGAAGTTATTTAACTTCGTTAACCACTCTATGTTTGAATGTTTTTTCTTTTGAACTTGTGGTAATAGAGATTTTAATTTGACACAATCTACCAAAAGCACTACCTAGAACTGTACTCCAGGGATAATGTTGTCACTGAGACTGCCCTCAATGCAGCCCAGCCTCTGCCAGTCATGGATGAGCTGGACATACAGCCAACCAAATCGGAACTCAGTGATGCCATTGATTCTCTAGCCAGCGGAAAAGCCCCCGGGAAGGACAACATTACCCCTGAAATAATCAAGAGTGCCAAGCCTGCTATACTCTCAGCACTACATGAACTGCTGTGCCTGTGCTGGGACGAGGGAGCAGTACCTCAGGACATGCGCGATGCCAATATCATCACCCTCTATAAAAACAAAGGTGACCGAGGTGACTGCAACAACTACCGTGGAATCTCCCTGCTCAGCATAGTGGGGAAAGTCTTTGCTCAAGTCGCTTTAAACAGGCTCCAGAAGCTGGCCGAGCGCGTCTACCCTGAGGCACAGTGTGGCTCTCGTGCAGAGAGATCGACCGTTGACATGCTGTTCTCCCTTCATCAGATACAGGAGAAATGCCGCGAACAACAGATGTCCCTCTACATTGCTTTCATTGATCTCACCAAAACCTTTGACCTCGTCAGCAGACGTGGTCTCTTCAGACTACTAGAAAAGATTGGATGCCCACCAAAGCTACTAAGTATCATCACCTCATTCCATGACAATATGAAAGGCACAATTCAACATGGTGGCTCCTCATCAGAGCCCTTTCCTATCCTGAGTGGCGTGAAACAGGGCTGCGTTCTCGCACTCACACTTTTTGGGATTTTCTTCTCCCTACTGCTTTCACATGCGTTCAAGTCCTCGGAAGAATGAATTTTCCTCCACACAAGATCAGGGGGCAGGTTGTTCAACCTTGCCCGTCTAAGAGCGAAGTCCAAAGTACGGAAAGTCCTCATCAGGGAACTCCTCTTTGCTGACGATGCTTCTTTAACATCTCACACTGAAGAGTGCCTGCAGAGTCTTATCGACAGGTTTGTGGCTGTCTGCAATGTATTTGGCCTAACCATCAGCCTCAAGAAAACGAACATCATGGGGCAGGACGTCAGAAATGCTCCATCCATCAATATTGGCGACCACGCTCTGGAAGTGGTTCAAGAGTTCACCTACCTAGGCTCAACTATCACCAGTAACCTGTCTCTAGATGCAGAAATCAATAAGCGCATGGGAAAGGCTTCCACTGCTATGTCCAGACTGGCCAAGAGAGTGTGGGAAAATGGCGCACTTGCACGGAACACAAAAGTCCGAGTGTATCAAGCCTGTGTCCTCAGTACCTTGCTCTATGGCAGCGAGGCCTGGACAACGTATGTCAGCCAAGAGCGACGTCTCAATTCATTCCATCTTTGCTGCCTCCGGAGAATACTTGGCATCAGGTGGCAGGACCGTATCTCCAACACAGAAGTCCTCAAGGTGGCCAACATCCCCAGCTTATACACCCTACTGAGTCAGCGGCGCTTGAGATGGCTTGGCCATGTGAGCCACATGGAAGATGGCAGGATCCCCAAAGGCACATTGTACAGCGAGCTCGCCACTGGTATCAGACCCATCGGCCGCCCATGTCTCCGCTTTAAAGACGTCTGCAAATGCAACATGAAATCCTGTGACACTGATCACAAGTCATGGGAGTCAGTTGCCAGCGATTGCCAGAGCTGGCGGGCAGCCATAAAGGCGGGGCTAAAGTGTGGCGAGTCGAAGAGACTTAGCAGTTGGCAGGAAAAAAGACAGAAGCACAAGGGGAGAGCCAACTGTGTAACAGCCCCGACAATCAATTTTATCTGCAGCACCTGTGGAAGAGTCTGTCACTCTAGAATTGGCCTTTATAGCCACTCCAGGCGCTTACCCATTGTCTCTCGAGATACGGAGGCCAAAGATGTGATAAAAGAGATTTTACTTTGGCACAATCTACCAAAATGCCCTATTTTCTTACAGCAGAAGCATTCTGCTTTGTTTGCAGGACACTGTTCATGCCTGTGGGTACTTTTGGTGCCACATCGCTGGCTGTTTTAATGGCATCTTTCATTTCCCCCACCTTGTGTACTTTTTTTTTCTGGTGCTTCTTTTACAGCACTCTGGTTAAGGAACGGTATGGTTGCTGGAGGTTTCCTGAACCAAGGTCTTTCTTCACTTCTCAGGATTGCTCTGTTGTTCTTGCAGACCTCTTCTTGTCTTACCAGCTGAATAGCATTGTCCAGGGCGAGGTCTTCTTTAAACTGCAATAAATCTAATAGGGATTCATCAGCGATACCTACTACAATGCGGTCTCTGATTAATTCTGCTTTAAAGTCTTCATATTCACATACTTCAGCTAGCCTGTAAAGATCATTGATAAAAGTATCAACTGCTCCGCCTAGTTTCTGGACCCTTCTGTTGAATTTTGCTCTTCCTAAAACCTTATTGCTCCACAAGCTGAAATAAGAATCAAATGCTTTCAAAACTTCATCAAATTTGGAAGATGTCTCATTCATGCTTTGTCTTGCAATATCATCTGCTATAGCCCCAATAGAATACAACAATGTCTTAACATGCTCTGCTTCAGACTGGCTGTCTAATTTGGAAGCAATTCTGTATCTCAGAAATCTTTTTCGCCAGAGTGAGCACATTTGGGTTTGATTTGGTCCTTCCATGTGTCCAAACCTCTCTATTTTGAATTTTAGTTCCATAGATTTAATTTGTTTAAATTTCACTTTTGAGTTTTTCTCTCCAGTATCGGAAGTTTCCCACAGTCCCACTCTGAATCCAGCTATGGCCAACATTTTAGCCTTTGAAATCTCGCCGCTAGACCGAGGATTAATTTGATCCTGTATTAAACTCAGTTTTATAGTGCTACTGCTATACTCCTTTAACTCCTTCTCACAGAGAATCGAATATTTGCAGTCTCATTTTTTTCCCGTTCCATGTGTAAGGCACCAACCTCGGATCAGCCCTTGCTAAGGACTTTCCCAATGCTGCCTGCTTAGTGCCGTTAGGGACAAAAATGTTTTAATCCCTTTTCAGGTTGCTCAACAGATCCTCGATTGTTGCTTCATTCTCCAACTTGAAGCCTTTGATCTCTGCACTGGATTTCTACCGCCGATTCCCCTCTCTGTGTCTGGAGCTCTGGAACTTTTCCACACCCTCTTCTCGAGTTCTGCAGTTTTGGCACTTTTTCCAGGTCAGTCCTCTTCGAAATTTCTTCAAATTCTGGGTGTAGCATGGTAAGAGCCACCGTTGTTTCCGATCTCACTGCTGATCACCATATTGTATGTTTGTTTGGTCTGCTGCCATCTTAATATGCTTAGTTAGTCTAGCTTAGAGAGATTCCTTAGTCTGGAGTAATTAGAACATTAACCTTTATTACATCATAACTATGTACAGTTTCATACCAGTCTGTGTGACTCCTCCAAAGCCATGCTGCATCTAACTACAAGTCTCTCTCACATGTAATCTCTCACATCATCATGGTAGGAGGTATTCGTTACACTCTCTAGCCATTAACCCTTTCAGACCCTTACACTACAGACAACAGAGGATGTTTAACTACTGCAAGCAGATCTCGATGTGTTGGGTAAATGGGCTCGTGTAAGGCAAGCTTTTGTGTCCACTGTTGTAATTTAGGGAGAGACAGCAGCCAAAATGCATATAGCAAGAGTCCACAAACAGCACTGAGATAAGTGAACTTGGGTGTGCTCTGGGTGCAGCAAGTACTGCACACGTCCACTGGCAAGGCCAGGAAATTGGCCCACCATTTGCATAATACTGATGAGCTATGGGCATCAGTTGTGGCCCCAGAGTCAGCTGACCAGTTTTAGGGAGAGCAGCAGTTGTCCTGGGGGGGGGTCAGGAGTGAGGCAACTGAGAGGAATTAGGGGTGGGTGTGGTGCAAGCGTAGACCAGCAGCAACCCACAGTTAGAATGTGGATCCATGGGAAGGACTCCTGTTCCTCCTAGCTACAGAGTCTGGTAAGTTTAAAATATTATATTTACCTTTCTAGTGGCATAGTTCCTTTAAGAACCACTGGTTTGACTGCTCTGCTGCTAAAAAAAACTGACATGGCACAATCAAATTTCTAGGCCTGCTTCTCTTCTTCAAATAGTACCAGATGGGATGTTTTATGATCTTAGCAGGGAGGTAGGACCTTGGTTTAATATCTCATTCAAAAGAAGGCACCTTTGACAATGCAGCACTCCCACAATAGTGTCAGCCAGGATTATGTGCGCAAGACCCAGGAGTCAAGCTAGGACCCATGATCTTGCCACTCAGAGGAGTGTTATCATTGTGACAAACCGATAGTTGAGGCAGCTACAGTAAGCAAATGTGTTGTGGGAACACCTGCTGACCTTGTTCTTCTAGGTAATAAAAATCATGGGTTTGGAAGATGCTGTTGAAGGAGCCTTGGCAACTTGCTGAAGTGCATCTTGTTTGCCGGTGGTGGAGGGAGTGAATATTTAAGGTGATGGATGGGGTGTCACTCAAGTGGGTTGCTTTGTCCTAGATAGTGTTGAGCTTCCTGAGTATTGTTGGACCTGCATTCATAAAAGCAAGTGAGCAGTATTCCATCACATTCCTGGCTTGTGCCTTGTAGATGTTGGACAGGCTTTTGGGGAGTCAAAAGGTGTGTTACTCGCTGCAGAATTCCCAGTCTCTGACCTCCTTTTGTAGCCACCTGTGGCTCATGCTTAACCGGGAGTCAATGTAGGTCAGCGAGCACAAGGGTGATAGGTGAAAGGGCCTTGGTACAAGTTAGGACAAGGCATCAGAGATTTGGATGACCTCAAGTTTAGGGAGGGTAAAACATGAGAGGCCAACCAGAAGTGTGTTGGAATAGTCAAGTGAATTTGTTCTATTAATTTCTGGCGTTGCCTCTGTGTCAGTGTCTTGCTATGCCTACTGTGTCTGCCTATCCATATTTTTGTGTATGGTTCTGTGATACGTTTTGGACATATCTGGATCTTACTGCAGGTCTATGAGTGTAACTATTGACCTGTGTCTGTGCTAACTTGGTCACTGACTATGTAAATGTTTTGTGCCCATCTCTATGTCAATACGAGTTCTGTGATTATGGCCATCTATTTTAGTGTTTATTCTTTGGTTAATAATACAGAAAAGATCCCTGAAAAGTTCCTGCCATTGTTTGTGCCTTTGTATGTGCATCTGTTGGTTTGTCCAAAATCTGTAACTGAGTAAGGGACCCAAGATACACAATTAGAGGGCACAGCCAACATCGAGAATGAATGACGGTATAACGGCCGGTTAGGTGGGAGATGCAGTTCAATGTAGTGAAGTATGAAGTAGCACATTTTGGGATAAACAGTGAAAGGAGATATACTCCAGTAAGATTCTTAATAGACGGAGGAACAGAGAGAACTTGAAATACAGAAACATGGATATTTAGGATGAGTTAGTTAGAAAAGTCCAGACATATGGGAAACTAGGTTTTATATAGAAAGACAAGTTAATGGAGTGGACAATAGGACGCACATACAATTCATTGCAGAGAAATGAAGTAGTACAGTTTTAGGAGGAAAAGGGAAGTATATTCTAAACTGTGAGATCCTCAACTGTGTGAAGGAACATAGTGACCTCAGCGTGCACAGAAACAGATCTTCAATGGTGGGGTTACAGGTAAAGATGACTATAAAAAGGCATTTTTGTTTTTTTTACATACAGTCATTGCATATAAAAGAAAATAGTATTGAATTAGTATAATATATTGCTTAGGCCACAATGTAATATTGAATGCAGCTTTGTGCACTCCCTTATTGCTGCCAACTGTGGTAGCACTCTTGCCTCAGCATCTCGACAGTTGTGGGATCAAATCCCACTTCAGACACTTGAGCACAAAAATTAGGCATCCAGTACTGAGGGAGTGCTGTACTGACACAGGTACTGCTTTTGGATGAGAGGTTAAACTAAAGCGCCACCTGCTCATGAAGGTAGATGTAAAAGATCCCATTTCGAAGAAGAGCAGGAGAGTTATCCCTGGTGTCCGACCCAATATTTATCCCTCAATCAATATCACCATCAACATCAAAACAGGTTATCTGTTCATTATCACAGTGCTGTTTGTGGGAGCTTGCTGTGCGCAAATTGGCTGTTGCGTTTCCTACATTACAACAGCGACTACACTTCAAAAGGTACTTCAGTGGCTGTAAAGCACTTTGAGACATCCTGACGTTGTGAAAAATGCTATATATACATGCAAGTCTTTGTTTTATAGGAAGGATATTAGGACCTCTGATAAGGTACATCAAAGTTTCACTAGAATGATGCCAGAAATAGAAGGTTATAGTTAATGAGGAATGATCAAAGGGGATCTAATAGAGGCTTTCAAAATTGTGAAAGGATTTCCATAGAGAAATAATCAAATATTGTTTCCATTTCCTGTCAAATTGGTAACAAGAGAGCAAAGACTAAAGATTATCAAATAAATTTCAATATAGTTTCTGACAAGTCAACCGCTGCAATAACACTACTAGATCCAAGAATATCAATCACAAGTAGAAGATAAGTGGTGCTGTCTGTCTTTGCAGCATCAACAAAAAATACATTTAAATTGAAAATCAGAGGACTGAGTTGCATAATGCATACTCACTGCATGCAACTGCCATATTCTTCCTCGACGACACGCACAAATGTAGGACAGTTAAATCTTAGAAAACAAAGTAGTTACTTCACCCCATTACAAAAACAGAACACCACATGGACCCCAGTTTGATTCCACTTTGAATAACTTGTGCTCCAGAGTGGATATTACACACTTGAAATGTTGCCCCTCATGTATTGTGTCATTCAGTGGGGTCCATTAGTGGCTAGTTGTGGTATCGTACCTTCACATCTCAGATAGGCTGCAGCCTTATAACACACTCATATTACTGTAATGTTCAGAGTTCAGAGTGTGCACGGCTGGCGAAGAAGCCCACCCACTGGCAGTGTAAGCTGGCAAACTGTGGACGCGGTGCCATGACTTTCTGTCTATTAAGCAGGCTTTGTGCCAGTGAGGTGAACTCAGCAAAGGAGACACTAAAGGCTGAATTTTAAAGTGGCAGCATGGCTCTCGGTGGTGGCACCAGAAGTGGGTGTGGTCGCCGCATGAGCGAAATGCGACCGGCTGACCGTGATCACGCAGCAGCCAACCAATTAAGGATGGGAGGTGTGGGGCCCACGCAATCAAGTGCCTGAGACAGGGTAGGAGATGCCAATGGCCCCATCATCTCGCACAATGCCAGGTGCTGACACCATATTTAAAGGGCTGAAAGCCCTGCATTTACTCCTGCCTGGATGGAAATAAAGCCTCCCTGAGTGCCCACTGTTTCCTCTGGACCATGTCTGCTGTCTGCACAGCCCCTGGACCGTGTCTGCTGTCCGCACAGCCCCTGGACCGTGTCTGCTGTCCGCACAGCCCCTGGACCGTGTCTGCTGTCCGCACAGCCCCTGGACCGTGTCTGCTGTCCGCACAGCCCCTGGACCGTGTCTGCTGTCCGCACAGCCCCTGGACCGTGTCTGCTGTCCGCACAGCCCCTGGACCGTGTCTGCTGTCCGCACAGCCCCTGGACCGTGTCTGCTGTCCGCACAGCCCCTGGACCGTGTCTGCTGTCCGCACAGCCCTTGGACCGTGTCTGCTGTCCGCACAGCCCCTGGACCGTGTCTGCTGTCCGCACAGCCTCTGGACCGTGTCTGCTGTCCGCACAGCCCCTGGACCGTGTCTGCTGTTCGCACAGCCCTTGGACCGTGTCTGCTGTCCGCACAGCCCCTGGACCGTGTCTGCTGTCCGCACAGCCCCTGGACCGTGTCTGCTGTCCGCACAGCCTCTGGACCGTGTCTGCTGTCCGCACAGCCCCTGGACCGTGTCTGCTGTCCGCACAGCCCCTGGACCGTGTCTGCTGTCCGCACAGCCCCTGGACCGTGTCTGCTGTCCGCACAGCCCCTGGACCGTGTCTGCTGTCCGCACAGCCCCTGGACCGTGTCTGCTGTCCGCACAGCCCTTGGACCGTGTCTGCTGCCTTTACAGCTTCTGGACTGTGTCTGCTGCCTGTGCTGCATAACAGGCAAGGTGCTGATCACGGGTCTGCTGAAGGAAGACCACGGGTGGCTCCACGGTTTGGTGATGCCTCCCTGCAGGCTGCAAGGGCAAGGCAGGAGGAGGAGACATGCCGGCCTGACCAAGCAAGCCTGGACGTAGATTGTGGAGGAGGTCAGCAGCCATGCAGTTGCCCTCAGGACATGGATTCAGTGCAGGAAGTAGGTCAATCACCTCATCTGGGCAACTAAGGTGAGAACTCCAAACACTTTGGACACTTTGGGCATGGCATGTGGCTCAGCGAGAGGGAGCAGTTGTATTTAAGGGATTGGCTACCAGTCACATTCATTGGGGAAGGGCAGGACATGATGCCTGTGGCTGGGCTGCATCTCAGTGAGGGGGGCATGCCAGTCATTGTTAAACCCTACATAGTGCCTCAAGAGGACCCGCATGCAGGAGGCATAAGTGTGCCCATTGTAGTCCACTGGCGAGCTCGCTGTACAATGTGCCTTTGGGGATCCTGCCATCTTCCATGTGGCTCACATGGCCAAGCCATCTCAAGCGCCGCTGACTCAGAAGTGTGTATAAGCTGGGGATGTTGAGCACCTCGAGGACTTCTGTGTTGGAGATACGGTCCTGCCACCTGATGCCAAGTATTCTCCAGAGGCAGCGAAGATGGAATGAATTGAGACGTCACTCTTGGCTGACATACGTTGTCCAGGCCTCGCTGCCAAGGTCATTCCAAGCCCGGGGACAGCAAGGTCAGCAGCCTGTCTCCACCTCAGCTGACAGCGCAGGGGGAGAACCATGTAGGAGCACCGGGAAAAGATTTAAGAACACCTAGATGCACTTAGACCATCACGGGTGAAGATGCAGTCGAGATAGGTATTAGTGCATTTGGTGTAATGCAGAATAAACAAATGATGTTCACTATGTCTCCTTTCTGTTGTTGATGCCCTTTGGGACTTCATTTCGACCCTTCCTCCCAAGGAGCTGGAAGCAAGGGTCCAAGCCCCAAGCGCTCAATGCTTCAGCCCTGCCACTGTGCAAAGTGCACTTGGGTGCTGCAATGCGGAAGGAAGGAGGCGACAACAGGGCTTCTTAAAGCTAAGGCTTTATTGCTGTGGTTCCAGAAGGTGGTAAGGCTCAAAGGAAGTGTGAATGTATAAGGCCATCTTGTGCGTCCCTTGTGCTTATCTCATGGCACATTTCCTGCTGTGCCTGGGGCCCTTCATCTGGCACTGCCTGGGCAGCATCCTCCTCCTCATCCTCATCCTCAGAGGAGAAACTGCACTCTACGATATCCTTACTGGTCAACACCTTGCCCCTCTGTAGCGCCAGGTAGTCCAGTGCACAGCAGATCACTATGATATGTGAGACCCTCGCCAAGGCTTACTGCAGGGCTCCACCGGATCGACCTAGGCACCTGAATCTCATCTTCAACAGCCCAATAGCCTGCTCGATGGTCACTCAGGTTGACCGATGGCAAGTGTATCTCTCCTCTGCATCCGTGGCATGAGTAGCCACGTACTCAGTGGGTGGCCCTTGTCTCCAAGGATCCATCCCCGAAGGTGCGAGGGGGCACAGAAAAAGTCTGGCACCCGGGACTGCCTTAGTATGTAGGCATTGTGACTGCTTCCTGGGAATTGTGCACAAACCTGTAAGATCCGTTTGCAGTGTTTGCAGACCAGTTGCAAACTGAGCGAGTGGAAGCCCTTCTGGTTAATGTAGGCAGAAGGCTGGTCAGTGGGAGCCTTTGATTAGGGTGGGTCCGATTCTGGGGTGGGCATTTCGATCCCGGCGGTTGATGGTTCTGATCCTGGAAGCACGTTGGAAGTAGGTTCGCTTCCAGGGTTAGGAGGAAACATTCCTGCTCCTGCAAGCCCACAAGCAGTGCTGGAAAATTACTTATCTCCTCCACACAACTATTCTCACCTCCCTCTAGCTTTCCCTGGGAAATTTGGCTGGCCCAGGTTTGATGCTAGAAGACAGATATAATTTGAGGCATGCAGCCTTATTATAATATTTGATGACGATCCTGCTTCCTGGGAGCAAGTTGGTTGCCTGCCACCTGCCTCACCTCTGTTAAAATTGGCAGTGAGCGGGTTGGAGGAGGGTTGGGATCAGGAATGAGATTTTTTTATATTTTCACATCACACCTGACCCAAGACTACCCATTCTTTGGGGGGGTTGCAATTTCCTCCATGCTGTGAGTTGCAATCGCCAGAAACGGCTGGTCCATTTATGCCACTTTGCCATTTGTTTCACACAAATGGCATCTCACCCTTAACCTCCCTGTTATTTTTAAGAACTTTCTAGATTTTCACATTAATTGCCCATTAAACTCGCCGTGGAAAGCTAAGTCTGGTAACTAATAGCATAGGTAGTTTAACAACGTGATAATTGTTAATGCAATTCCAATCAATCTTGCTGGCCCAATAAGTGAACAATGCAAACTACTCAGTCTTATTCCGGAATGTAGTCAATTGCAGCAGTGAGTTGAATGATAGATTAATGTGTTTTAGTGATGTTGAGGGAGGAATGTTGGCTGGAAGAATCTCCCAGCTCCTCTTTGAAGTAGTGTTCACAGGACCTTTAACAGCAGCCTGACGGGGCCTCGTTTTAGCATCTCATCTGAGAGACTCTCTCAGCATTGCAGCAAAGCGTCAGCGTAGATTTATGTGCTGATGTCTTTGGAGTGGGGCTTGTTTCCAAAACTGTCTGATTCCGAGGCAAAAGAGCTACCTACCCACTGAGCCAAGATAACAGGAATCAGTTGTTGGCTTGCAAATGAGTGGAGATTCTGAGATTGAAACCCCAATGACGAGACTGTGGCCATCTCCGAGAGGATCCGAACACCAACGGTTAGTAAGGTCATGGGTCACTGGAATAGTCCACAGTGGATGAATTTCACCAAAGAGAAGGACTTGGTGAATGATGAGTCTAGGGAAGGGAGTGTAGATAGTCTGGGTCATGTCGATATCAAAAAGGAGCTGTTGGGCGTCTTGAAAAACATTAAGGTAGGTAAGTCCCCAGGGCCTGATGGGATCTACGCCAGAATACTGAGGGAGGCAAGGGAGGAAATTGCTGGGGCCTTGACAGAAATCTTTGTATCCTCATTGGCTACAGGTGAGGTCCCAGAGGACTGGAGAATAGCCAATGTTGTTCCTTTGTTTAAGAAGGGTAGCAAGGATAATCCAGGAAATTACAGGCCGGTGAGCCTTACGTCAGTGGTAGGGAAATTATTGGAGAAGATTCTTCAGGATAGGATTTACTCCCATTTGGAAACAAATGGACTTATTAGCGAGAGGCAGCATGGTTTTGTGAAGGGGAGGTTGTGTCTCACTAATTTGATTGGGTTTTTTGAGGATGTGACAAAGATGATTAATGAAGGAAAGGCAATGGATCTTGTCTACATGGACTTCAGTAAAGCCTTTGACAAGGTCCCTCATGGCAGACTGGTACAAAAGGTGAAGTCACACGGGATTAGAGGTGAGCTGGCAAGATGGATACAGAACTGGCTCGGTCATAGAAGACAGAGGGTATAAGTGGAAGGGTGCTTTTCTGAATGGAGGGCTGTGACTAGTGGTGTTCCGCAGGGATCAGTGCTGGGACCTTTCCTGTTTGTATTATATATAAATGATTTGGAGGAAAATGTAGCTGGTCTGATTAGTAAGTTTGCGGACGACACAAAGGTTGGTGGAGTTGCGGATAGTGATGAGGATTGTCAGAGGATACAGCAGGATATAGATCGGTTGGAGACTTGGGCGGAGAAATGGCAGATGGAGTTTAATCTGGACAAATGTGAGGTAATGCATTTTGGAAAGTCTAATGCAGGTGGGAAGTACACAGTGAATGGCAGAACCCTTAGGAGTATTGACAGGCAGAGAGATCTGGACGTACAGGTCCACAGATCACTGAAAGTAGCAACGCAGGTGGATAAGGTAGTCAAGAAGGCATACGGCATGCTTGCCTTCATCGGTCGGGGCATAGAGTATAAAAATAGGCAAGTCATGCTGCAGCTGTACAGAACCTTAGTTCGGCCACACTTGGAATATTGCGTACAATTCTGTTCGCCACACTACCAGAAGGATGTGGAGGGTTTGGAGAGGGTACAGAAGAGGTTTACCAGGATGTTGCCTGGTCTGGAGGGTATTAGCTATGAGGAGAGGTTAGATAAACCCGGATTGTTTTCACTGGAACGACGGAGGTGGAGGGGCGACATGATAGAGGTTTACAAAGTTATGAGTGGCATGGACAGAATGGATAGTCAGAAGCTTTTTCCCAGGGTGGAAGAGTCAGTTACTAGGGGACATAGGTTTAAGATGCGAGGGGCAAAGTTTAGAGGGGATGTGCGAGACAAGTTTTTTACACAGAGGGTGGTGAGTGCCTGGAACTTGCTGCTGGGGGAGGTGGTGGAAGCAGGTACAATAGCGACGTTTAAGAGGCATCTTGACAAATTCATGAATAGGATGGGAATAGAGGGATACGGTTCCCGGAAGTGCAGAGGTTTTAGTTTAGACAGGCATCAAGATCGGCGCAGGCTTGGAGGGCCGAATGGCCTGTTCCTGTGCTGGACTGTTCTTTGTTGTTAGAGATTTTAAAAATTACAAATTTTAGGTTTTTACATTTTTTTCTTACCTTTCCATTTGGCCTGTTTTTTTTCTCTCTTAATCCAATCTTTCTTTCAATCTCTTTCTGCACCTGATTTAACTCAAATTCAATCTCCTTTTCAGCCCTTCCTCTGTTTATTTATCAATCCTTAAATCTCAACAGTTATGGAGATACACTGTTTGTCACACTGCTTCCAGATGGCCCTTTATAAGCTTGCACTCCCAGCAAGTTATGGCACAAACATATTCTGAGTGAAAAAGTGCAGGAAAAAGTCTAACTAACATTGAGATGCCTAGCTCCAACAAGACCTGCCCATTGTTCTGGGGTTTTGGTGCCTCTTCTGCTGCAGTTACAGTGGATGAACGGAGTAAACTCCTTGCAACTATTCATCCCAATGTGTTTACTACATATTTTATTCATTTGAGGGATTTAAAAAAATGTTGTGGGTTCAAGTAACAAAATGAGAAGCAGAATATAGAAGTAATTAGGCCACAGTTTTTAAGTTACAGATACTGCGACCGGAAATCCACAGGTACGGACATCCCAGTGTAAATTCTGAGCTGCGCCCACTCAGGATTTCTGCTGCTGACTCTGCCAAAGTTCGCAGGGCTAACGAGAAGTCCACTGATTAGCATGTGAATTGTGTGCATCTATATCTCAACGGTGGCATCTTGGGCCTCCAAATGCTCCAGGTTTCTAATCACTGCAAGTCGCAGTGTAAAAGACCGCTGAAAGTCCGTGGGCAAGTGTAAATATAATGAATGGTGAGCACGTTCAACCTTCTTTGAAATAGTGCCATGACATTTTTTGCATCCATCTGAGAGGGCTGACAGGGCCTCGGTTTAACGTCTCATCTGAAGGACAGCACCTCTGACAGTGCAGCACTCCCTCGGTACTGCACTGAAGTGTCAGCCTAGATGTTTGTGTTTCTGGAGTGGGGCTTAAACGCACAACCCTCTGACTCAGAGGTGAAAGTGCTACCAACTGAGCAGCTATGGAACAAGGAGCAAAAGAAACAGAATGAGACTAACTGGAAATGTCAGGGATATGGATTTAGACATCCCACTGGGGAGATCCAAATGCTTTGAAAACCACATTTTGTGGATCCCATAAGCTGCTGTTGGGCCTCACTTGCACCTCAATGTTAGTTTATTTTAGGAATGCTGGTCTACCATTCAAGATAGCCAGGTGCTATATTGCTCTCTGCTCACTCCAGCCCCTAATTAAATGTAAAAATGCTTGGAGAGAAACGGGAGAGGATTAAGAGAAATATCATAAAATAAAGTTGTTCCGTTAACACATCTATGACTTTTCATGATCCTGACTCTGATTTTTGTAACTTCTGTTATTTTTGCAATGATTAAAAACATGATTTCCTAAGAAATTGCCACGATAAATTTGCAGCCCCCATTAAGGTACAGTGCACACTCCACACAAATTAAAGATTTGCTGCCACATAAATATTCTCCTTTTAGGTAATCCGCCAAGTTCTGGTACAAATTGGTAATTTACAGGAGTGAATAATCTGAGGGAGAGGAAGCATCCTCGGAGAGACTGGCTGCATGTTAAATGTCACACTCTACCTTTGCCGTCCTTGTCTACAATTGACATATCGGCGTCAGCCTCTGCCAGGACCTCCAATGTTGTGTCGTGCCCTGCTTCTGCCGCGATCATCGCTGCTGTCCGTCCATCTTTATCCACCACGTTCGGTAGAGCTCCCAGTGAGAGGAGCAATTTGCAGATTTCAACATCATTTGCAACGGCAGCCAAGTGTAGGGCGTATTCCCCCTGGCTGGGCTCGCCCAAATTCACCAAGTGTGGGACTCCCATGGTCAACAACTTCTCTATCTCGGCTTTGTCCCGCTGCCTGACATACTGGATGAGTTTATAAACTTGCAAAACTTGCAGCCGTCCTTGTGCTAGGTGGGTCATCTCGCCATTGCAAGGTCCATTTCCCTCCTCTTCACATTCGGGGTATTCTAATTTAAAAAAAATAAAGCAATGAAATGTTTAGTGATCTGAATCGAACTGTACCCCCTCACGTCTTTTACTCAAATTGTTTTGGACTTAATTAGCTTCCCACGCACTTTCCCCACTCAGGAGGAATTCTGTACCTGTTGATGTTTAAGTCACCATCTGAGTTAAGCCGAAGCGGCGCAACTTGAGCCCATGTCGATAATCACACGTTAAAATGCAGAGCGGGTAACTTACCCCGTTCCGGGAAAAGCTTTATCGCAGGGCTAATAGTTAAGCGAGCCTCTCGTGTTAATTAAAACACTTTCACCATATCCGAAAAGGGGGAAGGGAAAGAAATAGAATCAGATAAAACGGGGCAAAAATTCACACTGTCTTCATGGTTTTATTTCCACCCCCACAGTTTCCACACTCAACTACAGACACCAGAGAGAGAAGTACAAAAGACTTGAAAGAGCTTGAACCAAAGCACTCTGCTGCCATGGCAACAAAATGCAACCACATCACAAAGAATGCCGAGTAATAAGGAAATGGAAAGGGTTCCATGCCACGTGGGAGCAGCAGAGAAGCGATTAAAAGGACTCGACTCTGGACGACAAAGCAACTGGTACAATAGAAAAGACATATGTTGCAGGAGGTTTTTTTTTTACTAATGACCTGAGACCGTAATAAAACTGCTGGGCTGAGCCCCTCAGCAGGTCTCAGGTGCACTGTTGTAACAGTTTCCCTTCTGGGATAAGAACCTGTGGAGAGAGCAACACAGTTAACTTTCCAGGCTAATGACCTTTCATCAGAACTGGAAGTGAGGAGATTTAACAGGTTAGAGCAAGGGCAGAGCCAGGGAAAAGTGGGCGCTGGGGGCTTGGATCAAAGGGGTGGGTCTGAGACAGTGGGCAGAATCTTAGCAGCCCCCAGGAGGCAGATTTGGAGGTGGTCACGATTTCTGTGTGTGTGTGGGCTTTATTCAAGACAGCTGCCCTGATCTGTCTTAGTTTGACTATTGGAAACGCGCCCCCTCATGGTTGACTGACAGCATAGTGAGCAGTCTTACCAACACATCATAGAGCAATCAAACACACGGGTGGCACAGTGGCGCAGTGGTTAGCACCACAGCCTCACAGCTCCAGCAACCGGGTTCAATTCTAGGTACTGCCTGTGTGGAGTTTGCAAGTTCTCCCTGTGTCTGTGTAGGTTTCCTCCGGGTGCTCCAGTTTCCTCCCACCACCAAAAGACTTGCGGGTTGATAGGTAAATTGGCTGTTATAAATTGCCCCTAGTATAGGTGGGTGGCAGGGAAATATAGGGACAGGTGGGGATGTTATAGGAATATGGGATTAGTGTAGGATTAGTATAAGTTGATGGTTGGCACAGACTCGGTGGGCTGAAGGGCCTGTTTCAGTGCTGTGTCTCTAAATAAAAATAAATGAAATAAACAACAGCGAGAGTTAGTTTGGAAAGTTGCGCATCGGATCAGCTCCCCGATGCGTACCCGCCTCCATGTGCTTTTGCCGGATGATACGATCAGGTGAGGAGGGGTCACAAGGTTCCCCTCTTGCCCTTCCTTTTGTTTGACTAGAACAGGATTTTATTCCTTTTTAAACAGTGGTTGTGCTTACCACTTCAGTGAGCATTGTGATCGTAAAGAACCAATCGGAGAGGTTTATTTGAGTTTAAACAAGAAAGAGGTGAATTTATGGTACTTAAAAAACTAAACCCAATCTAGATAAAATAATAAAATCACTCACACATGCACATGAGAATCATACACACAAATATAGTATCGAGTGTTAAGAAATAGTTTAGTTTGGATTAGAGACCAGAACAGGTAAAAATTAATACACAGTCAGTGAGGTTGGATGACTCCATTGTTTTCTGGCTGAAGTTGTGATCTTGAAGTCTGTGGCTGGTAGCAGTGCACTTTGTGGTTGGCCCACCTGGCTCAGGAATTTCTTGGAGACAGAATTGTAGGTGGCTTTCTTCCCCTGGGGTATCTGTCTGTAGTAATCTGTAGGCTTGGATGGTCCACAGTTGCAGGCGGCTTTTAAACTTGTGATGTTATCTGGAGAGAGAGAGACACACACATACAGTCCCATGGGGATTCTGCCTGGTTAGCACGTGAAACCTATCTGCTTCAAGGTCTCAGTAGCTTGTCTACTGTGTGTAACAAAACTCCCAGTTTTACACAGCCTGGGGAGACGGCCACATAGTTCTTACAATCCTCCTTTGTTTTTAATGATGTCCAAAGTCTAAAACCCAAAACCTCTCTCAGGTGGTATTGTTGTTGTTCACCCGCTGGAGGGACATCTCCACTCATGAATGCCTCAAGATGGCTTTGAATGTCTTGTTAATGAAAGAAATCTCGGGCAGTTCATTCAATAGGGCAAACCATTGTGTTGGGTAAAGGCTAATCAGACATGTGTCTCCCTTTGATGCCTTGGAATGTGAAAGGTATTCAAATGCAAATGGTGGTGGCCATTTTTAGCTGTGGCAAAGTCCTTGTAAAAGTTGAAAATAATATTCCAGCTTTCTTTTTTTTAATTCAATGTGGGTTTCCTATTGATGAATTAAAAAACCTTCCTTTGGTATAGTAGGTTTTCTTGACACGGAGGTGGGCTGAAAGCAGCAGTGTCTGCCCGTCCAGCGGCAGAGGGCAAATAATTAGGCTAATTTAAATACAATTTGGAGCAGTTGATCAGAGTGCCAGGTGATCTTGTAAACAGGGCTCAAGCCCCCTCTGCCCCCCCCCCCCCCACCACTGCTGTGCCAGACCCCCGGCAGGTGCGAAGAGGGGGCCTCACAGCAGGAGGTCAGAGCATCATTAATGTTCAGACTGTGTAGGGGCTCAGTGGCAGCAAATGGTGTATTTAATTGTAGCTAAAGTATAAATTCTGAGCAATAATGATTCGGCGGTTGCCATAGCATCACGTAGTGTGAGATTGTTATTTTAAACCCTTAAGTTATATGTGGAAGAAAGTTAATCTTGTATGAGTGTGTGGCTAGTGTGACAAGAAAGACAAAGGATCAGTTCCTTAAGTCTTGTTCATTTCTAAAAGCCAATGGCTATTAGTTACAGTTTTGTTGCTACAGTAAAATCATCTTCCATAATATTAGAGCCTCATTTATGAGTTATGTTGTCACATTCCTCTAAAAGGAACATAATAGTTAAATACTTTTGATTACTTTTAATACGACGTCATTTTACATTTAACTCTCTTTCAATTACATTCCAGCTAATCATGTAAGAAAAAAGTCTTGTACAATACATAACACCAAATATTTATATTTTCTCAGTTTAATAGAAAAGGTAAATTTGTAATTCAATTCAATTCAGTTTTAATTTATCATGCATATGGGAATTAATTTTGAGTATATTGCTCATTCATTAATATATTACACGTGAATAATAAGAATAAAAATACCTTATAACAAAAAGTCTAACATGATTAAAATATATATGTTAAAAACTAATTCCAGTGCATTAAAATAAGGCTGTGTTTGCTGACAATGCAACCACTAGGTGGCACAGTACTTTCACATGCGCAAATGCAGGCTCTTCAACTGGAACGTCAGTGTCTGCGACGTTCAGGCAGCTGCCAGGATTAAAGATGGCACTGCTCAATTTATCACAGGAAATGCTTATGGGGACTGGATACCCGATGGCACGTTATTTTGCACGCGCGAAGATGGACCAGGCACGAATACGTGATGACGTTGATGCTGCGCGATGATGTCATCCCACGCACGCGCCACTTAGTCCTGGCAAGATGTAACTGCACATGTGCGCATTTGGCGCACTCTGATGATGTCAGTGGGCTGCTGCATTGTCAGGAATTACTTTGTTAAAATAATCAATCAATGAGTCCCATCATGAGTGCATATCCTCATCTATTCATCAAGCTCCTGTTATAAGTTCTTATAGAGAAAGGCACAAATGAGTTCAAGAACCAATTTGTCCTACATCTAAGGGATTGTAGCCTTTTCCCTGAACGCATCCAGCAGTAATACTGAGACAAGGGGTGATTCCCAAAGTTCATAACACTCTTTACTTTTGTCAAAATTATTTGACAGAAGATTTCGTCAAGCAAGATCTGCATGCCAAATACCCTTCCTGCCTGGTTCAACAATCTCTATACCCTTAAAGAATCTCCATTCCTAAGTCAACAGTACCAGGAGAGACATCCAAAAAATTGTATATCATGTCATGAAGACCCCTACCTGCCAAGAGTAAGGCAGATTGGTTTTGTCACATGAACATTAATTTTAAACTGTTGCTGGAGTGAAGAAATGACTTGTTTAAAGAGATCACCAGATGTTTGGCTGGAAGATATTTGCATACTAAGAGACGGTGCTTGTGGAGACAAAGCAACTACTCCCTGGTCCAATTAACCCAAATGGATTGTGATCACCAGACATTGAAGGTGTAAGGAAGCTCGCATTCCAGTGTCTGCTAAGGTGATAGAATCCATAAAGGCAGGAGTGGTTAAACCAGCTGGTTACATGACTAACTTACTGGTCCAGGCTTTTTGAACTAGACACAGGACAGTTTGAAGACAGATTACAACTGAACCTGGAACAAGAGAGCCTCTCTCCTGGCTGGCTGTCGTTCGCTTTCTCACAAACCTCTGGACCCACTTAAGTCGCTTAAACCTCAAGAGAAAAGACTCCTACATCGAAACAAGTTAAAGCATGCACTGGGCCCCAACGAACAGCAAGACTTACCGGCAACCAAAGACGCCACATCAAATTCAAAGGGCCGTAATTACAGCCCAGCTATTGCCTCAAACTTTTCCCCTTCATTCTTTCTACCTTTTCTGTCTCTATCTGCGTGTGTGTTTATCGCGTATGCATACTAGGTCAAGTCGCATATTAGTAGTCGTTAACTGAATTAGAGTTTAAGATTAATAAACTTACACCTTTCTTGTTTAAATCTAAGAAAACCTGTCTAATTGATTTCTTTGCCTTACAATTGGAAAGCGGTGAACAAGAATTCACTGAAGGGGGTCTTAAAACATGGTGTTTTAAAAATTAAACCTTGTTATGTTTAAACCAGGCGAAGGCTGAGAGGGAACCCTTAGACCCCTTTCTCACCTGGTTGTAACAATTGTTACAGTCTACTTGTCTTACCACATTTTTTGAATTATTATCCTTTTTGGCTGTAAATTCTTGCTTCTCTCTGTTATTTGCATTGCTTAATTTAAAATTCTGGATCACTTTGATTTTTTTTTATTTGCAAAAAGTAACAGAGTTATCAGGAGTAGACTGCATTTATAAATCTTTATAAATACCTAGTTGAACTCCAAGCAGATTGTTTCTTTAAATTCAAAACAGTTCAGTTATCTTTCATAAGACTGAATGCAGCAAGATAATTAGCAACCACAAGCAGGTAACTAACCAATTGCGGCTGAACGAGTGGATTACAGACTGTGATAAGGACTGTATTGGTTTTGTTAAGTTTCACACAATCAGCACTTTTTTCACATAATATTCTACAGCATGTGGCGAAAATAAATTGGCTGTTTTCAAGAAGGTTAACAAGGATGCCTGCTGTAGGAAGTGATAAGCGTCTGGTGGAGCATTGGCCGGTGCTCTTTTGAGTTTAGGGTTAAGGCAGGCCAAAGGAAGTTTTAGTCTGTATCAACATCTGATATTTCAGTGCTGCCAGTGGATGCCAAAGTAGTGCAAAAGGTGCTCCACTTGATACATGTCAGTGACTATGTATTGAGCAGTATGTTGGTATTGCTTCCAGTAAAAAGTGAATTGATTCAATGCTATAACCAGATTACACAGACTTACAAAGAATATTCAACACAGGAAAAGGCCATTCGGCCCAACAAGTCTGTGTTCTCCAGTAACCTGAAATTTGAAAGATGATTTGATCAGTTTGCAAGCTATGCTAGCAACTGCTTCTGAATCATATCAGCATCCCCCCTCATTGATCTAACTTTGCCTTTTATTCCTCTGGAATGTTATTTGAGAAGGTATTTAAACACGATCTGTAACATCATTTTCCAACGCTGTATTCTTCTGCTCATCGATATGTAGAATTCATTTATAAATTATAAATCATTCTTCAGCTTACAGTGCCCATGATAGTTTTTTACTGGAATGGATACTACCCAGGACTGTACTTAGGGACCAATGGATATATATGGCATATACACGCATGCCTCAATTTATAATGCTGTAATAATTTTGTAAAATCAATGACATTGCAATATTCCTGATTATTGGCTAATAATTGAGTTTTTTAAGATTAACCTTTTTCTATGTTATTGTCAATATTAAGCATAAAGTTACAACTATAACTGTAAAATGTTACATTGATATTTTTGCCCTTGGAATGGCATTTCATCCCAGGACAGTAAACGTTAAGGTCTTCTATCAAAGGAATTAAATGATAAGATATCCATTATTAAATCTCAAATAGTTGGTAATATTTATTAGTTATTAAAGTATTTGAAACTGTTTAGATCTATTATTGAAGTTGCCTGAAAACTTCACAAATGTTCATTGAAAATATTTTTTTAACGGTTTAATGGCCCTTTTCCTTCAACTGTGTTCTCTTTTTTTCTGCTGAAGCCAATGACTCATACTTGGGTACAGTTCCATGAGTGCCGGACACTTCCTGATACTTCACTCATCTAGCGACCTTCAGACTTTGGAATGTATTGCAGTCAAGCCTGATCTTGTCCATAACAATAATCAAGCATGCGAAACCTGGCCGATTTCTGTTCACATCCCAATCTCTAGTTTGTGTTGGTGGCAGACAAATTTAACTCCTGTTATGAGAGTCCATATGTTTTTGTTAAAACTTGAGAATCGATATTTTTTTTTAAAACTGAAAAGGATTTCAGTGGACATTGAGACATCTGGAGATATCTGAACCTTATGGATGACATTGGAAGGAAGGCAGGGTCAACATGAGGTTCCTGGTTTTGATAAGTAAACAAATACTGGAAACCAGTTAATTTCAAGGAAACCATCAAGGGGGTTGACCAAAGAGCTACACTTTGCGTGACAGGGGAGAATTTATGACTTGGCATGTGACATGTTTCGGGAAGGTTTTGGTTAAAAGCCAGTGGGTTTGGACTAAAGCTGGCAATAGGAATTTGATGTGGACTTTCCAGGAGATCAGAAGAAGAACTAGACAAGTATTACCTCTCTGTAAAGAATCTTTGCTCTTGAAAAGAAAAAGCTTTTATGAAGTGGTACTGTTGTCTCCTGCATTTTTGAAGAAACCCTGAATTTGCAGAAACCTTGCATCTTTAAAAGGACTTTTGCATCGAATGTGAGAACTGACACCTTTTGCTACACCCCTAATGGAAGACCTATGTGAAGCCTTCAACAGTTGAATTTCTTTGAATGCCTACCCAACACAGACTGTTCATCAACCTCGCCTGGAAAGACTTTGAGTGGCATCCAACTATTTGACTTTGGGACACCTCACCAAATCAAAGAACCTCCTTCCAGATCATTGCAGTCTAAGTTTTTTTCAATTCCTTTTATTCCCTTGCAACAGCTGTAAACCAAAATCCTTTTTCCCAGTTAACTGTTTTTTTGATGTATGTGTGTGTGAATGAGGGCTCGCGAAAAAATAAGGAGCTTTAATATCTCAATTTGTATATATATTTACTTCATTATTGGTTAAGACTTTGTTTTATAATAAATGGGTTAATTTTGTTGTTTATTTAAAAAAAACCTGGTTGGTGTGCTTTATTCTGGGGACAAATAGGGTATCTAATTGGCTGTTTCGGTAAGTGGGAAAATATATTGATATGCTGTGACCTGTGGAGGAGTGGGACTCAATTAACAGTGCACTCCTCCTGCCTCAGTTGTAACACATTCCATTACCACCCCAATTAACCTGGTACAAAACTGAAATCTTCCTGGACTATATGGCTTGGTATTATGAAAGTAACCCTGTCATGGAGCCAGAGTTCCATTTTTTTTAAATTCATTCACGGGATGTGGGCATCGCTGGCCAGGCCAGCATTTATTGCCCATCCCTAATTACCCTTGCGAAGGTGGTGGTGAGCTGCCTTCTTGAACCGCTGCAGTCCATGTAGGGTAGGTACACCCACGGTGCTGTTAGGAAGGGAGTTCCAGGATTTTGACCCAGTGACAGTGAAGGAACGGTGATATAGTTCCATGTCAGGATGGTGTGTGACTTGGAGGGGAACTTGCAGGTGGTGGTGTTCCCATGTATCTGCTGCCCTTGTCCTTCTAGTTGGTAGAGGTCGCGGGTTTGGAAGGTGCTGTCTGAGGAGCCTTGGTGCATTTCTGCAGTGCATCGTGTAGATGGTACACACTACTGCCACTGTGCATCGGTGGCGGAGGGAGTGAATGATTGTAGATGGTGTGCCAATCAAGCGGGCTGCTTTGTCCTGGATGGCATCGAGCTTCTTGAGTGTTGTTGGAGCTGCACCCATCCAGTCAAGTGGAGAGTATTCCATCACACTCCTGACTTGTGCCTTGTAGATGGTGGACAGGCTTTGGGGAGTCAGGAGGTGAGTTACTCGCCTCAGGATTCCTAGCCTCTGACCTGCTCTTGTAGCCACAGTATTTATATGGCTACTCCAGTTCAGTTTCTACTCAATGGTAGCCACTAGGATGTTGATAGTGGGGGATTCAGCGATGATAATGCCGTTGAATGTCAAGGGGAGATGGTTAGATTCTGTCTTGTTGGAGATTGTCATTGCCTGGCACTTGTGTGGCGCAAATGTTACTTGCCACTTATCAGTCCAAGCCTGGATATTGTACAGGTCTTGCTGCATTTCTACACGGACTGCTTCAGTATCTGAGGAGTCACGAATGGTGCTGAACATTGTGCCATCATCAGCGAACATCCCCACTTCTGACCTTATGATTGAAGGAAGGTCATTGATGAAGCAGCTGAAGATGGTTGGGCCGAGGACACTACCCTGAAGAACTCCTGCAGTGATGTCCTGGAGCTCAGATGATTGACCTCCAACAACCACAACCATCTTCCTTTGTGCTAGGTATGACTCCAACCCGCGGAGGGTTTTCCCCTGATTCCCATTGACCTCGGTTTTGTGAGGGCTCCTTGATGCCATACTCGGTCAAATGCTGCCTTGATGCCAAGGGCAGTCACTCTCACCTCACCTCTTGAGTTCAGCTCTTTTGTCCATGTTTGAACCAAGGCTGTAATGAGGTCAGGAGCTGAGTTGCCCTGGCGGAACCCAAACTGAGCAGGTTGTTGCTAAGCAAGTGCCTCTTGATGGCACTGTTGATGACACCTTCCATCACTTTACTGATGATTGAGAGTAGGCTAATGGGGTGGTAGTTGGCCGGGTTGGATTTGTCCTGCTTTTTGTGTACAGGACATACCTGGGCAATTTTCCACATTGCAGGCTAGATGCCAGTGTTGTAGCTGTACTGGAACAGCTTGGCTAGGTGCGCGGCAAGTTCTGGAGCACAGGTCTTCAGTACTATTGCTGGAATATTGTCAGGGCCCGTAGCTTTTGCAGTATCCAGTGCCTTCAGTCGTTTCTTGATATCACGCGGAGTGAATCGAATTGGCTGAAGTCTGACATCTGTGATGCTGGGGACTTCAGGAGGAGGCCGAGATGGATCATCAACTCGGCACTTCTGGCTGAAGATTGTTGCAAATGCTTCAGCCTTATCTTTCGCACTGATGTGCTGGGCTCCCCCATCATTGAGGATGGGGATATTTGTGGAGCCACCTCCTCCAGTTAGTTGTTTAATTGTCCACCACCATTCTCGGCTGGATGTGGCAGGACTGCAGAGCTTAGGTCTGATCCGTTGGTTATGGGATCGCTTAGCTCTGTCGATCGCATGCTGCTTACGCAGTTTGGCATGCAAGTAGTCCTGTGTTGTAGCTTCACCAGGTTGACACCTCATTTTGAGGTATGCCTGGTGCTGCTCCTGGCATGCCCTCCTGCACTCTTCATTGAACCAGGGTTGGTCTCCTGGCTTGATGGTAATGGTAGAGTGGGGGATCTGCCGAGCCATGAGGTTATAGATTGTGGTTGAGTACAATTCTGCTGCTGCTGATGGCCCACAGCGCCTCATGAATGCCCAGTTTTGCATTGCTAGATCTGTTCGAAATCTATCCCAATCAGCACAGTGATGGTGCCACACAACACGATTTTATTCCATTCATAAGGGAGACCATCCTAACTTCCTATGTTTTTGTGAAATATGAGTCTTCCACAGTCATGTAATAAAATAGTACTCCAAAATTATCATTATCAAATACTATATTGATGCTTTGAAAACAAAGATCTCTGGATAATAATTGAAAGCAGTTTGTTAACTCTAACTTCTATGCTTTCCAGCTAAAATGTTGAGAAGACTAAAGCAATTGTCTCAGGCTGAACCAAATTGCTCACAACTTTGGCATCCTGTTCAACCCCATATCCTCGCCATTACAAAGATAATGTACTCCCTTCTTCGTAATATTGTCCACATCTATCCCTAGCTCTGTCTACCCTCTGTTAAAACTCTCAGCGGTGCTGTTGTCACTTGCTGGCTCAACTATTTCAATGCTCTCGCAATGGTTCCCCTTCCTCCACCCTCCATAAATTTCAGCTCATCCAAATCTCTGAAATTCAATCCTGCATCAAGTCCAACTCACCCATCACCACTGTCTTTGTTAACTTACATTGGTTCCCAATTCCCCAATGCCCCAGTTTAAAATTCACATCCTGGTGTTCAAAACCCATATATGGCCTCACCTCTTCCCATGTTTGTAACCTCCTCCAGCCCTACAACTGCTCCCAAACTCTTCATTCCTCTGGCCTCTTGCATATCCACCCTTTCCTTAAGCCCACCAGTAGTAGCTGTGCCTTCAACCACCTAGACCCCATGATCCAGACTTTCATCTGTAAGCCCCTCTGCTTTCCTCACCTTCTTAAAATCGTCTCTATAAATCCATCTCTATAACCAAACTTCTGGTAGCCTCCCCAATACCTTTTCCTTTGATTGGTGTCCATTTTTGTTTTGATTAGGCCTCTGTGGAATGCTGTTAGTGCTTTTGAAAGCCTTTCTGTATTAAAGGTGAAGACCAACGATTGATGATTTAACAAAACAAAGTATTGGAGATAGCACTGCAAGTACCAGCTGCACACACTGGGCTGAATTTTTTCAGCCTGGCGCGGTTCCTGGTGGTGGGAACGCAAGTGGGTGCCATCGCCGTCTGTCACATGTGTGGTTGGCCAACCACGATCATGCAGCAGCCAGCCAATTCACATAACTGAGGTGTGTCCTATTGCAAGATGGGGGCAGGCTATGAGGCGATTATAGCGGCGTCAGCTGGCAAAAATGCAGGGGCCGGCGCCATCTTTAAAGCACTGCCAGCCCTGATGGTACTGATGCCTTTGATTGATGCAGTGAATCTGCTGTCCCACCCGCACCCCCCCCCCCCCCCCACTCCCACTGCTGTTCCCGCACGCCCCCCCCAACTGCTGTTACTGCTGGACCCCGACCCCAACCCCCGTGCTGCCCCATTCCCCCACCTCCCCACTGCTGCTGCTACATGTGGAGTGAGTGACCAACCAGAAGGTGGCAAGAGAGTGACAAAGGAGTGAGGCATTGGCACATCCTTTCTGATGCATAGCTGTATCTTAGCGACAGGCTACCTTTTTTCAGAGCTCACCCCAATTATGTCCTCTGAGGGCAGACATGAGGAGGAGCCTGTTGGGAGACTCCATCAGGGGACATGGGGCTTTCCTGTTGTTCTTCATGTGAAGTCCAACTATGTCCCTCTTTCTGTTTGCAGGAGAAATGGGCCTATAACATCAGGGAAACATTGAGGACTGCTGATGGGATCCCTGATGTGTGTGCTCTTATGCCTGCAGAGGAAGAGGCTCTAGAGCTAGAGGGGGCCCTGAGCGGCTGAGCTATTACAAGTGGTGAGACTGGAGTGTCCACACCAGAGAGTGAGGAGACATTGTATTCATGTATCCTCCACCACACTTCTGGAGATCCATATCATGCATGGTTGGCATGAGGAAGTCTGAACAACTGAACTAACAAATGTTTGTGTTCTCTCATGCAGGTCGTGGCACATCGCTGGTACGTTCAGCCACTGGGACAGAGAGCCTGCTGTCAACCTCTGAGGAGGAACAGTTACAGGATGCACCGTCACATTATTCCACTGCACCCTCTACCAGCACAGATACTCTCACCTCAGTGGGTATGTACTTAGGCTTAGATTCAGGATCACAAGCTGGCGAGGGCACCACACACGCACCCAAGCAGCTGGCAGAGGCTGTGACAGGTGAGGGCACTGACCAGTTGGAGGACTGTGGGCGACCTGGCCCTGGCTGAGCCTCAGGCTGATGACGAGCCTCTGGTGAAGGCAGCACACAACATGCTGGAGTTGCAGAGAGAAGTAAGGGAACATCTGGCGAAGCTGCCATGAGTGAATGATGGAAGAGTCCATCCAGGCCATTAGTGCAGCCATATCTCAGGCATGTGAGGGCATACTTCCTCCATCGAGAGGTTGGCGACCCTGATGAAGACCCAGATCCCACTGATGCATGCAGACCTGCACACCATCACCTTGGCCATGAGCTCAATGCAGCAGTGGCAAGGCGAGAGAGGGACGAGACACTTGGACTCTTTGCCAGGTCCTCATCCATCTCAGGTTACCAGGGAGGTTCAGGTGAGCCTTGAAAGGGAGGGGGACAGTCTGCCTCCCACATCTGGAGGCTCCACTCAGGGTGCACTGAGTTGGACAGTGGCTCCTCAGCCCCTCTGCCAATGACTGCAGCTCCAATAGTCGCGATGCCTCAGGTGGGTGCTGCACCTGTGCAGGAACCCCTCAGACAGCCAGGGCCCTCCAGATTTCACGCAGCCAGAAAGCCAAAGTCATCCCAGACAAGGGACAGCCCAATCAGCAGCCTGCCTCCATCTCAACTTCCAACGCAGAGGTTCGCACAGTGTAGAAGCATACCAAAGTGTACCAAAAAGTGCACCTAGATGCACTTAGGATTCCACAGGTGTATTAACTGTGGCCTTGTCATTGGTTGCTCCAATGGTGTGAATAAATGGAGGTCAAAATCATTGTTGTAAATGGCACATGCTTTCATTGCTGCCATCAGCCTTGCTCCCTCGATGAGCTGCCAGTGTAGGCACAGGCTGAGTTTGATCAGTGCCTCAGATATGTCAGAGTGCATGGTGATCTGAGCACTAGGAACTGGAGTGCGATAGGAAGGAGGAGGCATGTGGAATACAATGAGGTGAGTCTTTATTGAGTTCACTTTGACAGTCCAGTACGGTGTCAGGAATCGGGTATGGATGAGATTATCCAATGCCTCCCTATGCATCTCTCAATGGTCCTGGCCTCCGGTGCAAGGGAGTCAAGATCCAGTGCTGCCTGCTCAGTAGCTTCTTCCACAAGCTCCTTGTTGGATGAGGACTGGCAATCAATCATGTGTTCTCCATGTAAGGCCTCTCCCCTCTGCTGTGCTAGATTGTATGAAGAACAGCAGACAACAACGATACGTGAATCCCTCCTTGGGGCATGCTGCAGGGCTGGTTCAATCGAGGGTTTCTCACAGAGATGAATAGCTATATCTTCAATGGGGCTCCATCCCTAAAGGTGAACGGAGGCCTGCAAAGCTCTGGCAACTGGGAGACAAGAACACAGTAAATAGGAGCAGAAGTAGACCATATGGCCCATCGAACCTACTCAGCCATTCAATATGATCATGGCTGATCTTGGGCTTCAATTCCATTTTCCTGCCTGCTCCCTATATCCCTTGATTCTCTGCAAGACACAAAAATCTATCTATTTCAGCCTTAAATATATTCAACGATGGAGCATCCACAACCCTCTGGGGTAAAGAATTCCAAATATTCACAACGCTTTGAGTGAAGTAATTTCTCCTCATCTCAGTCCTGAATGATTGGTCCCTTATCCTGAGACTGTGTTCCTGTGTTCTAGATTCCCCGACCAGTGGAAACAATCTCTCAGCTTCTACCCTATCAAGCCCCTTTCAGAATCTTGTATGTCTCAATTAGATCGCCTCTCATTCTTCTGAACTCCAGAGAATATAGGCCCAATTTACTCAGCCTCTCATCAAAGGAAAACCCCCTCATCCCAAGGACCAATTTAGTAAATCTTCGCTGCACCGCCTCCTGCAAGTATATCCTTTCTTAAATGTGGAGACTAAAACTGCACACAGAATTCCAGGTTCGCTCTGAGGCCCCAGCACTGATCCTTGCGGCACCCCAATATTCACTGCCTGCCAACTTGAAAATGCCCCATTTATGCCCAATGTCTGCTTCCTGTTTGGACTGTTCAGCTTTGTAGGCGTCGTAGCTGCAGTTGTATATTGATGGAATGGAAGCCCTTCCTGTTGATGAAGGCTGCTGGCAGGTCTGTGGGAGTCTCGATGGCCACATGCGTGCAATCAATGACGCCTTGCACCTGGGGGAATTTAGCGATGCTCCTGAAGCTGATGGCCCTCTCGGTCTGAATGTCAGGGTCAGTTTAGTATCGCACATAGTGGCCGGCCCTTTTGAATATGGCATTGGTCACCTCCCTGATGCAGCGATGGGCTGTTGCCTGGGAAACCCCATACATGTCCCCAATGGAACCCTGGAAAGTGCCAGGCGCGTAGAAGTTGAGTGCCACGGTATTCTTCAGGGCCAAGGGCATTGGGTGTCCACTGAAGCCCATGGATTGCAGCTTGTCCTGCAGCAATCTGCATAAGTTGGTGATGGCCTCCTTGGAGCGCTGTAGTCTTTGCTGACACTGACACTCGGACATTTTCAGGTTGTTGAGGTGAGTTCGGTACACTCTCTGACGTGGATAGGCCCTTCTTATCATAGCCAGCTGCTGCAGCTCCCCCATTCGAACTTCACCGGCATGCCCAGCTGGATCCTAGCTCTTCCTCCCTCTGAGCCGCTGCTGCACAGCATGGGGGTCCACAAAGACTGGGTGATTGAGACCCATGCTAGCTTGCTAGTGATGGTCTTGCCTTGGGACCTACCCATTGCTACTCCCCTCTGAAGATGCACTAATGCCCCTCATTGCCCACCCTTGTAGACAGCCCAGCAACCGAGATCGCACCCACCCTTGCAGAGAGACCACCACTGCAGGCCGACAATAGCCTCCGCTCCCCCCCCCTTCCCCAATCCACTATTCACCATGGCTGCCCTCCCGCAGCAGCACCAAAGCTTTGCCTTGATGCCGCCACCTTTTAATGGCCGGGTATTTGAAGGCATGTGATCCCCATGCGCCATTGAGTAAATTTGAAACCCCTCATAAAATTGGCTTCAGTTCAATGCAAATGCATTCTAACTAGCTGCTCGCCAATTTAAATTGCAGTCCTGGTGTATCGTGGTGGCAACACTGCCTTGGAGCTTTCCTGCTGCTGACAAAATCCATAACCTATGTTGCACCCACCCTGATTTTATAGCCCCACCAACACCCCCCCCACCCCCCACCCACCGACATCTCCAATCCTGCTCCTGCTTGACCGGATAAAATTCGGCCCATGCTGTGCACCAATGGTAATTTAATTGGAATGGATGGTTCAAGGTACAACTCAGAACTGCAACCATAAGATAAAAAGCAATGTGTTTAAAGAAAACACTGCCACCAGGCTTTTATTTGTAAAACTGCTCACAGCTGTAAAATGACCAAAGGCTAGATTGTGCCAACCATGTGAAGGGGTTGTAGAATGTAATACTGAATTAAGGGGATTGTCATTTTGAAAACAAAAGAATGCATTCTTGGTGTCCAATAGTTCATGAAAACGTTTGATAGAATCATTAAAACCTACAGTACAGATGGAGGCCATTCAGCCCTCGTGCTTAGTTCCCACACCTGTTTTTCTGTAATGACAACTTGTATTTATATAGCACCTTTGACAAAGTAAAACATCATAAGGTGTTTCACAGGAGCATTATCAAACAAAATTTAACACCAAACCATATAAGCAGATATTAGGACAGGTGAGCAAAAGTTTGGTCAAAGAAGTAGGCTTTAAGGAGCGTCATAAAGGAGGAGAGAGAGGTCGAGAGGCGGAGAGATTTAGGGAGGGAATTCCAGAGCTTAATGCCATAGCAGCTAAAGGGACGGCCACCAATGATGGAGCAATTAAAATCGGGGATGCTCAAGAGGCCAGAATTGGTGGCGTGCTGATATCTCACTGGGTTGTAGAGCTGCAGGAGGTTATAGAAGTGGGAAGGGGTGAGGACATGGAGGAATTTGAACACAAAGTTGAGACTTTTAAAATTGAGATGTTGCTTAATTGGCAGCCAATGTAGGTCAATGAGCACAGAGGTGATGGGTGAACGGGACTTGGTGCAATCCTGTAAGTTCCTATCCTCAGGTACCTGTCCGACTCCCTTCTAAATTTATTTATGGAATCAGCTTCCACCACCTTTTCAGATCGAGCATCCAGAACCCAACAACTCTCTGAGTGAAAAAAATTCACCTCCTCTCCCCTCTAGATTTTTTGCCAATGATTTTAAATCTTTTAAACCTCTGGTTTTTGACCCACTTGCCAGAGGGAATAGTTTTTCCCTCACGACTCTATCAGAACTTCTCATCATATTGAAAACTGCTATTAGGTCACCATTTATCTTATTAAATAAAATTTTTGCATCAAGCATATGTTTTGTCTGTCACTTTTCCTGGGGCCAATAAGATAGTGGCAGGTGTGTGGGGACCTGAAGCCTACAACAGGCTTGAGGCATCTACAGCACTCCAGTTAAGTAGCAGACTTTCCCTGATGCACAATATTGTTCTCCTGGCTCTCCTGGTGTATATTATGCGCTGCCAGGGAATTTGTGAATCAGCTGTGCTCACATTATCTGGTATGTCTGGCCTGTTTGTGCACAAGTGCATAGAGCTCCTGTGCAACAACCAGCAGTGATGTACATGAGATGTGTCATCAACTCCTCATCTCATAGTTTAGCATCCTATTTCCTTTTCACACTTTGGGATAGTGCTGCTTGACTCATGTAAACTCCTTGCCACATATGCATGGCCGGAATGTCATATTCAGAAAGCAATGACAAATCACAACTAAACAGCTCTTCTTTGAAATAGTGCTACAGGATCTTTTACGTCCACTTGAGAGAGCAGACAGTTCAACAGCTCATCCGAAAGATGGCACTCCTTCAGATTTTTTAATCTATAAGCAATGTCACAGTAAATTAACCTTATTACAATACAGAGTATGTAACATAGTGTAACAGCCAAAATCTCCTGGCACTATAAATAGCACATCAGCCCAATTTCTGGAATTTGAGAGTTAGGGGTACTATACACCCTGTGAAGACTTGACATTTCTTTGCTTTTTCCAAAAGACTTCAAAAGAAACTGGAGATTTTATTCTCAAAGCTTTTATTTCAGGCAAGTGATGACACTTGTATAAAAGTCTTTTCAATTATGCTTTGCTGTTATAAACTACACACAGACAAACAACACCTGTGAACCACACAGCCTCAACAGTAATTCCCAGTGGGTTTTGGCATGTGAGTGGTGAGGATTGTTAGAAACTCACTGTCTGCAGCAGGAAACAGGGTGAAGGCATCATGGCAGTCGCCAACGAAAGTGGCACATGAATTATCCTTCTGTGGTGATCACACACTGGTTGTACAGTGATGGAGTGGAGGTCCTTCCCGCTCACACAAGCTCCCAGTTCATCTTGTAGAGCTCTGACAGCAACATGAGTGCAATTCTGGATGCAATGGCATTAACAAATGGGTGTGCTTTTACATTTGTAAGTAAGTTCTTAAGATAGGGTTCAAAGGCACTTATTGACACATAGGAAGTATGTATACAATGATAACTGTTGTTAATAACGATTACACATAGACTTAAGGGCATGGGAAGGAGCCTTAAGGAAGCAGCTCCAATGCCACTCTCTGGAGAGACAGCAATATCTGTGACCACTCTTTGCACCCACTGCTGCCAGGAACAGGCTCAGGGGTTCTACTGATTGGTGTCAATACTGATCGAATTGTCCCAGTCAGGTTGTGGTTGTGGAAGCTCTGTGCAAGTGGGGTATTCAGGCTGGTCCTCAAGACATCTATTGAAACAAAAGTTGATGCCACTCCAGAAGCCCTGAATGTACTGGTACTTTGTTGCTGCAGAAATGTCCTGGGTTTTCACCGTCTCTGCAGGATGATCTGCAGGCCATGAGAGACCTCCAGCACAATGTTGCAGGCAGTGGACTCCTTCCTCTTCTCCATCATCTCAATCATGGCATGTAAACCATCTTCACTACCTGTGTTAGGCCAGCATTTATTGCCCATTCCTAATTGCCCTTGAGAAGGTGGTGGTGAGCTGCCTTCTTGAACCGCTGCAGTCCTTGGGGTGTAGGTACACCCACTGTGCTGCACATGAGATCGATACTCCCTATACATAGACATTGAAATTTGAGCCCCTGTGTTCCTCATCTGAAGGTGATCATTTCTCCACCCTCAGTGGGGGAATGGCACTTTCACTCTCTTCCACTCCCTGGTACTTGCTCACTAGTGCTTCGTACTTCACCTGGTCAAAACCCTTCTGCCTCACTAGCTACTTCCTCCAGATTGTTGTCTCCGTGCTTGCACAAGTGGAACCAACTGCAAGCACAGAGACAAGCTGCCATTGGCATCATTGGTGATAAAAATGGCAGGAATAGCAGATCCGGGAGTGGCAGGGGTTATGCTGTGGAAGTGGCTAGGAGGTCATCGAGTGGCTAACTTCTTTATCTAAGGTGTGGTGCCCATGGTGTGAAACACAGGAGAGTTTGCTGAGATGTGTACACAATGAAATTCAACATTGAAGAAAGAGCAGCTTTGCTTTATATAGCACGGGAAGTTGACATTACTTATGTTGAGCCTGGCTGTGCCTTTACCAATCTTCCATTGCCACTTTGCCTCCAATCTTGCCATCTCCCACAACTTCTCGCCTATTATTTTCAGAGCTCCCTGTTTGTGTTAACAGTATTGGGTGCTCCCTCCCACCTCCCCCCCGCCCCAGTTGCTGTTCTCTGTTGGTGATTATGCACCCATCTTTTCTTTTCTGGGAGGAAAGATAATATTGGGGTTAATGACCACTCTGGGTTCCAACAGGTTACCTGGTCAGGTACAATTTCATCTGCAGGCAACATCATGACATTCTTTCTTTTGCCAAACAAAACGGTTCACATCTCGAGTCGCATTTGCATTTGCTAAACAAGCATAGCTTCCTCGTTGAATCAGTGGAACTGCGGAATTAACCCTATAAGCACGTGAGGTAAAATCAAGAAATGTACTGATCCAAAAATTGCTGACAAAACGGGAGCAAGAAAGGTGTTGGAAGTAAAAATGGTGGGGTCATACCAAATGCATTAAACATGCCATGATCGGAGAAACAATGCAGTTTTGAAGGCCAGCTCTCCATCTCATATCAAGCTGCTTTCATCTTTAAATGCAAAACTGGCACAGAACAGGAAGCTCGATGCTATCTTTCAGATAACTTTTGACTTAAACAGTGGGGCAGAAATTGCAAGGTTGTTGTCAGCTGCAAGTATGGGATAATATTGTAGCCTCGATTCTGCACCCTCTGTTCATATCTAGTTAGGCTCTGCACCAGGAGTGGAGCTTCACCATTTCTGCTGCTATCTGTCATATATTCCACCCACAGAGATTGAGCTCAGACACATGATGGAGCACGTAATGACAATGCAGTACCCATATGGATCAGAGTCTTATTTACTTCTAAGGTACCATCTGCTCTCTTTGCAAAGCCAGATTAATAAAGTCACACACCACCAGAAGCTAAAAAGCACCACTCACCAGAGCACCAAATGCTAGCACATACACTTAAGCTGCAACACAGTTACAGACACTGTGCAAGATAGTGATGCATTGGAAGAACAGGAAGATGAGATCCTGAGCCCTGGTGATGAAGAGGTAACTGATGAGAAGCTAGCCAGTGTTCCTCTTGAGTTGCCTAAGGATAATGACCTGCTTTGTAAATGAGACTGGCACTGTACTGAAGAAGGAATTAGATCTTTGCATATAACAGTGGAAGGTTGTCTGTCTAATCTGGGTGAGTACAGCATCAGAATATGTGAAGCCATCTCCCAAAAGAATGAAAGAAGGACTTGCATTTATATAGCGCCTTTCATGACCTCAGGAAGTCCCAAAGTGCTTTATAGCCAATTAAGAACTTTTGAAGTGTAGTCACTGTTGTAATGTAGGAAAAGAGGCAATCAATTTGTACACAGTAAGCTCCCACAAACAGCAATGTGACAATGAAAAGATAATCTGTTTTCTGTGATGTTGATTGAGGGATAAATATTTGTCAGGACACTAGGGAGAACCCCCTCTGCTCTTCTTCAAAATAGTGCCATGGGATCATTTATATCCAGCCCAGTGGACAGACAGGGCCTCAGTTTAACACCTCATCCAAATGACAGCAGCTCTGACATTGGAATACGTCTTCACTGCTACACTGGCTCACGGCCTCAATTTTTGTGGCTTAGTTCTTGAGTGGGACGAACTCACAACCTGCAGACTTTGAGGTGAGACAGCTACCAACTGAAACACAACTGCCACAATATAATAATAGAGTGGTTGCCTGGGCTCCAATAATCTAGTGAGAACATAGAACATAGAACAGTGCAGCACAGTACAGGCCCTTCGGCCCATGATGTTGTGCCGAACCTTTAACCTACTCTAAGATCAAACTAACTACCTACCCTTCATTCTACTATCATCCATGTACCTATCCAAGAGTCGCTTAAATGCCCCTAATTTATCTGCTTCTACTACCACCGCTGGCAGCGCATTCCACGCACCCACCACTCTCTGTGTACAGAACCTACCTCTGACACCCATAATGACTCAGCAGACAAACCCTCCTCGATGACCTCCCTTTCTGCAGCTGTGATACTATCCCTGATTAGCAATGCCACTCCCCCACCTCTTTTACCTCCCTCCCTATTCCTTTTGAAACATCTAAACCCCGGAACATCCAACATCCATTCCTGCCCCTGTGATATCCACGTCTCCGTAATGGCCACAACATCGTAGCTCCAAGTACTGATCCATGCTCTAAGTTCATCACCCTTATTCCTGACACTTCTTGCATTAAAATAGACACACTTCAACCCATCATACTGGCCGCAACTTTGTCGTGTCAATTGTCTAACCTTCCTCACAGACTCTCTGCACTCGGTATCTGCCTGTTCAACAGCTACCCCATCCACTGATCCGTAGCTCTGGTTCCCATCCCCCTGCCAAACTAGTTTAAACCCTCCCGAAGAGCTCTAGCAAACCTCCCGCCCAGGATATTGGTGCCCCTCCAGTTCAGATGCAACCCGTCCTTCTTGTACAGGTCCCACCTTCCCCAGAAGGTATCCCAATGATCCACATATCTGAATCCCTCCCTCCTACACCAGTTCTGTAGCCACGTGTTCAGCTGCACTCGCTCCCTGTTTCTAGCCTCACTAGCACGTGGCACCGGTAACAATCCTGAGATTACTACTCTGCTCGTCCTGCCTTTCAGCTTCCAACCTAACTCCCTATATTCACTTTTCAGGTCCTCATCCCTTTTCCTAGCTATGTCATTGGTACCGATATGTACCACGACCTCTGGCTGCTCCCCCTCCCCCCTAAGAATCCTGTAGACTCGATCCGAGACATCCCTGACCCTGGCACCCGGGAGGCAACATACCATCCGGGAGTCTCGTTCGCGACCACAGAATCTCCTGTCTGTTCCTCTAACCACTGAATCTCCTATCACTATCGCTCTCCTATTCTCCCCCCTTCCCTTCTGAGCCACTGAGCCAGGCTCAGTGCCAGAGACCTGGCCACTGTGGATTTCCCCTGGTAGGTCGTCCCCCGCAACCGTATCCAAAATGGTATACTTATTGGATCCCCAAAGACACATTGTACAGCAAGCTCGCCACTGGTATCAGACCCACCGGCCATCCATGTCTCCACTTTAAAGACGTCTGCAAACGCGACATGAAGTCCTGTGACATTGATCACAAGTCGTGGGAGTCAGTTGCCAGCGATCGCCAGAGCTGGCGGGCAGCCATAAAAGCGGGGCTAAAGTGTGGCGAGTCGAAGAGACTTAGCAGTTGGCAGGAAAAAAGACAGAAGCGCAAGGGGAGAGCCAACTGCGAAACAGCCCTGACAACCAATTTTTTCTGCAGCACCTGTGGAAGAGTCTGTCACTCTAGTATTGGCCTTTATAGCCACTCCAGGCGCTGCTCCCCAAACCACTGACCACCTCCAGGCGCTTACCCATTGTCTCCCGAGACAAGGAGGCCAAAGAAGAAGACTACAACAAATTTGCCAATTTTCTTACAGGCATATAGTAAGGCCTTCCCTGGCATGTCCAATCATTACTTTGGTGCCCCAAATGTCTGCTCATTCGGGAATCAAATTCATAAATGTGGATCATTGTGGATGATATTGGCAGTCAGATTGCATTTGTAACCCGTATGTTTGAGAATCAACCGTCCATCATTCCTTATCAATCAAAGTGCTGGATCAAATTTGACTGCCGCAGCAGTTAACATGGCTGGCCCCCAGGAACTGCTGCATTGATGTGCATTATTTTCTAGTGATGGCCCCATACCACTCACATGTAGATGTTATAGTCTTGATGTTAGGCACATGTGTGGCTGCATGCATGTGGTCAATAATGCCATGAACCTATGGAAGTTAACAATCTAGTTGGTGGCAAAACAGAGTTTTAGCGATAACCTTATTTGAACAGTGCACATCGAACTAGCTGACTCCTCTTATGTGAGTACTTGGTAGAGGTAGTGAGATACACACTGAAGGTTATTGAGACCTTCTTTCATTTGTACAAAGACTTGAAGAAAGTCTTGCATTTATATAGCACCTTAGTACATCTTTAAGAGACATCCCAAAGTAGCTCATAAACAATAAATTACTTTGAAATGTTGTGATTGTTGTTATGTAGGCAAACAGGGCAGCTAATTTATAGACTAGATCCCACAAAGACAACTGAATGAACAATTAATTGATCCGTGTTCACTGGTGTGGTTGAGGGAAGAATCTTGATCAGGACCAATTGGGAACTTTAGCGTCATGGAACAGCCAGTTTGGGCATCAGTTTAACATCTCTTCTGAAGTATGACATTTCTGACAATGCACCATTTACTCAGTACCACATTGACGTGTCAGCCTAGTCTACGTGTTCATGTTGTGGAGTGGGCCTTGGTTATGTAGTGTGCATGGTTGACTGCCCGTACAGATCTTTAAGCAATTGTACACCTCAGTCACAACCACTCCACTGAGCCAAAATCTACGCAAACACAGGCTAATCCAATGTGCTCAGGTAGTTAGTTACCTTTGATGCTGTAAAACTAACAGTGTTAGTTTTCACACGTACACTGATGACACCCAGCCCTACCTCACCGCCACCTCTCTCGACTCTTTCACTGTTGCTAAATTATCAGACTGCTTATCTGACATCCAGTACTAGGTGAGCAGAAATTTCCTCCAATTAAATGTTGGGAAGACTGAAGTCATTGTTTTCGGTCCCTGCTCCAAACTCTGTTCCCTAGCTCCTGACTCCATCCCTCTCCTTGGCAACAGTCTGAGATTAAGCCAGTCTGTTCTCAACCTTGGTGTCATATTTGAGCCCGAGATAAGCTCTGACTACGTATTCGTGCCATTACTAAGACCGCCTATTTCCACCTCTGTAACATTACCGGACTTCGCCCCTGTCTCAGCTCATCTGTTGCTGAAACCCTCATTCATGCCTTTGTTACCTTTAGATTTGACAATTCCAATGCACACCTGGCTGGTCTCCCACATTCTACCCTCCACAATCTTGAGGTCATCCGAAACTCTACTGCCTCTGATGTCTTAAATTGCATCAAGTCCCATTCCCCTATCACCCCTATGCTCGCTGAATTACATTGACTCCCGGTCAAGCAACATCTTGATTTTAAAATTTTCATCCTTTTTTCAAATCCCTCCATGGCCTCACCCCTCTTGAGCTCTGTAATCTCCTCCAGCTCCCCAGCCCCCTGAGATATTTACGCTCATCTAATTCTGGCCTCTTGAACATCCCCAATTTTAATTGCCCTCAACAGATTTGAAAGTGACTTCTGATGCTATGTAAATTGTGCATATGTTTACCACAAGTAGCTTTTCGTAAGACCTGAAGAAACATGAAGGAGCAGTTCAAGAAGGCAGCTCACCACCACCTTCTCAAGGGCAATTAGGGATGGGAAATACATGCTGGCATAGCCAGCGATGCCCACTTCCCATGAATGAATTTTTAAAAAGATGAAAACCTATGGGCCAGTCATCTCGTCACAGACCTGCTGGGAATTTCTGCTGTTAATCCCAGTGGACTTTTCAAGGTTGCGGGTGCGGCGGGGTCCCTACTTAGCATTTTAATGGCAGGTGCCTGCGCCATGAGGGGTGCATATATGGTGCCCGCCATGCTGGGGAGGCTGTAAAATGTAACCAAAGATTGCTGGGCTGGAGGGGTGCCAAATCTTCCATTCCATCCCAGAATCATCAAAACTAAGCTCCAATAATACAATAATATGCTGCCAGGCCTTGGAAAGCCCGGGGGTTTGAGCACTCCTGCCATAAGGAGTTCAGCTCCCTCAATGAACTTGTTTGGGATGAGTGGAAGCCAATGGGTTCACCAAAACAGGTGTACGTCCTCTGCCCTAAAGTGTATATTTTTCTAACTTCTCACTGAGGTTTATTAGTTTACTTTTGTAGGTGATAAAATCCTCAGAGAACTGCGAAACATGGATGCATAATAAGCACTTTCCACAAATCTCACCACTTGCTAGTCACATCTGCTCCTTCACTAATTTCACAGAAAATAGAATGTCAATCTTTATACGTTGGGTTGGAGAGGTGAATATCAGTATCATGCCTTATTCTATGTGTACAATTGGAGTGATTTGCCAAACATTAATTATGATAGTGCAAAGCTGTTGGAGATTTTTGCTTTGCCATGTACCCCATGACAGTGTTGTTTTGACTCCCACCCACCAGCATCCATCACATATTTCAGTATGTCAGTTATTGTTGTATTTGATGCAATTATGATCCAATGTCAACAATGAATTAACATCCTGTAATCTGCATTAAATCACTGCAAGAAAATTGTCTTTCAGGCAATATATTTATAGTAGTCACAGGCAAAGAATTAGTCATGTAGACACATGTCACAATGAGTCTGAACACTTCCGATCACCTCTGCAATTTGCTTTTGAGTGTTGGTCACATTGAAAGGACAAAATGCTCGACCTGGCAGCTATAAATCTCCAAAAGTGAAAAGCATTTGCATTGTCTCGATACAGCTATTATTGAACACAGTGCATAATTTCCTATAATTCAGCACCAACTTGGCAGTTTCATTCAGAGAGACCAAGAGGATAGCTGTGCTGGAAAATGAAAAATGTCCCACTGATGCAATAGGGTGCTTTTTGAGTCTGGTATTAATCACTGGTACATTGGTGAAGCATAGATGCAACCTGACTAAACCTGACCAGAATGCTTGATGTTACCAGTAGTTAACAGAATTCTTCTTTTCTTCACATCTCCCAATGTGTAAATTATTTTTAAAGAGAATAATGTTAAGACAATAATGCAATAAGAAAATAGCCTGAAGATCAACCTGTCTTACTGGAGCACTGTACTCGTTGTGTGAATCTTCCAGGAGTCTTAGAATCATAGAATGGTACAGCACAGGAGGAGACCATTCAGCCCATTGAGTCTGTGCCAGGACTTTCGAAGAACAATCCAGTTAGTCCCATCCCCTTGCTCTTTCCCATATCCCTGCACTTTTTTTCCTTTAAGTATTTATCCAATTCCCTTTTGAAAGTTACTTTTGAATCTGTATCCACCACCCTATCAGGTAGTGCATTCCAGATCATAAAAAAGGTTTTCCTCATACCGTCTCTGGCTCTCTCGCAAATCACCTTAAATCTGTGTCCTCTGGTTGTTGACCCTTCATTGATTGGATACAGTTTCTCTCACAAAACCATTCATGATTTTAAACACCTATCTCCTCTTAGCCTTCTCTGCTGTAAAGAAAACAACCTCATCTTCTCCAGTCAATCCACGTATCTGTAACCCCTCATCCCTGGAACCATTATAGTAAAATCAAAGCAGAAACACAACAAAAACACTTTAGCCTATTGAGCAGATTAAATGGTGTCACCAAACTAAAATGCAGTTACTAAATGTTGACTCACTTGCTTGATAGAAATCACAGTGTGTTTTCTGTCAGGCAGTCCTAATTTTAAAAAAGTCCAGACTTCTATATGACAAAATAAAGAATTCTTGGATATACTCACCAAGAACTGTTTTTGTTTGTTACCAAGTATACAGACTAATTCTTAAATGCCTCACTTGGGAAATGATTTCACATATTTATCACCTAATATCTATTTTTTTTTGGCATGTAGGTCACATTGTACTTTGTAAGCTACTATGTAAACATTTCCACTGGAGTTTTGCATATTAAATAGAGCTGTGCCACAGGTTAGTCAAGCAACATCCTGACATAGCCATACTCAAAGAATCATACCTTTTAACCAACAACGCAGACTTCTCCATCACCATCCCTGAGTATGTCCTGTCCCTCTGGCAGCACTGATCCACCAGAGGTGGCGGCACAGCGGTATACAGTCAGGAGGGACTGGCCCTGGGACATTGACTCTGGAACCCATGAAGTCTCATCGCATCAAATCAAACCTGAGCAACGAAACCTCCTCCTGATGACAAATAAAAACAAAAAATGCTGGAAATACTCAGCAGGTCAGGCAGCATCAGTGGAGAGAGAAACAGAGTTAATGTTTCAGACCAATGGCTAGCAGAACTGGGAACAGTTAGAAATGTAATAGGTTTTAAGTAGGTTAAATGGGGGAGAGTGAGAAAAGAATAAAAGGGAACGTCTGTGATAGGACAGAATCGGGAGACATTAAATGAGAAAAGAGGTGGTGGGCCAGAGCCAAAGGGAGTAATAATTGGACAAGAGATAAAAGATGTGTCCGGAGGAGCTAACATTTCAGGTTGATGACCTTTCATCAGAACCTGATTACCATCTACTAAATCAATACTCTTCTGTGTTGAACAGCACTTGGAAGAAGCACTGAGGGTAGCAAGGGCACAGAATATACTCTGGGTGAGGGACTTCAATGACTATCACCAAGACTGTCTTGGTAGCATCACTCCTGACAAAGCTGGCTGAGCCCTGAAGGACATATTTGCCTGCGGTAGGTGACGAGAGAGCCAAAACGAGGGGAAAATCTACTTGACCTGGCCCTCACCAATCTATCTGTCACAGATGTATCTGTCCATGACAGTATTGGCACGAGTGACCATTGCACAGTCCTTGTGCAGACAAAGTCCCATCTTCACTCTGAGGGCATCCTTCATTGTGCTGAGTTGCACTGGCACCTTGTTAAATGGGATAGATTCCAAACAGATCTAGCAGCACAAAACTGGGCATACATGAGTTGCTGTGGGCCATCAACAGCAGCAGAATTGTATTCCACTGCAATCTATAAACTCATGGCTTGGTAAATTCCTCACTCTACCAGTACCATCAAGCTAAAAGCCTAATCCTAGTTCAAGAGCAATGTAGGAGAGCATACCAGGAGGAGTTCCAGACATACCTGGTGAAGCTATAACACAGGTCTGTATGCATCCTGAGCACTAGAAGCAGCATGTGATAGACAGAGCTAAGCAATTCCACAACCAAGGGATCAGATCAATGCTCTGTAGTCCTGCCACATCCAGTCCTGAATGGTGGTGGACAATTAAGCAACGAATGTTGGAGGAGGAGGCTCCACAAACATTCTCATCCTCAATGATAGGGGAGCCCAGCACATCAGTGCAAAAGACAAGGCTGAAGTGTTTGCGACATCTCCAGCCAGAAGTGCCAAGTGGATGATCCATCTCAGCCTCTTTCTGACACCCCATCATCACGTATGCCAGACCTAAGTCAATTCAATTCACTCTGTATGATATCAGTTGAGTGCACTGGACACAGCAAAGACTTTGAGCCCTGACAATAACCTAGCTGTATTGCTGAAGACTTGCACTCCAGAAGTAGCCCTGTCCCTAGTCGAGCTGTTCCAGTACAGCTACAATACTGGCATCTGCCTGACAAAGAAAAAAATGCCCAAATATGTCTTGTCCACAAAAAGCAAGACAAATCCAATTTGGCTAATTACTGTCCCAACAGTTTACTCTCAATGAACAACAAAGTGATGGGAGGTGTCAGATACTGTGCTATCAAGGGGTACTTACTCACCAATTACCTGCTCACCAATGTTCAGTTTGGGGTCCACCAGGACCACTTGGCTCCAGACCTTCTTACAGTCTTGGTCTAATAATGGACAAATGAGATGAATTCAAGAGGTAAGGTGAGAGTGACTGCTCTTGATATTAAGGTAGCATTTGACTGAGTGTGGAATCAAGGAGTACAAGTAAAATTGAAATCAATGGGACTTCACTGGCTGGAGCCATACCTAGCACAAAGGAAGATGGTGGTAGTTATTGAAGGCTAATTATCTCAATTTAGGACATCACAGTAGGAGTTCCTCAGGGTAGTATCGTAGGCCCAACCATCTTCAGCTGCTTCATCAATGACCTTCCCACCATCATAATGTCAGAAGTGGGGATGTTCACAGATGATTACAGTGTTCAGTACCATTCACAACTCCTCAGATAATGAAGCAATTCATGACCGCATGCAGCCAGACCTGGACAACATTCAGTCTTGGGCTGATAAGTGGCAACTGACATTAGCACCACACAACTGCCAGGTAATGACCATCTCCAATAAAAAAAGTCTAATCACCTTCCCTTGACATCCAACGAAATTACCATCATCAAATTCCCAACCATCAACATCCTAGGGGTCACCATTGACCAGAACCTTAACTGGAGCAGCCATATAAATACTGTGGCTACAAAAGCAGGTCAGAGGCTGGGGTTCTGTGGTGAGCAACTCACCTTTTGACTCCCCAAAGACTGTCCACCATCAACTAGGCATAAATCAGGAGTGTGATGGAATACTGTCCATTTGCCTGGATGAGTGCAGTGCCAAAAACACTCAAGAAGCTTGACAACATCCAGGACAAAGCAGCCTACTTGGTGGGAACCCCATCCATTATCTTAAACATTCACCCCCTCCACCCCTGTCGCACCATGGCTACAGTGTGTACCATCTACAAGATGCACTGCAGCAACTCACCAAGGCTTTTTCAACAGCACCTTCCAAACCCGTGACCTCGACCACCTAGAAGGCCAAGGGCAGCAAGAGCATGGGAACACCACCACCTGCAAGTTCCCGTCCAAGCCACACTGCACCCTGACTTGGAACTATATCACCATTCCTTCATTGTCGCTGGGTCAAAACCTTGGAACACCCTAACAGCACTACGGGTGCACCTACATCACACGAACTACAATAGTTCAAGAAGGCAGCCCACCATCACCTTCTCAAGGGCAATTAGGGGTGGCAACAAATGCTGGCCTTCCCAGTGATGCCTACATTCTGTCAAGAAAACCATATATGCCAAATGAGAAATATTAATTTCATCGGTTGGAAACTTACATTAGACTTTTAACAGGGAATAATCCTACAATAACTTTTTAAAAACTAACAACCAAGATGGCCACTGCAATTTACATCTGAAATAGCAGGAGATTTAACTGGAGACAGAAAGTCTAACAAGAGGCCCAGCCAGAACAATGGCTTGCTCTAAGTGATCGAATTACCTAAAATGGCTTCATTAGCACAACGGTCAAGTCAATCCTCACACATTAACTTTGAAATAACCAACACCCTCCAAGTGTGAATTGGCATCCTGGGACATGGGAACAACACCACCTGCAAGTTCCTTCACTGTCGCTGGGTCAAAATCCTGGAACTCCCTTCCTACCAGCACTGTGGGTGTACCTACTCCACATGGACTGCGGCGGTTCAAGAAGGCAGCTCACCACCACCTTCGCAAGGGCAATTTGGGATGGGCAATAAATGCTGGCCTAGCCAGCGACGCCCACATCCCATGACTGCATAAAAAAAACAACTACTTGCCGTGTCGTGTGTCACCCTTTTCTCGTGAGACCTGTGATGTTTCATAGGATTTTCCAATGCTAATGGAACACTCTGGGCTGGATTTTACCACAGGTTTCAGGACCATAATGCCGAGACCAAATGGGGGTCCCAAGCCTGCACTTGCCGGCAGTGCGACTGGCGGTGCAATCTTCTGGGAGGCGGCCTCCTAATCGGCCATCTCCACACTTGCCCTCATATTAGGGATGGTGGATGGGCGGGCCCCTGATGCCACGGGCCCAGTCCAAGGGTCGGCAGCTCTGGAGACTAGGCACACCCACTGAGAGAGGTGAGCATGGCTGAGGCAGGTCAGGGTCTACGAGGATATCTCAACATGGAGGAGTTCTCGTTGGCTAATATAGGACCGCACTGAAGACTCCTAAAGCTGGTAGCGACATCATGCTGGAAGGGAAACCCGTCCGCAGGGTCAGACGTGGCAGTGATTGCGGCTTTTCAACCATGCAGTCCGATCATTGCACTATGGAGCCTCCGACTCCAGTGGCTCCCCAACCTGCCGCAGGGTAGCAACCTCCAATCAACTGGCCACCTCCGCACACAATGTGGGGTGGGGGCTGCTCCACTGGTGGGACAGTTCCAGCAATGCTGCAAAATCGTCGCGAATTGGGGCCTTAACCAACGTAACTGCTGCCTGCCTCCATGGAGCAGACAGGAGATCCAGTTAGCAGCCCAACGCTGGGAAAGTTCCCCGGAGGCTGGAATGCATTAGGGAACCATACCGATGCTGCTCCCTTCCATTTGCCCACTGCCCTCACTCCCCCACTCCACCTCTAACCCCCTCTCCACGTCACTGGGAAAATCCAGACCTCTCACTGAAATTCTTCAAATAACTGCTCTGAGTCTTCACTCAGGTTCAGGCTCTGGCCACTGGGTGGCGCTTCTGACAAGTGTTTAATTTGTTCATTAAAACTAAAGCAAAATACTGTAGATGCTGGAAGTCTGAAATAAAAACAGAAAATACTGTAAGTACTCAGCATCTCTGGAGCGAGAAGAGGGGTTAGCTTTTCAGGTCAATGATAGTTCGCCAGGACTGGATGAAGTTAGAGGAGTTAGACTCCACTGGTTGGAGTCATACTTAGCACAAAGGAAGATGGTTGTGGTTGTTGGAGACCGATCATCTCAGCCTCAGGACATCACTACAGGAGTTCCTCAGGCTAGTATCTAGGCCCAACCATCTTTAGCTGCTTCATCAACGACCTTCCCTCCACCGTAAAGACAGACGTGGGGATGTTCGCTGATGTTCAGTGTTCAGTTCCATTTGCAATTCCTCAGATAATGAAGCAGTCCATGCCCGCATGCATAAAGATCGGGACAATATCCAGGTGTGGGACGATAAGTGGAAAGTAACATGTATGTCACACTAGTGCCAGGCAATGATCATCTCCAACAAGACAAGAGTATAATCACCTACCCTTGACATTCAATGGCACACACCATCCTGACTCCGAACTATATCGCTGTTCTTTTATTGTTGCTGGGTCAAAATCCTGGAACTCTATCTAACAGCACTGTGGGTGTACCTTCACCACATGGTCTGCGGGAGTTCAAGAAGGCGCTCAACACGACATTCATGAGGGCAAATAGGGATGGGCCTAGCCAGTGACATGCACATAATAAAGAAATACATTTTTAAAATATGGTTGACTGTTTTTAAGAAAGAACAGAGACAGGGGGAGTTGCTGTATGGCAATCAACTTCCTTTCCTCCAATCGAGGTAAGATAAAATATGCAATGATTTCATAATAAATGCTGGTCATTTTTCCTGCATCACGTTTCTGCATCTAAGCAGTATACAACATTTTAAGTAACTTTCCAGAATTCTACGATTGACTTTTTTTTTTAACTTCAGTAAACATTTCCATATGTTTATTCCCAAATATAATCTCCCTGTCAGATTAATTAACAAACTAAATTCTAACAGCCAAAAAGACTACCCAAACTGAATTGTGGGACCTGGGCAGCATAGATGTCACAGTTTTAAGCTATTTGTCAAAAAAGTCATAGAAAAGTTAGAAATAAAGTAAATGTTAAAATAAAAATTCAGAAGAATGGGGAAGAAGACAAAATAAGATGAAAAGTAGGAAAGCATGCAATTTTGACTTAGGATTGTAAATTCGGTTTAATTGCATAAGGTTAACCTTTAAAATACCAGTAAGCTCAGGGTAACTGCAGTTTTTGCACATTTATAGCTCGCTTCGTGACATTAAATATAACATACAATGTTAAAGCTACTCCCGACATCTGAGGAGCCTTAATACTCTCATATTGCGTTTGTGCAATGGTGTGTGAGCTGAAATCTTTCCAATGCTGGTCTCGGAAGCTTGAATGTATTATGTGCGTCTGCCCATAATTTGTAGTCTGTTTGCCTTGGTAATATCTGCCTGGCAATTTTTAAAATGATCACTTCCACTTCGTTTCTTCTGATGCCTCTTATTGAACAATATACTCTTCACAGTGCAATCATACTGAGCACCGATAGATGCACAAATACATCCGATGCTGAAGTGTGGGATTTCCAGTGAAGTCTGACCCCGATGGGGCAGGTACTTGCAAAGCATTGGCCGAGGCGCATTGTGTGCAGGAGGGTTGGGCAAGAGTTTAAACTAGGACTACTGGCTGGTTTTTTAAAAAAAAGATTATTTCACAATACTCAGAATGGAGAAATTGACTGCCCATTTAAGGCTTTCACGCACTTCCAAAAATGGAGCAAACACGTCACTTCCTGAAAACGTATCATATCTTACCTCGATTAGAAGAAAGGAAGTTGATTGCCAAATAGCAACTGCCCCTGTCCGTGGAGAGAGCTCCAGTTCAAAACTGAGTCCACGCAATATTTTTGCAGGTGAATTATTCCCGAACCCCCAACTTTGCACCAGGTCCAGTTAACTTGCTTTTGAGTGTCCAGAACATCAAACGGGATTTTATTATGGTTCATTGTTGCGTTGTTGAAATATGACGTTCAATTTAATAACAAACATAATAAAACCTTTTAATTTAGTTTAGTTGTTGGATAACCTCGTACTCCTTCTGTCTGAAAGGATTGTAAGATATGTACACTCAAGGAGGACAGATCTCTCCGCCTCTCCCCCATCTCAAAGTATTGTAGTTAAAATGTATATATCTATCAGACAGTTGACATGATAAGATTCAGCGGGTACAATTCGTTTTGGAACAGGTGGTCTTTAGTGACAGCAGAAGCAAAATGCTGCGGATGCTGAAAATGTGAAATAAAGAGAAAGTGCTCGAAATACTCAGCAGATCAGGCAGCATCTGTGGGGAGAGAAGCGGAGTTAATGTCTCATGTTAGTGAAGGGTCATGGACCTGAAATGTTAACGCAGTTTCTCTCACCACAGATGCCGCCTGGCCCGCTGAGTGTGTCCAGCACTTTCTGCTTTTATATTCGATTCTGTATTTGTGTTTGGAATATTGCCCAGCACTGCATAGCGGCTATATTTGAAAACAGTGTTAGAATACAACAACACCTTGCATTTCTATAACATAGAACACTGCCCCAAGGCGACACTGGAGCAAAATTAACATTTTTTTTTAGAAAAGAAAGGCAGTAAGGCAAGGGTTTTTTTCCCCAGCAAATAATTTACGCTTTACAACAACTTCCTGCAAATTCTGGGAAAATTAGCTGAATAAATGCACCTTATGCAGGTCCAAATATTTATTTTAAGGTGTGTGGGTGACGTTCGGGGCAATCCCACTCAGACCTTCCCAATGGCGAAATACAGAAATGATGCTACAGTAGGTGTTAAATTCTCATGCACCAACTTACTGAGAACTCAGCAGCGTTGCTTCAAAATATCGGACACTCTGCTTTTAGATCACACGCAAAAAGCAGGATCGATAGGGAATATTAAAAATCTTTAACAAGTTCATTTTTTAAAAAAAAATCGTTTCTTGGATGTGGGCGTCGCTGGCTATGCCAGCATTTATTGCCCATCCCCAGTTGCCCTTAAGAAGGTGGTGGTGAGCTGCCTTCTTGAACCGCTACAGTTTATCGAGTTGAAGGCGCTGCCACGAAGCGACGGGCTGACACAGTCTGTAATAATTATGACAAGGGAAGGGAGAAATCCTGAGAGCAGCTGTTGATGACTCAAAGCCAGTGTCTGATGTTTGTCCCTCAGTAAGGTCTATATAAAGCGCTGACGTCAAAGGCGGACATGCTCGATGGGGACCAGAGCTGTTGCCATTGAAGAAAGAGAGAGAGAGAGAGAGAGAGAGAGTGGGGAGGGAAGAGGCTAGCACTTGTTACATTCACACACACTCACACATACAGAGCGGCGACACCAGCGAAGGAGCAGTAGCATCAGTGTGTCTACCCTGGACGTGGATACCCGCCTCTCTCCCCTAGTCTTCACACCGGGCGAAGCTAGCAGAAGTTGGGAGCTGCCATCCACATTTTTGATTCTTCTTTTTACAGACCAGGTGAGAAATCCAGCCAAACTGTGCAGTACTTCCTTACTCTCACGCTCTTCCAGCAGAAGATCCCCTGGCGAGCAAGCGCCCAGCAGATGTGCGCGGGTATTGTTATGTTTTAGTTAAATCGCCAGCTATTTAAATTTGTTTTTTGTTGTTGTTGTTGTTGTTGTTGCATGAATTGGGCATTAAGGGGACTTGTGGTGAGTCGCCACCCCTTCCCTGTTTTGCTTCATGGTTTAATTTCTCGGAGGGGAGCTGCTGTCCTGCCGCTGGGCGGTTTCAGTACCTTGGACAGCGCTCGCCCGCTGTCTGTACCAGGCGGTGCTGATCAATCAATCGGTTTCCTGGAAATAACAAGCAATGTGGCTATATATTTCTAAGAAAACCCATTCTCAGAGCTAGTCGGTTTACTAAAGACACGTCCGACGTTTATTTTGACCACGTACAAGAGAAGGAGCTAGGAGGTTTTGGAGCAAGGAGAGGCATTCAATTACCTGCCTGTTCTTGCCTCAGTCAGGCAGTTGGAAATGGGACAAATTGAACCTGGTCATTTCTGGAGCTGTGTTCTATTAAATTACCTATTGCAACCCCGGTTCAATTGTGTCGACAGTGTGGGTTTTATTTCTCTATGCTGCAGGAAACGCAGTGGTTTAAAGACATTTCGAGTTTTCGCTCCGTTCTGTGCGAGCACCTGGTGTATGTCTCTGGGCGATTTGGCTTTTTTTTTTGGTGATTGTAAAACTTCCATGAACATGCCCTTCTGATCCACGTACCGATCTTTACGTGATTGCGTCAAATGAAATCCTTCCACGTGGCTCGGAGGGGAAAAATCTACGTGGCTGGGTATAAGTGGAAGGGAGGAGTTACTGGCTTAGGTGTTTTCCTATGTTTTTGTTTTCATCGTGTTTTCTATATTAGTGCGATATGCAAGTTTTTTTTATTAAGGAGCGCTGTCTCCAGCGTCATCTAGGGTTGTTATCTTCCAGAAATGTCTGGGGTAGATTCGATTGCAAATAAACATTCTAGATTCAGGAAGTTAGAGCTGGAAGCCTCATTTAGGAATAAAAGTTTGTGGAGGCACTCAAGCGTGCAGAGCAGCGAAGCAATGGCCAACCAGGAAGATGCAGTTAACCTGTGAAATGCAGGAGAGCAATGGTCAAAGGTTGGCTTTTAAGAAGGAAAGCTGCTTGGGGAAAGCAACGGGTTTCACTTTTTACAGGACTGAAGACGATTTTAAAGATCCCAGAGACGAGCATTAATGAAAGATAGCATGAAATTAAACAAGTAATGGATTTGATGGATTCCAGAATCTCAATTTAATTTACAGAACCAAGAATGTCTGTATGTTAAAAATGTTGCCTGGCGCACAAATTTCCAGTCCAGAAATCATACTGCCTGTTGTCACAATGGTTGGTCACTCTTGGCGACAGCATTTTCAATTCTAAATGGTTGTGTCAACATTTTCCAATTAATTTTATTACCTCAACTGTCACAGTGTAGCTGCATACTCTTACCACTAGGTGGCTCTGTGAAGTGAGTTTTGAAGTCTATGGACTGGATATGAACATGGAGGTAGAGGGGGAGCAGGTGGGTGGAGGGGTGGTAGGGTCATCTGCTTTGTAACCCTGGGAAACCCAGACGTACAGGTTTCCATGCAGGTCTTTCCACTGATTACTGTTTCCATTTCCGGGCCACAGCCAGCCAGATTGAAAGGCTGGCAGGAAGGTAGGCCTCCAGCACCAGGCCACAGATGGGGAGTGGAGAGGAGGGAGAGAGGGATTGGAAAGACCAGGAGATGGGGTTGGTCGGAGACCAGAGGGTAGATTGGGGTCTGGAGCAGCGGGGAGATCGGCAGCCAGAAGCAGGATGAGAGTCCAGGACAGGGGGTAGATTGGAGGTTAGAGGGAAGTTTGGAAGCTGGAGAAGGAATGAGATTGGCGGCATTGTGGCGGAGATTGCAAGGCTTGAGAAGTGGTGGTAGTGTCCAATTGTAGGGGTGGGTGAAGCAGGTACAATGGATCCAGTGGGTTTCGCCTTCCTTTAGCTTCTGGGTTTTCTGAAGTCCAGAAAACTTGGCAAGCCAGGGTTGAATTTAAAATTGTGCTTAAATGCAAGGCATGCAGCCCTATAATATTTAAATTGCCAGCCCGTCTCCTATGTGTGGGTTGGTTTCCTGGCCCTGCCATCATACCTCCATTAAAACTGGAAGTGGGTTTTAGGGTTGGAATTCAGATATTTAGCATTTTAACATTCCATCCAACACAAACCTGCCTATTTTTGTGTGTGTGTGTGGGGGGGGGGGGGGGGGGGGGGTTAAAATTCTCCTTTATATGTAGCATTTCATAGGCTGGAATTTTATGGGGGGCACCAGCTAAAATGTCATGGGCGAGTCCTCCTCCGCTGGGCCTGGAATCCACGCTAAGATTTTACGTGGCCCAGGCCCTTAATTGCCCTCGGGCAAGACATCTGCCCCTCTGAGGCAGTAAGGCCCACCTCTTAAGAACTGCCAGCCAATCGGCAGGCCGGCAGCTCTCAGTGCCAAGGGAGCAGTGGTCACTGTTGGGACTGTAGCTAGGGTGTGGAGTAAGAGGGAATCCCGCCCCAGAAAAAAGGTACGTTTGTGGGGCCTTGCTGGGGACCATCAGCCGGGCCCCAGAGAGGAAGGGGGGTTGATTGGGGAGGGAGGAATGTATTTCAGTGAGGGCAGTTGGGCCATGGGGGGAGCCCTCTGTGGGGCACTGAATGCCTGTTCAGGAGGCCCCACCCCCAGCCCGCAAGGAGACTGCCATGTTTTATTGGCCGGCCTCCTGGGGGGTGTGAACCACCTGCCCGCCTCTGGTAAAATACCAGTGGTGGTGGGAAGAGGCCCATAAGCGGCAATTAATTGGCTACTTAAGGGCCTTAATTGGCCTGGGGTGAGCATGCTGTTTCTGGCCGCCACTGCCCATGTAAAATTGCAGCAGGGGCAGGAAGGCGACGGGAACAGCACCCCAGCCTCCCACTCAATTTTATGACCCCCGCCGCCTCCAGCCCACTCCTGTGGCTGGAGTGTTGGGGGGGGTGGGGGGGGGGGAATGGTTGGGTGGGTGTGGGGGCGGCATAAAATTCTGCCCATAATCTAGATTGACTGCTTGATGTTAGTGGGATGACTATAAGGAGACCCTGTTGTGATTACAATTTTGAATTCTGCAACCTGAGTTGGTTTTAAGTGACTTTCACACTCAAGTTTCCTATTGCAGCTGAGCTTGATGGAGCTGATGTACCTGAGTGAATACGCCTCTTGAAAGGTCAATTGTGAAATGAAATGATATTGATAGCATCAGTAGTGATGTCCAGCGACTAGACCATCTTGCCCTCCTAAAACGAGAATGGGGATGGAGAAAATAGGGGCAGAACTTCTGACGAAAAGTATAATGTTGAGAGACAAAATATCTGTTCTGAATATTTTTAAATACACTGTTTAAAGGTTACTGTAACTCTTCTTTCTTAATATAGTTTAGGAATTTTAGCAGGTTAAATTACATCTGTGAAATTTAAGATATGGAAAAGTTTTGTTTCAGCACTTCTTGGTGGGAAATTACCAGCAAAGTAAATTGGAAAATGCAGCTTTATGATACGATTGAGACATTTTCTAGTTTTTCTGATAAATGATTTTAGGACATGGGAACAAAGTTGTGATTCACCAATAGACTGGATATTAACTTTACAAAACACTGAGAGTGGTGGGATCCTGCGGGTGGGGGGGGCGGGGGGGGTGTCCAGTAACTGTGGGAAACCCAGGAGTAAATGTACCATCTGTCAGAGGCTTTTTAATCCAGACAGTGCATTACCATATTTTTTCCAGGTTTCCTGACCAATTAGTGAATTTGGGCGTGATGACAACCCACAAGAGGGAATTTCAACTCGAGTATTTGAAGGGAGACTCCAATCATGCAATTTGATTGAGTTTTGTGTTTGGGCACACAACAGAATGGAGAGCAGACATTCAAAGGCTACACCTGGTTTTAGCAACACTTCTCTAAATGTGCTGCTGGGGTTTGTAAGGGCCCACAGGGAAATATTCTTCCCTACTGATAGGAGGAAGAAGGCTGCAGGTGAAACCAAGAAAGCGGGCCGATGGTTGCCCATTTGGTCATCAGGGGAAGTGTGGTGCCACGCTCATGAATTCAATACTGAAAACGGTTTAATGATCCAAGCAGGGGAGGGAAGGTGAGTACAGTGGCACCTTCAACTGATGTGTGTATCACCCCAACAGCCTCAGTCTACCTTTGCAAGCCTAATCCAGCACATCACTCCTCACACCCACTTGCCTTGCAGGTGTGCCCATCCCTCTCTGTCTATGCACTTCCTCACAACCCCATCTGTCCATCCACCAATGACACCTTCATCCTTGCATGCCTCTCCTACATAGTCACCTTCAACAAATGCTCTCCATTCATTCATTCAACACATTCCATTACTCTTACTCATTGGTCTCTCCTTTCCCTCCTTGCAGGAGAAGAGAGCACAGAACTCGAGGGAGAGGCAGAGAACTGGAGATGGCTCTCCAACCGTCTCGCAACTGGCAGCTGTAGAGGAGGAAGTGCTGGACATCAGTGGAGTCTCAGTGTGCTTGGCCATTGGAGGTGCTGAGATGGGGCCCTCAACTACCTGGTGATAGAATTAGAAATCAGACAGCCACATGGCATATTGACTTGATGTCAGCAGTGAGTGAAATATGACCATGTGCATAATGATCGCTAAAAACATTGTTACCTTTACCATTCAAATTCATGTCTTTAATCTCCCACAGGGCCTTTAAGAATTCCCAGGAGGTGGTGCTGGAAGATGATGACAACTCCTCAGATGAAATCGCTCTCTCTGAGGGTGCAATGCCACAGGACTCATGCAGACCATGCACCAGTTCAGATACTCACATTTCTGTGGAATCAGTAAGGCAGATAGTTGGGTTTTCACCTGGCTACTCACACATCACGAGTGAGCTAGAGCAGAGGGTGGAGATAGGGACAGCAGGGAAAAGTCTGGGTCAGAAGGTGCAGGATGCTTCAAACTCTGCTCAGCTTGATGAACAGGATACTTTTAGAGCAGCAGCAAAGAATGTGTGATGGACTGACAGGCATTTCAGCCACACTGTGCAGAGACATTGGAGGAATTTGTCTCAAGCATGAGTGGTATGATATCACAGGCCTTTGCAATGACGTCTTCATCCATGGAAAGCATGGTCACCTGAATGTGCATGAACATGGCAATCAAACAAATTCATGCAGCCCCTCACCAATGGCTTGCGTTCTATGAATACAACCTTAAATAGGATGACTGATAGCCTAGGCTTGGCCATTCATTGCCTGACTGATCTGCAGCAAAGTGTTTTCCAGCTCATTGCTAGCAGGGAAGAGCAGGTGGGTCATGAGAGTGAAGATGGAGAAAGGGGCCATGGAAGTGGGGACTCAACTCAAAGATCAGAAAGGGTGGACTGTTGCAGGTCAAAAGCATCAAGGCAGCTGCCTGGGAATCTTGCACGCCTGCATAAACATCTTTTTGTGGTGCCACGCCATTAATGGAGTGGAAGCCCTTACGGTTGATGAACACTCTTGGATGATCTGGGGGTGTGCGGATTGCCGCACAAGTGCAGTCAATGATGCCCTGTTCTTGTAGGAAGCCAGCCACAGCCATAGACCTGAGCGCCCATTCATTCTGACTGGCATCATCATAGGAAAAGTGTACATAATTTCTGGCCCTTGGCAACAAGCTGTCAGTTACCTATGTTACACATTTGTGCATCGCAGACTTTGAGATCCTGCAAATGTCTCTGAACAGCCCGCAAAGGATCCAGAGACAAAAAAGTTGAGGACACTGGTCACTTTGACACTGGTCAAATGTGGCCATCAGGTTCACAGGTGTTGCCAGCAGACTGCAAATGTGATGGGATACCCTGAGCTTCCTGTGACACTAGTGTTCTGACATGTCAAGGAAGCTTATCCTCTGCCTGTAGACTCTGTGTGGCAGGTGTGCCCTCTTGCAAGCTGCACCTCTCTGCTGATCCCCTCTCTCCTGTGGAGCTGCAGGTATGTGAGCAGCTGGCTGTTGCTGCTCCTGCTATTCTTGTTCTGCTGTTGCTGGTGTTCCTGGTACTACTGCTGATCATCTTGGTCTCCACCTGAGATCGAAAGAAAAATGACATAAGCAGCACCCATGCTAATCTGATAGATCAAAGCTCCAAAGTGCAGATCAGATGCAAAGACTTCCAAAGTGTAGAAGACACCTCCAAAGTTGTAAAAGTAACCTCTCAGCACAAGTACTGTGAACAAATCTTTTCACACAATCAGGCAAGAAAGCAGCTCTCAGGTCTCAGTACTTATTGGTATATTTCCAAGTTATGTCTTCAGTGCCCTCAGTTGTTACTGTGTTCTTGTGGCCTTGCGTTCACTGGCGAGTTCCAGGAAGCCTGGGAAACTCATGAATCCACAGTTAAATAGCCAAAACCATGTTAATATTGCTGTAATTGCACGACTGACATATTGAAATTGACAGCCCGCCTCTCCTGAGGGAGTTGCCAACTCTGGGTCCCCGCCACTTTTTTATGCTTATCCATGGTGTTAGTGTTGGGAAAGAGAACAATTTTCTTTTTTGTGCACTTTGTTAGTTAGGGAGATGGTAATGTCACTGAACTAATGCCCGGGGACACGGTTACAATTCCCACCACAGCAGTTGGTGGAATTTAAATTCAATTAATTAATAAGAATCTGGAATTGAAATCTAGTCTCAGTAATGAAACTATCATTGATTGTCGTAAAAACGTATGTAGTTCACTAATGCTGTTTAGGGAAGGAAATCTGCTGTCCTTACCTGGTCTAGCCTAAATGTGGTTTTCTCTTAACTGCCCTCGGAAATGGCTGAGCGGGCCACTTAGTTGTCAAGGGTAATTAGGGTTGGGGATAAATGCTGGCTTTGCCAGTGATGCCCAAATCCCATGAAAGAATTCAAAAAAATGTATCAAGCACAGTAAGCTGCAGAATAAAGCAGAATATACTCTCCTAAGTGTTTGTAGCTCAACCTCCAGACAATCTCAATTGCAACATTGTGAACTTTCCATTTCACACCAGTTATCCTTATGGTTTGTCTGAATGCAGTTGCCAATTTCACACTAATTACATTTCCGACATTCACATAACAGAAATTAACTCTGCTATTGAGAAACATGCTCTTTAGAAGGTGCTGAAGCAAATGCTTGTCTCAGTGTATAATTGCTACATATTCAATTATTTTTGTCAACCTGACAGGAGAAATCTTATTTGCCTTATGAGCCTCAGAGCACAGTTTGACATGTCTTGGCATATCCTTTCTGGAGGGATGTGCTTTGGTGATGGACTAGTTCACCCCTGGGTAAGTAGTAGATTATACAATACATTTTTTTTCTCAACATAAATCTTAGTGATGAGGATGTGAACAATTTTCTACTTTGAGTGCCCAGCGTCGACAGCAAATGTTTTCGGGTCAGGTACAGCACAGATTGGTGCAGAGTAAACCCTTGTCTATTCTACCCAATAAATCAACCTCAACTTAGGAAAGGGACACGTGTATTAGTACGAATGTTTTCACTTTTCATGACAGAGATCCTTGAGGTTACTCAAAGTAAAATTACCAAGTTTCATGCATTTTGTCCCAAATCATGGCCAGTTTTTGAAAATGGACCCACATGCACTCAGAATGGAGCTGAAAGTTCCCAAATACATTTTAGTTAGGATTTTTTACAGCCAGCAGACAGAATTAGTTTCAACTGCATTCAAGGTGGGAAAACAAAGGATTAGGGTAAATGGGGGTTGCACAAATTGGAGAAAGGTTGGAAGTGTGCTATCTTAGGGACAGTGCTGGGTCTCGGCTGGAATTCTATCTGAGAATCTTTTGTGAGTCTAAACCCTAATTTGTAAACATGGTTTGTCTTAGTTCCCTTCGGAGCAAAGAAAACTATGAAGGTATGAGGGGCAAATTGGCTGTGGTAGATTGGGAAACTACATTAAAAGGTCTGACAGTAGACAGGCAACGGCTAGCATTTAAAGAATTAATACGTGGTTTGCAACAAATTTACATTCCTTTGAGGCACTAAAACCCAGCAGGAAAGGCGATCCAACCATGGCTAACAAGAAAAGTTAAAGATTGTATGAGGTCAAAGGAAGAGGCTTATAAAGTTGCCAATTAAAAAATAATAAGCCTGAGGATTGGGAGCATTTTAGAATTCAGCAGAGAAGGACCAAGAAACTGATAAAGAAAGAGAAAATATGAAAGTAAACTAGCGTGAAACATAAAATCATACAGTAAAAGCTTCTATAGGTATGTAAAAAGGAAAGGATTAGCAAAGACAAATGTGGGACCACTACAAGCAGAGACAGGAGAATTTATAATGGGGAATAAGGAAAGGTCAGAGAAACTAAACAAATATTTTGTGTCTGTCTTCATAGAGAAAGATACAAAAAATCTCCTAGGAATACTAGAGAACCAAGGGATGAGCGAGAATGAGGAACTGAAAGAAATTAGTTTTAGTTTTAGTTTTAGAGATACAGCACTGAAACAGGCCCTTCGGCCCACCGAGTCTGTGCCAACCATCAACCACCCATTTATACTAATCCTACACTAATTCCATATTCCTACCACATCCCCACCTGTCCCTATATTCCCCTACCACCTACCTATACTAGGAAAATTTATAATGACCGATTTACCTATCAACCAGCAAGTCTTTGGCATGTGGGAGGAAACCGGAGCGCCCGGAGGAAACCCACGCAGACACAGGGAGAACTTGAAAACTCCACACAGGCAGTACCCAGAATTGAACCCGGATCACTGGAGCTGTGAGGCTGCGGTGCTAACCACTGCGTCACTGTGCCGCAATACAATAGTATTAATAAAAAAGTAGTAGTAGAGAAATTAATGGAACTGAAAGTTGATAAATGCCCTGGACTTGATAATCTACATCCCAGAGTGTTGCAAGAGGTGGCCGTAGAGATTGTAGATGCATTGGTGGTCATCTTCCAAAATTCTATAGATTCTGGAATGATACCTGCAGATGGGAAGGTAGCAAATGTAACCCCACTATTTAAGAAAGAAGGGAGAGAGAAAACATGGAACTACAGACCTGTTAGCCTGATATTCGTAGCAGGGGAAATGCTAAAATCTATTATAAAGGATGTGATAACTGACACTTAGAAAATAATGGTAGGATTGGGCAGAGTCAACATGGATTATTGAAAGGGAAATCATGTTTGACAAACCTGTTGTAGTTTTTTGAGGATGTTACTAGCAGAATAGATTAGGGAGAACCAGTGGGTTTGGGTTTTCAGAAGGCTTTCGATAAGGTCCCACACAGGAGGTTAGTAAGCAAAATTAGAGCACATGGGATTGGGGGTAATATACTGGCATGGATTGAGAATTGGTTAACAGACAAAACAGAGAGTAGGATAAATGTACAGATTAGCAGGCTGTGACGAATAGGGTGCTGCAAGGATCAGTGCTTGGGCCCCAGCTATTCACAATCTATATCAATGATTTGGATGTGGGGACCAAATGTAATATTTCCAAGTTTGCTGATGACACAAAACTAGGTGAGTTGTGAGGATGAGGCAAAGAAGCTTCAAGGGGATTTAGACAGGGTAAGTGAGTGGGCAAGAACATGGCAGATGGAATATAATGTGGAAAAATGTGAAGTTATCCACTTTGGTAGGAAAAACAGAAATGTAGAGTATTTCTTAAATGGTGAGAGATTGGGAAGTGTTGATGTCCAAAGGGACTTGTGTGTCCTTGTACATAAGTCACAGAAAGCTAATATGCAGGTGCAGCAAGCAATTAGGAAGTCAAATGGTATGTTGGTATTTATTGCAAGAGGATTCGAGTACAAGAATAAATTGTATAGAGCCTTGGTGAGATTGCACCTGGAATATTGTGTACAGTTTTGGTCTCCTTACTTAAGGAAGGAGATACTTGCCATAGAGGGAGTGCAACAAAGGTTCACCAGACTGATCCCTGCGATGATGGGATTATCCTATGAGGAGAGATTGAGGAGAGTGTGCCTATATTTTCCAGAGTTTAGATGAATAAGAGGTGATCTTATTGGAGCATACAAAATTCTCACCGGGCTCACCAGAGTGGATACAAGAAGGATGTTTCCTCTGGCTGGGAGGTCTAGAACCAGGGGACACAATCTCAAAATAAGAGGTTGGCCATTCAGGACTGAGATGAGGAGGAATTTCTTTACTCAGAGTGTGATGAATCTGTGGAATTCTCTACCCCAGAGGGCTGTGGAGGTTCGGTCATTGAGTATATTCAAGACAGAGATCAATAGATTTTTAGATATTAAAGATATCAAGGGATATGGGGATAGTGCGGGAAAATGGCTTTGAGGTAGAAGATCAGCCATGATCTAGTTGAATGGCGAAGCAGGCTCGAGGGGCCGAATGGTCTACTCCTGCTGCTATTTCCTGTAGTAAGCTGTGCTTTGTCAGGATTCATAACAGAAGTTGATGGAGTTTCTTCCACCTCTGCTCAGCTATGCATAGGCAGTGTACAAAAAAAAAATGTTTCTTTAAGCTGAGGTGCATTCTGCTGCTTGTTCAGTTGTCTGCCTGGTTGATGATTACATGCCCCAGTATCCACATGATTTTTGGAACAGTCTTACATATATATTGAAAATACTCATTTCACCCAGTCAAGTTTTTCGATTCAGAAATTTTACAATTTGAAGTAGTCTGACTCTGTGTTCTCACTTTTTTGATGTTACTGGCTTGCCATGCTGGCACTTGATATGGCTGTACATACTAAAAATGAGCCTGATGCTAAAGAGATAGTAGACCCATCACCACTGTTCTCTTTATAAACATAGCAGTGAATTGATGTTGGGTGAGGGACTTTGCCATCAAACAAAGACTTATATCATGTGTTTCTTATGGATAAGACTAGGGAAATCATTATGTGGTACAGTTTGTCCAACATGATGGGTTAAGTGTATTAGCTTCTGTTGTGACCAGGTGAGAAAGGGGTCTAGGGTTCCCTCTCAGCCTTCACTTGGTCTTACCGTAAGAGGGTTTAATTTTAAACACACCCTTTTTTTAGCTTCCCCTTTGTGAATCCTTGTTCACTAACTTCCAAGTATAAGGCAAAGAAACAAGCCAAACAGGTTTTCTTAGGTTTAAATAAAAAAGGTTGAACTTTATTAAACTTAAACTCTAATTTGGTTACTGCCTACGGATATGCAATGAGCCCATGCTAGCATGCATATGCGAGACACACATGCAGATAGAGACAGAAAAGAGCAGAAGTAAAATGAAGTCGAAAAGTTTGAGGCAATCTCTGAACAGGGTTTTTGTTACGATTCTTCGAGCTCACTGTCGAGTCCTTGATTGTAGGTAGATCTTGCTCTTCGTTGGGGCCCCGTATTCTTCTTAAAACTTGTTCGCTGTAGGAGACCTTTCTCTCTTGGGGTTCATGTGTCTTCAGTGGATTTGGAGTTCCATGAGAAAGAGAGGGAGAGCCAGACAGGAGAGGTCTTCTTCAGTCCAGGAACATACTGCAGTCTCTCTGTTCAAAACTGTTCGTACAATTCAGAAAAACAGGTTGCCAAGCAGGCTAGTCACATGACCAGCTGGTCTGACCACGTCTGTTTGTGGATTCGGCCATCCCAGCAGTCGTCCTGAAATTTGAGCTCCCTCACCTTCAATGTCTGGTGCTCAAAGTCCATTGTGGGTTAAATTGGATGAGGAAAGTAACCCCTTTGTGTCCACAAGCGCTGTCTGTTAATATGCAAATGTCTTTCCAGCCTAGGGCCTGGTGATTTTCTTTTTAAACAAGTCCTTTCTTCACTTCAGCAACAGTTTTCAAATCAATGTTCATATGACAAAATTAATGTGCCTCCATCTTGGCAGGCGGGGAGGGGGGAGTCTGCATGAGAGCTTCCCTCAAGCTTTGATGAAGCAGCCTTCAGTGGCATGCTTCTGCTCATGCAAAATTATATAACGTCTTTTATGTGCAAACAAGAGTGTAAACAACTCAACAGTAAATAAAATTGATTGATTCTGCAAGCAATTAAATAAACAGAAAGTAATTTGATTGAGTTGTTAAAGTTTATTTTAATTTATAAAGGCTGTGCCTTTTTGACTGGTTTCAGAAACGTTGAGGTGAAGCCACATGATATGTTTACATTATTGCAATTGAGATGTCTATTTGTAAGTTAGTCATAGATTCTGAATTTCACTGGTTTGCAGGAAAAAAAAATAATGGGGTCAATTTTAACTGGGGGGAAGGGATGAGATGAGTGTGAAATGTTGCCCTAAATTTCAGGGCCAGGATATTTTAACTCCCAGGCCTCATTTAAATGCCACTAGTCCACTTCCCACCTGGAACAGGGATGCAGAAGGTTCAGAGTGGCTGTCAGCAGGAGGGGATTGGGTAGCCCTTGGTTTTCGGATAAGTGGCGATGAAGAGATTTGAGGAAGATCTTGTGGGAGTGAAGCGTGGGGAGTGTAGTGCAAGTCAGAGGGGGCCATGACTTGCCTTGTGTGGTCCACGGAGTATTCCTGCCTCTCCTTGACCCAAAAAGAAACGTTTCAGACTTAACCGACCTGTTGCCAGACCCACTTCTGTCCAGTGGGAAGTAAGCTGCAGCTTCCCCTCTCAGATCCTGTTTAAAACTGCATCACGGACCCATTGACATTAGTAGAACCCCAACTTGCTAAAATTTATGAAGACATGCCAAGGAGATCTGCAAGCTGGAGAATATATCTGCAGAAACGTAGTGTATTTGCCCGCTAATAACCAAGAACAACTGTCTCAACTTACTGTGGATTAGCAGGGTGGTGTTTTGTTATGTGCAGCAAGGAGAGTTGCAGCCAACAAGCAAAACAGAAATAATACTGAGAGATGTGAATGTGATAAAGCTTTCTCTTGCACATTGCCTCTTGATTGTGCGTTTTACTGAAGTCTGAAAATGTATGCAATACAATGCTAGAACTGTAAGATTATTTAGGGTCCTAGCATGGGTTGGGGGAGGGGGGTTTTGGGAAGTGGGGAGTAAACTTGTGGCATTGACTCTTGGGTTGTCTACCTGGTATATGGTACTGTTGGTGAGTTATCTTACCAGATTCCTTTAAGTGCACTATCCTTTCCCACACCTGTACTCATGTCTCGCAGGTATCTTTGAGCCTGGCTGCCTTTTCTGCCAAAGATGGTGCACTGGCATCCATTAGGGAAACTACTTACAACAGAGCAACTCTCTCCATCCAGGAGCACACCCACTTCACCAGCCATCAAACAGGGATTGAGAGCAGTCCAAGACTTCCATTCGCCCACAGGCTCCAGTTCGTTTCCACATTGGGTTTTCCGTGCATTCACTCTCAATCGCTATTTCTGCTCCTCATACAACTGCTGAAAACTTGTCTGAATCATTTTTCAGCCTATAAAAATGTTCCAACATATTATATGACCACAGCCAGGCTTTAAGTGGCCACATTTTATAATTCTTTAGAGGGGGATCAGCTTGGACAGAATATAGAAAACAGCAAAGAATGACTAAGAGATTGATAAGGAAGGTAAAATTAGAGTACGAGAGATAGCTAGCTAGAAATATAAAGACAGATAGTAAGAGTTTCTATAGAAATTTAAAAAAGAAAAGTTAACAAAGTGAGCATTGGTCCTATAGAAAGTGAGTCTGAGGAATTAATAATGGATAATAAGGAGATGGCAGATGAATTGAACAGATATTTTGCATCGGTCTTCACTATTGAGGATACAAGTAACATCTCAGTATTAGCTGTAAGTCAGGAAATGGAAGGGAGGGAGGAACTCAAGAAAATTACAATCACCAGGGAAGTGGTACTGGCAAGTCCCCGGGTTTTTTTTTTATTCATTCATGGAATGTGGGCGTCGCTGGCCAGGCCAGCATTTATTGCCCATCCCTAATTGCCCTTGAGAAGGTGGTGGTGAGCTGCCTTCTTGAACCGCTGCAGACCATGTGGGGTAGGTACACCCACAGTGCTGTTAGGAAGGGAGTTCCAGGATTTTGACCCAGCGACAGTAAAGGAACGGCGATATAGTTCCAAGTCAGGATGATGTGCGACTTGGAGGTGAACTTGCAGGTGGTGGTGTTCCCATGTATTTGCTGCCCTTGTCCTTCTAGTTGGTAGAGGTCGCCGGTTTGTAAGGTGCTGTCTAAGGAGCCTTGGTGCATTGCTGCAGTGCATCTTGTAGATGGTACACACTGCTGCCACTGTGCGTCAGTGGTGGAGGGAGTGAATGTTTGTAGATGGTGTGCCAATCAAGCGGGCTGCTTTGTCCTGGATGGTGTTGAGCTTCTTGAGTGTTGTTGGAGCTGCACCCATCCAGTCAAGTGGAGAGTATTCCATCACACTCCTGACTTGTGCCTTGTAGATGCTGGACAGGCATTGGGGAGTCAGGAGGTGAGTTACTCGCCTCAGGATTCCTAGCCTCTGACCTGCTATAGCCATGATATTTATATGGCTACTCCTGTTCAGTTTCTAGTCAATAGTAACCCCGAGGATGTTGCTAGTGGGGGATTCAGTGATGGTAATGCCGTTGAATGTCAAGGGGAGATGGTTAGATTCTGTCTTGTTGGAGATGGTCATTGCCTGGAACTTGTGTGGCGCGAATGTTACTGATGGACTTCATCCTAGGGTGTTAAAAGACGTGGTTAGTGAGATAGTTGATGCGATAGTTTTAATTTTCCAAAATTCCGTAGATTGAGGGAAGGTTCCATTAGATCGGAAAATAGCAAATGTAACTCCTTCATTCAAAAAGGGAGGGAGACAGAAAGCAGGAAATGACAGGCCAGTTAGCTTAACATCTGTCGTAGGGAAAATGTTAGAATCTATTATTGAAGATGTTATAGCAGGGCATTTAGAAAAATTCAAGATAATCAGGCAGAGTCAACAGGTTTTTGTGAAAGGGAAATCATGTTTAACCTATTTATTGGAGTTCTTTGAGGGAGTTACATGTGCTGTGGATAAAGGGAACTGGTGGATGTACTGTACTTAGATTTCCAAAAGGCAGTTGCTAAGGTGCCACATCAAAGATTATTGCAGAAAATAAAAGCTCATGGTGTAGGGGGTAACATATTGGCATGGATAGAAGATTGGCTAGTTAACAGGAAACAGAGTAGGCATAAATGGGTCATTTTCTGGTTGGCAAGATGTAGCGAGTGATGTGCCACAGGGATCTGTGCTGGGGCCTCAACTTTTTACAATTTATATAAATGACTTAGATGAAGGGACCGAAGGTACGGTTGCTGAATTTGCTGATGATACAAAGATAGGTAGGAAAGTAACTTGTGAAGAGGACATAAGGGGGCTACAAAGGGATATAGATGGGTTAAGTGAGTGGGCAAAGACCTGGAAAATGGAATATAATGTTGGAAAGTGTGAAATTGTCCACTTTGGCGGGAAGAATAAAAAAGAAGCATGTTATCTAAATGGTGAGAGATTGCAGAGGTCTGAGATGCAGAGAGATCTGGGTGTCCTAGTGCATGAATCACAAAAGGTTAGTATGCAGGTACAGCACATAATTAGGAAAGCTAATAGAATGTTATTGTTTATCGCAAGGGGAATTGAATACAAAAGTAGGGAGGTTATGCTTCAGCTATATAGGACATTGGTGAGACCACATCTGGAGTACTGTCTCCTTATTTAAGGAAGGATGTAAATGCATTGGAGGCAGTGCAAAGAAAGTTTACTCGACTAATATCTGGAATGGGTGGGCTGTCTAATGAGGGAAGATTGGACAGGCGAGGCTTGTATCGGCTGGAATTTAGAAGAGTAAGAGGCAACTTGATTGAAACAGATAAGATCCTGAGGGGTCTTGAGAGGTTGGATGTGGAAAGGCTGTTTCCCCTTGTGGGAGAATCTCGAACTAGGGGTCACTGTTTAAAAATAAGGGATCTCCCATTTAAGACAGAGTTGAGGAGAAATTTTTTCTCTCAGAGGGTCATGAGTCTTTGGAATTCTCTTCCTCAAAAGGTGGTGGAAGCAGAATATTTAAATATTTTTAAGGCAGAGATTGATAGATTCTTGATGAGCAAGGGGGTGGAAGGTTATCGGAGATAGGTGGAAATGTGGAGGAATCAGTTCAGCTATGAACTTATTGAATGGCGGAGCAGGCTCGATGGGCCGAGTGGCCTACTCCTGCTGCCAATTTGTATGTTTGTATCTGTATTTTGCAATCTTCATCTCATTCCCTACACAGGTCTAAATTGCGCAGGTAGCATATTTAAATCATATACTCATCGCTATATATTGGTGCACACCTTGGACCTCACAACAGATTCAGTGGAGTTTTAGCCAGGTGGGATGGCTGAAACAGCCCTTATCTGTGTATGATATGTGTACTTTGTGTCTTGTAGTTTTGCATGTCTTGAAGTTGAGTAAGTTCAGCAAGTTTCATTGCAGGGCTGATACATTCTATACCTTGTGCTCGCACATACTGTATTCCAATTGCGGAAATTCCTTGATTGGAAAATAATGGAGAGGTAGAAAGTTAAAGGCTGCCCATTTGTTTTATTGTTCCCCAGTTGTTTTGTGATGGAAGAAATTATACGACTGATTTTACCCTGCATAGGTTGGGGATTCTCAGGCTCAATGGATACAAATCAGGAATACTGATTTATTTATGATTCAAGCTATTATTTTTGATCCTGATTAACATCTTGGCACATTTCTTTCATGTCAGTCACATCCTTCGTAGCATAATAATGCGCAAGTTCATTTTAGTGCAAAAGTGCCTTAATATATTTGATCTTCAAATTTTTGTCTCGAGGAAAAAGCGTTGTACATAGTCATCTTTATCCTTTGTTATTTTACAGTTGGGACAAATCCCTGCACCTCAGCTACTAACGTTTTGTGCTGTGATGATTGGCATTCACTGTTGGCCAACCCTTGGGTATCAGATGTGTAAGGATATGAATTCTGACTTGTTACCCGTATCTGATAAAGTTTGTCTGATAAAGATGCTATTTGTATACTTGCTTTCAGCTCCCGAAGGCTTGTCAGATATAATGCATTGATTTATCCATTTTGTCTATAACTGTAGCGCAAAACATTTTCTTTGCAGGGAGTTGCATTTTCTGTAACAGTTTGGCAGAAAGCGAAATGCATTGGGGATTCACTTCCGTCGTGTTCTCCCAAATACCCGCCATAACTTCAGTGAGCGATCAGCAGAAACCCTTCAGAAATGATGTAAACGTCAGTGCTTAGCTGTTCACGCCGTTCCTTTTGGGGGTTCCGCCTATCTCCTGCCAGAGACGCACCACAGACATTTTAGGCATTTATTTTTAAGTATGTGATGGCAGCTCAGCAAGTAGATCTGGTGAATTGAGGTTGTTGCGCATTGATTGAGGACAGGATTGAGCTTGGATGTGCTGCTCCTGCAGTAAAATGGCCCATCAGCTTTCATTGTCTTGGCACACATATGAATAGTCGTAACTTAAATGAGTTTCTAGATGATACCCAATGCCCAGCCATGAAACTGTACCCCAGCCTAGAGTCAAAGGCTTTGAGGAAATAGAAAAAGGGAAAAGGAAATTAAAAAAAGGAAAAATTGGTGAGTAAAAAAGGAAAAGTATAAATATTAGCCATTTTACTCTCAAGGAAATATTGAGGCTGGTGCACAGATGACGATAGATCTCGTCCCTTATCATTTATCTCCGGATTTTGTTCAAAATGGGATCTTTATAAGTATTTTGCATCCACCATAATTATCCAGTCTATAACTTGATTGCCATCTCTGTCAATTTTCCTTTCCTTCACTCAATGGTAAAGTCTTGGGTCTATTTTCCCTTAAGTAGATTTATTCTACTTTCTGAAGCAGCCATATTGCAGAAAACCTTTTGGCCCAGTTTCAATTCTGCCCCCTCCCACTCTCCCCAGTGACATTCCACTAAAATTTCTGCCCAGCCAGGTTGCCGCAAAAATTGTGTTTAATTGTTTTATGAAAAAAGAATCCAGAATGTAGTAATCGTGACAGATCTTCACTGACCTTTTGCACAAATGCCTAAAATTAACTTTGTAACATAATAAATGCTTTTAAAAATTGAAATTGAAATCACAGAATCACAGAATTGTTACAGCGCAGAAGGAGGCCATTCGGCCCATCATGTCTGCACTGGCTCTCTGAACGAGAAATGTCCTCCGTTCCATTTCCCCGCCTTCTCCCCGTAACCCTGCACATTTTTCCTTTTCATATATCTAATTCCCTTTTCAGTGCTTCAATTGAACCTGCCTCCACCACTTATTCCAGGCCTTAACCACTCGCTGCGTGAAAAAGTTTTCCCTCACTTTTGCTTCTCTTAACAAATACTTTAAATCTGTGCCCTCTCATTCTCTATCCTTTCATGAGTGGAACAGTTTCTCTCTCTACTCTGTCCAGACCCCTCATGATTTTGAATACCTCTATCAAATCACCTCTCAGCCTTCTCTTCTCCAAGGAAAACAGTCCTAACTTCTCCAATCTATCTTCATAACTGAAATTCCTCATCCCTGAAACTATTCTCGTGAATCTCTTCTGTACTCTCTCCAATGCCCTCATGTCTTTCCTCAAGTGCAACACCCAGAATTGAACGCAATACTCCAGCTGAGGCCAAACTAGTGTCTTTTACAAGTTCAACATAACTTCCTTGCTCTTGTACTCTATGCCTCTATTAATAAAGCCCAGAATATTGTATGCTTTATTAACTGCTCTCTCAACCTATCCTGCCACCTTCAATGACTTATGCACATATACACCTAGGTCTCTCTGCTCCTGCATCCCCTGTAGAATTGTACCCTTTATTCTATATTGTCTCTCCATGTTCTTCCTACCAAAATGAATCACTTCACATTTCTCTGCATTGAAGTTCATCTGCCACCTACCTGCCCATTCCAACAACTTGTCCATGTCCTTTTGAAGTTCTACACTATCCTCCTCACAGTTCACAGTTGTTCCAAGTTTTGTATCATCTACAAACTTTGAAATTGTGCCCTGTACACCAAGGGCTTGGTCGTTAATATGTATAAGGAAAAGCAAGGGTCCCAACACAGATCCCTGAGGAATCCACTACAAACCTTCCTCCAGCCCAAAAAACATCCATTAACCACTACTGTCTGTTTCCTGTCACTCGGCCAATTTCGTATCCATGTTGCTACTGTCCCTTTTATTCCATGAGCTTTAACTTTGCTCACAAGTCTGTTCTGTGGCACTGTATCAAATTCCTTTTGAAAATCCATGTACACCACATCAACAGCATTGCCCTCATCAACCCTTTCTGTTACCTCCTCAAAAAACTCCAGCAAGTTCATTAAACATGATTTTCCCTTGAAAAATCCATGTTGGCTTTCCTTAATTAACTCGCATTTGTCCATGTGACTATTGATTTTGTCCCAAATTATTTTTTCTAGAAGTTTTCCCACCACCGAAGTTAAACTGACTGGCCTGTAGTTGCAGGGCTTAAATAAAGCTAATTAATTTTCCATCGCATCTTCTGAATACCCCAGTTTTTCCCACTTGGTCTGATGCACTCTAAAGGCCTCATGAATATCCCCAACCTTGGGGATACTGCTTCCCGACATTTCATGGTTCAGCCTGCCCAGCTGAGGACCAACATTCAAGGAGGCACACGTGCACAGAGATCTCATTATTCTCAAATTCCCTTTCTTTGGCTGGATTTTGTGCCTGTGCCAGAAAAATAAAGTGCCTGAGGAATGTTCCTCAGACTGTTACGTTCAACCCATTGCATGGAAAGAGAGAAAGGAAGATGCATTGAGACAAACGGAGAGAGAGAAACATACATGGATAGAAAGTGTGTTAACAAGCATACAGAAAAAGTAAAAAGTAAGCAGACAGAAAGAAAAAGCCTAAGAAAATAAGAAATAGGAACAGGAATAGGCCACATGGCTCCTCGAGCCTGCTCCGCCATTCAATAAGACCATGGCTGACCTTCGACCTCAACTCCACTTTCCTGTCCAATCACAGCGTCAAAAAATCTATTGATCTCAACCTTGCGTATACACAATGATTGAGCATCCACAGCCCTCTAGGGTGGAGAATTCCAAAGATCCACAACCCATTCAGTGAAGACCTTTATCCTCTTCTCAATCCAAAATGGCTGACCCTTTATCTTTAGACTATGCTCCCAAGTTCTAGACTCTCCAGCCAGGGGACACAACCTCTCTGCATAAAGAGAGGCATAAAGTGGACCAGGTGAGAAGTGTAATGGAAGAAAACCCAGAGATACAAAGAAGGCAGTAGAAGCAATTGAGTGAGAGACATAAAGACGGAGACATAAATAAAAAGTGCAAGCGTAATAAAAAGGCAAAGAGTGGAAGACATGTTGAGAGAGTTAATTCATGAGCAATGCTGCAACAACTGAACTGGTAGTATTAAAAATTATGGCTATAAACAATAACAGCAACTTGCAATTATATAGCACCTTTAATATAGTATAGCTTCTCAAGCTGCTTCACAGGAGTGCTATCAAAGAAAAATTTGGGCTTTTTAAAAAATCCAATGTGACTGAAAAACTGCTTCAAACTAATTAAGTCTGTGTTACTTCTGAGGTTCAAGCAGTTATTTTAATCCCATCAGAGTATTTCATGAAGATTAATATTAAGAATAACCTTTTGAATATATGAATTCTATTTATTTTTATGACTGAGAAGTTGAGTGTACGTCAGTTGGTTTCTCTGTTGCTCTCGTGATTCAGTGTCTCTGCTTTAAAATCAGATAGGATTGAAAGTGTGATATTATCATTGAAAAGCTGCTAATTCCTGCAGATGTGGCTTACGACACCCAGTTTACATCTATTAATGCAGAAGGCACTTGGTGCAGAATTCTGCATTAATAACCCAGTGACTATTTATAATATGTTAAATTTGCACTCACCTCACAAATAAAAGCTGTAGCAGTAGTTGAGTTGGAGAAAGAGAGAGGTGGTGTTGCCTATTGTTACAGTTAAGTGAGGAGGGGTCGAAGGGCTTCTCTCTTTTCCCTTTCCTTGTTTGACCACAACAGGTTTAATTCTTTTTTTAAAGTGGATGTATTGACCAATTCAGTAGGTGTTTGATTACTTACTTGCTATGATCAACATGATAACACGAACCAATGGGACAGGTTTTTTTGAATTTACAAAGAAAGAGGTTAACTTTATTGTAGCTAAACCGAACTAATAAAAATAATAAATAACCTGCCAATTTCACTCACGCACACACTCAGGATGTTTACATACATACAAATAGGTTACAGAGTGGGGAAGGGTAGATGGGTTGAGTCAAAGTCCATAAAAAAGGTATACAGTCTGTGGGGTTTGGTGATTCGGCTGGTGTCTAGCTGAATTCAGTGGTCCTGAGGCTTTTAGTTTGAAGAGGTAGATGACTGGTTCGGTGGTTTCAGCTGGTTTTTAAAAACATATCTTTTGGAAAAATAGAAATTTAGATTTACAGTCAGTGGATTAAAGAAAATTGTCGTTCAACAAAGCACACTGCGTAACACTATATAGAAACATAGAAAGAAACACACAAATATTTACGGCACAAAAGTAGGTCATTTGGCCCATTGTGTCTGTGCTGGCTGTAAAAGAGCTATCCAGTTTAATCCCACCTTCTAGCTCTGTGTAAACTTGTCGATTCTTCAACTGTCGGGACAGAGATAAAAGTAAAATGTGCAACTGGAAATGTGGTCTGAGGGAGAATGACTATAGGGCCAGTAACAGGTTTGTCAAGCTCAATAATTAACGAAAAACCTAAGGATTAGAAAAGCTAATTAGTAAACCTATTGAATATGTAAATCCTGTGCGAAACAGAAAATAGAGCTTTGCTCAGAGCTACGAGGAAGGCCGTATAGATATCATTAAAATATTCCCATACATCCATCACTATGATTTGTTCGACATATGGTTTGGAAAGGTGTGCCTCTTCCACACCCCCGATTTCCATCGCTCCACCATTGACAGTCATGTCTTCACTGCTGGGTCCTAAGCTCTGGAAATCTCTCTCTAAACCTTTGCACCTCTCTACCTATCTCTCCTCCTTTAAGACATTCAATAACACCTACATCTTTGACTGACTTTTTGTTCACCTGTCCTAATATCACCTTATGTGGCTCGGAGTCAAATTTTGTCTGATAATCTCTGTTGTGAAGTGCCTTGAGGTGTTTTACTGCATTAAAGGTACCGTATAAATGCTAGTTGTTGTTGTAATCACCCCTGTGAACCTAATAATTTCCTTATCTGGTAAATTTGACAAGCAATTGCTGCTCCTTCTTATACTCCTGAGCTCTGGAATATCAGCCTCACCTTGCCTACTGGTGGCCCATTTTCTTGGGGACTTCAGTGATGTTGAATGGTTTTGTATTGCTGTGGTGTAGAATTTGATTACTGGCACCAGATGGTACTGATGTGTTTACAAGTAATATTTGTTGGCAGAAGTCTACTATTGCAGGTAAAACAACACCATCCTCAAAGGCATTACAGCTTGTGAATTTTAATTACTTTTAGTTAAACACTACAATTAAAATTGCATTATTGTGCAGGGATATTGTCACAAGCTAAACAAAATCTATTGGAAATCTTAATTTGTGCAACATTTCATTGGAAAAGAGATTTTTATTTCCCCATTGCAAAAGGGTCAACTTTCAGAATGTTGTTTGCTATGATTTAATATAACTGGGACCTTGATGTTCTTAAAAGCACAGCTGCACCATGTTAGTCCCAAAGCTCTAAAAAATAATTACATCTACCGTATGCTTGCCTAAATTTAAGCTTTAAACCAGAAATGCACATTCAAAAGCGACACTGTTGAGCCTGCAGGAATGCACCGTATATTCACATTCATGAATCCCTGACCATATTACGAATAAACAACAATATACGAACATATGATTAGGAGCAGGAGTAGGCCATTCGGCCCCTCAAGCCTACCTCACCATTCGATAAGACCATGGCTGATCTGATTGCGGCCTCAACTCTACTTTCCTGTCTACCTGCTGTAATCTGTGACTCCCTTGTCAATCAAGAATCTATCTAACTTAGCCTTAAGAATATTCAATGACCCAGCCTCCACTGCTCTCTGGGAAAGAGGATTCCACAGACTAACTGTCGGAGAGAAAAAGTTTCTCCTCATCACCATCTTAAATGGGAGACCCCTAATTTTTAAACTGTGTCCTCCAGTTCTAGTTTCTCCCATAAGAGGAAACATCCTCTCAGCATCCACCCTGTCAAGTCCTCTCAGGATCTTACATGTTTCAGTAAGATCACCTGTCATTCTTCTAAACTCCAATGGATACAGGCCCAACATGTCCAACCTTTCTGAATAAGATAACCCCTCATTCCCAGGAATCAGTTGAGTGAACCTTCTCTGAACTACCTCTAATGCAATTATAAAAAAAAAACAGAAAGTGCTGGAAATACTCAGCAGGTCTGGCCAACATCTGCTGAGAGAGAAACAGAGTTAATGTTTCAGGTCTGTGACCTTTCAAATACAATTATATCCTTTCTTAAGAAAGAAGACTGAAACTGTACACAGTACTCCAGGTGTGGTCTCACTAATGCCCTGTACAGCTGTAGAAATACTCCTCTACTTTTACATTACATTCCCCTTGCAATAAATGACAGCATCCAATTTTCCTTCCCAGTTACTTACTGTACCTCCATACTTTTTGTGAATCATATACCAGGACACCCAGATCCCTCTTGTACCAAGTTCTGAAATCTTTCTCCATTTAAATAATATACTACTTTTCTGTTCTACCCAGCAAGTGGTCAAGTTCACACTTTCCCACATTATTATGCATCTGCCAAATTTTTGCCCATTCACTTCACCTGTCTATATCCCTTTGCAGATTCTGTCCTCTTCACAACTTACTCTCCTACCTATCTTTCTGTCATCAGCAAATTTAGCAACCAGACATTCGGTCCCTTTGTCCAAATCAATGATATAGATTGTTAACAGTTGAGGTCCCTGTACTGGTCCCTGTGGCACTCCACTAGTTACAGCTTGCCAACCTGAAAATGCTCCATTTAGCGCTACTCTCTGCTTCCTGTTAGCTCGCTAATCTTCTATCCATGCTAATATGTTACCCCTACACCATGAGCTCTCATTTTGTGTAGTAACCTTTGATGTGGCACCTTATTGAATGTCTTTTGGAAATCCAAGTGCACCACATCTACATCCACAGGTTCCTCTTTATCCACCTTGCTTGATATCCTATGTAGCTCAACAACTTGAATTTATAAAGCACCTTTAACATAGTAAAACATCCCAAGGCAGAAGTGTTAAAGAATATTTGACACCGAGCCACATAAGGCGATACTAGGACAGGTAACCAAAGGTTTTGTCAAAGAATCATAGAACAGTATAGCACAGAAGGAGGCCATTCAGCCCATCACATCTGCCTGGTTCTTTTGAAAAGCAATCTAGTTAGTCCCCCTACCCTGCTCTTTCCCTGTACCCCTGCAAGTGTGTATCCAATTCACTTTTGAAGGCTACTAATGAATCCATATCAATCATCCAATCCAGGCAGTGCATTCTGAATCCTAACCACTTATTGCATGAAAACATTTTTCCTCTTTTCCCATCTGATACTTTTGCCAATCACCTTAAATCTGTGCCCTCTGTTCATCAACCCTTCAGCTGTTGGAAACAGTTTCTCTTTATTTACTCTATCTAAATCCTTCATGGTTTTCAACACCTCTATCAAATCTCCTCTTAGCCTTCTCTGCTTTAAGGAGAACAACCCCAGCTTCTCCAGTCTATCCACAAAATTGTAATCCCTCATCCCTGGAATCATTCTAGTAAATCTCTTCTGTACCCTCTCCAAAGCCTCGCATCCTTACTAAAGTGTGGTGCCCAGAATTGGACACTGCTTCAGCTGGGGTCAAACTAATGTTTTATATAAATTTTGCAAAACATCGTGGTATTCTATGCCTATATTTATAAAGCTCAGGGTCCCATTATTATTATTAACTTGTCCTGCAACCTTCAAAGATTTGTGCACAAACTCCCCCCCACCACCCCCCCCCCCCCCCCCCCGGTCTCTCTGTTCTTGCAACCCGTTTGAAATTGTTCCCTGTAGTTTGTATTGTCTGTCCACATTCCTCCTACCAAAATCTATCACCTCATACTTTATTGCAGTGAATTTCATCTGCCATGTGTTCACCCATTCAACCAGCCTATGTCCTCTTGTCTGACATCCAGTGCAGGATGAGCAGAAATTTTCTTCAGCTAAATATTGGGAAGACCAAAGCCATTGCATTCAGTCCCTGCCACAAACTCCATTCTCTAGCCACCGACTCCATCCCTCTCCTTGTCAATTGAGGCTGAACCAGACTGTTCATAATCTTGATATCTTATTTGGCCCTGAGATGAGCTTTCGACCACATATTAGCACCATCACTAAGGCCGCCTATTTCCGCCTCTGTAACATCTCTCGACTCCATCTCTGCCTCAGCTCATTTGCTGTTGAAATCCTTATCCTTTGGTTTTGATACCTCTAGACTTGGCTATTCCACTCCCGGCTAGCCTCTCATCTTCCATCCTCTGCAAACTTGAGGCCATCCAAAACTCTGTTGCCTGTATCACAACTGTTACCAAGTCCCTGTGCTTGCTGACCTACATTGGCACTGGTTAAGCATGGGGTCCAAGGTGTACTAGCTAGATGGATAAAGAACTGGCTGGGCAACAGGAGACAGAGAGTAGCAGTGGAAGGGAGTTTCTCAAAATGGAGACGTGTAACCAGTGGTGTTCCACAGGGATCCGTGCTGGGACCACTGTTGTTTGTGATATACATAAATGATTTGGAGGAAAGTATCGGTGGTCTGATTAGCAAGTTTGCAGACGACACTAAGATTGGTGGAGTAGCAGATAGTGAAGGGGACTGTCAGAGAATACAGCAGAATATAGATAGATTGGAGAGTTGGGCAGAGAAATGGCAGATGGAGTTCAGTCAGGGCAAATGCGAGGTGATGCATTTTGGAAGATCCAATTCAAGAGTGAACTATACAGTAAATGGAAAAGTTTTGGGGAAAATTGATGTACAGAGAGATTTGGGTGTTCAGGTCCATTGTTCCCTGAAGGTGGCAACGCAGGTCAATAGAGTGGTCAAGAAGGCATACGGCATGCTTTCCTTCATCGGACGGGGTATTGAGTACAAGAGTTGGCAGGTCATGTTACAGTTGTATAGGACTTTGGTTCGGCCACATTTGGAATACTGCGTGCAGTTCTGGTCGCCACATTACCAAAAGGATGTGGATGCTTTGGAGAGGGTGCAGAGGAGGTTCACCAGGATGTTGTCTGGTATGGAGGGCGCTAGCCATGAAGAGAGGTTGAGTAGATTAGGATTATTATCATTAGAAAGACGGAGGTTGAGGGGGGACCTGGTTGAGGTGTACAAAATCATGAGAGGTATAGACAGGTTGGATAGCAAGAAGCTTTTTCCCAGAGTGGGGGATTCAATTACAAGGGGACACGAGTTCAAAGTGAAAGGGGAAAAGTTTAGGGGGGATATGCGTGGAAAGTTCTTTACGCAGAGGGTGGTGGGTGCCTGGAACACGTTGCCAGCGGAGGTGGTAGACGCGGGCACGATAGCGTCTTTTAAGATGTATCTAGACAGATACATGAATGGGCAGGAAGTAAAGAGATACAGACCCTTAGAAAATAGGCGACAGGTTGAGATAGAGGATCTGGATCGGCGTAGGCTTGGAGGGCCGAAGGGCCTGTTCCTGTGCTGTAATTTTCTTTGTTCTTTGTTCTTAAAACTTTCATCCTTGTTTTCAAATCCTCCATGGCCTCACCCCTCCCTATCTCTGTAACCTCCTCCAGCTCTTCATCCCTCCAAGTTACCTGCACTGCTCCAATTCTGGCCTCTTGAGCATCCCTGATTTTAGTTACTCCACCACTGGCAGTCGTGTCTTCAGCTGTCAAGGCCCTAAGCTCTGGAATTCCCTCCCTAAATGTCTCTGCCTCTCTACTTTTAACTCCTTTAAAACATTCCCTAAAACCTAACTCTTTGACCAAGCTGTTGGTCATTTGCCTTAATTATCTCTTTACATGACTCGGTGTCAAGTTTTGTTTAATTGCACTCCTGTGAAGCACCTTGGGATGTTTTACTGCATTAAGGTGCTAGATAAATGTAAGTTGCTGTCATTGTTAATTAGCCCCACTGCTCCCCTGACAACCCTTTTACTGTTAATATGCCTATAAAAGCTCTTTGGATTCCCTTTTATGTCAGCTGTCAATCTATTGAATTATTGTCTCTATGCCCCTCTTCTTTCCTTTTTCACGTCTCTGTATTTTATATTCAGATTGATTCTGCCTTGTATTATCAAGCTTCCATATGCCCCCTTTTTCTGCTTCATCCTACTCTCTAGCCCCTTCGTCATTCAGGGCGCTCTGGTTGCTCTCCCTACCCTCCATGTGGGAATGTACCTAGACAGTATCTAAACCATCTCCACTTTGAAGGCCACCCATTTCTCCGTTATATTTGTGCAGACCATTCTTTGATTTCAGTTCATCCGGACCTGATCACTCTTCAATTCTCTGAAATTAGCCATCTTGCAGTTAAATATCTTTATTCTAGACAGTTCCTTGTTCTTCTCCATATCTAATATAAACCTTATGATATTATGATCACTACTCCCAAGGTGCTCCCCCATTGTGACATTCTCCACTTGACCCACTTCAATGTCTGAGACTAAATCTAGTAATACCTCCTTCCTCGTTGGGCAGGAAATATGCTGATTCCCCTAAACACAGTTCAGAAATTCATTTCCTTTTCCCTTAACACAATCACTTCCCCATTCAATTTTGGTAGAGTTAAAGTGTCCCATTATCACTCATCTATAGATCTTGCACCTCTCTGTTCACCTTGTTTCTACTTTTTAATGCTACATCTTGCTGCCCAGCCCCCTACTGAATCAGTTTAAACCTTCCCTCACAGCACTCGGCAACCTGGCTGCAAGGATGTTGGTCCCAGTTCTGTTCAGGTGCAAGATGTCTATCTTGAACACGTATCACCCACCATGGAACTGGTCCCAATGTCCCAGGAATCTGAAGTCCTCCCTCTTGCACAATGGATGGAATTTTACCAGCCCCTGGGAGGTGGGTTGAGAGGCAGGAGGGGGGGAGGGGGAACAGTAAAATCACTGGGAAACACGGTTCCACCGTGGGGGCATTTTACCTGCGGCGGGACCAGATGTGGTTTGACTGCCTGCTCCGGGGAGGCGGGCAGCCAATTAGCATAACAAAAGGCCCAATTAGGGGGCAATTTATGGGACCATCAGCATTCTGCGACAGGAGGGCAACACCCACCCCCCCCCACACCCCACCCCGCTGTGTGGAGAGGCTGCCAGCTAAATGGAGGCTGTCTCCCTGTGGCAGCCCAGGGGCCACGGCTTGGTCGAAGGGGTTGTGGGCAGGGAAGGCATTCCTTGCGGCCCCAGTGATCTCTCCGGAGGGGCTTCCCCTCTGATCCTTGGCCCCCTGAATTTTTCACTTTTTACGTACTTACCTGAAGGTGCCCTGAGGTCCTCTCTTGGTGGTGCTACTGAGGCTTTGGAGCTGCCGTCCCTCTGATTGACCTGGCAGCGTGGAGAACCTGCCTGCTGACCTTAATTGATCAGTGGGCCCACAGGCAGCTAATTAGGAGACCGCCAGAGATAAAATTGCTGAACAGGTCCCTCTGCCAGCAAGTGTGGGCTCAGGATCCGCTTTTCAACGTGACATCAGGGTCCCGACGCCAGTGGCAAAATTCAGGCGCACGTCTCTATCTGTGCATGAACCTGCCATATTCTCCTATTTCTACTCTCAGTAGTGTGTGGCACTGGGAGAAATCCAGAGTTTACAATCTTTGAGGTCTGCTCATTAATTTCCTCCCTAGCTCCTTAAACTTTGGCTGAAGGACCTCAAACCTCTTCCTCCCTATCTCATTGGTTCTGACTTGGACCCACAATTTCTGCCTCTTCCCCTTCTCCCAGCAGAATGTTCTGCACCCCCTCTGTGATGTCCCTTACCCTGGCACCTGGTAGGCAACATACTGTATGGGTCTTAACTCAGTGGTAGTTGAATAGCCTGTCTGTTCCCCTGATTATTGAATCCCCTAGTATTACTGCTTTCCTACACTTTGCGGTAACCCACTGTACAGTTTTTTGACTCGTGGTAACAGGCTCAGGAGCGCACTCCTTTGAGGTGTCGTCACCCTCGCTGGTATTCATTGCTGAATGTCGGTTTGAGAATGCCGCACACCTGGAGGATTCCTACCTCTTCCTACCCTTCCAGGTGGCCTCACACTTCTGAACTCTGGCTGTGGAGTGAGCACATCCTGGACCCTGTGATCCAGGAAACATTCAGCCACCCATATACCCCTGCAGCGAATCCAGCTGCCCCTCAACCTAAGAAGCCCTCAGCCTGAGTTTGAGTAGCTGGAGGCTGTTCCTACACACATGAGCCTCCGGGACACATGAAGCATCGTGAAGTTCTCACATGACACAGGAATTGCAGCTGTCCATTCCAATTAGAAACTGAAGAAAAGAAAAACTCCTTAGGTATAAGGTGATTTTTTTTAATTGCTCTTCACTCGTTCTAAACTATTTTAATGTACTAAAGTACGTTTATTTTTCTGTCACTTCTCAAAGCCAAAGACTAATTATTTATTGAAGCTTAACGAGACCCAGTGGGACCAGGAGAGATTGAGGCATCAAGCTAGCAGTCAAAGTGTCATCTGTTAGGAGTGACTTAAATCTAATTTAACAAAACATTGGGAATAACGCCAAAGGAACAACTAGTTAAAGTAAAATATCCAAAAAAGCATGATGTCCAACACTTTTTGGACTGTGTCTGCTTTGGGATTTATCATCGCATGATCCTGTTCCCCCAGATAATATGCAATGTCAAGAGTAAGTTCACTGTTGCATCTATCACTGATCTTGGCCTTGGTAACTGCAAAGACTATTGGAACTGACTTTCGAAACAGCAGTAGATTAGAGTAAAACAACGTTTTATTTTAACACGATTGCTACGAATACGTGGCAGATGAAAAGCAAGCCTTTTTAAAATTTCTACAGTTCCTTATTTCATAGCTTGTTAGAGCATAGGATTGTTAGCAGTTGACCGTAGCTGCCAACCTACTCTGCTTTACAGAGTACCTTTGCTGTACTTAATCCTTAGGAATCTCTTGCAGCTGAATTATTCTAAAGCTAGAAACAGGGTCAATGTTAGAACACTGTAGACTAAGAAAATTGTGAGCACCAATGAATGTTGTATGTTCACGTAGATCTTTCTAGGGCATGCTGAAGACAGACAGTGCTGGAAAAAATAATTGCATTTAAAACATGACATGGTCTGGCAGGGGTCTGGAGTGGCTATTATTAGTTCAAGGTCAAAGGAGTCAATTCAGCTCTGATTCTCACCACATGCTTGTTAAAATTTCTTTGAGCTTCAGATGAAGAGGTTCTGGACCTGAATCCCAAGGTAGTGCAGTGGGCACAGTCTACATCATAAATAAAAGGTGTTCACTGTGACTCATTTGGTACACTCTCACTTCTGAGTTCGAAGGTTGTGGGTTCAAGTTCCACTCCAGATACTTGGCCACAAAATTCTAGGCTGACATCTGCCGTCTCAGATGGACATAAAAGATTCCATGGCACTATTTTGAAGAGCAGTCCTGGCCATATTTATCCCTCAATCAACATCACTAAAAAACAGATAATCCAGGCATTATCAAATTGTTATAAAAGCAAAATACTGCGGATGCTGGAAATCTGAAATAAAAACAAGAAATGCTGGAACCACTCAGCAGGTCTGGCAGCATCTGTGAAAAGAGAAGCAGAGTTAACGTTTCGGGTTAGTGACCCTCCTTGTTTGTGGGAGCTTGCTGTGTGCAAATTAGCTGCTGTGTTTCCTACATTACAACAGTGACTGCACTTCAAAAGTACTTCACTGACTGTAAATTGTATTGGCACATCCTAAGGACCTGAAAGGTGCTACATAAATGCAAGGCTTGCTTTCTTATGGTAGAACAATGCTTGTCTTGCACATATTTTTGTATCGGAATTCTACTTCCTTAGCTTTTCCTTTGTAGGAACATTTATTCAGTTTTATTAAATTAGTTTAGTAGTTATTGAATTAAAGGGTCAGGAAGGCAGGTGGATAGAGGTGAAAGTTTGAAATATTTACTAGGGCTTTGGTGTCTTTCACACCACAAAAATGGGGGATCAATTTTTGTACCTGGCTTTACATGTTCTATCTGCCTGACGATGCAGATGGGAGGCCTGATAATGCTTGTGGGCTCATTCACATAGAACAGACGAGCTGCTAGTGCTGATGATGCTGTTATTGGCAGCTTGCCGTTTGGGAGGGTGAAAAACTGTGGGGGATAGACTGACGTGGGCTTGTGGCTACCTTAAAGGGAAGGACTAAAAGCATCAGGGGGTGAACAGAACAGCAAAAAGTCAAACTTAAGGGCCCCTTTAAGGCTTAAAAATCCCAACAAGTATCACCCCCAGTGCAGCTTGTGATCTCTTTAAATAGTATTGCTAATGGTCACCTCCCGTCCTATACTGTGCATGAGTTCTGATGAAAGGTCACAGACCTGAAACGTTAACTCCGCTTCTCCCTCCACAGGTGCTGCCAGACCTGCTGAGTATTTTCAGCACTTTTTGTTTTTATACTGTGCAAGGCTTGTGTTGGGCTGTGGGGTGGGGGGGCAGGGGGGGGGGGTGCAGGGTGGGGGCAGGGGGAGGGGGGTGGTGGGGGCAGGTGGCGAGTGGTGTGATTGAGAAAGCAGTCATGGTAGCGCTGATTTACACCAAGGTTGCATTGTGGTCCTAACTGCATCATTTGGCCCCTATTTAAACGTAATAATGAGGCCCCTGCTTGTTTTCAACAGGACTGCTCGCCACCTAAATTGAGGTCACCCCAAAAATCAGAACAGACAGACCCTCAAGTGGTAAATTGGCAATTATTAAAAAATCTTCCGGCTAATACCCCCAATTACACCTAAAGGTGGAGTGGTGGTGAGTTGAAAATTGGCCCTATAGTGTCTAAGTTGCTCCTTCAGAGCAGGCATTATGACAGGCAATTGAGTGAAGGTGACTCAAATGAAATGAGCATATATCACAGACATAACATTTCACCAGCGCAATATTCACACAAATCATACTTTCTGGGAGTCGATTTTGATTTATAAAGTTTTGGTTTTATTAAAAACTGCTGGAATTAGAACATTGCCATGATAGTTATAGAATTTAAGGTGCTACTGGAAAATAGTCAAAGGGCCACTGAAAAATGTTTAATCAGATTTTAGCTTTTAGTCAAGCAGTTCACTCAGTTTGGCAATAATCAATTGATGTACAATTCAGGACGCTGGTGATACTTTATCCTAAGAATTGGCTCAGGCCTCACAAAAATGATCTTTGGGTGTCTGGGGCAATTGTACCACTCACTAAATAAAAATAGAAGATTCATTTATGACAAGTATATTCTAAAAATGATTATCAATATGGTTCACATATATATGTGCCTTTTCCCAATTTATTGAAAGCATCTCTGTTGCAGTGAGTGACATGAATGGATGTTAGGAAATTTGTAAGAACCCATTCTTGTTCAGTTGAATGGCAGACTGGGAGGTTTGTTTGAAATACTTCAGTTGCACGGTTTTCATTGTAAGTCAGAGTATTGAACAAAAGATCTATCAATAGTTATTTATCAATTCATTACTTTTGCTATTTTCTCCATGATCTATAGTAAGACTGCAGTGGCCATATAAATACAAAGGCAGGTCAGAGGCTGGGAATTCTGCAGCGAGTAACTCACCTCCTGACTCCCCAAAGCCTGTCCACCATCTACAAGGCACAAGTCAGGAGTGTGATGGAATACTCTCCACTTGCCTGGATGGGTGCAGCTCCAACAACACTCAAGAAGCTCAACACCATCCATGACAAAGCAACCTGCTTGAATGGCACCCCGTCCACCACCTTAAACATTCACTCCCTTCACCACTGGCGCTCAGTGGCAGCAGTGTGTACCATCTACAAGATGCACTGCAGCAACTTGCTAAGGGGCCTTCGACATCAGCTTCCAAACCCGTGACCTCTACCACCTAGAAGGACAAGGGCATCAGATGCATGGGAACATCACCACCTGCAAGTTCCCCTCCAAGCCACACACCATCCTGACCTGGAACTATATCACCGTTCCTTCATTGTCGCTGGATCAAAATCCTGGAACTCCCTTCCTAACAGCACTGTGGGTGCATCTACACAGCATGGGTGGCAGAAGTTCAAGAAGGTGGCTCACCACTACCTTCTCAAAGGCAATAAGGGATGGGCAATAAATGCTTGCCTTGCCCATGACATTTGCATCCCATAAACAAATTTAAAAAAAATCTATTGGAATAATTTTACAGCATTTGCAAGTTCGATCATAGACACACTTTTGTGAGTTTTTTTAAATTCTGTTATTTTGAGCACCAATTTTGCCATGTCTTTTTTTATGCAATCTTTAAAGCTAGGGCTTAAATTAGCAACTGCTGAAGACAAAAGGGTAAAATGATATCTAAGTAGTGATAATATCTTGTATATTTTTCATATATTCATCTCTTTAATTGGAACAAAGAAATTAATTCTTATCTGCTGTTACAAATAAATGTGTGACTATCGCCAGTAGTGTTAGTAAATGTGCTACATAGATTCACTGTCCTTGCATTGAAATAGGATATTTGAGTCACTGACTTGAAGAGGTGACTTTGCAGGCTCTATCATGATAAAAGGGAAAAAGACACAGCAGTGCCTTGTCCTGGGTACTGGGGTGAAAGGCACTGACTGGTCTAATGGGCTCACAGATCCAATGCATATAGTGTAAGCTAAAGAACAGGAACTAGATATTTAAGAAATAACCTTAAAGATGACAGGAATCACATCATTCTTGGCACATATTGGTCAAAGAATACCCAGATCAGCTGTAAAATATCTGAAGAAAACAAGTTATTATTAATAATATATCGTCGAGCAGGTACATATCAAGACTTTGCAGTGAGTTTGGTGAAGTTCTGTGTAAAAAAAAAAGTTCGTAGTTGAGATCCATGACATTTAATGCTAAGCCAAGTGATTCTGGGTCAAATATAGGAAAACATAGTCTGAGAAATTGACAACAATTTGAAAATGAAATGTCTGCTTCCTCCTGCCAATGGCGTAATTCTCCGGGCCATGTTGTACTGTGGAATCCTGCACACAATGTGACAGTCTTCATAATACCAAAGTGTGTGTTCCACTCTATTAATGTCCAGCTAGTGTGTGATGACTGGCAGCAGCATATCATGAAGTTCTGTGCCCAGTTTCCTGGCAGCTGTCATGATGCTTTCATAGTGGATCAATCATCCATCCCAGAATATCTGCCTCTGCACAGCCAAAGGTTAGCTGCTTGGAGACCCCTGCACACTGGGCTCATGACTCCTGTTAGGAACCCATATTTGGTTTCAGAACTCTGCTACAATCACATTTATTGGTCAGCTGGCACCCTAATGGAGCAGAGCATTGGAGTCCACAAACAAACATTGCACTGCTTGGACAGGTCTGGTGACTTATTACAGCTCAGAAAGAGTGTCCCATATGATTGTGCTTTGCTGTGTGCTGCAGAACTGGGACAACACATAGATTGGATGAGAGCCTTCAGCATGATATATATGAGGAACGTAAGAAATAGAAGCAGGAGTAGACCATTCGGTCCCTCGAGCCTGCTCTGCCATGCAATACAATCATGGCTGATCTTTTATCTCAACTGCACCCTCCTGCCTGTTCCCCATATCTCTTGATTCCCTAAGGGATCTTAATTCCATCAATCTCAGCCATGAATATACTCAACGATGGAGCATTCACAACTCTCCAGGGAGACAATTCCAAAGATTCACAACCCTCTGAGTGAAGACAATTCTCCTCATCTCAGTCCTAAATGATTGACCCCTGAACCTGAACCAATCTAGTGAACCTTCGCTGCACTGCCTCCAAGGCAAGTATATCCTTCCTTAGATATGGAGACCAAAACTGCACACAGTACTCCAGGTGTAGCCCACCAAAGCCCTATACAATTGTAGCAAGACTTCTTTATTCTTGTACTCCAATTCCCTTGAATTAAAGGGCAACATGCAATTTTTCTTCTTAATTGCTTGCTGTACCTGCATGCTAACTTTCTGTGTTCCTTGTACAAGTACACCCAACATTGGACATCAACATTTAAGATTTTCATGCCTTTAAACAAATATTCTGTTTTTCTATTCTTACTATCCAAGTGAATAGCTTTAGACTTCCCCACATTATACTCCATCTGCCACCTTGTTGCCCACTGTTTATGTCTCTTTGCAGCTTCTTTTTGAGCTCCTCCTAGTTTACATTCCCATATAGCTTTGTTTCGTCAGCAAACTCCAATACATTACTCTCAGGTCTCTTCATCTAAGTCATTAATATAGATTGTGAATAGCTGTGGCTCCAGCATTGAACCTTGCGGCACTCGAATAGTTACAGCCTGCTAACTTGAAAATACCCCCTTTATCCCAAGTCTCTGCTTCTTGTCCACTAACCAATCCTCCCTCCATGAAGAAAAATGATAAGATATGCTGTGTTCCAGATGGCATACAGTCTGGCATCTGAGTACATGTAGACAGGTCACTGGGATCTTTTCAGAGGCAGCTCATTCAGGAGATGACGAGAAGTCTTCCAAAAGCTTCTCAGGAGAAATGCGGCATTAGGCGTTTGAGCTATCACACACTGGATTTTTTCCAGGGTTTCACAGAGAAAAGATGAGCTGGGTGTTTCTTTCAGCAGGCTACAAACCCAACTGACTCAAAACAGTATTCAAAAATGAAACCCACTCTTGAGCACCATAAATCTTGACAAGTCACTTCTCTTGTAAACAACTCCCATAGTCAGAAGGCACCTGTTGTTTACTTAGCTGAAGACATGTGACATCCAGTAAATGTTGTTTTTAAACACAGAGTCCTTTTGGTGACCCTTTTAAAAAAATGTCCAGCATTTATGGAAACACTTCAGTCCTCCAATGAATCCATCTTCACAATTCTAAAACACGAGTTCTCAAAAAATATTTAAAAATGGAAGCACTTTCGTAACACTTTGTAGGATTTGTGGAACATCTTCGGATATGTCCACATCTCTCCAAAGATATTACTCATTGATTTAATGGTACTCTATATCATTATGTACTCTAGTATTATTCATTGAATTATTGATATTGTGTATCATTATGTACTCTGATATTACTCATTGAATTAATGGTACTGTATAGTATTATACACTGGAGTATGATTCATTGAGTTAATGGCAGTAACTCAATCAAGCCGAACATAATTTTTGACATATGGCAATACAGATTAGCTAAGATTTAAACTATACTGATTGGTGCTCTGCTCATTAATTTAAAAACAAGTAGGGGGATGCAAACAGTGTTGCCCACTAAAATTATGGCTTGACACTTCTGGAAAATTTTCACGCATTATGTTTCTGTAAACCTGGTGTGATTTAATTCAGAATCATTTTCACTGAAGCATTTTTAAATATCCTTAGTCCTGTTGGTTGTTTTCATGTTCCTCTTTTAACAAAAGACAGGAAAATAGCTACTTCCATCTGTAATTAGTAACCTGCTAATGCAGTTACGTTTCAAAGTTGCACACTCTCACAGTTTTGTTAGCGGGAGCTAAATTTTCCTGGTTGAGTCACGAGCCTGATGTCAGACTGATTTCTGGGTCTCAAACCCGGATGTGCCCGTGGCAGGACATTGGGCACGATATTCCCAGAGAAGGCCAATTAAGAAGCCACCTGTAGAAGCGCCATCCAATTAGGGATGGCGGGTGGCCTGAGGATATGGCAGGACCAATCAGGGCGCCCAAAGTGAAGGGCGGCCAGCAGACCCATGGTGAATTCTGTGTGTTGCTGGGGTGAGTGAAGGAGAGGGCGGCACAAGATGGAGGCACCATACTACTGACGGGACCGGCAGCCAATTCCTCACACCCAGCACTATCCACTGTATCCGTTTGCAGGTGACAAGCAAACAACTGCTAGAATTTGCCTGCGAATGTCATGAGGCTTGCCAATTTTGCCCTTTAATGTGACCATTGCGCATGGGCCTCCTGGGATCAGCTGAGTGCAACAAACTCTTGACACTCTTTTTTTTAAAAAATCTTCCAGGGCTCAGGTTAGCTACTTACAACACCCGCAAGTTACTGATCACTTGCAGCATTCCCAGGCTGTACTGTGGATGCCACATTTGTGTGGTGTGTTTTGTAGGATTGTAAATTTTCACAAACTGCCACAAATGTGCTGGAAATCGCCTAGAGGCCCCTCTGCTACCAGATGAATGCAATTGGATTGCAAGTTTTCTTTCGTAGGGATTTGAAAAGCTGAGTTTTGTTATACATAAAACCACATTGATTTTAAAATATTGTTACCCAAAGTCAAGCATTACTGCGGGGTATTAAAGAAGATGCAATAAAATGCAATATTATAGATATTTGCACAATGCAGATATGAATCAGAAGAAGAGCAGGGGAGTTATCCCATGTGTCCTGGTCAATATTTATCCCTCAGTCAACATCACAAAGAGAAACAGATTAGCTGGTCATTATCTCATTGCTGTTTGTGGGAGCTTGCTATGCACAAATTGGCTGCCACTTTTTTGTACATGACTACAGTGACTGAAGTTCAAAAGTATCTCATTGGCTGTAAGGTGCTTTCGTATGTCTTATGGTCATGAAAGGTGTTATATAAATGCAATATTTTAATGAAATAGGATATACAAACATGGTTCAAAAGATATTGTTATGGAGGTGGAAAGTAAGAGAAGTACAGTGGGAAACAATGGAATATCCGTAAACAAGGCAAACCAAGTGGACAGTAAGTCAGTCAGGAAAGTATTCCTTATGAACAGGCTAAGCTGGGTACACATGGTTCTCTATTGTGTAGCCTCTCATAGGGGATCCGGCATCTGAGGAGGAAAGTGGCTTCTTTGGGGAGGGGTAGTTCAGAGGGGGCAATGCCTAGTCATGGGGGCGAAGGGTGGCTCAGGGAGAGAAGGGTGTCTCTTGACCAGTTGGCTGCATGATTCATTTGGCCAATAGGGGATGATAGCAAAGTGGTCAGTTGACTTCACTTTCAAGAACAGCAATAACAACTTGCATTTATATAGCATTGTTAACATAGTAAACCATCCCAAGGGGCTTGTTTCAGTAAGAATATGGGTTGATGGGAGAAGACAGAGGCACAGTTGGACCAAAACTCAAATTTGAGCATTAATCAGGTCAATATGTGTTCAAAGGTGATAGTGCATTATTGAAAACCACGCTGGGTCCCTCAGCTGCAATAATTCTGTTCTTCATGAGTCATTCATGGAGCTTGTGTCAGTATTTAATTCTGTGACTCTACAAAAAAAGGCAAGGAATTTGAACATGTCATCAAATTTACTATCAGCCACTTTAGGGAAAGAAACAGTGGACTTGTGACAATAAAAACAAGAAATGCTGGAACCACTCAGCAGGTCTGGCAGCATCTGTGGAAAGAGAAGCAGAGTTAACGTTTCGGGTCAGTGACTATGGTTCTGTACCACTGCCCGTATGTGAGGTGTGAAGCAGAGTTAACGTTTCAGGTCAGTGACCCTTCTTCAGAACCCCAGTTCTGAAGAAGGGTCACTGTCCTGAAACGTTAACTCTTCTTCTCTATCCACAGATGCTGCCAGACCTGCTGAGTATTTCCAGCATTTCTTGTTTTTATTTCAGATTTCCAGCATCTGCAGTATTTTGCTTTTATATTACTGTATGTGCGGTGTCACTGACTTCAAATTCATGAATTGAATGAATTGACATCAATAAGCAGAGAAGGGAGGGCTGATACATCTGCAGTGTTGAAACTGAAGAGTGATAGCATTTTTCCCTAATAAAGTCTTGCAAACCTATATGAATAATAACAAATTTTAATAATCCTGCTCATAAAATGTATAAAGGTAGCCCTTGGTACAGTTACAATGTTAATAGAGACTGAATACTTGGGCTTGGTGTGTTAATGTATTGCCAACATAACAAAATACATATGCCTCCAGCAAAACCTACCCCCTACCCAGCAAAAGATTTATACATGAACAGTTAACCTGTACAGTATGTAATAACAGTGCACAAAACAGACTTGTTAAGAACAAACAAATATGTCAGTTAATCTAAAAAAGGTTCTTTGAATGATTGCAATTCAGCTTTTTCACTTACATTTGTTGTTTATTAAAAATGCATTTTCTATACATTGTTTTGCTCGTCAAGTTGAGAGATGCGACTGATCAGAAATTGAACATTTCACCAGCATTATGCTCTCAGTAACACCTTTAACATTTATGCTTCTAGATCATTTCAGGCTGCTACTGGAGGCATCAGCAACATAAAGTTAGTCAGCTGTTCATAGATGTATCAAGCAAGCAGCCTGTTTGCTTGAGCAAGCAATTTCAACTTCCCTATAGGCAACCAACAGCACCATGACAAGCAGGGTTCCCAAAGGCCCAGGTGTTTACAGGTTGTTCCCGTGCACTCACGCACACAATGCTGATGCTCACTGTGTGCTGTGTGTGACACCCAGTGCACTCCCTGCCAGTTTATTCTGTAAATCCCTTTGGGTGATATATCTGAGCTGGCGCTTACAAGGGAGAGGCTGAGATGGTGTGAGCCTGAAGTGGTGCTGCAGTTTGACTTACTAGGTCCTGTGCATACTCAGGAGAATGAGATGTGGATGAAGGGTTTACAATGGTGTACTTCTGAGAAACCTTCTTTTATTCCTTTACGAGCAGAGATCCGCAAAACATTTATGGTGAAATTAATATCTTTATTGCAACAGTACTTCTTTAAATCCCCACCCATGCCATTCCATCCTTCCCATGCTATCCTTCTCATGCCATACCCATCTCATTCCTTTCATCCCTTTGAAATCATCCCCATCCAATCTCTCATCCCACCCCTTCTTCCTATGCCATCCCCATACTCCATTCCATCCCTGTCATGCACTCCCCCCACCTCCCATGCTGCCCCTACCTTCCCATGCCCTCTCCCCCACCGACCCCCCCCCCCCCCCAACACCCTCTGTAATCCCTCCAGCAGAGTAACTTTGCTGTATGGCTCCCCTTACCTTGCACTCTTCTTTTTCTCCACCAACAACCCCTCACTCCACCGCTGCCATCAATCGTTGGCAGCCGCACATGCCTCACATGCTCCAGACCCCTGCATGCCCCCAGCCAAATCAAACAACCCGACCAATCAAAAAAAAGTGTGGGCAGCCAAAAACTGCGTAATTATTGTAGATTGAATTCAGTACAAAGAGTGAACTGGCAGAAGGATTCAGTATACGCTATGCTGAAAGAAAGAATAGGATGAGTAGGAAGAGCAACAGAAGGTTATTGTGACTCCATTTCATCTCCTACAACCTCAGTGCTCTGCCTTCTCAGAGTTTCTGGGCTTCCTCCTCATATGAGGTTAGAGGTCAAAGTTTGAGGGTCCTGTACTGTTATGGCTTTGTCTACAGAGTAGAAGTGGGAGTTTCTAACCATAAAGATGACATGCAGTAAAACTCACATGCAGCCCATAGAGGGAGTAAAGATATGTACATGTAACATGCAGCTACAGGAGATAGCTGGATTCTTTTGGGCTGAATGTATCTAAGACAGTAACTGAAGAATAGTTATAATTGAATGGTACATATACTCAGTACACCAGTTGTTAGGTTTACGCTGGGTTGCTGGATATAGTATGTATATCTGATTTATCTCAGAACAATGCAGATATCACGCTTGTATTAAATCACCAACTGGTTTATTTACAGCATTTTAAAATATATTATTTCTTACATGATCTCAGTACAATGTCTCCTCAAAGCAGTATGTTTCTTTTGCTGTAGAGCCTTCTAGTTTCAGTTTTAATTCTTAAGCTCCACCCATAGGATTAAGCAATCAAACACAGAGTACACAGATAGGTGGACAGACTCATAAAATCCAACCCAGATCAACCAAACACTACTCCAGTCATTGACGTTCATGGCAAGGTTTGAAAGTAGTTAATGACAGACTGAGGGAAAGGTAACTGCACTTGTCAAAGATGAACCTAAGGACCAGGAACAGGAATAGAAACTGAAAATGCTGGAAATACAGAGCAGGTCTGGCAGCATCTGCTGAGAGAGAAACACAGTTAATGTTTCAGATTGATGACCTTTCATTTATCAATTTCAGTCTTGAATATACTCAACGAATGAGCATCCACAGCCCTCTGGGGTAGGGAATTCCAAAGATTCACAACCTCTTGAGTAAAGAACTTTCTCCTGATCTCAGTCCTAAACTTACCATGTTAATGGTAGGTTGACGTGAATTATTTTACCTTGACTGACCAGGAAAGGTCATTAAACTTCTTTCTGCACTGCTTTCAGATGTGCTATGTAATACATTTGGCACTCAGGCTGGTAGAGATGGCTACCACACTGATGGCCACCTTCACCCATTCCTCTATGGGCTGTTCTTCTTAAAAACTGCAGCACTTGCACCTAATGAGGGCCCTCCTTCCACTCATTCAGCAGAATTCTCATGCCCTATCAGAGAAGTGGGCCATTCTCTGCCCTTCTATCATGGGAAATCAGGCTCTTTCCAAGCCTGGGGTTTGGGGAGGCAATTGCAGGATGAGGGTAGGGCTCAAACGAGGTAGCAATCGGGCTCCGTGCAACAGATGTAGGACTCCAGTTTGAATATTTTCGGGCCTTTGGCATCAGTGGGTCTGGCGAGGTACCCCAGATGAATTTGAAATGCTAGTTGCCTTTTTTCTAGATGGTTGTCAGTTGAAAATCGTGCCTTGAGTATCTATTTTGTAGCAGTAACATGCTTTAACTACAACCTGAGGATACTGCCCCTACTGCATCAATGAAAAATCCCCACATGACAATCTCCATCATCTGTTTGAAGTTTAGTGTTATTTTGCACTTGACTGTAGGTGCTTTGTCTGGTCAGTATACATCCATTATGGACTGGACTGCCCAGGCTCATTTTGCATTGGATTCTCACAAAAAAAAACAGACATCCAGTTCTTTTAGGCATAAAGGCAAATTCCAGAAGTGAACAGTTTAAGTGTTAACCCCCGCATTCCTCCCTCTCCTTTCATCATCTTTCTCTTCCTCCTCCTTGTCCTTTCCTTCTCCTTTCTCCCCCCTCTCCTCTCCCCTTCCTCTCCTCTTCCCCTCCACCTCCCCTCCCCCCTCTCCTCTCCCCTTCCTCTTCCACACCTTTCTCCCCTCCCTCCCCCTCCTCTCCTCTCCTCCTTCCCATTCCTCTCCTCTCCTTTCTCCCCTCCCCTCCCCTCCTCTCCCCTCTCTCCCCTCCGCCTCCTTTTCGTTCCCCTCCCTCTCCTTCCATCATCCTCCTCTCCCCTTCCTCTCCCTCTCCTTGCTCTTCCCATTCCTCTTCCCACCCCCTCTCCTCTCCCCCTCCCCTCCTCCAAATGGAAGCAAGTTTTTAAAAGAAAAGTACCTGTCAGAATGAATGCCTTAAAAAAACCTCAAGGGATTTGATCATGCTGCTGATATTTTCAGTGTTTTGCTGTGATTTTTAACTTTAGTGCAATTTGCATATTATCTTGATTGCTGATGTTCTCATAATTTGCTTGCATGCATTTTGCTGCCTCAGATCGTTGCATGTAAATTATGAATATGATCACTGCAAAGAATTTGAAATCCTGTTTCATCTGAACTAAAGGACAAAATACCCTTACATTTTGTCTAAAAGATTGTAAATTTCTGAGGCTCAGGACTAATTTGATTGAAATTCGTTTTAAAATGCTGCCGTGTGTTCTGTTGGGTCAAAACGCTAATCTTTTGCTGAAATGCTCGGTTAATAATGGCAGTCATTACTTTGATGAATGCACTCTCCTTGCAGAAAAATAACATTTTAAATAAAGACGAAACGTGCACATACCCGAGCTGATTGAATAGCCTGAGTGCTGTTGTTTTTGCAGATGATGTCATTTGTGGTTTGGTCCCTAGGCGTGAAATCCCTTGAGGGGCACAATTGATTGGGTTTGGTTGATTGGCTAGAAATAAATAGAACGGGTCTGGCTTTCTATATTTGCATGAAAAGTAAATCCTCTTTTGTGGATCTGTTTAATCTTTTACATAGTGCAGCTTGAGTGGGCCAACAATGGAGAACTGTAAAGGTTTAAATTAAATCTGGTGACTAAAATATGATTTGGTGAGAGGCGAGGATTCCCCAAGTTGAATCTCATCAAGAGCAGAAACTAATTATGAGTTGGGATGACTGAGCACAGCCAGGCATTAGACTCTTCCAGTTCTCAACTTTATGAGTGAAAAGGCATTTTACATCTCTTCACCACCGTCATCCTACAATTCCTTTTAACAATATTTTAAAAGCACGAGCTCATTAGCCCAAGTTATTTCCTGACATTTATAGTCGAGATTTTAAAGTCAGAAATACAATGCCAGGAGACTTTGTGCCTTGTACATAATTGGTTTATTAAAGTCAAACAAGTACTCTACCACAAAGTTAAAAAAAAATCTAATTTTTCACCATTAAATTTATGTTTATTCCAAATATTAATTAAACTGATAGCAATTTTGCAGCCCAATTTTTTAAAATTGGATTTTTTTTTAACACATCCAATATTTTTGACTCTAAAATTGTTCTTCATCTTTTGCTCGTGGTTTTAATGGCGCTATCTTCAGCGGCCATGTGAGCGATTCATAATCTATTATTATGAGAAATGCAACTTATTCAGCTGTGCTGTGTCGGTGGTTGTTTGATTCCTAACATAGCACCACAGTACGTTAAAGTACAGGAGGGGGACATTTGGCCAATCATGGCTGCACTGAATCTTTGCCAGAGGATCCATATTTGATCCCAATTCTCTACTGACTCCCCATGGCCCTGTATGTTACTCTGCTGAAGTATTCATCCTGTAGTCCCTTAAAAGGTGCAATTGTAGTTTCTCACCAATTACCTGCGGCAAAGAATTGCACGCTTCAGCAACTTGTTGAGTAAAGAAATTTCTTCAGACTGCTTTCCTCACTCTCAGTGAAAGGTTTAAATTGATGACTGTTATAGTGGCAGTTTTAAATTGAACATCCATCCAGTGCACTTAGCCATTAATGTGCTGAAGTGACAAGGTGAAGTAGCCACACACAAGAGTGAGCATTAAAGGTGCTATTTCTTTGACTGGGAGAATTATTTATTGAGAAACATCATGATTTCTACTAGTCAGAGTCAGGAATCTTGGCACTGTTTTTATTTTGGGGTTAATTTAGCTCAGATGCTGTTACTAATGGCAACATTGCCAAGTCAGTGTGGCACCAGATAAAATAGATAAATACTCAATACATCTTATTGTGGTATAAGGGTTGAATAACATACATTTCTCCAGTAGCACATAATAACACCGTGATTCCATTTAGTAGTAATACAATGGTCCTGAAATTACGATATGGGATACTAGCATACAAATGCTTGACATGTTCTTTTGAAATTCCTCTCTCCACTGTTCTAGTGGAGGTGTTAACCCATTTAATTTAGATAGAATAATGTTTCCACTAAAACAGCAGAGAAAGGAATTTCCAATGAACACATTAAGCATCCATTCATTAATATCCATGCTTACAGGAGGTCAAAGGCAAGTGTCTTACCTTCTGACTCACTAAAGGCTTCTGCCATCTGCAAGGTATGGGTCAGGAGTGCAATGGAATACTCTCCACTTGCTCCTTTCTGGGATCCTAGGTTGCTCAGGCTGAAGGTTGGAGGGGAGAAGATCTACAACAACGCTCAAGACGTTTGATGCCATCCAGGCCAAAACCGTCAGTATGATCAGCAGCTCATCCATTAGTCTAAATGTCCACCACTGACGACTGTGGCTGTAGTATGTACTTGCCACAGGATGCACTGCAGCAAGTAACCAAGGCTTCTTTGGCTGCACCTCCCAAATGTGTATGCTCACCACCTAAAAGGACAAAGGTAGCAGGTTGCATGAGAACACCATCAGCTCCTAGGCCCCCACCAAGTCACGCACCATCCCGAGTTGGACATATATTGCCGTTCCTTCATCATTGGTCCAAATCCTGGAACTCCCTACCTAACAGCAGTATGGGAGTACCTTCACTGCACAGACACAGTGGTTCAAGAAGAGGCACAACATCTCCCTTATCAACGACATCTAAGAATGGACAATAAATATCGGCCTTGCCAACAATGCCCAATCTGAGAATTAATATTTTTTTGAGGCCAATGGGTATAACATTCTTCCTTTCATGTTTAAATAAATGTCATTCATATGGTATTTCCTTTTTATAACTGAGCAGCAGCTCCCACTTCATTTTGATTTCTGTATCTATTTTATATTTTGTACTTCTCAGTATTAGTAGTTTGCAAAAATGTAGTGTACCATTTTAAGAAAGAAATTTACTATTTTTAATCACAAATCTTCAAATGATAAGCTGCATATTATATCCTTAGTATTGCAGATTTTAAAACCTGCTTGGGGAGGGAAATTATTAAAATGAATTACTGATAGCACAGAGTTCAAAGTTATAAGCTGTGAGTTTATGTTTTGTTTTGTGTCTATTCTGACCATTTTATATATCTTAGGTGGACTCCTCTCCTCCTTGGAGCCAATGAGGGTGGAGAAGCAGTGTGGTATGGCTGACACTCTCTGCTGCTGGTCCAAATTCACTTCTTTTTGCAAACCACTACTGCATTAGTCTTCACGATTGATTCCATAGTCCTCCTTCTATACCCCAACCACTGTCCCTTCATCCCCAGTTCCAGCAACTTTGGATGCCAGGAACATGTAAGAGTGCAATGTGCTGGAACTCACTGGATATTGTGTTCATGTCATTTGCATGTCCTTAGAATAACCCTGACCATATTTGGATGGATGCATTTTACATTTCCTGAGACTTGTAGAAAATTGCAGAAGTGGCAGATGAGAAGTGGAGAGGTGACATTGCTCATTGCGCAGTATATCCCGCCCACATCTACTGGAGTAATGCTGGGGAGTTGCCTTAACGCCAGTGCAATATTTTCCTTATGGTTTGTAAGGCATGCAGATTATCATAAAATCATAAAGCACAGAAATCCTTTTCCTTGTTCTGTGTGTCACTACTTCCCATTTCCAAAGGCAGCCAACACCCTTAAATAACAATTTGAAAAAAATACAGAACTGTTTCGCTGTGTACATACTTATCCTGCGTACACATGGGCAAAAGTCAGCCAGCTCCCGTATGTTGCTCCCACAGTGGTTTTCAAACCTGTCTGTGCAATTCTCCTAGGGACTCGTAGAATGGGACAGCACATAATTAGGCAATTTGGTCCATCGAGCCTCTGCTGGCTCTTTGAAAGAGACAGCCAATTAGTCCCACTCCCTTGCTCTTTCCCCATAGCCCCACAAATTTTTCCTTTGGAAGTATATAATTATTTCATTCATTCATTCATTCGTGGGATGTGGGCGTCGTTGGCTAGGCCAGCATTTATTGCCCATCCCTAATTGCCCTTGAACTGAGTGATTTGCCAGGCCATTTCTGAGGACCTAATTCCCTATCGTCTAGGTGTTTTGTGTTTCAGAGTGTGAGTGTTACCATCAGTCGCCCCTTTTTAAAAGTCAAATTAGTACAAACAATTATAATTCACTTCGACGTAACTTTTTCTTTTGCCTTTCTGAATGGTACATGGTAATTGCATTGCTGAGTGAATGAGCTCAGAGGCGTTACTGAGCCTATCAGTGTAAGGAAGCTGAATTGACATCCGTGGAGATAAATCATTAACCCAGGATGCTTTAGTGATCCTGTCAGTTTGAATGTTTATATTAATTTAGCTCCATAGCACTGTCATGTCCTCCAAGAGAGAACTCACATCCCCCAATAACACTAGGAGCAGAAACAGGAAAAAAGCCAAGGCATAACCATTATTTGTGACGAACAATGACACTTCTTCATTATACAATTATAGAGACTTTTCAGATTCGCATGAATTCTGCATTTTATAAAGCTTCCAAATATCAGACTTTAACCTTCAATTCGTGGGAACTAAAAGGCAAGTCATCCAGGTTAAGTCTCTCAAAATATATTAGCCCAGAATTTGCTGGTAAAATAATGACGAGTTTAGAATCATAGAAAGTTTAAGGCACACAAAGAGGCCATTTGGCCCATCGTTGCTGTGCCGGCCGAAAAACGATCGACCCATTCTAATCCCACCTTCCAGCATTTGGTCCACAGCCCTACAGCGTACGGCACTTGAGATGCATATCCAGACTCCTTTTGAATGAATTGCGGGTTTCTGCCTCAACTACCCTTTTAGGCAGTGAGTTACAGACCCCCACCACCCTCTGGGTGAAATTGATTTTCCTCATCTCCCCTCTAATCTTTCTACCAATCACTTCAAATCTATGCCCCCTCGTCACAGAGCTCTCTACTAAGGTGAATAGACCCTTCACCTCCACTCTCTTCAGGCCCCTCAACATTTTGTATATTTCAATCATATCTCCCCTCAGCCTTTCTGTTCCAAGGAGAACAACCCCAACCCAACCAATCTTTCCTCATAGCTGAGTTTAATGGTGCTCGCCGCTATTAGTGTGTAAATTTTACAGCAACTTGTAGTGGGGAAGAGATATCCCGTGAAGTGTGAATTGCCATGAATTGCTGAACGATTTGCGCTGCTCCACCATTATCCTCGCTAAAACAACATTCTGTGCTCAAAACCTCCCTTTGAGTGTCAAAATATTTCTGCATTTACGCTGTTAAAAAAAATTGAACTTGCTGCAGAAAGTTAAGGTTGGTACTTAACAGTGTAAGGACCCTTTTAATGGTGAGATTTATATTTCTGCAATGCCACTCGACCTCTCTGGCCCAGAAAGGGAACGGTTGCAACTACGGAGTTTGATTCCTACAGCTAGTAAATTGTTCTTAGAGATTTTTGAAAGTAATTTTTTTTAATTGTTTACATTTTTCTTGCTTTTCCTTTTATTATTATTTCCGTTATTCCAATATTTCTTTCCCTCTCTTTATTTCACTTTCTGTATCTTATTTACCCTGTTTTCCACTCGTCTGAATGATTGATTGATTGGTTTTCGTTGTAGTAAAGCCATTTTTGCTGATGACTTCAAGTTGAAACATGTGCCGTGTGAATCTCTATACATCCCACAATATCAGAAATCCATGCAAGCTGAATGGAAACTTTTAATCGAAGCGGCTGAACTGCTCTCAGTGAGCAAGAGAAAAAAAGTTAGCGAAATAATTCCAAAGCCTGTGGGTAAAAAAACTGTTAGGACGCCCTTAAATGTAAGTTAAGTGTCAAGCAGAAGTAAGTGTGGCAGATGCCGATACTGCTATAGGTCTTCCAGTTTTCCAATTCAAAACATTGGAAAGAATGTCTAATTGCATCAGGATTGGCAAAGGGATTGTAAGTTAGAAAAGTGAACATGCTGATTTACTGCACGGAGGATAAAATATAGGATGTTCTTGCATCATTCGACCTGACAGATGGCCTCTTGTGCAAGCACCCCCTGCCCCCTGCACCTCCCTTTGTTCCAGCATTGGTAACCACACCTTCAGTCATTTAAAACCCATACTCACTAAACCCTTTCATCTCTCCATCTTTCCTCCTTTAAGACCCTTCTTAAAATCTTCCTGTTTGACCAATCTTTTGGTAACCTCTCCTACTATCTCTTTCTTTGGCTCAGCATCCATTATTATCTGATTATGCTTCTGTGACGGCCCTTGGGATGTGTTTCTTCATTTCGGGGGTTTTATAAGTACAAGTTTTTGTGAATGCTTTATGGTGAAGTATTATTGGCTATCCCTCGCAGGTGAGGATGATTGTCTTCTGTGAGTCCGGAGATGGCTGATGAGGCCAATTTGGGGTCTACAGACTTTATGCCACATAGGGCATGTGTTGGCATGTGGGATGTCTGTTCGTGTATTATTACTTCAGGTCATGGCTTGTTCGTTTCGCCGTTCTTGCTTTTCTTCTTCATTTTGTCACCGTTGGGTCTCAAAATGCTCGGATCATTCCCACAGATTCTGCCTCCATCTGAATCGGTTTAGGGCGATGGTCTCCCAGGAGTTGATGTCAATGTTGCATTTCTTCAATGTTGGTTTTCAGCACATCCTTGAAGTGCTTCTTTTGTCCTCCTCTGGTGCGTCTTCCCTGACTGAGCTGGGAGAAGAAGACCTGCTTTTTGAGCCTGGTATCTGACATCTGAACTATATGGCCAACCCAATGAAGCTGGTGGTGGATAATCATATCCTCGATGTTTGTGGTGCCTTCTTGTGAGAGGACACTGATGTTGGTCCGCCTGTCCTCCCACTTAATATGTAGGATCTTCCGCAGGCAGCGTTGATGGAGTCATTTATGGTGAAGTAATATTTTGCTGAATCCAGCATGACACGAAGAGCCAATACAATTCTAAAGGAAGACAGTGTCTATCATGCGGTTAAGTCTAGCTGGGCGACACGACAAAGTCAATATTATTCAGTGCACCTAAGTTGTCAGGACTCGTACAAACAGGTTAGGTACATATCTGAGTCCCAGCCTAGTTTCCATTTATATAGGTGGATTCCTGCCAATTTTACAGCAGGAATATGCAGGACCAGCTGTAGATTATCAGGGCCAAGATTTGGAAGGAGAACTCAGGCAAATAAATCTTCTGAACCAAGCTTTTTTCCTTAGCAGGCTACTTGAGTGTCAGCTGTGGCTCAGTTGGAAGCATTCTTGTCTTGGAGTCAGAAGGTTGTGGGTTTAAGTCCTGCTCCAGGACTTAAGTGCAACAATCTAGGCTGATACTTCAGTCTAATACAAAGGAAACTGCACTTTTGGAGGTGCCAGCTTGTGGACGAGATTATAAACCAGGGCCCCGTCTGCCTTCTCAGATGGATATAAAAGATCTTATGGTATTATTTTGGAGAAGGGCAGGGGAGTTATCCCCAGCATCCTGTCCAATATTTATCCCTCAATCAACATCACAAAAACAGATGATCTGGCCATTATCACATGGCTGTTTGTGGGATCTTGCTGTGCACCAATTAGCTCCAGTGTTTCCTTCATTGCAACAGTGACTACACTTCAAAAAGTACTTCGTTCGCTGTAAATTTCTTTGGGATGTCCTGTGGTGATGGAAGGCGTATATAAATATAAGAATTTCATTTTTTTTATACACCTGGAATTTCTGTGAGGGTTCTTATTGTTTTCTCCAAGGTTTCTGCCATTCCTCTGCTGAAGTTCCAATGGGTGCTAGGGAAATCACACCTCCCCTCCCCCTCAGCCTCACAGAAATTCGAACCCATGAACTTGAAGCTAAGGTTCCCATTAAGTTGCTTACATTGCAAACAAAGTGGCAATGGCATTTAATTTCATCCCACAGCCAGAAATGAGTAGATATAAAATGGAAAGATAGGAATATGAATAATACATTCAGCAATGCTTGACGATCACTCTTAATTTAAGCACTTATCCTCAATAGGCTTGGAACTTACGTGGCTGAACTTTACTTGTTTGTCTTTTACAAAAACCGGGATTAAAGTATTGTACTGATTACAGTAGAGTCTAATAGCTGCTGCAAGTGGTGCCTAACACACAAATTGTAGCAGTTGACTTGTTAAGTGACTGCAGAGCCAGTCTCTGAAGTATTGCAGATTTTTACTTGCACTGCGAGCCCCATTTTCTATTGCCAAAGCTGTTATGCTTTCAAAATACATCAGTTCTTTTAAGCGACCATTATAAGCATTAAATTGAGTTCTGAAAAGTAGTGTTGGGTGCTACTTAACAGTAGTTGCCATAAACTGCTTTATTCAGCCCTTCATTTGTGACCTCTGAGAGATTTATTCTTCAGCTCCATTTATGCAGCCGCCTACAAATTCCACACTTTCCAGCGCACAGTAATTTTTTTAATAAGGCATTATCTTGCAGGATGGTTTACCAGGTCTCTAAACAGACAGGCACAATGATGTGAATAGTGGCATAATGATCCATGCATTGCACTTTGAGCTATCAATTAAAAATTTTCTTTGGAAACTAAGATGGCATGTTGCAACAAAAAATAGGGGCGAATAAAGTGTTGTTTGGAGCTGACAACACAGAAGTGAAAGAAATTATTAATAGGTAATTGCCAGCTGATGGCAGTAATTTAGTTTTAACATATCTGTACAAATAGCACACTATTCAAAGCCAAATACAACCCAACTAAGCATAATGTAATAACTGGTGCCCTATTTCCTTTGCAGCAGGACTTGGATATTGGTAGTGGATGCCAACCTTCCATCGACCTCTGTAGAACAGAGCACTAACCTTGGGCTACATCATGGCTTCCCCTTTAGCATATGGAACATAATCATCTACAGACGCCCTGTTAGGGCTTTTGAGCACTTCTGGGAGAACCCTAAGAGATTATTATATCGCTACCAATGCGTTCTTGCTTAAAAATGGTGCAAGATAAAGAACCAAAGCACCAACTTACTGTTGGGTTCCTGCTTATTCAACTTTTGGGTGAATCTTAATAAGAACGTAAGAAATAGGAGCAGGAGTAGGCCATACGGCCCTTCGGGACTGCTTCGCCATTCAGTGAGATCATGTCTGATCTTCTACCTCAGCTCTGCATTCCCGCCCTATCCTCGTATCCCTTGATTCACTTAGTGCCCAAAAAGACAAGTGGCCAGGTTTTGCTGCCAAAAACAGATGGGAACCTCACAAATGTATGGCCCTCAAGGTCATGTTCACCTCTGCCTGGATGACCCCCACCCATCAAACATGGACGGCCCCAAGCAGAAGGCAAACATTTTCAGTGCCTATTAAAGTGATCCTCAGCTGCAGTCAAGGAAAGTGGAATGTAGGTTTGGTTCCCATTTTTACTGAAGGTAAAAATGGGGTTCGAGCCTCAAAGGCTTTTGCATTTAATTTGGGGAGGCGGTGGCGTAGTGGTAATGTCACTGGACAGTAATCCAGAAGCCAGGCTAATGATCTGGGGAAATGGGTTCGAATCCCACCATGGCAAATGGTGAAATTTGAATTCAATTAATAAATCTGGAATTAAAAGCTAGTCTAATGGTGACCATGAAACCATTGTTGGTTGTTGTAAAAACCCATCTGGTTTACGAATGTCCTTTAGGGAAGGAAATCTGCTGTCCTTACGCCACTATTCACATCATTGTGCCTGTCTGTTTAGAAACCTGATAAACCCTCCTGCAAGATAATGCCTTATTAAAATATTACTGTGTGCTGGAAAGTGGGGAATTTGTAGGCGGTTGCGTAAATCTCTCAGAAGTCACAAATAAAGGACTGAATAAAGCAGTTTATGGCAACTGCTGTTAAGTAGCACCCAACACTACTTTTCACAACTCAATTTAATGTTTATAATGGTCGCTTAAAACAATTGATGTATTTTGAAAGCATGACAGCTTTGGCACTAGAAAATGGGTCTCGCAGTGCAAGTAAAAATCTGCAATACTGCATGCCTGGCCCACATGTGACTCCAGACCCACAGCAATGTGGTTGACTCTGAAATGGCCTAGCAAGCCGCTCAGTTCAAGGGCAATTAGGGATGGGCACTAAGTGCGGGCCTAGTCAGCGACACCCACATCCCACAAACGAATAAAAAAATTTTTTAATGTTGATGCTGTGTCCGCTGCAAACATTTTGCCCACTGCTCTAAAGTGCTGCTTCTTTTCACTCCTAATGCTTCTACCCCTTCCTCTTTAAAGGTTCTACTGCAGGCCAACCAAATTAAACTGCCTCCACCCAATTTTCACCCTACATGTCAATCAGCTGTCAACTGGGGAATGCGTCTTACACTGGCGGCTTGCTGACCACATTCTAACGAGGACCCTGATCCAAAATGCTTCGGGTCTTCCACCAGCTGCTCTGGGCGGGTGTTTCACATACCCCACTCACCACCTCCCTGATTGATAATCCACATGAAAATTGCCCCTTTGTATTTAGCAGCAGAATATTGGCCATATTTGCCAAGCCAAATGGACAGTTAATCAAATTGCATGATGAGCGTGCCAGGCCAATTGTGCAACTTCTGATTTTGGTAGTCCTTGGAAGGAATTGGGACATCTTACAAAAACAACTGAACATAACCATCTCACCATCTTATTTCCTTTATACACAAAATCTGTTCCATTTGATTACAGAGTTGCCCTGTAATTTTCAATCTGCACACAAGCTATGAAAAGGTGGAATCTCAAAGATTCAAATCGTAGATTCTCATTTCAGAGTAAAGGTAAAAAATTAAACTGGGTGAAGTTTTGTTACTGCAGCTAATGCTGATATATTTCAGAGGATGGTGTGTAAAGAGGATCACAGATTGCAGTTATGTAAACAGGTAACAGGACAACCCACAAACCATATGGAAGCAATTGCAGCTTTGAATAAGATTTAATTTCTTAATTGGCTGTGTAAAGCTGAAGTGGGATGCTCTCCCTCACCCAGCAGCTGTGCAGATATCTCTTATCTTACCATCTCACCAAAAATGTTATTTATGTTGAACTAGGAAAATATAATGTGGGTTATCTTATAGTTTACTTAAATGGCCAAGAAAGAACGGGCAATGGCACGGAGCCCCAGTGAAGGTAGACCCTCGAATGACTTCTCAACCTCCCCTCCGAGAGTAGCCCAGAAGCAAATCCTGGAAGGTGGGTGGTTGGGATATGTACAGCAGGAACAGGGAAGCGGTCAACATATTCAGGAGTTGGGAGATCTCAGCAATAACTCCACAGCAATAACTATTTTGTATCTTTTTCAAGAACAACATACCTTTTGCCCACCCACTGCTTAGGATTCCTGAAAGGAGCAGGCTCAGCTCCTGTTCAACCTCAAGCCTAAAACAGGCATTAGGACATCATTTACATATGTTAGGAACCTAATGCCTGTTGTAAGCAGCTGCCAGGGCCACTTGGAAAACTGGCTGACCCAATATTGGATTGAATGCTTTTCAGGTGTTTAGTGGGTGTGGGACATTGTCTCGAATTTGGCCCTCATTGCATCCATTGTACATCCAGAAATCGACACAACGAAGTTCAATTTCTACCCCATTGTCTTAGCCTTGTGTCTTGGTCTATACTGCAATTTAGATCCCACAGTCTCAAAAGCATCTGACTTAACTCCAACAAAAAAACCCTGAATATGAACCCAATGTCAAAACAAATAATTACACTGAATGTGCAGTGGGCCATAAGCCTGTAATGTAAGCTATTTATATACAAAACATTGGACCAAATCTTACTGAGATGGAGCATGCGTGGCGTGCCCCTGTTAGGTAGACTTTTTCCTATACCCTACAGCTTGAATATAATTTGCACCCACCTTGCTGGAAGTGTGAGCTGATAACAGCACGTTGAGGGCAACGGAACATCTGGCACTTTCACGAATGACGGGGCCAACAATGTATCTCCTTAAACCAATGCGGTTTAAGGGTTGAGAAAGAAAGAGAGGAATGATGAAGATGGAGGGTGAATTAGAGTCAAATCAGGTACAGGAAGAGAAATTAAGAGGAAAAGAAAAATTGAATTAAGAAAGAGAAAAAGCTGGACAGAAAGGAAAATTTAAAAATAAATTAAAATTAAAAATTTTGCATTTTTAAATTATCTAACAGCAATGACTACTTGTCGGAATGTAACCATTTAAATTGTTCCCTTTCAGGGCCAGAGAGAGCAATTGCATTGCATTAACCTATCAGGTTCTTAAAAGGGTATTTGTGCAAAGCCAATGACAGGACAGTATAAATCAACCAGCAAGTTCTGGAGATTCGCACTTCATGATGTTTCTCTTAATCCCCTGAAACTGCTGGCTGATTTGCGTGTTAATAACAGCGTGCTTCATTAACACGCTGTTATGTTTGCAGCAAGATTCTCCCCTTTCTGTCATTTGTCTTGTCAGAAATAAGTGTAGGAAAGGGGGATACAAATGCTGATAGAACAAGATCAAATTTCTAGCAGGGTTACGGAAACATCTCCCCAAGGAAATATTGATTACAGGACATTTTATCTCATGCTTTTTCCAGCTTGTTGAATCTACAATGAGTATAGACATCTGATTTTTAAAAATCTAATGAGTGTATATACATTAAATTTTATTACTGCTCTTCACTTGCCATTTGGGAATTAATTATCTTTTATTCACATTTTGAAACTTTTTTCGCCCAGTAACGGCAATTAAATTATTACTGAGAGAAAGTTTTAATTAATTTTCTTTCATTAAATAAAATTGCCTCGGAGCAAATCATCCAATCGTAGTCTAATTGGTTAGAGAATCATTCCAGTCCCCCCTCTGCCATTAGAGTTTTCTTTTTAAATAAAAGGTTAAAAAAAGAGAAAATTCCATTTGTATAAGAATTTTTTTTTAAAGAATTTTGTATTCTTTTATTATGCTTTTTGATTGAATCCCCATTAATGTCACTTCATCTTCCTCTGCAGCCCTTTTGGGGTTTAATTATCACCGTGTTGGCCCACTCTTTCCATCATAACTGATGTCTCCCCTCATGTTCCACAAGTCTCCTTCCTTTAAACTCTGATTCATCATCCCTTGGTTCACATGTGTTACCTTGTCTTGATTCTGCTCTGTTTATCCTGCCATTATTAAGGTGCACTCTGGATATCTACTCAACCACTCCCACTTAGAATCCTCTGACACTTTGTCTGCAGTTCTGTCCTGGCCTGCTCCTCTCTCCGTCATCTAGCCTCCTCTCCCATCAGGATCTCTCTTCGGCATGCCTCCCATTATCATAGAATGATAGAACAACAACAACTTGCATTTATTTAGCAGCTTTAAAGAAATAAAATGTCCAAAGACACTTCTCAGGAGCACTATCAAACAAAATTTGTCACCGAATTATGTAAGGAAATTTCAGGACAAGTGACCAAATACTTGATCAAAGAGCTAAATTTTAAGAAGCATCTTACAAGAGGAGAGATAGGTAGCGAGGCAGAGAGGTTTAGAGGGTTATTCCAGAGCATAGGGCCTTGGCAGCTGAAGGCACAGCCACTAATGGTGGAGCAATGAAAATTGGGGATGTGCTAGAGGCCGGAATTGGAGGAGAGCAGAGATCTTGGAGGATAATGGGGCTGGCGGAGGTAACAGAGATGGGGGCATGGCGGGAGTGGGTGCACGAGCAGCGCAAGGCCAGGGAGAGATTTGAAGTGATTAGAATACAGCACAAAAAGAGACCATTCAGCCCATCATACTTGTGTCGGCTCTTTGAAAGAGCTATACAATTAGTCACATTGCGCTGCCCTTCCCCATAGCCCTGCAAATTTTCTTCTTCAAGTCTTTATATAGCTTTTCATTTCGGTGCTACTTGCTCATAGGGTTCCATCCTTTACTTCACCCTTTTGCGAGATTAGTGTATTGGTTATGTTACTGATCTGGTATTTCAGAGGCCTGGATTAATAAACCAGAGAATGCGAGTTTAAATCAAACCAGTTTTAGAATTTAATGTAAAATCTGGAAATAAGGTTCTGGTGTCAATAAAGGTGATCATGTAGCTGTCAGATTGTTGTAAATGCTGGTTCATTAATGCCCTTTAGGGAAGGAAACCTGCCATCCTTACCCAGTCCTGGCCTACACTCCAGTCCCACGGCAACGTGATTGAGTCTTTACTGCTTTCTGAAGTGGCCTCGCAAGCCACTCAGTTATGAAGGAGGCTGCTTACCACCTTTTCAGGGCAATCAGAGATGTGCGATAAATGCTGGCAATTACCAGCAATGCCACATCCTGAGAGTAAACCAAGCATGGGAGCACGTGCAGCAAGAGCATGCATGTTATAAACTAATAGGAAATGATGGGGAGGATCAACAATAGTTTGAAACTTCTGGCTTTCATCCGCAAATGCAGACAAGGGAACAGAGGGGTGTAAACATGTTGCTGTGCAAAATATGCATGGTTGCTAGCTATGAACAGGGGTGAAGTCTGATTTGACTTCCAGTGACTCTTGTGGCATTCTTGGAAGTGTTACAAATTTCATTGCCACCCCTGCAGTTCTTCTCAGTATTAAATAATTGCTAGGTTACAAAATTATAGTATCACGCCGATGAATTAAAACATTAAGCTAATCTACAAGTAACAACTGTATGTAATGAATGCAGCTGGTGTGAGCTTTGTTACTGTTCATAAAAATAAATAGTATTTTGCCGTTATATGTAGAAACTGTTGGGATCATGTTCCAACTGTTCACCTCTAGCGGGGAGCCTCCGTTGTTGAGGGCACAGATCCGAAGTTCATGGTCACAATGGTCACAACACCATAAAAACATTAGAAATAGGAGCTGAAGGAGGCCATTTGGCCCTTCGAGCCTGCTTTTCCATTTAATAAGATCTTCTACCTCAACTCCACCCTCCCACAATACCCGTATATGCCTTAATTCCCTTAGCGCCGGAAAATCTAGCGATCTCTGTCTTGAACATCTGAACATCCACAGCTCTCCGAGGTAGAGAATTCCAAAAATTCACAACATTTTGAGTGAAGAAATTTCTCCTCATCTCAGTCCTAAATGGCAAACCCCTTATTCTGAAACTGTGGCCCCTAGTTCTAGATTCTCCAGCCAGGCGAAACATCCTCCCAGCATCTACCCTGTCAAGCCCCATAAAAATTTTATATATTTCAAAGAGATCACCTCTCATTCCTCTACATTCTAGGGAATACAGGCTTAGACTACTCAATCGCTCCTCAAAGGACAATCCCCTCATCCCAAGAACCAGTCGAGTAAACTTCCATTGTATTCCCTCCAGGCAAGTAGATCCTCCCTTCGGTAAGGAAAACAAAACTGTACACAGTACTCCAGGTGTGGTTTCACAAGACCCTATACAATTGCAATAAAGAAGTCTTAGTCTTAATTGCAATAAGACTTCTTCACTCTTACACTTCAATCCTTTTGTAATAAAGGTTGAGACACCATTTGCTTTTCTAATTTGTTGTACCTGTATGTTAACTTTCTGTGATTTGTGTACAAGGACACTCGGGTCTCTCTGAATCCTAATGTTTCCCAGTCTTTCACCATTTAAAAAATATTCTGCTTTTCTATTTTTCCTTCCAAAGTGTATCACTTCACACTTCCCCACATTATATTCCATCTGCCATGTTCTTGCCCACTCACTTATCTGGTCTATCTTTCTTTGCAGTCACTTTGTGTCATCCTCACAGTTTACTTTCCCACTCAGCTTTATATCATCAGCAAACTTGGATAAATTACACTTGGTGTCTTCATCTAAGTCATTGAAATAGATTGTAAATGGCTGAGGCTCGAGGACTGACCCTTACAGTATACCACTGGTTACAGCTTGCCAACCCGAAAATGACCCGTTTATTCCAATTCTATTTTCTCTCCATTAACCAATCCTCAGTCCATGGTAATATATTCACCCCAATCCCATGAATTATATAATTTTGGGTAATAACCTCCAGTTTGGAAGCTTATTGAATTTTTTTGACAATCCAAATCCATTGGGTCCCCCTTATCCATCTTACTAGTTACACTCACAAAAAGACTCTAAAAGATTTGTCAAAAACGATTTCCCCTTCATAAATCTGTGTTGACTCTACCTAATCATAAGGGCCTCAAACGGCCTCTGGGCAGGAAGGCTGTTGTCAGCCTATTCCATCCCCGGGAAGGTCACTGGGCGACGGGGAGGCAATGGGCCCTCTGCCCCACCGTCACATCCTTCCCCACCCCACACCCCCCTCACCCCCACCTCTGATCGCACCTCGGGGGGCCTGTAAAATCCTGGTCTGTCTCTAATAATGAATTCTAGCATTTTCCCCACTAGTGATGTCAGACTAACTGGCCTCTAGTTCCCGGCTTTCTCTCTCCCTCCTTTTTTGAATAGTGGGGTTATGTTTGCTACCTTCCAATCCATGTTTTAGAATGAAGTGAATTCTGGAAGATCAAATGCAATGCATCCACTATCTCTGTTGGCACCTCTTTTAAAACCCTTGGAGATGCAGGCCATCAGGTCCAAGTGATTTGTCAACTTTAAGTTCCATTAATTTCCCATCATTGTCACACGTTGCCAAGATTTCCATGATGCACTCAACTTTGCAGGCAATGCTCGCTTAATGGAGAGCAAAGAAAGAAAAGAAAAAAAGTAAGCATTTCGAAAGAGCTTTTCAAGACCACCAAACATCTCAAAGCACTTTAGAGCCAATGCACTTTTGAAGTGAAGTCACTGTTGTAATGTAGGAAACATGGCAGCCAAGTTGCACACAGCAAACTCCCACAAACAGCAATCTGATAATGACCAATCTGTTTTTGTGATGTTGATTGAAGGATAAATATTGGTTAGGCCACTGGGGAGTACTCCCCTGCCCTTCTTCAAAATACTGCCATGGGATCTTTTACATCCACCTGAGCAGGCAGACGGGGCCTCAGTTTAACATAAATAAAAACAAGAAATGCTTGAAATACTCAGCAGGTCTGGCAGCATCTGTGGAGAAAGAAGCAGAGTTAACGTTTCAGGTCAGTGACCCTTCTTCAAATATCAGAAATGTAAAAGGTTATAAGCAAGTAAAGCGGGGGTGGGGCAAGAGATAACAATGGAGAAGGCGTAGATAGGACAAGGTCACAGAATAGCTGACCAGAAGGTCGTGGAGCAAAGGCAAACAATACGTTAATGGTGTGTTGAAAGACAAAGCATTAGGACAGATAGGGTGTTAACGGACTGAAAATTGAATAGCTGTAAGTACAAACATGAAAAAAAATCAGTGGGTAATGAAACTGAACAAACTAAGATGAAATAACATAAAATAAACACAAAAAACATAATAAAAAAAAGGAAAAAGAAAAAAAAAAGGAAAAAAGAAAAAAATAACTAAAAATTAAAGTAAAATGGGGGGCCCGTCATGCTCTGAAAGTTTAACATCTCATCCAGGAGACGGCACCTCCAACAGTGCAGCACTCCCTCTGTACTGCACTGGAGTGGCGGCCTTGATTCTTGTGCTCAAGTCCTGAAGTGGGACTTGAACCAGGAACCATGTGACTCAGAGTTAAGAGTGCTAATAACTGAGCCATGGTTGATACACTGTCCAAAAAGAGCCTACTGTATTGAATAAAAAAAGACATCTGCAAAGCTGTTTAGTATTCTAGCAATGTTTAGTAATAGCAAAACCATCACGAGAGTGAAGGTGAGGAATTTCTCTGGACACTGTGGCTGGATCTGCTCTGTGAATTGGGATGGGATAGCATCAGAAAACGAGGCAATATCTAGCGTTGCGGTAGCGTCGGTGAGGCTGACTGCTGCCTCACTGCACCGACTTAGAGTTTCCTCCCACGATCCCCTGGCTGGCTGCTCCATCACTGGCCCCCTCATGTAAATGGTAGCCGGAAATAGGGACTGAGCTGTCCAACGTACTGCTGCTTTTTGGGATTGAGATTTGGTAGGTGGTGGTGGCAGGCCTCAGGATGCAGCACTAACAGCCCTGAGATCCCCCAACTAATTCAGAGAGACTTGCAGCATCTTCCTGTCCCTACAAGCTGTCACTCACGTTCCTGTGTAGGACTGAGTCCCCCCTGAGGCCTACAAGGCTGCCAGTTCCCTAATCTTCATGGGCTTTTCTGCCTCTTTAAATGCACAACTGGGACTTTATGTCTGAGCGTAGGCGGGCTCCCGCTTGCCAGTGGGAATCCTGCCAGGAGGCTGCCGTGCAACTTCAAACGTGGCACAGGAAGTATGGTGAACGAAATGTGCGGGAGAATTAAGGCTTCTGTATGTTTACCAGCACATTTCATATGAATTTGCTCATGGCTGAATGAAAAGAAAGATAGACTTGTATTTCGATAGCGCCTTTCACAACCTCAGTACGTCCCAAAGTGCCAGTTAAGAACTTTTGAAGTGTAGTCACTGTTGTAGGAAATCTGGTGGTCAATTTGCACACAGCAAGATCCCCCAAAGAGCAATGTGATAATAACCAGATAATCTGTTCTTGTGATTTTGATTGAGGGATAAATATTGAGCAGGATGCTGGGGAGAATCCCCCCACCCTTGTACAGAATTGCACCATTGTATCTTTTATGTCCACTTGAGAGGACAGACAGGGCCCTTGATCTTATCTGAAAGATGGCACCTCTGACACTGCAGCACCCCCTCAGTACTGCACGGGAGTGTTGGTCTGGATTTTGTGTTCAAGTCTCTGGAATGGATCTTGAACCCACAGCCTCCTAACTCAGCAGGCAAGAGTATTACTCACTGAGCCACAGATAAGACCTATGCCTGCTATCTGGATAAGAGTGGAATCTCAGAGTGCATTCTTTAATGTTTACGGTGGTTCCTCTTTAAATGTAGCGCCAGGTGCATTGCAGCAAATTTATTGAGGTAATGTACCAATAGCCATGTAATCTACTGGGGGTAGTAAAATAAAGAAAGAAAAAAAAACCCTTGGTCAATTCAGGGGAACTAAAATCTGGGAAATTCCTCTCCGACTAGTTCAAGGAAACCACAGCTCATAACTTATCCAATTCTCTCACTGCTTGAGCCAGGAACTTGTTCTAGAGGTGAATAACCCTCTACAAAAAGGCAAACTTCCTAACACCAAACTTGATTCGACAGAGTCCTAGAGTTATAGGTTCATTATGGCACAGAATGAGGCCATTCAGCCCATCGAGTCCATGCCAGCTCTCTGTAGAGCAATCCAGTCAGTCCCATTCTCCCGCTCTATCCCCTTGGCCCTGCAAGTTTATTTCCCTCAAATGCCTAGCAAATTTCCTTTTGAAATCATTCATTGTCTTCACTTCACCACCCTTTTAGGCAGCGAGTATGATTCTAATTCTTGCTGAAGCTGTTGTTGAAAAACCACTGACGAGAAAATTTGATGCTTACTCTCTTGCCTCCAAAAACCAGCATCAAATAAGGTGGTCATTCCCATGGTCTGGGCCTAACTAATCCTTTCACAATATTTAAGACCAGCACCAAAGCACCTCATAAACACGCTACTCCAACCCTGGTGCGCATATCTCTTCAGGAACTTTGAGAAAAGCCAATTTTTATCTAATGGGATAGACATTGATCATCTTTGCTCTCATTTGCTGAATGGAAAATGGGGGTAAAATGACCATTCGCAAGGCTATGAGCAACACCCCAAGGACATCTGAATAACGTCCAATGCCATATCAGCCTCAGACGATTTCAGGCATCTGGGGTTTCCACCTAAAGCAAGGATTAGGCCCCTTGCATATGCTAATGAGGGGCCTAATGCTTGTTCTGGCCTCCTGGAAGAAATTGGGCTGCTCTGAGTGCCTGAAACAGGATTTTATAAAATGAAAATTATTAAATCCTTTATCATTTTCCCCCACTTCTTGCCTCAATGTTGTTATTGTTGCAGTATTGGGGTAAAAACTGCAACTCCCGTGATTGAATCTCTGTCACATGTTCACCAAATTCCTTCACAGGATAAAAATTTCTCCAGTCCTTTTCTACCTGGTTCTCATGTGATGTGTGTTGACCTAGTACGGCCTGAGTGTTATAGTTCCAACTTCAATGATGTACCTTTCACATAGACAAACAGAGAATTTGTCCATCGATTTACCGTTCTTAACTACTGTTGTAGAATCCTTAACATTTCATTGGCTGAGTTCAGGTAAGTCAGTGCAGCCAGGAATCAAAGGCTGAGGGCAAGATCAAATTTTCAATTCACGTTTACCTGAATTTGACTAATTGAGGCACTTCAAAGTATAAAATAAAGGGCACAATTCTAAAGTGGGTGCAGGGACAAAGAGACCTGGGGGTGTATGTGCACAAATTGTTGAAGGTGACAGGGAAGGTTGAGAAAGTGGTTAATATGGCAAATGGGAACCTGAGCTTTATAAATAGAGGCATAGAGTACAAAAGCAAGGAACCTTTATAAAACACTGGTGCAGTCTCAACTGGAGTATTGTGTCCAGTTCTGGGTACCACACTTCAGGAAGGAGATGAAGGCATTAGACAGGGTGCAGAAAAGATTTATGAGCATCGTTCCAGGGATGAGAGCCTTCAGTTATTTGGATAGATTGGCAAAGCTGGGGCTGCTCCTCTTAGAGAAGAGAAGATCTATGCCGTTAAATGAACCAGCAGATTTTGCAAAAGGCAATTTTATGACCTACTAGGTTTAAGGATTTAGTCGGGGTGAAATTGGACCTTGTTGCATCCGTTTTCCAGAGATCCAGTTCAGGGGACCAGCAGGTGGTGGGAACATGTCCAATGCGACATTGGTTCGGATGATGTAGAGGTGTCCCTGATGGCTGTGTGAAATAGGCATTAGGCCCCTTGAATAGGCTAATAAACCATAGAACGAAAGAAAAGTTATGTCACAGAAGGAGGCCATTTAGCCCATCATGTCTGCACTGGAAATTGCTCTTCCCTGAACTCAGACATGTTAGCACATCAACTCTCCTTACAGCACGAAAGGCTAAGAGGAGATTTGATAGAGTTGTTTAAAATCATGAAGGGTTTACAGACAATTGGCTGGAATTTATAAGCTAGGCTTCAAAAACGGAGGTCCGCCTGTGCGGACCGCATGTCGCGGTACTGCGGCGGCTCATTTAAATGGCCGGGGCGGACTGAACATTCCCCCCACCCCTGCCTGATGACATGGAGGGTGCATGTGGTCCGTCCCTGTCTATGGCGTCAGGTGCTTTTACGCAGGCACCATTTTTAAAGGGCATAGAGCCCTTCCATTTCATTTAAATATTTAAAGATATAGTTAGTTCAAAAAAGTGAAAAAATGAGAATGGACAGAGATTGCTGGAGTTGTGTACCTATCACAACCTCTGCATCACCAACTCGTTCTTTCACAATAAACCTTGTCACCAGGTTTCATGGAGACACCCAAGATCACATCATTAGCACCAGCTGGACCTCATCGTCACAAGGCGAGCCTCTATAAACAGTGTCCAAATCACACGCAGCTTCCACAGTGCGGACTGCGACACTGACCACTCCCTGGTGTGCAGCAAAGTTAGACTCAAACCAAAGAAGCTACATCACTCCAAGCAGAAGGGCAGCCTGCTCATCAACACTAACAGAATTTCTTATCCACAGCTGTTTCTAAATTCACTTGAAAAAGCCCTTCAAAACACTCCCACAGGAGATGCAGAGACCAAGTGGGCCCACATCAGAGAAGCTATCTATGACTCAGCAATGACCACCTATGGCAAACGTGAGAAGCAGAATGCAGACTGGTTTCAATCTCACTTTGAAGAGCTGGAACCTGTCATAGCCGCTAAGCGCATTGCACTGCTGAACTACAAGAAAGCCCCCAGCGAGTTAGCATCCGTAGCACTTAAAGTAGCCAGAAGCGCTGCACAAAGAACAGCCAGGCGCTGTGCAAATGACTACTGGCAACAGATATGCAGTCATATTCAGCTGGCTTCCGACACCGGAAACATCAAAGGAATGGATGATGGCATTAAGAGAGCTTTTGGGCCAACCATCAAGAAGATCGCCCCCCTGAGTCTCAATTAGGGGCAATGATCACTGACCAACGCAAGCAAATGGACCGCTGGGTGGAGCTCTACCTAGAACTGTACTCCAGGGAGAATGTTGTCACTGAGACCGCCCTCAATGCAGCCCAGTCTCTGCCAGTCATGGATGAGCTGGGCGAAGAGCCAACAAAATCTGAACTCAGTGATGCCATTGATTCTCTAGCCAGTGGAAAAGCCCCTGGAAAGGACGGCATGGCCCCTGATATAATCAAGAGTGCCAAGCCTGCTATACTCTCAGCGCTCCATGAACTGCTTTGCCTGTGCTGGGATGAGGGAGCAGTACCACAGGACATGCACAATGCCAATATCATCACCCTCGAATAGAACATGGGTGACCACGGTGACTGCAACAGCTACAGTGGAATCTCCCTGCTCAGCATAGTGGGGAAAGTCTTCGCTCGAGTCATTTTAAACATACTCCAGAAGCTGGCTGAGTGTGTCTACCCTGAGGCACAGTGTGGCTTTCGAGCAGAGAGATCCACCATTGACATGCTGTTCTCCCTTCGCCAGCTACAGGAGAAATGCCGCGAACAACAGATGCCCCTCTACGTTGCTTTCATAGATCTCGCCAAAGCCTTTGACCTCGTCAGCAGACGTGGTCTCTTCAGACTACTAGAAAAGATCGGATATCCACCAAAGCTACTGAGTATCATCACCTCATTCCATGACAATATGAAAGGCACAATTCAGCATAGCGGTGCCTCATCAGACCCCTTTCCTATCCTGAGTGGCGTGAAACAGGGCTGTGTTCTCGCACCTGCACTGTTTGGGATCTTCTCCCTGCTGCTCTCACATGTGTTCAAGTCTTCAGAAGAAGGAATTTTCCTCCGCACAAGATCAGATGGCAGGTTGTTCAACCTTGCCTGTCTTAGAGCGAAGACCAAAGTATGGAAAGTCCTCATCAGAGAACTCCACTTTGCTGACAATGCTGCATTAACATCCCACACAGAAGTGTGTCTGCAGAGACTCATCGACAGGATTGTGGCTGCCTACGATGAATTTGGCCTAACCATCAGCCTCAAGAAAATGAACATTATGGGACAGGATGTCAGAAATGCTCCATCCATCATTATCGGTGACCACGCTCTGGAATTGGTTCAAGAGTTCACCTACCTAGGCTCAACTATCACCAGTAACCTGTCTCTCAATGCAGAAATCAACAAGCACATGGGAAAGGCTTCCGCTGCTATGTCCAGACTGGCCAAAAGGGTGTGGGAAAATGGCGCACTGGCACAGAACAAAAAAGTCCAAGTGTTTCAAGCCTGTGTCCTCAGTACCTTGCTCTACGGCAGCAAGGCCTGGACAACATATGTCAGCCAAGAGCGGCGTCTCAACTCATTCCATCTTTGCTACCTCCGGAGAATCCTTGGCATCAGGTGGCAGGACCGTATCTCCAACGCAGAAGCCCTCGAGGCGGCCAACATCCCCAGCATATACACCCTACTGAGTCAGCAGTGCTTGAGATGGCTTGGCCATGTGAGCCACATGGAAGATGGCAGGATCCCCAAGGAAGCATTGTACAGCGAGCTCGTCACTGGTATCAGACCCACCGGCTGTCCATGTCTCCACTTTAAAGACATCTGCAAACGCGACATAAAGTCCTGTGACATTGACCACAAGTTGTGGAAGTTAGTTGCCAGTGATCGCCAGAGCTGGCGGGCAGCCATAAAGGCGGGGCTAAAGAGTGGCGAGTCGAAGAGACTTAGCAGTTGGCAGGAAAAAAGACAGAAGCGCAAGGAGAGAGCCAACTGTGTAACAGCCGCAACAACCAATTTTATCTGCAGCACCTGTGGAAGAGTCTGTCACTCTAGAATTGGCCTTTATAGCCACTCCAGGTGCTGCTCCACAAACCACTGTCCACCTCCAGGCGCTTACCCATTGTCTCTCGAGATAAGGAGGCCAAAGAAGAAAAAAAGAAAAAAGTGAAATAAATGTTTCTAGCCCCCCTCCCATCCCCCCAATAACCTTACAATTCATCCTTTGCCATTTCTCCCCAAAAATACTTACCTGGTGCACCTGAGCCTCCCCCACCACCGCCCACCACCCCCCCTGCAGTTCATAAACTATGCACTTTACCCCTTCCTACTATCCCCTATACCAATCGGAGGAGTTTGATCCTGCTTCCTCCCCTCCCCTCCAAGATACGTACCTGCTCCCCCCTCCCCACCAGTGTCCTGCATTGGATCCCCGGATGGGTATCCAAAGGCATGCGAGTGCCGGCCACTGGCACCAATATGGCTCCGGAATGGACAGCGGGAGCAGGTAAGTACTTAATTTATTGATTTAAATAAATTGGCCACCCAATTGCCGAGCAGCGGAAGGGGCCACCACGAGACCTCGCCGCCGCTGACAATATCAGGCCGGACTTTCCCGGGCCTCAAGGCCCATGGTGAGCCTTTGCCGGAGCATTCCCCGCCACCACCCCACCCCCCCCCACACCCCCACCCCATGACCCTCGATGTCGGGGGGTGGTGCTGTAAAATCCAGCCCAATAAATAAAGAGAAACTGTTTCCCGTGGCTGAAGGCCCAATAATTAGTGGGCAGAGATTTAAGGTGATTAGCAAAAGAACCAGAGGCAGCATGAGGAAAAACTTTTATGTGCAATGAGTGATTAGGATTTGGGGTGCACTGCCTCAAAGGGGAATAGCTGCAGATTCAATAATAGCCTTCAAAAGGGAATTAGACAAATACTTGAAGTAGAATTAAAGTGCAAGGTATGGAGAAAGAGTGGGGTGGAGTGGACTAACTGGATTACTCCATGAAAGAGCCCAGTGCAGACTTGATGGGCCGAATGGCCTCCTTCTGTGCTATCCTGTTCCATGATTCTCTGACTAATGTCAGGTAGCAGCAGAGGGAGGACTGTGTTAAAAGGGATCTCAATCAGTCTTGAAACAAACCAGCTGTGTTCAAGTTGATAACAGATCGTTGAAATGCTCCACATTGATTTCCTGCCAGATCTTATTAGAGCATAATCCTTTCATTAAAATTAATATCATTTGGATTCTGAGAAGGAAGCTGCATGGTTTATGAATATCAGTAGATTGAATTACATTTTTCAATTCTCTGCCAGCTACTCGTAATTCTTTATTTTATACATATAGAATTGATTTAATTTTTTATTTGTGTAGCTATTGTTGCCCAGCCAACATACTAAGCATTCTTATCAAGTAGAGGTGGTGTAGGATATCAGGAAAAGGAAATAAAGGAAATATATATGACACAGCATATGAGTTATAACATTCACAAAGACTGAATAAATAGACTGTCTTTTTTTTAAACTGATGACCATTCTGTTACTCCCAATATTATTATTCATGCAGTTTTGTTTTTCGTGATCTGAATCTACGACTTCAGAAATGCATTGCCATCATTTGAAATACTTTTTCAGCACACGGCTTTATTTGACACCTGGAGCTCAAAACAAGTCTCTGCATTTGGCTGTTGCTCATTGTAAAACATTAGCTCAGTGAAGACACAACATTGAGTATGGACTCTTAGTTTTTTGGTATCATTTAGAATAAGGAGGTAGCTATGTAACGCTCCCCTCCCCCAATAGCTTAATATTTTCTCCTGCCAGCTTTAACCTTGTCTTATTGGAGCAGTGATTTGCATGACAGAATGTATAATGTAATCGGTCAGTCAAAGTAGGAATGAACCATAACTAGTTGTGAACGCTTGGCAGATTGTTAATCAAAAGCAGAAGACTGCAGATGCTAGAAATCTGAAATGTTGGAAATACTCAGCAGGTCTGGCAGCATCTGTGGAGAGAGAAGCAGAGTTAACGTCTCAGGTCGATGACTTTTCATCAGAACAGTTGTTAATCAAACTGGTCTCACTGCAGTATTAGTAAGACTGGACGTTGCTCTTTATTAAATTGTAATAATAAATAATCATGTTTTGAGGTTATCAACTTCTGACTTCTCTGCAGTGAAAACTATAGTAAAGAAGAATGTTTCATCTTTGTGTTGAAACACGCCACTTTAATTCACCCATCTTTATTTATCTATAGGCCTAATTGGTGCCGTATTTGCTGGGATTGCAGCTTCCATTGGCAGCACTAATTCATCATGGCTGATGATGCAGACATGCGCAATGAACTGGAGAATATGCAACAACGCGCCGACCAGGTGGCTGATGAGGTGAGTCTTATTGCACAAAAGCACTGGATTCTAACACCTTTTAATTCCCACCGATTTCAGAATTCGATTCACTGCATTGGCAGATTCAGCTGCTTCAGTCATACATTAACGCAAAAAAAAGCACTGGATGAAGGCAGTGGAGAGGTAGAACTGGGTGCCATCAGCGTACATGTGGAAGTTGACCCCTTGTCTGTAGATGACAACAACAAAGGCGTAAATGAGGGAAAGGAGCTGGCCAAGAGTAGAACCAATGTCTGCATGGCCTCAGCTGACCCTACCTTTCCAGTCTGCTTCACTCTCAATGCCCAAGCTCTTCGCTATTCAACTCTAGTGTCCTCTGCATTCCTCCTCTCCCTGCTTCACCTTCAATAACAGATTGGTACCCCATCCACACACATTCACTCCCTCAACCACCAATGCACAGTGGCAGCAGTGTGTACCATCTACAAGATGCACTGCAGCAATGCACCAAACCCGTGACCTTTACCAACTAGACGGACAAGGGCAGCAAATGCTTGGAAACACCACCACCTGCATGTTCCTCTCCAAGCCACACACCATCCTGACTTGGAACTATAATCGCCGTTCCTTCACTGTTGCTGGGTCAAAATCCTGGAACTCCCTTCGTAATGGCAATGTGGGTGTACCTACCACACATGGACTGCAGCGGTTCAAGAAGGTGGCTCACCACCACCTTCTCAAGGGCAATTATGGATGGGCAATAAATGTTGCCCTAGCCAGTGGTGCCCACATCCCATGAATGAATAAAAAAAATTAACCTCAGCTGAACACCCTGAGATCTCACCCTAAATCTCTCTCCCTTGCTACCTCAATCGTTATAAGCCTCCTCAAAGCCTACCCCTTCCATCATGCCTTTGGTCACCTCTACTTAATGTCCTTCTCCTGACACACAGCATCTGTTCTCACATATGTGAAGTTTGTTGGAATGTTAAGGCATGATACAGCTAGATCTTATTTCTTTATGTATCTCGCTGGATTTAGATTTTAATTGTCAGAGTTCTGTCAGTCCACCTGTCCCTTGTCACCCTTGTCTTTCTCTTTATCCCTTTTTGCCTCCTGCCTCCTTTTTTGCTCCTTCTCTTTTCTACCCATGCTGCAAGTTTTTCCACCAGAGGGAGGTCATTCTGGGCACTTTTGTTCAGTAGAAATGTTGATCTAATGGTGTAGCCTCACCATTAATGTCTTTAAAAAAATCGCAAAGAACCTCTTATATTAACAGAAGCTATTACATTCAAGCCAAATTTTTGATTTTGTGAATATTTGTGGTGAGCCACATTTCTTGCACCACATTTAGGTTATTTATACACATCTGGCATTAGTCATCTTGCATTGTATAATTAATGTCATTATTTGAGGCTTTATCCACTCATTTACAAGATTATCCAATACATTTCAAGTATGGGTAATCTGTAACAAGGCAATTAAAAAAAGCAAATATCTTTTCATGCAATACAACTGCTCTACTGAAAATAATGTGACTCATTGAAGTTCAGTAGTTGACATGCTGGCAACAGACAATATCAAGAGCCTGTGCTGACCTTGCTAGAAGCTAAATTATCTTAAAGGAGAAGAATGCTGAAGGAGTAAGTGCTATTCATACATTTAGTCTGCTAAATGCATCATTATGCAATTGTTTGCCTCATCACTCTTTAAAAAAAGTCTATTTAACAACATTTGAGCTTTGCTTGTACTCTATTTGTTCATAAAATTACACTCAGTATACGGCACAGGAACAGGCCATTTGGCCCAACTAGTTTATACTCTACACAAGCCTCCTCCCACTCCGTTTCATCTCACCCAATCAGCATGTTGTGGATATGCTGATCAGTGCAAAATATCACAAGATGTAACAAAGGAGGTTCCCTTAGAATGCTTTTTCATTCTGATAACAGTGTTAGTGCACTCAGAATGTGTGCGAAAGAAAGTACAGGTGGCTTGTGAGGATAAATCCCTAATGTTCACAACATCCGCCCCGGGAATTTCCTCATCTTCTTCAGAACAGTCCCCACTGCCACTGACTCTGCCGAGATTTTTCTAAATGTAGAAAATGCAGCAAAAATGCATCAGTCTCATAATGAAAGGGGAGCTTGTGTCTACTGATTCCCTTTGCCCGGCATCACTGCAGTGCATCTGCTGCACTGTTTCGACTAAAATAAAAAGAGAACAAATGAGATTCCAACGTATGTGTCCTCAAGGTTTTTAAATTTCAAGGGGAAAATGGCAGATCTCGGGTTAACTATTTAATTAGCATTGCTACAGCCCTTTGGGCTTCTCTATTACAAGGAATAAAACAATATCTGGATGTATATATCCCATTGTCCTATTATCATTGCAGCAACACTAACTCTGCACTATGTAATTTGATTTGATAAAATTAGATTTAATTTCTGAGCAACACATATTAAAAAAAAATTCCAGCTGTATACTGAAGAACAGAGACTAACAATTATTTAATATCAAGCTGAATACAGTAGTTTTTATTTCTTCATTTCACATAGTCAGTTGTTATGCTCTAGAATGCACTGCCTGAAAGGGTTTTTTTAATTCATTCACAGAACATGGGCATGGCTGCAAGGCCAGCATTTATTTCCCATCCCTAATCGCCCTTGAGATGTTGGTGGTGAGCCGTCACCTTGAGCTGCTGTAGTCTGTGTAGATTATAGCTTTTCTCGTAATGATTTTGATACAACTGAGTGGCTTGCTAGGCCATTTCAGAGGGCAGTCAAGAGTCAACCACATTGTTGTGGGTCTGGAGTCACATGTAGGCCAGACTGGGTAAGGACAGCAGATTTCCTTCCCTAAAGGACACTAGTGAACCAGATGGATTTTTACAGCTATCCGATAGTTTCATGGTGACCATTATTGACATGAGATTTTTATTCCAAAGTTATTTAATTAACTGAACTTAAATTTCCCAATCTTTGAGATGGCATTTGAACTCACATTTCCAGATTACTCATCCAGTAACATGACCAGTATGTTACGGTACCCTCAAAGACCTGAAAGGGTAGTGGAATTCAATAATAGTTTTCAGATGGGACTAGGATAAATACCTGAAGGGAGAGATTTGCAGGGCTATGGGGAAAGGGCAAGGGAGTGAGACTAATTGGATAGCTCTTTCAACAAGCTGGCACAGGCGTGAAGGGACACCTTCTATGCTGTATGATTCTGTGATTCTATTTTATGATTCTTCATGTAATTAGTACAAATGATTAAGCTGCTCCTTCTTGGTTTCTGATTGTGTTTCATTTTCACTTATTTTCGATCTTTCTTCCTGGTTACAGTCATTGGAAAGCACCCGTCGTATGCTTCAGCTTGTTGAAGAGGTAAGGACTTTATACTTAGATGTGAACTACATTCTTTTATTATTTTATGAAAAGTATTTAAACGGCAATAGGTTTTTGTCACATAGATTAATTTATTAAAAATTCCTTTTCTTTTAATTTTCTCATTTTAAAGTCCTTACAAATCATTTTTATATCTTTGGTCAAGAGGAATCTGGGCAGCAAATGTCTCCAGTAAGACTCTAATCCCACTCAGTCCTAAAGGAATGAGACTAATCCTGTAAATTCTACCCTTTATCATCCTACTTTAATTAACACTACTCATTTATATGGGAGGGGGCCATTTAGTCCCTTGAATCTGCGCCATTCAGTGAGATCATGACTGATCTGTATCTCAACTCCATCCACCTGGCTTGGCTCCATATCCCTTTATACTCTTGCCTAGCAAAAATCTATCAATCTCAGATTTAAAATTAATATATTTTTTTTTCCATTTCCTTCGATTTCTCTCTCCTTTTTGCCCCAAAGACCTCTTGCTTCCATTGGGTTTCCTTCATCTGGGAGAAGTGGAACTGTCCAGAACCCTTGACAGCTCCACACCTGGCATTGAAAGCTTGCTGACAGGAATTATGAGTGAATAAATGATATAGGTTTTCCTCCTTGTCAGAAAGCTGTCAAGCAATGACGAGCACCTCCTATAGTTACCTGTGGTTGAGAGTTAGCGCTGCTGTTCAAATACTGAGGATACCATTCTCCTTCTGTTTTCTTCCCCTTCTCAAGTGTTCAAGAGGACAGTTGGGCAACATGGCAGGTACATTGCATACAGGAAACTGGCCTGAATAAAGCATGGACCTATGCTTTTTTCAACGCAACAAAAACTGTGTTGCCATGAATGGCCTCAAAAAAGAGGCAGATATGCAAGTAAGAATAAGGCTAGACAGTCAATGGACCCTGCTCTTTCTCTTCATTGACAGAGACAGACAAGTACGATTGACATAAAAATTAGCTCAGTTCCAAAACTGAGTACACATTGTGCAGGAGCATTGATGGCTACCATGCAACTGAACTTTCAAGAATCAGTCAGGATGACATTAATATGCAAACATATGTTGATGATGAAAATGAGCTTTGCCCCTTGGAACTCTAATCTGCCTATGTTGATGCATAAGTATATTTAGTGCCATTCTTTAAAGAAAACGTTGTTAATGCTTATCTCTAATAGAGCAAATCTTGAATCTAGCACAGCAGTTTGTTTTAGTTAGTTAGGGTAAGGTTGCTTAATTTTAGCAGGCAGTCTCAATATATCAGTAAGCCAGCTGTTTCTATGTGAGCAACCTCAATGTATATATAGTTTTAGACCATTATTCTCTTGCTTTATGTAATTAGTACATATTCTTAAAGATGGAGCTGAATAGTCGTTAGGGAAGAGACATGCCTATCATTAGCAGTGACGTGCGATAGGAGATGACCTTACAGGAAATAATGATCACTGCTGTCTCCAGATTTTATTCTGAAGGAAGGCCAGCAGGCACAAGTCAGCAGTGATACAGAATCACTTCAGTTAAGTTCATCACTAGCTCTGAGGAAACTCTGAAAATAGAGCTGCCAACTGTGGTCTGACTTTACAATAAAATTCTTAAAGGACTATGCCAGTATACTTGCCATGACTGCACTATACAAACATCTATCAGCTCCAGCAGCAGAGAATCTATTGCCAATAACAAGTTATGGCCTTTTTACATGTTGAAAGATAGAAAAGTGCTGAGAATAAGGATCACTGGCACCATTATAAAACTGTCCTAAAATGAAAGTGTGGGTCCTGCTGCCCAAGAGGCAGATGTTCACTTGTATAATCCTGTGTGACTAATCACTGAACATCTGCACATGGGTGGAACAGAACCCCTTGCAGTTCATGAAGGACACGGCACTGTGTGTAGGTCCAGATGGCCATCTCAGTGCCGTTAATAATGCCTTAGGCTTGGGGGGAATCCTGCAAAGCAGGGCCAACTCATTCTGCTGCTGGTTTTTCCATAGGGAAAGTGATGAAGGATATTTGCCATGTGAATAGCACATGATACCTCTGTGCACTGCAGATTGATTGGTATTGTTGCTGTCCCCTGTGGTAGCCTGTACTGAATCTAAGGCTTACAAGTTCAGGGCTCTGGTGACTTGAACTGGCAGTGCCATTCCTGCAATAGAGGCTCTCTGCAGGCTAGATGGCACATTTCCTCCCTGGTGAAGTAGAGCCTGCAAAGGCATTGTGGTTAGATAGGCATGACAGGGTGTGCAGACATGGATTATATGGGTGTGTAATGTTATGGGTAAATGAATCTGACTCGCATTCCTCTGGCATCATCTTCTTCCTCTGCCCCCTTATAGAATAAAAAAGTTATAGTGAAAAAATTACCATATCTCAATTCTTAATTATAACAGCTAAAAATCTTGATATCAAAAACCTAGAAAAATAAATGTAACAGAAACAAAGCAAGCACCTTGAGAGCTCACAAAACTTAAAAGTAAATGCGCACAATCAAAAATGCTGCTGTGAAAAATGCCTTTAAACATGCTTGATGGTTTTCACTTAATTTACACAGGTAAGCCAATCCCCACAAAACAATCCTGCAATCATCTCAGCACTCATTAATGTTCAAAGTACATTCATTCATTTTGATACTTAAAATCGACTCAAAAAACTTGCCCAGGTGATTCCATCAGTCACACGAATTTGCCGAGAACTTTGTAAAAGAGATTTCTTGCCTGATTGTCTACCTTCCCACTTGTAGATTCTGCATTTGGATATCTAAAAGCCAGAGAGGGTGGACCTTCAGAATCCTGAGTAAGGACTAATGTTAGATACAAATACCCTTCATTGTGCCAACAATACATTATTGACATGCTTCATTTAAATATAGAAATTGTGCTTCTTCTCTTCCAGCTTTCAAAATCTATCATTTAAAGTATGCCTTTGGTCATCTCTTCAAACTTTCCCCTTACAGTTCAGTGTTTAGTTCTTCCCTATAAAGCACCATGGAATGTTTGACTACATTAAACATGCCAGCTAAATGTGAGTGGTATTTCTTTCAGCTGAACCCGCTGGTTATCATGAGGAAGGGCAGAACACTAGCTGGGGAAGACAGAAGCAAAATACTGCAGATGCTGGAAACCTGAAATGAAAACAGAAAATGCTGGAAATGCTCAGCAGGTCTGGCAGCATCTGTGCAGAGAGAAGCAGAGTTAACATTTCGGGTTGATGAAAGGTTCTGACAAAAGGTTATCAACCTGGAATGTTAACTCTGTTTCTCTCTCCACAGATGTTGGCTGACCAGCTGAGTATTTCCAGCATTTTCTGTTTTTACTGGCTGTGGAAGTTGTTATTATTCCAGATGAGTGGGAGCAATAGATTTCTGGCTGCTGATTTTCTGCAGGTTATGTGGAATTTTGCTGATTTTCGCAGTTGTTTTTTTTTTGTTAATACTGCAGAATTCTAAATTTTTTTCTCAGCTCCAAGATGAAGAAACAGTGAATCAGGCTCACTCTTCTCAAGAGAAATTCATTTATCCAGTTTCTGAAAATAGTATCTGTTTCACATAATGCTGGCTAAACATTTTACTGTAAAATCCCGCTGTGTTTAATAAAAACATGCAGATTTCTGTGTTCCTGAAGCTTGATTACAAATAACCAGCAATGACAATGGAGACAAATCCTTCCCAATTTTGATGAACTTCCTACCTCTCGATTAGATGCAACCGCAGGAACTACATTAAATACCTTGAGGGATTTGAGCAGCCAGATTAAATTCTGCAAGGACTAAATAAAAAGAATTACTGGGAGTGAACACAATCTTCTGTCCAGGATAATGAAGATTTTGTTTCAGCTCAAATCCTTCTTGTAGGCCAAATCCTACAGATGGTATTAGGGGAAGGAGGGGTGAGGAGCTTGTAACTTACAATACACAAGAAAACAGTGCTGTAGCTTTAAAGGAGAATAGACAGTGGCCTGGATTTTGCTACACCTTCCCAGCCCATAGGAAAGCAAACAGACTCAGCATTACCTCAACTGGATGATTCTTGACTGCCAGTCACACATCCTTTTCTCCCATGTCTGATGTTTTTATATTTAGTGAACAAAAGTGAATGGAATCATTGAATGGTTACAGCACAAAAGGAGGCCATTCTGCCTGTCCTGCCCATGCCAGATCTGCATGAGCAACTCAGCTGGTCCCACTGCCCAGCCCTTTCTCTGTAGCTCTGCAAATCTTTTCTCTTCAGGTGCGGATCCAATTCCCTTTTAAAAGCCACGATTGAATCTGCCTCCTCAGGCAGTGCATTTGCAGATCCTAACCACTCACTGCGTAAAAACGCTTTTCTTCATCTCACCATTGGTTCCTTTGCCATTCACCTTAAATTGGTGCCCTCTGGTTCTCAACCCTACCGAACAGTTTCTGCCTAGCTACTCTGTCTAGACCTCTCATGATTTTGAACACCTCTATCAAATACTCAAAGACATTTTAAAAAAGCAAAATTCATTTGAATGCCCCAATGATTTTTCCCTTGTGTTGCTCACAGCTGTGTCCTGGAGATTAATATTTCATTCCTGGAGTATCCAGGGTAATCCTGGAGGGTTGGTAACCCGAGTCCAGGCCTACAAGGAGCTCTACCCAATACAGGATAGTTAGTTCCAGCCATGGAATGCAAGCAGCCTTCTGCTTGGGTAGAGCTTCATTGCAGCTAATGATTTCAGATGCTTATCCTTGATTGCTTTTGCACTGACTCTGACAGAAGGTTCATATAAAAATGATAGTGTAAATGAGGAAGCTGGGGCTAGTTGTTAATATGATCACATCCTTGCACACAGATATTAAAATGTCTAAGTGAGAGAGTTGTGTGTTCAATTTTGTGATTCTAAACTCATCAGATGTTAACATGCTGAGTGACTGTCAGTCAAAGTATCAGCAGCCTCATAGATTTGCAGCCATCTTTGACTTAAATTCTGCCCTCTGTGCAATCTCTTTGTCTCTGGTTTAATTCAACAATGTCAAAGAGCAATCCAGTTGTTGAAATAGATTGTAGGGAAGAATTGCGATCTTAAAGGAGCAACCTCTGTTGTGTATTTTCCTGTTGCATCTAAGACAGCATATACAGAACATCGTGGCACTCTGAAATATATTGTAGCTAAAATTAAAAACATTGTGCTGAATTTTCCCAGCCCTATGGCGACAGGTTGGGAGGCAGGACGGCTGGTAATATGGTGAGGCAAGGTATCGCGAGGGGAGCCTGACGTCCTCTCAACACTGTGGCATATTAGCAGCAGCGGAAGCCTCAGCAGTCTGACTACCCACTTGGTGGCCAATTGAGCCACTTAAGTGCCTAATTAAGGGCCACTTCCCACCCTCACCAGCATTTTACTGCCATGTGGGGAGACTGCCAGGTAAACCTTGGCCTCCCAGTGGATTCCGCTGCTGCACTCTCCTTTATGGCTGCCCCTTAGCCCAGGGGGCCTCCCATGGTCGAGATGCCACCGTTGCAAAATTCACTGCCCTTTCTCGACTTGCTCAGCAAAACTTATCCGTCTTTGCGGGTTCCTTGGCACTGAGGCGCCATCTCCTTCATGCTGCAGCCTCAGCAGTGGGCACTGCTAGAGGTGGCACTGCCAAAGCTGCTGAGCTGCCAACCCTCTGATTGCCAGCTCTGGGCAGCAGGCTTACATTCTCAAGTGGCATTTTAATTGGCCACCGCTGGTAAAATGCCACTCCAGGGTCCCGCTACCCACCGGAATGGCGTCGACTCCCCACTTTCAGTCCCAGAAGTGGGACATCACAACTTGCGAGGAAAATTCACCTCATCATCTAATGGGGAGAGTTTTCTGGATCTGGATTGCCTGGTTGCAGCAAATATCAGAAAATCAGCTGGATTGGAACATATGTCTGTAAAGGAACCCGCCCGATTTTCCTTCAGGTAATTTAGGTGGAAGGAAAGGAGGGGAGACAATAGAAAAATGGATATATTTTTCATGGCAGGAACAGTCATAATATAAGTAGCATTCATCAGTTACTCACTTGTTCAGTCGATGATGCTCACTGTTGAATGTGCCCTACATCCCTTTAAACATTTCCAGTGTTCTGTTGGTCTCCACAGCCCTGAAATTTCACCAAACTACAATCCCAGCACTTATTCATTGGTTCCCTCCTGCTGCCATTCACAAAACCCATGCCAATAGGGGCATATCTTGGGTGCTTGCCTTGTCCAACGGGCCAGATAGTTCTGCACGACCTGCCCTTTACTAAGGTGGGGACAGGGTCACTTACATATATTAAACAAAAACTCTCGCAAGCCCATCTCTGCCATTCAGGAGACCAGTGATTTTTTTTTTTATTCATTCGTGGGATGTGGGCATCGCTGGCTAGGCCAGCATTTATTGCCCATCCCTAATTGCCCTTGAAGTCTCTTCTTATTCGGTGCACCAGCCCACAACGTTACGCTGGGTCCGTCTGAGCCTGGGGATGCCGCAACTCCAAGCTTAGGAAAGTTCTGTCCTTTTACAAGGCCCGCATGCATACTGGCACTGCAGGCTGGAGCCCGGCATATCCAGATCCCAGCCAGGTTTCTTGCCTGGAGCAACGCACTCCCACCGGAGTGCCTGAAGGACCCTGGAATTCCAAAGCTTATAAATGCATTTCTATTTGATGTAAGAGCACCCAGACAATTTCAATATTGAGCTTTTCAATAAGGACAATCTTATAAATAAACAGGAATAACGTCGTAATTGTGGTAAATAACCTTCACAATCTTGAATTACTGCATGAATCAAGAGTAACCGGCAAGTTGAAAGTAAGATAGAACCAGCTGTCGGAAATCAAAAATTCTTTATCCGTTTGCTTTGAAGGCATTAGGTATCTGGAATGTCTTTTGAATGTACAGGTATTAGCTATCCTTTCCAAACATGAGAGATAGGCAATGTCTATTTGTTCCCTGGAATGTTCCTTCAAAGAAATTGATAAAGAGCCACACAATTGCTTGAAGGGTGTGAACTGACTTCACAGATTGTCAGCAACCTCATCTGTTTGTATGCTAACATGCCAGCTGTCACTTAGAAAATCAACATTCCTGTCGCTTATTGATGATTTACACTAAAATAGCATGTCAGTCATTTAGAACAATGATAAGATGCCACTGAAAGGGCTTGGGATCACAATCTCTGTGCAAGGTGGTTAAAGTCACAAGTTGGGTGGGGTGGATAGTTGTGGGGTGGTGAGGGGGCAGGTTTGGCTGTAGACTCAAAAGTTAACATCATACAAAGAAAGCTTGAGAAGGTTTGCACCTGGGCCCCATGAGTGCCAAATAAATTTGTTATGGACACGTGCAAGGCTAGAGGTAATCGCAGGAGGTACCTATACTCTACGGGTGGGCTAGGACTTGCCAAGGAAGATGTTGAAGAGGACCTAGTGGTGTTAGTTAACTCATTGCTCACTATGTTTAAACAGCTTAAGGTGGCAATAAAGATAGCAAATAGAATGTCAGATTATATTTCAAAACCAACTGGGTTCAAATCAAAGAGCTATGAGAAATGAGTTGTTAAGCTATTGTTCCAGGTTTTCTTTCTGTATCCTATTAATTATTTGATATACCTCTGTAATAAGGTACCCTCTGCAGTGCCTCCTTTTGAAGAGATGTCACTGAGGGTACCTTATTATACAAAACACTTCATGGGATACAGGAAGCAAACCTGAATCAATACTTGGAGGTATGCCAGGCAGCAGGACAAGAGGCTAGGGGTTCAGAGATCTGAAGATAAAATTTAAGGCAGACATCCTGTGTTTTAGAGACAGAGAATGATCAATAGCTGCAGTGGATTTCCAAAGAGGGAGGATGAGCCCAGGGCACTGCCTTCATTTAAAGAAAACAGCTGGATACTGTAATGAGAAACTAGCACGAGTGGTCATGATGGCTGCGGAACCTTCTTCATCTAGATCTGTCTTGTGATCTTTTAAAGGGTATCGATGCTGTCAGTGGGCATATTTCAGTTATATTGAGGCAGCTGCGTGTTTTTTTTAACTATTTACAGTATATACCCATTCCTCAGCTAAATATATTCCTCCCAAAGTGAGTAAATGAGGTGGCCGTTCACCTCAGGGCCCAAACTGGAAAATGTGTTCATAACTGTCTACAGGGTACTTGAACTACGAACATCGATATGTACATATGAACATACCAAGGAGCAGAATTAGGCCATTCGGCCCCTCAGGCCTGCTCCACCATTCAATAAGATCATGGCTGATCTTTTTGTGCCTCGAATTCCACACTCCGATCTACCCCCGATAACCTTTGATTCTCTTACCTAACAAGAATCTATCTACCTCCGCCTTAAGAATATTCAATAACCCCGCATCCACCACCTTCTGAGACAAAGAGTTCCAAAGTCGCAGAACCCTCTGAGAGAAAAAATTTCTCCTCATCTCTGTCCTAAAAGGGCGACCCCTAATTTTAAAACGGTGCCCCCTAGTTCTGGACTCACCCACAAGAGGAAACATCCTTTCCACATTCACCTTGTCAAGATCGTTCAGGATCTTATATAAAATCATAGACTTCAATCAAGTCTCCCCTCACTCTTCTAGATGGTATACAGTCTACAATCCTTAATGAAATGAGGAAGGAAATTTTTTTAAAAGCGCAGTGGGTAATATTTTTAAAACACTATAAATAGAGGAATTATACCTATTATACTGGATGTTATCTAAATGTTAGAAAATAGAGTGAGGCATTTTTTCAAATCATTCTTTGGGATGCAGGTGTCACTGGCAAGACTGACATTTATTGCCCATCCCCAGTTGCTCTTAGAAATGTGGTGGGCCTCCTTCTTGAACCAGTTTAGTCCGTGTGGTGAAAGTGCTGATGCAATACTGTTAGGTTGGGAGTTCCAGGAGTTTGACCCAGTGACTACAAAAGAATAGCAGATACATGTCCAAGTCAGGATAGTGTGTGACTTGGAGGGGAACTTGGAGGTGATGGTGTCCCCCATGCACCTGCCACCTTTGTCATTCTAGGTGGTGGAGGTCTCGGGTTTAGGGGTTGCTGTCGACAGTAGAAAGAAACAGCTCAAATGCATTTTACACAATTATGATTGAAAACTTAGTCAGCAACAGAAGCTGGACTCCCCATTGGCACAGTATCTCACGCCAGTGAGTAACTGAGTCATGTAGGCCTGGGAGGTTCCATGTTCAATTCCTGGTCTGTGTTAAGTTAGCTAAATCAGTCAAGTTAGTGGTAGGGGGTCTACAACTGGCATAACCCTGGGTTAGAGAAAGTCATATCAGACAAAATCCCGGCTACTGATCACTGTCTACTAGCCCCTGCTAGAGGTGTGAGCTCTGGGTGAGTGAGGACAAGGAGAGGACCAGATTCAGTTGTGAAGCCCTTCATGGGTAAATAGACTGCCAGCACTCACTTGACTTACACATGAACAATAACCCCTTGGACAAGGTGCCTGGCGGATGATCAATGCTGATTGAGGCTTAACACAGCAAAGAGGCAATGCCTTCAGCAGAGGAGAGGAAGAATATTGGTTGAAAATGATAGAGGAGGCGGAAAATAATTAAAAAGCACAAAAGATGGCAGTAAATGGGAAAGCTCTGAGTGGATCTATTAGAGCTTTTCAAGAGTTTATTCTGCTGTTCATGAATAATATATAGAAGGTACTTGCTATGGAATAATATTATCAGATTAACTGTGACACTGAGCTAAGTTGCCTGAAGATGGGGTTAAGTCAAATTGATTGAATTCCAAAGGATCTTGACCAATTAAGTGAATGAGGTAAGTTGTTAATGAATCTTGATAGACATAAATGTAAGGGTATGTACATTAAAATTCTGACATTTAGGTAGCATGAATAAGGAAAGCATTTGGGTAAAATTTAAAGACCAATTATTGAAGAAGTTAATGGGATGCTGTTCTGTGTAAAACTAGGCAAATATTGGTACCACCTCATCTGTGAAAGGATATTTGGAGCATTGTGTCCAGTTTAAAAGGGTTAATAAAAGCAAAATACTGCGGATGCTGGAAATCTGAAATAAAAACAAGAATTGCTGGAAATACTCAGCAGGTCTGGCAGCATCTGTGGAGAGAGAAGCAGAGTTAACGTTTCAGGTCAGTGACCCTTCTTCAGAACTGGACCCTTCTGAAGAAGGGTCACTGACCTGAAACATTAACTCTAATTAGGCATAGTCATTGTGGGCTCTACTTACCCACTTCCACTGAAGAAGTGGAGTGGTCTGGCTGATGTACAGTGTCAGGTTTCGGGATGGCTCAGGGACTGAGTGAGAGGGTGGACAGGTTCTCATATGGAGCACTGGAGATTCTAGTGGAGGATGTCGAGAGGAGGAAGAATATCCCATACCTGGAGGGCAGAAGGAGTCTACCTTACCCTCCTGTCCCTAACTCCTGCAGCAGCTAGAGCTGCTCTGCCTGGCCTCATCTCCTCCTCGCCTTCCTTGTCCAGACCAAGGGAGGCCCCTAGCAAGATGCCCATGACCAAGCACTCCCTTTTGCCTGGTGATCCCGATAAGTTGTCCAATAAGGGAGAGTAGCTCAGCACTTACGCATTTTAGGTGAAGTCCTCAGCAAATTTTCAGAAAATATGTTGACAGAATGTTGGTGACGTCTTGACAAAGTGTCCCAGAAAGTCTCCAGATGTACTTCAAAATCCTCTTAAAACCTCCAGCAGAAAACAGTGAAAGGTGATATATCTTTAAGTAGCACACAATATCCTCAGCAATGACCGGCTTACTCCCAATCAGCTGTTAGGAGATTGCATTAGGTCAAGTGTTTGCCACCAAAATGCCGTGCAGCCTCCTTAACGAGAGTTAGCAGGCAATTTATGCGAAAATCAGCCCCTTAATGATCTTCTGGGTGGCTGTTCCTTTACCAAATCCTTTACCAAGATGATATCTTGCGCTAAAGGCCTGCTACCCGACCCGAATCCGACAGGACCCGATGACATGTGTCGGGGTCTGGTCGGGTCGCGTCGTTCTTCTGGGTCTGGATTTCGGGCTCGGGTTGGGCTCGGACTGGGTCTGGGTCGGACACAGTCCCACAGCATTACCTTTTGCTCTGCTGGGAAGTTGAGTTTCATAAGTGTCAAAAGTTGAAAAGCCTACCTGAGCTGGGAGTCCGGGACGTCAAGGAGGGACAATCTGAGTCTGCGCAGTGAACGACTCTTTTGTTGCTTGTCTGCACAAACTGAAAAAGTGAAAAACAGATTCGGAATCGGAAGGTAGGTAAAATGAATATTCCGGTGGTCGGGTCGGGCTCGGGCCGGGTCGAGCGCGGGAAAAAATGGAGGGACTCGGGCCGGTTCGGGCTTGAGTCCGATGTGGTTCTGTCAGGTTCGGGTTGGGTTTTTTTTTCCTGACCTGAGCAGGCCTTTATCTTGCGCGAAACATGGGTTAAACTGCCATTTCAGCTCAAGACCCATCTTTGCCACCTTGTAGACTCTTTCGTGCCTGAGGTACCTGAAGAAAATTGCCCCCTAAGTTTTTAAAACACTGAAACACATGATAATCCTAATATGTACCATTGATTCATACTGTTGGTTTTAATCTGTTTAGGAGCATTTTATTTTAATTTCTGCCAGCAACGGGTGTCAAAGCTGCTACAATCAGATCATGTGATTCAAGTTAAATCTCAGTGCTCTCAAATTTTATTTTAACGTAACATATTAAATGATTGAAAATATTGCTTACTGCTCCGTAGTTTTAAAAAATGAGGCAAATTAATAGCATTGTAGTCCCTCAATATTTGGTTGCCATTAAGAAAATAGTGTTCAAAATCATGAAGGGTTTCTTTAGAGTAAGTAAGGAGAAGCAATTTCCATTTGAAGAAGGGTCAGTCACCAGAGGACACAGATTTAAGGTAATTGACAAAAGACCTAACGGTAAGATGAGGAGAGGTTTTTTATACAGCTGGATATTATGAGGTGAAATGCACTGCCTGAAAGGGCAGGTTCAATAGTAACTTTCAAAAGGGAATTGGAAATACTTGAAGGGTTGAAAATTGCAGGGCTTTCGTGATAGAGCAGGGGAATGGGACTAACTGGATAGCTCTTTCCAGCACAGGCAGGAGGGGCTGAATGGCCTCCTGTGCTGTAACATTCTATGATTCTATGATGCCGAGTTGCTACACGAAATGTTAGCTACTACTGTTCTTATATTTTAAACTGTAAAGTGATGGTTTAGGAATCATTTTCAATAGTATTCTTTCATTCAGCAGAGCTGTAACACTTCAACAGACATCTAATTTCATAAATGCACGAGCAAGCCTGCACAGGTGAGCTTGTGTCTTCCCGTGAGTAATGTTAGGGGAGATGTCCTAATATCCTTAGGGACATTCACAAGGACATTATGAATCACTTGGTGTGGAAATGAAAATGAAATAGTCATGTTCCCCTGATACCTGTAATGAAAGGGCACAAATTTAAGACGATCACAAAAAGAAATTAAGGGGACATAAGTCTGGAATTCATTGCTACAAATTATTGTTGAAGCAAATTTGAACAAATCCTTTGAAAAGGGAATGAAATAATTGCTTGGAATGGAGGACTATTACAGGATATGGGGAAGTGATGAAGGGAGTCAGATCAGATTTGGGGGAAAAACACTGGTGCAAACTTGTTGAATTGCACGGACTGTTTCTGTGATGTAAAATTCTGTGCTACAAATTTGATCTATAAATGCTTCTGGCAACCTATAGCTTCCAGTTGGGTGCCCCGCTGCAGCTTATCGACCAGGGAGGGCAGGAAATCGTCCTAGTCCTGTGCTGAGCTGCCTGCCAGGTCTCGGCGGGGGAGGAGGTTAGCGGGGATAGGATTCCAGACGGGGAGAGGGCGGGGAACACAAATGTGCTGGCAACGGGCCAGAGGTTTGCTGGTGGACCTAGCATAAATAAAAACTGAAACTTTCCTGGGCCTTTTTTCTTGACTGTTCTCTAGCAGTCCTTTAAGGGCCATAGGTTAGGCTACTCAAATGCCTGGTACATCTAAGCGGGGCATGCACGGTTCAGAATCCACCATTTTATATCTGAATTTCACATTCAGGATTCTGCACATTTAAAGAACTCAATGCCTATTTCAAGTGGACACCCTCATTGGCAAAAAGTTGCCCAACCCAGTATAGTGTCCAGCGCAGTTCCGTTTGAATCTGTTCCCCAAGAGCATTATGCTTCAAATAATAACAACTATTGCTGTTGTATTTTAAATGCTTGTGTTGCAAATCTGTCTGCAACTTATCCTTTTAATTCTCATTAACGCAAATGTATAACTAAATGAAGGATACTCGTAATATTATAAATATACATCAGTGCTGCGTCCCATGAATTTCAAAATGCCTAGTTTTTCCTTGGTTTATCTTTCAAAATCGATGTCACTTTATTAATTGTAAGATAAATTCTTATATTACGTGGATTTTTTTATGTATATGATCAGAAATTGTTCCTATTACAGCTTTGTCAATCTTTCCATTTCTTTATTCTATGTAAGTTTGGTAACATAATTATAAAGTCATAATCAGAGCAACTGCATTACAAATCTCTTTCAGACTCAACAAGACAGTGGCCGGGATTTTTCCCTCGGCGGACGGGAACTGTCCACCGACTGAAAAGTCAGTGGCGAACCCACCTCCGCATGGCCTGGTGATCCGATCCGCATTTTGCGGTTCCCCAGCTTTTAATTGGTCTGAGGCGGGACTCCCACCCGCTTGAGGCAGGAAGTCTCGCCTAATGGGGCTGCTGGCCAATCAGCGGGCCGGCAGCTCTTAGTCCCAGCAGCGCTACCGGGAGCAGTGGCCACTGCTGGGACTGCAACCCAGCCACTGTAAAGAAGATGTCGGCGAGCCCGGAACGAAGGTAAGTTTTTGATGCCTCGCCAGAGGCGATCGGTTGGGGCCCGGCGAGGCAAGAGTGGTCGATTGGAGAGGACGGAGAGGGGGGGGGGAGGGGGTGGTTGGGGCAGCGGGGGTGGCCCTCCATTGGGCACAGGGTGCCAGATGATGAGGGCCCCCCCAGGCTGTCAGAGAGCCGCCTGCTTTTGTCAGGCTGCTCCTCTCAGGTCTGGGCCACCTGACCAGCCACGGGTAAAGTCCCCGTGGCAGCGGGCGGAGGCCTTAAAGTGGCTGTTAAGTGGCCACTTAAGGGCCTTGATTGAACTGGGACGGGCGAGCCATTTTCCGCCACCGCCGCCCTGCATAGGGTGGTGGCGGAGGCAGGAGTGGGTCAGGAAGGGGCCCCCGAGTGTCCCGCTCCATTTTAGGTCCCTCCCCCACCCCCACTACCTTCCCGCTCTTTGGGGGTAGGCGTAAAATTCCGGCCAATGTCATAAATGTAGTTAAGTAAAGATACCTAATATTAAATGCATTATAACATGGTATGTCTCCATCATTCATTTCAGGGTTTAAACCACAAACTCTGCTTTTTAACCAAGATTTTCTATTGGCCTTTTGACGTTCTGAAACATTTTTGTTGGCTAACTGATTTTCTCTTTCTATCCTTTCCTCCACCTTGATCCAATTGTTTGGAGAATAGAGTAAAGATGCTGGTATCAGGACTTTGGTTATGTTGGACGAACAAGGAGGTAAGCTTGAAACATTTCAATGTGTGATATTAAATCCTGCAATGGGTCCTTTGAAATTTTATGTTTTGAATTCTCTTGAAATCTGTAAAGCATTTATTTTTTTTAAAAGACCAACTACTTGAGGGGGTAATTTTAACTTTATGCAATTGAGTAGTAAAAAGCAGGAAAGATGTAAAACAGGCTGCTGATTCACTATCATCTGTTTTACACTATTGCACAAAGTCAAAATTATTCCCTTAAATTCAAACCCATGAAGTGAGCTCAATTTTAACTCTGTGTAAGTGAATGGGCTAAAATCAGGCCTAAAGTGTCTGTGCAGTACAAGTTGTTAGGCAGTGTTACCAATACTAATAAAATTATTCACACTGAGCGGGTTCTTCAACTCGTCCGAAATAACTTTGGCAGATAACCTGCGGAAAAACATAATTTTTCTGAAAATTTCTATAGCTTTCTCTGCCAAATTTCCAGCAGCCAAATGGAAGAACACCAGCATCCCATCTCTTGCAATGTATAGGTAAAGGGGTGAGTATCAAGTTTTCCAGGAGATATCTCCCAAGGGGAAACTTAAAAATCTACTGCTGCAGAGACAGACCAAGTTGAAGCCAACAGTTCGAATGTTCAAATCAGTCATCGCAGGTCATTCTCAGGAAACATCAAACTATCGGGCTCCAGACTGTAGGAAGGATATTAAGGCTTGAGAGAGGGTACACTGCAGATTCACTAATATGAGGAAATACAAATATTTCAGATCTCCAACATCCACAGTATTTTGCTTTTAGCTTCCAGCAGCAGAAAGGGTCTAGAAGGCGGGGCAGTTGATGCAAGAATAATGGGTCAATGTTCACTTTACCCAAAAACTGGGCATGTGGGCATTTAAAAACCAGAGGTTAATTACCTGTTCAGATCCTGACCCATTCATACCATTTTGGATTTTAATCTGCATGGTTCTTCAGGGCTGGTGAGGCAATCACCCAAACACTGGTGGAGTATCATGAACTTGAACAGTTCAATGAGATCCCAATTGCATTTTAAGTGGGGGGGGAATCAAAGCGGCTTTCCCACTTATAGTTGCTGGTAGCGATACCCATGTCAACCCTCCCTGCTCTCTCTTCTGAGTTCACTGTTCTCCTGTCCTGACTAAATTGTTCCCTTCATATAAACTCCCTTACCCATGTTCACGGTCACCTACTCAACCTCCCCATCTCTCATGGCCTCTCTACTCTCATCTGTCTTGATCATGCATGAGGCCATCTGCAACCGCTTGCTTGTATCTCTTGCAACATACACCTCCCACCCGCTTTCAACCTCACTTCCTACTGCATACATCCCTGAGCTACACCCACCGAAATGCCACCTCTCTCATTAACACTCATTGGCGCCCATGCTAAATACCACAGAACACCATGACTGAAAAGGTGTAAATTTGCACCCAAAATTTCAGGTGCAACAGGAACCAAAGTGTTATTTCTGGTGTTTCATAGCTTTTTTCTTTGAACCAATGTTGTTTCTTATTTTGCCTTCCTGTGACCTGCACTGTATATTCTGTATCTTGGAATGTTTTTTTTTATGGCATCACAATCTGTCACATTAAAAAGAGAACAGCTTCCAAGACTGTATTTTCTTTTCTGAAGACTTGCATGGATTTCAAATGGCTTTTGTTCAAGCAGGAGACAACAGAGTTGGATAACACTCAGTGTGCAAGACTCATATCATATCGCCAACCCACTCCCTTACAAACTCTTACATTTGCAGCAAGTTGGAGTGATTATTGGCAACAATCACCAAACTATCAAACTCCCAGATAAAGCACTGTGAGCCTGTAGAGTACATTTTCAAAATAAATGGGCCAGGATCTGAGGGGGTCAAGGGGGGTGAGGGCCGGAGCTTGAGACATCCCTGCCAGCCAGTGGGCTACTTGCCCACATGCAGTGGTTATCCGATCAGGCTCATTAAGAGCCTAATTGAGGCCAATTACAGGAGACTGACTGGGATTTTTCAGTTGGCCTCAAGGTTCCCGGAGACAGTGGGGAACAATTTAACTGCCGGGGGGTGGGGGTGGGGTGGGGGGGGAGGTGGTGGTGGAGGGGGGGTGGTGGGATAGCGTTCCAGACAGGCCTAGAGGCCCTCCCTGCCTTCTTGGGTGCAGGAGCAGTCACAGGCCACCCTGTAGAGAAGCTCCCCACCTCCTCCCAGTGGTGGCCAGGCTGCAAAAGCCATTTTTTAATTAAAGATATAAAAAAGTTGGAGAGAGGGCGTCTCCACCTTGAAGCGCCTTCTCTCTTACTTACCTACCATTCACCTTCTAAGGCAGTTCCTCGGGATTAAGGATGATGTGCTTCCACTCTGGTTCGATGGGTTCTGAGATGGCTGATAAGTCCAATGCGTGATCTGCAGACTCTGAGGGGCAGGTGATACTTGCAGGGTCAGGTAGATGAGTAGTTTGGAGGTTTGTACCCTCCCTCCAATGCCTCGACTTCACCTCCGCACGTTCCTGACAAAGTCCCTCGAGGCGTTCAATGCCTTCCCAAATGAGCTTTCACCATCTAGGATGGTCACGGGCCAGGGACACACACGAGTTGACGAGCATGTTTGATCTCTTCTTTGAGGACATCTCTGAATTGTTTCCACAGTCCTCCCGGGAGTCTCCTGCCGCGACTCAGTTCTGAGTAGAACAGCTGCTTTGGGAGTCTGATGTTGGACATGCGAACGAAATGTCCTGCCCGGCGGAGATGGTTTTGGGTTATTAGTGCCCCAATGCTGGGCAGGTTGGCTTGGGAGAGGATGCTGCTGTTAGACCGCCTTTCTTGCCACCGGATTTGGATGATCTCACAGATGCAGCACTGGAGGTACTTCTCCAGTGCTTTGAGATGCCTGCTGTTCCAACCTATGCCGACTTCAATCCAAAACCAAGATGACCTCAGTCATCGATGTCCTTCCATTACAGCCTGCTGTTCCTCTCAAGCTGGAAAGCCTTTGATTGGCCCTCTAGCTTCAAGAGCTCCCCTACTGTCCTTAACCTGTCTCCAGGCCAATTAAGGGGGCTCCCCCATGACAATCACAGCGTGTGACTGTTGCCCCACCCCCAGGGGCAGGTTCGGCACCCGGAAAAGGGAGGCAGTGGCATGGTGTTAGTGTCACTGGACTAGTAATTCAGAGCCCAGGCTAACGCTCTGGGGACATGTGTTCGAATCCCATCATGGCAGATGGTGAAATTTGAATTCAATAAATAAATCTGTAATTAAAAAGCTAGTCTGACCATGAGACCATTGTTGATTGTTGTAAAAACCCATCTGGTTCCATGATGTCCTTTAGGGAAGGAAATCTGACATCCTTACCTGGTCTGGCCTACATGTGACTCCAGACCCACAGCAATGTGGTTGACTCTTAATAGCCCTCTGAAATGGCCTAGCAAGCCACTCAGTTCAAGGGAATTTAGGGATGGGCAATAATTGCTGGCCTAGTCAGTGACACCCACATCCCACAAATGAATTTTTAAAAAAACAGGCCCAACCTCTGTTTCCTGCCCCTAGAGGGAAAGTCCAGCCCATTGTCTTTCAACTTTTGAGCACCTCAAGTAACTGAATATTTTCTTTCTGTTAAATGAGATAAAGAAGAAATTTCAAAGGGTAACGAGGAAGAAATACAGAACTCTTGGTTTGTTTGTGATTGGTGGTTACAACGGTGAATTTCAAACTTAATTGTGTGGAGGACCCACTGCAAATATTAACACAATCAGAAGAGCCTCTCCAAATATTAACACACTCCCAGGACTCCTTGTCCGAACTTCTGAAAGACATTGAGGGGAATTTTAACCTGGAGGAGCAAATGAGTTTAGGGTGCAGTTAAACCTGGCAACAATGTGAGCATGTTGGGAAGTCAGTTGCAGCCCAATGACTTCCATATTTTAACTCGAGCACCTTAGGCTGGTTGCGCACAAGCCCTTTGGGAGAGGTGGTTTGCCTATGAACAGATGGTAATCGGAGGGATTTTTCAACACAGTTTTAATTTTATCATCCTTTCCATGGGTTTCCGAGGATTCTTGAAACTTGCCAGTGAAGGTAAGTTGGGAACACAATGGAAATTGGAGGGTGTGGGTGTTGGCACATTAAAACTCAAGGAAATACTACAAGAAATACTTAGTACTCACGGCTGCATTCTTACCTACTAGTAGGAAAAGGTTTGTTCACAATTCTTTTGCTGAGAGGTTACTTTCTACATGACATATTGCAACATGAAAATTGGTGGTGTCGTAGATAGTGAGGAGGAAAGCTTTAGATTACAGGACGATATAGATGGGCTGGTAAGATGGGCGGAGCAGTGGCAAATGGAGTTTAATCCTGAGAAGTGTGAACAAGGCAAGGGAATATACAATGGATGGTAGGATCCAAGGAAGTACAGAGGATCAGTGGGACCTTGGTGTACTTGTCCATTCTGTACTGGCAGCAGCAGCAAGGTAGATAAAGTGGTTAGGAAGGCATATGCGATACTTGCCTTTATTAGCCGAGGCATAGAATATAAGGGCAGGGAGGTTATGATGGAGCTGTAGAAAATGCTAGATAGGCCACAGCTGAAGCACTGTGTACAGTTCTGGTCGCCACACGATAGGAAGGATGTGATTGCACTGGAGAGGGTGCAGAGGAGATTCACCAGGATGTTTCTTGGGCTGGAGCATTTCAGCTCTGAAGAGAGACTGGATAGGCTAGGGTTGCTTTCCTTAGAGCAGAGAAGGTTGAGGTGGGACTTGATTGAGGTATACAAAATTATGAGGGGCATTGATAGGATAGATAGGAAGAAACTTTTCCCTTAGTGGAGAGGTCAATAACCAGGGGGCACAGATTTAAGGTAAGGGGCAGGAGGTTTAGAGGGGATTTGAGGAAAAAAATTTTCACCCAGAGGGTGGTTGAAATCTGGAACACACTGACTGAAGGGGTGGTAGAGGCAGAAACCCTCACAACATTTAACAAATATTTAGATGAGCACTTGAAATGCCATAGCATATAAGGTTATGGGCTAAGTGCTGGAAAATGGGATTAGAATAGATAGGTGCTTGATGGCCAGCATGGACACGATGGGCTGAAGGGCCTGTTTCTGTGCTGTATAACTCTATGACTCTGACAACAGTGCCTCAGGAGGTGTCTCTTCAGGTTGTGGCAGATGCCTGAAGCCTGCTAGAAAAAGATCTGCTGCCTGCTGGACCTGGTGGCCATGGATACCACTGATTGTCAAAGTGACCACTGCCCTCAACATTGTTTTGCCTCCGGGTCCTTCCAGAACTCTGCCAGAGACATATCCCAGATCTTCCAGCTGGCGACGTGCAAATGCATAAGGCAGGTGACTGATGGGTTGTGTGCCAGGGCCAGCAATTATCTGATCTTTGCCTGCGATGACACCAGTCAGAATGAGCGGACATTTGAGTTTGTATCTCTGGCTGGCTTCCCACAGGTGCATCATTAAGTGCACACGTTGGCAATCTGAGCACTACCAGATCACCCGGGAGTATTCATCAACCCACAGGGGCTTTCACTCCATCAATGTGCTGCTGGTGTGCAACTACAAATAAATATTTATGCAGGTGTGTGTGGAGCTGCCATGTTGCATTCATCCTGTAGCAGATGCAAGCTCTTTGATGCCTTTGCACCTGCAAGTGACTTAAGGGATGGCTATTACGAGACAAGGGATACATACTTTAAACTTGGTTGATGACACCTGTCTGAAACCCTAACAGTGAAGCCCATAGCACTATAATGAATGCCATATGACCACCAGATGTGTGATCAAGCAAGCCATCAGCATACTGAAGCTGTGTTTCAGTTTGTGTGGACAGATCAGGGGTGCCCTTGGAAGGCCTGTCAGTAGATTAGATTCTCTGCTGCTGCTCAATGAATATGCTTTTCATGGAAAGACCCCCGCGAACAGTATCTGGGTCTATCTGAGCAGAGCTTGGAGAGGGCTGTGCCCTCGGACAGAGTCTCCAGAGCTTTACCGTCTGCTCTTACTCACTTGTGAATTGTGAGTCACCAAGTGAAAACCCAACTACCTGCCTTACAGTCCCATCAAAGTGCGGGTATCTGAGCTGGTGCATGGTAAGCATGAATCCTTTGACAGTGCACCCTCAGAAGGAATCAGCTGCTCTGAGGAATTGTCATCTGCAAGGTCCATGAAGGCCTGCTTAATGCCTGAAGGTCCTGGCAGAGAGAAAAGACAGGAATTAGTACTTGCAAGGTAAGTATATTGCAACCTATTATTATGAGGATGATCGTATTTCACTCGCTATGGAAATCAAGTCAACGTGACTGAGTGTTGTATGAAATATGGGTTGCTGGTATTTAATTGTCAATAGGTAGCTGGGAGGTCCCCATCTCCGATGGCAAGAGAGACCGAAACGTCACTGATCTTCAGCACTTCCTCCCCTACAGTTGTTAGCTGGGAAATCAGTGAAGGACCACCTCCTGTTCTCTCTCTCTTGCTCCCTCATGTTGAGCTCTCTAATTCTGCAAAGGAGTTATGAGTGGCTGTAATGGCATGTAGTCACCCAATGAATGCAGTACAGTTGGTGAAGGTGAAGGAGTTGGACTCACCAGAATTCAAATGAAAATAGTACCAATTATAAAAGCAAATCTAGTCCAGCACCAAGCACCCACAACAATGAAACCAAATGTCAAGTGTGTGTATGAAACTGTAACACCTCATCACTCAGCAATGCAAATAGCACTCTAAACCCAATGGTGTCATTGACACCCAGTGAGCAAGCCTTGCAGCAGTAAAGGCAAAATGTGCCAGATCAATTATCATGCAGAATGCAAAATGGGAATAATTTAAGGCAGTAACTCCAGTCTACAGCTGTTAAACTTTTTCATGAAACTATTCGACCTGAGTCTAATTCAAAGAAGATACTTAATCACAAAACATGCATCGTGTTCTTAGGAATGAATAAGGCAGAGCTAATTTTTTTTAACAAGTTGATTTGATATGACATTATTAAGCCATACATTTCTAATTTTTCAAAACTGGTAAAATACTTGTTTCACATTGTAATTTACAGTTCAGAGTTCAGAGTTGGGGAGAATGGTGGTGTAGTGGTAATGTCACTGAACTAGTAAAGCAGTAGCCCAGGCTAAAGCCCTGGGGACTTGGGTTCAAATCCCACCATGGCAGCTGGTGGAATTTGAATTCAATTAATTAATAAATGAAATTATTTAATTTAATGGGCAGCACAGTGGCGCAGTGGTTAGCAGCGCAGCCTCACAGCTCCAGGGATCCGGGTTCGATTCTGGGTACTGCCTGTGCGGAGTTTGCAAGTTCTCCCTGTGACCGCGTGGGTTTTTGCCGGGTGCTCCGGTTTCCTCCCACAGCCAAAGACTTGCAGGTGATAGGTAAATTGGCCGTTGTAAATTGCCCCTAGTGTAGGTAGGTGGTAGGGAATATGGGATTACTGTAGGGTTAGTATAAATGGGTGCTTGTTGGTCGGCACAGACTCGGTGGACCGAAGGGCCTGTTTCAGTGCTGTATCTCTAAAATTAAAAATTAAAAAAAATAAAGTAATTAAAGGTCCTGTTGAGAGAGAGCACAGGAAAGAAAGAAAGAGAACATTTATAGACCACCTTTAGTTTCCTCATGATATCCCAAAGTGATTCCTAGCTAATTAAATTCTTTTAAAGTGTAGTAACTTTGGTAATGTAAGGAAACAAGCTGTCCAATAGTAAATAAAAACAGAAAATGCTCAGCAGGTCAGGCAGCATCTGCGGAGAGAGAAACAGAGTTAACGTGTCAGGTCATTGGGCTGAATGACGTCCCTCAGTGCTGTAATGATTACGACTCTATGACCTTTTGTAAGAACTGGATAAAATTCAGGAAGTGACAGGTTTTAAGCAAGTGCAGAGGCAAGGAAATGGAGTGGGAGGAAGAAAGAACTAGAAGGAATAACAGTTACAGAAATATTAAAGCTGCATTGCGTAAAATTCCATTATCACAATCACAAAGACAATCATATTTTTTGTTGAGATAAGGGAGTAAAAATTTGTGCAGCGTAAACCTGAAATGTCAACAAAAATTATTGAATGTACAGTTCAATGTTCTGGTGCAGCTTTGGCATTATTGTGTGTTGCAAGATAAAAAAAATTAAACATGCTGAGTAACCTTCGATGGGACTTTGATTCTGGTAGAGGTGCAATTCATTTTTATTTATTGGGGACTCATTTTATAGCTTTTTGAAACTAATCTGATAATGAAGTAAATACCCATTCAGTTTTAAATATGTTTCAGTACTACATAGCATAGTGTTCTCTAGAATAATTTTGCAAGAATAATAGATTTTGAGGAAGGATGCTGATCATTATTGTAAGATTTAATCTTGCTCCCATCCAGCCACTTCTGCTCTGTTCCTTTCTGCAATGAATACAAGAGGTGCTTATAGATTTACTGCACTCGGGATCAGTGGATTTAATCTCCTTTAGTCTGCACATTGCTTGCACAGACTGTTACGACTTTTTAAATACATGTATCAGGTGATTGCCCGGGCACTTGCAACTCATTAAGCTAAGAAATCAAGACACCCATTGGCTGATCGATCAACATAGCCAATGTGTTCTGTTATCATACTTTCTTGTGCTTCAATGAACCGCTGATGGTTAAATTTGTTACAAAGAGTTCGTTTTGAAAATACTTCTCAGCTCTGCTGACGGTGGGTAAACTTGGGTTTTGTGTTCCTCAGTTAGAATGGTCTAACTGAGCGATCTCAGATGCTCAGCTAACTACAGATCCATTTGGCTATTTGCATTTCTGTTTTATTTTCATCTTCCAGATATTTACTATTGAGGAATACTTTTGTTAACAGCCATAAAGAAAATCAATTGGAAAGAATACCCCTTTCATTTGGAGCACTGGGAGAGTTGGTCATATCTTGCGATTGCTCCACTTTTCTGTAAAATTTCCATCACCTAACATCATAGGTTTCAAACTGCAAGGGGCTTTTGAGGTGATCTGAGTGAGTCCAGAAGTTTCTCGGAGTACTGTATTTTCCTGGATTTGTTGACATTATTTCTGTTACTGTGTAAGAAAAAGATTTTCCATAATGACAGTGCAGTTTCCCTTTTAATAGCTGACTCTGTATTTTAGAAAATAGGAGAGGTCAATCCTAGGCATGTGTCAATATTTGCAGTGACCCCTCCTACACAGTTAAGTTTGAAAACCACTCCTTAATAGTGTATTTTTTAAAAGAAAGAGTTGCATTTATATAAGCAACCTCAGGATGTCCCAAAGTGCTTTATCACCAATATAATGCTTCTAAAATGTAATCACTGTTGTAATGTAGGAAATGCAGCAGCCAATTTGCACGCAGCAAGGTCAGACAAACAGCAATGTGATAATGGCCAGATAATCTGTTTTTGTGATGATGGTTTAGGGATAATTATTGGTCCAGAGACTGGGGATTAACTCCCCTGCTCTTCTTCGAATAGTGCCATGGGATCTTTTACATCCACTTGAGAGAGCACATGGGGCCTCGGTTTAACCTCTCATCCAAAAGACAGCACCTATGACAGTGCAGCACTTCCTCAGTACTGGAGTGTCAGCCCAGATATTGTACTCAAGTCTCCAGAGTGGGACTCGTACCCCACGACCTTCTGACTCAGAGGCAAGAGGGCTACCCACTGAGCTACAGCTGACATCTATCAAGAGGAGAGGGAAAGTATAGTTCCTTATTGAAGAGTAAAGACATTTTTTGAAGATTTGATTTTTTTTCCCTCTGCCGGTATGTTTAGGTTTTAGACTGTTACCATCGACAATTCAATACCATCATGACATCAAATGATGGGATAATTACTTTCCTTTCTAGGTGTATCAAAAAGAAATATTTTGGTCCAGCATTCAGTATGCATACAACAGTAGCAATGCATCAAATTAGCAAACTTTTCTCTGCCTTCATAACTTAGTCTACATGGTCATTATTCATGGTCAATGCAAACCAAAATTCATTCCACTGCTATCATCCCTTTATCCTGACCAGAACAACTTGATCGTGTGGAAGATGGCATGAACCATATCAACCAAGACATGAAGGAAGCTGAGAAAACTTTAAAAGATTTAGGGAAATGCTGTGGCCTTTTCATATGTCCTTGTAACAAGTAGGTACTGGGTGCTGGCTCTGATGTGTGGTGTCCAGCTGTCAAAGTGAATGTCTGAAGTGTTCCTTTTGAATTGTCTTTCTTTTTTTTTTGTCCTTTCTTTCTCATCTGCTTCATTGTGTGGGGATTTATAAACAAAAAAAAAATCTTGTGTTTAATCAGAACAACTGGAACGCATCGAGGAAGGAATGGACCAAATCAATAAGGACATGAAAGAAGCAGAAAAGAATTTGACAGATCTAGGAAAATTCTGTGGTCTTTGTGCCTGTCCATGTAACAAGTAGGTGGTGTCTGCTTGCCTGCCTGCCTGCCTGCCTAAGCATCTGGGCATCCAAGGCTCAAATTAAGCCTTGTACAGCTCATCCACGCTTGGCATTAGTGGCAGGATGAGTGTGTGGCATGCAGAGAAATGATACAGTTTAAAGGCATCCATTTCATAGTGTAGACTATCCGAACAATTTAACGCATAGAGAAATCAGGTATGCTGCAGTGGAAACCCTCCACTCTTGATGTCACCTATGTAAGCGATGCCCAAGCATGCTCATTGTACAGATATCAAGCTATAATCTAAAGATGTTAATATCTAAATAATAGCGTATTACCAGAACACACTCAGCTTGTTATCAGTCGACAGATCTGTTCAACAATGACCTATTTTATGTGTCATGTGATGTGGGTGATAGTGTGTGATGTCAACATGTTCAGTTAAGCAGTAATGAATGAATTGTGTGCTGTTATGGATTTTCAGCATGTTGAGATCCATTTTAATGCGTAACACAACTGGGTTCATTATTGCTATTAAACGTCACCTGTTGCTTTGGGGGAAAATCAAAAACAAAAGCATGTGAAAAGAATATGGTTAATTCAACCTCCCTGAAAGCATGATATAATATGAAACAGTCTGAACATGATTTTAGCCAAGCACAGGCAGAAATTTTGACATAAATCAGTCAACGTGCGTTCTTTTGTAGTCAGTATTCAGCACCATTTTGTGAAACAATAATCTTGTTCCCCCAGCATGTATATTAGACTAATTTGTTTAATGCCTGAGTGTGTTCTTGTATGTATGTAATGCAGCAGACTTAACAGCAGGTGATGATACAGGGTCTGAGCATGTGCAGTAAGCTGTGGATCAGTCGGAAAGTTTGTAACTTCCAAACACAAATCCCGAAATATATGCAATAACAACAGCAACAAATTTGCATTTTTCATCTTTTTCAAAGTTTGCCAGCAGTATTAAAGATGTTTTTCCCGACCTGATCTTTGGGAGTCCAGGCCCTGATCCGAACCCAGGTGGGATCCCACTTCTTTTCAGTGTCAGGGAAGCCTGTCCGTTCTGATCAGGCATTCCTCAGCTGACGCTATGCCAGGTCCCGACTGAGGAATGGATGTAGGCACTCTTGCCTTAGTGGGATCTCTGCTGACTTATGTTAGGGGGCTTGTAGGAGTGGGAAGGGGCTCCGCTTACACAAGTCTATCCTGGAAGCGCCAGTGAAAGGCATATTTGGGTCTTGGCCTTGTTTGTGGCCATTCCAGTGGCCCCTTTAGAAGTGCAAAAAGTTAATGTTGCATAATTCTTTAAAATAAAATGCACCATTTCTGTGCCACTTTTGCTTGATGATGATGCTTGCTGTATACCAACAGCACAATTCCCACTGACATTATTTCAATGCTGATGAAGAAAGGGCCCATTTTCAAAAGGCTTGTACTTACACCATGTTACTTCCAGTGGTTTACTTTTTAACAAAACATGTCCGTTTTTGAATCAAAACAAAAATGCTGGAAATACTCAGCAGGTCAGGCAGCATCTGTGGGGAGAGAAACAGAGTTGACGTTTCAGGTTGTTGACCTTGCATCAGAGCTGGAACAAGTTGGAGATGTGACAGGTTTAAAACAAGTACAGAGGTAGGGAAAGCGAGGGAGAGGAAGATGGAACAAAAGGGAGGGCCTGTGATAGGGTGGAAAACAGGAGAGATTAAATGCAAACATGAGAAGGGAAACAGAAAGCAATGAAGGTGAACAAGATAAAAGAGACAAATGGAAATCTCGTCAGAAAGGACAGCAGAACCTCTTCAAGGTGGGCACTGCTGGAAAAGAAGTGGCACTGAATTAAACACTGATGTAAAAGCAAAATACTGCAGATGCTGGAAATTTGAAATAAAAGCAGAAAATTTTGTAAATACTCAGCAAGTCTGGCAGTATCTGTGGAGTGTATGTTTCCCTGTTCGTTTCTGTACTTGCTTTAAACCTGTCACCTTTATTTATTTATTTAGAGATACAGCACTGAAACAGGCCCTTCAGCCCACCGAGTCTGTGCCGACCATCAACCACCCGTTTATACTAATCCTACACTAATACCATATTCCTACCACATCCCCACCTGTCCCTATATTCCCCTACCACCTACCTATACTAGAGGCAATTTATAATGGCCAATTTACCAATCAACCTGCAAGTCTTTTGGTGGTGGGAGGAAACCGGAGTACCCGGCAAAAACCCACGCAGACACGGGGGGAACTTGCAAACTCCACACAGGCAGTACCCAGAATTGAACCTGAGCCACTGGAGCTGTGAGGCAGCGGTGCTAATCACTGCGCCACTGTGCCGCCCCTAACTTTTCAAAATCATTCAACACCTCTCTAACTTTTTCCAGTTCTGATGAAAGGTCATTAGCCTGAAACATTAACTCTGTTTCTCTCTCCACAGAAGCTGCCTGACCTGCTGAGTATTTGCAGCATTTCCTGTTTTTATTTCAGATTTCCAGTATCCACAGTATTTTGCTTTTGCCCATTTTCGATATTTGCAGCAATAAGGTTCAAAAATAGATGTTAAAACTTTTCAAAAGAGATCTTCTTTGCATGGTAAATAGCTATGGTCACTTCCATAACTAACTGCAACAGTTTTAATCCATTTTAGCTGTTGTGGAAAATGAAAATCAAGCATTGGCATTATAAAATTTAATTAAAAAAATGTTTTATTAACATTTGTATACTATTATAAAAACAAGTCACGTCACAAAACATAAATTATAGACCCAGAATCAGCAGTCACCAATTAATTTCTATTTAAACAAAATTTCACAAGATCCATACAATTGGTTGAACTGATAAAAGCCCTTCACTCCATCCCTCCGAAATGCTAATCCCCACTGTCTTCCCAGTCCAGCATTTGTTCGATAAATGAGTCCTGGGTGCTGTCCTCAGCCACCCTTCATGGCAACTCATTCCAGATTTTGATCACTTCCTTGGTGAATACAGTTGCCATTTGTTACTCTCCATGGTGGTTTCAGAATAGAAGTTGCAGGTTTAGTGGGAAATTCAGTGTCCCTGATTTGGCGCAGTGGTGAATGATTTTGAAAGTGTCCACCAGTTATGGGGTGGCACCACTTTTAAATGCATTGTGGCATAAACACAAGTTTGACCTGCAAACTTAGAATCAGCCTACTGTACATTACATGATAGAGGTACAGCATTGTCTTGTCAAAGTAAAAGTGGGGTCTTTTTTTTTAAGTTCCATGAAAACACATTAATGTGAAAAACAAGTTCACTGACTGCTGAAGGAAATATTTAACAGTTAGCTCCATCGATCCGATTAACAATTCTTCAGCTGCCTGCTTTAGGAAGCCAAGGGAGTCTCCTGGATGACTTGCTACTGATTTTCTCCTCTTCAACAGGTGACAGATGCAATATTACCTGTTTTGTGTGCCCTCCCAAGTTCAATTTCAGCCCAATAGTATTCAAGCATGAATAGTCCCTTTGCTGTCAGAATCTCTGCTTAGATGGCTGAGAAGAATTAAAAAGGATTTTATACATAGGGTCACTTTCTCACGTGATTAATACAGTACATACTGCACATCTCAGAGGCCTGACACTGCAGCAATGCCGTGATTTATATGTTATAGACTGCACGGATGAGAATGGGTCTTTACATTCATATAGAATGCGCACTAATTTTGCGAATCCTGATTTTCTTTTACAGCTTGCTATCGACTAATTTCTTTGGTTCAGATTTTAGAACTTCCCACTATTATTTGACTATCAGAGATCCATTCTAACTGTGTGCTTAGCCAATCATTAGTGCCCTTACTGCTGGTGCATTGTATGCAAATAAATCAATATGGTAGAGGAGCTGCCTGAATGTGCTTCCTATTTCCTTTTCATGCCTCGGGTCCAAAGCATGAACAAGGTGCAAGGATTTATCCCATGCTTTCCCTTCTGATCCTGACATTCCACTGATTGCTTTCTCTTTTGCTCTTGCATTTGTTCCACTGTACGTGTGTCCTCAGTTTGTGTGTTCGTTCACAAGGGCGTGTACATCAGGCATTGATATGTGGCTAATGTAGTACAAGTACCGATATATTATTCCGAAATGCAGCCAGGATTTTAAACATAATACAAAACTTTCAACATGACATTGGTAGATTTGGTCGGAAAAAAAATATAAGCGACATCATGTTTCTGATCTTACTGCTTGTCAAGCTATTTTGATAGCTACTGGCCACCTGGTTCCTGATATCAAATACCTCCATTGTTTTTAATGATCGAGGGGAGGGGGGTTACATTTTAGTACTTAAAAAAAACTTCATGCTCACCCTAAAGTATTCTCAACAGGACAGTCCGAATTCTGTCATGTTATGTCCATGCTGAATTTGGCAGTCTTTTTTTCTGTCTGCTTGTGTTGTATGTGTTGTTTTGTGTAATAATCCAAAGTTTCATTAATCTCCATGCTAATAATAATGGAGACAATTATTCTTATGTGAACTGTTGTGCACTGGAAAGTGTAATGTGTGTTTGCTGCAGCCATGGAGACATTTTTTCTGAACGATGATATATCGGTATATTATTATTTCTAAAAATATTCATCTGCCTGATGCAGTTACAAATTTGAATGTAAGATATTCTGCTTTGCACCACAGTTTTGGTATCTGCCTTATGATGTGCTGTTCTACTTGTGCAGACTCAAGTCGAGTGATGCTTACAAAAAGGCCTGGGGAAATAACCAAGATGGGGTCGTGGCCAGTCAGCCTGCTCGCGTGATGGATGAGCGTGAGCAGATGGCTATCAGTGGGGGATTTATTCGCAGGTGAGATCAGCTGTTTGAACACAGAATTCGCAAGTCTAAAGATGTGTTATTAATTGGATTTCTACCACAGCCCTAAGTCATGAGATACAAAATTTTGGTCATTAGACGAAGGGGAAAGCTTGTCTGTGAATGTGAGCTGTGACTTTTTACCAATGGAAAAGACTTGTAGCTGTGCACAGGGAGCAGAAAGCTTAGAACTCATTATCACTATTGAGATATCCTGTTGCCCACTGGTAGCTTTTCCAGTATTTGATGCGTCTACTGACTGTTGTGTGTCACTGCATGCCTGTGAAATAACATCTACAATTTTCACAAGGACACCAAAGCAATACAATGGAATTAGAGATCATAGCCACTGAAGTACATTTCTTTTATATACAAAAAGATATGCAAACAATACCAGTAAGTATAGGAGATTTATAATCTTAAAAGTCGCGGGGGTAACTGTACAGTTAACACTAACATTAGGACAAATTATGTTGTAGCTAGTAGTAGTATTTTGGCTAATTACGATGACAGATGGAAGGGGGAAATCATATTCAGTACGGCGGGTAAACCCCAGATGTTTCTGCTATTTCAGGAGTTTGATCTCTGAAGCGTTTTCTCTTGTTCTTTATCTTGAAGGTAGTAACTCATGGAGTATGGTTCAATTGGCGCTGGTAACTCGTCCAATGTCTGCTGTGAGAAATTGAGGTGGAAAATAAACTATACTGGTGCGGGAGCGAGTCTTCCCATGAGGCTGGAGCTGAAACAAGTGTTGATATTTCAGTCTGGAGGAGAAAGCAGAGGCATGGAGGGACCAGACCATGACAGGGTTGGGTGGGGTGGGGGGTGGGGTGGGGAGGAGTTGGTTGTAGATAAGAATAGGATTCAATGCATTGGTGACAAGGAACAGTGGAAGTTGGTGAGGACAAGGGCAATGGGAAGCAGGACTTAGTAAGGGACAGGAGTGGAATTTTGGAAGAATTGGTGTGCATGGAAGTTGAGAGGCTGGTGAGGTGATAGCATCACTGAACATAAATTTCTGACAGCAGACTGAGTTGCCTTAAACACCAACATGATATGGTTTTCTGTGCTCCCTGAAATGTTACCGTGTAAATTCTAATGAGGTCAAGGTCAAGACATATTGCTTATGCGACCTCAGAGAACCCAGGTTCACAGATCTCTGAGGGCAGCAATGAACTCATAGTTTTCCAGCTTTCATTCCACTGTATTGCAAACCAGTCACGACTCTTCATCTTGAGAATGACATAGAATAAGTGTGACATATTACATTAAAGCAGGAGTCGGCAACCCTTTTTACATGAAGAGCCTTTATTAAGAAATTTACCTAAAATACAAACTGGAGCCGCAAGACAAAAAAAGATAAAATTTTAAAAGATGGAGTAGAGGAATAGCACAAATTAATGTGATAACATTATTTATCAAGAATCTAATGAGCATTATGCAGCTATCTGATGCTGTAGACAGACAATTGTCTAACTTTTTCTGGCGTCTTTAAGAATATAAAACATAAATGCTGAAAATTTCAATGACGTGGATCTGACTCAAAAGGTCTTAATATAAAATTTAGTGTTTCTTTTGCCTTTCTAAATTCTTGAAATCAACTAGCAAAGGCTTCTTTCATTTTAGGTATTGCATTTTTAAAAAATCTATTGAATTGATGATTTGTCTTTTTCGTAATTCTTTAAGCAGTGGAAAAATGTGCCAAAACAACCTCCCTGAACCTTTTTCAAATAACTCCAATTTTCACTTGAAAGAGAGCCCTTCTTCAAAAATTAGGAGGACTATGGTTCCCTGTCCTTGTAGCTATCTGTTCAAGATATTTAAATAGACAGTGATATCAACTATGAAATAAAACTTTTGTAACCAATAAGGATCTGTTGCTTCTTCAGGTTCACATTCTTTTCCAAGCAATAATATCTTAATTTCTTCTATACATGCTGCAAATCGAGCTAAAACATTTCCTCTAGATAGTCAACGTACTTTATTTTGAAGAATAAGATCTGAGTATTGACCGTTTACTTCAGTTTAAAATTTGCAGAGTTGTCTGAGAACCAGCCGATAAAGGTTGGAGCTGTTGCCAACCCCAGTGTCAAATGGACGGAAAACTGTGTCTACAGTTCCCAAGGTGCATTATTTGCGAATGTCATACCTGACTGGGAGCATTGGTATGCAGTTTCCCCCCCTTGGAAATGCCTAAACAAGGGCTGTGTAATGTTTAATTTCATTCAGTTTGGTAAAATAGAAACTACTGTTAACAGTGAAAGTTTACCTAACAAACAGATATTGCATTCCTCTGTCCAATCTTAATAGAGGTGTTTTGCTGTTTAATTTAATTTCTATGTTGTATAGTCCAGACTATAGCAAATGAATCAAATAATATTTTTTAAAGAAATCTTCCTCTGACACAGGGTAACAAATGATGCCCGAGAAAATGAGATGGATGACAATTTAGAGCAAGTTGGTGGTATCATTGGCAATCTTCGCCACATGGCACTTGACATGGGCAATGAAATTGATACACAGAACCGCCAGATTGATAGGATTATGGAGAAGGTAAGATTATTAGCAAATCAATTTTTAAGATATTTGGGGTGAATATTACATTCTATTACTATTTCTGAACTATCGGTGTTCTTTGGTTTAAAATGTATTTTGGCATATTTGTGAAACTATTTTCTGATAAATGTTATAATGTGTTAGACTTAAAGTTTGGAAATTCATACTGTCCTATTATTAAGTAATAAATAGATGTGTCATCCCATGTTAACACTGTAAATAAGGTAGGAAGTAGCGCCCACAAGAGAAAACCTCCCTCACATTTGGCCAGTTTGAAATCATGTTACCAGACACCATTCACAAATATTACCAGTCCTATGCCAAACCAGTAAATGGCACCCCATTCTGTGGCGAGTTACAATATTGGACGGAGGTGGTGATGAGAAGACAGAAACAAAGACATTGGTTCATTTTAACCCCCTGTGGGTTGTTCATTAAGCCCCATGGACAGCAGGAGTTGGAGTCGTGACCTGTCAACTTTCCCAATTTCCAAAGGAAGGTCCGTGGCAACAAGTAACTTTCACAAGAAAAATACAGTTGAAAACAAAAAAAATTTGTTTTGAACCTATTTGCACTTACAACCTATAGTAAAATGTATATTGTATGAATTTTCAACTGTGGGAATCTACCTAAATCATGTGGCAGATGATTCTTCCTGTATTTAGATTATAAATGTTGCTGGATATATTGTCAGCTGATTTGTAGAGAGTTTAAAATAACCTAATTCCAATGAAGATAGGAAAATCATGACACGTGAGATCATCTAGGAGATAAAGGCACTATTTCCATCATTCGCACTCCATAAATAGCCATGCTGACGCAATTGCATAACTAGACCTCCTGATTCAATGCCTCTAGGTGCTTAAACAGGATGTGTAATATATAGTTATTGGAAGAACAGAGGAGTGAAAGTCCCCGGTTGATAACATTAGTGAAAAGTTTAGTGCGAGTACAAAACACAAAATCCACACTGACTTTCTCACTGAAATTATCGCAGGGCGACTATCACTCCCAAAGTTTGTTAACATTTGACAATTTTAATGTTTAGAAACCATTTTATTATTAATCACATCGCCCCCACGCCACCCGCCCCCTGCCACCACCCCACTTCCTTAGATTAGACTTCTGTTATCTCCATAATGGTTTTGTTGCTGATCCCTTTAATCCCTGATGAACAAGCAACAATTTGCCTAATCTCTGAATTGAAAGGGAACTGAATGCTCAATAGCTGAACTATGGAACAATGGGTTCTTTTGATCAGACCCATACACAGGAAATGCCAATCAGAAACACAAACTAACAAGAAATGGGAATATTCCTGTCATCATTTACCTGTCTGCTCCTAAATTTCAGCTGTCTGGAGGTGATAGTCCCTCTACTCTTTGGGTCCTGACCTAGCATATTGTATTAGCATGGCCCTGTAACCCAGATGACCCCACGTTATTAAAGCTACTAAAACCACACATGTGGGTGTGTGCAGTAGCGTTGCCAACTTTGGTTGGACTTATTGGAGGTTTCATAACATGACCGACCTCCCTACCCAGTCAAACAGCCTTGATTCCGCCCCCCACCCCCCATCATTTCCAATATTTTTGTAACTAATAAACAAAAAGAGAATTTTAAAAATCCACACCATTTGTTAATGTTCCTATGTTTTTTTTTCTCCTGAGGTTTCTCGTAGCAGTGTTCAGGAGATTAATCTTTAATTCCTGGAGACACCAGGACAACCCTGGAGGGTTAGCAACCCTTGGCCTGCAGCAAGGAACAGTGAAACATCTGCACACTTGCATAGGGACAAATGCTATGTCCCTCACTGCTCAATAATGCTACCCAGGAGTCCTCCAGTGTGCTGCACCTCTGAGACTTACCATTACATTAGCATTAGAAGCACTTATATTCTGTTAGTTGAACATTTTCTATCTAGCGCTTACTTGGGAATCAGTTGTTTGCATAAAGCATTTGTTTTGGCACAGATTTAATCTTCATATACTCTGCAGTGTTGGCTTTTTGGGAAAGATTGAGTGAATTGGATATTTTGCTTTTATCAGCATACCTCTGCTGTATAGGAAGACTTGGGTGCATTGTGAAAAGGTTGAGATTGAATTCTTTTAATAGCGAGTGTTGGGTAGATGCTGAGAGAAAGTCCCCACTAGCTGGGGAATCTAGAACATGGGGTCACAGACTCAGAATAAGGAGTTGGCCATTTAGGACTGAGATGAGGAGAAATTTCTCCACTCAAAGGGTTGTGAACCTTTGGAATTCTCTAGCCCAGAGAGCTGTGGATGTTCAGCCATTGAGTATATTCAACACAGAGGTCGATAAAATTTTTGGCACTTGGAGAATTAAGGGATATGCTGATAGTGCAGTAGGGTGGAGTTAAGGTAGAAGATTAGCGATGATCTCATTGAATCGAAGAGGGTGCCTACCTCCTGTTCCTATTTCTTATGCTCTGATGTATCCTAATGGTATTTTGTGTCAGTGTCTTGCAGTTTAATTATTTTTTATATCAATATTTTGTCCTTAGGTGATGTACAGTTCATTTGCCTTTCCTCCTTTACAAAATTATTGTGTGCTTTCTTTTAAAATTTTAGGCTGAATCCAATAAAACCAGGATTGATGAAGCTAACCAACGTGCAACAAAAATGCTGGGAAGTGGCTAGGCCCTACAGAAAAGTGCATTACTCCCTGGCACTGTTCAGAAAGCAGCGTACAATTTGATTTTATTGTGGTATTTACTGACTAGGTTTGCACACATGCACACGACAGACCCAGTGTAAAAGTTGCCCTGTGTAGCTTGTCATATTTTTAACCAGAGTACTTGTAATTATTTATTTCTAGATAAATCTCTTTCCAAAGGATGTATATAGGGCTGGATTGATGGCTTTAGCTCACTCTTGATGTTGGCAACTTGTTTTCCTTTTTTTATATACAAAATTTGCTCGATAAAGTAGGAACGTGACATAAGCTGTTTTTTTTTAATGCAGGATATACAGTATTGCCCTTGTGAACTGTGTCATTACACTAAGCTACTGCCATGTTCCAAAGGGTATCGTGACGGTAAAAACGCATAGTAAAAAAAAAACCTGTTGTCTTATGTTCATTTCACAGAACCATTCTAACTTAACGTCAAGGAAGTGTGGTGTATGTAACTGTTATCGTCCTTGCACTGAGGTGATGTACTCATACAATTATGCATGATATTAACTGTAAGACCTACTGCTAAAATGATCTTTACATGGCAGTAGCGCCTTGGAAAAGCATGCTCAGTATTGGGACACAGTTGATACTAGGTTATATCTGCAAGTCTACAGTAGTGCCACATTTTATGTTCTAGTAACAAAGCTGTGAACATGGTGTAAAATAAGGATAAAGCATTTACTAAATGAACAATTTGTGTAATCAGTATACAGTTGGCTCAAAATGAGAAAACTTAATGCTGAAGCAAAACATATTGGTAGTGGTTATACATTCTATCCACAAGGTTTAGATGCTGCTAATGGCAATTATAACTGATGGAAAGATTGCACTAATAGGGAAAAGTAGTTGTGTACATAGGCCTGAATATTTATGAAAGATATGTAGTTTTTATAAAGAAATTGTATTTTGTTTGTTATTACCCTGTGTGTTTTGTAAAGTTTGTTGTTGCTTTAGAGCTATGCACAGGAAATGGCTGGACTGTGTATTAATGAAATGACTAAACATAAGTAGCGAAACTGTTGAGATAAATGTCATTATAGCATGTAATATGGAATTCCTTCTGCCTCCTGTCAAACTGTGAAGTGGTCAACGTTTTGTAGCTAGTTAAAATGATTAAAAATCACAAAACTTAAGCTATTTGCAGTTTAGTTTATTGCCCTCAAAAGTTTCTGGAAAATCTATGACATACATTTTGAGACAGTTTAATCTCCCTGATCCCACAGGGAGAAGAGTTCCTTTGTACATCATATGTAACAAAACCAGAAATCTCTTTATAAAGGACATGTCTACTATATTGCTATACTTAGCACACAAAGGAAATCTCCCCATGTGATCTAAACTAGTTATTAAGTCCAATGATTGAATATTTTCCAATCCTTTTAAAGATTATCTGACATGTTTTGTCGAGATCCTTTGATCTGCTTGCCAAAGAACTATCATATATCACCAGATACCAATTTCTAACACCTCGAAAGATTCTTTTAGAAATGTATGGTTAAGTCATGAGTTACTGCTCATATAAATATTCATGTAAAGACATTACTGTGTTGACAGCTAACAGTGGGGGTTTCATTTTTGCTCCATACTCCATATACTGATAGTTATCTCTTAAAATCTCATTTCAATCAATACATGTTGATGAGTACATGAATGAGAATAGTTCTATGGCAGTGCATCAAAATTGTTTGGGAAATTACCATATTACTAGCTAGTTCCTCATCGTTAGGCATGTTTTTGGTTGCCTACCTTCTGAGGGAAAGAAAATGAAAATGAAGGATAACTTTCTGTGAGAAAAATTACACTAAAATGTATAGCAAGAAGCAACAGACAATACAGGCAAGAGTAACACTTTGCAAAACATTATCCATGCCTTCTTTAACAGGCTTCAATTTGCATGTTGTTATCCAAGGCCCATGCCAGATATGTGAATGGAAATCAAACAGTTACATATTTTGCATCTGCTGAAATCCACATGCTTTTACTTGAAATGCTAAAGAGACAGAAGACGAAAGACCGATTTCGGAATGAGAAAGCAAGAAAATGGAAGAGAATTGAGAAGAGCTGTTGATGGATCAATGACCCAGAACTTGCTGGAGTGGGGCATTTAGTTGCATACCCTGTTTGTTAGATTTTTTCCTTCACCCTTCAACTCGAACATTTTGTGCCCTGCAAGTTGTTGGAAGTGCGAACTATTTTACAGGGCTTCTGGGACCCTGATGAATGACAGGGTCAGCAGTCTATCTCCTTAACTGATGAGATTAAGGATTTAAAAAAGAAACAGAAGAATGACAGAATAAAAACAAGAAATGCTGGAAATACTCAGCAGGTCTGGCAGCATCCGTGGGCGGCACAGTGGCGCAGTGGTTAGCACCGCAGCCTCACAGCTCCAGCGACCCGGGTTCAATTCTGGGTACTGCCTGTGTGGAGTTTGCAAGTTCTCCCTGTGTCTGCGTGGGTTTCCTCCGGGTGCTCCGGTTTCCTCCCACATGCCAAAGACTTGCAGGTTGATAGGTGAATTGGCCATTAGCAATTGCCCCTAGTATAGGTAGGTGGTAGGGAAATATAGGGACAGGTGGGGATGTGGTAGGAATATGGAATTAGTGCAGGATTAGTATAAATGGGTGGTTGATGGTCGGCACAGACTCGGTGGGCCGAAGGGCCTGTTTCAGTGCTGTATCTCTAAACTAAACTAAAATGCATGCTGATTATTATAGGTCAGGAAGGTCTGCTCATTGATGGATGCTAATTATTGTAGATTAAGGATAGGGCTGGATTAACTGGGGGCTGGATTTTAAGAGCCCGCCACCAATCTTGGCAGTGAGCTCAAAAAATGGCGGCCCATCTGTGCGGTCTGCACGACAAAGAGCCGCCACAATCTCCCGCGCGGTGGCTCATTGAAATAACCGAGGCAGCCTGCCCCACCCAATCACGTGGAGGGAGCAGGCTGTCCATCGCGGCAATGGCGCCAGCTGCCTGTGCGCAGGTGCTGGTGCCATTTTTAAAAGGCAGTCCGCCCTGCCGGCACATTTAATTTTCGAAGAAGTAACACCCCAAAATTAAATAAATAAATTTATAACGCCCCTTTCTCACGCCTCAATAACAACTACAGTAACTATTTTCCCTTCCCCCCAAAAACACTTACCTTTTACATCTGACCTTCCCACCCCAAACTGCACAAAGTTTAAAGGTCAACCCTTCCATCATCCCCGATACCCAGTACATTTATTTGGCCTGGTTCCCCCAACCCCCGCACCGAAAATCTTACCTCCTCCCCCCTCCCCATCAGTGTGGCGCTGCGTTTCCCCGGACGGGAATTTGAAGGCGTAGATGTACCGGCCGCCACACCGAAGATCGCGGCGTGCCCTCAAGATCGCAGGTACATCTATTTAAATGTATTCATGTTATTGATTTGAATATTTTAATTGAGGTTCTGTCGCCCAGCTGTGAAGGGGGCCACCACGGAGCCTCGCCGCCGCTGGGAGGATCGGGCTGGGCCCTCATGGCATCGTGAAGCCTGGTAGGCCTCATCCGCAGCCATCTTCAGGCCGCCCGCCACGGAACCCGACACCTGGGGGAGAACAAAATCCAGCCCTGGGAGTGGGAAGGGAATATAAGTGAAAAATTAATCTGAAGGAATAACAATTACAGAGTCATCCCAAATATGACTGCAGATATACAGCTGAGGCTCACGCATGGCCAAATCTCAGCAGAGAAAGGAAACATTTCAAGAAAACTATTAAAAAACATAGAAACCTTTTAGCACAGAAGGAGGCCATGTTGCCCATTGAATCTGTGCTGGCCAAAAAAGAGTTATCCAGCCAGATCCCACATTCCAGCTCTTGATCCTTAGGTTACGGCACTTCAAGTGCATATCCAAGTATATTTTAAGTGTAGTGAGGGTTTCTGACTCTACTACCCTTTCATGCATTGAGTTCCAGACCCCCACCACCCTCTGCATGAAAATAAACACCTCAATTCCCCCCTAATCCTCCTGCCAATTATTTTAAACCTATGCCCCTGGTTATTTCTGGAATATTTGAAAATATACCAATATCTGTACTCCAAAAGAAAATAAGTGTTTTGATTAGAAAAAACTTAAAAGTAAATGGGAATGTTAAAATTGTTGTCTTCAAGTAAAAGAAAAAGTTTCTATTTGAACTAGTACTGGTTTCTGAACTATCCATTGCCCATGTGGAAAAAATGCCCTTGAGGGAATTATAAGTTGCACAAATGACCAAACAATAAACTTAATTTAATAAACATAAAAATTACACATTTAAAGCAATATCGAAATATTACAGTGAAGAATAATAATGCGCTCATTTCATTTTATATTGATTTCTTTGTTAGGTCGTTTGTTTAAGCATCAACCAAGCAGAACAAGAAAGGTAGCATTTTTAAATCTTCATCATTAAGAATAAAATCCCCGAATAGCCACGTCCAAAATAATTATTTTTGAAATATGTTAGTTTTCATCCTCTGGTAAAACTGAGATTGCCATAGAATCATACAGCACAGAAGGAGGCCATTTGGCCCATCATATCTGTGCTGGCTCTTTCAAAGAGCTATCCAATTAGTCCCACTCGTCTGCTCTTTCCTCATAGCCCTACAATTTCTTTCTTATAAAGTATATGGCCAATTCCCTCAGATTCAGTCCCATTGACTTGCTCTTAGGTGCAGTATCAAACTGTGGGTTATTGCAGATGATTTTTAGGAATTTATTTTGCAGAGGTGGAAACAAAGAAAAAGTGACAATAGACAAGTTCCACACAACTGTATTATAAATAAAGAGTATTCCAAAAGTTAGCAGGCTTAAATTATAGTCTTCCCTCTGTTTTATTTCTTTCATTGAGATGTTGAACTATATCTGCAACAAATTTTGTTGAAGGATCTAGAATATACCTGTTGAGCACAGATGAGTGGAAACAGCTTCAAATCTGAGCCATGCCATAAATGCCAAACAAGGTTGGCATACAGTGAAGGCATGAATTGAAATGGACAGGTATCACCATCTTGTGATGCCAATGAATTGTGGACCAGAGAGTATGATGCCAAAGATGTGCATTGCAAGCAATTGCAGTTTTGCATCCAGTACTGGAAACAATACATGTAGGATTTTTGGCAAAAGCAACACTCGTTTTTAATCTATTTATTGGAAAACCCAGGTATAAGGCCAAGGCCCATAGTGAAGGAAACCAATAGCAGTGAAATAATAAAAGAAATGAGATAAATAGGAAGGAACATGCATACAAAAGAGATTTACTAGAATGGTTCCAGGGATGAGGGATTTACAGTTACATGGATAGACTGGAAAAACTGGGGTTGTTCACTTTAGAGCAGAGAAGGCTAAGGGGGGATTTGATAGAGATGTTTAAAAACATGAAGGATTTAGATAGAGTAGATAAAGATACTGTTTCCAATGGCCGAAGGGTTGATAAACAGCGGGCACAGATTTAAGGGGATTGGCAAAAAACTAGAGGCAACATGAGGAAAACTTTTACAGAATGAGTGGTTAGGATTTGGAATGCACTGGAATGGGGTGGTGGATACAGATTATATAGTAGCCTTCAAAAGGGAATTGGATAAATACTTAAAGGAGAAAAAAATTGCATGGATCTGGGGAAAGAGTGGGGGACTGTCTGACTGACTGGGCTGATCTTTGAAAGAGCTGGCACAGACTCAATGGGCCAAATTTCTTCCTTCTGTGCAGTACTATTCTATGATTCACACAAAAAGATGAACCGAAAAAGAGAGATTGGTCCATCAAACATGTCTCGAACAGTCATGGCGTAACTAAGTATCATGCCTCCCTTTATGTTCCCCCCAATCCTGCAGTCATGTAATCTCCTGGGAAAGGCAAAAAAAGCAGATTTTTTAAAACTCCAGGTCAATTCAAGGAACAAAAAATGAGAAATTCCTCTCTGATTTCTGAAGACAATCAGAATTAATTCAGGAGATCACAGTGACTGTCAGGCAAATATCTAACATCCCGCTTACATTTTGGACACAGTGATATTAGCCACAGGGTTCAGTTCATTTTAGGACTATCAATGGAAATCTCAGTCTGATATGGGTCACATCTAACCTGTATATTAAAGGGGCTTACTGGCTGACTCAGGCAGGAACTCTGGCGGGAATAGGATGGTGAATCATTCTGCACCATTTTTGTGGTGTTACCACCCCATTATTATTCGGGAGCAGAATCAATAGGACAAGTATTTGACATCATAAAATAAAAATATATCATAATTGTAAATACTTCCTAGAAAGGGAGTGTATTATCTTTTCCATTCACATCCACAGACAATTATATTAACTTTGATTTTTTTTCTCTGCTGCCTTTCTCCCTTAGTCTATGCTAATTTATCCTCTTTTTCAATTCAAAATGAGAGTGGCAAGAGCCTTTGAGAAGAGAAGAACGACTGCAGAAATTCAACCAAAAACTTAAGTGGGGTCACCTTATATACCAAGCTACCATGTGCTAAAGCCATTTGAAGGGAAGATCAGCATCATTGCTGTTCTTTGATGAATTGTGGATGTGGTCAAGACACAATTCACCAGCTCAGACTCCAGATTGATCAAGTTAATGTTATCGATGTAATAGAGCATGGAAAAGCTGTTTACAGGCTATGCAAGTTCTGATAAAGAAGCTTGGAATCCTGAATGAGCATGTTAATGTTGAAATGACCAAGCACGTCCAGTTGACTGGAAGCTGTACAAGCTCAACTTTGCATGCTGAGTCCACTTTGGACTGATAAAATAAGACAATACTGACTATTATATTAAGTATTCTTTCCGGTGGCATGTTAGTGAGAGGACACCCAGGATTCTACCACTACTGCCATCATAGTTACCCATTAACCTCAGGCTGCTACTGGAAAGGGAGAAGAGTCCTGCTGAGACTTTTATTCAGATACCCAGAGGTAAGATATCACCATCTGAACTTTTTTGTGTGAAAATCTGGTTTGTTGAATTTTATATGGGCACGATTAGTCTCTTCAAAGCCCATAAGTGTGGTGTTATCTATTTCTCCGATCTAATATCTAAGAGCTGTTCGAACATTTGGATCTGGAACTCCTTCACCAAAACATTCTTAAATCATTGAAGGATTTTGAAGTGCAAATTTAAAAATGTAGCATGAACCTTTGTTTATAAAAAAGTGATGGGAATAAATGGGTTCATTAGTCTGCTAGTAATAGCTTCATCCTCAGTTTGAATCTGGGCAGAAGAAAACATGCCAGCAGAAATTACACCACCAGGGATTTGAGCATCCAATTTTTCCTAAAACTGCCTGCTCAACATGTACACTGTCGAGTTTTGGCCTAAAGAGTTTGAGATGCAATTCAACTCCCAGGTGTCTATTATTTAAAAACAAGCATCGATAGATTAACTAACTCCTCGCCACAAGCTACTGGGAATGTGTCAAGTTACCACTGAACTTGTCCATAACTGCACAGAATTTGAGGCTTTTCTTTTGCGAAAATTTACAGCTTTTTATTTGTAATGATGTTATGTCACTTTGCTTCTTTTATTGCAGCTGTTTTCTCTGCTCAATGGCAAATATTTTTTAGTCATTCATGGGATGTGAGCGTCGCTGGCCAGGCCAGCATTTATTGCCCATCCCTAATTGCCATTGAGAAGATGGTGGTGAGCCGCCTTCTTGAACCGCTGCAGTCCATGTGGTGAAGGTACACGCACAGTGCTGTTAGGCAGGGAGTTCCGGCATTTTGACCCAGTGATGATGAAGGAACGCCGGTACATTCCCAAGTCAGGCTGTTACGTGACTTAGAGGAGAACTTGCAAGTCGTGGTGTTCCCATGCATCTGCTGCCCTTGTTCTTCAATAGTGGAAGGCACTATATGATAAATTTGTGTATATTGCTGCTTGTTTGTACTTCATTTTAATAGTGATGCTTTATAAATAAATTTGGAGCTTTTTTTCTATTTGGAGAGGCATCTGTATTTGTGGTTTAATTTTGGTTTCCTTTTTCAAAACCATGGGCTGAATTTTATCAGCGTACTGCGCTCCGTGGTGACGCGCTGTGAGAGCAGCAGCTTTCTGACATGAAAGTGCCGCCACACAGCCCCCGCGATATTACGTGTGGGGGCTGATTTAAATAGAGGGGGTGGAGCGGCCGCCCTTGATAACGTAGAGGGGGCAGCCGCCTCGTCCCTTGCAACAGCGTCTGGGGTCACGGCGCAGGTGCCATTTTAAAAGGGCTTCATGCTCTTCAGTAACATTTTCATATTTAAAGGTCCCAGTCTCCGGGAAATATAAATAAAATTTTATTTCAACCCTAAATCCCATCTCCCATCCCCCAATGGGTAATTTATATTTAAATTGCCCTCTTCCCCCCACAATAAACTTTTATTAATATCCTATTTGTTCCCTTTGACCCTCAACCCCTTCCCACCATCCCCACAGCCAATAAAAATTGTTTTCCCCGCTCCCCCACCCCTCCCGCCCTGGAAATTTACGGCATTTTATGGCACCCTCCCCCACCCCACCCCTCCAGCCCCCTGGCCACCACCCATGGCGTCGAGGGGCTGGTAAAATTCAGCCCCATATTTCTGACTAGTCTTTAACATGTGTATACCTTTCTCTGTTCTCTCTTTGATTTCCTGGACTTTTCTCTGTCTCTCTCTGTGCTAATAATTTTCAATTTGCTGCCAAGGCCTATAACTGGTATTTCAAATTGGCCCTGTTTTCATTTCCATTTATCTTAATCCACATCAATGTTACCATTAAGTTGTTGGGATAGATTGGTTTATTCAACAAAGATTGCAGTGTCTAATTGTTACAATTTTGAGTCAGATTTTGTATGTCAACATTTAACACTGAAAATTCCAATGTCAGCATTTGTAATGTAGCAGAGCACTTGGAAAACAATGACAGGATCGGACAAAGTAAACATGGATTTACAAAAGGGAAATCGTGCTTGACAAATTTACTGGAATTTTTGGGGGATGTAACTCGTAGAATAGATAAGGGAAAACCAGTGGATGTGGTGTATTTGGACTTTCAGAAGGCTTTCGATAAGGTCCCACATAAGAGATTAGCATGCAAAATTAAAGCACATGGGATTGGGGGTAAGGTACTGACATGGATAGAGAACTGGTTGGCAGACAGGAGACAAAGAATAGGAATAAACGGGTCTTTTTCCGAGTGGCAGGCAGTGACTGGTAGGGTACCACAGGGATCAGTGCTAGGACCCCAGCTATTCACAATATATATTAATGATATAGATGAGGGAATTAAATGTAATATATCCAAGTTTGCAGATGACACAACGCTGGGTGGAAGTGCGAGCTGTGAGGATGATGCAGAGAAGCTCCAGTGTGATTTGGACAGGTTGAATGAGTGGGCAAATACACGGCAGATGCAGTATAATGTGAATAAATGTGAGGTTATCCACTTTGGTGGCAAAAACAGAAAGGCAGATTATTATCTGAACGGCGATAGATTGGAAAAGGGGGAGGTGCAGTGAGACCTGGGTGTCCTTGTGCACCAGTCACTGAAAGTAAGCATGCAGGTGCAGCAGGCAGTTAAGAAGGCAAATGGTATGTTGGCCTTCATAGAGAGAGGATTCGAGTACAGGAGCAAGGATGTCTGCAATTATACAAGGCCTTAGTGAGACCACATCTGGAGTATTGTGTGCAGTTTTGGTCTCCTTATCTGAGGAAGGATGTTCTTGCTATGGAGGGAGTGCAGTGAAGGTTCACCAGACTGATTCCTGAGATGGCAGGACTGATGTATGAAGAGAGATTTTTTTTATTCATTCATAGGATGTGGGTCGATTAGGCTTGTATTTGCTAGAATTTAGAAGAATGAGAGGGGATCTCATAGAAACCTACAAAATTCTAACAGGACTTGACAGGGTAGATGCAGAAAGAATGTTCCCGATGGCGGGGGAGTCCAGGATCAGGGGTCACAGTCTAAGGATAAGGGGTAAGCCATTTAGGACTGAGATGAGGAGGGATTTCTTCACCTAGAGACTGGTGAACCTGTGGAATTCTCTACCACAGAAAGCAGTTGAGGCCAAATCATTAAATATATTCAAGAAAGAGTTAGATATAGTTCTTAGGGCTAAAGGGATCAAGGGATACAGGGAGAAAGCGGGAACAGGGTACTGAGTTTGGATGATCAGCCATGATCATATTGAATGGCGGTGCAGGCTTGATGGGCCAAATGGCCTACTCCTACTCCTATTTTTCTATGTTTCTATGTAATGGGAAATGCCCATCTAAAGATGTCACACTTCAGTTCCATATTGCTGGCACTGGGTGATTATGTGGAACAGTCCCTGAAATCTCTTCCCTCCGGTGGTCATTTTGCTTTTCAGATAAGTTTGATATTTCTGGATGAATTCTTTTTCACCTTATTAACGTTTTTTTGTCCAGTCTTCTGCTTTAACCTTTCCAGCCTCTTGCAACATTTGGCAACCATCTCTTTCTCTTTTCCCAGTTATCCATCTATTACTGCACCATGTGACTTCCTCTGCAATTTCAGGCCCACTCACTCTCTCTCTCAGCTTGATTCACTGCTTTCCTGACCCAAGGAATCGATTCTTGAATTACAAATGGGGAATTTTCCTAAGGGTTTACTCATTTGAACTATAGAAATGTATATATTGCACCTTCCCCAAATCTGCAGCTTCACGGTAAAATTTAATGTACTTTCTCCCTCCTCCCATCAGGCAGCAGTTCCTTCCTTCCCCGTGACCTTTATCTCCATCTCGTACCACCTTTCACAAAAACATTGCGTTTATTACTGTTACTCGCCCTTTCACTCTCCCTCCCTCGCTTCATTTCCAGCCTTGGCACCCAAAGTGCCTGTGACTGCCTACACCTTGCCCTTTCCCTCTTTCTTCTATCATATCCCTTCCTTGACTGTATAATCTCCTCAGTCGATATCCTGCACCCATTATTCCCTACATCCCTATTCCCATCCATGGGGTACAGCCTGTGACCCAAAAGTCACCCGCAACCCACTGGTCCACAGCACCTCCTTGCCCCCGATGTCTTTTCCCTCCTCCTACTACCTTCTGCCCTGATTGCCTGTTCCGATTTCATCCAAAAATCCCCCAGTGCCCATACCTTCATCTTCCTAAGCCTTTTTAGCTCTGACCACCTCCCATTCCTGCCTATACCAAATCCCTGATCATCGTTCCCATCGTCACCACCAGAAAGGGATCGAGCCCAAAGGCTGACCAACCATTCTTCAATACCAAAAACACCCAGACGTACCGGCCTGCACATTAGCCAAACACCTCCAAAACCTGGCACCTCCAAACACTCATCACAAAGTGCTGCCTTCTTACTCTATCACCAAACACCTCTCACCTTGACAGTCACAGAGAAAGGAGGAAAGCTGATGAAGACACAATGGATGATAAAGAGTTGAACAAAGAAGAAAAACAGGACAGATAATCAGAAAGAGATAGAACAGGTGAAAGAGAGAATGCAGCCTCCGACTTACTGTGAGGCATGCCACATGAGAGATCCGGGAGTGTATATGAAAAATTCTGATAAATGAGCATCTATTTTCACCATTTTGTAAGGGTAAAGGTGTAGATAGAAACATTTTCCACAGGTGGCGGAGTCTAGGATGGGGACATAATATTAAAATCAGAGCCACGCCAGTCAGGAGCGGGTTCTTCATGAAAAGGGAGGTAGAAGTGTGGGGACCTCTTTCCCATAAAAAGCAGTAGCTGCTATGTCAAATAGTCATTTCAAATCTCAGATCAATAGATTTTTTGATAGACAAGGGTATAAAAGGATGTGAAGCCAAGACGGGTGGATGGAGTTAAGCTAGAAATCAGCCAATACCTTAATGAATGGCGGAACATGCTCAAGGGGCTGAATAGCCTCCGCCTGTTCCTATATTTCAATGCAATACTTGCAAGCTATCACCACAGGGGTCAGTTGTAAAGTGCTACAGATGAGAATGGCAGGGGATAAAGCTCACCATCTGATTCTCTCTGGTCACAGTCTGACCCCCTTCTCATTGTTTGATCTAGATGGCACACTTAGAATGCAATTGAGCAAGACAACAGAAATTGACTGAGATCCAGAAGGCAAGGATTTTCCTCTCCTACGGAATCACAGGCGTAGGCTTGGCAGGATAGGCTTTCCGTCTGCCCATCCTCGTTGGCACTGATATGGCCAGTTGTAGCAGGGTCATCTCAATTAGCATAATTTCACTTGGCTCTTGATAGAATTTCCATTCCACATCTGAGAGGTCACACTGGCTTGTGTGCAGGAGTTAGAGATAGCCAGGCATCATTACAAAGCCACAACCTCTGCTGACAAATTGGTAAGGAAACTGGAGGGGCTGCAAATGGATGACCCTGGGATTAATCAATATGCATGCAGCATCCTTTTAAATTTAGTTCCATGTTCACTTTGTCTACAAACACTCGGATGCCTGCTGAGGAGGCAAGTATAAACGGAAAATGCACCACAATTACTGCCTTATTTAAATATGTGTGGGCCTTTCCAGCTTCTGGAGAAAGTTAGACTGGAAAAGACATTGGTTGGAGATTTTGTGTAATCACTTCCCATCCTACCAGCCTGGCATTGCTGTGGCCTCGATAGAGAATGCCAGGGAAATTCTGCCCATTGATTTAGCAAACAAACAAAAAAGCCCAGCTGGATTCATTTTGCATAGAGCAAAGTAAGGTTTAAATTAATTACATGGAAATCAGGCAAATATAAAATTTGATAAATGGTAACCTTTTCAGCTGCTAAAAATCCTGCATTTCTCATTCAGGCCAGGCAATTTTCTTTTAACAGAGTACTATGTCATCTGCTAGTACATAGAAAGGCAGAGAAAAAATGTAAAATGCATGAAAATAGATAATTGTATTCATCTTTGTGCCTCCAGCTGTGGTTTAGACGATCAAACAAAATCTCTGCTCTTTTGCTTTAGTCCATTTCACCCCCTCCACCACCATCATCTGCACCCCCCTCCCCCAGTCTATAGTTCAAGTTTGTACAGACCGTACTCTGACACAGCTTCTTGTTTGTTGGTGGAGAACATCCTGAGATTTGAGGTACCTTCAGGCAGTTACTGTCGAGGACTCAGCGACAGATGTGGACCTACATGTCTATCGGTAGCAGGCTATGAACTTGCCTCTATAGGTGGTTATAGACAATGGTGTTTCCTCAATAATGAATTCCTTAATCCCGCTTCATCATCAGTACCCTCAGATAGTTTGCACAAGACATCAGGGAAAGCCTGTTATTGACAAATATGTTGATGAAAAGAATTGAAATATTGATGAATTTCTCTCAATTATGTCTTGCTATTTATTGTTGACATTTTTTAAATGGATTGAATAGTCTTGAATTATCTTATATTTTTTAAACTAAACAAATAGAATTTCACTAAGAATTTATGTATGAGGAACAATGTTCTGTGGCTTTGCTCCAATAGGGATGTTAAATCATAAACTAAAGGTGGCACGGAGGCGCAGTGGTTAGCACTGCAGCCTCACAGCTCTAGCGACCTGGGTTTGGTTCTGGGTACTGCCTGTGTGGAGTTTGCAAGTTCTCCCTGTGACTGTGTGGGTTTCCACCAGGTGCTCTGGTTTTCTCCTACAGCCAAAGACTTGCAGGTTGATAGGTAAATTGGCCATTGTAAATTGCCCCTAGAGTAGGCAGGAGAATGGAGGGAATATGGGATTAATGTAGGATTAATATAAATGGGTGGTTGATGGTCAGCACAGACTCGGTGAGCTGCAGGGCCTGTTTCAGTGCTGTATCTCTCTAAAAATAACATGTAAACAATGGCAGACAGGTAAAGACCCTCCGGTCTATCCAACCTGTGCCACACAATTGCAATACCTTGCGTATTACAATATATATACATGTGATTCCACCTGAGACCATGTAATCTCCTGGAGAGATGATAACACAGATTAAAAACCCAGCAAATCTGGGAAATTCTTTTCTGACCCGTCTAGGAAATCGAAACTAGTCTAGGAGATCACTCTGGCCCTAAGTTCTCTCAACTGCCTATCTTTTTTAAGACATGATGTCTGCCCCAACCACAAACAGGTCAAACTTTTGAAGGAATTCAGCAAGTCGGCATCCACCACACAAAACAGCAGCCTGGTCCAGAGGTCCATTACTCTTGTGGAGATGAGTCACCTCTTGACATCTAACCGCGATCTGGTGTTACACTGCTGGGGTGGCTGAGATCTGAGTGCAATCTGTGTTTAAATTTTGGTAATGAGACTAACCTGAGTAAATTGGGCCTATATTCTCTGGAGTTTAGAAGGATGAGAGGCGATCTAATTGAGACATACAAGATTCTGAAAGGGCTTGATAGGGTAGAAGCTGAGAGATTGTTCCCACTGGTCAGGGAATCTAGAACACAGGGACACAGTCTCAGGATAAGGGATCAATCATTCAGGACTGAGATGAGGAGAAATCACTACACTCAAAAGGTTGTGATTCTTTAGAATTCTCCACCCCAGAGGGTTGTGGATGCTCCATCATTGAATACATTTAAGGCTGGGATAGATAGATTTATGGTCTCTCAGGGAATCAAGGGAAATGGGGAGCAGGCAGGAAAGTGGAATTGAAACTCAAGATCAGCCATGATCGTATTGAATGGCAGAGCAGGCTCGATGGGCCATATGGTCTACTCCTGCTCCTCATTCTTGTGTAACCTCTTGCTCCCGTGACTCCTCTAAACTGCTGGCTATTTCTCTCCCTGTTAGATGACATTGTAAATGATTCCCTCTACTAAAATACAGTCACCAACCCTTTCAAAACCACTGGCATCATCCCACTACTCTAAAAATCCACTATCAACCCATCTATCCTTGCAACAACCCTCGCTCCATCTCCAACCTCCCTTTCCTTGCCAAATATTTTTGGAAGTGTTGTTGTCCTCCAAATCCGTACCCATCTTTCCAGCAAGTCCACATTTGAATCTCGCCAATCAGGTTTCTGCCCATGCCACAGCACTGAACCAGCCTAGACAAGGTCACAAATTCCATCCTTTGTAACTGTGAACATGGTGCCGTACCCCTTCTCATCCTACTTGGTCTTTCTGCAGTCTTTGATACAGCTAACCACATCATCCTCCTCCGACGCCTCTCCTCTATTATCCAGCACAATGGGGTTGACCTTGTTTGTTACATTCCCACCTGTCCTAACCAGCAATGTCTTCCTTTCCAACCCTTCTACCTTTTACCTCCGGTGTTCCCCATTAGTCTATCCTTTGCCCCTTCCTCTTCCTTATCTACATACGTCCTCTTATGGCATCATTTTCAGACATTGGGCCAGCTTCTCCATGTAGCTTATGACACCCAACTTGACCTAATCACAAATTCTCTCAATTCCTCCCTTATCTATGTGCTGTCAAACTGCTTGTTTGACATCCAACTTTGGATGAGACAGTTTTCTTCAGTTCAACACTGGGAAGTCTAAAATGCTCTGAGATTCACCCTGAAATATACTCTCTGTTTCAGCAGTGCCTCCTTCCAAATGAGTGTATTTGGCTGGTGTTTGAATAAGGGGCCATTTGGGGTGGGTGAATGCTGGAATGGGTCTGGCAAATCGATCATCACGTGCTTCTTTCTGTAAACATTCAACATCTGTAAGGGACACAAAGGACATTCATATTACAAACTCTGTCTTCTGCATTAGCACATTTAACTGAGCAATAGCAAGAGGCCTTCCCAGTAATCAGAATGTCTGTAAACAGTAGAAGCTCACAGGACTATGGCTGGAATTTTACCTGCACCCTGCCGCCTCGGAGCAGGCAGGGAGGTGGAGGAGTGTAAAATCGAGAAAGAGGCAAGGGGTGCCATTGCTGTCACCTACCCACCTCTGCTACTATTTTACCAGTGGCGGGGTAGGTGGCAAATGGCCCGCCCACACCAGGCCAATTGAGGCCCTTAAGTGGTCAACTAATTAAGGGCGTCCTCACACCTCCGCTGGAATTTTAACAGCGGCAGACGGGCACTTCAGCACCTGAGGAGGCTGCCCAGTAAAACCTGCAGGCATCCTTGCAGGTGTGAGGGGGCCTCCTAATCGGGCACCCTCAGCAGCATGGACCGTCCCCGCTAAAACTAGCCCCCGTGCCCTGCTCTCCGACTCCCAACCCCCTTGCTGGGGCCCTGCCGACTGTTCCCAGTGAGGCCCGAACCCTACTTGCCTTCCTAAAGGGTGACGTTCTTCGTTCCTCTTCTTGCTGGGCGCAGTCCCAGCAGTGGCCACAGCTCCTGGTGGCGTTGCTGGGACTGAGGAGCTGCTGGCCCTCTGATGGCTGGAAGCTCTTGGAGGTGGGGCTTCCTGCCTCAGAGGGGCGAAAACCCCAACTGAAGCCAATTAAGGGCCTAGGCCACGCAAAATTGCAGCATGGCATCCATGCGCGGCAGAGGCAGACTCTCCCCCGACTTTTTAGCCGGTGGGTGGAGCCACCGTTGCCAGGTAAAATTCTGGCCTACAAGGCAGCTATTCCATTACCAGTCTGAAGCTGACTACTCTCCTGTAACTTCTCCATTTCCCACAGTCTGTGTCTTCCCAGGAGTGGCAGACTTCCCTCTCATGTTGAATCCATGCACTGATCCTTGTCGTATCTCCATGGCAGTCTTTTACCACTGTGTGTGTCTGTCTGTGTGTGTTTCTCCTTTGCAAGGGTTCAGACATGCTACAGACTCATTCACAATGTGGTTAATGTTCATTTTGGACATGGGCGGAAAAGCTGGTGGTTTACAGATTGGCTTCCATAGAGAGGGAAATTGGACAGATGTGTGATGGGAAACCAATCCTCAACTTCCAGTTTTCCATCCACGCCCAAACTGAAAATTACCCACAGATGTCCGCAGACGTTCCCTTGTGAACATACTACCAGGTGCAGGCAATGCAGCAATCTCTTCACTTCTCACGCATACATCTCTCGAAGTAAACAAAAGCAAAATACTGTAGATGCTGAAAATCTGAAATAAAAACAGAACATTCTAGAAATGCTCAGCAGGTCAGGCAGCAACTGTGGAGAGAGAAATAGAGTTAACATTTCAAGTCTATCGAAAGGTCATTGACTCGAAATGTTAACTCAATTTCTCTCTCCATAGATGCTGCCTGACCTGCTGAATATTTCCAGCATTTTCTGTTTTATTCTCACAAAGTATGACATGGGACAGTGAAATGGTAGGAGAGAAGGTGTACCTTTGTGGGTTATGTTGAGAGCATCTCATAATTACTCATGGTTTCATCCATTTCCTCTTTGACCCTATGTGATCTGAGATAGTACGGAGTTTCCAGCATTATTTCAGACTCTGCATGGGCACTCATGTCTTCACTTACCTTAGCCCACCTGGTGAGGTCATTAAAATGTTTCCAGCACTCAATATCTGTTCGCGGGATGGTAGATTTGGCATTACCACTGCCACCACTTTCTAGATTATCTGCATATTCTTTTTCAGGGACGTCATGCGCTGAATCTTTGATTTCTTGCCTTATATAATCTCCACTGCAGCTTCTGAAAACCTTGTGACTTTTCTCAATTCAGACCCTTGAGATAATGCTCCTCTTTCTGCCATTGTCATTTTAGGTCTATTTCTCTCTCTCTCTCTCTCTCTATCTAAATCTCCTCCCGCTATCTCATCCAGCTGCAGAATCCTTTTATCTACTGCAGCCATCTCTGATTCCCTCCCTGCTAAGTTGAAGCCCTACTCTAGGACTTGAGCATCCAATCTAGGCTGGTATGTCACAGGAACAGGAGTAAGCCATTCAGCCCATCAAGCACCTTCTGCCACTCAATTAGATCCCGTGTGTTCTGCACTTCAACTCTATTTGCTGACCTTCATTTATACCCTTATCTAAAAAAAAATCTGGGTCTTCAAATTTCAATTGACCCAACTTTTGGGGGAAGGTAGTTTCAGATTTACACTATACTACTTCAGTGAGATACTGAGAGAGTGCTGTACTATCAGAAGTGCCATCCTGCAACTAAAACATAATGCAGATTCACTGGTTGTTCATTTAATATTTGTTTGTATGACCTTGCTGTGTGCAAAATGGCTGTTGTGTTTGTTTAACTACTGCTTTCCAAAAAATAATCCATAATTCATTTTATGTGCAATGCTTTGGGGAATTTCTGAGAAACAAATGCTAGTCTTTGCTTCTAAAGGATATGATATGAAAAAATGGAAAATTTAGAATTTTCCTCAACCACAATGGAATAAGTGTTACAGTTTAAATTTCAATGTTTCTGATTTACTTTTTCTGACTGTTAATTGCAAATATTGTTGACCATATTAAGCAGGTATTTGAATGCCAGAGGCGCCCTCTGCTGTGTGTTCTCCTACATGACGACTGAAGTGTGAAAATGTGATGTGAGTTGTCTCTCACAGCTGATTCTGGATGAAGGCTGACTATTTTATATTGTGAATAAAGCATCAATGTTGTAATCAATAGTATCTATATTATCAAAGATAACAGAATCAAGCTGCAAATAATGCGTGATTTCTGCATTAGCATCTCATTGAGTCAACTTTCTCATGTCTATAATTTCATTGAAAAATTCAGTACCAGGAGGAATTTTGAAATTCCATATTGTAGTCAAGCATTTTCACTACAACTATCAACATGAAGGATTCCATACTCTTAGAAGAATAATCCATAATGTTGTCCAGCTTTGCAACAGTACAAAGGGGCTCTATGTTGCTCATTTTTTCAGTGGTTAAGCAGCATTTTGCCTGTTGCTAATGTTTTTGGCAGACAAGTATTATCACAGTGAGGAACATAGGAGCAGGAGTAAGCCTAAATTGTCCATTAGATTCTCACTCTCCCAAGTTTTTTCCCAGTTCCAATGAACTGAAGAGGACGTGGTGGCGTAGTGGTATTATCACAGGACTAGAAACCCAGGGTATTGCTCTGGGCATATGGATTCGCATCCCACCACAGCAAAAGATAGCATTTTATTAATAAATCTGGAATTTTTAAAAAAGCTAGTCTAATGATGGCCATGAAACCATTGTCAATTGTTGTAAAAACCAATCTGGTTCACTAATGCCCTTTAGGGAATGTAATCTGCTGGTCTGGCCTACATCTGACTCCAGACCCACAGCAATGTGGTTGACTCTTACATGCCGTCCGAAATGGCCACTCAGTTGTATCTAACCGCGATGAAGTCAATAAAAAAAGAATGAAACTGGACTGACCACCTGGCATCGACCTGGGCACCCAAAACGACAATGCCAAACCCAGCCCTGTTGAGCCTGCAAAGTCCTCCTTACTAACATTTGGGGGCTTGTGCCAAAGTTGGGAAAGCTGTCCCACAGATTATTCAAGCAACAGCCTCACATAGTCATACTCATGGAATCATACCTTACAGACAATGTCCCAGATATCACCTCATGGATGCCCCAGCATCACAGATACCAGATATCCCTGGGTATGTCCTTTCCCACCAGCAGGACAGACCCAGCAGAGGTGGTGGCACAGTGGTATACAGTCGGGAAGGAGTTGCCCTGGGAGTCCTCAAAATTGAGGCTGGATCTCATGGCATCAGGACAAACATGGGCAAGGAAATCTCCTGCTGATTACCACCTACTGCCCTCCCTCAGCTGATGAATCAGTACTCCTCCATGTTGATCACCACTTGGAGGAAGCACTGAGGATGGCAAGGACACAGAATGTTCTCTAGGTGGAAGACTTCTATGTCCATCACCAAGAGTGGCCCGGTAGCACCACTACTGACCAACCTGGCCGAGTCCTAAAGGACATAGCTGCTAGACTGGGTATGCGGCAGGTGGTGAGGGAACCAAGAGGGAAAAGCATACTTGACCTCGTCCTCACCAATCTGCCTGCCGCAGATGTATCTGCCCATTACAGTATTGGTAGGAGTAACCACAGCACAGTCCTTGTGGAGACAGAGTCCCGCCTTCACACTGAGGATACTCTCCATCGTGTTGTGTGGCACTCACTGTGCTAAATGGGATAGATTTCGAACAGATCTAGCAATGCAAAACTGGGCATCCATGAGGTGCTGTGGGCCATCAGCAACAGCAGCAGAATTGTACTCAACCACAATCTGTAACCTCATGGCCCGGCATATCCTCCACTCTACCATTACCATCAAGCCAGGAGACCAACCCTGGTTCAATGAAGAGTTCTGGAGGGCATGCCAGGAGCAGCAGTAAGCATACCTCAAAATGAGGTACCAACCTGGTGAAGCTACAACACAGGACTACTTGCCAAACTGCATAAGCAGCATGCGATAGACCGAGCTAAGCAATCCCATAGTGAACAGATCAGATCGAAGACCTGCCACATCCAGCTGTGAACGGTAGTGGACAATTAAACAATGAACGGGAGGAGGTGGCAGACTCCACAAATATCCCCATCCTCTATGATGGGGGATCCCAGTACATCAGTGCAATAAGGCTGAAGCATTTGCAACAATCTTCAGCCAGAAGTGCCGAGTTGATGATCTATCTCAGCCTCCTCCTGAAGTCCCCAGCATCACAGATGCCAAACTTCAGCCAATTCGAATCACCCCGCGTGATATCAAGAAACGACTGAAGGCACTGGATACTGCAAGGGCTATGGGTCCTGACAATACCCCAGCAATAGTACTGAAGACCTGTGCTCCAGAACGTGCCGCGCCCCTAGCCAAGCTGTTCCAGTACAGCTCCAACACTGGCATCTATCCGGCAATGTGGAAATTGCCCAGATATGTCCTGTGCACAAAAAGCAGGACAAGTCCAACCCGGCCAATTACCACCCCATCAGTCTACTCTCAATCATCAGTAAAGTGATGGAAGGTGTCATCGACAGTGCCATCAAGCAGCACTTGCTTAGCAATAACCTGATCAGTGATGCTCAGTTTGGGTTCTGCCAGGGCCACTCAGCTCCTGGCCTCATTACAGCCTTGGTTCAAACATAGATAAAAGAGCTGAACTCAAGAGGTGAGGTGAGAGTGACTGCCCTTGACATCAAGGCAGCATTTGACCAAGTATGGCATCAAGGAGCCCTAGCAAAACTGCAGTCAATGGGAATCAGGGGGAAAACTCTCCGCGGGTTGGAGTCATACCTAGCGCAAAGGAAGATGGTTGTGGTTGTTGGAGGTCAATCATCTCAGCCCCAGGACATCATTGCAGGAGTTCCTCAGGGTAGTGTCCTCGGCCCAACCATCTTCAGCTGCTTCATCAATGACGTTCCTTCAATCATAAGGTCAGAAGTGGGGATGTTCACTGATGATTGCACAATGTTCAGCACCATTCGCGACTTCTCAGATACTGAAGCAGTCCATGTAGAAATGCAGCAAGATCTGAACAATATCCAGGCTTGAGCTGATAAGTGGCAAGTAACATTCGCACCACACAAGTGCCAGGCAATGACCATCTCCAACAAGAGAGAATCTAACCATCTCCCCTTGACATTCAATGGCATTACCATCGCTGAATCCCCCACTATCGACATTCTAGGGGTTACCATTGACTAGAAACTGAACTGGAGTAGCCATATAAATACCATGGCTACAGGAGCAGGTCAGAGGCTGGGAATCCTGCAGCGAGTAACTCACCTCCTGACTCCCCAAAGCGTGTCCACCATCTATGAGACACATGTCAGGAGTGTGATGGAATACTCTCCACTTGCCTGGATGGGTGCAACTCAAGAAGCTCGACACCATCCAGGACAAAGGAGCCTGCTTGACTGGCACCCCATCTACAAACATTCACTCCCTCCACCACCGAAGCACAGTGGCAGCAGTGTGTACCATCTACAAGATGCACTGCAGCAAGGCATCAACGCTCCTTCAACAGCACCTTCCAAACCCGCGACCTCTACCAACTAGAAGGTCAAGGGCAGCAAATGCATGGGAATACCACCATCAGCCTGGACTTGGATAAACTGGTATTTCTGAGGCAAGAGGACAATGTTATAACTCTCTGTGCGACAGCTTGATAATTCAGTGTGTTAAGTTACCAATGGAGAACAGAAGAGGTTGAGATGGGTTTGTTGGGTAACATTGAATGCTTCAATTAAATTGAATGTGAAATCCAGTACAATACATTGAGAGAACAATATAAACCTGTGAAAGTTAATTAAATCATGATTGATTAGGGCCACAACTCGTTAAGTAAAATTAACCCTGTGGTCTTTTTGCACCTCAGATTAGTTTCAAATGATGGCAAAATGAAAAAGAATTTAATGGTATATATTACTACTGTTTGCATATCCCCAGATAAATACCATGCACAGCAGCATTATGTTGTGTGACAGCCTAGTGTTTTTCCAACTCCCTTCATATCTACCCAGTAACTCTTGGCTACACCTCTAAAAGATTTAGCTTGTTCTCGAGTAATTTTCACCCTTCCTAGCTTCATTTTTAACCTGTGCAGTCCACTGAGGGAGAGCTGCACTGTCAGAGGTGCTGTCCTTCAGATGAGATATTAAACCAAGATACTGCTTGACCTCTCCGGTAGATATAAGAAAAAACAATGGTACTATTAGAAGAGGAACAGGAGAGTTCTCCCAGTGACATGGCCAAAGTTTAGAGTTCAATCAGTGTCATTAAAGCAGATTATCTGATCATTATCTCATTGGTGTTTGCAAGATCTATTACAAACTAACAAATTAGGAAGGAAAATAATGAAATATTTTTATTTATAAATACTAGCTAATCTCCCATAGTATTGCACAGGGTTAGTCTGACGTCTGGAGCGTAGTTATCATGTTTAGTGTGACCTCATGCCAATGGAAATGCTGTTCTCTGGGGATTGCGATTCCATACGAATAGGGTTTAAAAACTCCCAATTCTCAGCAGAATTTGTCAACAGCAGCTTGAAATTGCTGGGTCGGTTAAAGAATCCTTTCCCACTTGGTTGTCTTGGTCTCTGGGTATGATGTTGCAAAGTAGTATTTTGGAAACTAGAACTCTTACATGCTTTCCTCTCGCACTCCTTTTCTTCCTCTTTGCTTCCACATTTCAGAATTTGTCCACTGCCTAATGGTAATTTTGTGTGTTTCTCATATTGTCAATTTTATTTTTGTGACTGCATATTCAACTGTGTCAGAAATCAAAGTGGTCCTGGGGCACCAATTGGATCACCTGATTGGCAGAAATTTTTTTTATTTATTCATTCATGGGATGTGGGTGTCACTGGCTAGGCCAACATTTCTTGCCCCTCCCTAATTGCCCTTAAGAAGCTGGTGGTGAGCTGTCTTCATGAACTGCTGAAGCCCTTGGAGTGTTGGTACATCAACTGTGCTGTTAGGAAGGGAGTTCCAGGATTTTGACCCATCGGCAGTGAAAGAACAGTGATATAGTTCCAATTCAGGATGGTGTGTGACTTGGAGGGGAACTTGCAATTGCTGGTGTTCCCATGCATCTGCCACAGCAGATGACACGAAAATTGGTGTCGTAAAGAGTGAGGAGGAAAGCCTTAAATTACAGGACGATATAGATGGGCTGGTAAGATGGACGGAGCTGTGGCAATTGGAATTTAATCCTGAGAAGTGTGAGGTGATGCATTTTGGGAGGACTAACAAGGCAAGGGGATATACAATGGATGGTAGGACCCTAGGAAGTACAGAGGGTCAGAAGGACCTTGGCGTACTTGTCCACTGAAGGCAGCAGCACAGGTAGATAAGGTGGTTAGGAAGGCATATGGGATACTTGCCTTTATTAGCCAAGGCATAGAATATAAGAGCCAGGGAGGTTATGATGGAGCTATATAAAACACTAGTTAGGCCACAGCTGGAGTACTGTGTACAGTTCTGGTCGCCACACCTATAGTTAGGATGTGATTGCACTGGAGAGGGTACAGAGGAGATTCACCAAGATGTTGCCTGGGCTGGAGCATTTCAGCTATGAAGAGAGACTGAAAAGGCTCGGGTTGTTTTCCTTAGAGCAGAGAAGGCTGAGGGGGGACATAATTGAGGTAAAATTATGAGGGGTGTTGATAGGTTCGATAGGAAGAAACTTTTTCCCTTAGCAGAGGGGTCAATAACCAGCTGGTATAAATTTAAGGTAAGGAGCAGGAGGTTTAGAGGGGATTTAAGGAAAACAATTCTCACCAAGAGGGTGGTTGGAATCTGGAAAACACTGCCTGAAGAGGTGATAGAGGCAGGAACACTCACAACATTTAAGAAGTGTTTAGATGAGCACTTGAAACTCCATTGCATACAAGGTTATGGGCCAAGTGCTGGAAAATGGGATTAGAATAGTTTGGTGCTTGATGGCTGGCACAGACACGATGGGCTGAAGGGCCTGTTTCTGTGCTGTATGACTCTATGACTCACCTGCAAGGTCCCCTCCAAGTCACACACCATCCTGACATGGAACTATATCGTCGTTCCTTCACTGTTGCTGAGTCAAAATCCTGGAACTCCCTTCCTAACAGCACTGTGGGTGTACCTACCCCACATGGACTGCAGCGGTTCAAGAAGGCAGCTCACCACCACCTTCTCAAGGGCAATTAGGGATGGGCAATAAATGCTGGCCTAGCCAGTGATGCCCACACCCCATGAATGAATTTTTAAAAAGTCACACACCTGAAACGTTAACACAGAAATAGGCCATTCGGCCCAACAGGGTCTATGTTGGTGGTTATGCTCCACATGGGTCATCTCCCACTTTTATCTCACCCTGGAAGGGAACTGTATCCAGTTTTGGGGTTCCCTACCTTAGGGAAGATGTACAAGCCATGGATGATACCAAATTGTTAACTCCCTTAGTAGCACTGTGTTTTGAGAGCTTGGCAGCCAGTGGGAGCAGTTCATTCAGACCCCGAGTCCACCCGCCATTTCATGCGACCTCAGCAACCAACAGCTTTTTTTAACGATTCATTCATGAGATGTGAGCATCGTTGGTAAGGCCAGTATTTATTGCCCATCCCTTGAGAAGGTGGTGGTGAGCTGTCCTCTTGAACCGCTGAAGTCCATGTGCTGTGAGTACGCCGACAGTGCTGTTAGGGAAGAAGTTCCAGGATTTTGAACCAGCGACGATGATGGAGTGGTAATGTCTGTCCAAGTCTGGATGGCGTGTGAGTTGGAGGGAACTTGGAAGTTATGGTGCTCTAATGCACCTGTTTCCTTCCTGGGAGATTTAGCTAAATAATGCCGTTAAATGTCAAGGGGAGATGGTTAGATTCTTTCTCGTTGGAGAGATGGTCATTGCCTGGCACTTGTGTGGCATGAATGCTACTTGCCACTTATCCTGAATGTTGTCCAGGACTTGCTGCACACGGACATGGGCTGCTTGAGCATCTGAGGAGTTGCAAAGTATATCACCGTCTTGTCCATTAGTTTACAAGATTTCAAGGCAAACAATGAGACTGTGACTTTCAAAGTGGTGATAAATGGCCATGTTATATAATGTAGGAAAAGCAAATGCAACACATTATTCCTTCATCCTCCTCTACCTCAGAAAAGAATCATAGCCATGGATGGAGCTGAAGGGAATGAGAAATGCGTACAAAAATGAGCCCTTTCTGCCAGAAGTGATGACAGACAATATTTTGGAAATCATTCATTAGTAATCAGGTCATGCGAAAAGAATCAGAAACAGTCATTGTGAACTGAATTCTACTGACACACATTTTCCCAAAGATTTAATTTTCTTTCACTTTTAGGATGCAGGCAAAATGCACCTTTTTAAAAAGCTTTGGAGCTGGGACTTTATTTTTCAATTAAACCACTCGTCCACTGTGTGCTCACAGTGTCCGGAATCTTACTGCCTTTGAAGATTTTCTGAAGTTGGGAGTCCCAGCCGCGCTGGTGATGCCTGGCCGCTGCCTGTGCAATCTTACTGGAAGCAGCCAATTAAGAGGCCACCTCTGGGAGCACTGTCCAATTAAGGATGGTGGGTGGAACAGGCACCCAGCAGGGCCAATGGGAGGGCCTGCAGCGTTGTCCTGCTGGCAGCCCCACCAGGAGAGGTGGGCACTGCTGCGGCAGACAGGAGAATGTGAGGGCGCTTCAAGGTGGAGGCGCCCTCGAAAGATGTGAGAAAAAAAAAAATTTGTGGCCTCAGTTCCTGATCCCGCCTTCAAGCCTGCCTCCGCGGGGCTGGGAAGATTCCGCCCAGTGAGTCAGAGGATAATTTTTTTAAATCAGTTATATACAATCCAACACAAAGTACTATCATCCAGTTGATCTTCTGTGGCATTGCACTTGGCCAAAATTACTGTTTAAGTTATTGCTTCCTCCTTATTGACTAATTCTTTCTGTGATTTCCATCTCTCTCTCTATGGCTTATCACTGCGATGTCTTTATCAAATTGTCTAACTTTTTTGCAGCAGCTTTATCTCACTCTTTTTATATATCCCTTCTCTCTTCTGTCTCCTCACTCCTGTATGTCCCCAATGTTACTGTGTGAGCCTTTACTGGTGAACTAAATTGGGCCAATTTTGAAAGACCAGCAAAATCTGTGGCGGACAATGTTAGCTGTCTGGCTCCAGCTAGCTTACAGCACACTGAGCTGACTGTGCCCAATTTTGTGGTGCTGATTTACTTCAACAATTAGCATATGACCTCAGGGCAGCTTTGCCCTCCCACTGGCAGACTACCTAAATGGAGGATATGCAAAATTTGTCTGTTGGCACAAATTTAAGGGATGGTCTCAAATAAAGCATCCGCAAATGCTGCAAATATTATTTCAGCTTTTGTAAAGCTTCAAAATTAAACTTTATTATTTGTCAGTCTTCATAAAATTGCGGAAGGGTGTGGGTGGTAGTGGGAGGAATAGCAGGTACAAGTAATTGAAAGGACACAAATGAAGTTGGTGGAAAAGTGAAGGAGCAATGTAGTAGCCTGTTTAATGGCTTGCAAAGTGAGCACACTGGTGGGTACGAGGAAGGGAACCTGTCTGACACTTCAGGCCACCTTCTCCAGAGAACTGAACCTTGCCAGGAAGGAGGTGGCAACCAGGCTCAATGGTCTGAGCAATGCATTGGTGGCACCAATTATAATCTTGGGAACCCTGGCATCTGAAAAACATGCAGTGCCATCGAGAGGAAGCAAGATGCTGTGGTTTGGTAGCTAGTAGATGGAGGAAGATGCTGGCTGGGAATGAGTGGGGCAGACATGGTATGGGAATGTAATGAGACTGAAGTTTTGGGATGGGGAGGACTTTGGGAGTGGCTGAGTTTAGCAACAATCATGGAGTAGCTGAAGCATAGGAGTAATATGGTAGGACATGAAGCAGAGAACACTGGGGGTATGGAGATAGGGAGAATGATAGGGATTCATGGATGGGTAGGTAACACAGAGCATTGAGGGTCTTGCAACTTACGAGAATGGAGTGTGGGGTTAATAAGATAGCTGGGGCATGAAAATGGCAGTGTGAGCTGAGGAAGGGAGAGAAGGAGAAAAAATGAGAAAGATAAATTACGAGGGAGAAAGAGAGACAGAAGAGAGAACAACAAATGAACAAATGTATTCATGGCACCTTTCATGAGCTCAGAACACCCTAAAGTGCTTTACAGTCAATTAAGCACTTTTGAATTGTAGTATTGTACTGTAACGTTGAAAAATGAAACATCCAATTTGCACAATGGAAAGTGCCACAAACAGCAATAACATAAATAGCCAGATATTTCTGGGGGGTGTGGGGGACATTGGTTGAAGGGTAAATATTAGCCTGAACACTGGGAGAACTTCACTGCTGTCATTCAAACACTCACAGGATCTTTTATATCCATTTGAGAGGGCAGATAGAACCTCAGTTTAAGGTCTCATCTGAAACTCTGACAGTGCAGCTCTCCCTTAGTACTGCATTAAAGTAGAATGTGTTCAAGTTGTTATGACCAGGTGAGAAATGTGTCTAGGGGTCTTTTGCTGTCTTTACCTGGTATTATTGTAACAGGGTTTTTATTTTTAAACACACTGTGTTTTGAGCTCCCCCTCTTGTGAATCCTTGTTCACAGCTTTCCAATTATAAGGCAAAGAAACGAGCACAAACAGGCTTTCTCAGGTTTAAAGAAACATGAAATTTATTAAACCTTAAACTCTAACATGGTTAAAACCTACGGATATACGACGTGCCTATGCTAGCATGTACACACGATACACACATGCAAATAGGGACAGAAAAGAGGAGAGGAAAATATAGTAGAGAGGGGGCTTGAGGCAATATCAGAAGAGTTTCTTGTTTGCTTTGCTTCAAGATCACTTGATTGCGGCTGGTCTTGCTGTTTGCGCGGCCCAGTGTTCTTCTTAAACCTTGTTCATGTAGGAGACTTTTCTCTCTGAGGTTCACGGGTTTTCAATGGATTCCAAAGCTGGTGAGAAACGAGATGAAAGCAGACAGGAGAGAGGTCTTTTCAAACCAGGAGCAAGGAGCTTTCCTGATTTCAAACACTCTGTTGGAAGTTCAAATTCCAACAGCCAGCTAGTCATGTGACTAAAACTGGTCTGACCACTTCTTCTGTGTTTGTGGATTCTGCTATCTTAGCAGTCAACCTGGAATGCTAGCTCCCCCCACCTTCAACGTCTGGTAATCAAAGGTCCATTGTTGGTTGAATGGGTCAGTGCTTGGTCCTTTGTTCCTTGTTCCAACATTGTCTGTTACCATGCAAATGACTTTCCAGTCAGGGGCTTGCAATTTTAAATGTTAATGTTCATGTGGCGAAATAATGTGTGCCTCAATCTTGGCAGGTGGGGGGGTTGCCTGAAAAAGTCTTTACAGTAGATCTTGAACCTGCAAGACAAAACTGTGACCATTGGACTAGGACTGACAATTGAAAGTTCAAAGGGTAGGTGCACTGGGAGATTGGCTTGTGGCAGCATTAGGGGGAGTAGGAAGCATTGAGTGTGAAGTGGGGACTGGAAGTATTGAGGGAGGGAAGGTAAGTTCTGCGAGACCTCAGTTGATAGCTGTGAGCACTGAGCGGGGATACAGCAGCTGAAACTGTCGACGGGGAGATAGGAGCTGGAAGATAAAGATAAGAGGCTAGAAGTAGTTCAGAACACATGATTGAATCCCGGGTATAAGCCCAGAATCCGTGTATTATCACAGGTTCAAGATGTAGTGAGATCTAGGTCTAGAAAAGGTCAAAGGTCCACTGACTTCCTGCTTAAGTTATGGTGAGAGGTTAGGAAAATCCTTGTGGAATTTCATGCAACAACAACGTCTTGTATTTATATAGTGCCTTTGACATAATAAAACGTCCCAAGCCACTTCACAGGAGCGTTATGAGGAAAATTTGTCACCTGGCCAAATAAGGTGATATTAGGGCAGATGGTCAAAAACTTGGTCAAAGAGGTAGGTTTTGGGGAGCATCCAGAAAGGAAGAAAGGGAAGTAGGGAGGTGGAGAGGTTTAGGGAAAAGAAAGACTTGCATTTATATAGTATGAGGGGAGGCGGTGGCGTAGTGGTATTATCACTGGACTAGTAACCCAGAGACCTGGGGTATTGCTCTGGGGACATGGGTTCAAATCCCACCACAACAGAAGGTGGAATTTGAATTTAATTAATAAATCTGGAATTAAAAAGCTAGTCTAATTATGGCCATGAAATCATTGTTGATTGTTGTAAAAACCCATCTGGTTCACTAATGTCCTTTAGGGAAGGGAATCTGCTGTCCTTACCTGGTCTGGCCTACATGTGACTCCAGACCCACAGCAATGTGGTAAGAAAATAAAAAAAGAGAGAAAAAAAAACAGCAATGTGGTTGACTCTTACATGCCCTCTCAAATGGCCTAGCAAGCCACTCAGTTGTACCTAACTGCTACGAAGTCAATAAAAAGGAATGAAACCGGACGGACCACCTGGTATCGACCTCGGCACTGGAAATGACAATGGCAAACCCAGCCCCGTTGACCCTGCAAAGTCCTCCTTACTAATATCAGGGGGCTTGTGCCAAAGTTGGGAGAGCTGTCCCACAGACTAGTCAAGCAACAGCCTGACATAGACATACTCACGGAATTAGACCTTACAGACAATGTCCCAGACACTGCAATCACTATCCCTGGGTATGTCCTGTCCCACCGGCAGGACAGACCCACCAGAGGTGGCGGGACAATGGTCGACAGTAGGGAGGGAGTTTCCCTGGGAGTCCTCCACATTGACTCCGGACCCCATGAAGTCTCATGGCATCAGGTCAAACATGGGCAAGGTAACCTCTTACTGATTCCCACCTACCGCCCTCCCTCAGCAGATGAATCAGTACTCCTCCATGTTGAACACCACTTGGAGGAAGCACTGAGGGTGGCAAGGGCACAAAATGTATTCTGGGTGGGGGACTTCAATATCCATCACCAAGCGTGGCTCGGTAGCACCACTACGGACCGAGCTGGCCGAGTACTAAAGGACATAGCTGCTAGACTGGGTCTGCGGCAGGCAGTGGGGGGAACCAACATGAGGGAAAAACATACTTGACCTTGTCCTCACCAATCTGCCTGCCGCAGATGCTTTTGTCCATGACAGTATTGGTAGGAGTGACCACCGCACAGTCCTTGTGGAGACGAAGTCCTGCCTTCACATTGAGGATACCATCCATCGTGTTGTGTGGCACTATCACCGTGCTAAATGGGATAGATTTCAAACAGATCTAGAAATGCAAAACTGGGCATCCATGAGGCGCTGTGGGCCATCAGCAGCAGCCGAATTGTACTCAACCACAATCTGTAATATCATGGCCCGGCATATCCCCACTCTACCATTACCATCAAGACAGGAGACCAACCCTTGTTCAATGAAGAGTGCAGGAGGGCATGCCAGGAGCAGCACCAGGCATACCACAAAATGAGGTGTCAACCTGGTGAAGCTACTACCCAGGACTACTTGCATGCCAAACTGCATAAGCAGCATGCGATAGACAGAGCTAAACGATCCCATAACCAACGGATCAGATCTAAGCTCTGCAGTCCTGCCACATCCAGTCGTGAATGGTGGTGGACAATTAAACAACTAACTGGAGGAGGTGGCTCCACAAATATCCCCATCCTCAATGATGGGGATGCCCAGCACATCAGTGCAAAACATAAGGCAGAAGCATTTGCAACAATCTTCAGCCAGAAGTGCCGAGTTGATGATCCATCTCGGCCCCCTCCTGAAGTCCCCAGCATTACAGATGCCAGACTTCAGCCAATTCGATTCACTCCACGTGATATCAAGAAACGACCGAAGGCACTGGATACTGCAAAGGCTATGGGTCCTGACAACATTCCGGCAATAGTACTGAAGACCTGTGCTCCAGAACTTGCTGCACCCCTAGCCAAGCTGTTCCAATGTAGCTACAACACTGGCATCAACCCGGCAATGTGGAAAATTGCCCATGTATGTCCTGTACACAAAAAGCAGGACAAGTCCAACCCGGCTAATTACCGCTCCATCAGTCTACTCTCAATCATCAGTAAAGTGATGGAAGGTGTCATCGACAGTGCCATCAAGCAGCACTTGCTTAGCAATAACCTGATCAGTGATGCTCAGTTTGGGTTCTGCCAGGGCCACTCAGCTCCTGACCTCATTACAGCCTTGGTTCAAACATGGATAAAAGAGCTGAACTCAAGAGGTGAGGTGAGAGTGACTGCCCTTGACATCAAGGCAGCATTTGACCAAGTCTGGCATCAAGGAGCCCTAGCAAAACTGCAGTCAATGTGAATCAGGGGGAAAACTCTCCGCGGGTTGGAGTCATACCTAGCGCAAAGGAAGATGGCTGTGGTTGTTGGAGGTCAAACATCTGAGCTCCAGGACTTCACTGCAGGAGTTCCTCAGGGTAGTGTCCGAGGTCCAACCATCTTCAGCTGCTTTATCAATGACCTTGCTTCTATCATAAGGTCAGAAGTGGGGATGTTCGCTGATGATTGCACCATGTTCAGCACCATTCGTGACTCCTCAAATACTGAAGCAGTCCGTGTAGAAATGCAGCAAGACCTGAACAATATCCAGGCTTGGGCTGATAAGTGGCAAGTAACATTTGCGCCACACAAGTGCCAGGCAATGACCATCTCCAACAAGACAGAATCTAACCATCTCCCCTTGACATTCAATGGCATTACCATTGCGGAATCCCCCACTGTCAACATCCTGGGGGCTACCATTGACCAGAAACTGAACTGGAGTAGCCATATAAATACCGTGGCTACAAGAGCAGGTTGGAGGCTAGGAATCCTGAGGCGAGTAACTCACCACCTGACTCCCCAAAGCCTGTCCACCATTACAAGGCACAAGTCAGGAGTGTGATGGAATACTCTCCACTTGCCTGGATGGGTGCAGCTCCAACAACACTCAAGAAGTTCGACACCATCCAGAACAAAGCAGCCCACTTGATTGGCACCCCAGCTACAAACATTCACTCCCTCCACCACCGACGCACAGTGGCAGCAGTGTGCACCATCCAATGCACCAAGGCTCCTTAGACAGCACCTTCCAAACCCGTGACCTCTACCACCTCGAAGGACAACAGCAGCAGATGCATGGGAACATCACCACCTGCAAGTTCCCCTCCAAGTCACACACCATCCTGACTTGGAACTATATCGCCGTTCCTTCACTGTCGCTGGGTCAAAATCCTGGAACTCCCCTTCCTAACAGCACTGTGGGTGTACCTACCTCACATGGACTGCAGCGGTTCAAGAAGGCAGCTCACCACCACCTTGTCAAGGGCAATTAGGGATGGGCAATAAATGCTGGCAAAGCCAGTGATGCCCACATCCCATGAATGAATTAAAAAAAACTTTTCACAACCACTGGGCGTCTCAAAGCACTTTACAGCCAATGAAGTACTTTTTGAAGTATAGTCACTGTTGTAATGTAGGAAATGCAGCAGCCAAATAGCACACAGCAAGCTCCCACAAACAGCAATGTGACAATATCTAGATAATCTGTTACTGTGATGTTGATTCAGGGATAAATATTGACCAGGATACCAGGGGTAACTCCCCTGCTCTTGTTCGAAAAAGTGCCATGGAATCTTTTATGTCCACCTGAGAGAGCATAAGGGGCCTCAGTTTAACATCACATCTGAAAGGCAGCACCTCCAACAGTACAGGACTCCCTCAGCACTGCACTGGAGTGTCAGCTTAAATTTCTTACATTCAAATCCTGGAGTGGGACTAGAACCCATAATTTTCTGGCTAAGAAGCAAGAGTGCTACCCACTAAACCCCAGCTGACACTGAGGGAGAACAAAACTTTTAATTACATAGATAAAGATTTGAATAAGCGTCATCTCTTCCCTTCCCCAAAAATCAATGAAAATATTATTTTGGTACCAAGGGACAATTTTCAGACTTTCCACCTTGTCCAGCTGAAGCATATATCAGACTTTAAGACATAACACGAACACAAATTTCCAATAAGCATTGTTGGCAGTCAAGGCTGCTACTCTAAGTAGAAAGTTGGAAACTTACCCCTTGTAAATGTTCTCACAAATGTGAGTAGTTTAAAAATTTGTCTTAAACAGCCTTCTCTTTTCAGTTGTCTGAATTCCTTGGAGATCTATCATATTACACTTTAGGTTTGTGATGAAGCTCTGTCTGAGTCACATGGTAAAACTATAAATGCACCATTATTTTAAATACGCTAGAATTGAAGAATTGCTTTCTAACCCATATGTTTTGTGATCTGTGTGAGATTTCTCAGGTTTATCTCATCCCATGATTTCCTATTAACAATTCCAGGCTCATCACTTTCATTCCCGATTTCTTCCTGCTCTCAAATTTTCTCACAGTGATTTGTCGCTTCCTTTGATGCAGCTGCCAAAAAATGATGCAATTTTTATCTTACGTTTTCAAGGATATTTGATCATTCTGCAATTGCTAATGTTATCATTTAAGTCATCCTTTTATTACAGTGATGGACCTGACTTTCATGTGGCCACTTCCACTGGGCCAGAGTCATGTGGAGTTAGCCTGATGGAAGTAGTTGGAAGCCCGCACTTTATTCATGGTTGGCCCTTCATGTAAATTTAATCCGCAAGCTGCCACCATTAAATAGGTTTTGATAGCAGCTTGTCAATTGGGGTTGCGGGGGGGGGACTGGAAAACCTGATCCTGGCCCTTCCATGGAGCCAAGTTGGTTGTCGTAAAGTTAAAAAGGAAAAGAGAGGGCCAGGGAGGGTCAGGAAGGTGTAGATGTTTGTGGGGCCAGGAGTTTCCTAGGCTGGCCATTTTGAGGCCCCCAGAAAAATGGCAGTGAGAATGGGGCTGTAAGTGCTTCACTGTGATTTTCACTGTGCCCAGCGATGATAACATTTGTCCCCTTAGAACCTTGTGTTTCTCTTAACATGTTTATTTACTACATCTCTTAAGGCAGTGTTCCTGGGCCAAGGAGCTGAGACCCGGGAGCGACTATAATGGAATGGTTGCCAAAGCCTGAAAGAGAATGGGAAGATAAGAAGCAGTGATCGGGCAGTAAGTCAGTGTCAGGCAATACTAGTGGTGATGGCATTGTGCACATGCTGGTAGGCATTAATGAAGCACCTTACATTTAAACACTTCAATTTGGTTTGTTTATTGGGCTATAGTAAGTGTCAGCTGTAGGTCTGTGGGTAGCACTCTCACCTCTTAAGTCAGTAGGTTGTGGGCTCAAGCCCCAATTCAGAGACTTGAGTACAAAATCCTGCTGATATTCCTTGTGCCAGCACTGAGGAAGTGCGACACTGTCAGAGGTGCTATTTGCTAAAGAGACACAAAACTCTGCCTGCCCTCTCAGATGAATGTAAAAGATCCCATGGCACTATTCAAAGAGGAGTGGGGAAGTCTTCTTAGTGTCCTGGCTAAAATTGATCCCTCAACCAACATTACTAAAACAAATCATCTGCTTATTATCACATTGGTGTGTGGGGTAGCTTCTTGTGTGCAAATTGGTTGCCGTGTTTCCTACATTACAACAGTGACTACACTTCAAAATGTACTTCATTGACTGTAAAATGCTTTGGGACATTTTGAGGTCATGAAAGGTGTTACAGAAATGTAAGATTTCCTTCTGAATTTTTTTATAAGACCACTAAATTTATTGTAGAACATCCAAACTTACCAGAATACTGTGGTATCAACATATCCTGAGCCAGCCAGAAACCTCATAACATACTCCACCAGCTCACCCAAGCAGAATTATGATTTGTGAGCATTGAAAGGTTACTTTATCGCAGAGCTCATCACAGTTGTGTCCAATCCCTGCCTAAAGCTTATGCAAGAGCACTTCAATCATGGGTTACTGAATAGCAATAAGGAGTGTGAATGTGGGTTGAGTTTCCCCTGCCTAACCCAGAAGTGTTGATGCTAACTGTAGGTCTCCACTGAACCCAGGCTGAAATCAGCTAATTCAACACTGATTGGGGAGCAAAACTAGGGACCTTCCCAAACTGTATGGCTCAGCTCACTGGGGGAGCTATATGCTCTCAAGCATTTTAACAGAAGTTCAAGCATGATTCTGACAGTTTGCAGTATTCACATTTAAAAACAACCCCACGTCTGAGACAGGAAGTCACTTCTGAAGTTGGCTAAAATCTCATAAAACTCCTAAGTCACTCAGGCAGTTAGTCAAATGTTTATGGATGTTCAAACGCGTGCACAAAGCGTTCCGAACATGCTCATTTTGAAAACAAACAGTGTCTGATGACAGGAAGTCATTTATGAAACTTGCTTAGAGCACGATGAAGTGTTTTGAAGTTAATGGGCTGGTAAGTCAGTGTTTGTAGATACATACAGGTCCCAGCATGCCCATTTTCAGAAATAACTCGCCGCCTGATCGGTTAATCACTTATGAAGTCTGGTTAAAAGCCTGACGAAGCATTTTAACTGACTGCTCTGACCAGTTAGCATGAAAGTACCATAACCCAAGAACCGTAACTCTATAGGAAGGGTTAATACATACCTGAACATATTGTTTGGATACGAATTATACCCTAAAGAATTTCGTAACTTATTTTCTCTCATAACACACATAAATTATGACAGTTCTGTTTGCAATGAATATTATTTTTATGTTCTGTCAAACAGGGAATCTTCTGGATTACCATGTAACAATTTTTGTACTTCAGCCATCAATTACTCATCCTCAAACACTGTTCCCACACTTTCCCAAACTTCATTAAAGCTTGTACCACATAAATCATTTAGACCTTTTTGGACCACAGCCCTCTGTGTTATAGAAAACAAAACTTAACAAAATGTGGTTGTTATGTGGCAGACAGAAACAAATCCAATAGGATTAAGCATTTTTAATAGTAGCAGTCACTTGTGAAACATACAGCATGTCAGAACACATTTAAAGAAACAAAAGAGCTGATACAAGAGATTTTTATTCACAGATCAGCCATTACATTTCTGCAGCATATCTGGCAAAAAAAAACCTTGTAAACAGTATAATGGTGAGCAGTATATATATATATATATATACAGTTACGACCAGGTGAGAAAGAGGTCTAGGGTTCCCTTTCGGCCTTCACCTGGTCTTACTGTAACAGGGTTTAATTTTAAACACACCGTGTTTTTAGCTCCCCCTTGGTGAATCCTTGTTCACCGCTTTCCAATTATAAGGCAAAGAAACCAGCACTAACAGGCTTTCTTAGGTTTAAAGAAGAAAAGTTGAAATTTATTAAACAAACTCTAATTCGGTTGACGCCTACGGACACACGACGCACCCACACTTGCATGCATATGCGATACACACATGCAGATACAGACAGAAGAGAGCAGAAGAAATAAAGTGGAAAAGTTGAGACAATATCTGAAGAGTTGTTGTTACGGTTCTTCGAGCTCACTGTAGAGTCCTTGATTGTCGGTAGATCTTGCTTTTCGTTGGGGCCCAGTATTCTTCTTAAACCTTGTTCGCTGTAGGAGACTTTTCTCCCTTGGGGTTCTTGTGTCTTCAGTGGAATCAGTGGCTTTTGAGAAAGAGATGGGAACAGACAGACAGGAGAGAGATCGTCTCAGTCCAGGAGCAAACAACTTTCTGCCCAAACTGTTTGTACAAAGTCAAAAAACTGAAGTTGCCCAGCAGGTTAGTCATGTGACTAGCTGGTTTGACCATGTCCGTTTGTGTATTTGGCCATCTTAGCAGTCAACCTGGAATGCGAGCTACACCATCTTCAACGTCTGGTGATCAAAAGTCCATTGTGGGTTGAATGTCAGGGAATGGCTGCTTTGCCCTTCCAAACACCATCTGTTAATATGCAAATGTCTTTTCAAGTCATGGCTGATCTGTTCAATGAGTCCTCCCCTCACTCCAGCAACAGTTTAAAATCAATTTTCATGACAAAATTAATGTACCTCATTCTTGGCAAGTAGGGGCCTAGCATTACTATATATATACATATATATATATCCTGTGATTCTCTGATTCAACCTTTTTGATGCAAAACTTTACAGTTGAAAAATAAACTATTGGCAAAAAGGTTTTATGTTGAAAGCAGATTCCCTATAACTACATGGACGCATTCAGAAACAAGGTCACATACTTGGCTATTGTTTCTTCAAATGATTTTAATGCTGTGATTATTGTTACTAAGAGGGTTAAAGAAAAACTGGCTCAGAATTGTTTGGATTGGAGATGATTTCTTTTTAATGTTCCCACACTGCTCTACAGCAGTAAACGTTCCATTATAAAGCACAGTTTCTCACAAGCAGAACATTTGTGGACTTCACACATTGTCACTTTGTCAGAATCACCCAAAACTGTCCCAGCAAGGCTTTCAGATATGATGGGAATTTTTGCCAATGCAAGAAATTTAGACACATGGGAAAAGTCAATGGAAATAAACAGAATAAACCGGTTTTAAAACAAATATTCCGGAGGGTTGGGCAGTAGGGGTATAAATTTCATGTGTTAGAATTATCACCCACCAAATTGAGTGTAGCAAGTTTCTAGCTGATTATTGTAATAGCTGCTCGTACAGTGGAATATGCTCCAGTTAGTAACAATTTAATCCAAACGGCTTTTAGTGGTCGAATGCTGGTTGACTCATAACACACACAGATCTCTATTGCATTGCTCAATGCAAGCTATATATGTTGCTTTATAAGGAGTGTTATCCCAAAAATACACAATGTCTTATTCTGCTAAGGTGCGGCAATGACCCTTTAAGGGCACCAAGTCTAATCGTTAAGCAAACACAGGCTCAAATAAATTAAGTGTTTAATTGTTGATTGGTCAGAAAACTTTGCTGATTGGTACGTGCTTGTCAGTTTCACGCTGCAACTCAAAAATATCCAGCATTTTGACCTTGTGTAGCATTAGTAAGAAAGTGCAACATCTGGAGTATCATGCATGCATTGCTATATAATTCAAGCATAGCACTACAGGTCTTAACATGTTTCTTCAATTTTATTTATACTGTGCAAAATAATAAGCTTACAAACATTATGGACATGCAGGTGATCTTTTTAAAACATTCGAATCTCACTGCTTAATTTTATTTTATCTGTAAGACAACGCAAAATGTTGCACACGTATAATGTCTCGAGTCATGTGACCTGACGCAGGATTCAGCAGACATGAACGCTGGAGCTGCTAATCAACCGTGCCAAATGGGAAGTGCACAGCACTATCACAAACAATAATTCTAACACAGGCTGCAATCTTTTAATTGCAAAAATCAGGAGGGTTGCCAACACTGGACTCAATGGATTCTGGCCTTACAATTTGTAGCTGATCCAACCAATAGAGACATCTGCACCAGAATGTATTTTGTAGATGTTAGCTTATTAAAGTGCCCCTGTAGCATCATAACAAGTTTCTCCGCATCACTGTTGCAGATGCATTCTGATTGGCTCATCAGTTGGCACATCCATGTTGCCTTAACAAATTAAATCTTGGAAAAATTGCCTTTTTTCCAAAATATTGTATGAATGAATTATTTAAAAATCTGAGCAGAGAAATTAACACTTCTTCAATACATTTTTTTGCACCAAGAGAGGAATCTCATCTTACCCATTTTCTTTCTGGCTTAGTGTCTATAATAGTATTTTTACATCAAACTGGAGAGAGAAAATCACAGCTGTTGAAAGATACAGGGAATGAATTCAGAAATTTTATGCGAACTAAGTGAATTATAATACAACACTGATCAGTAAAAACAGATCATCTGGTCGTTCAGCTCAATGTTGTTTGTGGGACCTTGCTGTGTGCAAATTGGCTATGAAGAATTTGGAAATATCCTGAGTTCATGAAAAGCACCGAATAAATGCATGCTCTTTCTTTCTATTAACATTGCTGGACTTCCGGAACAAATAAACTTATATCTCACACGTTCCAACAGCAGAACAAGTCTTAACATTTTCCAGCAATTGTGCATACCAAGGCATGAAATCCTTTGTTCATAATTACAAGCCACTTGTTTACTCATGTAGTTTCCTTCCCACGGTAATCTTTTCAGAAATGGATACGTTTTAAGAGACAAAACACTATCTATTTATTAGATGAAATAACAGTGAGCAGGAATAGATTATAGGGATATACTGTTCCCTTTTTGATTTGAGGCTTGTACATACACTTACATAGTGGCCATCCTATCCAAGTAAATACCGGAGTTAGTTTAGAAGCACAGGGAATCTCAGAATGCGCTCGTTTTGATGACTGTCCATAATTTTACAGAAAATGGTTCTGTAAATATGAAAATATGAACATATTTCTGTCAAAGATACAAAAAACAATGGGCTGAATTTTAATTGTGCACTGTGGCACGTTTTGAACTCGGCGGCCTTCCGTCATGGAAGTGCCGCCGAAGAGCCCCCACGATGACATCATCGGGGCGGTCGCTGTGTCCCTGGCAACGGCGTCCGGCGCCACCGTGCAGGCACTGGTGTTATTTTTTAAAGGGCTTTAAGTCCTTAGATGAAGTTTTAATCTTTAAAGGCAAAGTAATTGGAATTTTTATTAAACAGATAATAAAGATACGGAGGCCCTTTCCCAACTCCCCTCCACCCCCCATGGTCATTTCAATGCCCGATATGACCAACACTTGCCTTTTTCCCTACCCGATCTTTCCCCTCCAACCTTCTAACATTTGCCCTTCAACCCCTTCCCACCACCCCCACATCCAATAAAAAGTTATTTCCCCGCTCCCCCATCCCTCCTGCCCTGAAAATTTAATTCCTCCCCCCTTCCCACCAGGTTCCCGCCTTGAAACTCCATACGGAGCTCCGAAGGCACATGAAGGACGAACGGCGGCCGTAAAATCGGCGTGGGATGGCTGCCGCCTGCAGGTAAGTTCATTTACATTTCTTTATTGTTAATTTGCATATTTAGATGAAGGGCCTGCCACCAGATATCGGGGGGGGGGGGGGGGGGGGGTGCTGCACTGTGGTCCCCCCGCTGCCGGTAATATGTGGCGGGCCCTTCTTGACGTCGTAGGTCGAGGCGGGCCTCTCCCCGCAGAATTTTACCGGCCCCCTCGCCGCGACCCACGGCATCGAGGACTGGTAAAATTCAGCCCAATAAAAGACAATAAGACATTAATTGTATCAAATTAAAATTTGGGTAAGCAATTATTCCTGCTTATAATCAGATCTGTTATCGAGTTTTGACCAGGTGATTTTACATGCATGAAATGTTAAGAATGGTTTGCTAAAAATGGCCTATCACATATTTAAATTTACAAACTTAATGAAAACCTCAAATAAAGCGTTACACTAATATTGATGTCTGATTAGTAGCTAAGTTAGGTTTTTCAAATACTCATGTACAAGATTAGTGGACTATGCCCTAAAAAGAAAAGAAAGACTTAGGTATATACTGCCTTTTACTGCAGTACTCCTCAGTACTGCACTGGGGTATCAGCCTTGATTTTTGTATTTGTCCAGATATTCTAATGAAATTGAGTCAATGATGTTATTTTTAAATATATTTAATAGATTTATATGCCTGTCCAACATCAAGTCACAGATGAATAACATTTTTGCCAATATAGGCAAGGCATCAACTTAACATTGCCGGAACTGAAGCCAACGTGTTTAGTTCTTGCAAAAATCTCTGTGCCCTAGTCTCTGATCCCATCTCTTTCTCTCTCTCTTCAGCTGCTCGCTCAAGCTAATCCTGATGGTCCAACTTTAGTTTTCTGTCTCCTACTTCCCAGTCACCACCAAAACTGCCGACTGCCATCACCACAACACCAACCACATTGGTCCCTATCTTACCCCCACTGTTGCTGAAAATCTCATCTCAGCCCTTGTCACCTCAAGTCTTCTCTATTTAATGCTCTCCTCACCAACCTCCCAAGTTCCCATCTTACATAACTACAACTTATCTAAAAGTTTGCAACCATATCCTCGTCTGCATTAAATCCCACTCTCCTATCAACAATGCCCTGTTCGCCAGACATCAAATTCAAAATCTTCTATGTTTTCTTCACAGATTAAACTCTTTAGTAAACAAGGCTTTTATTTTCAATTTTAGGCTATAGGGTTTTTAAATAAAAAATGAGACTGTTAACCACCTTAAATTAAAATCTACTTAAATCTAGGTTGAGTCTTCAGTGGAATGTAACATTAACAATCCAGCAACATCAACAATTCATCGAAAAAATTTAGATTTTGAAAACCACATGATTTCTTAATGCAACAAATTCATATACACTGGATTTTTTTAATAGACACAATAGATCAGTGTGGGTAGAATTAATACTGGGAAACATCTCATACGTCAACAAACATTGTAGCATATTGAGCTCAGCTATATTGTTTTAGGGATGGGGTTATATCTGTCCTCTAATGAACAGGAAACTATTGTTATTTCTTTCTCTCTATAGCTTCTTGACTGCAACATCTCTGAAATATGAAGGTAGACAAAAGGCCTGGTTTCATACGTCTACCATTGCCCTCTTTGACCAACTGTCAGAAGATGTGTTACACAGCACTGCACCCAATATTTCCTCTCCCTGCAGTAAAACACTATACCTCTGCTTTGTATAGCTCACTGGAGAAAGAATCAGACTAATATCCTCCCACCATATGGTGCTGTGAGTTATTACTTTAACTTGGAGAATTAATGCATTAACACACAGCACGACCATGCCACCAAGTCCTGATCTTTGCAATCAGAACCGTCTGAGAAAAATGACTGCATAAAATGATCTCATAAAAGACACATGTAGATGGTTTCAGTTGAAGCTAATATTTACCTGCAACTTTGCCAGAACACCTTTCTAAGCATCATGGCAAGAAATGCTGAATATCGATGTGAAATTAGGTTGTAAGCTACATTGTAGATCTTGTGATGAAATGTCAGGCCTCCATTGAGTTTAATTCTGGTCCTGAATTACATATTGTAAATCAACTATCAAATTAGCTGTTTCTACAGCTACTTGCAAAGCATTAAGTTTCACGGTGTAGGAGTCCAAGACTAATTGATCTGGGAAATATTCACTAGGTTTCTCAAGGGGCATTGCTGGGCTAACTATTGCTGTTCTATTACCTAGAACAGTCCAGTTCAGATTTTTTTGCGCTGTGTACAAACCACAAGCACATCTAGAAAAAATCTCCGACCAGTCAGTGTGCAGAGGCATTTTGGGCAAAACTGACCAACGATGGCCGTACTTAGTGTCAACGAAGTTCTCACCACCATCATGTTCCAGTGAAGAAGCAGTACGCTCCAGGGAGTGGCAGAAACTGTCAGCAACAATTCTGTACTCGGTTTGAGAGCAGCCCAGCTCTGCCAATTTATCATCAGTCACAGAGTGGCTCTGTGAAAAGAGTTCAGCTTAGAAAATGCTCCACAATATTCGATTAATTATGCCTGTGATACACAATAGTTGCAAAAATCATCTTCAAAATTTTTATTTCTACTGAAAATTAACTTGATTTCATCATACTCTAATCCAGTATATTGACTATCAAATAAATTATATTACTTGTTCTTGTATACGCTCACAACATCTACGGCAGCAAAACATCTATTCCACCAGTGTGCAAGATAAACCTCTAAATTTTCAGATTATGAAAATCTATGTGAAGATATTACTGCTAGCACTTTTTTATACTATGATTTTCTAAAATCAAAATCAAGGCGGGATTTAACTTAAACAATTTATACCAGTTTTCATCAAATTATATGCAAATGTGCATGAAAAAAACATATGACAAAAATAGCTCAAATGAAAAGAATCCAGCTTCAAATTTGTAAATATAGTTTTGAGCAATTCTGGTTAGCACTTTTATTATCTATAACTGCACAGAGTAATAATGAATTGGGTAAAATAATTGTGAAGAAATCTAATAAAAAGGTTGAGATGCTGTCCAACACTGTGAGGGAAGTTTGAATGTTTCATTGTCATTGGAACTATGAGGTCAAATTATTTCCTTTGCAATTGCTCCCCTTTGTTATTTTTGAATTGAGTTCATGTCTTTTTTTGTTCTTATTTTCCTTTATTTTTCCCTTGGTGGCAGGTGTCACAGAACATACTGAGAACCAGACTGTTCTATGCAGTTGATGTGCAATGATAAGCCACATTAAAGCATTAAAATTATGAGACAAGCAATTTTTCCATTACTTAATGTATATATGAAACGTGCACACACGCAATCGATCTCTCATGGGGAGTCAAGGCCCATTTTACTTTTTCAGATCAAGATTAGAGGGAGTAGTACAACGTTGGGAATGAGATGAAGACAGGAAGGGAAGAAAAAAGTATGATGTGGAGTGGGGGGTGGGGGGAGACTAATAGAGAGGGAGATGAGGTGAGAAAAAGAGAGGATGGAAGAGGATGGGGAGTAGGAGCAGAAGAGAGAGAGGGCAGTAGGCGGCAGTAGAAGGGAGGAACAGAGTAGGAAAGATTGGAAGTAGGAGATGTGTGAAAGGAGAAGGGAACAAGAACATGGGGGAGGGTGGGACAGGAATGGAAGGAGAAAAAAGGGAAGGGAACAGAGGGCAAGAGGGAATGGGAGTGAGGGGCACAGGAAGGGTTGTTATTCAATAGGAGTGGGCAGGGTGCCAAATACTATGACTTAGTGTAGGCTATCACACAGTATTAGGTGCTGCTCAATTGTCCCATAATGTTACTTTTTCAGCACTCCCTACTGATGCAGTACCTTTGGATCCTGTGGTCTTTTATTGTTTTTAATATATTATTGATATATTAGTCAATTTAGCATGGTGTTGCACATTGGAAGTCAACATCAAATGTAGTACTAGGTGACACAGAGGGCAGGGCAGACAAGCATATTTCAGTACAAATTTTAAAGCAATACATTCTGTTCGGACATTTTAAGTTATACTTCGATTTCATATTATTTTTAGCTAAGCAACAAAATTTATAATCATTTGGGTAATTGAGCAGTAACGTTCCATGGAGCACAGGGCTCTTCCATAGTACCGGTTGAATAGCTGGGAACTGCAAAGTTGAGGTGCTGTAGTGCCATCATTGATGGGAGGGCATAATTACAAGGTGACAAGTTTATATAAACAGATTCCATTCCAAGCATGGACATAGGAATTACAATGGAGAAAAATTGACACAGTAAATGGATATAGGTATACCATCTTTATCAGTGTTTTTTTTCATTCATCAAGTATTTCATTTTGTATCTTCTGAGAGGGGACCAAAACTATTCCTTATTGCAAGTTTTCAAACATATAAATAAAACTTCTATGGACCAGCATTAACTGAAGAATAGTTATTTTTGAAGATCTGTCAAATAAAGCACAAACCTTATGCCCAACATAAGTAGCTAGATGACTTTCAGTACAGCCTCCTCCTAGTACAGCCAAAGGTTCTTTGAGTGCGAGTCGCATCACACATTCTGCAGATTGACAGACAATCTGCAACATACAAGTAAATAAACTTAGCAAAGAATGCATGCAAATTTTATGTAAAAAAATTCTGACATAACTATCCTTTACATTATCACCTCAATCAAATGAGCATGTTTGAAGGAATAGATAATTTATCTTACACTTGCAGGGAACAATTCGAACACTATTTTCAAGTAAACATTTTCTATCCTCCAGGAGGACTATAAATCCATGGGAAAAAATAAAGTACACTAGATGCACACTTTGAAAACAAATATTTCTGTGGAACAAGAAGAAGTCACTTTGAACTGAGTGCTGCAACCTGCTTCAATTGTCATTTCTTTCTGATTTTATAATCAAAAAATCATCAATCTAACATTAGTTAGGCTTAAAGGGAGCTTCACATTTAAAAGAAATTTAATTTCAATTACTTAATTAAGTCTTCTTTAAACTGTGTGCTGTCATGTTGCAAAGAAACATTATACAAATTATGTCATCCCTTTTCAGTTCTTTGGAATCCAATGAATTAAGTTTCATAATTTTCAAGACATTAGATGTAGGGAAAACAAAAAACAAAGCTTACAAAAACTGTTGGATCAAAAAAAAATTCCCAGTTGTTCTTAGCTATGTGCTGCAGTGCATGAAATAGTGTACTTTTTCACTGGAAGGAAGAAACTGATTTTCCTTTTTGCAATGCATTCTAGGAAAATTTCACCATTATAATTAGCACATTGTAGCTTTGCTATAAAGCTTTGTAAATACATTTATTTCATATATAAACACAAAAAATTAGATCGTTTACAAACCAAAATTCTCCACAAGGTTTTACAATGCAGCTATAGAGTGTAATCCAGCCACAACAGTCTCATCCGTCCCAGAGTGCACTTCATAAAGGAGCAACGTTGCATGTTTTCCTTATAGTGAAACAATGCAGTTTATTTTTGTGTCTCTCTGGAACACAGAGCAAATGAGCAAGAATATTTGGGAAAGAAATTTGCTTGTGCGTGAACTGTAAAAACAATTCTTTAAAAATAGTTTTCAAGATTCTTTAATATTAAATCTCTCTGCAGCTTTCCAAGATATAACTTCAAGTTTCCTTTGAGAATGAAATCCCTAACAGTGTTCCCTGAATTAGTTGGCAGGTTATTCCACAAGTTCGTAATGTTGCATGAGAAAACCTTTCTTCTGAATTGGTAAATGTTTCATAATGTAAAAGCAACTATCTTATCCTGCAATCCTGATTAAATTAAACAAAACTGCTAGCTTGCACTTCATCTGCTCTTCTTTAAAGAAAACTCCTAGTTCTTTTGCCTTGTGAAGAGAATAATCTTTGTTCTCTTATTTTGCCTTCATAGTTCAATGATCCAAAATATCATTGTATCCTCCTTCTCCTTTCTAATAGATCAATGCTTCTTTGGAGGTCTAGTTACCGACACTGAATACAATAACCTAAGCACCGTCTTCTCAGCATATTATACAGAGCTAAACAAACTTCCTTGGAATTGTACCCCATAATGATAGCAATGCAGCTTGACACTCACATTGCAGATACTTTTTAAAGTAACAGTCTGCAAGGAATTCCAATTTCTTTTACTCTTCCGACATCATGAAAGTTATTACCACCCAATTTGTAATTGAAGTTTTTTTCTGCCTATATCCAAGTCTTTGTGATAATGAATGTTAAATACCATTTTCTTCTTATTAGACCATGTAATGAGTGCTTCTGGATCCCTTTAAATATCTGACTCTACTAAGCATTCTACCATCCCACACTTTTCTGGGCCGTCAGCAAATTTAGACATTCTGCTTCTAATCCTCTAATCTAGCTCATTTGTAGTCTGTGAAAAGTAGAGATCTAATGACCGGTCTGTGCATTGTCCACTAGACATCACCAAGCTCAAATAATTTGCGTTAATAATTAGCTTGAGTTTCTTGTTGTCTAACCAGTTTTTCATCCACTAATTATATAATATTACTTGTTCCTTTGACATGTGAACTATTGCAAGCCTCACAGGACGACAAGTAATATCTAAAGAAAATGTGGGTTTTATTATACTTTAACAGGAACATATATATGTATGTATAAACAGTTACTGCATGAGCCACATCTAAACACATCTCACTCTGTCGGGCCACACCCACAACTAACTGGTCATATGTGACATGTCGTCATGTCCTCTGGTGATTTTCCCTTGCCATTTTTAAGGTGGTCCGCTCTTAAGGTGGTCCCTTCTTAAGGTTGTCCCACAACATCTCCCTTTTTTCCAAAGATAAAAACATATGTACAATATATAATGATGTTGCGGTTCAGACTAACTGGATTAAAACAAAATATTATTTACAAGTTAGTAAGTTTAACACTTTTTAAAATGTAGAGGAGGTTTGCTTATTCATGCTGATCTTGTTATCGTACACCTCTTCCCAGGGCTGAACTCCTCTTTACGACTCCTCTGAGATTCCGGTGACTCGAAACTCTGGTTAGCATGTTCTTCCTCTGTGCTCATAGCCTCTATACATTCATCTTCAGACTTTGTCTTTGAACGAGTCCGTAATGCCACAGCGTTGTCACATGTAGTGTTGTCATGCAGCTCTCTGAGTTGACTATAGTTCCATCTGAGAATCGCACCATTGGGTGTCTGGACCTCGTACGAACTGGGCAGGTTGCATATCTTCGCAATCTCTGCAGGATACCAAGTTTCCGACACATGATTAAGGACTCTGACCTTCTAGCAATCGAGCTAATTCTGGCCCTGCTTGCCTGTCGTACGATGCCTTCATCTTTCCTTGTTTAGAAAGCTTAGAAAAATGATGACTGGCAACATCACCAATCAACGGCAATCCCTCTAGCCTCCGGGTACTTGCTGCAAGTACTGAAGTCTGAGGAGAGACTCCCTGTCATATCGCCTTTTCATGTCAAGATTCCATTCTTTGTGTCATCCTTTACATGGACTGACCCGATACACGTGAACTGATTATTTCCTCCCATCTTCAGTGCATTACTGAATTCAGGTATTGTGACAATTCATAGACCGCGGCGTACTGGAAATCTTGTGACAGTTGGTCCAGTTGTGCCTACAATATAAAACATTTGTGGTAGCCAGTTAGAGCTCCCATAACTGCACTGTAAGGTTATTGTTAGAATGCACTTGATTGGAGAACGATTGTAGGCAGTCAGCCTGGCTGTGGTGAGTCATACAATAGATTCCCATTTCTTTAAGTACATATCCTTCAGAATAGGGATGGGCAGAATATTTGCACTTGCTCTGATGTCGATTTTTACTCTGAACTTATACTCTTCTGCAGACATATAATCCCAAACATAGCGAATGCCTCAGATTGCATGATAGCATTGACATGCTGATCCAAATTAACTATGTCAAATGCTTATCGCTGTTCGTATGAGAGCATTCTTTACCTATGCCCTCCTGACAAACTGTTGCCCTGTTGACCTGTTGTACTTGCTTGGGCTTTTGTTGTAATTTGGCATACCTTTTGTCGCGTTTGCCATCCTGCCTTGCAGACATTCTCTCTGCATGTGATCTGCCAGCACTCCTGTGTGCAGTATCTGAGCTCGGCCTTCTGCACTGCCTTGCCCAATATCATCACATGTCAAGCTTTGCACTAGTCCTGGTACGTCAGACAACGTGAATTGGGTGAGTCATGCCACAATTTTCACAAGGTTCAGCAGACTTCTGAGCCTTGATTACCATATCAATTGTAGTAGCCACCCCCGACGCCTGTAACTGTTCATGCTCAGACATGATGGCTTCAAATTTCCTTCCATCATTAAGTAGTGCATATATGATGTGTCCCTTCTTCTTTTCCAGCAGGTCTTTTTGAAAGTCCTCTATTGGAGTAGACACGATTACTAGCTCCATAACCTATTCTGACAATTCAATATCTGCAAAGTCCAGAAAGACACATCCATGGCTCACTCAGGAAGCTAAGGAGAGTATTAGACTAAAAGAAGGCTTACAATGTTGCAAAAAATAGTAGCAAGTCTGAGGATTGGGAGTGTTTTAGAAAACAGCAAAGGGCCACCAATAAGTTGATAAAAAGGGAAAAAATAGAATGAGTAAACTAGCCAGCAATATAAAAACAGATTTTAAGAGCTTTTATAAGTACATAAAAAGGAAGAGAGTAGCTAAAGTAGACATTGGTCCCTTAGAGGCAGAGATAGGAGAAATCACCATGGGGAATGAGGAAATGGCAGAGGAAATGAACAAATATTTTGTGTCTGTCTTCACAGTAGAAGACACAAGTTCCATACTAAAAATAGGCAGTAATCTAGGGGCTAAAAAGAATGAGGAAATTAAGGGTATTGACATCAGTGGAGAAAAAGTATTGGAGAAACTTGAGGGACTAAAATCTGACAAGTCCCGGGACCAGATGGCCTACATCCGAGGGTTCTAAAAGAGATAGCTGCAGAGATAGTGGATGCGCTGACATTCCTTAGATTCAGGAATGGTCCTGTCAGATTGGAAGTTGGCAAATGTTACGCCATTTTCAACAAAGAAGGCACAGAGGAAACTCTCAACCCTTTTAATGAAATGTGCTTTTCTCAAATCGCATTTCATTCCACTGGGTGTGGAGGTGTCATGCTAGGCCCCCACCTGCCAAGAATGAGGCACATTAATTTTATCATGAACATTGATTTTAAACTGTTACAGGAGTTAAGAAAGGACTTGTTAAAAGATCAGCCCTGGCTGGAAAATACATTTGCATATTAACAGACAGTGTTTGGAAGGACAAAGCAGCCATTCCCTGACATTCAACCCACAATGGACTTTTGATCACCAGACGTTGAACATAGGAGAGCTCACATTCCAGACTGACTGCTAAGATGGCCGAATACACAAACAGACATGGTCAAACCAGCTAGTCACATGACTAACCTGCTGGGCAACTTCAGTTTTTTGAATTTGTACTAACAGTTTGGGAAAAAAAAGCAGAATGCTCCTGGACTGAGAAGATCTCTCCTGGCTGGCTCGCCACAGCCTCTCCTGTCTGTCTGCTCCCATCTCTTTCTCACAAGCCTCTAAATCCACTGAAGACACATGAACCCCAAGAGAGAAAAGTCTCCTCCAGCGAACATGGTATAAGAAGAATACTGGGCCCCAACGAAAAGCAAGATCAACCTACAATCAAGGAATCTACAGTGAGCTTGAAGAAAAGTAACAACAACTCTTCAAATATTGCCTCAACTTTTCCACTTTATTTTTCTTCTGCTCTTTTCTGTCTATTTGCATGTGTGTATTGCATATGCATGCTAGCGTGGGCGCGTCGTGTATCTGTAGGTGTTAACTGAATTAGAGTTTAAGTTGAATAAATTTCAACTTTTCTTCTGTAAACCTAAGAAAGCCTTATAACTGGAAAGCGGTGAACAAGGATTGACCAAGGGGGAGCTAAAAAAAAACGGTGTGTTTAATATTAAAACCCTGTTACGGTAAGACCCGGTGAAGGCTGAATGGGACCCCTAGACACCTTTCTCACCTGGTCGTAACAAATGTATCCAAGTTTGCTGATGATACAAGGCTCGGTGGAAAGGTAAGCTGCGGGGTGGAAGTAGAGCGGCTCCAAAGAGATATATACAGGTTAAGTGAGTGGGCAACAAGATGGAAAATGGAGTATAATATAGGTTAAGTGTGAAGCTGTTCACTTTGGTCATAAAAATAGAAAAGCAGAATATTTTTTAAAAGATGTGAAACTGGTAAGTGATGATGTTCAGAGAGACTTGAGGGTACTTGTACAAGGAACGCACAAAGTTAACATGTAGGTGCAGCAGGCTATTAAGAAGACAAATGGCATGTTGGCCTTTATTGCCAGGGGGCTGGAGTACAGGAATAAAGAAGGCAGTGCAGCGAAGATTTACTAAATTGGTCCCTGGGATGAAGGGGTTGTCTTATGATAAGAGTCTGAGTAAACTGGGCCTATATTCTCTGGGGTTTAGTAGAATGAGAGGCGATCTAATTGAGACATACAAAATTCTGACAGGGCTTGATAGGGTAGAAGCTAAGAGATTGTTCCCACTGGTCAGGGAATCTAGAACACGGGGACACAGTCTCAGGATACAGGGTCAATCATTCAGGACTTCACTTAAAGGGTTGTGAATTCTTACTTTTGTTAGGACTCTTTATCAAATGGCTTTTGAAAATCAAGGAGCTTAATTTCACAGGATGCCACAGACTCTAAAGAAGCCAAATAGGTCTGTGAGAGACATAACATAAAGCCTTGCAAGAAACTACAGACCTGAGTAATTACCTCATTTTTCAGAACCCTTATTGTGAATTTTGGAACCCTATTAAATAACCTCCAATAGGAGAATTAAAAGTTAATATCGTTATAATATCTACTCCAAGAGAAACTGCCATGATCTACCAATCTTTGTCAAATTGTAGATGTTTTATAATCAGGCTAAATTTGCCCTTCTCCAAACCCCTCACCGCTACTAACAAATACAGTTTAGAAGTCAAAATTCTTTTTACTATATACAGTAAGACTTTTTTTTCATAGTTAACAATCCACAAGTTAAATCACCAGAATGATGACTCTCAATTGGGATTTTTTTTTAAATTCATTCATGGGATGTGGGTGTCACTGGCTATGCCAGCATTTATTGCCCATCCCTAATTGCCCTTGAGAAGGTGGTGGTGAGCTGCCTTCTTGAACCGCTGCAGTCCATGTGAGGTAGGTACACCAACAGTGCTGTTAGGAAGGGAGTTCCAGAATTTTGACCCAGCTGCAGTGAAGAAACGGCGATATAGTTCCAAGTCAGGATGGTGTGTGACTTGGACGGGAACTTGCAGGTGGTGATGTTCCCATGCATCTGCATATGCATTTGACCATTTTTATTAGTGAGTCACCCACTAGGCAAACCGTAAGAATTTATCTCCTTCAGTTACAAGCTGGTGGATGCAGGATGGAAAAGAATATTAGTCTCTTCTAAGAGAGAGGAAATCTATCATTTGCTAAATTAATTCTTTAATCTTGCTTCTTTAGTATAGCTCATGCAATACCCACTCTCCCATGTGGCAAAGAGTGATCTGCTTTGAAGTGCATGCTTTGCTACGTCTGTTCAGCCAAAAGGTGTCAAAGTGATAGAGAACTTGAAGAATTTGGCAGTCAATCTATTGATTCCCAGTAGCCCCCTCCTTTAGATGCTTGGATGATTTTTTTATGGGACAAGAAAGCGAATGACTGGAACACTGTAGGCCTGGCAGCCTTGCTTGAACTCATTGCTTCAGTAATGTCCTGGAATTCTTCCCATTAATGGTTTTCTGAACCTTGTTGAAATCTTTGCCTGAATCCACATATTTTAAAGTTGGGATTCAGAATAATACATTTGATGTACCATTCATGACTTTAAAACACAGAAGGTATCTTCCAGCATATTACACAAATTTACAATTTAGGATTTGTCACAAAACCAATTTTAAATGTAAAAGTATTAACCAAAGTACTCAACCATTAAACTTTACTAAACATTGACCCACAAGCTGAAACAGATACATCAACACACTGAGTTTTCGTTCACTTACTGACAAGAGCAGCATGGAACTAACTGAGGTGACAGTGGGTGAAAAGTAACAGAGAGAGGATCATCCAGCAGTGCTACAGAAATTGTACATGGAAAAGAATAACAAATCTAATTTTCAATGGCAATGCTTTATGCTGCTTAAAATGATCACTATATGAAAAGTGCAACATTGGCCTAGATGCCCTATCTGGAATTAATAAAAAAGACTTGAATTTATATAGTGTCTTTCATGACCACTGGATGCCCCAAAGCACTTTGCAGCCAATGAAGTACAAATGAAATCTTGACATTTTTCTTCCTGCAGGGTTTTGATGCTATTGATTCCAATTTCCCTACTCTTTTGTGTATAATCTTGTGTCATTTATTACTACTGTTTTGGACAAATTGTGGGCACAGCCTCAATAGTTTGTTTCTTTACACAATTAAGAAAATGGAAACACATCAACAAAGCTGGAATTTTCAGCTTCAATTAATTTGTGGTTCTGATTCACTTACCATTTACAAGTTTGTACTAGATGCAATGGATATTGACTGGCAGGTAATGAAAAATCACTGCATATAGACCAAGATATCCAGCACCCACCAGGAAACCAACACAACTCTGGCATGGAATCATGTAGCCTACCTTCAGCTCATTCACTCCAGCTTCACTTCGATTGCATATTAACAAACTACACACAGGCTTGTTCTCATTTGGGACCAGATGCAGGAATCGCTTGAGACCAAACTTCACAACACACAGATTCTTAACGTTACCATAGCAGCCAGGGGAAATGGGATGATAATATGAACCAATGGACTGTGCACCTAGTAAATTTAAAATGCCAAAAATTACAAAATTGCAGACCTTACAAAGAAATGGAAAAATCCACAAACTGAAAATTAACAATAATCCACACTAATTAACATGTCAGATTATGCAGTACATCAACATAATCACTGAGCAAAACATTAACTAAAGGAACATGGAAAGCTATCGCAAATGCTCAATGATAGACTTTGATGGTCAAACAGGTGGAGAATAAATGAGCAATTTGCCAGAGCAAGTGTGCTATTAAATTAATTCTTCATTAAAAAGATCAAATGATCTCAGTCTTATTGATATCATCCAAACATAGAAACTCACAGCACAGAAGGAGTTCTTTTGGCTCATCATGCCTGTGCCAGCATTTTGAAAGAGCTATCCAATTAGTTCCTCTTTATACGATTAGTTTAGCAGAGCTTATTCAGAAAAAAAAGGATGAAAGGTAAAAATATTTGGAATGTTTATTGCAGAAAACCTTTTGAAGTGTTGTAATTTGATCAACACTATTTCATATTCACCCCTAAACAAAACTAGGCAAAATTAAGTTTATGAAAATAAGGGGGCAGAATTTCTGCAGGGCTTCTCCTGACTGTCTGTCATAATTTCAGTGAAATTATGGGAGAAATCCCAGAGAAATGGCATGAACTGCACTACGGTGGATGATCAGGAGAATTTTACTGAAATACCAGGCAATAATTTTCTAACATTTTATTTTACCACATAAGACATACAGCTTCAGTACAGATGTGATAAGGCTAGAAAGATGAAGTTCTATTTTTCTTAAAATATTGTCTGAAATATATATTAATTAATTTGGAAAAGAAAAATTGTACCATTATAGGATCTAGTCTGCTGAGTTTGTGCCTCAGTGCTCACATGCGTAGCATCTCATTTTCCCTCATCTGCAGAGGTGAGGTCAGCTTTCACACGTATGCTACTTATTATTTAGCATATGCAGACTTGGCATATACTTCCAGTCATTTTAGACCATGATCATCACCAGCATGCAAAGTGTATAGGCCACTAGATTGGTTAGTAGACATGATTTCTATTTGTCTGCAAGGTTATTTGGTGTCATCATGGATGCCCCATGGTAAAGATTTGAGGCAATTTTGGTTAGCACTGCTAATATCCCCTTCATTGGCTTTATGTCCATTTTTTGATTATGCTTCTGTGAAGCAACGTGGTACATTTTACTACTTTAGAGGACCTCTAAAAATGTAACTGGTTATTGTTGTTGCCCAAATATTGCACCCTACATTTGTTTATTGTTGTTGTACTTTGTGAATACATTAATTATCCAGTTATTCAAAATGCTGCACCAAAACTGAAGTGGTTGTTTATGCAACATATTTTGATTTTTTTTGAAGAGTTATTTTTAAATTTGATCTTTAGTAGATCCATACAAAAACCATGCCACATGAATGCGTATACGGTTTATTAATATATTGCAAAGGACACCATTTTTGTGTTTATGTGGACAACTGATGGCACCATTGTATTTGATGTTTCTTTAGTCCAGGTCACAGGAGACTGACATACACGTGCCAGCTACATGTAATTTGCTACATTCCTTTCTCTGATGGCAGAACCACTGCTTTGGGCAGATGATCTGGCCCAGAATGGAAAACTGGAATTACTGGTGTAATTCTGTGTTCTACTATTTCCACGACACTATCAATGTCATACTAAGCTCAGTTTAACTAAACAGTCTATCTACGTTTTGTTGAAATCAGTAAAACCTGTGTTAATACAAACCAATAATTAAGGGTGAAACTGATGGGGTTGATCGGCTGAACATGGCATTTCTCTTTTGAAGGACTGTATTTTCTATGTGAGAAAGTGTCAACTATTGCCAGCCAAAATAGTCTTCTTCATAGAACACTTTACAATATACAGTATCTGATAGTCTGGTTTCCTGTATTAATTCAATAAGGTAGCCAAAAATAGAGTTGATTACAAAAGGTTGCAAAAGTATACCAATGGCATATTAATCTGAAAAGATGATTTGAAATATTTTAAGGCATTTGAAGTCAGCAATCTGCACTTGACTTCACAATAAAGATACCAAATTGTTTTACAGACAGATGTACAGAACAGTTTTAAAGAATATTATTTTGATGGCTTTTCAGAACAACCAGCCTTTGCCTGCCATATTATTGCATTGGAAAAACATTGCAAAAAAGTCGATCGAGTGCTGAATTGCAAAAGTACTGTTTTTAAAATTTATACAATACCCATGAGTCTATACCAATACTCATTTCCTATGTCAATAACAAAACCACAGAATCTGAATTTGCAAAAATAATGTAGAAGTAACAAGCAATACGCAGACCACTTAATTTGCATTCGCTTGTGAGAAAGACCTGAAGAACTCATTCGCACATGCAACATCTGTAAATTACAGTGCCCAGCCTTTCACACGCTCTAAATAAAAAGGTACAGTAAAGTGCCAACCCATTATTAGACTCCAAATAATCATTCAGTAACAGAAGCTTGTTTCATGGACTACTCCAGTAAAACTTACTAGTGCAACTATGGCATGAATGACTTAAGCTGAAAAATACAACTTTCAAACATGCTCCCTACTTGCCAAAAAATGCTGTGGTTTCATTAACTCTGCTCAGCATTTCCTGAAAAAGTCAGGTAGCAGTGTTCCTTCAATCTTGAATAAAAACACTTCATTTAAAATTTAAGTCATAAAACTACATTAGTACAAAATATTACATCTAACTAGGGTACTGTATGCAGAAAAGAATTCAATGTTGCAATGGAATCTTTGGATTTTCATAAACTGCAAGTGCAACTTTAGTCTTTGAATTCTCTCAGAATAAGTGGACTAAATTATTTACATCTGATGATTTTATGGGGCAATGGGTTAGCACATTCCTACATCATATTTAGGGCTCGGGACTGAATCCACTCGATACTGATTCCAGCTCTAAGGGTTTTCTGGAAATGGATTTCAACCCAGTCGTTATTGGGTATGGGCACACAGCACAAAGCACTCGGATTCAAACAGATTCCTTCTCTTGATTGATGTCCAGCGACCCTCATTGGAAGTTACTTGTGCATGGAAACCGGTTAAGAACAGGATCAAGTTCAGCTATGATACCATCACTGTAGAACAGTTAACTGACACTCATTGTCCAGGCTTCTACAGAAGTATAACCAATTGGAGAAAACTGGAACTTATGGAACATCTAGTCATTGATGATGTACTCACAAAAGATCACTAGGAACTGATTTTCACCAGGCATCAGTCTTTCACTCTAATGATATATCAGTACCAAAAAAAAGCATATCTAACATTCACAAGTTTTTATGTTGGTTTCATATATTCCACAAAGAAATTCCAAAGAACCTTTTCTAGACTGTAACAGCTTGAATTACTCAGAATTTTTGGATTGATTTTTTATTGTAACTGCACTTGCAATAACTTTAATATCTGTGAACAGAATTGGATTTTGATAAATTTCCTTTTGAAGATATTGGTCTAGAATTTCTTAAAAACTTGCAGTGAAACAAGGATGTAAGTATGGCATAGTGCCCATTTTAAGCGCAAAAGATGAAGGAAATTTGGGCATCAGAATTTTTTTTTGCTAACCCTTTTCCTCCATCTTAATTTCTGGCAAATTTCTCTGCTGCTCATTAACTGTCCCCATGCAAAAGAGCAGCTCATGTGAATATCCTGAATTTTGCTAGTTGTCTGCAGGTGCAGATTTAAGCAAAACAATTTATGCAAGTAGGGACCCCACAGTTTACAGTGTTTATTTACTTTTTCCTTACGGAGGCCTACATCTTTGAATTCCTTTTTATAGAATCAAATGCTAATTAAAATTGAAATGCTTTCCCAATGCACATAAATGATGGCTTGATGGCTTCAAATATTAATTTTCATGAAGAGGTTCTTAAAGAAGGAATGTAGCATAAATTCTGCACTTTCCTCAGATTCCGGTGGTTTACGCTGATTTCCACTTGCTTACGCCAGTCTTTATATTATGGCATAATACGATCGGCAGTACATTTCGGTGCAGGTGCCAATTGATGTAGAAACTGGCATATCTTTCGAACCAGAAGATTCTGACCAATTGTTGCCACAAAAATAGAAACATGTGACAAGAGAAAGTAAAGGGTAGAGGCAAAAGGAAGCTTCTCAGATTACAAAGATATGGTGAGGTGTTCTACGAGAATCAGTCTTGGTTGCTCTTATTCATACATATAAATAATGAGAAATTAGGAATTGGGGAGATATCAAAATTTGTTGATGGCTGCCAATTGTGAAAGACTTCAGGAGGGCACTAAATAGGCTACTGATGAGCACCAAGGTGGCACCTGAACTGTACAAAAATGTGAAGAAATTTGTTTTGAAAGTAATAGGAAAAAAGGTTATATCTTAAATGGCAAACATTTAAATTGAGTAGAGGGGCAGTGCAACTTTGGTATGCAAATACACAGATTACTCAAGATGGCAATGAAAGTAGAAAAAGCCATAAAATGGCAAACAGAAACCTTGATTTTGTAAAGGTATAGGGCTGGATGTTACGTTGGGCGGATGGGAGCTGGCCACCGACGTAAAAGTTGATGGCGAACCCACTTCCGCCTAGCCTGGGGATCCGTCCTACATTTTACTGGTCCCCAAGCTTTCATTGTTCCGAGGCAGGACTTCCACCGGTTTGAGGGATGTCCCGTCTCATTGAGCTGCTGGCCAATCAGTGGGCCAGCAGCTCTTAGTCCCAGCAGTGCCACTGGGAGTGGTGGCCACTGCTGGGTCTACAGCCCAGCCCACGGCAGATGAAGATGTGGAGCCGGGATTTCAGCTGAGTTTTGGTTGCCTTGCCGGAGGTAATTGGTCGGGCCCCGGCGAGGCAAGGGTGGTCATTTGGGGGGGGAGGTGGAGGGGGGCGTGTTGGGTCCTGGGGGTGGTTGGGGAAGTGGGGACAACCCTCAATCGGGCACCCTGTGCCTGATTTTCAGGGCCCACCCCTGGGGCGCGGAGAGGCCGCCAGCTTTTACCTGGTGGCCTTTCCCGGCTCCAGGCCACCCCCGCTTGTCATGCATAAAATCCGCGTGGAGGCAGGCGAAGGCCCTTAAGTGGCAATTAATTGGCAACTTAAGGGCCTTGATTGGCCTGGGGCGGGTCGCCCATTTATCGCCTCCCCCCCGCCCTACATAAAGTGGGGCAGAGGCAGGAACGGGTCAGGAAGGCCTCCCGGAGCTTCCCACTCCATTTTATGCCAACCACCACTAGCATACCCCCACCCCCCACCACCAGCCACCACCATCTGGCTCGTTGGAGTGGTGTAAAATTCCGGCCATAGAATAAAAAAGATGAAAGTATTGCCCAAGACCTTAGCTGAGCTGAGGTGGAGTATGCTGCACAGTTCTGGGCAGCCCATTGGAAATGGTGCATGAGAAATTTAAGGGGTGACCTGATAAAGGTCCTCAAAATTAGTGGGGTTATAAGGTAAACTGTGATGAGTTGTTTCCAGACTGTCAAAGGTCCAAATTTAAGTGTAGCACTGAGGGACCACTGCATCATTGGAGGTGCAATCTTTCAGATGAGACAAACTGAGGCCCCATCTGCCTGTCCTGGTGCACTAAAAAGATCCTGCAACACCTAAACAAACAGTGGGGACTTCTTCCAGTGTCCATGCCAACATTTATCTCCAGCCAAAACCAGCTATTGGAATGCTGCAGTATAATTTTCACTAATATGTTTCATTTATATTGTATTGAATTGAAAATCTCACTTTCTGCATCCATTGTCATCTCCTGATCAGGTGTAGTTAAGGCCAGACTATCTAGACTGTGTAAGTAATGTACTTTAACCTCAACTATATTTTCAATTTCATGCTCCAGTGCCACAATTTATTCATATTTTATTGGAGGAACACATTTCTCCCACGCACTATACAAGTAATGTGTTCTAAACAATGTTTAAGAACATTTCACCTTTATTATTATGGATTAAATTAGAAATTTATTCTTCCACTAATGAGTTTGTTGCAAAAAAGCATTCTGAAGTCAACACTCACTGCAGCCGAGAGCAGCATGTAGCACTGAATAACACTATGAAAAAATTATTATCCCACTCATTTGGCTTGTTCAAACAAATTTTGTTTGGGTGGTGGGCAGCACAGTGGTGCAGTGGTTAGCACCGCAGCCTCACAGCTCCAGGGACCTGGGTTCAATTCTGGGTACTGCCTGTGCGGAGTTTGCAAGTTCTCCCTGTGACCGTGTGGGTTTTTGCCGGGCCAAAGACTTACAGGTGATAGGTAAATTGGCCATTGTAAATTGCCCCTAGTGTAGGTAGGTGGTAGGGAATATGGGATTACTGTAGGGTTAGTATAAATGGGTGGTTGTTGGTTGGCACAGACTCGGTGGGCCGAAGGGCCTGTTTCAGTGCTGTATCTCTAAATTTGTGAAATGCAGTCTTTCTCTATCTGATATCTATGGCCAATGATTTACATTTGAAGTCATCTGCTGTTGTGTCGAACCTGATCATGTGTTCAGATGGCATCGACAAAGGGGAGCATGTAGAAGACCATGGGACTACGAATGGATCCTTGGGAGATCCAGCCTTGGATTAATGCTGAACTCTGACTATTCAAGCCTATAATTTGTTTCCAACCATTATTTTAATAAATATTTATATTAAATCTGTAGTCATTGCACAAAAAGTTATCTAAATGACGCATGTTTTAAGATATTTTAGCTATTTATAAACTGAAACCCATTCTATTTAAAAGTACCATCTATATTGGACTTAATGCTTGGCAACGAACCAGGCCAGGTGGCAGATCCATAGGTGGGAGAGCATTTCGGTGATAGTGATCACAACTCTCTGACCTTTACTATAGTCATGGAGAGGGACAGGAGCAGAAGGAATGGGAAAATATTTAATTGGGGGAGGGGGAATTACAATGCTATTAGGCAGTAACTGGGGAGCATAAATTGGGAACAGATGTCCTCAGGGAAATGCATGACAGAAATGTGGAGGTTGTTTAGGGAGCACTTGCTGCGACTGCTGGACAGGTTTGTCCCGATGAGGCAGGGAAGGGATGGTAGGGTGAAGGAACCTTGGATGACAAGAGATGTGGAACAGCTAGTCAAGAGGAAGAAGGAAGCTTACTTAAGGTTGAGGAAGCAAGGATCAGACAGGGCTCTAGGGGGTTACAAGGTAGCCAGGAAGGAACTGAAGAATGGACTTAGGAGAGCTAGAAGGGGACATGAAAAAGTCTTGGCCGGTAGGATTAAGGAAAATCCCAAGGCGTTCTACACTTATGTGAGGAACAAGAGGATGGCCAGAGTGAGGGTAGGGCCGATCAGGGATAGTGGAGGGAACTTGCGCCTGGAGTCGGAGGAGGTAGGGGAGGTCCTAAATGAATACTTTGCTTCAGTATTCACTAGTGAGAGGGACCTGGTCGTTTGTGAGGACAGCGTGGAACAGGCTGATATGCTCGAACAGGTTGAGGTTAAGAGGGAGGATGTGCTGGAAATTTTGAATGATATGAGGACAGATAAGTCCCCGGGGCCAGACGGGATATACCCAAGGATATTATGGGAAGCGAGGGAAGAGATTGCTGCGCCTTTGGCGATGATCTTTGCGTCTTCACTGTCCATTGGAGTAGTACCAGATGATTGGAGGGTGGCAAATGTTGTTCCCTTGTTCAAGAAAGGGAATAGGGATAACCCTGGGAATTACAGACCAGTCAGTCTTACGTCGGTAGTGGGCAAATTATTGGAGAGGATTCTGAGAGTCAGGATTTATGATTATTTGGAAAAGCATGGTTTGATTAGAGACAGTCAGCATGGCTTTGTGAGGGGCAGGTCATGCCTCACAAGCTTTATTGAATTCTTTGAAGATGTTACAAAACACATTGATGAAGGAAGAGCAGTAGATGTGGTGTATATGGATTTTAGCAAGGCGTTTGATAAGGTTCCCCATGGTAGGCTCATTCAGAAAGTAAGGAGGCATGGGAGTCAGGGAAAGTTGGCTGTCTGGATACAAAATTGGCTGGCCCATAGAAGTCAGAGGGTGGTAGTAGATGGAAAGTATTCAGCATGGAGCTCGGTGACCAGTGGTGTTCCACAAGGATCTGTTCTGGGACCTCTGCTCTTTGTGATTTTTGTAAATGACTTGGATGAGGAAGTGGAAGGCTGGGTTAGCAAGTTTGCCAATGACACGAAGGTTGCTGGAGTTGTGGATAGTGTGGAAGGCTGTTGTAGGTTGCAATGGGACATTGACAGGATGCAGAGCTGGGCTGAGAAGTGGCAGATGGAGTTCAATCTGGAAAAGTGTGAAGTGATTCATTTTGGAAGGTCGAATTTGAATGCGGAATCCAGACAGCCAACTTTCCCTGACTCCCATGCCTCCTTACTTTCTGAATGAGCCTACCATGGGGAACCTTATCAAACGCCTTGCTAAAATCCATATACACCACATCTACTGCTCTTCCTTCATCAATGTGTTTTGTAACATCTTCAAAGAATTCAATAAAGCTTGTGAGGCATGACCTGCCCCTCACAAAGCCATGCTGACTGTCTCTAATCAAACCATGCTTTTCCAAATAATCATAAATCCTGTCTCTCAGAATCCTCTCCAATAATTTGCCCACTACCGACGTAAGACTGACTGGTCTATAATTCCCAGGGTTATCCCTATTCCCTTAAAGACAGGATTCTTGGTAGTGTGGAGGAACAGAGGGATCTTGTCCATAGATCGCTCAAAGTTGCCACCCAAGTTGATAGGGTTGTTAAGAAGGCGTATGGTGTGTTGGCTTTCATTAACAGGGGGATTGAGTTTAAGAGCCGCGAGGTTATGCTGCAGCTCTATAAGGCCCTGGTTCGACCACACTTGGAATATTGTGTTCAGTTCTGGTCGCCTCATTATAGGAAGGATGTGGAAGCTTTAGAGAGGGTGCAGAGGAGATTTACCAGGATGCTGCCTGCACTGGAGGGCATGTCCTACGAAGAAAGATTGAGGGAGCTGGGGCTTTTCTCATTGGAGCGAAGAAGGATGAGAGGTGACTTGATAGAGGGGTACAAGATGATGAGAGGCATAGATAGAGTGGATAGACAGACACTTTTTCCCAGGGTGGAAAGGACTGTCACCAGGGGGCATAATTTTAAGGTGATTGGAGGAAGGTTTCGGGGAGATGTCAGAGGTAGGTTCTTTACACAGAGAGTGGTGGGTGCGTGGAATGCGCTGCCAGCGGTGGTAGTAGAAGCAGATACATTAGGGGCAGTTAAGCGACTCTTGGATAGGTACATGGATGATAGTAGAATGAAGGGTAGGTAGTTAGTTTGATCTTAGAGTAGGTTAAAGGTTCGGCACAACATCGTGGGCCGAACGGCCTGTACTGTGCTGCACTGTTCTATGTTCTTAATTGCACCATATTTGAGACTTATCCAAATCAGCAATTTGCATTGAAAGTAGCAGTGCTTGTTAGAATAAAACATTCACATTTCCGTATTGGAAGCTGCTAGTTCTTTTCATATTTTAACCACTAATTTGTATTTCATATATATTCATATTTTTCAACTACTTAGATCCTCCATTCTGCACTATTCCTCAATGAAGTTTGCAGGTGGACGACCTGCTCCCAAGTCTCTCCCTACGCTGGTTACTGGATGCTAGGAGATGTGAAGGATGAATAAGTGCGATTAGCTCTCTATTTTTCTTGCCAGTATGGGTGACACTGAGAATTAATCATGTAGGAAACTGTGGGGGCAAATTTGATGACTATTATCCTGTGGCAAGGCACTAGCAGAAATTTCAAAAAATATATACAGAAAGCAGCACAAAATGCTGAAAAGACTGAAGGATTCAGTCCTTAGTTGGTTTTGCTATTATACTTTTATCTTGCAAAATGGTGCTTTTTGCTGGCTTATTTGCAAACTAGGTGCAGATATTAATTGCTGCTGGATAGAATGGGAAACTAAACTGCAAGTAATTAATTTGATGGCCAATCGAATATTCTGTTATATTAACAAAGGGGATTGCTTTTGGATCACATAATTAAGAGTTATATGATTAGGTTAGTGACACCATACTCATGGTTTTAAGAAATTCTTACTACGTATAACTGATGCAAAGCATAGATTATTTACGAGGTATAAAATACATGACTACTCCCAGCCCCCTCCCAGCAATAAGGAGCAACAGGGAGTTAAACAAAAAACACAAACAATTGGCCTGTATATGAAGAACACTTCATACATTTTCACCCTCAAAGAATGAATCTGTAAACAAACATCAAATATTATCTCACTATCAGAGACACAAGCATAAATGTTCATCATCAGTGAATAACATACGGACCTGTTAATTGAATCAAAGGCTCCATGAGGTTAAGTCCAAGTCTATCTTCCACCATCACTTGTTGCTCCTGCAGATACTGTTTTAGAATTGGATGGATCACTTTCTGGCACACCACAAGGTGAACTTGGTCACAAACTAGCTGTTTTCCCACGTTTAGCAGCTGTACAATTGATTCATCTTCTGGACAGAAATCTGATGCTACCTCCCAGTTTCCATTCCCGCTGTCAACAACATCTCCTGACATAGAGACACTGAATACAGCAATCTTAATGCAACCAGAAGTCAACTTTGTGATATCAATTGGTGTTGAATGAGATGCAAATATTTCTATAAGGATTCCAGAAAGCACACAGGAGTCATTAACACTTTGTCCCTCAATGGGAACAATCAGCATCTTTCCCAAGGATACGTTATCTCCAATCACAGATGGAATTGTATTAAAGAATGCCTTTAACACCAAGGAACTGATGTAGTCAGCTTCTTTTGTAGTCAACATACAAGTAGGTTTATTTATCACTGTACGAACGAGTGAAAGCAAAGTCTTGCTGTTACTAAAATCTATTTGTATTCTGCAGCTACATTCCTCAGAAGTTAGATAGTCAATGCAAATATTCAGAAGGTGCTTATGGATTTTGACAATGCGACTGCTTGGTATAGTAAGTCGTTTTGCACTTTCAGCCAAATTACAGCAGAGAATTGCTGTAAACAGTCCAGAATCATTAAATCGAGAAACATGATTCAATACGGAAGCTATTAGCAGATTTATCACAGGATGGAACACAGAAAGATTACGCAAAAGCACAGAAGACTGTGATGTGGTTAAAACGTAACCTCCCACAGCATTGTGAATTAGTTTTAGTCTACCAAATGGGCCATAACAGGACTCCACAATTCCTCTGAAAGTGGAAAGAGCCTGACAAAGTACATCACAATTTAAATGTCCAGAGCTGCATAAAGATGATATTTTAGGTACAATGCTGGACATCATTCAGGTACAGTGGAAGTTTTTAAAAACAGAAAACGTGTGTCGAAGAACAGTTGCTTTATTATTTGCTAAAGGAAATTGAAATCTAACACACAGCATTTCATGTCTGAGTTTTATGCTTGCTGTACATACCAGTCATATTATAGAAATTATGAAAATTATTTGGAATTCCCATAGTAGTATATTTCAATGTTAACTCAACTAGAGGAGCAAAATTTGGACGTATTGTAGGAGATTTATCTTGCTTGACATTTCTGTATTATTTATCAACTTTCTTCTGCTTCAGTTCTAAACTTGTTGATTTTTTTACAAACTTCTGCATCAAATACGTAACAGTATGGATGCCAAGTAAGGACAGTCCAGCCACCAGAAGCCAGTTTTGGTGAAACCACCTTTTATTCCTCATTCTTCTATCAGGATGTCACAATAAAATATCTGCAGTCCAATTTATTGTTACCTGTAATTAGAAAATGTGTATTGTCAGGTTGTTTTTTTAACAAAATGAAGTTTTCAATCATAGAATATAGAACCTTACATCATATTGGAGGTCATGCAGTATGTCACCGCTCCTGCTCTTTGAAAAAGCTGTCCAATTTAGTTCCACACCTCAGCCTAGATACACCCACACACCTGCAAATTAGTCCGCTTCATGTATAAGTCCAATTGGCTTTTAAAAGTTGCTATGAAATCTGATTCCGCTACTCTTTCAAGTAGTGCGTTCCAGACCTTAACAACCCTCTGAAGAAATTTCCCATCTTGTTCTTTTGCTAATTATTTTAGATCTATGAGCTCCAGTTACCAAGCCACTTGTCAAAGGAAACAGTTTCTCCCTATTTGCTTTTATCAAAACCCCTCTTAATTATAATACTCTATTAGGTTTCCCCTTAACCTTTTATGCTCCAAGAAGAACAATCTCAGCTTCTGAAATCTCTCAAACTCCTTTATCTTTGGTATCATCCTGGTAAACCTCTTCTGTACCCTCTCCAGGGCCTCGACATCCTTCCTAAAGTGTGGTGCCCAGAACTGCTCACAATACTCCTGCTGAGGCCTAACCAGGGATTTGTAAAGGTTTAGCATAAATTCCCTGTTTTTGCATTCACTGTCCCTATTTGTAAAGCTAAGTTTCTCAAAGCCTTTCTTAGCCACCTTCTCAACTTGCCTCGTCACCTTCAAAGATTTGTGCATATGCAGCCCCAGGTTCCTCTGTTCCTGCACCCTCCTCAAAATAATACCATTTAAATTATACTGCCTCTTCATGTTGTTGTTCCCAAAGTTCATCACTTCATACTTACCCACATTAAATTGCACCTACCATGTGTGCACAATTCACCAATTTCTTTATGTCCTCCTGAACTCTATTATCATGCTCATTATTCACTGCGTTGTCAAGTTCTGTATCGTCTGCAAACTTTGAAATTGCATCCAAGTCTAGGTCATTTATATAACAAGAGCAATGGTCCAGGGGACCCCACTACATACATATCTTCAATCAGAAAAACATCCGTTCACCGCTATTCTCTGCCTCCTATCCCTTAGCCAATTTTGTATCCAAGTTACCACCATCCCTTTAATAGTATGTATTTCTATTTTCTGAATAGATCTATAATTAGGCAAATTTATCAAATGCCTTTAGAAAGTTCATATGTACATCTATTGCATTACCTTCAATGACAAGATGCCAACAATTCTACTTTTGCTTCTCTAAATTTGCAACTGTAGTGGAAACCTTTTGAAGTTTGCACGTTTAAGGCATGTTCAGCCTTAATGGAACTTGATGAAAACTGCAATGAATGTGTATTTTTTACACCCATCTCCCTTTTTCTTCAGTTGCCCAACCACACTTTTATCATCTGGTAAGATACAACAGACTTGGCCACAGATATCCTTTACAACTGCCATCTACAATAACCTATGAGGAACAAGCCCAAGTGTAAAATAATCCAATTCTATGAAACATTCCATCATCTGAACAAGTTTAAATGACAGAAGAAGCATCAACAGACAGCTGAACTCAATCTTATTCTGTGATAGTCTATAAAACTAGGCGGTATAGTGGCGCAGTGGTTAGCACTGCAGCCTCACAGTTCCAGCGACCCGGGTTCAATTCTGGGTACTGCCTGTGTGGAGTTTGCAAGTTCTCCCTGTGTCTGCGTGGGTTTCCTCCGGGTGCTCCGGTTTCCTCCCACAAGCCAAAAGACTTGCAGGTTGGTAGGTAAATTGGCCATTATAAATTGCCCCTAGTATAGGTAGGTGGTAGGGAAATATAGGGACAGGTGGGGATGTGGTAGGAATATGGGATTAGTGTAGGATTAGTATAAATGGGTGGCACAGACTCGGAGGGCCAAAGGGCCTGTTTCAGTGCTGTATCTCTAAACATAAACATAAACAAGAATGAAGTAGTTGCAATGAGACTGATTAAATGAATCGAAAAGGCTGTAATATTTTTGAATTTTATAAGTTTAGCTTGCAAACTGAACAATGAACACAACTGCACTTTGAAGCAGCAAAATACAGGTTCACAGTCATGTTCCTAAAGAAGTGGTTTCTGATCTCAGCTTGTCTATTAGCAAGAAGGCACCTAGCATAGGCATAGGCAGGTTCAAACTGCACACCACTCAGTGTCCAATCTAAGTCGCAAATGAGAAAGCATTAAGCAAATTCTGTGGCTTCTTCCTGGAGAAGTGAGTGTAAACTGAAGGGAAGTGGCATCACATTCCGATGGACAATAACATACTGCATTGACTGTGGTCTAGAAATAGGCCACCTTTCTGCCCATCTTCTGTGTAGCAAAGATGCCATGGATAGGCAGAAGAGAGGAGATCATTTACAAACAAAAAATGGTATTGAAAACAGAAGACACATCCTCCTAGCATCAATTCAAAGACAAATAGGGTATCTGCCTGCCCACTGACATGCATAATCGAAACTAAAAGGGATGCTTGCATATTAAAAACAAACTATTTCTTGCTAGTATTGCCATAGAATAGATGGGCTCTTGCAAATTATTTATAACCTAGTTTTGTGTACTTTTGCACACATTTCATTCATAATTTTTTGTGGTGATTACTTATTCTCCAAAATATGAAACATCATTATTTTTACATAACTAATAAAGAGAGTGTGCATTACCTAACAAATTCAGTTACTACTTTCCCTTTGGTTGGCCTTCCTTTTGGATGATGTGTGTCACAATTCCGGGTTCTGGAATATGGTCTTTGTTTCTGTTCTTAAAAGTTTCACTGGACTTCATATTATACCATCCCCAATGAATCATTGCAAGGCTTGTTCCCATTACAATTAAAACTCTGTAATTCTTCCAAGCAGTTTTGAGACTCATGTCTAATTTAAACAATCACCTATAAATAAAATAACATTTATTCAGTGAAAATATTAACAGCACACTGTTCAAATAAGGTCAAAAGAACTGAGGAATGAATACGAGGACATAGGGCTGAAGATTAGAGATAAAGTGAAGCAAAGCCATGTAGGCATTTGAGAATGAAGATTTTAAAATCAATATGGTATGGGAGGTCGAGAGTAGATAGGGTGCACACAGTTTGGTGTGTTGGGGCATGGGCTACAGACCCCAAGGGAAAGTTGGAGCCTGTGAAGAATGTAATTGGGGAGACTGACAAGTAGGGGAATTGGACAGATCAAATCTTTGAGGTGACATGAATGAGGATTTTAACAACAGTTGGTGCCGTAGGGTGTGCAAATAAGCAGTCTTGTGTCAATGACATACGAACATTGGGCTTGTGGCTCAGTTCACAGAAGAGCAAGGTTGAATAGGGGCCTTCAATATAGTAAGGGAAGAATCAGCTACCTGAGGTGTAAACAATCCAGTAGCAACCAAACTGAGTGGCTTCAATCTTGCCCAAGCTGTCAAATAAAGCTTAATCTACAGCTTGATGCTCAGATAGTGAAGGCAGCATGGGGATGGGCATGGTGAAGTCTTCAGCTGTGTTTCAACATTTTCATACACACACAATTATATAAAATATACACACACATACATACAATTGAGTGTCAACCATGCCTCAGTGGGCAGCAGTCTAGCATCTCGGCTTGTAAGTTCAAGTCTCACTCCAGAGCCTTGAGCACAAAAATCTAGGCTGACACTCCAGTGCAGTACAGAGGAAGTCCTGCACTGTCAGCGGGAAATGCCATCTTTCTGATGAGAGGTTAAAACCAAGGTCCCGGCTACCCTCTCTCCAGCTAAACGTGAAAGATCCCACCGCACATTGTATCCAAGGGGAACAAGAGGGGAAAGGTATCGTGCTTTCCCGAACCAATATTTATCCTCAAATAACATCACGAAAAAAAAATTGATGGGTCTAGGTCATCATCACATTGTTGTTTGTGGGATCTTGCTGTGCACAATTGGCATTTCCTACAACTTTATTGGGTGCAAAGTGGCTTTGGGTCGTCCTGAGGTGAAAAGCGTTATATAAATGAAAAATTTTATTTTATTTATAAATATATAATAGAGATGAGGGAGTACTTCCTGCTAGTGCTTCCTTCACCTTGCGAAAGCACACTAATCAACCATTCCCTTCAAATCAGACTGATATTAGTCTACAGGGCCCTTCTTTCGGATGGTGAGTGTATTCAGGGGATGGTGATGCCATGAAACCCCCTGACTCACCCTTTCTCCCCCTCACCCACCTCCTCATCCTCCCTCACTCACTCACTCACCTTGAGCCGCTCCGCCATGGTGCTTAGGCCCTGGGTCTTCTCTAGCCACCCGGTCGGCGAGTTCACTCCGGATAAAGAGAGAGAGAAAAAAAATCGAATTTTTGTTAACCGTCTGCAAATATATATATACACACACATATATAAATAACGCATCGACCGTGCTGTTATTTATTGGCGGGCTTCCATTTAGAAATCAGGCATTAATGTGGCCACCTATATACATGTATTATTATTCTATGATCAGGTGCGATATGTTAGTTTTGACAGTTTTATTTGTATTTTTAAGAAAATGGGAAACTCTTATAATATGCGGGGGGGGGGGGGGGCAGGGGTTGGCGGTTGCTCACTGAGGCAGAGCCGTTGGCGCATGCGCTGCACGAGCCCGGTTTGAACGGGCAGTGAGTTCCAAACGGTTAGTGCACGCGTGCGCGAGCTGGGGGTGGTGATGGTGGTGAGGGGGGGACGGGGGGGGTGGTGGTGTTGGTGGTGGTGAGGGTGATGAGGGGGGATGGGGGTGGTGATGAGGGGTGGTGGGTTGTGGTGGTGTGAGGGGGGATGGGGGGTGAGGGGGGATGGGGGGTGGGTGGTGGTGAGGGGGGATGGGGGGTGGGTGGTGGTGAGGGGGGATGGGGGGTGGGTGGTGGTGAGGGGGGATGGGGGGGTGGTGGTGAGGGGGATGTGGGGGGGGATGAGGGGGGATGTGGTAGGTGGTAGGGGGTGGTGAGGGGGGATGGGGGGTGGTGGTGAGGGGGGATGGGGGGTGGTGGTGGTGAGGGGGGATGGGGGGGGTGGTGGTGGTGAGGGGGGATGGGGGGGGGTGGTGAGGGGGGATGGGGGGGGGCGGTGAGGGGGGATGGGGGGGGGCGGTGAGGGGGGATGGGGGTGGTGTGGTGAGGGGGGATGGGGGGGGGGTGGTGGTGGTGGTGAGGGGGGATGGGGGGGGGTGGTGGTGGCTGGTGAGGGGGGATGGCGGGGGGCGGTGAGGGGGATGGGGGGGGTGGTGAGGGGGGATGGGGGGGTGGTGGTGGTGAGGGGGGGGGTGGTGGTGGTGAGGGGGGATGGGGGTGGTGGTGAGGGAGATGGGGGGGGTGGTGGTGAGGTGGGGTTGGTGGTGGTGAGGGGAGATGGGGGGGGTGGTGGTGGTGAGGGGAGATGGGGGGGGTGGTGGTGGTGAGGGTGGATGGGGGGGTGGTGGTGGTGAGGGGGGATGGGGGGGTGGTGGTGGTGGTGAGGGGGATGGGGGGGTGGTGGTGGTGAGGGGGGATGGGGGGGTGGTGGTGAGGGGGATGGGGGGGGGGTGGTGGTGAGGGGGGATGTGGTGGTGGTGAGGGGGGGATGAGGGGGGATGTGGTGGTGGTGAGGGGGGGATGAGGGGGGATGTGGTGGTGGTGAGGGGGTGGTGAGGGGGGATGGGGGTGGTGGTAGGGGTGGTGAGGGGGGATGGGGGGTGGTGGTAGGGGTGGTGAGGGGGGATGGGGGGTGGTAAGGGGGGATGGGGGGTGGTGGTGGTGAGGGGGGATGGGGGGATGGGGGGGTGGTGGTGGTGAGGGGGGATGGGGGGGTGGTGGTGAGGGGGGGATGGGGGGGGTGGTGGTGAGGGGGGATGTGGTGGTGGTGAGGGGGGGATGAGGGGGGATGTGGTGGTGGTGAGGGGGGGATGAGGGGGGATGTGGTGGTGGTGAGGGGGTGGTGAGGGGGGATGGGGGGTGGTGGTAGGGGTGGTGAGGGGGGATGGGGGGGTAGGTAAGGGGGGATGGGGGGTGGTGGTAAGGGGGGATGGGGGTGGTGGTGAGGGTGGTGGTGGTGAGGGGGGATGGGGGTGGTGGTGGTGAGGGGGGATGGGGGTGGTGGTGGTGGTGAGGGGGATGGGGGTGGTGGTGGTGGTGAGGGGGATGGGGGGGTGGTGGTGGTGAGGGGGATGGGGGGGGTGGTGGTGGTGAGGGGGGATGGGGGGGGTGGTGGTGGTGAGGGGGGATGGGCGGGGTGTGGTGGTGGTGAGGGGGGATGGGGGGGGGGCGGTGAGGGGGGGATGGGGGGCGGTGAGGGGGGATGGGGGGTGGTGGTGGTGTGGGGGGGGGTGGTGGTGGTGAGGGGGGGGGGTGGTGTGGTGAGGGGGGGGGGGTGTTGGTGGGGGGAGGGGGGGGGTGGTGGTGGTGGGGGGATGGGGTGGTGGTGGTGGTGAGGGGGGATGGGGGTGGTGGGGGTGTGAGGGGGGATGGGGGGGTGTGGTGAGGGGAGATGGGGGGGGTGGTGGTGAGGGGGATGGGGGGGGGTGGTGGTGAGGGGGGGTGGTGGTGGTGAGGGGAGATGGGGGGGGTGGTGGGGTGGTGAGGGGGGATGGGGGGGTGGTGGTGGTGAGGGGGGATGGGGGGGTGGTGGTGGTGAGGGGGGATGGGGGGGTGGTGGTGGTGAGGGGGGATGGGGGGGTGGTGGTGGTGAGGGGGGGTGGTGGTGGTGAGGGGGGGGGTGGTGGGTGGTGAGGGGGGGTGGTGGTGGTGAGGGGGGGGTGGTGGTGGTGAGGGGGGATGGGGGGGGTGGTGGTGGTGAGGGGGGGATGGGGGGGTTGTAGTGGTGGTGAGGGGGGGATGGGGGGGGGTGAGGGGGGATGGGGGGGGGTGAGGGGGGGATGGGGGGGGTGGTGGTGAGGGGGGATGGGGGGGGTGGTGAGGGGGGATGGGGGGGGGTGGTGGTGAGGGGGGATGGGGGGGGGTGGTGAGGGGGGGTGGTGAGGGGTGGCGGGGTGGTGGTGAGGGGGGATGGGGGGGGTGGTGAGGGGGTGGTGGTGGTGAGGGGGGATGGGGGGGGGTGGTGAGGGGGGATGGGGGGGTTCGGTGAGGGGTGGTGGTGTAGGAGGGGGGATGGGGGGGGTGGTGGTGGTGAGGGGGGATGGGGGTGA